>NC_132793.1:114745000-116182500 GCF_048418805.1 Vulpes vulpes
GGGAAAGGCTCCCAGTGTTTCCCCATTGAGAATGCTATTTGCTGTAGGCTTTTCGTAGATGGCTTTTAAGATGTTGAGGAATGTTCCCTCTATCCCTACACTCTGAAGAGTTTTGATCAGGAATGGATGCTGTATTTTGTCAAATGCTTTCTCTGCATCTATTGAGAGGATCATATGGTTCTTGTTTTTTCTCATGCTGATATGATCAATCACATTGATTGCTTTACGAGTGTTGAACCAGCCTTGCATCCCAGGGATAAATCCCACTTGGTCATGGTGAATAATCTTCTTAATGTATTGTTGGATCCTATTGGCTAGTATCTTGTTGAGAATTTTTGCATCCGTGTTCATCAGGGATATTGGTCTAGAATTCTCCTTTTTGGTGGGCTCTTTGTCTGGTTTTGGAATTAAGGTGATTCTGGCCTCATAGAATGAGTTTGGAAGTATTCCATCTCTTTCTATCTTTCTGAACAGCTTTAGTAGAATAGGTATGGTTTCTTCTTTAAACATTTGATAGAATTCCCCAGGGAAGCCATCTGGCTTTGGATTTTTGTGTCTTGGGAGGTTTTTGATGACTGCTTCAATTTCCTCCCTGGTTATTGGCCTGTTCAGGTTTTCTGTTTCTTCCTGTTCCAGTTTTGGTAGTTTGTGGTTTTCCAGAAATGCGTCCATTTCTTTTAGGTTGCCTAATTTATTGGCATATAGCTGCTCATAATAGGTTTTTAAAATCATTTGTATTTCCTTGGTGTTGGTAGTGATCTCTCCTTTCTCATTCATGATTTTAGTAATTTGAGTCTTTTCTCTCTTCTTTTTAATAAAGCTGGCTAATGGTTTATCTATCTTATTAATTCTTTCAAAGAACCAACTCCTGGTTTTGTTAATCTGTTCCACAGTTCTTCTGGTCTCTATTTCATTGAGTTCTGCTCGAATCTTTATTAACACTCTTCTTCTGCTGGGTGAAGGATCTATCTGCTGTTTTTTTCTGCAGCTCCTTTAGGTGCAAGGTTAGCTTTTGTATTTGAGTTCTTTCCAGTTTTTGTATGGATGCTTGTATTGCGATGTATTTCCGCCTCAGGACTGCTTTTGCTGTATTTCAAAGATTTTGAATGGTTGTATCTTCATTCTCATTAGTTTCCATGAATCTTTTTAATTCTTCTCTAATTTTCTGGTTCACCCTTTCATCTTTTAGCAGGATGGTCCTTAACCTCCATGTGTTTGAAATCCTTCCAAACTTCTTGTGTTTTAGTCCTAATTTCAAAGCATTATGGTCTGAAAATACGCAGGGGACAATCCCAATATTTTGGTATCGGTTAAGGGTCTTAACTTTTATAAGGACACCAGTCATTTTGGATTAGGGTCCATCCATAGGATCTCGACTTACCTTATTACTTCTTTGAAGGCCCTATCTCCAGAGTCACATTGGTGAGATGAGCGTGACACAGTTAACTAAAAAACAGAACCATTATGTTTAATATGTTAGAAGTGAATCTCAATCATGGAAGTTGTAACTTGAAGAATCTAGAACTCTTCTAATTTCATTATTTTACTTACTAATGAGAAAACCAAAATTAGAGCTCTTTTGAAAACAAAAATGAGTCAGAATTAAATTTTTAACATAGCTTTAAATATTTAGTATATAAAAATGTAATTTATTATGGTGATGAAATATCAGATTATAAAAGTTATAAAAGATTATAAAAGTTATGAATAACTTTTTTTTGGTATTAGGATATTCAAATGCATATACTATGCAAATTAAGGAAGAATGCTTCTAAAAGTAAATGGTGCCCTCCCTCTTTTTTTTCTGTTCTAGTACTTCTCAAATTATAATGGAAGCCAGAGGAAGGATGAAAGTGAGTTGATTTACAGAAATACAGTATTACATACAACTTTTAGAAGCATATCTAAAATTCAAATGCACTTTTTTTTTTACTGAGTTAAAAAAGGTAGGTTTAATTCCAAAAGTTTGATTATTTTACCTCTTTTTGAACTAATACTTTTCTATTGATTTTTCTCCAATTTAATAAATGTGATATGTATGAAACTATTAGTTTTTAGTCACTTTTGGTAGATGATGAGATACAAATGAACTACCTGTCCAAAAAGCTACTGGACATTTACTAAAAGTAATTGTTTTTAAGAAGAATCTCTAGTCTTATAATCTATCAGTCTTCATATGATCAAAGATTTTGGTGTCAATAGTTGTTTCTCTTTTCTCTTTTCTTCCAATGTAGTTAACTCGTAGTGTTGTATTAGTTTCAGGGGCACAATATAGCAATTCATTAATTACTCAGTGCTCATCAAAACAAGTGTGCTCTTTGCTCTTTTTTTTTTTTTTTTTTTTTTTTTTTTAGATTTTATTTATTTATTCATGAGAGACACACAGAGAGAGAGAGGCAGAGACACAGACAGAGGGAGAAGCAGGCTCCATGCTGGGAGCCCGATGTGGGACTCGATCCCGGGTCTCCAGGTTCACGCCCTGGACCAAAGGCAGGCACTAAACCACTAAGCCGCCCGGGCTGCCCTTTTTTTTTTTAATTTAATTTGCCAACATACAGCATAACATCCAGTGCTTATCCCATCAAGTGCCCTACTTAGTGCAGGTCACCCAGTTACACCATCCTCCCCTCCCCTTCTGCAACCCATTGTTTGTATCCCAGAGTTAGGAGTGTACTCTTAATCCCCTTTACCTGTTTCACCCATCCCTCCCTCACCTTCCCTCTAGTAACCCTCTCTGTTTTCTGTAGTTAAGAGTCTGTTTTTTGTTTTGTCTCTTTTTTTCCTCATTTTCTTTGTTTTGTTTCTTAAATTCCACACATGAATGAAATCATACAGTATTTTTCTTTCTCTGACTGGCTCATTTTGCTTAGCATTATATCCTCTAGATCCATTCATATTGTCACAAATGGCAAGATTTCATGATTTTTTTTTATGGCTGATCAATCCATTGTCTATATATACCACATCTTTATTCATTCATCTTTTGTTGGATACTCAGGCTGCTTCCGTATTTTGGTTATTATAAATAATGCTGTAGTAAACATCCCTTTGAATTAGTGTTTTCATATTCTTTGGGTAAGTACCCAGCAGTGCCATTACTGGATCATAGGGTAGTTCTATTTTTAATTTTTCGAGGAACCTCTCTACTATCTTTTTGCAGTGGCTGCGGCAGTTTGCATTCCCACCAACAGTACACAAGGGTTCCTTTTCCTCTACATCCTCACCCACACTTGTTTCTTGTGTTTTTGATTTTGGCCATTCTGACAGTTATGAGGTGATATCTCAGTGTGGTTTATTTTTAAGATTTATTTATTTTAGATAGCACATGTGACCAGGGGGAGGGACAGAAGGAAAAAAGCAGATTCCTCACTTGAATGGGGAGCCTGGCTCAGGGTTCAATCCGAGGACCCCAAGATAGTGACCTGAGCCAATATCAAGAGTCAGATGTCCAACTGACTAAGCTATCCAAGTACCCCTCTCATTATGGATTTGATATGTATTTCCCTGACGATGAGTGATGTTGAGCATCTTTTCATGTGTCTATTGGTCATATAAATGAGTTCTTTGGAGGAATGTCTGTTCTTGTCTTCTGCCCATTGTTTAATTGGATTATTTATTTATTTTTGGTATTGAGTTGTATAAGTTCTTTTTATGTTTGGGATACTAACCCTTTATCAGATATATCACTTACAGATATCTCCTCCCATTCAGTAGGTCGTCTTTTAGTTTTTATTGATTGTTTTCTTTCTTCTGCAGGAGCTTTTTATTTTGATGTGGTCCCAGTAGTTTACTTTTGCTTTTGTTTCCCTCACCTCAAAAAACATAGCTGGAAAGATGTTATGGCCAATGTCAGAGAAATTATTGCCTGTGTTCTCTTCTAGGATTTTTATAGTTTCAGGTCTCACATTTAGGTCCTTAATTTATTTCGAGTTTATTTTTGTGTGTGATGTATAAATGTAGTTGACTTTCATTCTTTTGCATGTAGATGTTCAGTTTTCCAAATACTGTTTATTGAAGAGACAAAAGCTGTCTTTTCAAGTGGATCATCACAGAGATCAGGTACAATAAAGGCAGGCATGATACACTTGATGTGATCAGTTGTGCTCTGTATTACAAATGATTTAATAATGAAGCAGATATATATGTAATGTGTGACATATATGTAATGTAACATATATATTACTTTATATTTTGATATGCTTGCTAAAGAGAGAGAAATGGGTGGAGATACAGTCAGTGCTTTAGTAATTGTACATACATAATTGTGTTTGATGGCATTATTCACTGGGTTTTGAATTGGAGAAAAATTTAAGGATTAAGAGAGGATCTGGGAGTTTTGAATGCATTATTTAAAGTTTTATTGTCCATGTATTCATTCAGATTGGTAAAATAGGAATCAGAATGTATTTATCACTCCAAGAGACTATTGACCATTTTATACTTTTACAATTTTAAGATACTATAGTTATGGGATTTTTTTTATATTAAGAAATAATTCATATACTATAAGAGTCACCATTTTAAAGTAAATAGTTTTTGGTATGTTCACTAGGTTATGCAACCATCACCACTATCTAATTACAGAACATACTTGTTACCCCCAAAAAGAAACTCTTTGCCCATTAGTGGTCACTGCTCTTTTTCCCTTCTTCCCTCTCTCCCCCATTCCTAACCCCTGGCAAATACTAATCTATTTTTTATCTCTATGGGTTTGCTTATTCTGAGAATTTCTTACAAATGGAATCGTGAAATACATGGCCTTTTGTGTCTGGGTTTTTCACTTGTAATGATGTTTTCAAGGTACTCTGTTATGATGTGTATCACTACTTCCTTTCTTTTCATTGTATGGATATACCTCACCACATTTTGTTCATTTATTCATCAGGTGATGGACACTGGGTTGTTTCTAAATTTTGGCTATTATATATAATGCTGTTATGAACATTTGTGCATAAGTTTTTGTATAGACAGAAGTTTTCATTTTTCTTGGGAACATACCTAGGAATGGAATTGCTGGGTCATATTTGAGGAACTGTTTGAGGAACTGTCAAGCTGTTTTCTATAGCAGCTGCCCCCTTTAACATTTCTATCAGCATTGTAAGAGGGCTGCAATTTCTCTATATCCTTACTATTATTGTACCCTTTTTAAAAAATAACCATGCTAATGTGTGTGAAGCGATAGTTCATTGTGTTTTTGATTTGCATTTCCATAATGATTAATGATGTTAGGTATCTTTTCATGTACTTAATGTGTATTTGCTTATCGTTGGAGAAATGTATATTCAAATCATTTGTCCACTTTTTAAATTGGGTTGACTTTTTATTACTGAGTTGTTAGTGATCTTTATAGGATATTGTACCTTTATCAGATCTGTGATTTATAAGTCTCTGATTCCCGCAGTTTACTTTTTTATTTTCTTGGTAATGCCATTTGATACACATAAGTTTTAAACTTTGATGAAATCTGTTTTATCTATTTTTTTCTTTGGTTGTTTGCACTTTAAGTGTTATATCTAAGAAATTGTTGCCCTCTCCAGGGTCATGAAGATTTGTACCTATGTTTTCTTCTAAGAGTTTTATGGTTTTTGCTCTTTGGCTTAGGTCTTTAATCCATTTTGAATAAGTTTTTATATTATGTGAATAGGAGTTGAGATTATTTTTGCGTATGTCCCAGCATAATATTCTGAAAATATTCTTTTCCAATGGTCTTGGCACTTGTGACTGTCAGTTGACCATAGATGTATGGATTTATTTCTGGACTCTCACTTGCATTTCATTGATCTTTATGTCTGTCCTTATGGCAGTACCACGTTGAGTATTACCACATAGCTTTGTAGTACGTTTGAAATCAAGAAGTGTGATTCCTCTTATTTTCTTCTTTTTCAAGATTGTTTTGACTATTCTGAGTTCCTTGCATTTCCGTATGAATTTAGGATCTACTTCTCATTTGCTGCAAAGAAATCAACTGGAAATTTGGTACATATTATGTTGAATCCATAGATTAATTGGGGAGTAATGCCATCTTAGCCATGTTAAGTCTTCCAATCTATGAGCATGAGAAGTTTTTCCATTTATTTAGTTTTTCTTTAATTTCATTTAACAATGTTGTATAGTTTTCAGAGAATAAAATTTACACTTGTTAAATTTATTCGTATTTTGTTCTTTTTAGTGCTATTGTATCCTATTATTAATTGAAATCCTTTCTTAATTTCATTTTCTTAATTTCATGTTTATTGCCAGTGTATAGAAATGCAGATGATTTTGTATATTGATCTTATATTCTGCAACCTTGCTGAACTAGTTTATTAGTTCTAATAGTCTTACATTAGAGTGTGGATTCTTTAAGATTTTCAACTTATGAAAATCATGTCATCTCTAGGTAGAGATAATTTTACTTTTTCCTTTCCAATGTAGATGGCTTTTAATTCATTTTCTTGCCTAATTGCTGTAGCTAGAACTTCCATTGAACAAAAATGATGAGAGCAGCTATCTCTGTCATGTTGTTATCATGGAAGAGTATTGGATTTTGTGAAATGCAACTGTATCTGTGGAGACAGTAATTTTTTTCTTTTTTCTTTTTAAAAAAATTTTTTTTCTATTACAGTTTGATTATGAATAATCTCAATTGACCTATCTCAAGTTCACAATTGTTTTTCCTGCCTGCTTGAATCTGCTATTGAATCTCTCTAGTAAATTTTTTGTTAGTACTTGATAATTAACCCATGATTTTTATTATTTCTGCATCTGTTTCTCTGATTCTTTTCCCCCTGAGCTTGCTCAGATTTTATTGTTTATATAGCTAATATTTCTCTTATTAGACTTCAAACTTTTTTGTTTGTTTTGGGCTCTGGACATTCTTGAGTGTTGTACTTTGTTATTATCTTTTGTACTTTGATAGGCACTTAAATTATCTGTAGCTTGCTAGTCTTTGAGCTTTGTTAGAGTGCCTATCTCTAGGGCTAGTTTATTTCCATTCCTAAGATGTTATCCTTTTGTGTTCTCCACTGAATGCTTGGGTATTCCATGAGTACCTTCCTCTGTAGTTTGTAGGAAGTTGAATATTTCCCAGGTCTGTTTGCATTCTGGGAGTTTTTCTAGTTCCTCTTTGCCCAGCCTCATGGAGTTTTACTCTGTATACGTGTAGCTTAATCAAGAACAGGCTCAAAGAGACCCTTATAAAGATTTCTGGACCTTTTTATCTTTGTAGAGTTGTCCTTTCCAGTACTCTGCTTCACAGAGTCTCAAGTGCTTCCCTTATTTGAACTGTGTTCTCAGTTTTCCCCAGTCACGGACTAGTGGTGCTTGCCTTTAGTTCTTTGCCTTTGTGTGGTCCAGAAAGTATCTCCAGGTAGAATGTCAGAGTGACTATAAAGTCATTTATTTGTATCTCATCTTTCAGGGATCATCCAGCCTGATGTTCAATGTCTGCTTTATATATTTTGTCCAATTCTCTGGTGGTTTGTGGCAGGAGGAAAATCTTGTCCCAGGTATTCTCTCATACCTGGAAGATAGTACTTTCAGAAGGGTTTTAAGTCTTCAAGTATTTTATATCTTCAAAATGTTTTGTATTTTACAGTTTGCATATCAAATAAAATATAGATTATATTTATCAGTGTTCTGTGTTAGATGTTTTAATGAAGAGAATTTCAAAACTAGAAATAGAGAAGCTCAAAAATAGATCAGTTTATTTCAGAATATCAGATCTATAGAGAATCTATTCATTTGGACCATGAGGCTGAGCTGTTTTCTTACACCATGCATATCTTAATTTCATGGAAAACAAGGAGAAGGACATGCTATTGATGATTAAAAAATATACAAAATTTTTAAGGAAGTGGCCTTGAAAATCCAAACTTCTGAAGTACTGTTGTTACCCATAGGGTGAAAATAATGTCATTAGTCATAATCTTGAGAATAAAGATTACTAAGACTAATACTAATAACTAAGCACTTTAAAGGTCAGCCAAATATTTTGACTAACTATTGAATAACATGACTGTCATCTCATCAGTGCAATATGGTAGTATGCTTTTATTCAGCAAACATCTGTTAAGGGCCTGCTTTGCCTAGGAATCATACTAAACACTAGGAACACAAGAAGAGTAAGATATGGTCTACCCTTAAAGACCTGATACTTTTCAAGATATGGCCATGAAATTTCGAGGAAGGTTGGATTTATGAGACTGGATGTATGGGCAGGCAGAGGAGGGTGGGATATTAAATGGGGATCAAGGTAAAGGATCAGTACTATGTGAAGACTCTGAAATAAGAAAGTCATAGATATTGATGAAGTATTGTTTGGGGTTTTATGAGTTCATTTACTTTTTTTCCTCATGGCCTTCATTCTATTGAGGTTTCATGCCAGGTTCCTCTCCTCAGAGATTCTTCTCCAAGGTTTCTTCTGGAATTGTGCAGGATTCCTATCAGATTGGCTCAGATGATAACCTGAGGCTAAGAAGAGGATGAATTCTGCTCTGTCCTCTCTTCCCCAGTAAGGCTCTTTGTACTGAATCTTTATGGAGTCTTAACAGGAATTTTTTCAAAAGATGGGGATGTTAAAGAGAGAGGGTCTCCAGGTTGAAGCAGCAATCAGGCAAATTTTTGTCCTCATCAGTTTGAATGTTATCTCAAGTTTAAATCTCTAGAGAAAATAGATACGAGGCTAATATGATAGTCATAAATTAACTTAAGCTAAAGTCAGTGTGAAACTTGAAATCTAGTCTTTAACCTAAGCTTTAATTTCTTTTTCTTTTATATTTCACTACTAGAATATAAGGTGTTGAGGGGGAGTGGAAGGGGAAAAGTAGTGATATCCTATGAGGATAGTCACTTATGTATTGCTTAGAATTGAATCAACTCTATCATACTGTCATATTTTTCTTGCCACAGAACTTTGTATACATGTGGGAAATTAAAAAATCAAAACCCCCAAAACTGCCAGGATCTATTAGAACCAAGAACTTTGCTGGAGATTAGAAGCTTCTGTTGATCCTCCTATAATGCCAGATTCATCAAGATCTTGAAAAAAATGTATGTAGATCAAATTTGGCTTTCTCTAAGAATTCTTCCTATTGAATTGAATGTGTACACACATACACACAAAACTTTGATATAGGATCTTGAGTGCTCTTCATGAGGCTAGAAATTGAATTTGCTCATATTTGCTTTTGAAATGGAACGATCTGTATTGAATTACTATGAAGTATTTCAGGAAAATGGCATTTGTTGACATAGTTTTTATTTGGGTTTCAGTCTTTAATTTAAGTAATATCCAGCAAGTTTATTTAATTCCAGAATCAATTGACTCTTGCTGATGGTCTTTTTTTTTTTTTTTTTTTTTTTAAATATATTACCATCACGACTGATTTTTGGCGGCACCTGGGTTGGCTCATTTGGTTAAGCATCTGCCTTTATTTAGCTCAGGTCATGATCCCAGCATTCTGGGATCCAGCCCCTGTCAAGTTCCTGCTCAGTGGGGAGCCTGCTTCTCCTTCTCCCTCTGCTTGCTGCTCCCCTTGCTTGTGCTCACTCTCTCTTTCTGTTAAATAAATAAATAAATAAATAAATAAATAAATAAATAAATAAATAAATAAAATCTTTTTTAAAAAAGACATTTTTTTTTTAAAGAGCAGTTTAAGGTTCACAGCAAAATTGAAGTGAAGATACAGAGATTTCCCATATACCCTACCATATATCTCACACATGCGTTGCTTCTCCCATTATTAACACCCCATCAGTGTGGTACATTTGTTACATTTGACAAACCTACACTGACATGTATCACTCAAAGTCCATAGTTCCCTGATTCATTCTTGGTATATTATACATTCTCTGGGTTTGTGCAATATATAATGACATTGGTCCATCATTGTGGTTATTATACAGATTATTTTTACTGCCCTGAAAATATTCTGTGCTTTACCTTTTCCTCCACCCCCCGACCCCTCTGCCCAACTTCTGGCAACCACTGATGTTTTTACTGTCTCCATAGTTTTTTCTTTTCAAGAATGTCATATAGTTTGTCATACAGTATGCGGTGTTTTCAGATTAGCTTCTTTTACTTAGTAATATGCATTAAATCGCCTCCATGTCTTTTCATACCTTGATAGCTCATTCATTTTAATGCAGTCTATTTCTATTAACCTACTGAATGGTTATTTTTAAGTTTTAGCAATTATAAATAAAGCTGTTAAAAACATTGGTGTGCAGGTTTTTTTTGTGGACTTGTTTTCAGCTCATTCAAGTAAATACTAAAGAGCACGATTGCTGGATCAAGAGTATGTTTAGTTTTGTAAGAAACTGTCAAACTGTCTTCTAAAGGGGCTGTACTATTTTGCATTCACAATAGCAATGATTGAGAGCTCCTGTTGTTCCACATTCTTACCAAAATTTGGTGTTGCCCATTCTAATAGGTTACAGTGGTATCATGATTTAATGTGTGTTTTCCTATTGATATATGATGTGGAACATACTTTCATATGCCATTTGCCATCTGTATATCTTCTTTGATGAGGTGTCTGTTATAGTCTTTGGTCCATTTTTATATTTGTTTTCTTATTATTGAATTTTAAGAGTTTTTTGTATACTTTGGATAACATTACTTTATCAGATGTATCTTTTGCAAGTATTTTCTGCTAGTGTGGGGACTTGTCTACTCATTCTTTTGACATTGTGCTTCCCAGAGTAGAAGTTTTTAATTTTAATGAAGTCTGACTTACCATTTTTTTTCATGGATTGTGCCTTTGGTGTTGTATCTAGAAACTTACCATCTCAGTTTTCTTTTATGTTATCTTATAGGAGTTTTATAGTTTTGTGCTTTACATTTAGGTCTGTGATCTGTTTTGAATTAATTTTTGTGAAGAACATAAAGTCTGTATCTAGATCCATTTATTTTTGCATATGGATGTCTACTTGTTCTAGCACCATTTATTGAAAAGACTGTCTTTGGTTTTTTGTTAAAGATAAGTTGACTCTATTTATATGAGCCTATTTCTGGCTTTCTCTTTTATTTCATTGATCTATCTGTCATTTTTTCTCTTTTTTTGCCATACCAGAGTGTCTTGATTACTGGAGTTTTATAATAAGTCTTGAATTTGAGTAGTGTCAGTTCTCTTACTTTGCTTTTCTCCTTCAATATTGTTTTGGCTATTTTGGGCCTTTTGTCTCTCTATGTAAACTTTATTTATTTATTTTTTTAAGATTCTATTTATTAATGAGAGGCAAAATGAGAGAGAGGCAGAGACTTAGGCAGAGAGAAAGAAGTAGGCTCCATGCAGGGAGCCTGATGTGGGACTCAGTCCTGGGACTCCAGGATCATGCCCTGGGCTGAAGACAGACGCTTAACCACTGAGCCACCCAGGCATCCCTCTATGTAAACTTTTTAGAATCAGTTTGTCAATATGCACATAATAGCTTGCTGGGATTTTCATTGAGTTTGCAATGAATCTATAGATCAAGTTGGATAGAATTGACATCTTGACAATATTGAGTCTTCCTATCCATTAACATGGAATATCTCTCCATTTATTTAACTCTTACTTAATTTTGTTCATGAGAGATTTGTAGTTTTCCTCCACATATACATTTTCTCTACAAGGTATAGATCTTGCACATTTTTTATTAGATTTATACCTAAGGACTTCATTTGGGGGTGGTTACTAATGTAAATGGTATTATGTTTTTAATTTCAAATTTCAGTTGCTCATCACTTGAATATAGCTGTTGATGTTTTTTATATTAACCTTGTATCCTGTAACTTTGCTGATATTCTACATTGATGTTATTTCAAAGAATGCCTTAAAGTCCTGCATCTCAGTGTACTTCTAGAACATTTCAAAGAAATGTTACTTATCTAGTTTTGGTATTGAGTATGATATTCTGGATGCTAGTTGAAGAATATGTTCCAAGGAGGGAGGAATCAGCTACTTCAAGTGCTACTGATAGGTAAGTAATATCAATAACTGACTATTAGATTAGCAGCTTTTCATTATTTATCTTTTTTTTTTTACAAGATTTTATTTATTCATGAGAGACAGAGAGAGAGGAGAGAGAGAGAGAGAGAGAGAGGCAAAGACACAGGCAGAGGGAGAAGCAGGCTCCATGCAGGGAGCCTGACATAGGACTCGATCCCGGGTCTCCAGGATCACACCCTGGGGTGAAGGCGACACTAAACCGCTGAAGCACCGGGGCTGCCCTCATTATTTATCTTGATAAGATCAATTTTGGTGAAGTGCTGAGGACAAAAGCCAGATTGGAATCAATAAGTATAGGTTATTCTTCTGAGGAGTTTTCCTTTTTTTTTTTTTTTTTTTTGAGAGAGGAGAGAGTAGCTTGAATGTGAGTGCACGGATGTGAGTGGGGGTGAGGGAGGCTGGGGCAGGGGGAGAGAGAGAATCATAGGCAAGCTTCACTCCCAGTGCGGAGCCTGACGCAGGACTCAGTCTCATGACCTTGAGGTCGTGACCTGAGCCAAAATCAAGAGTTGGAAGCTTAACTGACTGCGCCAGCCAGGCACACCTCTTCTACCATATTTGACGTACAGATTTGGTGACACATGTAGAAGGTTTCTTGACTGTTTCAGTTTCTTAGTGAAATAGAATAGCCTTTGTTGTGGGTTAAATTGTTTTCTCCCAAAAAGATAAATTGAAATCCTGACCTTCAGTAACTGTAAGTATTACCTTACATAGATGTGGGGTCTTTGCAGGTATAATCAAGTGAGTCATACTTGAGTAGGGTTTACTTTAAATCCAATGACGTATCTTTTTTTTTTTAAAGTTTTTAAAGTTTATTTATTCATTCATGAGAGACAGAGAGAGAGAGATAGGCAGAAGGAGAAGCAGGCTTCCCACAAGGAGCCCAACGTGGGACTGGATCCCAGACCACAGGATCACACCCTGAGCCAAAGGCAGATGCCCAACCACTGAGCCACCCAGGCGTCCCCAATGATGTATCTTTTAAGGAAGAGAAATTTAAACAGAGACACAGGAAAATAAGGAAGAAAGCCATGTGAAGATGGAGTCAGAGCTTGCAGTGATACAGCTATAAGCCAAAGAGTGCCAAGGTTTGCTGGAAACCTCAAGAAGTTAGGAAGAGACAAGGCACAATTCTTCCCTATAGCCTTCAGAGGAAGCACAGCCCTGCCAATACTTTGATTTCTGACCTCTAGCCTCCAGAATTGTGAGAGAATAAATTTCTCTTGTTTTAAGCAACCTAGATTGTGATACCTTTTTAATGGGATGAATGGATAAAGAAGATGTGGTTTATGTATACAATGGAATATTACTCAGCCATTAGAAACGACAAATACCCACCATTTGCTTCAACGTGGATGGAACTGGAGGGTATTATGCTAAGTGGAGTAAGTCAATCGGAGAAGGACAAACATTATATGTTCTCATTCATTTGGGGAATATAAATAATAGTGAAAGGGAATATAAGGGAAGGGAGAAGAAATGTGTGGGAAATATCAGAAAGGGAGACAGAACATAAAGACTCCTAACTCTGGGAAACTAACTAGGGGTGGTGGAAGAGGAGGAGGGCAGGGGGTGGGGGTGAATGGGTGACGGGCACTGAGGGGGGCACTTGACGGGATGAGCACTGGGTGTTATTCTGTATGTTGGTAAATTGAACACCAATAAAAAATAAATTTATAAAAAAAAAATGGCAGCCCTTGGAAGCTACCAGTCTTCAACTGAGAAAGAGTGGAGGAAGGCTTGATGTTTTGATTTCTTATGGATGTCTGTTTTCTTTCTTTGACCTAAGACTTCATATGATGTCAGTTTGCCTTGATACTTTCACTGGCTGTTGCCCAGTTTTAATGGACAGGGGCATCTCTTTAGGATTCTCAGCTTTAGAAGAGTCTTGGTGCTATTTTTCTCTCCATTTGAGATTCTTAAACACATGATTTTTTTCTTCTGGGTAGGTTTTAGAAAAGCTGCCTACAGCACTTAAGTCAGATTAACCTCAGGTTAAGTCCCTTAACCTCCCAATGGGCCAATGTAGAGTCAGCTAAGATACTGATTTTATTATATACTTTTTGCATTCTATTATATTTTCAAACACACAGAAAAATTGAAAGAATTAAACATTTGTATACTCATTGCCGAGAGCAGAGATTGGCAAACTTTTTTGAAAAGATCCAGATAGTAGATATTTTAGGTTTTGCAAGCCATACAGTATCTGTTACAACTATTCAACTGTCCTATTATAGTGCAAAACCAGCCGTGGACAGTATGTAAGTGAATAAATGTGGCTGTGTTCCAATCAGACTTTTTGGACATTGAAATTTGTATTTCAGAATTCACATTCATGTCATAGGTTAGTCATTTATTTTCAACTTTTAAGAAATATAAAACCTGATATTAGCTCATGGGCCATAACAAAAATAGGTGGCAGACCAGAGGATGTGGCCTACAGGCTATATAGTTTGCTGACCCCTGATCTAGAGTTTGCAATGGATATTTTGGTATAATGCTTTATCACAAATTTGTCCATCTATCCATCCCTCTATCAGTCTAGAAGTTCATCTACTTTTTTGGAGCATCTCAAAATAAGTAGTTGCTGACAGTGCTTTTAACACCTAAACATTTCATTGTGCATGTCATTACCTAGAATTTAATTTTTTTGGTGGTGAGATTTACTTACAGTGAAATGAAAAAAATCTCAAAAGTACCATTTGTTGATTTTGACAGTTCACACACCTGTATAACTCAATCCTTATCAAATACAGGAGATTACCATCTTAGATGAGCCCAGCCTTCTTCACTGCCCTCTGTATCCCACTGCAGCCATTGTCTCTGCCATGATGCTGAAGTGAAAGCAGAATTAGCAGCAGCAGCCCCAGCTGCCTGACAGGAAGCAACTGGAGATGAAGAGGACAGGATGCATGCATTTTTTTTTCTTTTTTGTACTTCATTTTCTTTATTTACTATTTTCTTGAGAGCCAATAGCTCTGTGGCCTCACTTTCATGTTTTTGATTCCTTATGATCTGTGGATGCTTGCTTATTCCTATTAAAATATAAAGATAGAATTGTATTAGTAGCTGATCTGGGTTTTTAAATTTATGATGATAGTTAATGTTGGATTTTCTCAGCAGTTGTTACCTTGAATGTGAGGATGGACCTAAAGGCTTGCAGTATCTCTCACCCTAACTATAGAGTATTGGTGGCATGTTGTCAAGTCAGGCTTCAAACATGGGTACCTAGGCAGGCTATAACTGAATCCCCTGCCCATTGTAGAAGAAAAGGAATTTCCTTAGACCTATTTACCACTGATTTACCAGTCTGTCTAGCTGTCCTTCTTCACTCTTTATACCTTTGTAATAGTTCAAGGTTATGTGGACGTACTGATCTGTTTTCTGTCTCAGGTGGTGGTATACTAGGTCTGCTTGGCTAATCTGGAATGTTTCCCCAGATTTTGTTCCCTGTATTGTTTTAGTTAGTAGTGGTCACAAGAGACACAAGGAAGTGGCAGGCATGCTTTTTGTCTCTCTGAGGGCCAGTGCTGAGTACCAGACACTGTGTCAACTCTCTTACAGTATCACTGATTTGTTAGCTTACCTTGTAGGTGTGGGATTGCACGAGGATCAGCAGTTCCTTTAGCTCCTGCCAGATTTCTCCCTTCATTGTCTCTGAGTACTTGTCCACTTGTACATAGCTCACCTTTGGCATCAAGGTTAAAGTTGGTGAGAGCAGGTGTGAGTTCCAGTTTGTCATTGCCAGTTTCTGTTGTCCTCTCAGAATCCAGTTTGTTCTTGTAGATTTCAGTTGTCTTTATCAATTCTAGCTCATCCTCATAGGTTCCAATTTGTTTTTGCTCCTCTGTTTATCCAGTTCCCTTCCTGACTGCTGGTCAGGTTGACCTGTAGTGACTTCAGGCTCAAGATTAGATTCAGAGGCAACAGCCTGTACCTACTGCTCCAACAGCCTCCACAGTTTATTTATTTATTTATTTATTTATTAAATTTTTATTTATTTATGATAGTCACACAGAGAGAGAGAGAGAGAGAGGCAGAGACACAGGCAGAGGGAGAAGCAGGCTCCATGCACCAGGAGCCCGATGTGGGATTCGATTCTGGGTCTCCAGGATCGCGCCCTGGGCCAAAGGCAGGCGCTAAACCGCTGCGCCACCCAGGGATCCCTCCACAGTTTATTCTAAGGTGTAACCCTTACAATAAATTCTTTATCACCCATACTGGGTTCTGTTGCTTTGATCCAACCCTAATTGATACACTTTGCCCTTCTAGGATTCATACTAGAAACCTTTCACGTTAGATCCCATATTTAGAGAGTTATTTCTACCATCTTATTTTATCTTCCAGAATTTTTTTTTCTGTCTCCTCCTCTTGGCACCTTTTCTTTATTTTTAAAAATACTGTGTGTATTCTCATTTTTAATATTTCATCTGGCATATCAGTGATACTTTAAACCTTAAATAATAGTTTGGGTTAAAAAAATCCTTATTGTCTTAAGTACTGTTTTTTTTTTTCAAAATTTACTTAAGATTTTATTTATTTATTCATGAGAGACACAAAAAGAGAGGCAAAAACATAGGCAGAGGGATAAGCAGGTTCCATGCAGGGATCCTGATTTGGGACTCAATCCCAGGACTCCGGGATCACGCCCTGAGCCAAAGACAGATGCTCACTTGGTGAGCCACCTGCGCGTCCCACCCTCAGCCAATATTTAAAAACATAGTCAAGCATTATATACAAATACAGAAGGCCTATATCAAGGAAAAATGAAAAATTTAACTCAAAATAATGCATTCATGCTAAGTACATTAGTATACACAGAACAAAATGATGCTGGAGAGTTTACAGACTTGGTGATATAAAACAGTAGTTTCCAAGGAACTTACTTAATCAGATCTTCAAAGAGCCCTAGAAAACTTCATTTTTAACAAGGCCCCCACAAGATTCTAAGCCTTGATTAAAAGTGTGGTTTAAGGAAGCACTTTTTCACCCTGTGTCAGATTATATATACAATAAAAGTAAATTATTATCAATTATTGAACAAAAAGCTTTTCTTTATAGAAACTATTGATACCTAAATACAAGATGGATTTTAAAATGAAATCATGTGTATTTGTATTCATAAAGATATATACACTAATCAAAGGCTATACAACATTAACAGCAAATCCAGGTACAAACGAAGATAATCCTCTGAACTCCATGTTTCATCGAGCATCAAAAACCACCAATCTTTTAGTCCTTTTCTTGTACATTATTCTATATCCACATTCTCTGCATCTGATTGGATCCCTGGATTTTATTTCATTTCTGTGTGACATTCTCCGCAGATATATATCATTGGCTGCTGCTTTGGGGGTTGAACGTCCTTCTGGGTGTCCATTGATAGTCCCTCCAAATCCTAACCAACCACTTCCCTGACCACGCAGCCCGGGAGAAACTTCCTACTCTTAAGTACTGGTTTTAAAAACATTTAAACGACTTAATAGTCTTGTAAAGACAGTTGAAGTCTTTTTACCAATAAAGACTCATTTAACAAAACATTGAGCTGGAGAGGTTACAAAAACCCAAAGAAGTTTGTATATGTAAATTGCCTAGAGTGAGACAGAAGTGGTATTTTACATCAACACCATGACAGAGGCATAGCGAGAGATGTTTTGACAACCAATATTCAGACATATTTTTGTATTAAACTATAGATGGGTGATATAATGTGATGTGGTCATTGTAAAGTTAGGTCTGAAACTTTTCAGCAACTTTAAAGTTCAAATGCTTGTTTCAGTGACATGTGGTTCTTTATTGGAAAAGGCTTGCGTATCTTTTGTTTTCATTATGGTTGTTTAGTATCAGAGGTAGTATGTTTTGATTTTTGAAATTGACTTTTTTGCTGGCAATTGATAGAATTGTTTATAGGCATTCATTTTAATTCATGCCCCAAGTGAGATTTTTATGATAGTGCTTATTTTCTTCTGAGACACTTATATTTAAAAGATGATATAATAAATAATTGCAGATTGGATTAATTTCCAATGAGGAGATCTGAAAATATTAAATTTTAACATAATATTATTAAGTGTTAGGAGAGTAATTTCATAACTTCGTAGAGTACCATTGATGCCAAAGATGCCACTGATTTACTTGTTTAAAAAAAATCACCTTTTCAGTACATGTATCTCATTGATGTTTTAGCATAGTGAATTATTTAAAATATAATGCGTGTGTAATGTATTTTAAGATGTTATAGTGTTATCCTAAAGTTATTCTACAATTATTCTATAATAGATATTATGTAGGATTTTAAAGTATAATCATTACATATTCAATTTAGAAAATGTGGAAAATGCAGAAGTTTATGAAGAAAAAAATAATCACTCCTAATTCAACCTCACAGAACCAACCAGTTGTTAATATGTACATGTATTCTGTCAATCTCTTTGCATATGTATATATTCTTTTCACTTAAGGCTTTAAGCCTACATATCTTTCTTGTATGCAGACTTTTTAAAAGCTATATTTGGAAGAGCCACCTAAAATTTTTACTGATTGGATGCCCCATCATTTACTGATTGTATTATGGACATAGAATTGGAGGGAATGCTGTCAGCTTTTCTTATTAAAAGTTTTTCTCTTGGAGTAGTCAATAAGTCTATTTTTTGACAGTCTCAGAATTAGATGATTCGTCAACATGAAAACAGTTTTCAGGTAGATTTTCTGCAGTCTCTTTTTTAATTTAAATTCAATTTAGTTAACATATAGTATATTAATAGTTCTATAGTCTCTTTAACTTATAGTATATTTTATATAGGTTGACAGCTTTCTTTTGCCTCTTTTGGGTATAAACTCTTGTGTTTATTGTTTCAGCTTCATTGAACATACTGTACTCATGAGATATATTTCTGAGGTTTAATTTTTTCAATTATTTTTTTATTTTTTTATTTTTAAGTAATCTCTACACCCAGCGTGAAGCTCAGATTTACAACCCTGAGATCAAGAGTTGCATGCTCTACTGACTGAGCCAGCCAGATTCCCCTCTGGGGTTTAATTTTAAATAAGAAGTACCATGTACTATATTTGAAAGTATTTTAAAATTAGAATGTATCATATGGTAACATACCTCAATAAAAGAAATACTGCTAGTTTTAAGTCACAGATGCTTAGATTTGAGATTTTGGCTATATGCATTTGTTTCCTACTAAGCCAGAAAATTTTCACTCAGTCTTCCAACACAAGCCATTTATTTCTCAAATATAGGTTTACATTTTCATTAGGAGACAGAGATATTCTACACAAAAATGTTAAATCTTTTGAAAATGAATACCTGAATGTAGAGTTTTAAAAATATTCAGGAGTCCTTTTTAAATCCTACTTCAGAATTTTTCTCTAATTTGGAACTAGCCAAAAAGTACACAGCAGTCTTAACAAAAAACAAACAAACAAACAAAAAAATGGCAGATACCTGAAAACAAAAAACAAGTGTTATTAAAATTTAGCTGCTGAATGTGTCTGTTTTTGTTTCAGTAAAGTATTTTTTTGGTTTAAAACTGAACACCAAAGGTGGTTGTATAAAAAATTTTGTTCTTAAAAAAAAAAATTTGTTCTTTATTCTATCTTATTCCCCGTCACTGCTGCTTATATCCATAGAGTTATAACCTGATATACTGATATGTTGAGACTGTGAGCAGAAATCTTTGTCAGTGGAGATGAATGTTTTTCTAGGTTTGCAGTGAAAGCTCCTTCTTTCTTTGGGATCTTTCTTTTTTTAAGTATTATAGATTACTAGTCATTCTTTGAAATTTAAGTAAGAATTGACAAAAATTAAGTTTTACATTTATTCTTAGATTCAGGAGTGAGTTTTCCTCTTTCAAAGGAAGATTCCTGTTAGGAATTATCTATATTTGTGCCTTTTCCTTAAGAAGAGACTTTTTAAAATCTTTTTTTTTTAAAGATTTTATTATGAGAGACAGAGAGACAGGGGGAGAAGCAGGCTCCATGCAGATAGCCTGACATGGGACTCGATCCCAGGTCTCCAGGATCACGCCCTGGGCTGAAGACAGTGCTAAATTGCTGAGCCACCTCGGCTGCCCAAGAAGAGACTTTTTTTATTAGAGGAAGTGTTTTCTTTGCTTGTTGTCTTAACTTATTTTTTCTTGCTTATTGACATATTGGGCTAGCACAGTCTTCTGAGCTTGTTACATAATAGTTTAATATCAAAGTCTAAGGGACACTTAGTAATTAAGAACATGCTTTCAGTTTTTTTGAGAATGAAGATTTTTTTCTAAAACCAGTTTGGTTAAAATGCATGCTGAGGACCATTAAAAACAACGATGTGTGGGAATTTGACTGTTATTATTGTAAATATTTGCACACATTCAGTTTCCTCTTGTATTTAAAAGTATCCATTCATTCATTCATGAGTATCTTTGCTGTACCAAGCACAATGGTGAGGGAGACCGTATGATAGTGTTGTTTTAGAATGATGTGCTTAGTACATAACGGGACTTTTACAGCAGAAGTAAATGCATAAACAGAATCTTAAGAGATATGCAGGAATGTCGCATACAAAAAAGGGCAAGAAAGAGCAGTCCAGGTGAAGTAAAACCTTAGAAGCTAGAAAAGAGCCTGAAATATAATGTAAATTTATTTGTCCTATCTGGAGGTTAGGGTGTAAGGCAAGGAGAGCTGAGAAACAGATAATGTTTTAAGGAGTTTAGATTTTCTCCTAAGAGCAATAGAAAGCCTCTGAAGGCTTTTAATTTTAAACAGAAGAGTGGTTTTGACCAGTAGTGTAGAATAAGCGTCCACTTTTTGTATGGCCCATTATATAAGAATGGTTTTTACATTTTTAAATGGTTGGAAAACATCAAAAGAAGGATATTCCAAAAGTGATATGAAAATTGTCCATATATAGTTTTATTGGAAGAGAGCCATATTCATCTTTTACATTGTGTCTGTGGCTGTTTTTTCACTACAATGACACAGTTGAGTAGTTGCTGTGGGTTCTCCATATGACCCACAAACTCTAATGTATTTACTATTTGACTCTACAGAGAAAAGTATGCCAAAACCTTGTCTAAATACATCAATTAAAATATAAAGGTAGTCAGAATGGATAAAAAAGCAAGACCCACTTAGATGCTGACTATAAGAAACCCACTTAAAATATGAAGATTCAGAGAAGCTAAAAGTGAAAGGAATGAAAAAGAAATATTCTGCACATACTAATCAAAAGAAAATGGGAGCAGCAACATTAATAGTATTTAATGCAAGTAAGGAATTTAATGCAGGTATTAAAAAAGAAAATATAACATTCAGAGGGTTAATTCCCAGAAAGTCATTACAATCCTTATGTCTATAAACCCATAAAGAGATATTCAAAATACTTAAAGCAAAAACTGATAGAACAGAAAAGAGAAATAGACAAATCCACCAATGCAGCTGAGACTTCAACACCCTTCTGAATACTGGTAGGGCCTATAGACAAATAATCAGTCAGGAGGACATAGATGACATGAACAGCATTGACCAGCTGGACCTGATTGACATATATGGAACATTCCATTCAACAACAGCAGAGTAAATGTGCTTTCAAGTGCACACAGAATAAGATAGACCATTTTCTCGCCTATAAAGAAAACTCTTAACAAATTTAGGAGAATTGAAAATGTTGTTTGTCACTAGTTAAATGAAACTAGAACTTAGTAACAGAAAGATATTTGTAATATGCCAAAATATATGGAAATTAAACAGCTCACCTTTAAGTAATGAGTGGTCCAAAGATTTTTAATTGAACAAAAATGAAAACACATGTCAAAATTTATAGGATGCAGCTGAAGTACTAGTGTTTAGAGATAAGTGGTTAGTATTATTAAATGCTTATATTTGGAAAGAAAAAAAAATTCTCAAAATCCGTGATCCAAGCTTCTACCCTAAGAAATTAGAAAATGAAAGGCAAATTAAACCTAAAGCAAGCAGAAGAAAGGAAATAGTAAAGGCAAAAGTAGAAATCAAAAACAGAGAAATCAGGGTATCCGAGTGGCTCAGTTGGTTGTGTCCAACTCTTGATCACAGCTTGGGTCATGATATCAAGGTTATGAGATCAAGCCCCACACTGGGCTTTGTGCTAGGCATGGTGCCTGCTTAAGATTCTCTCTCTCCCTGTGTCCCTATTTCCCTCCATGCCCTGCCCCCTGAAAAAAAATTTAAAAAACCGAGAAATTAATGAAACTAAAAACTGGTCCTTTAAAAAGAGTGACAAAATTGATAAACCTCTAGCCAAATTGAGCATGAAAAAAAAGGTACAAATTTCAACATCAGGAATGAAAGAGGTGAATTTACCACATATCCTGCAGGTGTTAAAAGGAGAATCTTAAATATTAAGAAAAATTTTACTTCCGTAAATTTGACAACATAGCTTAAATAAATTCCTGTAAAGATACAAACTACTAGAGTTCATTCAAGAAGAATTAGATTAAACTGATACTGCTATATTTATGGAAAAAATCGAATTCATAATTTAAAATGTTCTCAACAAGTAAAACTGTATGCCCGAATGGTTTTACTGGTGAATTCTACCAAACATGTTTAGAAGAAATAATACCCATTATATTTAAACTCTTTCAGAAAACCAAAGATATCACACTTTCCAATTCACAGCAGCAGCATTAATCTGATACTAAAATCAGATAATGACACTATAAGGAAACTGCAGACCGATATCCCTCATGAACATAGACGCATAACCCAAAAAATTCCTTAACAAAATCCTAACAATGAATTCAACAATATACAGTGTAAAAGAAATACTACATCATGTCCAAGTGTGATTTATACTGGTAATCCAAGGCTAATTCAGTATTCAAAAATCAATTAATATAATTTACTATATCAATAGGCTAAAGAAGAAAACCCATTTGATAATCTCAACGGATGTAATAAAAGTCATTTGACTAAATTCAACATCAATTCATGTTTTAAAAAAACTCTCAGCAAACTAGGAATGAGAGGGAATTTCTTCAGTCTGGTAAAGGGCATCTTTAGTTGTCTTTTATAGTTGCCTAACTATAAGAAATAGTTAATATTATACTGAGTAAGAGTGAATGCTTTCCTCCTGAAATCAGGTACAAGGCAAGGATGTCTGCTCTCAACAATTCTTGTGTTCAGCATCATTCTTGAGGTCCTAGCCAATAAGAAAAAGATAAGATATACAGATTAAAAATGAAGAAGCAAAATGACTAAATTTTCAAATATGATTATGTTGAAAATTCCTGCGTTGAGAAAATTGTGCAAGCACAAGACCCAAATAAAATAAGACAAATATCACATTAAAGGCGACAAAGACTAAATATTATGAATGTTAACTTCTTCTCAAATTGATTTACTGATTCAGCATAATTTCAGTAAAAGCCTGATGGTATTTTTGCATATGGTATTTAGACAAACCATATCTAAAGTGTATATGGAAGGGTAGAAGGCCAAGAATAAGTCACTCTACTCCTGAATTACAAACTGAGGAACATTTACCATGCCACTGATCAAGATTTTTTATAAGTAGCTTATAATAAAGACAGTGCAGAATTCACTCAAGGAAACAGAATAGAGATGCTGGAAACAGAGCCCATGTAGATGGAACTTGGATGTTCTTTTGAAAGTGGTATTGAAGATCTTTGAGAAAGAGTAGAATATTTAAAAAGTAATCCTGGGACAGTTTATTTGAAAAGGAAAGTGGATCCCTATATTAACCCCATACACAAAAAATCACTTCACCTGGAATGAAATGTTAATGGCACAATTTTTAGAAGGAAAAATACAATAATTTCTTTCCTATCTTGGTATGTGGAAGGAGTCTTTAAACAAGATGCAGTTGCTAAATTTAAATAATACATCAATCACATAAGATAAGTATGTTTGTTTCTACCAAGTGACACATTAAAGAATTGAAAAAGATAAGGCACAAATTGGGAAAATATATTTATAACAAAGTAAATGACAAAAGATTACTATACTTTTACAAATGTACAAGGAAAATACAACTCACTAGGGAAATGGACATAAAACAGAATAAGAAAGACAAATGGCCCAAAGACATGAAAATAAATACAGTCTCCTCACTGAGAAAGAAATGCAAAATATGACCACAAGTACGTGATAAGGTACAAATCAAGAGGCCTAAGAAAAATAGTGATGGAGACGTAATGAGGATCTACAAGAGTTCATATTCACTGCTAGATGGGTTACAAATTGGCACAACCACTTTGAGAATAATTGGGCATTATTCTATAAAGAACATTTGTAGACTATGCTTGATCTCAGCCAAAGGCTGAGAACCAATGAACATTCATAGATTCAACATTTTTTTTCTTCTACTGTATATCTCAGACTGCTTCACATACGTATCAGGTGACAGGTACTGTGAATAGTCACAATGCGTCATTGGTAATAGCTAACAATTGGAAAAAAGTAGAATGTCCATTAGTTAGGAGAAAAGAGATACAAATTGTGGTATGTTTATCAAAGGTATCTTATATGGCATTGAAAGTGAGTGAATTGGGACACCTGGGTGGCTCAGCGGTTGAGCGGCTGCCTTTGGCCCAGGGCGTGATCCTGGAGTTCCAGGATGGAGTCCCACATCGGGCTCCCTGCATGGAGCCTGCTTCTCCCTCTGCCTGTGTCTCTGCCTCTCTCTCTCTCTGTTGCTCATGAATAAATAAAATATTTTAAAAAGTGAACTATTCTACTTGTGATAACGTGCACGAAACAATGTGGTATGGATAAGGCAGTCCCAGAAGACGACATGTGTACATATGTGAAGAGAAAGTTGTGTGAGTGTTAAGAATGCAGACTCTGGAGCTGGATTGCTGTGGGTTTGAGTTCTGACTCCCCTGCTTACTAGATGTGTGTTCTTACATAAGTACCTTTCTGTGCCTCAGGTTTTTCATCAGTCAAATGATGGCTGTTGTGAGGATGAAGTGATTTAATATGTATAGAGTAACTGTAAAACTACTGCTCTAGAAATGTTATGTCTTCTTATTACTGAGTTCTTTTGCCATCAGGCACTTTTCACTGTTTTCTTTTTGTTGTTATTTAAATGATCTTTTATTTCCTCTCCCAGTAGATCTAATATATTATGGGGAATTGAAAAATACAAAGACTTAAATAACCGTAATGTAATTGCCTATAGAGGCAATTTTTTTTTTTTTTAAAGATTGATTGATTGAGACATAAAGAGAGAGAGAGAAAGAGAGAGTCAGAGACATAGGCAGAGGGAGAAGCAGCCTTCCCACAGGGAGCCTGATGCAGGACTCAATCCCAGGATCCCGGAATCATGACCTGAGCCAAAGGCATATGCTCAACCACTGAGCCACCCACGCACCTCCAATTGAGGCAGTTCTTACCATGGCTTCTGTTCTTTGCAAGATCCCAAGGTATGCTGGTATCTAGACAGGACAAATACAGTTTTTTTTTTTCCATGCAGATCTGTGTATGAAAGGCATAAGTGAATTTGGACCCTATTATATCTATATATGATGCAGAATTTTGTGAACCTGTACAGTTCTATGCAGGTATGAAATTCTCTAGTAAGAATTCCTGTGGAGAATATTCAAAACATTAGTTAATTTTCCAGTTCATTTAGGCTTTTGGCATTTGGGCAAATCCTAATATTGATGATTTATGCACACATGTTATAGAAAGCAATAAAAAGTTGTAGACAGCCACAAATATAGAAAGATTTACTTATTCTGTGGTGCTATGTTCTCAGACCTATTATTATCATTTTAGTGTGAAGTTAGAGGAGAAGGAGTTATCCATTATCTATCCCCAGAAAGAAGTTGGGTAATCTAAATAGCGAGGCTAAATAAGTTGAGGAAATAATATGAATTCGCACGTACTCTCTCCTGTCCTCTTGATCCTGGCTGCTGGTGGTGTTGCTCTGGTGGCTCTACAGAGTTCATGTTCATTACTGCTTCAGAATTCTTACACGTTGGTTTGTGATATATATATGACTACAAAGGATATGCAATGCAAAGTGATTAGGCAAATTTTGTAATAATATGGAGAATCTATAAAGGTGTGGGAGAATTATTAGAAGTAAAGTAGTTAACAAATGAGGATCTGGCAGAGTCAGGTGATAAATAAGTAAATCCATGAGGCTCATGGCACATACAGGAGGTCAAAAGAATCTGATCTGGTAAAGGAAAAATGTAAAAACTATGAATATTTTAGCAACAGTGACTTCTTTATGATCATATGAAAAATAAGGTTTGAAGAGAAGATTGTCATTTTAATTTTAATAGGAAGTTTTAATATAGTGGGCTATACATACATAAGAATCCATAAGACATATGTATAGGTAGAAGAATAGCCCTTCCTGCGTCAGAATGTAGAGTGTGGCCAGGCACCCCAGAGGCCTCTGAAGTGTCTTTTAACAATCCTCTTGCCAATGTTAGAGATAACTCGTATTCGTTTTTCCTGATCTTTTCCTTGCTGTTGTTTTTATTTATTTATTTTTATTTTTTATTTTTTAATTGAAAAATTTTTAATTTTTTTAAATTAAAAAATTTTTTACATATATATTTTTTACTTGTTTTTAGTTTTATTATCTGTATGTACTTCACTAAATAATATTTATTTTGGTTTTTTAAAGAATTTCATATGAATGATGTCATTTATGTGTATTCCTTTGTGGCTTATGTCTATTTTTCACACCTTTTTGTGATATTCATTCTTATTATGAAGTGAGACTCTATTAATTTTTCAGTCCTGTATAGTATTCCTGCAAAACAAGAAAGGATATAGAGGTGATTCATGAACAATGTAGGGGTTAGGGAATGACATCCACGCAGTCGAAAATCCACATGTAACTTTTGACCAAAAACTTAACTACTAGTAGCCTACTGTTGACTGGAAGCCTTACAGATAACATAAGCTATTGGTTAACACATATTCTGTATGTTGTATGTGTTATATACTGTATTTTTACAGTAAAGTAAGCTAGAGAAAAGTGTTATTAAGAAAGTCATAAGGAAAATAAAATACATTTACTCTACTGTATTTATCCAAAAAAATCTACACATGGAAGGGAGCTCTAAGGGTTATTACTGTCTCTGCCCCCTACTGTCCAAGGGCTTGGACAGTAGGGGGCAGCCTGGGATGCAGTTACAAATAGGGCTCAGCGCAAGCTTCCCAACCCCTCTTAAGGTCCCAGCTGTGTGATCCAGCACTCACCTAGCCCACAGAATGCCACACTTGATGCCTGCAACTCTCTGAGCCCTGGAAGCTACCACTAGTCTGAGAGCCTCTTGCCTCTGGCCTGTTGCTTCCACCCTTGGCTCACTCCTTTATGGTCCTCCAGAAAGCTTACGGTGGGACTCCTACAGCACCCAGGCTTCCCCTCAGCAGTCCCAGCTGTCCTGCTAAAGACACAGTAGCAGCTCAGCTGGAAGGCAGAGGAGTTGGATCAGAGAAGGTTAGGGCTGCAGCATGCTGCCTTGAGGAACACAGCTCCTCGACAGAAGAGTTAGCCCCTCTTTTTGCTTAGCTTGGCCCTACTTTGTACAGGACATCTCCATGGAGATCCTCCAAGAATTTCAGAAGACCCTATGTACCATGTATGACCTCTGCATGGGCAGCTCTCTGACTCTTCTCCTGAATTTCCTCTCCTGCCCAGCTTTTCATGGAGACCAGAAGTGGCCCAGGCTTGGGCAGTCTGTCCTCTGAGTTGTCCTTTGCACTCACTGCTCCTTTGTGTGCTGATACTGCCCCATGTGTAAGGCTTTCGGGAGCAATAGTTCATTCAGTTTCTTTGTTTTCTTCATTGTCTTCATCCAGGATTTTTTTTTTTGTCCTCCAGGCCATAGGCATTCCAGGTTGGGGGTTCAGTGGCTGGATCTCTACTCTGATGGTGCTGAAGGCCGACACTGTCGGCCTTCAGTGGCTGTTGCTGTGCTCATGCTGCTGCTTGCCCTGTTCTTCATTAGCATCAGTGTACTGGGAATTGTGATGCTCAGGCAGATCCACTCCTTGTACTGCTGCACAGATGCCAGCTTTTAGGAGGCCTGGCCAGAATTTGCTTCTGGTGTCTTCAGTTTGGTGGTACAAACTGTAGCTGTCAGTGCAACCACTGGGGTTCAAAAATGCCTTCCAGGCCCCATGACCCCTGATTGGGATGCCCTGGCTCTGCCACTGGAGGGAGCTGGCTTAGTTCACACCCCTGAGATCTCTGGGACTTGGCAAGAGATCACTCACTACTTGAGGTCTCCTCTCTCATGCCCTGCCCCTGCCCCTGCCCACTGCCCACTGCCCACCATCCCAAGAGCCCCCTGTGACCAGTCACTGCTTCCCTCCTCCACTTCCTAGTTAGGCCACACCACTGCCACCTCTTACACACTCCAGTCCAGCTTCCCTCTTGTGCCAAGGCAATGGCTTTGGTTATTTAAATATAAGGAAGTAGAATGGAACTCAAAAAAAAAAAAAAAAAAGCCAACATGTAAGTGGACCTGTAGTGTTCAAACCCGAGTTGTAGAAGGGTCAACTGTATGTTATTTTAGAACACAGTTGATACTTTGTATTTTTTAAGGCTTAAAAATATTTTTGTCTTTATTCAACACATACTTTCTAAGTGGCTATTGTATTATATGCTTTTTTGGGTGCTTATCTGCTTTTGTTTTTAGCTACATTGAATAAAAGAACCAAATGAGCATGGCTTAAATAATGAATTTATTATATCAATACATTTGATTTTATAAAACTTCATTTCTGTGTCTCTAAAGCATGAAACATTTAAAGGGAAAATCCTAACGAGGGGAATACTTGGAACAAATTTGGCAATTTTCCTTATTAGAGAATGTACTTATGCACATTGATAAGGTTAGACACTAAAACACAGTAGAAAATAGAAAAGGAAGAGACATTTGCTAAATAAATAAAAAAACTAATATGGAGGAACAATGTTAAACTGCACTGAGGTTTTTAAATTTATACTAGAAAGTAGTTGTTTCTTTGATGATATCTTTTTTTTTTTTTTTTAATCTGTGGAACAGTGATCTTCAGGTAGTTCTGTTTTTTAAAGAAGGTTGGTTTTAGAATCTGCAGAGTCAAAGTCAAGTTCTGGTCATTTTTTATTTTGTGGCATTAGCAATTCTTCTAATACAGTATGATTTACTATGTCATCAGAGAAAGACAGCATTAGAGAGTGTGCATGGCAGGGTAAAATTAAACACATGCTCACAATCAAATTAATGTATTTCATCTGTCTTCAACTAATAACAATCTGTCATGTTATCTATCTGAGTAGGGGCATAAACAGTTTATTTTGTGTTTGGAGTAACTTCCTGGAGGTAGTTAATGTGACAAGTAGTTTGTTTGAATTGAGTATAACCAGATCAACACTCTAGATGTTTCCTTGATACCCTAAAAATTACTGTGAAAATCTGTACAAGTGCTATATTTGTATTTTGCTTATATTTCTGTAAGTTAGACAGTGACATATTTTATAATTATTTGACAGAGAATATTTCATTTTGGCCATCATATATGATATTATATATCATATATGAACTGAGGAGCAAATATAGTTTATCCTTTTAATACTTTCTTTCCATTGATAGGGAATAGACATTAATGATCAGCATCATACAGCACTTTCCCTTTTTGTAAAAACAGTACATTCTGGTTTGGACGAAAAAGTCATATTTGTTATCGAATAGTTTTTTTATAGCATGTTGAAAATGAATATTTAGGAAAACAGGAATATTATAAAGTGTCAGGCCAAAATAAAAAAGTAAATGATACTATTGTGATGTTTTTCAGATTTTAAAAATCTTAGGATTTTTCATCACTTAGTCTAATCAGTGGGTTTGAGTATTACATATTTGATACACGTAGTTTATAAGCTATTTATTACACTTGTACTATAACTTTAAAGACTGTTCTGTTCATTACCTCAGTAATCCTATAGGTAGATGCAGTGGAGTTCTTAAATAAGAATGCCTGAATGCCAGTAAACAAATAGGACTTAAAAAAGGAAGTTATCATGTACTTGGCTAATTAATATTAGTGTGTATGTTTTAGAAGTCAAAATATATACATATTTTAAGGACATGTAAATAAAATTTAATACATTATTAAGGATATTTTACTTGTCATATTTGGGCTAATCATGATGGATCATTTTTAAACATTATGTAATTTCACAATTTGTACAGCTGCAAGTACTTTGTAAAGGACTTTATATAATCAAGTGTTAAAAAAAAATCAAGTGTTAAGGCAAAGAGTATCTTAGTTTATAATGCTGATGGGCTTAGTTTTATGATTTAATATCATTAAAGAATACTTTTAAAGTACTGATAAGAAATAACTAGGTATATAATAGTTCACTTTTTTATAATGACAAGCATTTAAAGCTTATATGTCTTTATTCTTTTAACTAAAACTCTCAATAAAAGACTGCTGAGTGATCATCCCCCAAACTGATGCTCTTTGTTCTTTGTGAGACACTAGGTGGATTTGGAATTAGATGGCTTGGTTCTGATTCTGGTGCTGCTGATGACTAGCATTGGGACTTTGGTTGAGTTACTCTGAACTTTTTTTTTTTTTATGTGTGAAAGAGATCAATGCTTTACCTATTTGCCAGGAGTATTACAAGGTCCCAAAATGTTTTGCAAATTTTGAAACAGAGTTTAGATAGTTTCCCAAATCTCCTAGGTTCGTTTCTTTCTGTTTTTGCCCTCTCTCATCCTTCTTCCTCATAGTAGCCAAAGTAGTGTTTTCAAAATGCAAGATCACATTGTGCCATTGGTTACAACCCTGCAAGGGCTTCTCATTGCTGAATTTGGATAATATCCTCATGTTATACCTGCTATATGTCCTTACTCTTATTTATTATGCTTCTTGGTTTTTCTCAGTTGTACTCAGTCATTTTTCAAAACTCAGGTTTTATCCCAGCTGTTCGAGTAACTGAAACATTTTCCTTCTCCTGTCTCTTCTTAGCATGGTTGGCTTATCCTCATCCTTTAGATCTCAGATCAAAGAGGTCTTCCATAGCTACCATATAAAACTGGCAGAATTACTATCTTGGTTCCTGTCACTCTCTATCTGCTCCTCCCCCAATTTCAGATTATGAAAATTGTTTCATTGCCTTGTTTATTTGTGTTTACTTGTTTATCTGTCTTTCTCCCTCGTTAATGTCAGAGCCATTTAATGGCAGAAGAAAGGATAGTTCTCCAATATTTCATGTTTTGTTTTTATTTTCCCTAGTAAGTAAAAAATGCAAAAAAAAGACTTCTCAATTTTTAATTAAGTTTAATGTAATTTTGTGATATTCGAGTATGACATAACCATAATGAAAGAGACAATTGTAATGCTTAGATTTTTGTTATTTTGCTAATTATAACTTTAAGTTATCATTAGTTAATAATTCAAGACTCAATGTATACTCAGGAAGAGGTTCATTGTTAGCAAGAATGATATAGATCTATATTTTATGTTAGGTAATCTATATTAGTTAAGGTAATGCTAATTGCTATAAACAGACAATCCCTAAAGTTTCAACATCTTAGCACAATAGAAATTTATTTCTTGTTTGTGTAAAGACCCAAATCAGGTAATGCTGACCATTAGTGGTTCATCCCACTTTCAGAGACCTAGACTCCTTTGATTTTCCTGGAACTGCTGTTTTCAACAGATGGCTTCATGGGTTACCATGAAAAAGGAGAGTAAGGACTGCCGCACGTGGGAGGTTTATATGGGTCAAGCCTAGTAGTGATGCATGTCACTTCTTTCTTCATGATTGGTCAGAAGTTAGTGATATGGCCATACCTGACTGCAAGCTGAGCTGAGAAATGTGGGGTAGGTTGAAGAACAGCTATCTACTCTGGCCATCTTATCTATTTTATTCTTCTTTGTGTTAAGAACAGTGAAGGATCTTAGATTTTACCTTGCTTGCGAGCTAATAAGTTAGCCTGCTACCACTGTGGACACTGGTAGAAGGCATGCGGCTCCTGGTTCAGAGATAAAGGACTTTGTTACTCAAAGCACAGCAAACAAGCAAGGTCAGCTCCCTGTTTGCACTAGTTCTACTTGCTCCTAAGTTCCACTAGAGCAGTGTGAGGAAGCCTATGTAGGTGATGTGCATGCACTGGTTTTTATCATAGCTGAGGAACCCTGAGCTTAGGAAACCTAAATCCTTTGTAATGGATTATAAGTAAACCTCTGAACTTTGGTGTAGAGAGAGATACTATCTTCATTATAATAGACAATGGACAGACTTACACATATCCCTGAGGAAGGCACTATCTCTATGTTGGCTGCTTGCCAAAAAAAAATCTTTGAAAGGGTAGTCCAAAATAAAAGCTGTCATTTAAAAATTTTACTCTTCCCAATTTTAATTTAAAAGATGATATAACAAAGGTACCTGGGTAGCTCAGTTGGTTGAGTGTCTGACTCTTGATTTTATGACCTCAGGGTTGTGGGATCAAGCCCTGTGTTGGGTTCCACTGTGGAATCTACTTGAGAATTCTCTCTCTCCCTCTGCCCCTTCCCCTGCTTGAGAAATAAATAAATTCTTTCAAAAATTGTGTAACAAATTCTAGTATATTTTTGTCATATATTTATGCACATATATACATCTATAATATGTTTACAAAACAGGAGCTTTATTAAATGCATGATTTTGCACCCTACTTTTAAATTTAACATCCTATATTATTGCTTATTTCACTTGAGTCTTTTTTCTTCACCTTTATTGGGAGATAATTAACATAGTATAAATTTAAGGTGTACAACATATTGATTGGATACTCTTACATATGCATAAATGATTACCACCAAGGCATTAGCTGACACCTCCATCACCTCACATAATTATTATTTCATTTTGTGGTGATATCATTTAAGATTTGCTTTCTTAGCAGCTTAATGCTGTATATTAGAATCCTAGAACTTACTCATCTTTCTACTAGAAGTTTGTACCTTTGACCAACACCTTCCCATTTCCTCCAATCTTCAGCTGCTGGTAACCACCATTTTTTGTTTCTCTGAGTTCCACTTTTTTAGATTTTTTTTTTTTCAAAAAAAGATTTTATTTATTTATTCATGAGAAACACACACACAGAGAGAGAGAGAGAGAGAGAGAAATTGAGGCAGAGGCACAGACACAGGTAGAGAGAGAAGCAGGCTCCATGAGGGAGTCTGACGTGGGACTCAATCCTGGGTCTCCAGGATCGGGCCCTGGGCTGATGGTGGCGCTAAACCACTGAGCCACCCAGGCTGCCACTTTTTTAGATTCCACCTATAAGTTATATCATACAATATTTGTCTTTCTTGGTCTTTTTTCACTTAGCATAATGTCCACAGGTTTCAACCATGCTTTTGCAAATGACATGATTTTCTTCTTTCTCATGGCTGAATAATATTCCATTGTGTGTGTGTATGTATAGATATCTATATATACACATCTCTCTCTATATATATCTTTATCTAATCTATACACACACACACACACACACACACACACACACACACTCATCACATCTTTTTTTTTAGGAGGGAGAGGGTCACAGGGAGAGGGAGAGTGCAAGGGTGGAGAGAGAGAGACAGAGAATCTTAAGCAGGCTCCACTCCTAGCCTGGAGCCTAGTGTTGGGGCTTGATTTCAGAACTGTGAGATCACGACCTGAGCTAAAATCAAGAGTTGGATGCTTAACTGACTGAGCCAATCAGGTGCCCCTATACCACATTTTTATCTATTCATCTGTTGGTGGACACTTCGGTTGTTTCCATGTCTTGGCTATTGTGAATAATGATGCAGTGAATATGGGAGTGCAGGTAGCTTTTCAAGATCCTGTTTTTATTCCTGTTGGTTATATACCAAGAAGCAGGATTTTTAAAGGAACCTCCATACTCTTTTTCCATACTTCATACTGCTTTATATTCCCACCCACAATGCAAAAGGGTTCCCTTTTCTACATTCTCACCAGCACTTGTCTCTTTGATGATAGGCATTCTGGCAGATGTGGGGTATCTCATTCTGTTTTAATTTTTATTTCCCAGATGATATTGAGCATCTTTTTGTGTACTTGTTAGCCATTTGTACGTCTTCTTTGGTAAAATATCTCTTCAGTTTCTCTGCCTGCTTTATAATGGAGTTGTTTGTTTTTTCACTGTTGGGCATATGAATTCTTCATATATTTTGGATATTAATTCCTTACCAGAAAAATGACTTGCAAATATTTTCTTCCATTCTGTAGGTTGTCTTTTCCTTTTGTTTGATGGTTTCCTTTGCTGTAGAGAAGTTTAATTTGATTTAGTCCCATTTGTTTATGTTTTATTTTGTTGCCTTTACTTTTGGTGTCAGACCCCAAAAGTCATTGCTAAGACATCAGTTAATAGTCTTTATGATTTTTAAGCCAGAGAGTTTGTGCATGTCTCTTTTGGGACATTTATCTTTCTTCTGATATTTTTTATATTACAAATAACTCTGTGGTGAAGTTCTTAATTTATAATTGTTACTATTACACATCTCTGATGTTTTCTTCAAGATAAACTCTTCCAAGTTGTGTTCTCTGGTCATAGAGTATAAATGTAAGATTCAGCACAGATTTCCAAGTTGCTTTTCAAAACCTAGTAATACCATTTTTCATCAACCCTGGGTGTTCTCATGCTTTTTGTTTTGTTTTCAACTTTACCATTTAAAGGTAAATCTCAGTTCTTTTTTTTTTTTTTTTAAATCCAAAATCTGTTTATTGGGATAGTGTCCCACTCATCTTGATTCAGGGAGCTTTTAGTGCTGCATCCACCTGAATTGCTTTTCCTCCCGTGGGCTGGCAGAGGACGGTGGAGCAGTTGACACACAGAACTACTGTCTGTGCATGGCTGAAGACGGTAGTGATTTTGTAGCATCCCGGGCACTTCATGTCCATGAAGTAGGAGTTGGGGCTCTGCACCAGGCGCTTCTTCTTGTGCTTCCTCTTCTCTTCCAGGGACGGGTGCAGTTGATCCTTCACAAGGGGCATGTTCTCGTGGGGAGGTCGTCACCACCGGAAAGGCAAATTTCAGTTATTTTTTTTACTTGTTTTTCTTTGCATACCAAGATTGAACAATACTTTCACAGGCTTATGTGAAACATTTTTAAAAAGGCCTTTAAGATAGCCTAACATTCTGTCAAATATAATTATTAGTTACCTTTCTGAGAAAATATCACTCTCACTGGATTATTAATATTCCATGAAACCCTGTTGGTATCTCTTGATGTAAATCTAAATTTTAAAATATGAAATATTGTAAATTGTATTTTAAAAATACATTAAACCAAAAATTTTGCGTGTTACTCTTTCAAACAACTTTGTAAGTTTTATTGAAGTTATTATTGCTAACCAAAATTAATTAAGCTTCACATATAATTTCTGTTTCATGTACCATGTCATTTTAGGAGCATGACTGATATAGACTTAGTATTTTACCAACTTTTTTTTCCTTTTCCATTTTAATGTATAGTTAGGATGCTCAGGATGCATGAGCCAAGTAATTTTTTTTCATAGTTGGTTTTGATAGTAAAAAAAATTTGGATTTTCTTGTCTAATATAGTATTAGAATTTTTTCATCTTTGTGTTTTTTATCCCTATTGATATTAACTTTACCAGAAGGCCTAGGACATTGATATCATTGGTTTATTTCCTGCATTCTTATCCTATAGAGTCTTGACCTCCTGTTTTCAGACCCTAGTTTCGATCTTTTCATAATTTCTGAGACCCTTCCACATCAATAAAGTCCTGTATTTTTAATATTTTCCTTGAACAAAAATTTTAAAACTTCTGCCATTTAATTAATGTATGTCTTTTCACTTGTCTTTTCTGTTGGAATAGTCTATCTTCTATAAGGATGATGCTGCCTTCTCCTGAAGCTCTTTTCTTCTTCTTAGATTTTATTTTATTATTATTTTTTAAGAAACTCTATCCCCAGTGTGGGGCTCGAACTCATGACCCTGTGATCTAGAGTCACATAGTCTCGTGCTCTACCAGCTGAGCCACCCAAGTACCCCTCCTGAAGCTCTTTCAAGTGTTGATTTTCCCCTATTGTATCTACCTTATCAGTCAGGACTGGAGGTGGGATAGATGACCTTGTTCCGTGTTGCTCTTTCCAGAACATTCTTTTTTGTCTTCCCTAAGATACCTTAGATTTGAATATCAAGCTATATGTTCATACCTCCTGCTAGCTACTTGTATTTGTTGGCAATATCAGCCAACCCCTGCCTGAATCAACTCCATGAATTTCTCAGAGATTTATTCCAGGTCACGGTTGCTCCATTACTGTTGCTGTCACCATTCCTGGTAATTTCAGTGTCCACACAGAGTATTCTTGCTCTCTCATGTTCCCTGAGTCCTTTACTTCTAGCCTTCCTGCCCCTGACCTATGCTAACATACTTATTCTGAAGACCTAGTATCAGTTTCTGTGCCCTCTCTGTAATGTTGACATCAATTTCATGTATCCCAGTCTATCCGTTACCTCCTGTCTTTTCAGCTAAGCTCCTTGAGTAACTCAACTCCAGTTATTTTTAGACTCACACAAAAACTTAACATCAGTTACCAATTACATCTTAACAATTTTCAATTTTCCTGAACCCCTCCTTACTCAACTTAGATTTCATGCTCCATCAATATAATCGCTTCCTTACATTTACTATCTTCAGCTTACCTGCCCTTCTTTTCAGTAATTGTACATGGTACAGTTTCTCTGCCTAATTACTTAAGTAATTTCTCTGCTTGAATGCAAACCTTTATCTGCTCAACACTTCCATCCATGCAACTGAGTGTGGCTAGAACATTCCTATAATATACTGTATCTCATTTTATTTTTATTTTTCAATTTTTAAAAAAGATTTTATTTATTTATTCATGAGAGACACAGAGAGAGAGGCAGAGACAGGCAGCGGGAGAAGCAGGCCCCCCGCAGAAGCCTGATGTGGGACTTATCTCCAATCTGAGGGTCACGTCCTGAGCTGAAGGCAGACGCTCAACCGTTGAACCACCCAGGTGTCCCCGTGTCTCATTTTAAATCCAAGTAACTGTCTTCAAGTGATTTCTCTGAATGCCTCACATCCCATGTCAAATCCATTAGCATTTGGATTTACTTTTTATCCCAAAAATCTATTGAGAATCTGCCCTACTTTTTTTTTTATTGGAGTTCAGTTTGCCAACATATAGCATAACACATAGTGCTCAACCCGCCAAGTGCCCCCCTCAGTGCCCATCACCCAGTCACCCCAACCCCCCACCTACTTCCCCTTCCACTACCCCTTGTTCATTTCCCAGAGTTAGGTGTCTCTCATGTGCTGTCACCCTCACTGATATTTCCCACTCATTTTCTCTCCTTTCCCCTTTATTCCCTTTCACTATTTTTTATATTCCCCAAATGAATGAGAACATACACTGTTTGTCCTTCTCTGATTGACTTATTTCACTCAGTTCCATCCACGTCGAAGCAAATGGTGGATATTTGTCATTTCTAATGGCTGAGTAATATTCCATTGTATACATAGACCACATCTTCTTTATCCATTCATCTTTTGATGGACACCGAGGCTCCTTCCACAGTTTGGCTATTATGGACATTGCTGCTATAAACATCGGGGTGCAGGTGTCCTGGTTTTTCATGGCATCTGTATCTTTGGGGTAAATCCCCAGCAGTGCAATTGCTGGGTCATAGGGCAGGAGAATCTGCCCTACTTTTTAACCATCTCTACTGCTACCAAGTATTGTCCAAACTATCATCTTCTCTTCCTTAGACTTTTTTTTTTTTAACCAAAAATGGAGGGAATTTTATTGCCTTCGCCTCACATAACTGAAAAGCCCAGTAACTATTCTATCTTTAGGTATGGTGTGATCCAGAGACTCAAAAAATATGTGTATATCACTGCAACCCAGTCTCTCTTGGCTCCACTTTCTTCCCTGAGATTCTTTTTTTTTCTTTTAGATTTTTACAAAAGCTTCCTCAATGGCTTCTCTGCCTTACATTTGACTTTCTCTAGTTTATTCTCAGCAAAACAGCCCAAATGAACCTTCTAAAATGTCATATTACACTGGGTTTTCTTTGTTTTCTTGAAATATGGCCAGTGCACCCTGTGTGATCTGGTTCCTGGCTTTTTTTTTTTTTTTTTTTTTTTTAAGATTTTATTTATTTACTCATGAGAGACACAGTGAGAGGCAGAAACATAGACAGAGGAAGAGGCAGGCTCCCTGTGGGGAACCTGACATGGCCTCGATCCCAGGTCTCCAGGATCATGCTCTGGGCTGAAGGTGTTGCTAAACCACTGAGCCACTGGCACTGCCACGGTTCCAGCTTTTAAAACTCATTTCAGCCACCCTGGCCTCCTGCTTTTCTTTTACTGCTAAACGTAATCTTCCCATAGGGCCGTTGCACTTACAGTTCTATGTATTTTACTTGTTAGTCTCTTGCCTTTATTAAAATGTAAGCTCCTTGTATCTGTAACACCCAGGACAGTGCCTGGCCAAACAGGCACTCATATATTTGTTAACTGAACGAATAAATGATCTAGAAAGTGGTTATCCTTTGGAATTGTTAAGCACGTGTTTATGGAGGCTGTAGAATGGTTGAGTTAAGAGAAATTGCATGTATGTACAATGTTAATGCCTTTTTTACCTTCAGTTGCTTAGATATTGGAAAGATATATACTAAAGTATTATCAGTAGTTGTCTCTAGTTAATAGCATTTTACATTTCATGATTGTTTTTCCGAGTATTTGGGTAATTACTGTTATTAAGAAATTTTTATTCCACTTTCAAAAACAAAACAAGAGAAATAGAAAGTGTGGTTCACTGAAGGACATAACAGAAATTAAATCAAGGCAGTGAGCAGAGAGTGTTATCACATGTATATTAGATGGGTACTGGATAATAATTTTAAAGATGCTCTTAAAAATGAAGAAAGAAAGATTTAACCAGCATCTCACTATAACTTTTTCTTTGGAGTATACATTTCTGGATTATTTAGAATTAAATATTCGAGGAACTGAGTCCTCTTAAGCATTGCCCACTAAATTTAACAGAACAGAAGAAAACTTTGTAGTGAAGTTCTGTGAGGGCCTGTTCTGTATCTGCTGTCTCCTTTGTCAGAATCTCAGTTATTTAAAATAACTGTTATGATTGCTGATGGTTTTTTATGTTCCTAAAATATAGGTGGTGGCCTTTTTTAGGACCTGGATTATATGTTTTTTACCTTTGGGTTCCCACTGCCTACCATAGTGCTTGGCATATGATAGGTACTCAATGAGTGTTTATTGAATAAATGTTGTTTTCAGTTGACCAGTGATAGTACTAGTTTCTCATGGTTATCTTATATTTTTTGTAAGATTTATTTGTTTATTTTAGACAGAGAGAGTGTGAGCCAGCGTGGGAGGGGTGGGATGCAGAGGGAGAGAATCACAAGCAGACTCCCTCCCTGTTAGTACAGTTCCTGATGTGGGGCTTGATCTCATGACCCTGAGATCATGACCTGAGCCAAAACCAAAAGTTGGATTCTCAGCTGACTGCACCACCCAGGTGCCCCATCATGGTTATCTTCATTAGGAAAAACCTTTTGCTTGGGTAGTAAATTTCCCAGTGCTATAGATAAGTGTATGTAGTAGTTAGGGAGTTGGGAGATAGAAGAGAGGGAGGAAAAATGAGAAGGGAAAAACAGAACAATGATAGAGTATTCCATTCAAAAAGATTAGTGCACAGACATGTTAGATGACAAACTTCATGTGTTGTTTTTATTTTTAATTGGACAGTGACATCATTGGGTAATTTTCTTAGTGACATGATTTGTTCTTACTCATGTTGAATTAGGAAAGCATTTTAGCCTCATTATTATGATAAACTAGATGTATAAATGTCAGTGCTAATAACTTAGTATTTTAGTCTTCTACAAATTGATGCCTGTGGTATCTGGACATTTTTTGGCTTGTTCTTGTAAATAAGGTCTCAGTGATGTTTAAGGAACAGCAGCTTGTGGCCAGAAAAGAAAAAAGCTCCATATTATCCAAGCTAAGCAATATAAATGAGACTCAGAAATCCCTCACTAGATCAAAAATCTACTAGAGAAAGATCTCTTGAGCTTACAGACTAAAGACCTTCAATATAATTTTAAATAAAGCCTTTTATGTAGTATGAGAGCATTTTTTAGTTGATTATCAATTGCCACTATTATGTAGGCTTAGTAGATTTGCAAATTTACAAGTTTTTACAAGTCAGTTGGGTCCCTTCCTCAGGAAATCAGTTTAAGTTTTTTTTTCCTATATTGACTCAAAGAGCCTAGTTGTCCTTAAATCCTGTGAATATATTTGCCTTATAATTTGACGGCATTGAGTCAACACCCTTATAGAGTCTGTAGTGTTATAAAAAGAGAAACTATCCAATAAAGGATCACATTTGAAAAAATAGACTATGCTGGATAAAACCAGTATTGGCTATGAGTACCATGCTTTACTTTAAAGCACCTACACCTATTCAAGGAAATATACCCTTACCCATTACTTTCAAAATGTGTACTTTAGGTTTGGAAAGCAACTGAGATGTATGTTTGTGAAATTAAACTGTGGTTGTAAATAAAGTAAACACGCAACAAAATATTGCTATCTTTTGGCACAAAATTAATTCTGTATTTGTTTAACATGAAAGTTTATAGAGATTAAAGAGCTATTGTAATTATTAAAGTAGTTAAACTGTTTCAGAGTAAATATGCTTGGGTAAGTGCATCTTACTTTCAGTTCCAGTTGACCCTTGAACAACATGGGGGTTATGAGTGCCGATCCCCTGCATGCACAGTCAAATCCACGTGGAACTTTTGACTCTCTAGAACATAACCACAAACAGCTTATTATTGACTGGAAGACTTACTGATAGCATAAACAGTCAGTTAACACATGTTTTGTTTGCTATGTGTATTATATGCTATATTCTTAAAATAGAAGAATGCTATTAAGAAAATCACAAGGAAGATAAAATACTTTTACAGTGCTGTACTGTAAAAACTCACATGTAAGTTCAAACCCATGATGTTCAAAGGTCAACTGTAATCATTATGTTTAAACATGTTATACTAATTAGATCTTTTTTGGGTCTCATCAATGTGCCTGAAGCTGTAGGTAATTAGAATGATAAGTTTCATTTTTCAAGTACTTTTCATGTGCTGGTCATTGTGGACTGTCCTTGGATTCACTCTCAGATAACTCTACATAAGATAGGCATATTTGTTATTCTTAGTTTTTTAAATTTGACAAATACCCACCATTTGCTTCAACATGGATGGAATTGGAGGGTATTATGCTGAGTGAAATAAGTCAATCAGAGAAGGACAAACATTATATGGTCCCATTCATTTAGGGAATATAAATAATAGTGAAAGGGAATAGAAGGGAAGGGAGAAGAAATGGGTAGGGAATATCAGAAAGACGAGACAGAACATAAAGACTCCTAACTCTGGGAAACGAACTAGGGGTGGTGGAAGGGGAGGAGGGCGGGGAGTGGGGGTGAACCGGTGATGGGCACTGAGGGGGGCACTTGACGGGATGAGCACTGAGTGTTATTCTGTATGTTGGCAAATTGAACACCAATAAAAAAATAAATTTATTATTAAAAAAATGTATAGAGTCAAGCATAAAAAGTTTAAAGAAATTGCTCAAGGTGATGACACAGCTAGTGTCTAAGCTGGTATATAATATTGGAAAGTAAGTCAAATTTAAGCATGTTAACAGTGAATTGATTGACTCAGATAATCGAGTTTTGTTCTGTTTTTGTTCACTTTTGTAGTTGATTTGGAGCATATGCGAATGGTAAAACTTGAAAAACACTTACGGCTTTGCCAGGAAAATGGTTTTAGTAGCCACTTTGTCTCAGCAAAGACAGGAGACTCTGTAAGTAAAATAATGAATACTGAATATTTTGTTTAATAATAATATTCACTGGAAGCGTACTTCCTAGGTTTAATTTTTGGAACAAATTAATTCCTATTGAAGACATAAAATAGATATGTTTATGCTGTTTATATTATCTTTATAATTCATTTAATGTAAGTATATGGTTATTTTAAGGAATTTAAAAGTACAAGAGTTAAAAAACATAAATTTAAAAAAAGAACATAAAAATCACCTATCTCAGCATCCAGAGATGACCATTCACAACTTCATGTGATTCCTGATAGTTTCTGATACTCTCAAATATTCATGCTATTGCTGTTGCTGCTAGTGAATTGCATTCACTGAATACTTGTTTCGTGACTTGCAAGTGCTGTGCTGCTCTCATTATCTCTGTGCTATAGATGAGTCCTAGAGAGATTATGTAAGGGGAGTCCAGGGTACACAGTTAAGGAGTGGTGGGGATAGGATTTGCAAACCTAATTAGTGACACTCCGGGGTTATTAATTGTACTAAATATTTTAAAAAGTAAGATTATAATATAGAAATGATTCAGTCTTTTAGTTTTTTTTTTTTTTTAGTTTTTTAATTTAATATATTTGCACATAGAAAATTTGGCCATGTCATTTAATATTACTAAATAGGTTTAATAACCCAGCAGATTATTGTATGAGTACTGTATCACTGCAGTATTTTTTTTAACATCCAGGATTTATTTATTTCCTTTTACATCTTTGTCAATTTCGTAGGCCAAAAAAACCCCAAAAAGACAAAAAAATGATATCTTGCTACTTGAATTTCTTTGATTGCTATCAGGGTTGAACTTTTTAAAATTTCATTACCTGTTTATTTTCTGATTGATTATTATCAGAACACTTTCTCCCAAGATAATGCAAACATGGGCAATACCCACACATGCCTTTAAAAATATATAAAATCAGTACCATGGATTGATCTTCTACCTTCACTTACCTTCCTAGGGGGTCTTCTGTCATTTTAGAACTATTTTATTTTATTTTATTTTATTTTATTTTATTTTATTTTATTATGTATGAGAGAGAGCATGAGGGCGGGTAGGGAGGGGCAGAGGGAGAGAAGGAGAAAGCATCTTTTTTTTTTTTGTATGTATATTTTTATTGGAGTTTGATTTGCCAACATATAGCATAATACCCAGTGCTCATCCCATCAAATGCCCCCCTCAGTACCCGTTACCCAGTCACTCCATCCCCCCACCTACCTCCCCTTCCACCACCCCTTGTTCATTTCCCAGAGTTAGGAGTCTCTCATGTGCTGTAACCCTCACTGATATTTTCCACTCATTTTCTCTCCTTTTCCCTTTAATCCTTTTCACTATTTTTTATATTTCCCAAATGAATGAGACCATATAATGTTTGTCCTTCTCCGATCGACTTACTTCACTCAGCATAATACCCTCCAGTTCCATCCACATTGAATGAAGCAAATGGTGGGTATTTGTTGTTTCTAATAGCTGAGTAATATCCCATTGTATATATAGGCCACATTTTCTTTATCCATTCATCTTTCGATGGACACCGAGGCTCCTTCCACTGTTTGGCTATTGTGGACATTGTTGCTATAAACATTGGGGTGCAGGTGTCCTGCTGTTTCACTGCATCTGTATCTTTGGGGTAAATCCCCAGCAGTGCAATTGCTGGGTCGTAGGGCAGTTCTATTTTTAAAGGAGAGAGCATCTTAAGCATCTTAAGAGCATCTTCCATGTCTGGTACAGAGCTTGATGTGGGGCTCAATTTCATTATCCTGAGATCATGACCTGAGCCAAAACCAAGAGTCAGAAGCTTAACCAACTGAGCTACCCAAGTGTCCCTAGAATTATTTTAACTTCCAGTATTTTGGCTTGTGTTTAACCACTTCAGATTTTTTGTGTACTGTGTTGAGCCCTCCTTAAAAATTCTTGTTATTTTGTCTTGAAATGCAACTTTGAAGTGGTTTATTCTTATGGAACCACTTTAAGACTTTAGTGATCCCCATCTTCAGATTATTCCCCTCATCACCTGAGCTTCTAACTGTACTTTCTCTAATACTTACCTTTGTCATAATTCTTAGTAATTTCAATATCTTTGTTTGTCCTCTACCTCACCCCAGCCACTCACTCCCAGGCTCTCATTATCACTACAGCTCTTCTGTTACCTTCTATCTCAATGTCAGACATCCTGGTCACTGACCACCCTTCTGTCTGTCCAGCTCATACCCTTGACTTCCCTAATCCATCAATCTGCAGTCCTGATAGGACCTGGTAGATGCTGATCTTAACCTTTTTAATGTCCCTAACCTCCTTTCATGTCCTCATTTTCCTAATTTTTTAACTTAAATCTCATGACCAACCAAAATCATTGCCATGCATATGCCCTTAATTCCCTTTCCTCTATGACTTTATTGGACTCACTTGGCTAAACCTGAACTCTGGTTTAAACCAAAGTTTTAAACTTTGTGGCAGCATCTAGGCATTTGAACATGATCAGAGAGAAACAGAGAAACATGATCAGAGACCTGGAGGTTTCACTTAAAATCCACAATCACCTCAAGTGGGCCCTTAATACTGCTCGGTAGTTATACCACGTTTCCGTAGGCCATCATCTCTCCCTTTCACATAGATGACTGTTTTCATAGCTTCTTTTCGCTCCTTAGATCTTCAACATTTCCTCATCCATTCTCTCAGCTGATGACTTTGTTTCCTATTTTACAGAAATTTGAAGCCAACAGAAGATAACTGCATACTCTTGCCACCACCTTTACCCCCACCCTTCTTGCTCTCTGTCTCTGTTCCCACATCTTCTGTCTCCTGTACGATTATTGTGAGACAAGCCTTCTGTGCTCCTGGCTCAGGCTTGCGCCTCCACTGTGCTTTAGTCCCATTTCTCTTGGCCTAGTAACGAACAGTGCTCAGCAATTCTCTTTCCTTCCTGCATCATGACTTTTTTTCTGTCTACTGAATTATTCTATCGGCATACAAAATATTATGGCTTCTCATCTTAAAAACAAGAAACTCTTGATCCTACATCCTTCTCGAGCTGTTGCCTTCTTTCTTTCCCTTAGTTCCAGTGGAGTGTGTTTTGAAAGAATTGTCTCCCAGGCTCTCTTTGCAGTTTCTCTTGAACAGTCAGCTGGACTTCTTCACCCAGTATTTCACCCAAACTACTATTATTAAAGTCACCAGTGACCTTGTTTTTGCTAAAAGTGGTGGTTTGCTGTTAGTCCTTATCTTCCTTGAGTTAGAAAATAGTTGATCACTTTCTCTTCTTTGAAATACTTTCCTTGTTTACCTTCCAGGATACTGCAACCCCTGGTTTACTCTTTCCTCACTAACTACTCTCTCTCAGTTCCTTTTTTTTTTTTATTCCTTCTCACTCTGACTTCTGAATATTGCAGTTCCCTAAGCTTAGCCCTTGGATAACATTTTTCTAAACTTATTTCCTTAGTGACCTCATTTAGTCCCAAGGCTTGGACCAGACATCTTTCTTGAACCCAGACTCATATATTCCAACTGGCTGTTCATCACCTCCACTTAGATTCCTAATAAGCAGCCCTAATTTTATTCAGGTTCAGAACTAAATTCTTGATAGTGTCTCCTGAAATCTCCCATAGTCTTCCTCAGTTCAATAAATGGCAGATCTTCTGCTAGTTGCTAAGGCTGAGGAAATTTTAGAATCATTCTCAACTCCTCTTTCTTTTATATACTCCATCTATCTATTGCCAAGTCCTGTTGGTTCTACTTTCATGACGTATCCAGAACCTGGTGACTATTTCTACCCTCTCCACTGCTAGTACTTTGTTTCAAGCCCCCATCATCTCTTAGATTAGTGTCCTTCTGGCTTGTCTTTTTGTACCTTTGTTCTTCTGTAGTGAGAGTACTCAATACAATAATCAGATCGACCCTGTTAAAATAGAGGTCATCAAGCTACTTTCCCATGGCTTCCATTTAACTCAGAGTAAAAGCCAAAGCCCTTCCATAGCCTACCAGATCTTATATGATTTATACTCCCTTAACCACTTTGCTTATTTTCCTTACAGTCCCTCTCTTTCTCTCCATTCCACCATGCTAGCTTTCTTATTTTTCGTGAATGTTGACCATCAGTGAACTATAATGTATAATGCTATTTCGAATGTAAAGGACATAAGCCTTTTGGGGATATGTGTATCTCTCTCTCTCTCTGTCTCTCTCTCTCTCTCTCTCTCTCTCTCTCTTTTTAGAAATCAAAATTAAATTAGTTGCAATATTCAGTAAGTAATCACAAGATAAGTAGGGATAAGAATATGATAAGACATTTATGAAGCAGAAACAAGTATAACATTATAGGCAATGTCTGGATTGAAGTCCTAGAATCATAGTGGGACCAGCATAAGCTAGGTATGTATGAAAGGCTGTTTACAGAAAAGTACTGTTGATTTTTGTTTAAGGATAACAGATTATACTGCTCCTGCACCAATAAAAAGAATACAGATTACTAAGTTGTTTTGTTCAAGAAATGATGGAGAATTTATTGAAATTGGTGAAAGCCACAAAGATTATTAAAGTATTGGAAGGTGATCTTTTAAGATAGGCTAAAGCCAGATCAAAAGACCAATAAAGAATTGCCAGTGAAAACCTGGGTGCTAAAATACAGACTAATTTATTTTTCCCAGGACTTTCAGGAGTCTGTTATGCTAGTAGTCGTTTTTTTTTTAAATGTGGTATCTGTAATTAATTCTCTTATGTTAAAGTTTTTTTAATGTAAGGGTGCCTGAGTGGCTCAGTCATTAAGTGTCTATCTTTGGCTCAGGTCATGATCTCAGGGTCCTGGGGTTGAGCCTTGTGTTGGGCTCCCTGTTCAGCAGGGGGTCTGTTTCTCCTGCTGCCCCTCCCCCTGCTTGCGCACTCTTGCGTGCTCTCTCTCTCTCTCAAATAAATAAAATCTTTAAAAAAATAAAACAAAAAAGTTTCAATGTAAATTTTTAGAGATAAATGTCTGTGTTTAGACTAATTTAGTGAATTGCATGATTTTCAAATTATGATTTAATCATCTAAAATTATTACACTTAAAATGTTACTGTATTTAACAAAGCTATTTTTGGAGTAACCTGGTACATCATATTTTCACAATTCTTGATGTTTATCATTTTTAAAGAAAGTTAAATTTATTTAAAGGTAACTTAAGCATGCCTGTTTTAAATCATTTAAACCTATTTTTGTTATGTAGGTCTTCCTGTGTTTTCAGAAGGTTGCTGCTGAAATCCTTGGAATCAAGTTAAACAAAGCAGAAATAGAACAGTCACAGGTGATTATATTGAGCTTTATATTTCTACAAAACAATTTATTTCCTAAAAGACATTAACTTTCACCACTGACTCCTATCACATTTATGCATCCTATGTACATATCCCTAAAAGCTTTAGGAATAAGTTGTGTTTATGAATGAATCAGTGTTTTTTGTGGAAGATGGAAGATGTTAACTTTTTGCCCAATTATGATACCCTTAAAACTTCATATTGTCCTAAAATTGAGATTAATATAATACAAAGTTCATCAGTGGTTAAATAATGAGTTAAGATGCTGACCATATTGTTTTATACTTCCTTATTTAAGTTCTTCCAGGATTATTGTACTACAATATCCTTTTTTATTTCATACATAATCCCAACAATTTATCTAAGTTCAGTCTTAGAGTTTACTCCATTTGGCATCCTCTGTGTTCACTTTGGTGAAACATTATTTTTTCTTTAAGTCTGTGTTCTCTGTTCTTCTCTAAAATATCCCCCACTGTAATGACATTAATTCTTGGTGTTATTTGATTGGTAATTTAATACACAATTTAATAATGGTATTAATTGTTGAAGATTTCTGAATTCCTTCACTATTTCTACACAGTTCTTACAAATGTAAATACCAATGATTAAGCACTTAAAAATACCACCATAATAGTACACCAATTCACATGTTTGATAGAACGAAAAATCAGAGTAGGAGCCTAGAGTTTAAAGTTAAGCTTTTGGTTTGCTGAGAAGCAACAAATAAATTACATTTTTCCTCAATTCTGTCCACTCTATGCCTACCCCAGATAGCTAAAAAGATATAATTGTCTTTTCCCATCCTTAATTTTTTCTTTAATTCTTTCAGTGTTCTGTGTCTTATTTTCATGGTCACTGTGTGTGTGTATGTGTGTGTGTGTGTGTGTGTGAGAAAACAGCAAATTTCAGCTGAAAATTTTTTATGCTGATGTGATTGATTCTAGGATTTGATTGCAATATTTGAAACTCCGGAAATATATTTTTATTAATCATTTTACAAAAGACATTTATTTCAGCACTTATTATGGTCAGGCACAGTGTTATGGCATCTTATGCCATGTAAATTACTCCCAGACACATAAAAATCATTACAATGGACTCTTGAACAACATGGAAGTTGGGGGCATTGACCCCCTACATAGTTGAAAATCCATGTGTAACTTCTGATGCTCCCAAAACCTAAGCGTTACAGCCTCCTGTTGACTGGAAGCCTTACCAACAGCATAAACAATTGATTATGTTATTTTGTATGTTCTGTGTACTATATACTGTATTCCTTCAATAAAGTAAGCTAGAGACAAGAAAATGTTTTTAAGAAAATCTGAAGAGGAGGAGCAGCTGGGTGGCTCAATGGGTTAAGCTTCTGACTCTTGATCTCAGCTCAGGTCTTAATTACAGTGTTGTGAGTTCAAGCCTCCATGCTGGGTGTGGTACTTACTTAAGAAAAATCATAAGAGGAGGAGGGGCAAGATGGTGGAAGAGTAGGATCCCCAAGTCACCTGTCCCCCACGAAATTACCTAGATAACTTTCAAATCATCCTGAAAACCTACGAATTCGGCCTGAGATTTAAAAAGAGAACAGCTGCGGGATCCCTGGGTGGCGCAGCGGTTTAGCGCCTGCCTTTGGCCCAGGGCGGGATCCTGGAGACCCGGGATCAAATCCCACATCGGGCTCCCGGTGCATGGAGCCTGCTTCTCCCTCTGCCTATGTCTCTGCCTCTCTCTCTCTCTCTCTCTCTCTCTCTCTCTCTCTGTGTGACTATCATAAAAATAAATAAATAAAAATAAAAAATAAAAAGAGAACAACTGGAATGCCATAGTGAGAAGAGTTCGAGCTTCTATCAAGGTAGAAAGATGGGGGTGTGGGGGTGGGGAGGGGAATAAATAAAAAGCATCCAAGGGGGAGGGGCCCAGCAAGGAGTGGGCTAAGGCCACGCAGCAAAGCCCCCAGGACAGGAAAGCACAGTCCGGGAGAAGCAGGAGCTTCACCAATCTTCCCGGAAAGAAAGGCGCATGCCGGGAGTTGGAGCAGCATCCCAGGAGGGCGGGGATGCCCTCAGGCTCCCAGGGGCACCAACAGAGGACCTGCGCCCTGGGGGAGAGCACGCCACACCCGGCGGTAGAGCTCCCTAAAGGGCTGCAGCCCGTGCGGGGTGGGGCGGGGAGCAGCTTGGACGCGGCTCGGGCGGAGGCTCCGCGGAGGGAGCTGCGCGGTCCCCAGCGCGATTCCAGCCGCTCAGGCCCTGGAGCCCAGGGCCCCGGGGGACACAGGCCAGGATCCAGCACTCCCCCCAGGACAGGCAGAGGCCGGGAGGGCCCAGGACAGCGAGGAGGGTCCTGCCGCTGGGCAGCTCCGAGCTGTGTAGACCGGCGGGCCAACGCCCCCGGAGCATCCAGGCCCCTGCGGACTGGGAGCTGTGGTAGTTCCTGCTGGATCTGACTCCAGGGCTGGAGAGCTGGCTGCCGCCACTGTTGTTCCTCCTGGGGCCTCACAGGATAAACAACCCCCACTGACCCTCACAGTGGCCTCACCGAACAAACAGCTTAAACAACTTTCACTGAGCCCTGCACCAGGCAGGGGGTTGAGAAGCAACCCCCATGTGCTCACACCTGAAAATCAGCACAGCAAATTCCACTCCCCCAGAAGACCAGCTAGACGGACAGGGGAAAAGTAAGTTATCGACAAAGCAGCACTGGAAAGTTCCAGGGGAAGTCGAGGGATTTACAGTATACAGAATCAGAGGATACTCCCCCTTGTTTTTTGTTTTCTGTTTGCTTCCCCCTCCCTTTTTTCCTCTTTTCTTTTTTCTTTTCTTTTTTTCTTTTCTTTCTTTCTTTTTCTTTTCTTTTTTCTTCTCTTCTCTCTTCTTCTTCTTCCTTTTTTTCTTTTTCTTTTCTTTTTTCTCTTCTCTCTTTTCCTCCTTTTCCCAGTACAACTTGTTTTTGGACTCTGCACTGGGCAAAATGACTAGAAGAAAAAATTCACCTCAAAAGAAAGAATCAGAAACAGTCCTCTCTCCCACAGATACAATATTTGGATTACAATTCAGTGTCAGAAAGCCAATTCAGAACTACAATTATAAAGCTACTGGTGGCTCTAGAAAAAAGCATAAAGGACTCAAGAGACTTCATGACTGCAGAATTTAGATCTAATCAGGCAGAAATTAAAAATAAATTGAATGAGATGCAATCCAAACTAGAGGTCCTAATGATGAGGGTTAACGAGGTAGAAGAATGAGTGAGTGACATAGAAGACAAGTTGATGGCAAAGAGGGAAACTGAGGAAAAAAGAGACAAACAATTAAAAGACCATGAAGATAGATTAAGGGAAATAAACGGCAGCCTGAGGAGGAAAAACCTACGTTTAATTGGGGTTCCCATGGGCGCCGAAAGGGACAGAGGTCCAGAATATGTATTTGAACAAATCATAGCTGAAAACTTTCCTAATCTGGGAAGGCAAACAGGCATTCAGATCAAGGAAATAGAGAGATCCCCCCCTAAAATCAATAAAAACTGCTCAACACCTCGACATTTAATAGTGAAGCTTGCAAATTTCAAAGATAAAGAGAAGATCTTTAAAGCAGCTAGAGACAAGAAATCTCTAACTTTTATGGGGAGAAATATTAGATTAACAGCAGACCTCTCCACAGAGACCTGGCAGGCCAGAAAGGGTTGGCAGGATATATTCAGGGTTCTAAATGAGAAGAACATGCAGCCAAGAATCCTTTATCCAGCTAGGCTCTCATTCAGAATAGAAGGAGAGATAAAGAGCTTCCAAGATAGACAGAAACTGAAAGAATATGTGACCACGACACCAGCTCTGCAAGAAATATAAGGGGGATTCTGTAATAGAAAGAGGAAGTCCAAGGGAACAGTCCACAAGAACAGGGACTGAATAGGTATCATGATGACACTAAATTCATATCTTTCAAAGGTGCAGAGTTTCAGACTGGATAAAAAAGCAAGACCCATCTATTTGTTGTTTACAAGAGACTCACTTTAGACATAAGGACACCTACAGCCTGAAAATAAAAGGTTGGAGAACCATTTACCATTCAACTAGCCCTCAGAAGAAAGCAGGGGTAGCTATCCTTATATCAAATAAAAAGTTTATCCCAAAGCTGGTAGTAAGAGATGAAGAGGGACACTATATCATACTTAAAGGATCTGTCCAACAAGAGGACTTAACAATCATCAATATTTATGCCCCGATTGTGGGAGCTGCCAAGTATATCAATCAATTAATAACCAAAGTTAAGATATACTTAGATAAAAATGCACTTATACTTGGTGACTTGAATGTAGCGCTTTCTACAATCGACAGGTCTTCTAAGCACAACATCTCCAAAGAAACAAGAGCTTTAAATGATACACTGGACCAGATGGATTTCACAGATATTTGCAGAACTTTACATCCAAACACAACTGAATACACATTCTTCTCAAGTGCACATGGAACTTTCTCCAGAATAGACCACATACTGGGTCACAAATCAGCTCTTAACCGATACCAAAAGATTGGGATCATCCCCTGCATATTTTCAGACCATAATGCTTTGAAATTAGAACTAAGGAACCTGTGAGAAGAAGTGTGGAAGGATTTCACAGTGTGGAGGTTAAGGACCATCCTGCTAAAAGATGAAAGGCTCAACCAGGAAATTAGGGAAAAATTAAAAAAGATTCAAGGAAACTAACGAGAATGAAGATAGAAGTAACTGTTCAAAATCTTTGGGATACAGCAAAAGCAGTCCTGAGGGGGAAATACATCACAATACAAGCATCCATCCAAAAACTGGAAAGAACTCAAATACAAAAGCTAACCTTGCGCCTAAAGGAGCTGGAGAAAAAAACAGCAGATAGATCCTACACCCAGCAGAAGAAGAGCGTTAATAAAGATTCGAGCAGAACTCAATGAAATAGAGACCAGAAGAACTGTGGAACAGATTAACAAAACCAGGAGTTTGTTCTTTGAAAGAATTAATAAGATAGATAAACCATTAGCCAGCCTTATTAAAAAGAAGAGAGAAAAGACTCAAATTACTAAAATCATGAATGAGAAAGGAGAGATCACCACCAACATCAAGGAAATACAAACGATTTTAAAAACATATTATGAGCAGCTATATGCCAATAAATTAGACAATGTAGAAGAAAGGGACGCATTTTTGGAAAACCACAAGACAAATGGCTTCCCTGGGGAATTCTATCAAATGTTTAAAGAAGAAACCATACCTATTCTACTAAAGCTGTTTGGAAAGATAGAAAGAGATGGAATACTTCCAAACTCGTTCTATAAGGCCAGCATCACCTTAATTCCAAAACCAAAGACCCCACCAAAAAAGGAGAATTCTAGACCAATATCCCTGATGAACACGGATGCAAAAATTCTCAACAAGATACTAGCCAATAGGATCCAGCAATACATTAAGAAGATTATTCACCATGACCAAGTGGGATTTATCCCTGGGATGCAAGGCTGGTTCAACACTCATAAAGTAATCAATGTGATTGATCATATCAGCATGAGAAAAAACAAGAACCATATGATCCTCTCAATAGATGCAGAGAAAGCATTTGACAAAATGCAGCATCCACACCTGATCAAAAGTCTTCAGAGTGTAGGGATAGAGGGAACATTCCTCAACATCTTAAAAGCCATCTACAAAAAGCCTACAGCAAATAGCATTCTCAATGGGGAAACACTGGGAGCCTTTCCCCTAAGATCAGGAACAAGACAGGGATGTCCACTCGCACCACTGCTATTCAATATAGTACTAGAAGTCCTAGCCTCAGCAATCAGACAACAAAAAGAAATAAAAGGCATTCAAATTGGCAAAGAAGAAGTCAACTCTCCCTCTTCGCAGATGACATGATACTCTACCTAGAAAACCCAAAAGCCTCCACCCCAAGATTTCTAGAACTCATACAGCAATTTGGCAGTGTGGCAGGATACAAATCAATGCCCAGAAGTCAGTGGCATTTCTATACACTAACAATGAGACTGACAAAAGAGAAATTTAATCCCATTTACAATTGCACCCAAAAGCATAAGATACCTAGGAATAAACCTAACCAAAGAGGTAAAGGATCTATCCCCTAAAAACTACAGAAGACTTCTAAAAGAAATTGAGGAAGACACAAAGAGATAGAAAAATATTCCATGCTCATGGATTGGAAGAATTAATATTGTGAAAATGCTAATGTTACCCAGGGCAATTCACACGTTTAATGCAATCCCTATCAAAATACCGTGGACTTTCTTCAGAGAGTTGGAACAAATCATCTTAAGATTTGTGTGGAATCAGAAAAGACCCCGAATAGCCAGGGGAGTATTAAAAAGGAAAACCACAGCTGGGGGCATCACAATGCCAGATTTCAGGTTGTACTACAAAGCTGTTGTCATCAAGACAGTGTGGTACTGGCATAAAAACAGACACATACATCAACAGAACAGAATAGAAAATCCAGAAGTGGACCCTCAACTTTATGATCGACTAATATTCGACAAAGGAGGAAAGACTATCCACTGGAAAAAAGACAGTCTCTTCAATAAATGGTGCTGGGAAAATTGGACATCCACATGCAGAAGAATGAAACTAGACCACTCTCTTTCACCATACACAAAGATAAACTCAAAATGGATGAAGGATCTAAATGTGAGACAAGATTCCATCAACCTCCTAGAGGAGAACACAGGCAACACCCTTTTTGAACTTGGCCCTTAACTTCTTGCAGGATTCATCCATGAAGGCAAGAGAAACAAAAGCAAAAATGAACTATTGGGACTTCATCAAGATAAGAAGCTTTTGCAAAGCAAAAGATACCGTCAACAAAACTAAAAGACAACCTACAGAATGGGAGAAGATATTTGCAAATGACGTATCAGGTAAAGGACTAGTATCCAAGATCTATTAAGAACTTCTTAAACTCAACAGCAAAGAAACAAACAATCCAGTCATGAAATGGGCAAAAGACATGAACAGAAATCTCACAGAGGAAGACATACACATGGCCAACAAGCACATGCAAAAATCCTCTGCATCACTGGCCATCAGGGAAATACAAATCAAAACCACAATGAGATACCACCTCACACCAGTGAGAATGAGGAAAATTAACAAGGCAGGAAACCACAAATGTTGGAGAGGATGTGGAGAAAGGGGAACCCTCCTGCACTGTTGGTGGGAATGTGAACTGGTGCAGCCACTCTGGAAAACTGTGTGGAGGTTCCTCAAAGACTTAAAAATAGATCTGCCCTACGACCCAGCAATTGCACTTCTGGTGATTTACCCCAAAGATACAGATGCAATGAAACGCCGGGACACCTGCACCCTGATGTTTCTAGCAGCAATGTCCACAATAGCCAAACTGTGGAAGGAGCCTCGGTGTCCATCGAAAGATGAATGGATAAAGAAGATGTGGTTTATGTATACAGTGGAATATTACTCAGCCATTAGAAATGACAAATACCCACCATCTGCTTTGATGTGGATGGAACTGGAGGGTATTGTGCTGAGTGAAATAAGTCAATTGGGTAAGGACAATCATTATATGGTCTCATTCATATGGGGAATTTAAAAAATTGTGAAAGGGAATAAAGAGGAAAGGAAAAAAAATGAGTGGGAAGTATCAGAGAGGGAGACAGAACATGAGAGACTCCTAACTCTGGGAAACGAAGAAGGGGTGGTGGAAAGGGAGGTGGGCGGGGGTGGGGGTGACTGGGTGAGGGGCACTGAGGGGGGCACTTGATGGGATGAGCACTGGGTGTTACGCTATATGTTGGCAAATTGAACTCCAATATAAAAATAAATTATAAAAATCATAAGAGGAAATACATTTATAGTATGGTATTTATTTAAAAAATCCACACATAAATGGACTCTGGTACATTTCAAACCTATGTTGTTCAAAGATAACTGTGCTTGGATTTGGCCTAGGAGGAAAGCTACAAAAAGAAAAATCATTGTGATTTGCTTGACTGCACAGAACTTGGCAGACTCCAGAGGTCAAGTGATTCCACTGCTGTTTAGCTTCTCTTTCTTTCTTTTTTTTTTTTTTTAGTTTTTATTTATTTATGATAGTCACACAGAGAGAGAAAGGCAGAGACATAGGCAGAGGGAGAAGCAGGCTCCATGCGCCGGGAGCCCGATGTGGGATTCGATCCCGGGTCTCCAGGATCGCGCCCTGGGCCAAAGGCAGGCGCCAAACCGCTGCGCCACCCAGGGATCCCATAGCTTCTCTTTCTAAATGATGTTTGTCTCTGGTTAATTAGAGAGTTCATGAGTTATTATCAAACTAATCATAAGCGGTTTATTGATCATACATATGTATGGTGTATGGGTCTAAAGAAGTTTTAAAGGAGTTTAAGATGCATAGTCCCTGCCTTAGGTGAAGAAAATATTATGTGCCAGGCACTGTGTTATCTCACTTCACTTTCTTCATAACTCTGTGGGGCAGGTGGTAATTCATCATTTTATGGGCAGGAAATGGAAACTGTTGGGAGATTAAGTAACTTGATCCACTGACCTGTGGTTAGCCAGTGGTGGAGGTAGGATTTGAACTCAGGCTTGTTTGACAGCACTGCCCCTACTGTTCCCACTCTGCTCTGTTGGGGGAAGATTTACTGAGCAGTTTGAAGTGGGAAGAAGAGAAACTGGCCTGAACAAGCTGAAAAGTTTAGGTTATATTTTGAAAGCAGAAGAGCTTTTTGCTTAAAATAAATGACCACTGCGTTGTAGTGTGAAGGGATTGAGAGAAGATTATGGAGACTTATGAATGCCGAGTTGATAAATTTTATGTAACATGTTGATAATGGGAAATAGTTTTTAAAGCAGAGAAATACATGAAGGCAGTTTTTAGGTAAGGTTAATCAAGTGGCGGGGTGTGTGTGTGGTTGGGAAAGAGCAAGGAAACTACTGATTTCATGTGATAAGGAGCAGAATCAAGGCAGGAGAGAAACAATGGCTGTAGCAGAGCAGAATCAAGGCTTGTGGAATGATTGGATAAAGGAGAGAAATCCCAGATTACTTTGAGATTTCTCTCCTAATGGAATGGATAAAGGGGAGCTCTCTCGTTATTGGTGGGCCCTCCCTAGAGGCAAAGGTGTGCTAGGACGTCTCAGGGAGAGAATTCTATGTACTCCCTCATTCCCATGGTGATTAAGGAATAGCTCCAGAGAGATGGGCTAACCCTGGATACTTTTGAAAGGCAAAATTGTAGGGAGGCTTTATTAATGTTCTTGGCACACTCTTAGTCATGAGAGCCAGAAAGCTACTATCTTGATTTTAGAGATGGACTTAATATTTCGCATATCTTAACATCAGATATGTTCACTGCATAGCTCTCTACCCTTTCTGGACACTGTACTTTTCAAGCACATCCCATCTTGTTTATTATGCAGTGACAACGCAATCTTCAGTTTGTTGGTGGAATTTACTTTGAATTCATTCTTTTAAAGAGGAATTCAAGTTACTAGAGCCCTCTTTTGTTATGTTAGTAAGAATCCTTTGTGTAGGGAGGCCTCCTTCTTCTTTCTTGAATCTGATGAATTTGATGCCTTTGCTAATTAGATTATTGATTTCACAATTAACATTTTCTCAGTGGAAATGTTTTTGAAAGCTCAGTTTTTGAAGAAGTCTCTAAGACCCTACATGCAAGCCAACAAGCTGTGTTGAGCACAGTTACTTCTTTTTTTTTTTTAATTGAAATGTATTTGACATATAACAGTGGATAAACTTAAGGTCTACAACGTGTTAATTTGGTACATTTATATATTGTAATTTGATAATTAGCACCTTTATCATAATACGTAATTATCCTTTCTCTTTAGCAGGTGGAATAATTAAGTTCTAGCATCTTAACACGTTTGATGATTATAATACAATATTGTTGTCTATCTTCTCTGTACTGTGCATTATATGTCCAGGGCATATTTACTATTTGTAAATTAAACAACATCTTTGGTCCTCCCCATCCCCGATCCCTGGCCACTACCATTTTATTCTCTGTTTTCATAAGTTTAACTTTTTAAAATTCCACTGGTAAGTGATATCATACAGTGCTTGTCTTTGTCTGACATCTGTCACTTAGCATAACATGCTCAAGGTCCATCCATGTTGTTACAAATGACAGAATGTCTTCCTTACTCATGGCTGAATAATACTCCATTGTATGTATATGTACTACATTTTTTAAAAAAGACTTATGTATTCATTTTAGAGAAAGTACACAAGTGTGCATGTGGGGAGGTGGGTAAACGTAGAGGGTGGAGAGAGTCTTACGCAGACTCCATACTGAGCGCAGACCCTGACATGGACCTCGATCCCATGATCCATTAGATCACAACCTGTGAGATCACCACCTGCGCTGAAACCGAGAGTTGTATGCTCAATAGACTGAACCATCCAGATGCCCCATATATGTACTACATTTTTTCTATCCATCTATTGATGGACACTGAGGTGGTTTGTATATCTTGGGCTATTACAAATAATGTTGCAATGAACATGGGGGTGGTGCATATATCTTTTCAAATTAGTGTTTTCGTTTACTTTTTTTTTACCCAGAAGTAGAATTGTAGGATCATATGGTAGTTCTCTTTTTAATTTGGGGGGAACCTCCACACTGTTTTCCCTAGCGGCTGCACCAGTGTACATTCCCACCAGTAGTGCAAGAGATCCCTTTTCTCCCATCCTCGCCAACATTTATCTCTTTCTTCTTGATGATGGCTATTCTAACTGGTGAGTGAGAAAGAAGGAGGAGAGAGAAAAAGGTGGAGAAGGGAGGCAAGGCAAAGAGGGAAAGAGAATGCACACTTATGTTCTGTATTTTTTTTTGAAAGATTCCTGAGGGAATTTGGTATAACATTTGAAAGTGGTATTATTTTATGGAGAAGGAGCTATTTGGTAGATTCACCAGTCACATGGAAATTGACCCCATAGTAATTCAGTTTGTGACATAGTTATTTATAATCAGGTTATAGTCTTGGTTCCATTCAGTGATTATTTAAAGAGATTCCGCTATTTAGTTCTAACCTAGTTTGTTCCTTTTAGGGAGTTCTATAAAATGAATTTCCAGCACTTTTTTGTAAGCTTTACAAGAAGGGAAGAAGGGGAAAAGGGAGGAAAGAAAGGGAACACAGTTTATTAATACAGCAGACATTGTTTGGTGATCTACTTCTTAGCAGGGACCACAGTAGAATTTGGGGGTACAGAAAGGAATGTGTGAAAGTCCTTGTCCTCAAAGAGCTACCAGAACAAGTAGGGGCAGACAGCTATTTAAACACTTATGTCCATTTAAGATGACTTGTCCACAGCCCCTGATTTAAGCAATAGTTGGCATTTGTATCATTTATTTGTTCTCTTTTCTCCCCCAACTGTTCTCCTCTAAGATAATGTAAAAGTTGGGACTAATTGTTAACAAATGTTCTCATTTCCCATTTTGTTTGTTTGTTTACATAGTAGTCAAACCTTTAGGGACAAAAATTGAATTTCCAATTACTGTTCTCTCAAAGGTGCAGCGTTCAGCCTTTCGGTAATGCATCAGATAATCCAAGTAGAAAATGCATACTCCTGTGTCTTCTCTCTTTCAGTCTGAATTGCAAGGAGTTTTTCCTTATATACTTGGTGTTAAGAGTACTTGATACATTCTTTAAGCCTTGACATTTTCACTTGCCAGTTAATAAACTTATGAATTTCTGTTTGAACTTGGTAAGCATTAGTTTCCTTAAAACAAAAATTTCTCACTTGTGTGAGATACTAAACTTGCTAATATATATATGTGTGTGTGCGTATATATATATATATTCTCTATGTCCTCTCTGAATATTTTCATACTATATATGAACGTATCCAGTACAGGGCCTGGCATGTAGTAGGCATATACATAACTGTACAACTCGAGCACCCATTTAACCCCTGATCTTAGGGGCCTTCTCCTCAGCTTTATCTGAATATTGGCCTTCCTTCAGAAGCCAAAAGGAACTTATATTTTTCTTTTTCTGTTTTTTTTTTTTAAAGATTTTATTTATTCATAAGAGATACACAGAGAGAGGCAGAGACACAGGCAGAGGGAGAAGCAGGCTTCATTTCAAGGAGCCCGATGCAGGACTCGATCCTGAAACCGGGATCACGCCCTGAGGCAAAGGCAGATGCTCAACTGCTGAGCCACTTAGGCATCACAGGAACTTAGATTTTTCTTACTTAGATGTTAATCTTTATCATTTTTTCCAATTTGTTTACAAAAACGGCACTGGGATTCCTTTCTTACCCTAAACATCACTTGCCTTTCTTGCAGGACATATTTACTCGCTTTGTACATACTATTCTAATCCTCAGATACTGAACATTGAGTGGATTTCCGTATCATATCCCAAATTTTTCTTTTTCTCCTCACCTTTTAAAAGAGTTATTTTTTTAATATAGTTTCAAGGTCTTAAGGTGAGACTTAATAAACCATGTAGATCTGGTTTACGGATTAGGAGATTGTGAACATCAAAGTGGTAAAGTAATTTGCACCCAAAGTTATGAAAGTTACTGGCAGCATCTAAGGGCAAATTATATGGAAGGAAAAGAAAAGTAGTGGAAGTTCCTACTGTGTGCAGAGTTCTGTGCTTTTAATAATACTATAACCATGCTTTGAATGGTAATCTGTAATTTTGTTGCACTTTGAATTTATATCATAATATTCTTTAATATTTTATATCTCTGTGTTCCATGCTAGACTCTTATGCATTTTAGAAACAGAGACTATGTATTATTTATCTGAGTTTCTTCAATATCTAGAATAGTGATTAGCTTTGAATTAGTGATAGTGACAAGTGTTTAAGCCTTCAAGGTATGTTTACTGCATATCCTAAACATGACAAACTACAGCTTTTGCAGTGGTATATATGTTACTACTATCTGGATTAAGACACAGTTGCAGAATTATCCTAATTTATCTTTACTGTCCTCCCAAGAGTCCATCTCTACTCTTTATACCTACTGCCCCAGCTCCTAAGTTGCTTTCTTACCCTCTGCATAGCTGCCGCTTCCATTTCCAATATCCACGCACAAGTAAATACTCTGACAAAATATGGGTTAGGCTGGTTTCAGCCACAACGGTTTTTTTCCTCTTAGGGCCACTTCTTTATTTTCACTCCATTAACTAATAGCAGAGAATAATAGCAGAGTGTACTTTGTGGCTACACAACTAAAAGTTGGTGTTTTGTAGGTAACATTTTCTCTGAAAACATCAATGAATGACTTGTAAACAAGCTAACTACTATGAAGTCACCTACCATGAAGTTTATGGCATGGAAATCAATGTTTTTCTCCTCATAGAAAGTAGAGTTTTGAATCTGCGAAGCCTTAGTCTGGCTTCCATTTGAGAAACTTTGTACAGATCTTTATGTCAGACAGCCAAGGCTTCCAAGAAAGATGTTGCCTTGTTAGTTCATCATTAATTTGATGAAAATTAATGGTGAAAATCCAACTCATTTATGTTAGTCAATACTTCAACCAAAATGTCTTGACCACAGGTCAGTAACCTGGTTGTGTTTATAGGATAGGGTTTAAACCAACATTGTGGAGGATTAATGAGTTGCTTACTGATTATGAAAATCCCTTTTCTTTATTGTAACCCATAGTTTGGCATGAAACAGTTAGGTTTGGGGAGGTCAGATAATGGTGTTCCACATTAATACCTCATGTGGCAGTTGGTAATGCTTCTGTTGATAGCATCAGGCTGAATGCCTAGTAAATCATGAGCCTTGTCCAGAAGTTAATGCTGCTTGCTAGAGAATTGGAGCAGAGCCCATTCAAGGCTAATATACCATAGCATCCTCTTCATTTACTCTGAGTTGTTTATTCAATCTTTATAAATATTATCACAAACAACTGCCTATATTAACATGTTTTTCTATATGTGTTAACTAATAGATACTAATACGAAGAAAGATTTTCTGAAATATTTGAAAGCGTAAAAAAGGTGAAGCTAATTTCGAGTCTAAAAAATTTGAGGGAAGCGTCTTATCTCTATCATATGTACTTGTCATATGTGTTCTTCATCCTGAGGGTTATTGCAATCAAAAACCTAACAAGGTAGTTTTGATTTTTTGTTTAGCAAAACTCTTAGATATTTGAAACAGTAGCTATCATGCTTATATATTGTATGTCAGGACTTTTTTTAAATGATAGAAAAGTATATTTTGAACTTGTTTATTTCTATATAGAATTTGGAAGCATGGAGGTTAGGGCTGTGTGGGACAAGGGAATGAGCATCAAAAAGAAGTCTCTGACAAGTAATAGTTATTATTAAGTGTAGAGATTGTAAGTGGCACATGGCTTCCTCAGATTTATGCATCCACTCCCTACCTTCAGAGAAAATTAATTACCCTTTCCCCTGTGGTCAACCCCACAATGTATTTAAAGTCAACTAGCAAAGCACTTATCTCCTATGGCAATTAGCTGTGTACACATTTCTCTCAGCATTTAGTCCAGAACACCTTGTGGACAGAGCCTGTGTCATTTACCTGTGCATTACCAGTATTAAATGACTGGCATGTAGTGTAGAGAGATCTTCAGTAATATTTGTGGAAGAGATAGAATTAAATACTTTTACCGCACTTTAGTATGGAAAAGGCTTGTAATTCTCTGTTGTCCTTTGTAGTTCTGGGTGTTATAGATGTTATGTATCATTGTGATACCAAAAGTAGAACTCCCAACTTGTCTAGGAGGTTCAGTAGACAAGGCTATTTCAGTAATTAAATAGAGTTGCAAAGAATAATGTTTCATGGATGTTCATTCATTTTCTTTTCTTTTATATGCATATATTCTGCTGTTTCTTCTGTGACATGTTTAAATTTGTGTTTCTTTTTCTGCTTTGGCGTTCCCTTCTATTTTCAGTCATTGAACATACTTTCCATTTTTTCTTTCTCCCCCCCCCTACCCCCCCTCCTTTTTCCTCCTCTTGCTTGTGTTGTACGGAATTGGCAGCATATTGTCAGGGCAGAAATAGTGAAGTACCCGGAAGAAGATAATCAACATACCAACTCTGCTCAGAGTAGAATCTGTTCAGTACAGTAGTGCAGGTATTAATGGGTAAATTGGTTATAATTTGGGGGAGGAGGGTGGGAGAATTAGTGGATGCTGTCTTGCTCTTTATTCCTTATGAGTAGAGAAATTCAAATGATTATTGTACATCATTGGGAATTAATATTGTTAATTGTAAGTCCTGTTTTAGAACTTTGAAAAATTGATTCTGTGCCAGGAGACTGACAAACGAGGAATTGGAACAAATTAAAATAACATTTCAGTTGCTTTCAAACATATTTGTCTTTATGGTTGTGTTTATCACATGTGCAGTGAAGTGGAGAGTTGAGACGGTTATTTCATTATTCAGTCCTTCCCATTTTTCCTGAAATAGCATGGTAATTGAAAGAGTATTTTTAAAATTTGCCTTGAATTACCTTTCTTTGTCTGCTTCTCTGTGTGCAGACTTAGTAATAGAGTTGAGAACAGTGAAAGAGCTGTTTTAATTTAAATTATTACTTAGGGCACATTGCTAAATTCATCATTGACGATATTTCTTGAAATGTGGGTTACGGGGGTGGAAAGAAGAGTTAAAAGTGTCTTTTGGTTTAAATTATTTTAAAAACATGAATATGAGGTAATTTTCTAAATATTTCATTCTGTATTTTGTTAGAGTCATTATTCATAACCCAATAGTGAGCTCTTTGGAAGTAAGTTAGGGATTTGGGAGGAAAGTTTTAAAATTGGAAAAGTTTTAAAAATTGGGTTGCTCAGTACATTTCTCCTTTATATTTGACTCCTATTTAACATTTACATGTTTTCTTACTCACAAATTGCTGCAAACATTCTAAAAAAGTTATGGCTGGATATAATGGTTTATTTAAATATTAATAAATGATGACATATTTTACTTTGAAATTATGAGGTCTTGCGTATGAATTAAAATATGTGAATGACTAATTCTAATTCCTTTGCTTTAAATTATAACCAGGGTTTAATTTTTCATACTGGTTTGTTAATTTTGTGTTAGACTTGTAGTAACCTCAAGTTAATGTCATAAAACCAGGGAAGACTGAGTAAAGGAATTGCTATTCTGTTCTTAAAAAGCAAAAAAAAAAAAAAAAACAACAAACCCAAGCCTCACTCCTCAGCATCTCAGCTCTACATTAGTTTGTTCTGATGGATTCAACTCTGGCTTCATTTATGATGTCTGTCATCAGGAGTTCACCATAGTTTAGAAAATAAAAATATACTTTAACGAGCTCTTTCTAAATGTTCTGATGTTCTGATAATAACTCTGTTTTCTTTTATGACAGAGGGTGGTGAAGGCAGATATTGTAAACTACAATCAGGAACCTATGTCAAGAACTGTTAACCCTCCTAGGAGCTCTATGTGTGCAGTTCAGTGAGCACACTCTACCTTTGCACCAGTATTCCTGGCTGCCCTTCACCCCCGCCCCCATGGCCAGGGGCCTCTAGAAAGCTGTGTTATCAGTGGCCATCTCTGTAGCATTCAGTTAACACCTTCTCCCAGCTTCCTCAGTGCACACCGCCGCCACAGCTGACGCAGCTCCTTGGCCTGAAGGATCAACTTCAACTTTGGGACAACACGCTTGGAATCCAAAATGGAAAGCCTTTTCTCTGGAATTAAACTGCTTACTGAAAAAGAATAATTTTGGTTCTCTTTACATTCTCCCTTCTTTTTTCTTCGACATGAACTTTTTTAGACAAATATGAAAACGATACAAGTCTTGATCAGCAGCCAGGATTTGGCACTGCACAGTTTCATTCTCTTATCTGAACTACCTGGCAAAGTGCGTTTCAGAGTGCAAACACAAACAAGTAATATATTTAATCAACAGATACTTCAGAAGGCATTCTTTTGCTGTCTATTGTGAGTGAAAATATATAAAGTTGTATCCAACTGAAAATGCTTGAAATAAAGCTGTAATAGATATATTTTTTTCATTTTTTTAAAGAGGGCCTAAACTGTTTATATTGTAACTGTAACTCACAAAGTAGTGAGTATTTGCTATTGTATTTTTATTACCATGTCATGGTCATTATGTATCGTGTAATACTCAGGTTGGATGGCTTTATGAAGTTTGGTAACTGTTCAGCTGTTGCTCCACATGGACTTCCTCCTCCAAACTGCCCAAGAGCACTCCCAGAATGAGTCCCGACTGTTGTTGGATCATTGTGGATCAGACTGTACCTGATGTTCAGATGCTCTTCTCCTGCAAATAAACTTATTTCAATTACTTTTTTGGAAGAATTTTCTTTCAGGCGTCTTCCTTTTAGTTACAGTAAACAAAGTGTATATGGATACACAATGAAGGATCCTGTCACGTTTAGTAAGCTCTGTCTCTTAGAGTCATTAGGTTATTTTGTTGTACTGATTCAAGGCCGTAGCCTGGCATGTCAGGGGTCCACATGAGGGGCATCCAACCTCTCTACATTTTCTCATCCTGATCTCCTGTGCACTGCGTACCTCTGGGCCCTGGCCTCACTCCTGTGTGCTTTATGATGCTCTGCCTTCCTGTCAATGCTCGGGTCCCTCTGCCTGGAATCCGCCCCCCTCTGAACGTCCATCTTCTGCCAGCCACCCTTCAGGCACCATGAAGGCAGGCTCTGTTTCCCTTGGTTACAGTTGTGTTGTGTTTTTTGTACTAAGGCACAAAGCCTGGCATAGTCGGTGCTTCGTATTTGCTGCATCAAAACAGGAATGAAGGCCATCCCTCCGCAAAGCCAGTCCTCATGTATACAGTGCAAGTTGCACATGAGTACCTCCTGGATGGCCATTATCCCATCCTGCCTCGAATCACAGTTACTTGTGTCCTCCTGTTTCATTACTTAATAAGCCATGAACCTACTGAGAACAGTCTGGTCTGTTCTATTTCACGCCTCTCTGGAGTGCCTAGCAGGGTGCCTTTCTCAGGGACTTGCCACGGGTATGGATACCTAAATTTTGGACACCTAATTTTACAGCTATAAGAGATTTTAGAAAACTTGTTATTTCATATCCTGTGTGGCTAAGGAAACTGTACTTTGGAGAGAAAAAGGAACTCGCCAGAGGTCATGGTATCAAAGCTAGATCCCATAGGAAATCTGTCTCAAGGCCAGGGTGACCCTGACACTTTCTCAAGAGTGATTTGAAGTTGAAGAAATTTTAAAGATTGTGACTTCTGTAGTCATCAGGTAGCAAGTCCAATCTTTCTCAGATCTGATTTCTATACTTTTTATTTTATAGATAAATTAAGCAGCCTTTTATGCCGTTCAAGGTGATAAGCCCTTCAGAGTATTTCATTTTATCCTTCCTTTCAGCATCTCCTAACATGCTGGCCAGTCTTCTAGGGACAGGATATTCTCCATATATTCCTCAGAATATAAATTTGAATAAAAATAGCTCAACTCTCAAGGACCTTACAGTCTAATAGGAGAAATGTTTGATGTTGCTATTTTAAAAGCTGTGACGGAGTCTCCTACTAAACTAAACTTGCCCTAGATTGTATGTTCAATAAGAGATGAGGCCATGCTCTTGTGGTCATTTTGTGTTGTTTTTACATCTATGTGGAAGATTTTCAGATTTTTTTTCCTAATCCAATTACTGCAGGTATGATTTAACACATGCATATGATTGTACAAGCTAAGTGCTACAGGCATTCTGGAGGAGGCAGAGAGAATTATGAGAGGTCTGTGATCACACCAAAGCACTTGAGTTGGGTGTTTATGCAATTCGAGCACTGAATGGGACTGAGCAGGGGGCAGTAGGAAGAATGGCCTTTGTTGGGTTGCTTTGTCCTGGACATTTTCAGACACTTGTCACATGAGCTATTTTTTTTTTCTCAAATTAATCTGTGACAGTATAATTGCCCTCACTTTACACATAAGGACACTAAAGCTGAGAGTAAGTGAGTGAGTGCACTAATTCCCGCCTTGAGAGAACAAGTGGTAGAACCAGGATCCCCACAAACCATTTCTGAGATAGGATGGACAAGGCTGGGTACCGATTTAGGCTCGCTTCCATTTGTGAAGATCATACACCTGACCTCCTTCCTGGGAGCTGACCAAGCCTGATTGTTTCAAGAAGTAGTGATGGTCCTTGCATCTTCTCACATGACCACCGAGGCCAGTAGTGTGGTCCAAAGAGTCTGGTGGTGGTAAGTTTCCTCTCTGATCACCAAGGTGAGGATAGAAAATGTCCCCCCTCCCCACTCTGCACCTTTTTCCCATCGGCCTCATGGCTTTCCCAGCTAAGCTTGACCCATCATTGAGAGCTTTTTGGTCCAAGGAGAGCAGGCACAGTGAACATGCAATAGAGCATATGGCCAAAGCAGATTTCTGAATTCCATATTACAATTTTCCCCATACCTCGGTTTTTTATTTTTGAAACAAAAACGTAGGATTCATGCTTATTTTACTTTGACTGTTACCTCTCCTGTCTACAGTTTTTAATTTAAAAAATTATAAGTCTTTCCATCTAGTTTTAGGCACTTTGTCTCCTGAAGACACATGCTATAAAGTTTCAAACACATTGTGGTCACTTCTGGTGCTTATTGAACTTTCAAAAAACACAAAAGTCTTCAGCCAGAACTGGTCATTGGATGCTGCCTTTCAAGTGCACCCTCTATTATGTGTGGCAAACCGCTCTGGAGTGGTTTTTGGAGTGGCCCAAAGAACTCCTGTGACTGCTTTATTATTCCAGGAGGAGGTAAGCCAGGGCCCTTTAAAGTCGATCACTGAAACAATGTGATGGAGCATAATAATTTGTGTGTCATTTAAAAATAGAAAAGTTTTCTGGCCATAACCCATGGTGACTGCTGTAACATTGGACATCCTGGAGAACGGTTGCAAGATTCAAAGGCAATGGAAATGCAGACCTACTGAGCACTATAATAGATGTCTGTTTGCAGCCTCCCTGGCATCCACGTCTCCACTCCTCCCAGCAGCTTTTCCTCATTGCCTGGTGGATCTTCCTCCATTTTCAGCCACTCATAGCTCTGGGAGTGGATCCTCATTGGCTTGAACTCAGGATGTTTCCCCTGCCTCAAGGATTGGCTCAGAAATGAGGGGGTAACTCCATGAAAGCTAATGAAACTGGAAGGGACATTTACTGAGGTTTCTAAAAAAGAAAAGAGAGAAGAAAAAAAAGCTTCCATCCCCTGAAGTTTCCAGATTGCTCTTTGCCCACTGGCCTTGAGTGAGGAAGGCTATGGCTCTGGGCAACATTGGCCACCATCTTGAGGACACCGAGGGAGGGGGCTGCCTAGGTACAGAGCTGATGCCAAGGGGGCAGAGGTGAGAAGTGAGAGAATCCCAGTCCCTGAAACTGAGCCCATATCACAAGTTGTTTTAACAGCATGACTCAATTCCCTTTATCATTTCAGCTACTGTTAGTTTATTTTTTTCTTAATTGTTACACAAACAACTATGATGTACCGGGGCCTTGGCTTGGCATCAAAGACAGGGGTAAACATGATCTGTGTTTTGTCCTTAAGATCTTAGTCTATATAGGCACATGTATAACTCACCAAAATGTAATCAGACTGTTAACGTGCATCAATAAAACTGATATGATACGGGAAGATGTGGCTTATCAGTGAGTGTGGTCAAATAAGGATTTCAGGTAACAGGAATCAGAGTCACCCATGTAACATAATTACCTTCAAAAGGAAATGTAATCTTAGGCTACATTGATGCATTCTCTGAGGTGATTTGTGCATGCAGATCACCTGGAGAATCTTGATTCAGTTGATCCCAGGTGGGGTTTGAGGTTCTGCATTTATAACAAGCTCCCAAGTAATATTTAATGCTGCTGGCTTTTGGATTACACTTTGAATTACAAGTGTAATTGCAAGACTATGCTTGCAATATATTTCCCCTTAAACAGGTACCCCTCTTTAAGAGGATGACAGAGCACAACCGGGTAGTGATGAGGGGATCCGATGTCATATAAAACAGTTGAAGGAAGACAGTATGCTTAATACGGAAAAGAGGGCCTCAGACAGACTCTGATGTTGGTCTTTAAGTAGGTGAAAGAAAGACAGCTGTAGAAAAAGATTAATCTTCTACTGTAGAACCTATAGGACCTCAGAAATAGAATGGGTAGGAGAAGCTGTAGAAAGAAGATTTCAATCCAGCCCAAGAAAGAACACTGAAAACATCTGCTTCCCAAGGAAGGAAGAGATTGCTTTATGGAAGTATTGTATCACACCTCAGGTCTGCAAACTCATGTGGCATCAGGGGGCAAATAAAAGAATAAAACGTGATAAAGATATAAAGAAGTAAGGAGTGGGTGTTAAGCTGGAATGCCCTGTCTAAACCCATTCCAATCCAGTTTTTAAGTCCTTTCAGCCCAATAAAACTTCTGTATATATAGAGCCACTTCTAGCCCATATAGAATCGTTGTGCCAACTGGAAAAACAAAATGTGCTTTTCTCAAGTCACTTGAGATCATCTTCCCTCTTTTAGAAAATTGCCACACTGTTTTGTTAGAATGAGGCATTTTATCATCCTGGAAAATAGGTGATAAATCTACTCTACCTGTGTTAAATGGCAGCCCATGGATGTCCATGGCAGCCAGGCTGCAACCCTTAGGACTGTAAACCTTAATGTCTGGATGTAAGACGGATGCAATCAGAAGAGAAAATTATTTGTCAAACTTTTACTTGGAAAGCAAAATCACTGTGTTCATACTGGGCCCTGGGGGCATACGCTGCCCAGGGATATGGTCTCTGGCCTCACGTCTTCAGGGCCTTGAGTGAGGCATCCTAGGGGTCAGGGGAGAAGCCGTGCTTCCTTCCTGTGGGAGGGGCACTGAAAGTAGGTGAGCTCTGCCTGGACCAGCATGAAGGAGTGGTCAGGACAGACTTTTTAGGAAAGGTGAGGCCCCGACTGACCACCTGGCCCAGACACCCTCCCTCCTGACACCTTCAGCCCCGAGTTAAGCCAACTTTCTGTAGACTAGGCCCTTTGGGCTGAGCTCAGAACCACATACATTCCACTCTGTCCGGTCCTTCATCGCATCAGTTTTCCACACTGGAGAGCTGGAAATGAGAGGAAAGCAGACTATTTGTTTTAAAGTCCTGCTTCCAAGTTGTATTGAATGTCCCTAGGCCTCCCACGCTGTAGATTGAAGTGAGGCTCAGGGCTGGAGGTTGGGCTGGAGAGGCAGATCTCACTGGCATCACGCACAGGCCAGCTTAATTAGCCACTCTCACCTAAGCCTTGTGCCCTGGCCTCCTCAGGCCTTAATTAACCCACATCCACAGGTGGCCCATGAATGGGATTCCTAGCCACTGTGTCTGCCGAGCCCCTTCTCCTTTCCCACTATTGCTACCCTCATCCCTGGTGCCTGCATTTGTCCAAAGGCTCGCTTCCTTCAGAGACCTCCACAATCTGCTGCTCATGCAGCTGTGAGAATGAACTTGGCCCATGGGTTTGAATTAAGTTACTCTTGTTCCAAACTCCTCAATGGCTCCCCATGGCCTTTTCCATGAAAGGAAAATGACTTCCTCAGCCTGACATTCAGAATCCTCTAACAGTTTCCCCATTCTTTCTTCTGAGACATCTGTTCATCTTCAACTCTGGTGACTACGTCATTCTAGCAAGTGGTCCCTCACCTCTGTGTCTCTATTGGGATTTTTTCTATAGAAAGAGGAACCCTGAAGAAGCAAGTTAGAAAACTTGCTTCTACTGGCTCAAAACCAATTGGCTGTTTGACTAGTCGAACCAGTTAATGTCTCTGGGCTTAGTTTCCTGAGACCCATTTGTGAAGAACAGTTATATTTGCTCTTAACCAGGGCTTATTATGGATGCAGTGTGGGTATATACTGAGCTCTTTGTAAACATCTTCTCATCTGGTGTATGTGGTAATCAGCCTTCAAGATGGCCCTACGACCCTCATCTCCTGGTGTTCACGTCCTGTGTTATCTCCTCTCATGCTGAATTAGGGCTAACCCACATGAGCCATAGAATACTGCAGACATGATGGGAGCCTGATCTCTAGGAGGAGGTCCCTCAAATTGCTCCATCTGAGGGAAGCCAGACACTATACCACATAGACACTCAAGCAGCCCTGGGGAGAGGGCTACCGAAAGTAGACATCCCACCGAGAGTGAGCATCCACTTGCCAGCTTATTGATGCAGCCAGCTTGGAGGTGAATCTTCTGGCTTTTAATCCGACTGCAATTTCATCAGAGACCCTGTGCTAGAAGCCCCCAACAGAGGTGCCCCCAAAGTGCACAGAAACGGCAGAAGCTAATAAATCATTAATGTTGTTTGAAGTCACCAAATCTTGGGACAATTTGCTTCACAGCACTAGGTGGCTAATGCAGTGGGTATTTTTGTTCTCTCTGACAGATGGGGAAACTGAGGCTTAGGACAGTTTAATAACTTAGAGGTTGTACAGTTGGGGAGTGATAAGACAGGGATCCAAACCCAGGTCTGCCAGGCTCAGAAGCTTGACTTTTTCTTCTTCTTTTTAAGTTTATCTAAGTAATCTTTACACCCAATGTGGGGCTCCAACTCATGACCCTGAGATCAAGATTCACATGCTCCTCCACCTGAGCCATCCAGGTGCCCCAAAAGCCTAGCTTCTTAGCTATTGTGTGATATTCGTTACTTATTAGTGTCCCTGTGGCTGATTCACAGTCGGTGCTTATGCTTATTAAGCACTTTGAAATGAATGAACAACTACTTTGACAACTGAACATATAAATGAATTGCATATATATATATATATATATATATATACATACATATATATAAAATGAATATTTGCAATCTCCATTAAATCAGGTTGGAGTTTTTTATTGCCTAAGACTAATTTATTTAAAAATTTTAATCTCCAATGGAAAGACTCCTATCATTTTTTCTGATTACATATTCTAAAATACTCATTCACTGTTGGTAGGAATGTAAATTGGTGCAGTCATTGTGCAGAACAGTATTTTCTCAAAAAATTAAAAATAGAACTACCATGCAATCCAGCAATTCCACTTCTGGGTATTTTTCTGAAGAAAACAAAAACACTAATTTGAGAAGATATATGTGCCCTGTGTTCACTGCATCATAATTTACAGCGGTCAAGATATGGAAACAACTTAAGTGTCCCGTGATAGACAAATGGACAAAGATGTGGTATATATGTCTAGTGGAACATTAGATGTAAAAAAGGATAGGTCTTGCCATTTGTGATGGACTGAGAGGGTACTGTGCTAAATGAAATAAATCAGAGAAAGACAAATGACATATGATTTCACTTACGTGTGGAAGCTAAAAAACCAAATACATGAACAAAACAAAATAGAAACAGACTCTTAGATACAGAGAACAAGCTAGTGGTCACCAGAGGGGAAGAGGGTGTGGGAATGGGAGAAATAGGTAAAGGGGATTAGTAGGTACAAACTTCCCATTATAAAATAATTAAGTCACGGGGATGGAATGTACAGCATAGGGAATATATTCAATAATACTGTAATAACTTTGTATGGTGACAGATGATAACTAGACCTGTCACAGTGATCATTTCATGATGTATACAAATATCAAATCACTATCTTGTACATCTAAAACTACTATAAGGGATCCCTGGGTGGCGCAGCGGTTTGGCGCCTGCCTTTGGCCCAGGGCGCGATCCTGGAGACCCGGGATCGAATCCCACATCAGGTTCCCAGTGCATGGAGCCTGCTTCTTCCTCCGCCTGTGTCTCTGCCTCTCTCTCTCTCTCTCTGTGACTATCATAAATAAATTAAAAAAAAAAAAAAACTACTATAATATTGTATGCCAATTATATATATATACATATATATATATTGAAAAAGCCTAATAACTGTCCTATTCCTCAGCAATAATCACGAGATGACTTTTCAATTCAGTAGGGAAAGGGTGTATCATTCAACAAGTGATATTAGGACAATCAGCCAACAATGAGGAATAAGCATAACCTGGATCCTTGCCTCAAGCAAGTCCACTCAAGCTGTAAATAAGATAAAACTTTAAGAATCATTTTAAAATACTGTAAAATGATGCAGAGAACAATAAAGAAATTAAAATCACCCCTGCCCTGCTCATTATTGTTGACATTTTGATGAAAAGCCACCTTCCAGATGCCTCTGTGCATCAGTCTGCAAGTCCAGAAGCTATACTAATGAGTTGCATTATATTAATTTTGAAATTAGTGCTTAACACTAAGTGATAGTACAGGTATTTTCCTACATCCATAAGTATAAACACACATCATCGTTCTCAATGGCTTCCTGGTTTTCAAGAGTATAATATGGTCATTCATTTAATCATTCCTCTTTCTATGGATATTTGTTGTTTTCACTGTTATTGGAGACTATGCTTTGTTCAACATCCTATGTACATAACTTTCTTTATTTGCCTTTATATACTTATCTGTGGAATAAATTTTAGAAGTAGAATTCATATAAAAATTGTATATTTTCATAAATTTTACCAAACTGCGTTTCAGATATATTGTACAACTTATCCTGCTAATGGCAAGTGAAAGTGTCCACTTCCCCGCAACCTTGATGTCCTTAGTGAATTCCTCATGTAAATTTAGCAGCTTCGCTGACTTGCCTCATGCCCTCCCCAGCACTGATGTGGACTGACTTTCATGAACAATCATCAACAACCGTGAGTAGAGGCAGATACGGTCTCAATGTGACAGTGAAGACTTGAGTCTACAGTAACATTTTCCTGCTGCTCTATTTTGGTCTTAACATGGTTTAGATGTCAGGTGGTGCCCTACATACCCAGTAAATATCCTTAGAAAGCTTTCATTCAAAAAAAAAAAAACCAACAACAACAACAAAAAATTTTGTTTTCCTTATTTTTCTCTGCCTTCCTCTGAAGTCTTCATTGTCCTTCCACCCTCAACCCTGCTCCCACCGGGTAGAAGTTTCTAAGCCCCTGGTGCCCCGGACTCATGCATGGAGGTGAGTCCTCCAGCTTTTCATCTGACTGCATCCTCCCCATACACCCCGGGCTGGAAGCACCCGGTCGAGCCCGTGTGGCACCACCATGCCATCCTGTACCGGTGACTCCCCTTGCCTTGCTGCCCTTCCCACCATGAGAGAAGAGCCTTGTTGTTTCTGTCTCCCTGGTGCCAGACACTGAAGGAGCACCCAGTGACATTCACTGGGTGATAGGTTGTCAGGAATAATCCAGTAACCCGTGGGACAGCTGGGAAGAGCTCCATCCTGGACTCTGTGGACCAAAGGCCTGACCTTGTCTGAGCTGCTGGCCCACTCTATGACCTTGGGCAAATTCCTCCACCTCTGTCAGGCTCCGTGTCTTTATTTGCAGCAAGTTTGTTACATGCTCTCTGTGGTTCCAAACTGGCTGACTATCAGAGTGACCTAAGAAGCTTGACCAAATACCCATTCTGGAGCTTGATGCTAGTTGCAGGGCCCCAGATTCTGTTTGGAAACCACTGGCCAAATAGAACGTATCTACTGCTCCCCTGTGTGACCAAGAACATATTGCCAATTTGAAGCCTCTGTTTGCAAATCTGTAAAATGGGATGATAGCCATGGTGATTATCCTAGGAACTTCCTGGGGCTGACGTGAGAGTCTAATCATGGGCAGAAGGACTTGGAAAAGTTCTAACAATTCCAAACAAGCATGTGAACTATTGGTCTTTTCTGTATGCTTCTCTTGGTGTGACCTGGAGTTGGGTTTTGGCTCACAGAGCCTGGGGGAGCCCCCGCCCCCACCCCTTGTCCTGGATAGGCAATCTTCTGCTGAGGCCCCTCTTTTGCTTCTTTCACCCGCAGTCCAGATTCCCTTGAAATCTCCTCATTTGTTTCTAATTTGGAGGTGAGGAGTTGTTTCCTCCTGTCTTTCCAAAGACCCTTGGCTCTTGAGCCAGCTTAACCATTTCCTCTTACTCCACCCCACCCCCCATTCTGTCCCTATCCCAATCCTCTGACACTTTCTCAAATTTGTCTTCCACATTGGCAGGTGGCCCACGAACGGACTGGCTAGCTGCCCTGTGTTTGGGTCGGGGTGGAGGGAAGATCCCGTAGAAGCTGACACACAGCTGAGTGATCCAAGATGTGTGCTCTGTCTCACAGCTCCCTTCCCTAGCCCTGCACAGAGCGGATCTGGTCTGGCTTGTCCTCAGAGCCCCCCCTCCTCCGAAGACAGTGGAAAATGGGGGACGGGAGGGGAAGGTAGAGGGAGGGTATCAGGGGTTTACTGAGTGACGAGCTTCTCAGCACCAGGTCCCAAGCCAGGCACTTTGCACCTCTTTTTCACAACAGGCGACCTTTCTTGCACATCTGCTTTGCCGTGCAGTATTTACACAGGCCATCTGGTTGAATCCTTGTCCCCCGCCTGCAGTGGCAGTTGTGATTCTCATCTTTCGGATCAGAAGGCAGAGACTCAGAGGAGTGGTGGGTCTCTGTCCAAAATCACACGGGCAGCAAGAGGCAGAGCCGGGATTTGAACCCTGTTCTTAGTGACTCCAGAATCTGCCCTGCCCCGCGGGAATGCCATTTATTCACGCTCCATAGTTAGCCTTTATATTTCCAAGGAAACACTTGAACTTAGCATGGGACTTCTTCTGAGTTTTTGGAGCCAAAATTATTTTAATTTTATGGCTAGGAAAAATGTAAACTTACATTTTCAGCAGACCAGAGATGATAAAGTATGCATTTGTCAAATAAAATTCTTTGCTGTGATAAAGTAAATCATTCCTTGGCCTTGTAAAAAATTAGGCCTCACTTGAATGGTTTCCCCTGCAGCCTTTGCTAATATTTCTGTTATCTCTATTAGGGATTACAATGATGAATGCCTTTTATTCGCATCGTTAAGCACTTCAGTGAATGTGTGAACACACGGAGCATCATAAGTCATAGGGAAATGAAACAATATGGTCTCCTGGAAAGTAAAAAAAAGTCTTGAGAGCCTGACTTATTGGGGTTAGCATTCTGTCTCTGCCACTCTCTAGCCATGCAAACCTGGTCAAATTCCTTAGCTTCTCTGGGTCTCAGTTTCCCAAATGTAAAACATAGGTAATACTTGGCTGACTGGATAACTTTAAGGACGAAATGAAGTGACATAGCACTTTGCACAATTTCTGGCATGAAGTAAGTGCATAATAAATGTCAGAGTTATTATTGGAATAGCTCTCAAGGTAACTAGTTATTTAATGACGTGCCCGGGCTCACTTTAGTTATTAGTCTTTTGGGCAGCAAGACTTCGTCTCGCTAGGCCTTACTGTCTGGTGGGCCCCAGCAACTGATGCACCTCTGCCCCAGTTAGAAATGGCTCAGGCAGGAGGCAGGTAAAGCTAATTAGAGGGCATATCTGTTGAGATCTTTTTGGCTTTAAGTAACAGAGCATTTAACTTAAAGTGTCTTAGACAATATCAATCACCTCTTATAACAAATATCCTCAGGGTAAGCTGATTCCAGGGTTTTTAAACTAAGTTGCTCAAAGACGCCACCAAGATCCCAGATGCTTTCCTTTCTTCTTTGCCTTTCTCAGTCTGTTGGCAGTTAGGCTGGCTGCCTTGTGGTCCCAGAATGGCTGCAGTAACTCCAGGCTTTACATCTTTATACCGCAAAATCCAAAGGTCAGAAATAGGAAAAGGGGTCCATCCCATCCTCATGTCTCCTCTAAAGAAAGAAGAAAAATATCCTCAAAGCCCCACCTCCCAGAAGACTTCTCATTCCTTTTGTTGGCCAGAATTTTATCAAATGCTCAGCCCAGACTAGTGGTAATGGAAAAGGTTAGGGCCAGTGACTCTCAACTCTGGAGGAGAGAGAATTGGGAAGCTTTTAAAATACATACCGATGCCTACGTTGTACCCTTAGAGATTGGTTTACTTGAGCACGGTTGTGCCCTGTTGTGTACTCAGGTGAGCATGTATGTGCATACACACTTCAAGATGATCATCTACGGTTAAGAATCGTCGGTGTAACTCTCCCAAGTTTTAGCCCCTCGTATGTGGAGTGCCTTAGCCTTCACTGAAGCTCATGGCCACAGGATATCTTAGCCAAATTGAAATTCTGGAAAGGTAAGTGTGGCTCTTTAGACATCCAAAGGAATCTGCCAACACAGGTGCAGCTACAGGGAGTTAGGGAAGCTCTGGAAAGAAGGAATGGAATAGGAGCTGATAACCCCTCTCATCTGAGACACTTGCACTCCTGGGGTTTGGGCCCCCCTGCAGCTGTGATATGCCCTCTGGAGAGCCTGCACCACCATGACCACGGCTGCTTATGATTGAAAACGCAGCTTCCTGGCTGAACTGCAGATCCAGTGTCTCTGAATCTCTGTGAATTGGTGCTTTTAACAAGCTCCCTAGTTGATTCTTACGCTCATTGATGATTCAAGAAAACTGCCTACTGGATTTCACTGTCGGCGCCGTTACCACAAGCCTTCTGAAAATGACAAATGCCTCCTTTTCCTAGAAAAGTCAGGATACATGGATTAGGGCACACGACATTGTGAGAAGAACATATACTAAAATCTGACAGACTAAGTGAGAACTCCGGTTCTACCACCTGTAAATTGCATCAGTTTGGTTAACTTGACTCTCTGAGCCTCGGTTTTATCGAGAACTATGAGGAGAAGAATATTACCTGTTGGGGTAGTTTTGAGGTTAAGCAAAATTAGTGCAGTGAGAGCAGCCGGCACAGATTAGGACTCAGTACATGTTAATGTTTGCAGACAGTGGGTTTTCCTTTTCCAGATAAGAAAATATACTTGGACCTGCCCTGGGGTCCTCTGGGCCTGACCCAAGTGGTTGTGACCGGAATATGTATCTGACTGAGGCAGCAACAGCTAAGTTCTAGTGTGTTCTTTGGACAGGAGTCCCAGCACAGAGTGGGCCAGAGAGGCACCCTGGGAGGGGTGGGAGGGGCAGTGGAGGGGAGAGAGTAGGTGAAAGGTCTTTGATGGCCACATAGGAAAGAGCGAAATGTGAGTTCTGGCTGGATTCTAGGCTGTACCAGAGCCTGCAGAGTCCATGCTTTGCTGCTTAATGCAAGCTCTGGGCATGGCCAGCCTCCCTGCTGTCAACCCGGCAGCCTCTTTATCTGCCTACCACCCAGGAAAGAGTCAAGAGTAAACTAGCAGTTCATGGAAATGCACTAAGAGGTCACTGAACCAACATGCTATAGTTAATCTGTTAAAAACAGCAATGCTCCCCACCACCCACACCCCATTTGTAAACATCTCCTTGATAAGCTCTTTATAGCATATACAACCCAGGAAAGTGAATGGGATTGCACCAGCTGCCCTGGAATTGCCCACCCCTGTGCTTGCCCAGATGGCCCCCTGATTCTGCTTAGCCCAACCTAACCCTACTCACATGGACCTACCTGAGCAGCGCTCTGTGTTTCTCCTGGGCTGGGGGCCAGGGATTTCCAAGGAGGAGAAAGGCCTTTAAAGAGGCCCTCCACTTTAAAAGGCTCAGAGAATGGGGGATGAAGTAACTCTGAGAGACACTTGGTAGGGGCATGATCGTGGACTGAGAAATCAAGCAACCCCGAACTTGATTCTGGTTCTCAAGCTCCATGCTGTGTGGCTTGGCAAGGTAATGAGTCGCATCCTAATGTATTTTAATTTCTGAAGCTTTAACTCCACACACTTGGTAAAACAGCATGAAAAGAAGGGAACGTTATAAATAATGTGGGTGGCTTTGCCTGTCAGTCCATGCGGTTGAGCACATACCCTGGAGTGAGTGGCTCTATGCTGAGTCGGTTTGGTTCTGCTTGTCTCCTGTCTTGAGGATCTTGTTGTGTTGGCTGTAATTCAAGTATTTAGGGCAATCATATTTGACTGCAGACCTTTTTTGCTTTGCTTCCTAACTTCAGAATCCAAGCCCTGGGTAAGAAGGGTTTTCATTCTATCTCTACCCCTCACCCCCATGGCAGTGGCACTGCATAGGCTGTATTATGTCATGTTCCCTCCCAAAGTGGGAGTCTCCTTAAGGGAGGAATCTGATTCTTCACCAACTTTTTGTTTCCCTTGCTACTCTTCTCTCTTGGAGCCTAGCACAGAGCCCTACACTTAATAAATACTAAAACGAACATTCAGTGCCTGTCTGCCCCCAGCTCATCCTTAAATGAAAGCAGAAACTGGAACATTTAATTGCACCTCACCCTCTCTTGCCTCCTTGGTCAACTCAGGGTGGGTTCTTGACCCAAACGGACCAGTGAGTTCCTTCTCTAGGATTACTGAATTTAGAAATGGAATGTGGCTTAGAAATGAAAGATGGAAACAGAGTTTTTGATGGCATTCAGACCCCTGGTTTCCAAATCCTAGAGTCCAAAGACCTGTCTGTCCTTGAGTGAGACTCAGTATCCTTACAAGAAACTCACAGGCTTACTTAAGGTAAACTTCATTTACTTGCAGCCAAAGTAATCTTAAGCAACAAACACAATAATTTAGATAGAAAATGACCCCATGTCACTTGGATTGAAGGTTCAAGAGAGCCCCACTGGCAGAGATCCTCACAGGCAATCCTGCCTTAAGAATGAATGCTGCTGAAGGATATGGGAGTGGCTGTAGAGCTGAAGCCATGAGTTGATACCCACAGGCCTGGACTGTCACTGCTTCAGCAAACCCTGATGTTCGTATACTCTGTAGGTGAAAATCTCTCAGGTCAATCAGTTTGGGTGCACTGGTTATGTGTCCTCAGGCATAACTAAGGAACTGTTGGCTTTGCCTTTCCCATAATGACTCCTCCTTCAAGCAATTGCAGTTTGGGGAAATGGCTCAGCCTCAGTGCTTTGGTTCAGTCCAACTTAAGGCATCACATTCCCATTCTATTGCTTTTGGTAAAACCATAACAAGCTATTTTGGGAGGCAATGTGAGCCTGAGATTTAGAGACCTAAATTCTAGTTTGCTATGTGATTAAGAACAATTTGCTTCATCTGTCTGGACTTCCACTGACTGCTTCGTAAAATGTGAGTATTAGATCAGGAATGGGACATGGACTTGTCTTGCTGCCCTTCTCCCACCCTTGCAGCTAAGCCTACTGCCACCTTTCCACACAAGTTAACCATGCAGTGTTCAGTGCACGAGCTCTACGGAGCCAGATATATACCCTTATTTTTCTACAACAAACTTAACTTTTGTCTCAAGCCCCTTGTACATTTGAATGGTGTGTTCTGCCTTTGCCGAGGCTTACAGTCAAATTCTGGAAGATTTTTAAGGTGCTGTTTCTTTTGGTCTTTACTACCATTTATCCTCACCAGCATCCACAGAGACTCCCCTTGTTATCCTGTCTTGTCCTCAGTCATTGGCGGTTAAGTAACTTGCTCACGGTCTCAGACAGTTTGTAAATGACCACGTGGAAATACAAACCCCAGGCTGTGAAATTCTAAAGTCTAAATATCTAAATTCTAATATAGACATTTAGATATAGATGTTATCACATATAGATATAATAAGTATATACATATAATTGTTTTTCTAAAAATTTGTTTATTTTAGAAAGAGAGAGAGAACATGTGAGTAGGGAGAGGAGCAAAAAGGGAGGAAGAGGGAGAGGGGGAGGGAGAGAAGCCCAAGCAGACTCTGTGCTGAGGGTGGAGCCTAATATGGGGCTTTATTTCACACCCATGAGATCATGACCTGAGCCAAAACCAAGAGTCAGATGCTCAAATGGCTGAGCCACCCAAGTGCCCCATGATTCTGCAAAGTCAGCAAGGCAGGTTTCATTACCCCCATTTTACATTTGTCAAAACTGAAGCTCCAGTTTTGTGACTTATTCTAGTAAGAAGAGGGCACAGAGATTCTAACCCAGGTCTGTCTCCCTCCAGCCCCTGGCTTCTCCCTGTAAAGTCCCTGACTCAATTATATTTGTAGAATTAGGTGAGACCTTTGGCAAAGTATCCAATGGAACACGTGCTAACTTCAGGGCTGGCTGGCACCTCTGCACCTGCCCCATGGGTGAGGACAGAAGCTTTCCTGTGGTTTGGATGCAGCTCTTTGGACATAGCAACTGAAAGCCTTGTGTTCATGGCAGAGGCAGTCTTCAGATTCTCCAGCAGAAGGGCAGCGAAGGAAAAGGGGAGTAAATTAGGAGGCAGATGGATGGTCCCATCACGTGTAATGTGAAGAATGGGAGAAAGATTTCTAGCTGAGGGAAATGCTGTCTGGAGCTCTGATTCTTGGAGACATTAATGTGGAAGGGAGGGAATTATCACCTAGGAAAAACTTGTCAAGTAAGTCTTATTATTTTAAAAAATTTTCAAAATAAATTCAACAAACTTGTAAAAAATAAAAAGCATAGTACTAAGAAGCAAGCACCTGCAAAATCTCTACACAGTAACATGATCACAGTTGATAATAAATCATTTAGAAATCTTTCTGGTTCCTTTTTTAAAAAAAACCTATTTTATTTATTTATTCATGAGAGACACACAGAGAGAGGCAGAGACAGAGGCAGAGGGAGAAGCAGGTTCCCTGCAGGGAGCCCGATGTGGGACTCGATCCCCGGACTCTGGGATCAAACCCCGAGCCAAAGGCAGTTGCTCAACCACTGAGCCACCCAGATACCCCTTTTCTGAAGTTTCTTATGAAGAGAATTTTAACTCTTGAATTGGTAATCATTCATCTTTTTTGTTTAGCATCACTTTATAACTCTTTTTTAATATGGTCATATAGTCTTGTAACTATTATTTTTATGAATATAAAATATTTTATTGGGTAGATATACCACCATTTCCCTCTTTTTGGACACAGAGGATTTCCCCAGCTTTTAAGCTATGTAAATGATGCCGTTTCTGTCCTCTGTTCTTGCAAAGGAATCACTGCCTACCTGTGTCTTCTAGGTACTATCTCAGAGGAAGCCACAGCACCAGTCCTTTCCACATCTGTTGCCAGTCTCCTCCCTGGGAACCTCCCGTGGCATCTTAGAGGGTGGATGATCCCATCTCTCGCCTGTATTTTTAACCCTTTAACCCTGCGAGCCATGTGTAAGGCTCTCCTGTCCTAAAACATCCCCCCCTTGACCTTGAGTCCACCTATGATCCCACCTAGTCTCCCGCTCCTCACCCCCATGTTACATCCCAGGGTATTCTTGCTTCTGTCTCCTTTATTCTACTGAGATTGCTCTTGCAGAGATCCTCAGATGGCTCCTGTGGACCTTTCTTTGTGTGCATTTTTAGGACCCTACTGCTCCACCTGACTTCCTTGGCTTTCATGACATTGCTGTCTTCACCTGTCTCCAATCTCTCTGTACCTTGGTCTCCATCCCCTTGTGCTGGGCTGTCTCACCCATTTCTCATGTTGGTGCTCCCAAGGATCTCATTCTGGGCTGTCTTATCCTCTCACTTTAGAGACTGTTTTTCTTTGCCATTTCATTCATTTTCAGTTTCAACCACTCCCAGTAGTTGCTAACCTCTGTTATCGCCTTGAACCATTCTTCTAAGCCTTGTTCAGGCTTCCACCTTAGAATTTACAAATACCTGTCAAGAGCTTTATGTGTGCTGGGATTTGCACTAGATTGGCTTCAAAAATGGAGAAGGTATGGCTTCTGAAAATTATATGTCCATTTGCTGTTGGATGTTTCCCCTTGGATGATGCACACACATTCTATGACTCCTCTCCTGCCCAGACCAGCTCCCATGACTGTGCTTAGTTACTGGTATTACCCCCAGCTACCCCAGCTAGGTGACCAAGGCAGAGACTCAGGGCTTATCCCAGACTACTAGTGCTAACCTCAATCTCTAGATCCTGAAGACTCTGTCAATGAATGTTTCAGAATCTATACACTGACCATTTCCCCTCCCACTGTAGCCCTATCCTTGGGTCTCATCTCCTATTTATTCTTTTGCAGTTACCTTTCTTTCATTCTTTTTATCTTTAAGAGAGAGAAATAGTGTGTGTGTGTGGGGGGGGGGGGGGTGGTAAGAGAGAGAGAAGGGATCTTAAGCAGGCTCTGCCCTTAGCACAGAGGGCTTGAATTCATAACCCTGAGGTCATGACCTGAGCTGAAATAAAGAATCGATTGCTTAACTGACTGGTGCTGCTGAAATTGCCTTTTAATGGACTTGGGGGCCTTTAGGATGTTCCCAACCACAAATATGGCTGAATCATCCCCTGGTTGAAACTTCTGATGGCTTCCTGTTGCATATGGGATACACTTTAAGTACTCTCCTGTGATATCCAAGTTCCCTATCCTACTGGAGACATCCAAGGGCATCCCGGCCCTTGCTTGGCCCTTTAGCTATTTTTCTGCCACTCTGTGTCTTACACTCCATGCTTTATAACACTGAACTTCTTGTAGTCTAACAGTCATAATTGCTTAGTAGAGACATTCCTCCCTTTACTTGAAATCCATTATACTCGTGTCTTACTGCTCCAGTTCAATTTTTTCTTTAAATCTAACCTCAGGCTTCATCATCCCAGAAAGCCTTGCCTGGTCTCCTCCTCGTGTCATGGGCTTGGTCACCCCAGGTTGTGTACAATCCTAGCAGCCTGTACATGTCTTTTCCACTATATACATCAACACTGTTTATCTGTTCACATGTCTGTCTTCCTGAGGAATTCAAACAAATGTTGAACAAATTAATTGTAAAAATCCCGTGTATGTACCTAGAAATTCTTTGTTAGGAACCGGTCACTCTAGTTCAGAATAATTTGTGCCGTCTCTCGTCATGAAAGCAGGGGAGAAACGTGTCCACAAGATTATCCAAAGTTCCCAGTTGGGCCCAGAATTGGGATTTCACCTTTGACCTCCTGACTTCCCATTTTAGGCACCCATTTTTTGACCACAGCAAAGCTCCCAGAATTTCAAGGCTCTGGACAAACTCTCTGCCCTGCAGATTAATTTTAGAGTCATTGAAATTCTGCCAATTCTGGGGGCAACGATTGGGAGCCAGGCTGACAACCAGCAATGGAGGAAATTGCTCTGTGTCTATTTCAAGATGAGAGAGTTGTAACCACGGTCCCTCCCCCAGTGATGCTGTTCGAAAAAACATAAATTTAATACTTTCATGAAACTCAATCTTCTAACCATAAGAGTTTCAGAGCTCTCTTTGATGTTCAGGAAAAGTAGCTTGGTGCCAACGTCTTTTGCACATATGGTGTGAAAGCCGCCTGGCACATGAGCTCAATATCTTGGGTCCCTAACTATCTGGAATAAATAGTTAATATTTGTCTCAATAACTTCACAAGTATTTATTCAGTGCCTGCCATGTTCAAAATGCATCATGTTGCTGGAGAACGAGTACAGATTTCTGGGTCAGATGGAAGGGTGTTCACGTCTTATCTTGGCCCCTACTGGCTGGACTTTGGCAAGCCCCTCTTCCCCCTGAGCTTTGGTATACTCATGTGTGAAATGGGTTTTGCATATTTACCTTTCAGGAATATAGGAAGGATTTTGTGAGGTAGAATAAGAAAGAGAGTCTGCCGACCACATAGCACCTAGTACCTAAATGTTCACTTAAGACAGAAACTAGGAGAACTCAGTTTCCTACAAGTGTAATTTGAGTTGACAAGTTGAGGCTTTTATCCTACTACAAGTAGCATGAAAAACCATTAGGGATGCATCAATTAGAAATATATTTGGCTGCAGAACACATAAACCAGTGGCGAGCCAGTAAATGATTAACAAGTGACTCTCTGGGGAAAAATAAAATGCTGATTTGTAGTTTTTGCTGATTTTCATGGTGGAAATACTCCCACCAGGGCTGATTTCAAGCTCCCATTGTGATGTCACCAAATGTGGAGGTGGGGAAGATATATAGTATCTGGTAGAGCGTACTATCATGTAGTATGGAGTCAAGAGATATATGCTATCCCCACATTCAGATATAATTCATTTCTATAGCCTCGTGAGCATAGATATAGCAAAATTTGGAAAATATTTGGAATTGATGAGTTTTGAGTTTATTTGAGTTTATTACTTTTTAATCATTTGAGTGTAAGTTTACATAACTTACTTTTTAATAATGTCTGAATTTGGCCCACTAAGTTTCTGAAAATTTAACAATTCTCTCTCAGGAGCTGGTTCAGTCAGCTGCAGCACACCCCTGCACAAGTCCTACTCTAGTGACTTAAACGCTCATGTTTTATTTCTCTCATGTGATAAGAAATTCAGGGATGGGTAGCTTAGGGCTGGTGGCTCAGTGAAGTTATCAGGGACCCAGACTCTTTTTGCTCTGCCATCTTGAGTATGGTCCCTTCATCCTCATGGGTGTTGCTGCAAGGTTGCAAGATGGCTGCTATCCCTCCAGACTCCATATTCACATCCCAGTGCAGCAAGAAGGGGGTAGGAGAAAAAGGGTGGCATGTCTTTATTTGGGAAGAGACACTGTATGGTTTGCAATTGGCCGCTGTAACAAATTATCACAAGTTTCACACAAAAGCAACAGTGGCTAAAACCAACACAAATTTACTCTCTTAGGGCACCCCGGGTGGCTCAGCGGTTTAGTGCCGCCTTCAGCCCAGGGTGTGATCCTGGAGTCCCGGGGTCGAGTCCCACGTCAGGCTCCCTGCATGGAGCCTGCTTCTCCCTCTGCCTGTGTCTCTGCCTCTCTCCCTCTCTATGTGTCTCTCATGAATAAATAAATAAATAAAATCTTTTAAAAATTATTCTCTTATAGTTCTGGAGGTCAGAAGTCCTTAATGATTCTCACCAGGCTATGGTTGAGGGGTCAGCAGGGCTGTGTTCTTTTGTGGAGGCTCTAGGGGAGAATCCTTTCCCAGCTCTAGAAGCTACAGTGTTCCTTGGCTTGTGGTCCCATTCTGTGTTCAAAGCCAGCAATGGCCAGGTGGGTCACTTTCTCCTCACATTGCTCTTACTCTTCTCTTGTCACATCTCCTTCCCTGACTCCCCTGCCCTCCTCTTTCACTTATGAGGACCTTGTGGTAACATTAGGCCTACTGGATAATGCAGAATAATCTCCCCATCTCAAGATCCTTACCTTCATCCCATCTGCAAAGTCCCTTTGAGACAGAGAAGGTAGCATTCACAAGTTCCAAAGACTAGGACATGAGTGGCTTTGGGGGCTGTCATCCTGCCCACCACAGGCATCTTCTCCATAGGCTTTTTCCTACCTTCCAGTTCAGAGCTGAACTGTCACAAAGCCAACCCAAGTACAGGATAGTCCAAAAGGTCAAGTTTTAGCTTTAAGAACAACATGTAAAACATAAATAAGGAAGTAGCACCTGGAAATGGCACTTGGGTCAATCAACCAACAGTGTCTACCACATTGGGAAATAATTAACAAATAGCCAAGCAGGTCCATCCAGAAGTCTGCTATTTGACTCAATGTAATTATTATTATTTTTTAAATAGGCTGCTATCCTAAATTAGTATTAGGTGGGTTTACTAATTGAAAGGTCATTTTCAAGCTTACTTCCTTGCTTGCCTTTCCTTTTCTTTATTCTCTCTTCTCTTTCTTCCTGTGTGGGGTTGCTTCAGGTTTCTCGCCAATCTCTTGGCATGTAAAAGACAATGAGGTGAGTTTCTGGGCTCACTTTTGTGTCTTACCCAGGGTGGGTGAGAAGTTTACCACTATTCTCTTCAAATCAGGGAGGTGGTAATAGGGTGTAGCATTATGGCCAGTTGCTGCCAACGATCCACCATTAATCGTTTGTGGGGAAAATTTATCCCACATGGCACTTCCATCCATTTTTCAGTTGTTTAGACACTGTAATGGGATGAGTCAGTAGGCAAGGGATTAGGTAGCCACAGGCGTCTCATAGTTGGATACAGTGACATGGAGAGTAGATTTACCTCTCAGGGGGAAGGACTGCACGGTACAAGAGGACACAATGGCTCCTCACTGGCTTTACCACAGTACCTGAATTTTTCCACATGACAGGAAATATGTCTTAGAAAAGTTTGTAACTGGGAGACTTTTTAATCCCCAATTTAGCCACTGCAAAGAGGGTAGAACCTGAGAGAAAGTGGTCTTGTGGTGTCACTCAGGTAAATCTCCAGCAGGTAAGCACCGGAAGTTGGAACACGACTCTGTCACTCAGTATCCCTTTTACAAGGTAAGAAACGTCAGGATTTACCACCTTCGAAAGCTTCGTTTCACTTAGAAACGTCTAGGCTTCTTCATTTTGATGAAGACAGCTAATGTGACAATGCCTCTCTGAAGTGAGGCTACCGCAGCTGTGTTTTTTATAGTTTAAGTATTTTTTCTCCTCCCCCCCCCCCCCCCCCCGCAGTCCAGATCATGCCTATTTTGCTAACCTTTCCGTGTCTACGTTCTTCCCCAGTCTTTTGGGCAAACAGGTGAAATAAAAAGAAATGTGAAGATGAAAAGAGCGGGCAAGCAAGAGTCGGGGTAGCAAATCAGCTCTTGGCATCCTAGGGCTGGAGGCCTGAGAAGCCACAGGAAGCAGGAGGCGATCTGGGTAAACACTTGATGTCTCTATATGGTGCTGAGGTTGGAGGAGGCCCGGAAGGAATTTCAGGGAAGAGATATTATAGACTATGAACTTCCCTTTTGAGACTCTCTAAACAAGGGCTTCATATGCATACGGAGTGGTGTGGTTTTTTTGCTGCTGCTTCTCCCTTTTGTAAACCGCATGTGCTGCATAAATGAAGCCGGCAAATTCCAGCTGCAGCTGAGCAGGCTAGGAGCTGGCCCAGGATCCCGGGCTCCCCTGGAGCCAGCCCCAGGCCTCTGCTGGCCCCGTCAGCCGCTGGAGACGGCCCGGGCCCACCCCTTTGACCCTCACCTCCCATTTTTCTTTGTCCCTTCCGGTTCTCTGCCACGTGGTGGTAGCCTGGGTTGCACAGGATCTTGTGAATCCACTTATTCACGGCTGCCAATGGGAGCCTTTGGAGGGTAACCTTTATTCATCCGGGTGATTTAAGGCATGTCTTGGTGACAGGGCATCCATCTTAACAAATGGTGTGGGGCCAGCAGATCCAGACTCTCAACTTGGATACATGATCATTGTTCAAAGACATGTGAAAAGTGTGGAAAGTACACGCTCTTTAAAAAAAAAAATTGTGGTAAAATATATATGACGTAACATTTACCATTTTAATCACTTTTAAGCGTACAGTTCAGTGGCATTAAGTATATTCATACTGTTGTTCAACCATCACCACCATCCATCTCCAGAACTTACCCAGCTTCCCAAACAGAAACTCTGTTCCCATTAAGCAATAGTTCTTCATGCTCCTTCTTCCTCACTGCCTGCAGACGCCATTCCATACCATTCCACTGTCTTATTTCTGTGAACGTGGCCACTCTGGGTAGAGCAGGCAATATTTGTCCTTTCATACTTGTTTTATTTCCTGTCAAGATTCATCCATGTTACAGTATATGTCAGGGTGTCGTTCCTTTTTTTATGGCCACCTCATATTCCGCTGTATATGCAATTTTGTTTATCCATTCATCCACCTGTGAAGTAGTGTCTCATTGTGGTTTTGACTTCTATTACCCTAAAGATGAGTGATTTTGAGTATCTTCTCATGTGCTTATTGCCCATTTGCTCATCTTTGGAGAAATGTCAATTAGTGTCTTTTGTCTCATTTTTAACCAGGTTGTTTACTTCTTGTTGTCAGGTTCTATACAGTATAGATTCGTGAATAACAGACCAGGGTACAGTGATAAACGTGACATTTTGAGTATTCACCCACCAGTAAACAGGCCTGCCCACCCTTCCGTCATTTTAGGTCAAGATTTTAAAGTTTCACCTACATCACTTTGTGTCTGGAATATTCCAATCTCATTTTGTCACCTTGGTAATCACTGGGAAGTTCAGTTAAAAGCTATCCATGAAGATGATGTGGGATTGTTTTAGAACTAAGGGAATCCAGAGAGAGGAGAATTAGAAATCTGGCAGCTGGTCTGTTTACTCTATAATGTTGATGTGGACAGAGGGCCCGAAATGGTAGAACCCGACCCAAGATTTCCATGTTCTAATTGTCTTTTGACCGCTGTTGGGCAAAGCTCCATTTGGCCTACTTTATTGGCACTTCTGCTGCCTATGCCATCTTGGGGGAAAATAAGGTGGCTCTCTGAATAAAATGCCATGGAATGTAAAAAAAATTAAAGCAAGTCTGCCTTACTGTCAGGGGCGAGGGGGAGTGAGAGTGGAGTAAGAAGAAACTCTAGCCTCTAAGTGCCCCTCAGAGTCTTCCAGAAAACCCCAAGAAGCGGCTACATCTTGTGTCCTCTGGGAACTTGTTCTTTTGGTGTTGTGTGGCTTCAGCTTTAGCTTGTTCCTCTGTTGCTTTTGGTTTTTAGAGCCGTACATCTTCTGGGTAGTGCTTGTTGAAGCTTGCAGGAGGGCTGCAGATGCCTACAAGTGCCTGCGCAAGACTGCTGAAACTGGCCTCAAACACACCAGGTCCAGCTGGTGCATCTGCTCTTGGCATCAAGGTTGCAGGTACCTTGTCCTGAACCTGTCCCATTCTTCCGACTTGGATTTACTTTTCCGTGGCAGCCTCCCTTACCCCAATCTGGCCGGAGCCCTGAGTATAGGACCTATGGGCTGTCTAATTGACAACATGAGCTGTACCTAGACTCACCCGCAGATACAAATACATTGCTTTCTGGTCAAACTTGTGTACAGAAACTCATAGGGTGACCTTTTCTCTACCAAGATACTCTTATCTCTCTACCTTATTAAAACATATCCTGTCTGTGGGGCACCTGGTGGGTCAGTCCGTTAAGGATCTGACTCTTGATCTCAGCTTGGGTCTTGATCTTGGGGTCATGAGTTCAGGTTCCCATGTTGGGCTCCATGCTGGGCTAGAAGCCTACATATATTTATAGGTGTATATATATATATATATATATTTCCTGTTGGGGCCCCATTGTTCCTCCATCATTGCCAGTTGTGAATAAACCTCAGGGTGGGCACAGATGAGGCTCAGAATAGGATCCAGTATATATATATATATTAAATATTTTATCTATTTATTCATGAGAGACACAGAGAGAGAGGCAGAGACATAGGCAGAGAGAGAAGCAGGCTCCATGCAGGAAGCCCAATGTGGGACTTGATCCTGGGACTCCGGGATCACACCCTGAGCCAAAGGCAAATGCTCAACCGCTGAGCCACCCAGGAGTCCCCCAGGATATTATTTTGAGGAGAAAGACACTATATTTCAGCTACAGTGATTCATCTGCTCATTTTTTCTGGAGATGATTTTAACACAAAGACACTTCCATGTTTCAAATTGCAAGGTCTAAATTTTATCCTTCCAATGAGAATATTCCACATATTTGGGCATTGTATCTTAAAATATTTTGCTCTGTTTTTTGTTTGTTTGTTTGTTTTGTTTTTTTCTCTTTTTAAGTATATAAATATATGCCGACTACTACATTCATTTCCCAATCCTCCCAGGGAGATCACTGAGAATTTAATTGAGTTTAGAGTCTTCCTAAAATAACTAAAAGAACAGCCATTAAAGGGTAACGGGATGCACTGATTATTCTGCTAGGCTCCTCTGTGTACTATTTTAATAAACAACTCTGAGGGAGAAGAACCCAAAGCTAGCTGTGTAACATTGGGACTCATGGATGGGGGAAGGCAAAGTGCTGGGCTCCTTGAAGAAATGTTTCCTTTTTTGACCTGGCTTTAAATGGCATTATAATCAAAGATGGAAGAAGCACTTGTGGCTAATTTAACAGATCCGTTAGTGAAAGGACTTTTGGACACACGTCCAGACTTTTCATTATATAAATAGGGAAACCACTCGAATGGGGAAAATGACTTGCTTGAACTCAAATCCTAAGAGCCAAATGTCACTTGTCCATCATCTGTGGCCAAATAAGTCTATGTGGGTAGTCCTGAATCATAGTTATTATCCTTGAACTGTTTGTAAATGGTTGTTACTGACTAGTAATGACTCGTGGTATTTACCTTTCCAGGGTCTAACATTTTAACATGGAACAGAAACTTGATGCAGAGGAAGAAGGTTTTGATGGTAAAATCAGCTCTACTCTAAGACCATCTAGAGAACGGGGTGGGCAGGGCTCTCTACCTAGGGTCCTTGGAAGGACTTCAGTCTCTGATATTATATGAATTATTTTATGCACGGGTAGGTGTGTGTGTTTTCTTTAGGGAGAGGATCTGTTTATCCTGGACTCTCTTGGTTGTATAAGACAGAAACCTTGAACATAAAGGTAATTTATGGGCTTATTTTTCATGGGCTCATACCCAGGGCACTAATAGCTTCCAGAATGGCTGGATATGGTTATTCTGTTTCTCTTTTTCCACCTCTCAACTCAGCTTGCCTGTCACTTCATCCTGATTTGGGGTTCTTTCCACTTGGTAGACAGAAAAGCCATCAACCACTCCATGCTCACCCCTCCCAGATTAGTATTCCAGGCGGTAAGAGTGACTCTCAATCCCTTCTGCACGGGTCATGTAGATATGCCTTCACCACTTTCTGGGCTAGGGCCTTGAGCCACTCTGGTTGATCAGCCTGGGTCGCCCTTTTGCACCCTATCTGTACACAGTGATATTGACTGTCTCACTGAACCACAGGGGGGGAGGAGGTCCACAAAGGCACCAGAAGGAGGGGGCCAGGAAAGCACCGGGAGCATAGGTTGCTGTTCACACATTCTCAAGGGATCTGTGATCGAAAAGTTTAAGAACTTCAGGCATTTTTAAGCGCAAAGGCCATATTATGGCCTATTCCTACTAAACACGCTCCTGGCCTAACTCAAGGAGATAGGACATTTGTTTTTTACCCAGGAACATGTTCTGCTTCATTCACACACAGGTGTGCTTTGAGTACTCACTCTGCAGTGTAAATGTGTTTGTGACTTCGGGTCCTTATTAAGGAGACATATTGTGTCTGGCTTCACTTCATCTGCACATTATACTGATAAGGTCATTGTCAATTTACTTGGAATCAATAAAACAGTTGTGTTCTTTGTAAGATGTAATTTGCACACCATGTGATTTTGTTATAGCCTGACTGCCTGCGACTACTGTCATTCCCCAGAGATCTCCACAGTTCCCTTCTCTGGGAACTCAGGAGCAACTTCCTGCGGGGAGATCTCCCTGAACAACCACTACTTCCCTCAGTCTAGGTGCCTGGAAACCCCACTAAGTCCTGCATGGGGAGGGGTGGGGTGCTCAACACTTTTCCAGAATTATAGGAATGCTCAACGTGTTTTGTCTTCCTTTTTGAAATTACAAGAAGGAATATTTGGGGCCATTCTAAAGAGGGGAGTAATCTCCCCTTGGATTGATAAAAAACATCTACCCAGGAGAATGGAAATTAGACAATGTTTTGCATAGGTGGTGCCCAAGGACAGGAGCTTCCATTGATATGTTAATGCTCAACAGAAGCTCTTTCTGATGGCTTATCTGGGTGTATTGAGAGGGATATTAAACTCCAGGGCTTTCTGTATGGGAAGTCAGGTGGGATGGGGTGGGGTGATGGAGCTGCAAGGACAGTGGGGGTGCAGGGGGAGGAAGGGGGCAGGGGGTGTCCTGCTCAGCTCTCTTGTTGGAGGGGGACCTGTACTGGATCGGTAGCCCTCCCTCCAGGAAACTAAGCTCCGCCTTTGGGAGAACTCTACCTGCTGCCTCCTCTCAGGTCACCTGTCAGGCTCAGGAGGCGCAGGAGATGAGGCTCTCCTCTGCTTGAGATGCTCAAGTGAGCCTCTCCAAGTGGGGAAGAGCTATCAACATGAGTTACATCTGTCGGTTGAAATCATGGTGAATTGACTGTTCAGGAGACTCTCCCGTCAAGGTAAGCACCACTGCCTCCCACCTAGGGTGAAGATTTCAGGCTCAGCCCTAAATCACAGGGCCTGGGGCTTGGGATGACACTTCCCAGAGTTCCTTGCAGCAAGCTTCGCGATTAGATTTTGTCATCAACAACAGGCACTAAAGCGTGACTTACAAGATGAAGAGGCCAAATCAATGCCTTTGCTTCTCTGGCAGCCCTGGGCAAATGTGTGGGTCAACAAGAGGCATCGTGGTGGCCTCAGGTGTCACCCTCGAATGACCTCTTCGCTGCCCTCGGTTGTCATCCATGATCATTCCTTCACTCCTTCAACTTCGGATCCTCTCAAAGCTAGTAGTGAATGGGAGAGCTGGGGGAAGCCCTCCCTGGTGCTCACTTCTTCAGCTCTCCCAGTGGTTCTGTTAGAATAGATTTTCCTTCCTCTGTGAAATACCTGCCGGGTATCTTTCAGACTATTCCTTGACTGCTACTAAAAAGGCCAGGCACGTGCAAAAATGTCTGTGAGTGAGAGCGGATGTGAAAATTCAGAGTTTTCAAAAAGACAGAAGCCCAAAGAATACTACCTGCTGTGCATATTGATTCCAAAAGGCAGTTATTTGGAGACAGAGTCTAACGGAATTTCTGGGCAGTGGCTGTTGGATTTAGAAGAGATTGTTTACTATTATAACATACTTTTATGTTTAGAATGCTAAGAACAAAACAAAACAACCCAGGATATTGTTTTGTTAATGTAAATTCCTGAAGCTGGAGCTCAACAAAGTCTTGGTTGGTGGTGGTGCTTGGAAGACAGAAGTGATTCTTAAGGATTTGAGGAAGAGAGGGCTGAGCCCCCAAAAGGAAGAATTTCAGATGCTCCACTGGGCTTGGGCTACTCCCTATGTTCAAATGCTGTCTGGTCAGTGGGATTCACTGTGAGTGAACACTCTGTTTCAAACTGCCCTCACCTCCACCTTCTGAGCCCTCACCTCCACCTTCATTTTTCATCATGGCGCACTCTCATCAGCATCTAATAGACTATGTATCTTGCCTGTTTCACTTTTACTGTGTGTCTCACCACACTGAATCCCACAAAGGTAGACTGGTTTGTTTGTTGTGCTCAAGGCTGTTATCCTTAGTTCCTGAACTCTGCTTGGCACCTAGAAGACACTCAGGAGGTAGTTGTTGAACAAGGGAGTCTCATTACCCACACATAACCACAGGTAATACTTTCTTGTTTTCTTCTTACATACATATTTAACATAGCTCTACACAGGATCATAGATTCTCTTTTTTTAATTTTAATTTTTTTCCCTCAGCTTGAAGGAACGCACTTCAATGCAAAATACAATGAAGATGCACATTTTTTTTCAATGACTTTAGGTGTGATGGGAGGTGAGGAAGGCCTGGTATCTAGCACTTGGCTTCTCCTTCTGTTGGGGACTCTTGCTAGTGTCTGAAGGGAGTAAAATGTAACAATAAAATAATAGTCTTTTTTTTTTTTCTCTTTAAGGATTTTATTTATCTGAGAGAGGGAGAGAGAGTACATGAGCAGAGAGAGGGGCAGACAGAGAGGGAGAAGCAGGGAGCCTGACAGGACTTGATCCCAGTCAAGACCCTGAGATCATGATCTGACGCAAAGGCAGACGCTTAACCAATTGAGCCACCCAGGTACCCAAAGCAAGAGTCTTCACTGCACATCCCTGAGATGTCTGAAAGAAGTCTCTTAAAGAGACAAAACCAAGTAGGTGGTAGATTTTCCTCTGCCTCAGACTTCCCCAGTGTTGGAGGTGGCCAGAACAGGGGTTTCCTGCTTCTGGGGCAGGAAGTGGCAGAGATGTCACCTGACCAGGCACTGCAGGAGATGACATGGCAGGCTCTGTCCCTCAGCCAAGAGGACCTTGTTTCCCACTGTGTTCTTAGTAGTCCCACAGACTACGAGTCTGTGTTCTTAGGCACACAAGGGACACCACGTGGAGACTTTCTGAATGGATTGGGAAGAATTAGGAGGCAGGGGCTCCCAAAGAGCCTGACAGTTCTGTTTTTCCACTCTGATTGTGGACTCTATTTTGTTCTCAGCCTGCAAGATCTGGAGAAGCCACAGATTATACCTCTGCTGCTCTGACTTCATGGTTGCTGAGACCATTACAGCAACCCCTCCTGTTCTCCTCTGTGCTAATAGGACAGCTTCAGTACAAATTTAGTATGGCTGTTGCTGCTACTGGGAACAGCCACATATCATGTTAACTGAGGTCTTGTTTTTTTCAATTCAGCCTTAGCCTTTTCAAAGTGATGTTGCATAGCTCCATTTCAGTGGCAAAGACAAATCATGATTAGAAGTCAAATCTTATGGTAGTACTTGTTGATAAAATAGTGATCTAGAACAGCATCATCTAATAGAACTTTCTGTGCTGTCCACTGTGGTGGCCATGAGCATGTGGAATGTGGCTGGAGTGACCGAAGATCTGAACTTCTAAATTTATTAAATTCTCATCAATATGAATTTAAAATTTTGGTAGCTTTGTTGTGATGAGCACTGTGTGTTGTATGTAAGTGTTGAATCACTATATTGTACACCTGAAACTAATATTACACTGTATGTTGACTAACTGGAATTTAAAGAAAAAATTTGGTATCCACATATGGTAGATCTAGAATATACTTACATGGTTTTTAAAAAACTATCATCAAAAACAAAACACAAGATTTAAATGGAAACTTCATCTTTAGAGGACAGCAATCTAGATGACATCTGGATTCAAACTTTTCCATAACTTTGCTTTCATTTTGCTCACTATGGGATGATTGTGATGACCAACCTTTGATATTTAGGAAGAGATGCCAGGAATGGGTTAGACTTCTCATATCTGCCAGCAGTAAGAGATTGATCCTCTGGGTATGCTGAACCAGTTTCTAAGCCTCAAAGATGAAGGGCCAGACCCTGGCCCTGATGCATTCCCAAAGGTTGCCCCACAGAGGGCCACCAAATGATGGGGCACCTCTTAACATCACCTCATCTGCAGTGCCTAAAACCTTTTCAAAAGTCAGCAGTACTCACCATAACTAAGAAGATAGGTACAGATATCAAATTGTCACTTTAGGCCAGACACCATGGTAGGTATTTCTATACGTATCATTTCATTTCACTCAACTTTCCATGAATAGTATTTTCATCCTTATTTTATACATGAGTAAACTTAACCACTCTCTTCTGATCACACAGGTAGATACTTCCGGGGTCATCCACATCTACTTCTTGGCCCATGTGAGGACCCTCTCTTGTCATTAGGTGGGCCATGGACCAGTCTGCCGGTGGGCTAAAAGCACAGGAGAGGGGCATCACCTCCAGGCTAAAGCATTTGACTGCCAGTGTGAGACCCTTCTGTGCTTGCTTCCACAGCTGTGCCCGCACTGGAAGATGTGAGATGGGCCTTTCATAAGATTGAGGCAGGATGAGTGTCTGAGCCACCACAGGAGGGCATCCATCCTGGAATTATCTGAGTCCACAATGGACTTTATGGTGGGGAGCTGCTCATGAGATGTGAGGGTGTTTGTTACAAAGGTCTGATCTTGGCCATTTTAACAAATACATCTTTTTCTTTTCTACACAATAAGAATACTGAGAAAGGACCAGGAGTGGTGTTCTATCACATGCTATGCTGGCACTGAGCTCTGGATGAAAATGATTTCCTTTGGCTTCAGCATCACTTTGCAGAGCAGTGGATGCTTTCATGTGGAGAGGCTATTTTGAAGATGAAATTAGATAAGAATGAAAATATGATAGAGATTCTCTACCTGGCATGCCCAACACCCCAGCCCCACATGGAGGGAGCAGCCCCATCAAAATCCTGGGGCAGGCCACTTTAGCAGGAAAAAAAAAATTCATACCACACTATGAGAACCACTGTTACACTATTTCAAAGCTGTATGTACTTTAGGGCCTTTGCATGGAATTTCCTCTGCCTGCTATGTTCTTACTCCAGGTATTTTAATGACTCCCTCAGCACTTTCAGGTCTTTCTTAATGACCCTATCCTGAGCACCTCATTGAAATCACAGTGACTGCCCCCTACCGTCATGGCTATTCAATTTGTTCCTTACTCTGCTGGGTTTTTCTTCCACAGCACATATCACTTTCTAGGGTTATATTATTTACTTATTTTCTAATATTACATAATTTACTTATTTACTGTTTGACTCTTCCGTTAGGACACAAGGTTCACGATAGCTTATTTTGTTCATAGATATATTCCTAGCACCTAGAATGACATATGGCATGTAGTAGGTGATCAACAGATATTTTGGAAAGGAAGGAAAGAAAGAATGAAGAGAGGGAAGGAGGGAGGAAGGAAGGAAGGAAAGAAGGAAGAAAGGAAGAGCTCCATGGGACCATATTCACATAAGGTTATATATACTCTGCTTTACATACATTGTCTTCACAACCTTTATCCTCTGTTCATTTCTTGAGCATTCACTATGTATCAGGTACTATTTTAAGTAGTGGTGATGTATTAGTGAGTAAGCTGAAAAAATTCTTACTTTTCTGCTTTCGTTCTAGTGTGTTGGCACAGTAGGAGAAGACAGATGACAGACATAATAAGTAAATTATATGTCTGATCTCAGAAGCTAAGTAGGGTCAGGCCTGGTTAGTACTTGGATAGGAGACTGCCTGGGAATAGTGGCTGCTGTAGGCTTAAAAAAAAGGAAATTATATAGCATGTTAAAGGTGATGCTATAGAAAAGGAAAAACTAGGGCAGGTTTAGAGACTAGGACTTATTGAGAAGATGGCAATTGAGCAAAGACTTGAAAGAGGTGAAGGAGGTGAAATGGAGTTTCCAGGCAGAGAAAACAGCTGGTACAGAGGCTCCATGTAGGAGAGTCACTGGAACCTTCCAGCTACATCAAGGAGGCCAGTGTAGTTGGAGAGGAATGAAACAGGGAGGGTTGAAGGTGGTGTCAATGTGGGCAGTGTGTGTAGGGGGTGGTGCAGGGACTTGGGGGTGCTGCAAGATCTTTGAGTTTTCCTCCAAGAGACATGGAGAGCCACTGGGAGCTTGTGAGTGAGAGAGTGGCTTGTTCTGACCCAGGTAAGTCTTGGAGGTATATTTTACATGCAGTTAAATGCAGATCTGAAGGGCGTCATTTGATAAGTTTTAGAAAATGATGAAACCATCACCCAGGTCAAGATATAGAACATTTTGCTCAGTCTCAAAACTTTTGTCATGACCCTTTGTTATTTATTGTGTTTATTGTGTCCTTCTATTTTTATTTAGGTTTCATTTTCTCTTTTTCTACTTTCTAGAGGTGGTAGCTTAGATCAGGGGCTGGCAAACATTTTCTGTAAAGGGCTAGATAGTAAATATTTTAGATTTTGGAGGCCATACACTCTTTGTTGCATTCCTCAACACTGCCATTGTAGTCCAAAGCCATGAGACGTAGTATATAATCAAATGAGCATGGTTGTGTTCTAATAAAACCTTTTATGACAAGAGACAGCAGATTGGATTTGGCTTGTAGGCCATAGTTTGCTGACTTCTGGGAAATTTTTGCTATTATATTGTTCAGTTCTAAAATTTTCATTGATTCTTCTTTATTTCTTTGATAAGACTGTATTTTTTTCTTTTGTTTCAAGACCATACAATGGGTGAATTAAAATCTTGGGCAAGGACACCTGGGTGGTTAAGTCAGTTAAGCATCCAATTCTTGATTTCAGTTCAGGTCATGACCTCGGGGTTGTGAGATTGAGCTCTGTGTCAGGGTCTGTGCTCAGAGCAGAATCTGCTGGAGATTCTCTCTCTCTTCTTTTACATCACTCCTGCTTGCTCTCTCTCTCTCTGAAATAAATAAATAAATCCTAAAAAAAAGTCTTGAGCAGAGAGTTCTATCATCTTTGTCATCTCATCTTGGTGTGATTGCCTTTTCTTATTCCAGTTGAGATTTTCCAGGCTTGGGGAATAATGAGTGATTTTTTTTATTGAAACCCTGACAATGTGGGAATTATGTTATGAGCATCTGGGTCTTATTTCAAACTTCTGTTAGCGTCAGCCTTCTCTGACTCTACTTTGGTAGGAGAGGAGGGCACTGCCCCATTACTCCTGAGTGGAGATGACAGTTCAGGCTCTCTGCTTGGCCTCCACTGATACCATCCTGGCTGAAAGAAGCAGAGATACTTAAGATTTGCTGCTCCCCAGGGGCCTCCCCTGACACTGAAGAGAGTGGCCTGTTACAGGCTGCTCACAGTGGAGCAGTGGAGGAATATCTGGCTCTTCACTAGGTGTCCTATGACACCTCACAACAGGATGAGTGCTTCTTTACCACCAGATTGGGATGGAAGTTCAGTTCCCTGGAGCTCATTACTGCCTAGCAGAGATGAACATTCCTGTTCTCCAGTTTGCCTTCTCTGACACCACCCTGGTGGTGGGATTTTTTAAAAAATTATTTTATTTATGTTTTTGAGAGAGAGAGAAGGGGCAGAGGGAGAAGGAGAGAGAGAATCTTAAGCAGGCTCCATGCTCAGTGCAGCGTCTGACATGGGGCTCGATCTCATGATCGAGATCTCGGATCATGACCCAAGCCCAAATCAAGAGTCAGATGCTTACCCAACTGAGCCACCTAGGAGACCCTAAGGGGACCCTAGGAGACCTAAGGGTGGGTGTTTTGTGACAGATGGATGAATGCAGAAATCTTAGCTCCCTACTTGGCCTCTGCTGGTGGTGATAGGAGTGGGACTATAGGTTTTTATATTTAGCTGGAGGAGAGCAGTTAATGTCTAAAAGTTTCCCTGTCTAGTTAAGCTGCACTTTACCTGGTCCTTGAGCTAGTGTTTTTTTTTTTTTTTTCCCTGTACCTCTTGGGGTTTGGGTTTGTTGGCTTCTGCATTCTGTCTGGAATATCTGAGGCAAATAGAAAACCCAGAGACCTTGTTGTCATGTTTTCCCTTGGTCAGTCTGCCTTCTCTCCATCTTCACACTCCTCATCACCTGCTCACAGAGGAACTTCAATTCCTGAAGCTCACCTACTTGTTTCCCATTTGGCCATCTTACCTGGAACTCTCTGGCTCTCATCACTTCCCTGCACAAAACCACCTTCAGGCTGTTTTTAATGACTCTTACTTTCTTCTGTGTCTGTCTCCTCCTGGTCTTTGCTTAGGCTATTTTGTCTGGCTTTGGAGGGACCTCCTCACCAGAGAAGATTTCATCTTTCCAAAACCTGCTTAGCAGAACCTTCTGAGATGTCCCCTATGTAGAAGGAATCTCTGTCTTTTCTATTCCCCTGCAGTGTTTTGTAAACAAATATCTCCATTATTGAAACTCAACAGAAGCCAAAGAAGTCTCCATTGTGTGCTAGGCACTGTGCCAGGTGCCAGGACTCACTAATCAGTCTCCTTTCTCAAGGAGTTTGAGCCTGGCCTTATCACCACACTGGAACGGAGCTCCTAGTCTGCTGCTCCTGCAGGTGGTCTCCTGCTAGACCTAATGAGCACAAGCCTATGTTTTCTAGCTCATCCGTTCCACAAGGACCTGACATCAGACATGACATGTAAGAGGAGCTTCAGTGCTTGAAAAATCAAGTTATGCTAAGAATACGACCTTCACAGTTTGGGCTTGTTACCATCAGCAGTAGGTTTGGGATTCCATGGATACCAATTAGAGGATTCATCACCAGGGATGTGTTGAAATCCCAGCCACAATGTTTGTATCCTCAGGAACTAAAAGTAATTCCTCTATGTTGTGGAGCTGCACACTGTCTGAACTTATCATAGAGATCAGCTAATTAATCCAGTATTTCCAAAAGTGTGTATATGTTGGACTGATGGAATACAAGGTGATTTAGAGTGTAGATGGATTCAGTTTCTCCCAGTTATATATTTTGAGTGTATATTAGAAAAATATACATAGCATCCTCATGATATTACTGCTCAACAAATGAGTAAGTATAAAGGCAAACATAAGATAATTATGTTTTAAGTAATAGAATAGGTAATATGAAGAAATGGCAAAAATTGTGAAGGTGGCACATGAATGAGACAGTTTGCTTATTTTACAAATGACTAAAACCAAGGCAAAGAAGGGTTTTGCTCAAGGTCCTACAGCTTGAGAGTGGCTAAGCAGGAATGAAGCCTCTGACCACCTTGGTCTCTAGCTGGAGAAGTTTCTAGGTTACGTTCCTAGCTCCAGGTGGCTGTAGAGAAGGACAGTCTGGAGAGTAGGAATTTGGGTGTGGGCACCAGGTGGCCTGTTTGGAGCCATGGAAGAGTGTGGGAAAGGAGGAGGAAACCAAAGGGAACAGAGAGGGCTGGAGTGTGATAATAAGCCCTCAGTTGAGCCTGGGCTGCCGACAGCAGTGGGTGGCCTCACTCTGGTTACTGCTTCTCTCTGCGGGGGGGCAGAGTGGAAGCTTCACTTCAAGAGAGGCTGCTGCTCTTAGCTGCATACTAATGTCAGTGGACCCTGGTACCAGAAAAGGGCCAAGTAAGGAACTTTTTTTCCATTCATGTCCAGACAGTGTCTCTTTTTTATTTTGTTACACCATGTAGTACTCTTTGGTGCCTTTGGATAGGAGGTATGTTTTCATCCCACTGGGAGAACTTTCTTTGGGGATTGGATTGGAAAGGATAGAAGAAAGGAATCCCACTATCCTTCCATGTGCTGCTCCCCAGCCTACTCTGACAAACACTGCAGCAAAGAAAAAACATGGCTCTACCAAGAATTAGTTCTTCAGAGAAATCCAACCTTGTCTGCACGGGGACCTGTGAGCTATCAGTGTACTGGAGTTGGCTGGCTATCCTTGGAGTGGATATTGTTTCACGTTCCTTGATTTCTTTGGGAAGATATCTTCTTGAAGGATGGGATTTTCTAATGCCAGGATTCAAGGTAGGGAAGCCTGCCCCCAGGCTCTCCCCACAGAGCATTCATTTTTTTCCTGCTTACTCAACAAATCTATATTGGACCCCTACTCTGCATCAGATGCTACTTTGGGCCCTAGAGACTCAATGGAGGAAAAGCAGGCAAGACCTCCACCCTCTTACATTCTAGTGGGGAGATGCCAATATATGAGTAAAGGCAGGAGTAAAATATGTATTTTGTGATCCACGCCATGGAGGAGAGACACTGGAGATGACCTAGAAAATGATAGACAAGGCCTCATTTTGAGGGGCAGGCAAGGCAGACCTATGGGAGGAAGTGACAATACACTGAAACCCGAAGAATGAGGAGGCACCACGTGAAAAGCTGGAGAAAAAGCCCTGTTCACTGAATGACCAAACACATAGGGTTGGAGAGGGGAGATAGCTTGGCTCCCTTCCCAAAAGTCTGCATGGCTGGAGTGTGGTGGAACTGAGTGGGAGGGAGGAGGAGCCAAGGACCGAGCAAGAGCCAGATCATGCTGGTCTCTGCAGGTCATGGTAAGGAAGTTGGAAGGACTTGCTTGGAAGAGCAGTGGGGAGCAATGAAAAGCTCTGCACCAGTGGCCACTGTCAGCACTCATGGATGAGGTGGTGGTCAAGGTAGCTGCACTCTGGCCTGACACAAAGCTAGGCATCAGCAACATCTGCCTGGAAGGATACAGGAGTGACCGACTCAGGTGTCATCCTGTCCTCTCTCTCTGGCCACATTTTGATTAATACTTCCATCTTTTATAGAAGGACTCTCCAAGGCCTTGTAGAGTTGGGTTCAAAATATGAACCTTCGTTTGAAATAACTCCAATGAGAACTTTTTACAACGCAATGCTAGGAAAAAGTAGCCTACCTTCTGAAGAACAATATGTGTTTTTTCCTTCTCTCTGACAGAAAGATTTATGGGACTGACTCTGGTTTTCCAACCCTTTTGGTTGTCAGATTTTACTCAGGGTAAAATCTATGGTGCTCAAATAGATGGAGGTAGCCTCATGACCTGAAACATTCTATTGCCCATTCTTGGTCTTGACTTCTACTTGAAAAAAATATAATTTTCCTTGTCCTGACTTTTTTAGATCCTTTCGAGATCAAAGCAGGCATGAATAAAAAAAATTACTCACTTTCCAAAATGGCCCTGCTGTGGTCCAGGCCAGTGGCTCTCTCATTCTCTAGCTTTCCAGTGTCTCCTCTGAGGCCCAGGGAGACTCTACCTCCTGTAAGAGCTCTTCCCCACTCGGACTCTTCTCCAGATCTCTGCAGCTTTTCTGGTGAGTACCATACTGTTTCATCTCAGGCCCTGACTCATATTTTTCTTGTGTGTTCTTCTTCTTTCTCTAATTAGATTTTACTTTTAACTCCAGGGACCAGAATTTAATAAAGCTACCATTGACTGAGTGCTAATCAGGTGCTGGATCTTTACAAAAATTTGCCTCCTAATGCTCACGACTTCCTATCAGGGAAGGATCATTTCCATTTTACAGATAAAACTGAGGATTAGAAGTTTGACTGTAAATTGTGAATAGAGCCAGGATTCATTCCCTGTTTCGCTGCAGAGCCTGTTCCTTGGGGCCCCACTACTCCTAACATTTCTGAGCTCACCGTGGGCTCCCAATAAAAGCTGTCTCTCACATAACCATGAGAACATCTCCCATGGGCTGTCTGCTGCTTGAAATTCTTCTGATGGAGAGTAGGTTTCCATTTAGGGCAATAAATTGGATTTTAATGCAAATTGCTCTCCATAAATCACATTCAGTGTGTCAGCATAGCATTATCAGGCATAGAATGGGCACCATCTCAGATGCTGGGGAGGATACAGAAGTGCCTGGCCCATGATTTCTGTCCCCAAAGAGCCCACAGTCCAGAGCTCAGAACAGATCTCTTCTTAAGCCTCACTTTCCTCTTTCTTTCTTTCTTTCTTTCTTTCTTTCTTTCTTTCTTTCTTTCTTTCTTTCTTTTCTTCTTTCTTTCTTTCTTTCTTTTTTCTTCTTTCTTTCTTTCTTCTTTCCTTTTTTCTTTCTTTCTTTCTTTCTTTCTTTCTTTCTTTCTTTCTTTGTTTCTTTCTTTCTTCCTTTCTTTCTTTCTCTCTTCTCTCTTCTTCTTCCTTTCCTTTTTATTTATTTCTTTCAGATTTTACTTATTTATTCATGAGAGACACAGGGAGAGAGGCAGAGACATAGGCAGAGGGAGAAGCAGGCTTGCTGTGGGGAGCCTGATGTGGGACTCAATCCCAGGACCCTGGGATCATGACCCGAGCCAAAGGCAGACACTCAACCACTGAGCCATCCAGGTGCCCAAGCCTTACTTTTCAGTAGGGGACAGTACTTCCCCTTATTGAAGTGGCAAAGAGACAGGGAGAGGGAGAGAAGATGCTGTTCAAGGCCTGGATTATTCTTTAATTTATTCACTCAAGAGAGATTTGCTGGATACCTGCTGTCTGCCAGGCATTGTTCCTGGTGCTGGGGAGTTGACAGCCAACAACGCATACCTGCATACCTGCCTTTATGGAGCTGATGGTCTAGAGATGTTGTGAACAGTGATTAGATAGAACATATAGCATGTTAGGAAATGATAATTAAGTAAACCATATAGTGATGGAGAAATATTAGGAGGTGAAAATAAAGCAGGGAAGGGAGATGAGGAATGGGGGTGGGCAGCAATTTTAAATAGAGTTTAGGAAGGACTCACAAGGACAGTGCTTGAATGAAGAGCTGATATGATGGCATTTGGAAGTGAGGTCTTTGAGAGGAATCAGGTTTAGGTAAGGTCATGAGGGCTGGACCTTCATCAGTGTATTTGTAGCCTTATGAGAAAAGGAAGAGAGATTAGAGTGCTCTCTCTCCCTTCCTCTCTCTCTGTCTATCTTTCTTGTGTGAGCACTCAGTGAGAACACAGCTTCCTGCAAGCCAGGAAGTGAGCTTCCACCAGGGATCCACATTGACCTTGGACTTCCAGCCTCCAGAACTCTGAAAAAGAAATATTCTGTTAGAGCAGTCAGAATTGACTGAGACCCTGGGGCAGGGGTGAGAAGAAGAATGACAGTGGAACCAGTATATCAGGGAAGATGAGAGAAGTTTGATACTGGATATATTTGGAAGGAATTTATGTGGATTATAAATGGGCAGATTAAGGATGGCTTTGAAGATCTGGGCCAATGACACAGAGGGTGGAGTCTCTACTGATGGGATGGAGAAGTCTTCAGGTAGAGTATGTTGGGGGTTGGAGGGGAGAGACCAAAAGCTCCCGTGCAAGTATGCTAGCCTGGGCCACCCATTAGCCATGTGAAGCAGAGACACCTGTGGCCTGGGAGTCCGAGGTCTCACATCACTACTCGGAGCCTTCCTTTCCTCTTCTGTCAAATGGAGATAGTAGTAACCTTCATGAGAGAGAGAATCAGAGAGTTTGGGAAAGACGAATGGATATACAAGTGCTTGCAGAGGGTTGAGCAGATACAAAAACCAGTCATTTCACCAGCTGGTCACGTACTGGTGGAGGCTGGTGAGGGCCGTTTGAGAATATGCTATCCAAAGAGCATCTCAGCTTCTTCCTCCATTTGAACCACCCACCACATGACATGCAGATTCTTTAGCACATGATAGACCTAGCAAATCAGGATTTCTGAAGCTTGAACTCAGGAATTTGTTTTTCCAGCTGATTCTCATGCACCTAGTACCTTGAGAATAATAGGAATAGGGAGAAAACCACCTCCACTATTGTTAGGCAGTGTGTCTTGAGCATCCTAGGAGTGGATAGAACCAGTGGATAGAACATACCATGGACATGACTAAGTCAATAAGTCCTAATTAAATTTAAAAAGTAAGCTTGAGGCTGGAGACTGAAGGGGCAGCTACTGGGATGGAGGAAAAAAGTGCAGTCAGGAGCACAGTGAGAGGGTCTGGATGGGCCCAGAGAACAGGTCTGGAGGGAGGGCAGCGGGTGGTGGCTTGTGTTGCTCCCCAGTGATAAGGCACATGCAGTGGGCTGGGCTGGGGTAAGTCTTCTGAACAGAAGTCTTCTGAGGGCCAAGTTCTACATTTAGGGACTTCACTTTGGGTGATTGTGCTCATGGTACAAGTTTGATTCATCTCCTTCCTGTCTAGCCCCAGGCCTGGGAAGGAGGCCCAGTGAGTGGCTGGGGGCCTCCCTGTGCAAGACCGGCCTTTCTTTGTTCTCACCAATCCCTGCCCTCGTGCTTCTGAGTCCTCCTCACCACCATGTAGGTGGCAATTGATCCATAATGGACATGTTTTTATTAGAGTAATGGTACCACTTTCTGCAGAAAAGAGCAATGCAATTTTGTTAATGAAAGTCATGTGTTGAGACAGGGGTGGATGGGAACTTCTGGGTCTGGTTTGGCCCTGGCTCAAAACCTTCCGGGAAAACACAAACTTTCAGGGCCACACCCAGAAAGCCCCATTTACCTCTGTCAGGCCCATCTGCTTTGGATTAGAGAAATAATAACAGTCCTCTCTCAGTGCCCTTTTATAAATATAAAATGTGTAATAAAGTGGTTATTAGAAGGTAATCAATGGTGCTTATGTTTTCTTTTGGGAGGACATTGATGGTGAACTTGCACAGAATGCCATGACCACTGCAAGGGATCCATTCTGTGTGAGTGGCCAAAGGCCATTTAGCTCCTTGGGCCTTGGTAGGTCAGAGGGCAGAATCTCTCTATGCCAGGGAAGCATCTCTGTGGATCCTAACACAGGAGGATGGCAGGAAGGCTAACTCCAGGATTTGCCCAGAAAAAACCCACACCTGCTAAACAGCTTTAAGTTTGTGTTTAAATTGATAAAGAGTATAAATCCATCATACTCTACGTTGTCACAGCTTATTCCCCCTTCCCTCACCTCTCCATCTTACCTTGTTTGAGTACTTTGGGGAAACTTGTAAAATATTAAGACAATTAAAGGCACTTTTAAAGAAAGTCTTCCCTTGAGAAAGTGCGCATGATTTCTCCCTTTTCTCCTAAAGCATTCTTTGTAGGGCCCTCACAATTTAGAACTTGATCAAATGAGATAACCTCTGAAGGCTAGCAGGGCCTGGGCCTCGTGGTACTTTGTAAAACTGTGTTAGATTTTTAAAGAAGTTTTTATTTAAATTCCAGTTAGTTAACGTACAGTGTAATATTAGTTTCAGATGTACAATATAGTGATTCAACACTTCCATACAGCCCCCGGTGCTCATCATGAAGAGCGCCCTCCTTAAGCTGTGTTAGATTTTGTTATAAACTTCTTAAGTTAAAAAGTAACAGTATTTCTCTTTGTCATCAGATTGCAAAATCCTTGGAAATAAGAACCATGTATTTTTTTCCTCTTCTTTTTCAGTATACAGCATAGTATTGGGTACTTATTTGGAATTAATAAGTATTTATTGACTAGTCGGTGATTGCAACATCAATATTTAGTTATTAATTGATTGATTAATTTTTTTATTCAGCAGAACTTTATTGACAGGTATTGTGCCAGATATGGGAGAAACTGATCTAATAAAAGTAGCTAATTTTCTTTTGAGAGCCTACTCCATGCTAGAACTGTTTTAAGCACGTTATGTGTATTAACCCTTTGATCCTTACACTAGTCCTATGAGTGTCTCAGATTACAGACCAGGGAATGAAGTGGTTTGCCTATGGGACTTGTACTCTTAACCATCGCAACATAGCTGCCTCCTGAACAAATAATGCTTAGTTCCTACTCTCAAAGGGTCCCCACCAAAGGGAGATCAGGGCTGCATGGGGAACTGATGAGTGGTCGATAGATCCGGCGGAACCGGATACTGAGGGCCCAGAATGATGAGGGAAAGGTTAGACCAGCTGGCTTTCCAGAAGTTCCACAGAATGAAGCCCACATCTGCAGAGATCTCACCTTTATGTGCTAAGGGTGGACTCCATTCCTCTCTTCAGAAGTCAATTGGGACAGGTGGTAGAGTTGCCTGGGTGACAAGCTGGAACCCTAGACTGTCCAAGCTGCGTGCATTTAAGGTGTGGTTAGGCTGACATGCTGTGCCCTGGTCCTGGGAGAATGGCATTCATCTCTGTGTACGTGTTCTCGGTGCTGAAGACCTCCCTGCTTCACTAGATGGCCCAATCCATCAGTGCTGAACTGAAATAATTTCCTCCAATATTGCCACAATGGTGTCCTGTTTCCACAGGTCAGCCCCTTCAGGGTATTCTGAACCAAGCCTTCTCCAAGATAGCATCTCCAGTTTCTTCAATTGTTTCTCAAAGAACATGGTTTCTAGACTTCATTTGTTCATGTATCATTCAGTGAACCCTGGGCTAGAATAAACCACAAGTGGTTTAACCCTGACCCTGTCCTCAGACAGTTCACAATATTGAGGGGAGGAGGAGCAAACACGGGTCCCAGAGGTGTTGGTTCTGGGTGGTTCCTTCTCCACCCCTCCTGCACTGTTCTTTGTGCATCTTCTCCCTGGGTGTGGCTGCAAGAAACACACACATGTAAATTAACTCCAGAATCCCTTCCTCTCCCTAGCACAAACCCCTCCCCAGAGCTCTAGCCCTCACCATCCATGTGTCTGCTGGATGCTTCCCTTCCATTGGCAATCCCAGAGTCACTTCCAACTCCACAGAACAACATCCTAATTCATGGTCCTTCTCCCGAGACATTCTCAGAAAGGCTAGGGCAGCCGGCCTCTCATTCCACAGCAAGCAAGTAACAGTGGCCACAATCAAAGCCAGCACTGTCAAAGTCCACTCTGGTTCTGCCGCATGCTGTAGTCTCTGGGAGAGGAAATTTGGGAAGGATTGTACAGTCTTTCCCTCTGTGGTATGTCTTTCCTCTGTGGTGCCCTCCTCTACCATGCTCCATTGGTGGCTTGCTCCTCCTTTCTGGAGCACTCTTGTCTCAGTAAAGAAACCAGCCCTGGGGACTTCTTCCCTGAAGCCGTTACACTTCAAGCCTCAGCTTTCAAGTGGGACTCAGGATACCAAAAAGCTTCTCTGGGAATGGAGGCCATCCCAGCCCTCCCTATATAATCAGTTCTATCTAGTACCTTCCTATAGGAGACAGGATTGGTTTTATCCATGAGCATATCCATGAGCAAGCCTAGAGTAGTACTTGGCTTATGGTCGGTGCTCAACATCTGCTGACCGATTGGATACATATTGTCTCTACACCAGGCCAGAATATTTTTCTTGAAATTGCATACATTTAAAGGTTAGCTTTAGAATGACTGCTAAGTTTGAAAGTAAGTTGTCCAATTGTTAAGAATGCAATTAAATTCGACATCCATTTATTAAGCATTTACAGTATACCAGGTATTACTCCAGGCACTAGGATTGCAGCCAGGAATAAGACACAGCCACAGGCTTCAGGCAGCTCAGCAGGGATGGAAGGTAGGAAGCAGAAGCAGTGGTAGTGGTGGGACAGAGATAATGCAGTGATGACCCTGTAATTGGTACGGGACACAGGGTGCTACATGGGGCAGAGGAGGGAGGAGCTAACCCTGCAGGTCTGAGAGGGGTTAGGATTGGGGTGGCAGGATTGGCCTCCTCAGACCCTGAGATCCTCAGCTCACTTGCCAAGGACTGAGGATGCCTTTCTCCATCTCTCTTAGGTGAAAGTCAAACTTCTTTCAGCATCTTAAAGAGAAGTAAAATCTAGAACTGCAGCATCTTGGAGCCGAAAGAGTTATCAGAAACATCTAGTCCAGTGGAGTTCCAACTTCCTTTTAGTAGCAGAAACTTCAACCTAAATCTTACCAGAACACCCACTTTGCAAAATGGATCCAGAGAGTCTCTTTGATAGGTGGAAAACCACGATCTAGGCCAGGCCTCTTACTTTTGAAGTGAGGAAACTGAGGAACAAAGTCCCAGAGCACATGAGGGGTGAAGCCAAGTATGTGTCCCAGGTCTCCGCACTGTGCGGCAGGTGTGGGTGGTTCGGAGGAGGGACAGACCGACAGCCCGGCTGGCCTGAGATTAACCATCAGGTGCGGGAAGCAATTACATTCTGCACAGGCGAGATCCGTTGGTCCCATTCTCCCTCCCTGCAGGCTATGTCAAAACACGCGGGCAGGATCCTGCTTCTTCTCACGTTTTAAAAACATACAGTGGACTTGTGTTTACAGTACTGAGAAGGGATGTGACGTGGAACAGCAGAGCACAGCACCCCCGGGAAGAGCCACCCTGTCTTCACTGGCGCTCTCTCAGTCCAGACCACAAGCTCTTGAAGTGCGCTCCTCTGGGCTCCAGCTCAGAGAGTCTTGCCAGGGGATGTCTCTGAACTTCAGGCCTTAAACAATGTTCTGCGTTGTGCAAACAAACATCACCAACAATGATCTGACCCTTGGATCAGAGCCACATCTGTCTGGGCCACTCAGCCTGGGATTCTTGCAGGGGTGCAGAGGGAAAACAGATTAGGCATCAGATTTCCAGTTCCAGACCCTGTTTTTCTGCTTCTGTGGGACTATAGGTGGGCTTTGGAGTTCTCATGGCCTCTGCTTTCCCATCTGAATAATGGCAGAAGCTAGGTAGCTCTGAACTCATTCCTTGGTTTTCATATTTGTGTGTGTGTGTGTGTGTGTGTGTGTGTGTGTGTTGCAGTGAGATTTCTTTTTAAAATGGAATCTCACAGGCAAATCCAAAATATGAAATAGATGAAAGCCAAGCCCTTTGGGTTCATGCAGGAGCAGAGGTCTTGGTCACTACAACTCCTCTGCTCTGGGAGTCCTTGAGAGATCCCTGTGGATCCCTAGGATCCTCAGAATGTGGTTTGATACCACTTGGCTATGTGCTTTCTCTCTCAGGTCTTTGGGGCTCAAATGTTCTATGATCCTACAAATAGAACTGTAAATGTTAGGTCATGGTTATGAGTACAAAGCTATGTGTGTGTGTATGTATGTACAAGAAGAGAGATTACAGTTGGATATTTTATTTTACTTTGATAAAGGCATTGTATTTTTAAAAAGGAAGACAGTTTATGGGGCATCTGGGTGGCTCAGTCGGTTAAGTGTCGGACTCTTGATCTCGGCTCAGGTCTTGATCTCAGGGTTGTGAGTTCAAGACATCCATGCTGTGCATGGGGCCTACTTAAAAAAACAAAAAGAAAAACCAAATTAAGATAGTTTGAGGTTCACGGCAAAATTGAAGGTAAGGTAGAGATTTCCTGCTCCCATACATGCAGATCCCCTGTTCCCCACTTTTGGCATCCTCCAGCAGTGTAGTATATTTGTGGTACACTTGTTATAACTGATGAACCTCCTCTGACATATCATAATCCCCCAGAGTCCATAGTTTATACTACGGTTCACTCTTGGTGTTGTATGTTCTATGGGTTTGGACAAATGTCCAAATGACATGTATCCAACATTATGGAATCGTACAGAGTATTTTCACTGCCCTAAAAATCCTCTGTGCTTTGCTTATGCATCTATCCCACCTGCCCCTCCCAAGATGTAATATCTTCACTTATTTTTTCTTGATTCCAAAAACAGGACATACCCATGAAGTCACTATGAAATAAAGATCATATGAAATTCCACCCCTCTGAATTGAAATTATGGTGGAAGATGACTTTACCATTTGCAGAACTTTTCATGTTAAATAAGCCAAGCTCAAAAGGCAAATGGGCAGAACCACTTGACTTTGCTAGTTAGGAGGTAATCATAGTCTCTCACGTGTGCATCATTTAACAGTAAAAGTAAGTCAGGTCCGTGTAGTGTGACCCACTTAATAGTCAAACACAGGGAAAAGAAAAGTGATAAGTATTTTTTAGAGAAGGAGAGAAAATGCCTAAGATTGCATGGTGAGAATGGGAGGAACCAGGAGTAGAACCCTTTGTGGTGGATTTAATCTGAGAAAACAAACATTTCACCCACTGCAGCTGTGATTCTTTTTTTTAATTTTCAGCTCTCTTGCTTTTGGTGCAGTACAGGAAAGGGGCTTTGTATCTTCATCCTGAACCCTAATTTCCAGCCCCTACCCCACATGCATCCCTGTACCAATTCCGTCCCTGCTCCCTCATTCCCCAGCTCACATCTCAGACCCCCCAGTGCCCAGAGAAGACTTTGGAAATCTAATTTACCATAGGGTGAATGATGAATATGGCATCCTCAGCATCATTACTACCCTCCTTCTGTATGCCATTCTCATCTTGCAGAGGATGTAAAGCCAAGAGAACTACATTTCCCAGACTCCCTTGCAGTTAGAGTTCTAGATCCCATTTAGGTTTGTTTGGTAGATGCACCTGAGATTTGGCAGGTGAAAATGAAGCCCTGGCTCCCTACAGTTGATGGCAAATCAAATACAGAGCAACAATTAAGCTTTCTATAGCCCTCTTAAGGTTTTTGAATGAACACTTTGAGGTCATTGTGTTGAACAACCATCCTCTGCCATACACATCATCTCTGAGTTTCCTCTGTTGTATCGTTTCCCAGTTGTACAGTAGAAGTTTGGGGGAGGGGGGAGGGGGGTTTGAAGATTAAATCAGCTGATGGGAAGTGGGAAGTGCTCATCACACCCCTGGCACCGTGCAGGGGCTGATTTACTTCATTCTTGTTGTTTTCCCTACTCTTTGTGAGGCCTTCACTTACCTCCTCTGGGATACTGAACTTGCCTTGATGTAAACTTGCATCTAACACTAGAACAGTGTTACCATCTCATTAGACACTGAGATTCCCAGCACCAGTCTGGGAAACACCATCCTACAATATTATTCCCAGAAGGAATCTTAGAGATCTTTGAATTTATAATCCCCCATTAAAAGGAGACTGAGGCTCAAAGGGGGGAAAATGGCCTTTCTAATGTTATATAGTAAGTGACTTGTAGAGGTCTAATTTTAGGGTCAGGAGAAAAAGTCACTAAATCTCCATGGGCTTCAATTTCTCTATCTGTAAAATGGTTATAATAAAGCCTATTCTTCCTGTCTTAACATGGGACAAACGAAAATGCTTTGGAAAGCTCATATCTGTCTATCTATCATCTATCTTTATATACACATTTATATTTGGCAAGTCTTTACATGGAGTGCATTATAAATGATCACTGTATGTTAATTAATCAACTAAAAGCTTGTTGAGTACCCACAAGGTGCCAGTGACAGTTCTTGGTGCTGGGCACACAGTGGAGAACCAGACTACTGTGGTGATGTCCTCCTGCAGCTTGCACTCTGGGTGAGCTGGAGCTGCAAGGAAAATAGAAACACAGAGAGAACAAAGAAACAGATGAATAAACAAGACAGGTTGGAAGGTGGTAAGTGCTATGAAGAAGTAAAGTAGGGTATTATGATCGAGAGCACTGGGGGCTGTTTTGGACCGGGAGGTCATGGCAGCCTTTCTGAAGAGGCCGGCCTTACACTGGCCCTGGATCACCAGAATAGCCCTGTTCTCAGGTTCCTTATCTGGCAACCAGGAACAGAAATCCTGCCCTTACCCAGAGGTATGCTGTGACAGGGGTGTGGCCAAGGGCGGACCTGCCCTCAAATGTCCCTGCTTTGAAGCTCCTGTGATAAACCCCAGTCTGGCTCAGGCCCTTCCTGGAGTTGGGGCTGCAGGGATGAGGGGCCCACAGACCATCCGCCCTCACACACAATGCAAGCCCTGTGCTGGCCCCACGGACAACAGGCGCGGGAGAGAGGGTCTGCTTTTTCTTCTAGTGGACTCAAGCCTTCAAGTCTTTGGACTGAGTGCCAACAATAATTCATCAGGAACGCTTTACAACTCAGCATTACAAAACCTGTTAGGAGACAGATCGCCCACAGGACAGGATTGAGAAGGAAACGTGTTCAGGGCTGGTGACCTTAAGATGATTAATGATTTTTCACAGGGTGAACTCTGTCCTCCACCTCCCACGTGCTGTGTGCTCCCTCCCTCCCTCACCAGCTTGTTTTCAGGGGGAGGGGGAGGGGGAGGGGAATGCATAAGGCGAAGCCTACCATCCCAGACACAGTGTGGGATGAGGGCCTGTGCTGGAAAGGCAGGAATGGTTTCTCAGCATTATTTTATTTTTATTCTTCTTAAAATCCCAATACAGGTTCTATATCTCGAAATATGTACAATTGGTCCCTTAATTCGGAGCGAGTTATGCATTTTTTCCCGTTATGTCCCTGTCCTTTGTTATGCATTTTGCACAATGTGGTCTGCTTTCAGCTCTGGTTCCTGTGATTATCACCTCTTCTGTCTCTGCAGACCCAAATCCTGACTTGACTGAATATGGGATGTAGCAGAAGGGGGTATCACAATTTTATCTTTTGATTTTCAAGGTCATGGTAACTTGATTTTGACTTTGTTAGATTACAAAATATACATACTGTGTATGTATACACACTGTAATACATACTGTTTTAATAAACTGAAAAATATAGAGCTATTGAAAGAGACATTTCTGATCCCTTTCTATGTCCTTCTTTGGCCCCACACACCTGAAATCCTTAGTGTCTAATCAGTGCCACCAGAGCAATATTCTCAAATGCCTTCTGCATAACATGAATGTCCAGATGCAAACTGGAATAATGGCAGAACTTTCCAGTTCTGTGGGGGAAAGGAAACAGTTGATGGGGATGATCGTTCGTATGTACTGACTACTTAGGTCGAAGATATGTTCCATATGCCATTCAATCCTTACAACAACCATGGGAGGTACTTATTAATATTATCTCCATTTCACAGATCAGGAAACTGAGCTTTGGGGTCAAGTTGGAAGCAGTAGAACCATAATTAGAAGCCAGGAGGCCTCATTCCAGGCCCTGGGCTCTGCTGGATGAATTTTGATCAATGTTAAGTCTTTCTTTTATAATCTTTCCTAAAACCTTCCTGGCTTCCCTGAATGTCTTCCTCGAAGTCCTCACATGCAGCAATGTAAATGAGAAGGTAGTAAGAGATTCCAGCCTCACAGAATCCCAGTCCTGTGCATGCTGGGAGCTCCTTCCTATATGGATTTTTGTTCTAGATAAGACTCAATGTCATGGACACATAAGTGTTTCTGCTCCCATTCCAAAAATCTAGGTAACCATGTAACTACATTTTAGTATCTTGCCTGACTTTTATTTGCTCCAACAACACATGAGCATGTTTGACAAACAATGAACTGGATCCTAAGGTCTTGTATGAAGTGTGTAAAACTCATTTGTCAACATGCTTCTTGCGATTGTATCATAAAAACTGTCAAAAAGGTCAGTAATAGTAAAGTATTTACCAGCACAAGCTTTAGAGTCAGAGCCTTGTTACAATTATGTGTCTTCCATATAGCAATCATATGACCTTGGGTCTCAGTTTCCTTACCTGTAAATTGAGGATAATAGCACCACTTACTTTATAGGGTTGGAATAAAGATTATTTCAAATAATATGTAAGTAAAACATTTAACAGAGTGCCTGAAAGATTGTATGGACTTAATGCATAAGTTGCTGTAACTAGAGCAGTATTTTATTATATATCCTCAAATTCTTTCCCTTGTCCTTATTAACTCATTAGGAAGAATTATTAACTGAAATTTATTGATAGTTTCACACTAGACAGGGCTGCTATTCCATGGCCTTTCTAAAGTTTTACAGAACCTGATGAGAGTTGTGCATTATAGAAAAATAAAAGAAGACACTGGATAACTTATATAATGCATCATCTGCATCACTATAAATCAAGAGTCAGATGTGTCATGCCTACACACTGGCCAGTTCCTGTCCAAAAGATCAGTTGAGGTGGAAACCTCAGTCTCCATGTTGGATGGGATATCCCTGTTCTTACAAAGATGCTACTAGGTTGGGCCACCCTTTGGAGGACTCAAGAATCCAACTTAAGTCTCAGACATGACCATGATGGCTCTTTGGGATCAAGGGCTAGGATGGATGAGAGTCTTTACCAAGTTTTAAAGGTTGCAGGGGATAGACACCAATCCAGGCTGCTCTGGTGATGGAGGTTTATTTTAAGGAACTTACACAGAACAGACCTTCATGGGAATCTGAGTCAGCCAAATATGCAAGATGTTCTGATTGCACAGCCCTATCAGTAAACATACTCTAGTATACATTGAATTGAATTTGTCAAATATAAATATTGAATATATATTCATAGCAAAATATCAAAGATTGGGTGGCTTAAACAACAGAAGTTAATTTTCTCACCGTGCTGGAGGCTTAGAGTCCAAGATCAGACTTATTTTCTCCTGCAGCTTCTCCCTGTGGCTTGTAAGAGCCTCCCTTTTGCTGCCTCACATCTCTTGGACTCTTCAAACAGATGTCTGTGTCCAGGATTCATAAGCCACACGGCAGTCAAGTGATCTTTCTAGAACAGAATTTCACCTTCCTGGACCCTGCTCTGTTGGTGTTCAGTTACCTATGGGAGCAGGGTAACCCTACAGATGACAGTGATGTGGGCTGATGCTCAGATATGCTGGGCTGGCAACTATACTTCTGTGAGTCCCAAAAAGATGGCACATCAGAATATGAGTGAAAACAAGTAAAATTATAACATTCTAGGATCACCTTAAATGTACTGTAATTTACTAAAAAGATTTTAAAAACTTTACTTCTTTATTTTCTGCAACACAACCTCATAACTAACCAGTGTGTTGTTGTAGCCTTGTAGTTGAGATCCACCCACCTCAGCACAGAATCCTTGGGTTGGCCAATGATGGCTTTCGTCGTTTGGTGACTGCTACTGCCAATACTTTGACTTTGGCAACCTCCTCCTGGTGAAGAACACCTATGGGCATTTGCACCTTTGTGTGGTTTCCCTCCTGTTCCCACTTTGCCCCAGGCTGGGTCTGTGACTGCTTTAACCCATAGAATATATATAGCAGAGTGATGCTGTGCTGCCTCTAATGTGGCCATTGATTGGCTGGGCAGCTGCCATATCCTCCTTCGTGGGCACTTCTTTTTGGAATGCAGATGACATGCTGTGAAGTAGGCCAAGCAGCCACATCGGGATGCCCACTGGGTGGAAAACTGGGCCTTTAGCCTAGCTGAGCTTCCACTGGATCCTCCAGATAACTGTAGCCACCTCAGGGGCCCAGGTGGCACCAGGTGGAGAATAACCACCAGTAACTTGTATCTCATGGGAGAGAGGAACTTATTGCTTGAAATCGTTATGATTTGTGATGGTTTGTTTATTTTTAAAGACTCCATCTATTTATTCATAAGAAACACACAAAGAGAGGCAGAGAATAGGCAGAGGGAGAAGCAGGATCCCCGCAGGGAGCCTGATGTGGAACTCGATCCCAGGACCCTGTGATTACACCCTGAGCCGAAGGTAGATGCTCAACTGCTGAGCCACCCAGGTGTCCCAATGATGGTTTGTTATTCACCAAGGGACACTGAAGTAGGGTCAAATGACCTTCTCTGGATCTGCTAGCACCTCTCCTGCTTTCTTCACATCCTGAGCTTTAATTAACCCAAGTGCTTTGTCGGTCCTCACATCAGCCTTTGGTCCTTTTTACTTGCTCTTTCTTGCCCCCAAATGCCCTGCTTTGCCTCTCTGCAAAGAGATTTTCTGTACTCCAAGACAAAGGTTGCTTCTCTTTTCTGAGGCCCCCTTGACACTTCCCCTTTACTTTCAGGAAGAATTAATGTCCTCACTCTGCCCCTGTGGCAGTTTATGTCTTCTAGAATGCTACATGACTGTAGAATCTGTAGTGTTAAAAAAAATACATTGAATGGCCTGTCTAACCACACAGGGAGGGAATAGGGGTCACTGTGGCATGGGCCTGGCTCAGACACATCTGGACTTGAATCTCAGTGCCTGTTCACTCTCAGAGCTACCTCTGGATGCTTCTCTTAGCCTGCACTCTCTCTTCTGTAAAACAAGGACAGAGATTGCCCCCTCAGGAGACTTGTGAAGACTGAAGTGCAGTGTGGTATGTCAAACACCTAGCATGTGACCTGGCCTAGCCAATGCTAGTGGATTCCAGAGAGATACCCACCTGTCATGTGTGCTCATGCACCTTCCCCTGGCTTCTCCCTCACCCCACCTGCTCCCTGAGTTAGGCGTCCTGCCCTGTGATCTTAGAATAGCTCTTTTTACTGCCACCACAGTGTTCTATTTTTTAAGACTTATTTGTTTCAGAGAAGAGAGAGAGAAAGAGAGAGAGCACTCATGTGAGCATGTGAGCAGGGGGAGGGGCAGAGGAAGAAGAGGAAGAGAATCCCAAGCAGACTCCCTGCTGAGCATGGAGCCTAATGCAGGGCTCAATCTCACTACCTTGAGACCACAACCTGAGACGAAATTAAGAGTCAGATGCTCAACTGACTGGGCCACCCAAGGCACCCATCATCATAGTTTTTACGTCACTGATAGCCTCTCTCATGGATGGGGAGCTCCTGAAGGCAGGTACTCGTTGTTTCTTATAAATTTCTCATTCCCAGAAAAATAGCACAGCATCTGACACCTAGTAGATTACAGTAAGTACTCGCTGAGTTATGGGCCCCAATATCTGGGATTGAATTTAGGATTTCAAGGTAGTTAGGGTGTAGGGAAGTTACCTTGGTTTTTTTTTTTTTTTTTTTTTTTTTAAATTTATGATAGAGAGAGAGAGAGAGAGAGAGGCAGTGACATAGGCAGAGGGAGAAGCAGGCTCCATGCACCGGGAGCCCGACGTGGGATTCGATTCCGGGTCTCCAGGATCGCGCCCTGGGCCAAAGGCAGGCGCCAAACCGCTGCGCCACCCAGGGATCCCAGTTACCTTGGTTTTGACTGAATGTAGCTTAGTGTCTTTGGTGGACTACCATTGTTTGCCAAACTCATAATGTTTGTGGAGTTGACTGAATGTACAGAAGTTGCCTGGGGTGAGGGGCAGGGATGTCAGCAGAAAAGGACTCGTGTGACTCTGAGAAACTATCAAAACTCAAGTCTTCATTTTTCCCAATATCGAGGCATATGAGCTATAATGCCTTAGCTTACAAATTCTGAGGTACAACAATTTTACATTTGATAAGGCCTCTCTAATCTTCAGTTCCACTGACCTAACTTTTTTTTTTCTTTGCTTCTCCTCAATCCCTCAGGAGCTTTTTAGGAAAGAAATCTATAGCAGGGATCCCAAGTTGTCAAGGAGTGTTTCATAATGTTAAACAATGAAGATATGTCACCTTCATATCTTATGAAGCTTATAAGCTATGTGATATTTTACAGAATTTGAGAATATTCCCCTGTGCAAATGAGTGGAAACACAGACAAAGCTTTGTGAATTAGCCATTTAAAGGAGTTATCCGTTGAAAAAACCAAAAGCAACGTAAAAGTCCAATACTAAGGAGATAGTCCAGTCAATTTCTAATGCACAAATCAAAATATTCAACATTTATTGAGGATCTACTAATGCCTCATGTGTCCTAGGCATCATTTAGCACAGATAACCTTTAAGGGTCTCATAGTTCAGTGACAGTGACATTAGTGACTCATCCAGTATACAAGGGAATGATTTCCATGAGAAAAAGTATGAGATGTTATGGGCACTTTTGCTGGATAAAAGGGTGGGTGAGGCAACATGGAGGGAAGAAGGTGACATATCTACTGTTCTGGTGAGTAGGAAAGTGTGCTCTAGGTACAAGAAGACCATTTGCAAAGGCCAGAGGCTGAGGTGAACTTTTGTGGGAAGGGAACTGGAGAGTCCTAACTGGCTGGAGTTCAGAGTGTGGAGTTTTCCTATGGGAAGAGATGGGCTATAGCAGGAAGCTTTGTTGAAATATTTACGTTTCTTCTGTGAGAAATAGAGAGCCACTGAAGATGTCTTTTTTTTTTTTTAAACCCACAGCAATATTTATTTATTTATTTTTGAGAAAGAGAAAGAGAGAGAATGCAGGGTGGAGGGACAGAGGAGAGAGAGAGAGAGAATTATAAGCAGGCTCCATGCCCAGATCAGAGCCTAACACAAGGCTTGATCTCAGGACCCTGAGATCATGACCTGATCCGAAATCAAGAGTCAGATGCCTAACCAATGAAACCATCAGATGCCCCAAGATGTCTTCTTTTCTTCTTCTCTCAGGAGGATAGAAAACTATGCTTGCAGAAAGCTTTCAAGAACAAAGGAAAATAAGAAGGATAAAAAACAATGAAAGAGTTTGCACAGTTCTGTATGTATTGTGATCTTATCTATGTAAAGACATGCAAAAAAATGTGTGGGCGAAGGTGTGCCTGGGTGGCTCCATTGGTTAAGTGGCCAACTCTTAATTTTAGCTCAGATCACCATCTCAGGATTGTGAGACAGCCCTGAATTGGGCTCCATGGTCAGCATGGAGTCTACTTGAGATTCTCTCTCTCCCTCCCTCCCTATAAACAAACAAACAAACAAACAAACAAATAAAATCTTTAAAAAAATGTGTGGGTGAAGTCTTGGAGGAAAATATGGCAAAATGGCAATAGTGGCCACCTCTGGGTGGTGGGATAATGAGGATCTTCTCTTGCTGCATCTTTACTGTTTCTCATACTCTCTAAATCTACTGTGAGCACATATGGTTTGAACAATCAGAAAAATAAGGGAAAAAACTCCAACCTTGAGGTTGATGAAAGATAAATACCATCCACATGTGTTGTGGGTCCTCATGGTGGTCTTGATTTGGACCCCCCCGCCCTAAGCTGATGTTCCCCCTGGGGAAGGAAGGCTGCTGGGGCTCTTCCCTCAGGCACGTGCCTTCTCTACTGCAGAGCTGGGCTGGGCTGTGCTGCTTGGCTGAACATGAGCCCCGGCTCCTGCCTAAAGAAAACATGGGAGATTTACATTGATCTGGGGATGTGATGAGAAATGGTCATGGTGAGTGTGGAGAGTTCAGAGAGAGGCTGATGGGAAGGTTACACTGCAGCAGAGTCTGTCTCCATTATCACCAAGAATAGAGCATGGAAGAGGGGGGAGAGAGGGACCCCAACAGACAAGGTCAGGCAGACATAGAGTGATGGCTGGAGACAGAGACAGTCTTGGGCATAGGAGATACAGGGACAAGGCAAGGAGCCAGAGAAACAAAGGAGAGAAACAAGGAAAGGGACTGAATGGGATAGGGAGACAAGAGAGAAAGATGGTGAGAGAGAGACAGGGAGAGACAGAAGAGAAAGTACAAGGCCACAGAGAGAGGGAGGCAGAGACAGGAAATGATGGGAAAACCCAGGAACAGAGAAGTGGAGAGACACACACAGACCCTGCAGCTGCGAGCACTTGACCAAAGAGCTAGAGGCAAACAGAGACCTGCAGAGACACAGACAATACAGAGATGCCAAGAGATGGATTGATTGAGACAGAGACTGTAGCCCAGGCAGGAGAGACAGTGGATGGAAGGTGGTGAGTGGGGAAGGTCAACAGCAGGCGCCTCAGAGGACCAGTGTTGGCAGAGTCCCGGGGGGTGGGTCTTGCTTATAATATTTTCAGAGTGCATGGCCTTGTCCAAAGAGTTCTCTTTCCCAGTTGTGTTCTGAAAGTGTAATATTAAAAAAAGTTTTAAAAATCATTTGTATGGCAATTTATAAGTTATGAGTCTCTTTTATATCCTTGATTTCACCATCCCTTCACTCAATCAAGTAGTCTAGTAATACGGTCCCTCAATTTGATTGTTTAAAAAAGGTATTATTTATTTATTAGAGAGAGGGAGAAGAAGCAGGGGAGCAATGCAGGCAGAGGGGGAAAAAGTTCCCACTGAGAAGGGAGCTGCATGCGGGACTCCACCCCAGGACCTTGAGGTCATGACCTGAGCCAAAGGCAGGCTCTTTGCTGACTGAGCCACCCAGCTGCCCTCAATTCAACTTTTAATGGCCATTTTACGGGTGTGGGATCTGATGCCCAGAGTAGATAAGGGCCTTGTCCTAGTGGCACAGCTAGCAAACCGTTGAGCAGGGATTAGCTGTCCAGGCTCCTGGCTCAGGGCACTGGTGGTGATTCCCCAGGGGCCATTATCAAGGCTTCAGTGAGCTGTGCTGGGTGGTGTAAGGGAGAACGTGGAAACAGCTTAACTCATAGGAGGTATTAAGCACCCATGGTATGCAGAGGCATTGGGTGGTCATGATACAGTGACAACCAAGACTGGGTTTCTATCCTCAAAAAGCCTCTGCTTCAGTTGGGAAGACCAAGCTAGCAAACACACAGGGTGATTCGGCGGCTGTCCCTCAGGGCTGTTGGGACACCCAGTGTTTTGGTGGTGAGAACCGAGTCTACCTTGCAATTTCTTCAAATTCTTGATCATCTTCCTCACAGCCTCCTCTGTTTCTGCTCCTGCAACTCTGTATACCGTCTTGGACTGGCTCTGGGCCACTCGGGAAACAGACCTTGGGCCCTTTGCCATTTTATTTACCCCCTAAAATCTATTCATACAAGTAAATGTGGTGAGTTTAGTAACTTTAATAAAGATTTGCCAGTGAAAGACATGAATCCTCTCTCAGTATCCAGCATCTCCTGACCTTGAAGACTTTCCACCTTTGACTTGCTGTGCACCCCAGGCATATCTACCCGTGCTATGCATGGGCCCTGGGACACAAAGTTCAAGGTCATTCCTTTGAGGCTTAGCCTCACCTCACTGCCCAACCTTCCCCAGAGTACCTGAAGTTGAGAGGCATGCATTTTTCTAGGTCCTATTACACTCAAAACAATCAGAGATGCAATGAGCCTCAGTTTTGAGGTCATTGTGAGGCAGAAGGAAAATAGGAGAGTGGATGGAAGCTATCAGGGCAAAGTGCTGGAAGCAGTGGCTCTAGAGATGGGTTTCTAGAAAGCTCCAAAGTTCTGGGGAGGGAGATGGCTGTGCTCCTCTGGGACATGCAGTTGCTGGAACAATGCCTAGCCCTTGAGCTTCTCTCTGCAGCGGTTAGACCCCTGACTGCAGAGTAGAAGCTACAGATCCTACTGGTCCTGACCTAGAGACCCCCCCGCTCCCTAAGCAGTTGGCTAGGGATGGTGAGAGGTGGCCACAAGGCTTGCATTTGTCTCTCTGGAAAATCCAGGTTCTTTCTTTAAGTATTCACTTTGTTAGAAGACAGGACTCACTCTTTGACTTTCAGGACTAAGAACTTACCCTCTCTCCAGACTGAGACAGAGGCAAAAAGGTATTATTTGCATGGAGTCTGTTTCCAGCTGCCTTTGAGCATAGCTCATCCTTTCGCACAGCCGAGGGTTTAATGTTTACCAAATGCAACAATGCATGCAGCCCTGGATAGAAATCACAAGTGCACGATTCCCTGTCTCCTGGGCCTCCTTCCCTGGAGGATATGATCTCACTCAGGGACCCTTGATGTCCTTGGGCATGTCTGTCTTCTGTGTGCAGCCCGAGTGAGTTTTTCATTAACATGCATGAAAACTGTTCCAAAAATATGTTCATAGGCTTTCCACTGCCTTTGGCTAACACAGGTGTTGTGTCTTCTGGCCCAGGCCAAATTCACCAGTTTACGTTCTTATTTTTCAGCTGTTTGCTTTGATATATGCCTAAATAGTTGTCCATCACAAATGTATTTTTAAAAATAATACCTCAGAAAAGAGAAGGAGAAGGGGAGAGAGGACATGCAAACATGAGCACGGGGTTAGAGCCTGAAGCCCCAGGCCCTTTGCTCCTCCTGACCTCATCCCGTGTAACAGCTCAGGCAGCTGGATTTCCAAGAACCACCATCTCCACATCTGCACATGTGAATAATAACGATCCCCCTGTTGAACTTACAGGCTTGTCGGGGTGGGGGCGGGGGGTGTTTCATGTGCTGACAGACTTGAAAGAGCTCTGAAAGCTGTGACACAGGAGATAGACAATAGCTACGCATGGAGAATTCCACTTTGTGTCAGGCCTGGGAGGAGCAGTTTGCAAGATTATTTAATTGAATCTCCTGAGCAGCCATATGAGGCAGGTACTATTAGTCCTATTTTATAGATGAGGGGACTGAGACTTCATGGGATGAAGTACATTACCCAAGATTACACAGCTTGGTAAGAAAATTTAAGCCTTCTATCTCTCTCTCTCTTTTTAAAGATTTATTTATTTATTTTGAGAGAAAGAGAGCAAGAGTGAGAGCGAGCACAGGTGCGAGTGGGGTGGGAGGGGCAGAGGGAGAGAAAGGATCTCTAGCAGACTCCTTGCTGAGCGTGGACCCCGACCCGAGGCTTGATCCCAGGACCTGAGATCAGGACCCGAGCTGAAATCAAGAGTCAGCCACTTAATGGATTGAGTCACCCAGGTGCCCCTAAGCCTCCTTACCTCTTAGTACAAGCAGTTTTTAATCTTTCTTTTTCCTCTTAAGTGTGGTTTTTTTTTTCTCCTTCTTATTCTCCATCTTTTCCTCCTTTTCTTCTTCCTCCTCCTCTTCCTTCTCTTCATGTGAATTGTATAGGGAAGTGTGATAGTCCTTAGGGCTGTTCCCTAAATTTTTCTCCATGTGGTAGATGTTTACTTCTCTGGTCTTTTTGAAATCAGCAGCCACATGACTGGTTTTGGCTAATGAAGTTTGCAAGAAGTGGCATGTGTCCCTTCTGGGCAGAAACTAAAAAATCTGTGCATGATTTCCCACATTCATATCCTCCTATTGGAAGCATGTGTCTGGCTGAAATGTCTACCAACCTGGAGTGCTGAGTGATTAGGATAACAGAGCCCTCCCCCACCTCCCACCACATCCACCTGCACTGGAAATGCGCATAAGGGTAAGCTATGTGTGCATGTTGAAAGTCTGTAATTTGGAGGTTGTTGTTAATGCAACATAACAGAGCCCATCCTTACTGATAGGGAAGTAAACGTGTTGGGAAAGCATTGACAGGGAAAAGAGCAGATTATAAGGGAATAGCACTGCTTGGAGTAGAAATCTTCAAGATTGAGTACTGCTGTCAACTTATGTGGTAAACTCGGACATTTCAATTCACTATATTGGAAAACAAGAGGGTTGAGTCACATTACTCAGCCATATTCAGGAGACAGTGCTTGAAGTCATGGTATTTCTAGTTGACAGGAAACATGATGAGTTACATGAAAAATAACTGTGTGGGGGGCACCTGAGTAGCTCTGTTGGTTAAGCTACTGACTTTGGCTCAGGTAATGATCCTGGGTCTGGGGATCGAGCCCCACATTGGGATCCCCGCTAAGCAGAGAGTCTACTTCTCCTTCTCCCTCTGTTTCCCCTACTCATGTTCTCTCTCTTTCAAATAAATTAATAAAATCTTCAAGAAAAAATAAAAATAGCTGTTTGTTGTTGCTCTGCTAGGTGTCATTCCATCTAAAATGAGATAAAGATAAAGGCAAATCAGCAAAAAGCAGCTGCTGAGACACCTGGAGACACTGGTGTCCTTCAAAAAGGAGCAGCCCACAGACCCCCACCGTGGAGCACTGGGCTACAGTTTCCAGAAGCAGCAGGGCCGTCCTGTTTTACAATGAGGAAGGAGCCACACTCAGGTCACAGTCAGTTTGAGCAGCTGTATGTTTCCCTCAGGGGAATGAGACCTAGATGTGACGAGGAGCCTTGTCTCCTGGCTCAGAGCACCAGGGACCAGACAGGGGACTGATCCAAGAACTTTTCCCTCAGCTAAACACAGTGTACTAACAGGATGAGGAAAGAGAGAAGAAGACAAAGACTTGGCTTTTAGAATGACTTTTGTAAATCCCAGTGGCCTACATTTTATTGATTTTATTGGTTTCTTTAGTGTTTTTTATGTTTTTCTATCTTGATGGTTATTAATGTCACAATGGCAATGATTCACTCTGTTTTTGAACCCAGGTCTGGTTATAATGAGCATAAAAACTTTATTTTATTTAACTTATGTTTTACATGGGCTCCATGCCCAATGTAGGGTTTGAACTCACAACCCTGAGATCAAGAGCTGTGTGCTCTACCAACTGAGCCAGCCAGGGGCCCTGAACATAAAAATTTCACATGGTCTGTAAGGTTTATTTGAGATTTCAAAATAAATACTGTCAGTGGAGGGAAAAGAAGATAAAGGCAAATATACTGAACAGTGGAGAAAAATGTTTTTTTAGTAAAATTTGAGTGATTTTCTATATATTTATTTAATGCCCTTTCACCAAGTCACATTACCTAAAAAATAGAAAGTTTTTATGAGTTTTGGATTGTTTTCACTGGAACCCATTGCCCAGTCCCAGACACCAGCATTCTGTGGGTGCATGGTTCAAGAATTGCTAAAATAATTAATGGCTTCTTGTTTCTCTTCTGCTATAATGTCCACGAAAGTCAGGCCTTTCCTAACATCTCTATGAGCCATTTTTGCCAAGAATGCCACTCTTGGATTATAAGGTGATAGGTGGCTAAGATAATTAGCCCTGGAAGATTGAAAAAAATTATAAATAATCAGGTTAAGCAAATGGGAAGGAAAGCCAGTGGTTTTTTTAGGCATATTGGTTGAGATGACATGAGATTGAGGTTGAGATGACATGAGATTGAGGTTGAGATTAACATGATCTGGAGAGTGGGCTTCATGGTTTCTAGGTCTCCCGGGTGTCTCTCAGATTGGCCCACTCTGGCCATTACCATGGTGGCTGTCAACTTGTCTGAACTGTTTCAATAACCTCCCAAAGAGCATCCCTGCTGCCCAGGGCTGGCACCAGCAGTGTGAGGGATGGAGGCAACTGGACATAACATTTAAGGCAGCACCCACTCTCAGGTGTTGGCTCCATGCTTGTGCGGCCATGAGGGGGAGTGTGTCCTTAAATGTTTGCACTGGATGTCTTCCTTGCCTCCTCCTCATTCCTGCCCAGCTGCCTCCAGGCTGGCTCCCTTCCTGTCATTGTACACAACACAGCCAGGGCAATGGCTCTGAAATATGAATCTGATGATGCAGCTTCTTTGCTCAAAATCCTTAAAGGGCTGCTCACTACCTCCAAGATGAAGCCACACTTTCTTGTACGTTTGTTGGTCAATTCATTGAGGTTTTGATGCATTGGTTGATTCATTCAATCATTCCCATATAGAGCCAAGCCCTGTGCTAGGGGCTGGGATTAGAATGATGAGTGAGGCCAGCAGGATCCCTGTCTACCTACTGCTGCCAGTTGAGTGAGAAAGATAGATGGGACACTGCGGACAAATAAGAATAGAAACAGTAAACTCTGATAAGTGCTGTCAAGGAAACAAACAGAAGCTGAAATGTGGGGCAGACAAGGGCAGGGCCTATGTTGGGTGGAGTGGACAACGAAGGCCTCCCTGAGGCCAGTCAACAGACTGGAGGGTGGTGTGGCCAGGTTTCCAACCAGTGGGAGAATGAATCCCAGGAGAGAACAGCATGTGTTAAGGTCCTGGAGCACGAGAGGGCTTGGCCAGTTCACAGAACAGAATGGAAGCCAGTGCAGATGGCGTGTAGGAGGAAGGGTAAAGACGGGCACAAGGGCCACACCAGGTGAAATCCTATGCAGAGAAGTAACTTGGCTAGGTGAATATTTTGAAAACATGACTTCATGTGTTATGTTGAATGTCAAGTAGAAGGGGTGCAGATTGAACAGAGGAGATGGATGTAGAGGCTGTGGTGACACTGGAGGCAAGAGGTGCGGGTGGTGTGGACCTGCGTGAAGGCCCTGGAGGCGGCAGAGGACAGGTGCAGTATGTAATTTGGTGAGCGATGGGTGGAAGTGGTGGATCACTTGGGTGTGAGTGTATACACGTGTGTACCTATGTGCATGAGTGGGGAGTCGGGGGCAGGACCAGGAGCTCCTCGCTCGGGGACTGCAGGTGCCTGCTGCAGACTCAGGTTAGAAGTGGGCCGGGAAGGGTGGACAGGTGTACGTGGGGCCCTAACTCAGCGTGCTGTCAGACACCCGCATGAAGGTGTCAGTGAACAGCTGGAGGTGGAAGAGGAGGCAGCGCTGGAAGCCTGAGCCTGGGAGCCAGAGCTCACAGACGGGGTGTTGTCCGTCACAGGAGCCGTTTCCATTTCTGGCCATGATGGAGTGAGATTCACCCCCACATCTGAGAACCCAGGGGACCGCACAGAGTGGAAGAAGCATCTCCTACGTGTCCACACCCGGTGGGGAAACTCCCGAGGTGAGCTCTGACGTCTACCGCCTGGAGCCCCGAGACTTTCCTGGAGGCAGCACAGGGATGGGGAAGCCGGGCAGAGGCTGGGGTCCCCCGGGTTGAGATGACACAGCGAGAGTGGGGGAGGCCCAGCAGGTGGAGGTCAGAGCCTGCCGCGAGGAGAGGGCGCGCCTTCTGCGGGGCCAGGTGGCCTCTGCTGCCTCTGCCCCGGGCCGGCGATCACAGCTTTCTCGGCCTCCTTGCACGCGTGGAAGGAGCCCTCTCAGCTCCAGGGTCACGCGTTGAGCCTGACGCTGGCCCCCGTCACACTAGGTGGGCCTCTTGTCGTCTGGGTTGTGAACTTTTGGCTGCCCCTGCTGGCTTTTGGCCCAGAGCTCTGCAGGCCTCGCTTCCCTCCCCACTTACTGCTGTGTGTTTCTCTTCTGTGTGTGGGGCCTGCAGGGCTACGGACCTGGTATCCAAATAGGGCTGTCTTTTATTCTATTTTTTTTAAATTTTTTTTTTGTATTTATTTATGATAGTCACACACACAGAGAGAGAGAGAGAGAGAGAGAGAGAGAGAGGCAGAGACACAGGCAGAGGGAGAAGCAGGCTCCATGCACCGGGAGCCCGACATGGGATTCGATCCCGGGGCTCCAGGATCGCACCCTGGGCCAAAGGCAGGCGCTAAACCACTGCGCCACCCAGGGATCCCCTAGGGCTGTCTTTTAAAAAGTCTTTTATATTGTATCTATTCTGGCTATTTTGGTTTTCATGCTTTCCTCTGTGGGGAGAGTAATGGAACAGTCCCCGTGTCTGTCTTCCTGCCATCAGAGCATTTCACCCTCTTTCTTGACATGCTGTCTTCCTTTGACTTTCCTGATACCACTTCCCCGCTGTGTTCTCCTCCCTCCCTGGCCAGGCTCAGTGTCTGTGGAGAGCTCAGGGATCTGCCCTTGGCAATAATCTCTCACCTGATTCTATCACGACCAGTGCCACTGACCCCTGCCCAGGCCACTCCTGGGCTTGCAAGGCCACCAGGTCCTTCCAACTCAATACGTTCATGATCAAACCTGAAAACTTTCACCTCAACTTCCTCCTCCACCTTTATTGCCTAGTGTGGTAAATGGCACCCCATAAAACTAGATATTTAAGTTAGAAACCGAGTGCTATCACAGATTCCTCCTTTTTTTTTTTTTTTAACTGGAACATCTAATAAATTGCTGTCCCATAAGTGTCATGCTTACAACCCACATATAACCCGACCTGCTGGTTCTTGCCTGGAAGTCAGCCTTGGCTTAGATTCATGGGAAAAAAAAGTCCCAGGATCTGGCAACAACAACAACAAAAAAGTTTAAAACAATTTTAGCCTTTACTGAATCCTATAAAGAACTAAAGAGAGGTTACATTCATTTCCCACAGAAAACCTGGACATCTGTTCTTCTCTTTTATCTATCTATCATCTATCTATCTATCTATCTATCTATCTATCTATCTATCATCTATCATGTATCTATCATCTATCATCTATCTATCATCTATCTTAACTATCCCTGAGAAGCTCCTTTCTTTTTTTTTTTTTTTTCCCCTGAAAAGCTCTAAAACCCTACCAGGATCCCCAAACCCAAGGATCTTGTATTCTTCTTCTCCTTTGTTGTTTTGTGATCTACTCTGGACTGTTTTTGATATACATCGGTACCATAACTGTCTGTACCTCTCAGATTTCCCCGTGATTCATACCTCTTTCAGCACCACAAAAGACAAGGAACTGAATACATTCACAGACATGTCCTTGGAAAGGAGGGAGTGTATTGAAGAGGGAGAATGCATTAATTTCAAATCAGAAATTTGTTCTTCCCTCACTGCCAAAAACCACTTAAATGCCTTTCATATCCATTTGCTTCTCTTCATTCCTGCTGTAACAATTATGTTCCAGTATAAGGAATTGGGAAGGGCTGGAGATTGTTCCCTAACTGTAAGTGAATAGTTAAGTCTGCCTGTTGCATGGAAGCTGGTAAAAGATACAGGCTTGTGGGTCTGAGACGAAGGACAATTTATTGCTCACAGCAATAGGAAGGGTCAGATGCAGTGTTATTGTGCCTGTTCCTGGAGCCCACAGGATAATGCAGTGAGAGCCAGGAGACTTCTGCACACCGCGCTGTGCTGCCCCAGAGGAACTCTGAACCCAAGGAACCCAAATCTTTTATAATGGGCAGTAGCCATGCCTGCTCTATCTTCTTCTTTTCTACTATCAGCAAACCTTCCCTTTGCTCTGGAGGGAGACATCCTCTTCCAAGGCTGATGGATGTGCAAAGGTCCTTGAAGGGACAGTGTGGAATACATGGTAGCCAGGGCCTCACTCATAAGATGTGCAGAGACATAAGAGGTCCAGGGAGAATTGCCTTCTTTCACCACCCCTGGACAATCATTTATTGTTGTAGTATCGCACTAGTTGCCCAATTGGCCAGCCTGCTCCCAGTCTTGCTTTCTTCCAACTCATCCTCCGTCTGTGTCCAGGATTGTCTTTCATAATGCAAATAGAGTCACACAACGACCATTGCTTATAATTATTCAGTGGCTGCTTATTTCCTGCGGGATAATTTCCTCACTGTGCCACAAAAAATATTTTCTGATTTGACTTTTGCCTGCCTTTTTTTAAAAAAATATTTTTATTTATTTATTCATGAGAGACAGAGAGAGAGAGAGAGAGAGGCAGAGACACAGGCAGAGGGAGAAGCAGGCTCCCTGCAGGGAGCCAGACGTGGGACTCGATTCCAGGTCTCCAGGATCAGGCCCCCGACTGAAGGCAGCGCTAAACCTCTGAGCCACTGGGACTGCCCTTGCCTGCCTTTTCAGCTGTCTTTCCCATCCTATGTTGAAAATGGCACTTAATAATTATAATCTTGCATTTAGTATTATAATACTAAATGTGGAGCTACCTCCTTTACATGGAAGGCCAATTTACAGGTTAATGGGCCTGAGGCAACCTTTATAAACTGATAAACTATTCTTGATGGAGTGATCTCAGATTCTACTTGTACGATTTATGCGTGAATATATGTGTGTGCATGTTAATGACAGACAGAGGAAATTTAGCAAGAGAACTCTTCTGTAAGCCCAACAAATGGAAGTATGCATTTCATTTATTTATATTTACTCTGCAAGGATCTAGGCCTTGCATAGATCAATTGCAGCTGAACTTGTCTTCTGTCTGGTTCTCACAGTGACCTCTTGCTCTGACTTGCAACTGGGGTTTAAAATCCCCTCTCAGGTTCATACAACTGTCCCTTCAGGGGCTGTGCATTTTCTCCCAGTCTGAGCTCTTTTAGACAAATGTCAGTTTTTTTTGTCATTAGCCTTGTGAGAATTTCTGAAAATAAATAAACAGTTTGGAGAAGGAAACCCGCTCTGGGAGTGGAGAATATGAGTCAGTGCCATGTTGGGAGGAGGGGTGTGGAGACAATGAACGTTTGGCTTATGTCTTGGAGGCTCTTGCATGGAGACCTGAAGCCGGGGGTGGCCTTGCAGCATTTACCCTAGAATAGAAGTCCATGCCAGGGAAGTGGTGATAGAGCAAAGTTTATGAAGACCACTGATGACATACTGAAATGGATAGATGATAATTATAATGACTTGAAAATTTCCAAATTTATAAGGGATTGCAGCATTTCACAAATGTTGCCTCCAGAAAAACTCAGGCTCCCTCTAATCCAGTCCTCACTGACCCTACCTCCTTCTTTTCCATTACAACCCATCAGGGGTTTATCATTCCTGCCACTTGCTGATTGAGTGACCCTGGGTCAGTCACAGGCTGCGCTTCTGCTTCCTACTCATAAACGGGAGTACCAAAACCATGGGGGTGGTTGTGAAGATTGAAATGAAATAAGTAATGTTAATGGAAGATTTTAAGTGATAAAATGCTATAAGAAAATAGGAACTTCTATTCTTTGGCTTCTGAAATCCAATTTTTCCTTCTTATGCTGGTTTGCTTTGACCTCAGGCTCTAACAGATTTATATACACAGAAAAGTCTTGAGCATTTATAGGAAAGTTTTTTTTTTTTAATCAACTGTGCTGACAAATGGAAATGTTTAAAAATACAATTAAAATAAAAGTTTTGCTATTTTTAAAAACTAGAGGCAAGAAAAAACCCCAGCAACTATGTGTAGTATTAATTCTAGTCTTTGCCCTGGAGTGGTATGAACATGGGTCAGTCATTGACCAGACTTGCCTCTTGACAACGCTTTGCTAGACCATGAGGTCCTCAGGGGCACCATAATCTTGTCATTTCCCAAATTCAATACACTATGAGTTCGTAGATGGCAGTAAATGTTTAAAAAGTCAAATGGACTTTGGTTTCTTCTTCTTTACAGAATGAGAGTAGAACTACATCAGAGTTCTTCTAAGTAAGGCTGGTGACTCATTGATTTTTTTTTCTTAATTTATTTATTTATTGAGAGAGAGAGAGCGCGCATGTGCAAGTAGGGGGAGGGGCAGAAGAAGAGAGAGAGAGAGAGAGAGAATGAGAGAGGGAGACTCAAGCAGACTCCATGCTGAGAGTGGAGCCTGATGCTGGGCTCCATCTTGGGCTTGATCTCATGACCTTGAGATCACAACCTGAGCCAAAACCAGGAGTGGGATGCTTAATGGATTAAACCACCCAGGTGCCCCTCCTTTTAAAAGGATTTTTGTGGGCACCACTAGCATATGAAGATGCAATGGGAGGGAACAGGGTAAAAACAGACTACACATAATAGGGTAGATATTGCTTTGCGGGGTCTTGGTTTCAGTTGTGTGTGCATGTGTGTGTGATAGGTCTAGACATCAAATACATTTCTTATTTTTCATTGTGGCTAAAAATGTGAGGAAAATATTGGACTAGACCTTTTGTCTCTAGTGTTACACTGCTGCTACCACTCTCTTAACTCATTAGGTTTGATAAAATTTTACATTCTGCAAAAAATGTTTGCACCCATGCCTTCATATGGTCCTCAACAGAACCTGGGGTGAAGAGGGACCTGTTATTGCTCTTTCCATTTTTCTTATAGAGGAGGCGAGATGTATCCTCAACCCTCCCTTCTAGGAGGGACTGTGTTTGGAGAAACATTTTATCAAGGCCTGGGGAAAATGGATGGATCAGAGATGCTCTCAGGAAGAAGGAGCAGGGCCCTGACACGTGAGCATGGGGTGAATTGGGGAGGGGACCTGAAGGTGCAGAGAGGCCAGTAAGGTTGTATGGGGGAAGGAAAGGCTGAGAGGGAACCTTTGATGGAACCCTTGGGGAATATGAGCTCTTTAGTGGAATGCGGCTAAGCATTGCATGATCTGACCTTCTTCCCAGGATTCCACTAATCTTCAGGTCCAATCACTAGAAAGATCATAAACTAGATCACTAGAAAATCATAAACTTTTTACTGCGACTGGATTTCTTAGGGACTCTCACACAGAAGTTGAGTTCTGCATCAAGTTGTAGCCAGAGTCAAAGGGGCAACACTAAGCATAGATGCAATGACTTGAGGATCTAGGTTACATACAGACCAAGAGACCGAGGGTCAGGGAGGTTTTATGACAGCTTATCAAAAAGATGCTATGTGAGTCACCAGAAGCTCTCAGAAAGCTTGAAAATAGAGGAGATGGAATGACAAGACCACCCAATTCTATTTCCCCCACCTTTTTTTTTTTTTTAAACTGACATGGCTTTATGTATTCTGACCATAACAGTGTTGTCCTGAGGCTTAAATTTGGTAGGTGGCTGTAGAGGGATGGTCTACACATGAATAAGCTGAAAATGGTGAGCCAGAAAGCCACAGGCTGCTTCAAACAGAGAGCATGCCCCTGGTTTTGTTGTTGTTGTTGTTGTTGCTTTTCCAGTACAGGAAATAACTCAGAGTTGTTTAGGTATGCACAGTGAGGCAGAACCTTCTGCCAGTGCTAAAAATTGGGGCTATTTGCATCATGTTTCCCACCGCTATACCACAAGGACAAACAGATTGATGTCATCCTCAGTTCCAGACATCTACCTTTGTAGGGTGTCTATAGGAAGATAGAGAGTATCCCCAAATTTTGTCATTACAGGGAGCTGGACTGTCACCATTAGGAAAACAACAGCGAGAACCATAAAAATACAGTCGAGAAAAACGAAGCAGTTGTAGATAAAGAGACTGGGAATTTCTTATCAATTAGGCATTCCTGTCCCAGAGAGAGGAAATGTCTGTCCCCGTGCAGGTTGGGTTAAACTCTGATCATCATGTGGCAATGAGAGGACCTGGGACTGATGCAGTATCAAGGTGACCAAAAAACATACAGGTGCTGGACAGGATCCCATGGGAAAGACAGGGCTAATGCCAACCCCACTGCACGGAGTCTCAACTTGGTGTAGGGGGCATAAGTGTCCGAACCTCCAAGAAGGCCTTGTTAAATAATCTGCTCTATCCCAGCAGATTTTAAGAAATTCTTCTTTGACATCCCATCTCCTTCCCCATCTCTCCTTATTTCAATCCTCAGACATTGCTACCTGCAAAAGAGGCATTATCTCTGCGCATGTGCTGGTGTCTGAGAAAGTCTGAGAACTCGTCAACAGCATTTGTAGGGGATGCACCAGTTTATATCACATGTGTAGAGCACAGGATATAGTTTTTTTTTTTTTCTAGAGTCTGGATTCAGTTATTCTCAGTGTATTCTCAATTCTACCAGCATATAAGGATCTTAACTGAATATCAGTTAAGTTTCTTGACTCTGGGGTGGGCAAACCAGGTAAGCAGCTTCTGCCCCCAGGGGACAGTCACACCTGAGGGAGGCTAAACCTAGTCGAGGTGCTCTATGCATTACAAAAACGCCTTTGTAAACCACAAAATACTCTTCAAATGTAAGTGGAAAAGATTTCTGCCCTGCCCCAACAGCCTTCTACACTCAATAAGTCACTGCATTCACAGTGGTCTCTTTATGAAATTCCCTGTTCCCCCATTTATGAGCCAGTAACTCGATATAGCTTTTTGGTGCCTTTGTCTGTAGGTAAATAGCCCAGGGTGAATTTGTAAGAGCTTCTCTCTCCATAGAATACTCACCAACCTGAGTACTGGAAGCAGCTTCCACATCTTTGACTTCTCAATGGCATTACAGCTTTATAGAGGAGGTAGGATAATACCCATTTTACAGTTGAAGAAACTGAGACTTGGAGAGCCCAAATTGCCTGTCCATGGGCTTTAAACAGAGGTCACCTGACCCCCAGCATGTCTTCTAACCATGACACTGTTGATGTGGTCAGGGATGAGATCTGTCTTGCTCACTGCTGCAACTCTAGAACCTAGTGTGTGAGCAGTGCTCAGTCCTATCCCCTGAATGAATGAACAAGTGAATGAACAAATGATTGCATGGGGACAGCTGCAATATTTGAATCCCCCGGGGCCTAGCATGGTTTCTGGCCTGCGGTATTGCTCCGTGGACATTTGCTGCCAGCATTAGTGAGTGAATGCATTAGAGCCTGCCTCTGTGAGGCTCAGACGTGGGGCAGGAGGTTATATGCTTCTTACCTGGCTTCACCTCTGGGTTCTGGGATGAGGACATTTCTTTGGGTTCTTGTTGACTCTTCCTGACAGTTCTAGCGGAAGCCTCGCCCTTGGGGCTCTCCACATATGCAGGGGGCTGCAGGAACACACATCTGTCAGGAGCGCCCTTCCTCTACAGAAAGCAGACACAGAATGTCAACTGAGAGTCCATATATGGGCATCGCCTAACCCACAGACCAGCAATAAAAAGTCCGCTCTGCCTGCCTCTCTGAGAAGCAGCATCTCAGTGCTCCAGGACCTTCCTCCTGGGTCTTATTTATTGTAGGCCTGTTTCAGAGCATTCACAAACCCCAGAGAGGCCGCACCGCTCTGCTCTGGGCCTTTAGAAGACTGTTGATGTTTGATCTCCTGTCCCAATTCATCAGCTGCTCTGTGCATTTGAAATGTCATCCTGCTTGCATCTGTGTTGTTGGAATGTTCTCCTTGCCACGGCTTTGCCACATCTAGGCTGGAGCAATGGAAAGGAGATGCACTCTGCTCTCGTTCCGTCCTTCCTATCTCTGGAATAAGCATATTTTGTTCACGCGAGAACAGCCCCTACATTCCATCCACATCCACAGTGTAGGGCTACATCTGACTCTCCCACCTTCTGGCCAGTTGATAACTCAATTTCCTTGATGTACCAGGAGGACCTTAAGACCTGCCCTGCCTGCCAAGCTAGAAGTCAGTTTTGGCTTGAATTAGTCCCACTTCCAAGATGCATTCTAAAAGGAGCGTGTTTGTGGAAATAAGTTTTTCTTGTTTTCATTTCCCATTTTCTCCTTAAAGCATAATATACATTCATTAGAAGAAAACCAATAAAAAACAAAAAGCAAAAGAATTGACACTAACTGAAGGTCAATATATAATAATCACCCACTACTTCCATCCAAGCTCTTTAATAAGCCACTGTGAAAAAGCTCTTTGCTCATTCTTTATGTGTCCCTGGGTGTGTGTGTGTGTGTGTGTGTGTGTGTGTGTGTGTGTCGGGTGCGGGCCAGGAGGCAGTTTAGCACCACTCATGCCTACCACTTGTCCCTATTATCTCCACGCACCGGATCTTACTCAACCCTCAGAGCATCGCCTGTGATAGCACAACAGTCTATTGCACAGCTCCGAAACCCTGTCCAGGTTCGTGCTTTCATTACGCATGTGTAGAAGAGTGGTCACTTCAGAGGTGCAGCTCTTCCCTCTGCCTCCTCCCTCCTTCCAGAAAGAAATGGTCAATAGAAAACACTCAGTGGCCCGTAATCAGGAACGGCTTTGGTCTTTGTGTCCAGGAGATCTTAGATACAAAACTACCACACAAGGCTTTGAAACAGTATTAAGTTATAGGCTTGATCATTTTGTCCTGAAGGAAGAGTTTCTGTACATTCTCAAAGGAGAAGGTGCTAAGAGTGTGTGCCGATGTGTGAGCTCACAGTTAGCGGAATTAATAGTTACTGAGCGTAGACTGTGCATCTGTGGTAGCTTATTTAATCCTCCCAATGGCCCTCCCAGATAGATACTCCTTTTTCATGACTTTTTGATTTATTTTTATTTTCATCATGAACAATTTCAAACACATATAAAACTAGAAATAATACAATGCACATTCTTATTTCCTTTATCTGGATTAGCAGTAATTATCACTCCTCAATTTTTACTTTCTTTTTTGCCTCTCCTTATTTTAGAGAGAAAAAGAGAGAGAGAGCACGTGTGCATACACACACATGCACGAGTTGGGGGAGATCAGAGGGAGAGAATCCCCAAGCAGACTCCCTTCTGAATGCAGAACCCTGGGGCTCAGTCCCATGACCCAGAGATCATGACTTGAGTTGAAACCACCAGTCAGTCGCTCAACCATCTGAGCCACCCAGGTACCCCTCCCTGCTTAATTATTTTAAAGACATAGAGAAATCATGACATTTCATCCCAACATATTCTAATGTGTATCTCCAAGACATAAGGTGTTGTTTAATATAATTATAATATCACTGTGACACAGAAGAGAAGGTCTCCCATATTAAGATGAAGAAGGCTCCTCAGAGATGTGTGGAGCTCCAGACAACTAGACTATGCTTAGGGCCTGGCAGGATGACTCACTTTTCTCTCATGTTATGTGCTGAGTTAAAGAGCTAACATTTTGGAGGACGAAGTCCCTAAATTCCCTAAAGTTAAGGGGCTGGAGATGGTGTTTGGAGGGACTGTGACCTGACTGCAGCCTCCAGATAGCACTTGCATTTGGAGCCTTCCATTTTTCAACCTGTTTCATACACATTAGGGTCATGCAAAGTGCAGAGAATGTTAGGCTCCTGCAGCCATTGTAATCTAGGGGACATAGCTGGGCATGGTCTACTTTAAATTTGAAATTCTTAAGAATCCTGTTTATCTTAAAAAAAAATAGGAATTCTGGGGGTGCCTAGGTGGCTCAGTCAGTTGAGCATCCGATTTCAGGGTTGTGAGATTGAGCCTCATGTTGGGCTCTCGTCTCAGTAGGAAGTCTGCTTGTCCCTCTCCCTCTGCTCCTCCCCTCACTCTCTCTCTCAAATAAAATGTTAAAAAAAAAGGAATTCTGTTTTATAGTTTCTCTAAGTGTGTCTTCATATAGATTTGTGAGTTTATTTGTTCTTTTGTGCAACAAATATCTTTTGAGAACTAACTGTAGCTAAGAACTGGGTACATGTTAACAGACAACTTGGACCTAAGAGGTGGGATATTTTTATCCTCACTTTCTCAATCCATTTTTCTTTTCTTTTCTTTTCTTTTCTTTTCTTTTCTTTTCTTTTCTTTTCTTTTCTTTTCTTTTCTTTTCTTTTCTTCTTTTCTTTTCTTTTTTTTCTTTTCTTTTCTTTCTTTTCTTTTCTTTTTTTTCTTTCTTTTCTTTTCTTTTTTCTTTTTTTTCTTTCTTTTCTTTTCTTTTCCTTTTCTTTTCTTAATAAAGATTTTATTTATTTGTTCATTAGAGACACACACACAGAGAAGCAGAGACACAGGCAGAGGCAGAGGGAGAAGCAGGCTCCACACAGGGAGCCCGATGCGGGACCCAATCCCGGGACTGCAGGATCACGGCCTGGGCTGAAGGCAGGCGCCAAACCACTGAGCCACCAAGGGATTCACCCCACTCCATTTTTCTAAAGAAAGTAGCATTCCACAGGAGTTGCCATGCTGATCCCGTGGCTTCCTGTGGTTCCTTCTGTCTTTGCACACTTTGCTTCACATGAGCACTCAGCTTTGAGAGGCTTCTAAGGCAGAAGATGTCCAAGGGCATTGACTGGTGTGGCTGTTTGGTGAGACATGGTGCTTGTGAGTTGGCTGCTGGCTGTTCACAGTCTGGCTTACAGAGAATCAGATTCACTATGTGTCCATTGCACACCTACTGTGGCTGAACTTAAGTAGGCCTACAAAGATGAGTAAGATAGGTTCTGGGCTATGGAGTGGACAGATATGTAGAAAACTATATCATAATGTTATGGGGGATATTTAGTGTTCATCTGACTTCTAGTCCTACATTCTAGAAGAATCTGTTATTATTCATTTATTCATTCAACATATATTTATTGTGAACCTCCATTTTAGGTGCTGGAGGTGATGAACAAGACAGAGTCCCTACCCACAGGAAGCTTACCTTCTACCATGGGATCCTATTCCTTTCCATAAAACTTATGTTTGCCCAGTGGCTTATCATTTCAAAATATTTTTTCATATATGTCTAATTTTGATACAATATTCCATGGAATAGGCAAAATAAGTCTTCTTATTCCAATTTTATAGGACAGGAAATTAAAATGTGGAGAAATTAAGAACTTGTGGATAAAGCACAGGAATCTCAACATTGTGCTCTGTTGTGCATATGACACGAATATAAGCTATGGAGGTGCCAAAAGTGTGTATAGCATTACACTGAGCCCTGGGGATGAAAACATGAAAGGTCCTCCATAGATAAACTTGTCTTGACTCCTGCCCCAAGATTCAGTCTTTTAATAAACCCAAAAGAGAACAGTTAAATTTCTTCTTCTCTCCTTCCCTCCATCCATTCATGCCTCATCTTCCTCTTATCAGTGAGCAGCACCACGATTCACCCACTTGACCAAACCAACATTCTAAGGATGATGTTGGTTCTCTCTTTACCACATCCAGAATATATTCTAAGTGTATTCTCTTCATCTTCACTATGGCCTGCATAGTTGGTTATCCTCTTTTTCTTTCTGGACCTCTACAGTATTCAAAGATATATCCTGTTTTTGTCCTTACTCAAAGAGCAGACTTAGTGAACTTTGACCTTAAGTCATGATATTTAAGTCCTTAATATGATACTATCATGACCTTAAGTCATGATACTTCAGTACTTAATATCCCCTAATGAACTCAATTTCTCTTAGAACAAAGTCTTGCCTCTTTTCCTGGCCTACAGGGTACTGAGCGATCTGCTAGCCACGTTGGTGTTCTTTCTATTCCATGAGAACCCCAAGGTGATTCACATTGTAGGGTCTTTGTTGTTTCTTTTGATTCTCCCATGAGTAAGCCCTTCTAATCAGATTAAATGTTCTAATATTTAATTTGGTTCTTAGATTAAAAGTCACTTCCTCAGAAAGGGCTTCTATGACCTCTCAACATTCTATCAGGCCACTGTATTTTAATCTTCTGTGTTTAACCAATCTCTATTGCTTGTCTACCTATTGTCTGTATTCTCCAGTAGACAGTAAGCCCCACAGAATAAGAATCTTGTCCATCATCTTTATTTCTGTACCCTCAATGCCCAAAACATGGCTGGTACATAGTAAGTGCTCAATAAATATTTTTTGATTGAAGGAATTGAAGAAGGCAGGGCTGTTGCAGTCCAACTTTGAATAAATTTTACCAATTCATTGCTCTAAGCAGCTGGTTATAATGACCAGGTAAGGGCTCATAAGGGTATAAATCTTGTTGGCCTGATAAAAGAGCAAAGCAGAGAGGTCCATGTGCAAATTCTCTAAGTTAGTAATGAACCCAGTGATTGTTCTCTTGGCAAACCCTGTCTTTCAGAGGCTCTTGGATAGTGAATATTCCATAAGGCTCACTTCATGCTCAGTGTTTCCCAGTCTGTTCTCTTAGACCCATGCAATAGCCCTACGATGTGAAACTTAATCACTTTATGGTACAAGTGAGAAGATGATGCTCAGAGGGATGAGTTAACTCGGTCAAAGTTACCTGTCCAAGGAGAGCTAGAGCTGCGATCCAAACTTAGGGCTATTTAACTGCTGAGTCATCATCTTTCTGCTCCACATCTCTGAGAGCCAGTAGCACACTTGAGAGCAGGGCCTTTTTAATATTTAAGAAAGAAATATGCAGGTGACTGGAACAGTCATGACACATCTGAGTGGTTGATGTTCAGACTCTTGGTGAGTGGAGGACCAGTCTGAGACAACCCTCTGTTTGAATGCTGTTTTCTTTTAAAAAGAGCAATTTCACTATGAGGTTTGGAAGGGCTTTCCTCACAGAGAGCCCAATTACAGGGGCGCCACATTCAAAATGCAAGAATGCCTGATTTGTGCTTTTTTAAACAGTAAAAAGGGCTCTGAAACATATTAAATTTTTATGAGGTGTGTTGCTGACTAAAATTTTTTTGAGCAAATAATCATACAAAAAGAGTAGACCGCATACTTAAAATTAAAACCTCCAAATAAGAAAAATATTTATTAAATAAACTTACACCAAGCCACAGTGGCCTTTCGCATGGGCTTTCTCCTTGAAATATTAGGCCATCCATTTCAATTCTTGGGATAATTTTAATCTACAAATCGATAGATCATTATTCGAGAATGGCTGTCTGTGAGGTATGGCCTTTCGTATAGAGCATCCTGGGCTAAGAGTGAAAACAGCTGGTGAGTTAGTCTCATCATTAACTGTTTGGCCTTTGGAGGCCAGAAGGCTCGTTGAGATACAGTGTCACCATCTTTAAAACAGAGATAGTGGTATATCCCCTCATTGCTTCTTAGGATGATTGTGAAAGTCAAAGGACTAATGGTTGTGGAAATAGTTTGAGGTGCAATGAAGGTGTAAAAACACTTATTTATATTAACAGTACTAGTTATTCTAGCAATGCTAATAAGTAGACTTATTTGCAGTGGCCAAAAGAAGGAGACTTTTATCTTGGAATTTCTTTCTCTTGTCCTTTCTGTATACCTTATTCTTGAGAACATTTTTTTTAAATTTTATTTATTTATTCATGAGAGACACAGAGAGAGACAGAGAGACAGAAAGACAGAGACACAGGCAGAGGGAGAAGCAGGCTCCATGCCGGGAGCCTGAGGTGGGACTCGATCCCGGGACTCCAGGATCACGCCCTGGGCCGAAGGCAGGCACTAAACCGCTGAGCCACCCAAGGATCCTGAAAACGTTTAAAAAAAAAAAAAAAGATTTATTTATTTATTTGAGTGAAAGAGCACATGAGTAGGGGGAAGGGCAGAGGGAGAAGGAGGGTCCTGAAGAAGACTCCCTGCTTAGTGCTGGAGCTGGACTCAAGGCTCCATCCCAGGACCCTGTGATCATGATCTGTGCTGAAATCATAAGTTTGATGCTTAATCAACTGAGCTACCAAGGTACCCCCTGAGAACTTTTGTCTTTCACCCTAGAATAATCATATTTGTAATTTTTGTGGCCTTTGCTCTAAATATTGTCTATTTCTTGGCCCTACCTATTCACGAGATTAAAAAAAATTCTTCTTGCCCTCAGTTCCTTTCTCTTTCAGACCATTCTGTTATCTTAACGTCACCCAGAGTGAAAATATTCCATGACGTTCCACAGATCATCAGAAACAACTCTCCATACAAGCATCCCATTTAACCTCAACTCTCCACCTTTCAGTCTAACTTGGTTTTAGCTAGATGTACTTCTTCTTTATCCTCTGAATTCCCATTATATTTCCCCACCTTCTAATCTTTGCATTTGCTGCCCTTCTTCCTGAGAATGCTCTTTCTTCTCCCAAATGTCCAGCTCAGGATGAAAGATAGTCTGAGACTACATCTTCAATATATAGGAGGTCCTCCCTTGTCCAAGGGGAATTTGTTCCAAGACCCTCCAAGGTTGCCTGAAACTATAGATAGTACTGAATCCCATATATAATGTGTTTTTTCCTATACATACATACCTATGATAAAGTTTGATTTATAAGCTAGGCACAGTAGCAGATTAATAACAATGATAAAGTAGAACAATTATAATAATATACTGTAATAAAAGTTGTGTGAATGTGATCTTTCTCAAAGTATCTTATTGCCTTTTACTCACCCCTTTCCTTCTTGTGATGAGGTGAGATGTTAAAATGCCCAGAGGATGTGATGAGGGAGGTGAATGATACAGGCATTGTGACATAGCATTAGGCTACTATTGATCTTCTGACTATATGTCTGGAGGAGGATCATCTGTCTCTGGCCCATGGTTGACCATTGGTTATATGCAACTGATGAATTATTGAAAACTACGTCAGAAAGTAATTATGTACTATATGTTGGCAAATTGAATTTAAATTATAAAAATGTGTAGAAAGTGATACCAAGAATAAGGAAGGGATGACTGCAATTCTTTCAGTTCTTTCATACTCTTGTCACCTCTGATCTGACACATTTTCTCAGTTGGAGCTCATTTATCTAGTTTGTTGAGAGGCTGGGCAATCAGACTCTTCCTCAGTGTTTCCCCAAATTTATCATTTATGGCAGTGTCTTTAAAGTCCTTGACACATCTCATATAGTAAGAAATATATTTTACATGGAAGCCCAACATATACATGAATGTACGTGCATGCATCCAAAATAAAAATTTCAAAAACCAATAATTATCCTTATCTATGTAATGCACTCTGGCATTTTATTCTACTCTGGTCTCTCATTTAAAAAATCTAGTTGCAACCTACTGTGTTGATTTCACAATTCACTAACGGATTGCAACCTGTAGTTTGAAGAATACTGGTTTATAGTCTTAATATTATGTACAGAATCCTTTCGGGACTGGTTCTTGCTATTTCAAGCTAAACTTTGGAACTAAAACAAAGTTTTGGTACTGTACTTTTAAGCCTTGGCATCAAGACCATTTTTCTGTGTTATACGTTAATGAAAAATTTCTTTGGAATCTTCAGTCACTATTGATCACCTCCTGTAGTAATGGATGCCATTGAAAGTGGAAAGCAAAGCTTCAGTTACCTTGCCAGAATTTCGTCTTGTCACATATTCACCACTTGTTTTGGAATTCGATGAGGTCCAGCAAATAATATCTTTCTCCCCTGAGCTAATTGTAACCTGATTGAGAAATAGAAGTGACAATTAGGAAGGATATCCACATATCATCTTCATATCTCATAAAGTAGTTGAGAACAGAGCTTGGGTGTGATAGCCAAATGAGCTTGCTAACATGCCCACTCTGAATGCTACTGACTTTCTTAGGCATAGGTGGTAACAGGCAACTCTCAGCTTTACTTGTTCCCACCAACCAGGATCTTGCACTAGTAAAATTGGTATTTTTTATTGTCTGAATTAACCCACCCTAGAGTTCTCCCACCTCTGGGTTTCCTTTGTATGAGACAATAAAAATATTTTTTATTTAAGCAAGTGGAATTGGAGTTACTTGTAGCCCAAAATATCATAGCAAGGCATATTTACTTATGTCTGAAAAACCAGTGTGGGCAACTTTTGGGTATTACTTAATGTTATCTTGAATGGAAAATAGAGGAACATTTTTCTTGATTAACCCAGGATAAATTATGTCTGCCTCTATGAGCTCTGATTGATTTATTCACTGCCTTATTTAATATATTAATATATAATAATAATATATATTTATATATTTATTTATATTTATATATTTATATTTATAAATGAGGACATGGCAAAAAGAAGGAAATCTCTCTGATCTCTGGACAAGAATTTCCCTAAAACCACTATGAGGATAATTGTCTTAGAAAACACCTTTTTTTGACTCTTACCACCTATAATTAGAGCTTCACAACTTCCTTTTCTCTTCATTGACAAATCTCAAAAAGATTTTCTTCTTTTGCTTTCTTCATCTGTTTATCTCTTTTATTTTTCAACTCATTTATCAAGCAAGTGTCAACAATATTTTTCTGATTCAGAGACTCTTTCAAATTCTCATGTTGTTTAACCACTTCCTGCTGGTAGGTGCAATTAACAGGCCCTTCTTTGTCATCTCTAATTTCTGTGGCACCATACCAGCCTTCCCTTCCTTTTACTTCTTGGGCCACTCCTCACATTCTCTTACTGTTCCTTCTTTCCTGCTAGATGTTGGTGATCCCTTAGAGCTCTGCCCTTGTCCATTTTCTCATCCCATTTAATCCATTTTCATTGGGAATCACCTCTAATTCCTGAACTTCTAGAGGCTGATGACTCTTAAGTCTACATCTATGACCAAGATCTCAATAACTATTCATTAAATAAATAGTGTAAATGAAATAGGCTCTTCTAAGACAAGCATCACACATTAAGGTACCTGGATTTTCACTTTGGTGTCTCACAGGAACTCAAATACAACATGTTTCAACATTTTTTTCCTCTCCAAATCCTGCTCCTGCTCCCTAACTCCCTGCTTCAGTCACCTGATTTGGATATGGCTAGGAATTATTCTGAACTATATCCCTCACTTCTCATTTGCTTTGTTTACTACCCTCTGTCAAACACTAACTCTTAAGAATCAGCCAAACTTTCTCTTCCTTACCAGATCTGTTGCTACTCTACTACTTCAGAGCTTTACCATCTATTGCCTAGACTATATCATTGACCTCTCAATTGACCTACCAGTCTCTAATATTGTCCTTTTTCCTTTGATTTTCCCACAGGTAAGGTGTTAATTTGCACATGGTATTATGTCAATATAGTATAAATTCTATAAATAACATATATGTACTCTGAGTACGAATCTAGGAAATTTCTTTTTAGGTCTATTCATAGGAAGTTAAAATATTTTTATTGTAAAAAGGATCTTATCTCATATAATTTATCATTGTAGATATATAAGAAATATTATCTTAAAATACATATTTGTAGCCACACTATTGAACTATCTTATTAGCTCAAAAGTTTTTCATTCAATTTTAACAATTTTTAAAAAATGTATTATTGATGTGTAGTTGACACAAAATGTTATATTAATTTCAGGTGTACCACATAGTGATTTGACAATTCTACACATTACTCAGTGCTCACCTTAGTAAGTGTAGTCTCCATCGTCACCACACAACATTGTTATAATATCATTGACTATGTTTCCTATATTGTACATTTTATCTTCATGACTTATTTATAACGGGAAGTTTATATCTTTAAAAATTTATTTTTTCTTTATTTATTTTAAAGAAAGAGAGAGAGCAAGTGGGGGTGGAGGTAGAGGGAGAGTGAGAAAAAATCTCCAGCAGACTCTCTACTGAGCATGGAGCCCAATGCAAGGCCGTGAGATCATGACTCTGAGATCATGACCCTAGCCAAAATCAAGAGTCAGGTGCTTACCCAAATGAGCCATCCACGCACCCCTGGAAGTTTATGCCTTTTAATCCCTCTGCCTATTTTGCCCATTGCCCACCCCATCCAATATTTTTTGTGCATGTTTTCTAAGTTTACAATGATATACTCTCCAAATAAATAAGTTATAAGTTATAATGTCAGTTATAAGACATTTATATAGCATATAAGACACATATAAGTCTTGTTTTCTTATTTTATCTTGTATTATCCAGTAGTTACACAAGAATGGTAAAGTACAGGGTACCTATTGTTCTAGTCTTATCTTCGGCTTTCATAGGGATTTATCTGATATACTACACTTGTGGAAGCTTCTGTCATTAATTTTGAGATCAATATCTTTTGTCATGTTAAAAAATAGTCTTCTATTCACTTTTACTAAGATTTAAAATAAGCAATAGCAGATTTTGAATTTTTTCCATTGCTTAAAAATTTGTTAAAATTAATACAGAGTTATCTTCTATTAATTTGTTGATGTGATGAATTATATTAACAACACCCTGTTAGAAATAATGTGTGGATCTCAGTAATATTATGGCAATGGGTCAGAGGAACTAGGAATACCTGAATCTTGTCTCAAGTTCTTGTCACCTCTCCTAATGAAATTCCTGAAGAGGAAATTTGCACAAGGAATAATTACAAAGAAGATCATAATCCAATTTAAAGAACTCTGGAAAAGAAGGCTGGGCCACATAGAATACCAATGTTTCCTAAGCTAATTAGGCTTCAGACTAAAATAGGCAAAGAAAGCTATTATTTCTATTTCACTATGCCCAAACCCAAACTGAGTCTCAGAGTTTTACACTCTGGATCCATGAAATAAATTAAATAAAATGGAAAGGATGGCTAGTCTTTCTTGGAGAAAGGCTAAATTTGCTCATGGCATCTGCTATATGAATAGAAAGAAATAATATAGAAGTTAAGTTTGTTTGAAAAATTCCCTAATAATAAGACAGCTTTACTTTCTAGAATAAACCCATCAACAAATCTTTTGGTTCTCCCAAAATATATCCAGTACCCGATATATTCCCACCACTTCCACTTCTAGTCCATGGTCCCGGACACTATGAAGTCTTGCTGGATTACAAAAGTAAGCTTCTTTTAAATTAGAACATTTAAATTTAAACAAAAGGCAGAATATAGCACTTTTTTCTTCAAAACTCTCTCACGGCCCCCATCTTGAAACAAAGCCTGGATTCCTTTCAGTGGTTTACAAGTCCTTACCTAAGCCATCCCCTGCTGCCATTACATCTCTGATTTCTCCTCCTACCATTCTCTCCTGGATCTCCACAGCCACATCAAGCCTCGGCTGTGCCTCCAACTCCTCGGACACACTTCACCACCAGTCATTCTTGTCCCAGCCTTGGTGCATTTCCTCTCTTGCAGGTGTTGAGCACTTGGATAAATACTAGAGGTGGGCCCTCTGAAGATCTCCAGAGTTTTCTCTCTGAATGGCTTTATCTTCTCTGGTACACTTTCCTGAAAACTCTAGCTGCCTTGGTCTCCCCAGACTCTCTGCTCCATCTTCTCAAATCAGGCACTACCCTGGGCTTGGCCTGTGCTCTTCCTTCCTGTGCTCCAGCCTGAAAAAGCTCTGCAGACAGTATACCTGCTTCATTTGTTTTCTGTGCCTGGTCTGTCATTCACCACCTGATATCTGATGACTTAAAAACCATTGTTTTATGTGTTTTTATCTCGATTTTATAGTTCTTTTAAATGGAAGGGTAAATATGGTTCCTGTCACTCCACCTTGGCTAGAAGCAGAACCTCTTAGCACTTCTTGATTCCCTTTCCTGCCTTAGTTTTCCTTCATAGCACTTAATAATATCTGACACATTCTATATGTTGCATATTTATTTACTCATTGTTTGTTTTTCTCCTCATTAGGCTGTCATGCTACAAGAGATCTCTATTTGTTCACTGATGTATCTTTTGACCTTGAGAAGGAGTTAGCACATCGTAGGTACTCAATAGTTATTTCTTAAATGAATGAATGCAATGAGTGGCAGCATCAGGAAGAATTTTCCTAGACCATCAGGCTGTGGTTCTATTTCTTCAAGAAATTCTCAATGTCAGCAGGGTCTGTGTGGGCCTAATACTCTGTTAGTTGCAAGAGTCTATCACCTTCTCAGTCAACACCCCTCTTTGTGGATCACTTTCTCATTCCTCTTGCCCTCTCCCTTAAAGGGTTTTGTTTACACAACACTCCTTAACTGGATCACAAGACTGAGAAGCATGGGCAGAGGGTTTTAAGTTTCTTTTTAACATATAATCATTTTACAACCAAGCATATATGTGTTTCTTCTCTACACTAAACCCTAAGCAGCTGCTACTTAATCCTCATCTCTTTCTTTGTATAAAACATGAATGTTAAAGGTCTTTTTAGCTCATAAGGGTGGAAGTTCAGGCGGGAATGAATCCAAGGGAAACTTTGGACTCACTCAGCAGGGGTGGGCCAGCTAAATAACAGCACCTTTTCCCACAGACTTCCCCTTGTCATAGCTCCGTGCAAGGATTTCCCATCTGTCAGCTGGTCCGTTCAGCAGTTACTTACTTCGGGAAACGAAGTTAAGTGTGCGCATGCGTAAGCCTGTGTGTGTGTTCACTGGAATGTATGGAGGCCTGGGGGACAATTTTTCTCTATTTTAATTTCTACCTGGGTTTCATTTGATCTCAGGGCTTTGCATAGAGTCTTTTTCCTCTCATGTCTTATTGGCTCCTTTTCATTCGTTAGATCTCAGTTCAAATATTTCTTTTTTAGAGACAACTCTTTCTCCTAAACCAATTGATGAAGGTTTCTTCTAGTTACTATTATCCGATTTAATCTCCTCATTGAAGTTATAGCATTTTGTAATCATTCAGGTTTTTAAAAATTAATTTACTTGATCATAGTTTCTTCTTCTGATGTGACATCTGCAGGGAGAGGAACTTTGCCTGTCATGTTCATTTCTTTTTTACCCTGTGCCTTACATAGGACCTGACACATGGTAGGTGTTTAGAAAATTAATATTGAGTGAATGAATAAATGAGTGAATGAATGAGTGAATTCACTAGGAGAACAAGGGGTAAGAATACTAATAAGAGTGCAGAATTTATACAGAATTTCATACTTATGTATGGCTAGGCTAGGAGCTACAAGGGTAGAGAGGAGGTTTAGGGCCAAATCAAGAAAGCATTGTATGCCCTGCTATGATAATGACTGAACTTTATCCTGAAGGTGATGTGGATCTATGGAAGGGCTTAAGAAAGGGAAGATAAGGTCATATTTATATTTTTAAATGACCAATCCAGCTCTGGGGTGGTGAACAGATTTGCAGAGAATAAGACATGCTGCAAATGGGCCAATTTGGATACTATTCTAATAATCTAGAGGAGAGATGATAAAACCTCTAAGTAAGGAATATTTGCAAGACTTGAGGTCAGACCAAAAAAAAAAAAAAAAAAAAGTTTTGAGTGAAAGTGGGAAATGAGGAAACGGGAATGGAAAGGAACAGAAACAGGGCAGCCAGAAAAAAAGTGTGTCAAACAAAGCAAAGAAACATTGATATAAAATGAAATCTGGGTTGGGCCTCTGTGAAAATGATGGAATAAAAATTTCTGAAGATCTTTCCTCCATATTAGAACAATGACAAAATTGCCAAAATCTATTCTCTCAAAATGGTGGAAATTAACCAAAAACTTGAAGCAATCTGTGGAGCATCATTTATTCAAGAAAAATAGCTGAATCTTAGTATGAAAAGTTGGTATGAACAATGGAGTTTTAATTTTCCCCAGTCTCATCCTCTTATTTCTAGCTCTATGGTAACCTTGAAAACTAACAGCCTGTAATCGCAGTGAAAACCAGCAGTCTGCCATCCACTAGAGGGAGCAGAGCAGTGTTGGAACTCTTTCAAAGCCCTATTTTCAGAGAACTGTAATTATTTCACCTGTCATATGGATTCCTGGAAGAGTCCATTTTCACTGCTATTTTTATTTAACTGATTCAGAGCTCTTCTAGTGTAAAAGTTTTTTTCTTAGGGGGCACTTGTTGAATACAATGAGGGATGATTGCTTAACATCATGGTTGCCCAAGGTAATGAATAAAAAAATTAGGCTTACAAATAAGAGGCTAACGAAAAAATTTTAAAAGGAAAATCTCAGGAATAATAATTTCATTCATGACTTTGAAGAGCTTTAACATATTCTTGAGAATCTAGAAGCCCAAGTACATTCTTTGGCCTACAAATGCTCAGGAAAGACCCAAGAAGGCCTTTACCTCTCATCTATGGCTGCCTTGGAGGCTCTTCTCAGGAAGAATTAAAGCTAAAGCAGAGTTTGTTAACTACTTTAAACTGAGTGTTGATTGAATGGTCAGCATTCACACAGAATCCCTTGGCAAAGACTGGAAGACTTATTGATTCCAGAAATTTAAGGAAATCTCTGGCTTATTATTAGCTGACTACTAAACTAACAAAGCACAGATGTCGGTATTGACATATATCAGAAAATGCAGACCTTACTGAATTAGTTTAGGAAAGTCACTAAACCATCAATTGCAGTAACAATAAATAGCAGCAACAACAAACCCTGGTTGGAGGATGAGAAAGAATTTGATTCCCAGGATTGCCACATTATTTTAAATGTTCAGCTTTGACAAAAGTTTATTAGATATGCAAAGAAACAAGGAAATATGGCCTTATACACAGGAATAAATGGAGTCACCAGAAACTGAGGAAGCCTAGATGTTAGACTTACAAGGCAAAGACTTTAAATCAACTATTTTGAATAGGTCCGAAGAGCTAAAGGAAAACATGAAAATGATGTCTCACACAATAGCTAATATCAGTAAAGATACAAAAATTATAAAAAGGAACTGCATAGAAATTTTGGAGATGAAAAGAACAATAACTGAAATGAAGAATTCATTATAGGGTAGCAACATGTGAGTAGGCAAGCAGAAAAAAGCCAGCAAGCCTGAAGGTAAGTAATTGAAATTATTTAGTCTGAAGAAAAGAAGGAAAAAAAAGAGTGAAGAAAAATGAACAGAGCCTGAGAGACCTGTGGGAATCATCAAGAATACCAACATATACAATAATAGGAATCTGCAAAGGTGGGAGTGGGGCAGGGGATGGGCAATGGGAAGAGAGAGGTAGAAAATGTATTGAAGAAATAATGGCTGAAGACTAAATATGATGAAAAATCACAATTTATACGAAGCTAAATGAACTCCAAAGAGGCTAAACTTGAAGAGATATACACTTTTATACATTAAACCAAAGATAGAGACTCTTGAAAGCAGCAGATGAGAAGTGATCAGTCATGTACTAAGGTGCATGAGCTGCCAATCTTGACAGTGGGGAAAAAGAATGGTGAGAGTGTGCCAAACACATCGAAACAAATTTTTAATCTTACCCGTACATATTAGGAACCTTGCCAGGGAAGTTTATTTGAAAAGACTAAATTTCCTTGACTGTGGTAAGCCATTAGACAAATTCGCCTGTTGAAGAATATTAATAAAATTAAGTGCTGATTTCCCATCAGAAACCATGGAGTTCAGAAGGCAGTGGGATGGCATATTCAAAGTACTGAAAGGAAATAATAACCAAAAATTCTTTATTTCACACAACTGTACTTCAAAAAATGAAGGTGAAATTTAAACATTCCAAGGTAAACAAAAATTGAGAAATTTTTTTCTAGCCAATCTGCCTTATAAAACTAAAGGAATCCTTCAGGCTGAAATAAAGGAAAGGACACCTAAGAGTAATTTTTATCTGCACAAGAAATACAGAAAATCAGTAAAGGTGCTACATAGAGAAATATAAAACAGTATAAACATACTTTCTGTTTGTAGCTTTTTTCCCTCTTGCCCTACTGCATAAAGCAATTACAAATTTGTGTTGATGGGCATACAACATATAAAGATATAATTTGTATGACAAATTATACGAACAACAGAAAGGAGGGGAGAGGGAATGGTATTATATAGGAGCAAAGTTTTGTACACTGTTAAAATTAAGTTGGTATTGATCTAAGGTAGATTTCTATAAATAAAAATTTAGTAATTCCCATGGAATTACTAAGAAAATGAATGAAAAAATAGTGATAGAAACAAGGAAATTAAAAATACCTCTTTAATGACTTAAGGGTAGAAAAAGAAAAAAAAAGACAAGACGCACAAAAAACAAATAGCAAAATAGCAGACACAAATCCTACCTTATAATGCATTATATTAAATATAAATGTATTAAATACTCCAATTAAAAGTCAGAGATGGATAGAATAGATTTTTAAAAATCACCCAACTATAATCTGTCTATTAGAGACACACTGAAATTCAAAGACACAAACAGGTTCAAAGTGAAAGGTTTAAAAAAAAGAAAAATCGTACCATGCAGACAGTAACCAAAAGTGAGCTGAGTGGCTCTACTAATGCCAGATAAAATAGACTAAAGTAAAACATAAAACAAAAAACTGTTATGAGAGACAAATAAGGGCATTATATATAGGTGAAAGGGTCAATTTACCAGAAGATACAATTATAAATATATAATTAAAGTAGATCTAACATTAGAGCTCCAAAATCCATGAAGGAAAAAGTAACAGAAGGGAAGGGAAGTTAAATGCTCTGCATTGGCTGTAGCACCAAATAGATCTAATCCTGGCATTTAACATGTGTAATATTGCACAGCCTAATCTGTTTAAACCTTAGCATTTTTATTTGCAAGATGGTAATGACAATAACATCTATCTCCTAGGGCCATTATGAGAATCAAATGAAATAATAATGTTAAGTCTTTAGCTCAGTGCCTTCTGGGTCTTGTACTTGGTAGATTAAATATTTTTCAAAAGGTCCAAATCTCATTAGCCTTGAGTCCAGAGTGCTGTCCAGGGAAACATCATTCTTTTAATTTAGGTAAATTATTTTCTGGAAAGTTACTGCACCAGATCAAGCTATATTATAAAAGAAATCCCAACAGCTCCCCATGGTCTTACTCTTCCCTGGTAATGTAGTCCGTGGAGGAGAGCCACGAAATAGTTAAGCAGGAAATACTCTGACCTGCTCCACTTAGGGTGAGTGTTTATTAATATTACACAGGAAATAACAAGTCACCTTGCTTCCAACAAATGGAGCAAATCCATTTGTACATTGGAACTCCCCCTCCTCCATCTAACCTTTTTGTAAAAAGTTGTCAAATACAGAAATAGCCTTTTATTGCTAGGGTAAGAAGCTTGAGAAAAGCACAAGCTGATACTGAAAATTATGACCTTGATCCAGGGAAGGAAGTGGCATTCACAAGGGAGGAGAACTGTGGGGCCCTATGAGGATTCTCATAGTCTGGAAGAAGACGAGTACCCAGAGCAGACCAGAACAAGGAGTCTTTCCTTACCCTCTACAGCTCAGCACTTCTACCCAAGGAAGAATAGAAGCTGATTGTTTTTGTATGACTCCAAACTTAAGGTTATCACTCAAGAGAAGTTTTCATTTCAGAGCATGAGTTGAGTGCTTTTGAATGAACCCTGTTATCATTAGCTGTTGACTAATACAGACTAATACCCTACAGGTATTAGTATGTAGAGATGCCTGAGCTGTGTGAGCAGAATTTTTCAATTACAGCCAAAATTTTGGTGCCCAGAGTGATCCAAACCAGGTCTAAAGTAGCTTTCAGAATATTTCTTTAGCCAGTTTATTCCCTTCTGCTTAGTGACAGCAGAAGGCTCATTCCCTGTAGATCCCCCCTTGCTTCCTCCATTATAAAGTAAGAAACTTGGATAGGTGAATTCTTAAGGTACCCCTGTTTCTAGGATCCTCTGATTCTGCCACAATGCATAAACCCCCAATTCCCACCTGTAGTTAATCTGAGTCGCAAGATTGTCCTGAGGGAAGGGAACTCTAACAACTTCCTAGTGACCTCACACAGCCCAGCCATGGAGAGAAGGAATTAGGAACAAAAGGTGGTAGGAACAAGATCTCTGCTGATATATTAGGTGAGGGTTACTGGCCATGGCCCACCCTTTCAGAAGGGTTAGAAGCTGCTAGAAGGAATTTTACCAGCTACGATGCATATATGTGAGAAGGAGCCTACTATTGGGAACTTTTCCAAAGTCTAATAAAGCTGTGCTTTGCTCCCTCTGACCTTGGCCCAGCGACAGGTAAGTCCCACAACTTCTACCACCTTATAAACACTGAGATGGGCTATAAGAAAGGACTATAGAGGCTCTATTTAGAGGCTTAGATCAGCAAGTAGGCAGAAAAATGTCAAAACCACTAATCTAATTTATTGATGGCTTTAATGGGAGTACATAGAAAAAAAATTCTGCCTCACACTGCAAATATTGCTTCAGTTCCTTCTTTTGCGGTACCCCAAAGTTAAGAAATGGCCTGATGAATATGCAGTGCTACTGTCAGATGCAGGTAGAGGGTAAAATGGAAGAAAAGAAAGTATAGGTGAACTTGGGTTAGGGGCATCTTGGCCTTTCTTTTTCTCTATCTCTTTTTACCCCTCCCCTCCCTTTCCTTCCCTCTTCCCTCCTTCCCTCCTCCCCTTCACTTCCTTTTCTTCTTTCTTTCTTTCTTTCTTTCTTTCTTTCTTTCTTTCTTTCTTTCTTTCTTTCTTTCTTCTTTCTTTCTTCTTTCTTTCTTTCTTTCTTTCTTTCTTTCTTTCTTTTCTTTCTTTCTTTCTTTCTTTCTTTCTTTCTCAGACATAATTTGAGTATTTACCATATGCCATGGCACTATGTTAGGAATTAGAAATAGAGATATTAAAAATATGTCTTGCTATTGATTTATTAAAATAATTGTGCTAAAGAGTATGCAGTGTTTAGCAAACAATGCATGCATGATAGTTAAATGGGCAAAGTAACACAGAAATAGACAAAGGCATAATTCACTTTCTTAGGACAATGGTGAATAGTTAACCAATGTATTGACAACTGAATGAGTGAGGGTGATTTGGAGATTTTGAGGTGGAGGTATAGGGAAAGAATTCTATTCTGGGTGTGGAATCATATGAAAACATGTAACAGGGTAGTGGGAACAGTGTGGCATTTGGTCTCACAGGATTATAGGGCCAGGAGGATGAATGTGCTGGAAGATGAAGCTGATAAGGCTGGTTGGTTTAAGATTATATAAGGTCTTGCCAATGAATTCTTCAAAATTATTTCTGACTCGGGAGACCATACGGCTCGGCTGACTTTAGTTGGTTGGGTGGGACAGGGGTCCTGGTTAGATTTGCATTGTATAGAGATCATTCTAGTGACAGTGGTGGGGGGAAACTAAGAGGACAGTTGGAGAGCTGTTGAAATGGGCTGAGATGACAATGGAACCAGCTCTCCAGGCCCCCAGGCAGGGAGGTGGGGGCTGGCTAACGTTAAGAGTCTGGAGGAGCCACATGAAATTACCCTGGTGTTGGGACATCTCTAACCGTGAGGGACCTTTCAAGCTACTCCTCATAGGCAGATGCCATCTCAATGAGAGAAGCAAACCGACAACTGCTGATAAGTCTTAGACAAATCTCAATGTGGTAGATGCCTTAAAGGTTCTGGAAAGTTTTAAATTCCTTTATAGAGCAACCAGATTAATAACAAGGATCTCTTTGCTGGTATGAAAGGAGTTGCAGCAACAGCAGACAGCATGAAGCAAATTGATGTTTCCTCCTTGCTCTGGGTGGGGGGTAGTTGATGGAGAGAAGAGGATGGAGAGAAGGTCTGCATGTCTGAGCTGACCTCCACAGCCAGCTGTGCTTGTGAGCCTCAGGCCTCAGTGTCCTCATGGCTGTAGTGGTCAGAGTACTAGGCTGCAGTCCAGGCTACCCTGCTGAAGTAGTTGTGTGGTTGTGGGTTACCTCCCCGTCTCCAGGACTGCTCTCTAGCAGGAGAGGGTTGTAACAAGTGATCTTTTAGACTTTCTTTGGGCTCCCTACTGTCTGGCATCTTGACCCTAGTTGGGGAATCCTATTGAAGGTGTAGTGAGTAAAAAATGCATGAACAGAGCAGGGTGACTTGGAGAGATCATGTGAAAATTGTAAATGGCTTGCATCACAAAGCTCTAGGGTAGTTTGGTGGCAGTTCCTTAGAGTTGAGAGTCTGATTCCAGGGCGAAGTTCTTCTCTTGGGGTGACAGGGAGGAAGGGGCTGAGTTCAGTCCTGAATCATGGAAAATGACCACACTGAAATCAGAGCTCCTCTGTCGGGTGCAGATTTGTTCCCAGGGGTCAGCCTGCACAGCTGGTCATGGACAGCAGGGATGCTGCAAAGGTTGTATGTTTTCCTGCAACATTTGGTAGAACGTTTCAGGCGGGGCTGGGGGGAGGACAGGGGGATTATCCGAACCAGATGTTTGGGGGCCATCTCTCTGACACAGATGAGTAATTAGTTTTAAGTGATTATCCATGTGACCAGTCTGGGAGCACTCACCCCTCTGGGCTGAGGAAGCGGGTTTGGCTGGCTACACCCTGACAGGAGAAGTGAGATGTGAGGAGGGCCGTCTGCATGTGTGTACCTGTATGGGGAGATTATTTCTAAAAAAGTTTCATGAGTCAAGAGTAAATGGCTGGTAGATGGGTCTGTGATGGCTCTGAAGGATTGTAGAGCCGGTGTGACTGGCTGAACCATTGCAAAAATGCTTCTATGTGTGCAGAACAGCACAGACTGACAAGAAACTCACTCTCTGGACAGAACATAAGACGGGCCCAGGAGTGTCCTGTAGGAGCCAACCACTGAGGGCCATCCCAATGCTGGACGTGCCAGCTGGGAGTGTGGCTTGGTGGCGGTGAAGACCAGCTGGCCCACCATCCTCCCAGCCCTGCGTAGCTTCCACAGCCTTGGTTCTACATCAACCTCAAGTTGTGTGTTAGACTCCAGGCAGAGGAGAAGAACATACTCTATGGATGGACATTGAGTCTCCTGGTGGGAATAGGGGCACAGAATAAAAACTAGATTGAATTCTAGAAAAGAGAGCACATTTCCTGCATATATGTGTGCATGACTCTCATGAGATCTGTACCTGCAACAAAAATGAGTACAATGAAGTGACAGAATTTGCAGCCACTGCAAGTCCCCATGGGGGTGTGTAGTGCAGACACAAAAGAGGGAAGGATAGGGCCCCCTGGGGGAAGGGGCAGAAGCAGTTTCACAGACAAGATCAAGATCCAAAGACCTTGGGTTCCTCTTTTAACAGAAGGCTAATAAAACCTGCTCTTTCCCATTGATTTTGTGCCTCAAATGTCTACAGAGAGGAGGACTCAAGCACGCAGTGGCTTTTTTTGCTTCTACAGGAGGCACCCAAAAGGCATTATGCCGTTAGTCTCCTTCCCCTGTGTCTTCTCTAGCCTACACTCCAGAAGGTTCCTGTTCTCGTGAGCCAGGGAGGAAGTGTGAGATGTTTTGGTTGAGACAGATAACTCATTGAACAGGGATGGGTGGCTGGCGTTGGGGAGTGGTTTGTCCTCATTGGGCCTCTGTGGGTTTGGTTGCTTTCCTTCCATCTGCACCTGAAATGCAGGGTGCCAGCGCATGAGTGGACATGGGAGGAGCTGGACCTTTCTTCCTCCATCCCACAGGAGCAGGACTACTGCTTGCCAACACTGCCACCTTTGTCTCTTCACCAAGACCAAAGGCATGCTGAAACTTCTCTAGGTAAGGAATACTGTGCTTAATTCTTACTATAAGTTAGTTTTTAAAAATTTAATTTAGGGATCCTTGGGTGGTGCAGTGGTTTAGCGCCTGCCTTTGGCCCAGGACGTGATCCTGGAGACCCGGGATCGAATCCCACGTCGGGCTCTCGGTGCATGAGCCTGCTTCTCCCTCTGCCTATGTCTCTGCCTCTCTCTCTCTCTCTCTGTGACTATCATAAATAAATAAAAATTTAAAAAAAACTTTAAAAATTTAATTTATTTATTTGAGAGAGACAGAGCACAAGCAGGAGGAGCAGCAGAGGGAGAGGGAGAAGCAGACTCCTCTCTGACCAATGTGGGGCTCGATCCCAGGACCCTGAGATCATGACCTGAGCTGAAGGCAGATGCCCAACTGAGCCACTCAGGCACCCATGAGTTAGCTTTCTAATTCTTTAACAACCTCACACTGAAAACACAGTTGCTACTCAAATCTAATAGGTAAGGGAAACTGAGACACAGAAAATTTGACAATACATTTCTGTAAACCTTACTCTATACCAGGCCCTGTTCTAAGCATGTTAGGTGGGTCATACATTTAATCCTCATGATAGCCCTGGGAAGTCAAGAAAAATTACCCAATACTTGGAAACAAGACAAAAGTTGGAGTTCACATTCTCTTGAGGTCATACTCAACAATGTCTAGCAAACCTTCTGTGTCAGGAAGAACATCAGCTCCCCAGAGGTGTCCACATCCTAATCCCTGGATCGTGTGAATTTATCATGTCATGTGGTAAAAGGGACTTTGCAGATGTAATTAAGGTTATAGAATTTCAGATAGAGATATTACACTAGATTGTCTGGGAGGGCACAAGCTAATCACTGGAGGCTTTAATGGACACAGAGATCCTTCTCCAGCTGTTGTCAGTCTGGGAGATACAGCAGAAGAGGAATTGGAGACATCTGAGGGACTTGACCTGTGTGGCTAGGGAAGGCCACATGGAACACAGGAGAAGGACCCCAATCAGCTTCTAGGAGCAAGACCAGCCCCTGGCTGACAGCCAGCAAGGAAGTGGGCCTCCGTCCTACTCCCTACCTAATGGAGCTCGGGAGTGGAGTCTCCCCACAGCTCCCCAGTAAGGGTCCAGCTGTCTGAAACTTTGACTTTGGCCTTGGAAAACCTGGAGTGGAGAAAACAATTGAGCACAGCCAGACTTACAGACTTACAGAACATTGAGATGTTTTTGTTGTTTTATTTTTTATGATTTTATTTACTTATTTGAGAGACAGCATGAGAGAGAGAGATCACAAGCAGGGGAGAGGGAAGAGGAAGAGCAGAGCGAGAAGCAGACTCCCCACTGAGCAAGGAGGCTGATGTGGGGACTTGATCCCAGGACCCTGGAATCATGACCTGAGCCAAAGGCCAACGTTTAACTGACCGAGCCCCTCCCGGCGCCCCTTGTTGTTTTAGGGCACTAAGTTTGCAATAATTTGTTTCAGCACCCAGAGGAAGCTAGCACTGCCACCCAAGAATTCTCGAGGATGGTGCTACTACTATAACATTCAGCTATGATGGAAATGCTCTAGTCTACCCTCTCCTATACAGCAGATATAGCTACATTTGACTATTGAGCACTTAACTTGTGACTATTGAGAAATTGAATTTTTAATTTTATTTATTTATAATTAATTTAAATTTTAATTAAAGTAGCCACATGAGGTTAGTGGCTACCATATTTGATGATATGGCTCTAGGGGGTACCTACATTTCACTTACATTTATTGTTACTTAGGGCCTAGAGTCTTCAAATTATCTGCCAATGTGTAGGTTTCATCCGGTAGAGATGCAAAAGTTTTCTGTCTAGTGGACAAGATAACTCCAAAGGTTATGGATTTATTGCCTGTAGGATACTAACCAGCTTTATAGCTTATCTAATGGTCTTATTCTGATGTCCTTTCTTTAGTGTCTATAAAAATCTCAATCCATCAAATATTCTCTGAACCATTTTTACCCACTTCTTGGTCCCTTACTTAATAAGGTAGAAAAAGCTTTGACAGCTATGCACTCTATGTTTGTGTGATGTTTTTTAACTTCTTGAAATTGATGCTATTATTGGATACTGATGTCTAAGTTTATTTGAGCATAAATCCAAAAATACAACATCAGAGGCTCTTAAAACTTGCTTGGGGGACCCATCATTAACAATGAATATTCATAAGGCAGAGGGATGTCCAGGTATATGGGATGGCAGGAAATGCACAGGGGCTAGCAGACATGCATATGAAAACTGTGCCAAAGAAGGGCTGAGGCTATTTCTTGGTGGCCACTTTTCTTGTTTCCTAGGGTTAAGTTATTTTTCCTTGGTTTTTGTTGAGGAAACTGTGTAGAGAAGACACGAGAACTCTCAGAAAGTGACTTAGCTAGTTTTCCATTTCAGATACATCTAGTAAGGTGCCCACTTGCAGAGTCACCCACATTAACAATTGGAAGAAAGGCTTCCCTCCCCTGCTGTGATAATATCGTAGTAAATATGAGCTTTATTTCTCTGGGAGGGGTGAATCTCTGTAAGTGCTACTAGACCTGTTGCTGTAGGACTGTGGCTGGAGGCTCCACCAGCATCAAAGGAGACATGCCTGTCTCCCCACACCTAGCCTGGCATTGGATTTCTCCAAAGCTCCCAACTCTGCTTTCAAGTCAGGATTTCTGGATGAAGTTGAGATGTCTGTCATTTCCTCTTGGAGTTCCTAATTCATTATTCTTTTAAAGGAAGGCCACCATGAAACTGACTTCACCTTAAAAATAAAAATAATGGATTTGTGGGACTCCTGGGTGGCTTAGTTAGTTGAGCATCTGAGTCTTGGTTTTGGTGCAGGTACTGATCTCAAGGTTGTGAGATAAGCCCCAAATCTGGCTCTGTGCTCACTATGCAGTCTGCTTCAGCTTCTTTGTTTTTTCCTGTGCCCTTCCTGCTCATGCTCTTTCTCTCACTCAAATAAATAAATCTAAAAAAAAAAAAAAGGAGAGGATTTGTGAAGAATATTTTTGTAAAGATTTAAAAGATGGAAAATCGGGATGGCCTGGGTGGTTCAGTGGTTGAGTGTCTGCCTTTGGCTCAGGTCACGGTCCTGGAGTCCTGGGATGGAGTCCTGTATCAGGCTCCCCAAAGGGAGCCTGCTTCTCCCTCTGCTTATGTCTCTGCCTCTCTCTGTGTATTTCTCATGAATAAATAAATAAAATCTTTAAAAAAATGAATAAAAGATGGAAAATGTTTTATCATAAACAAATGATATCAATGATTCTAGTTACTACTTTTGAACTTATACTATGTGATAAGCATGTGATTGTCATTGTATATATTTGATCTCAGTTATCCCACCCCACCATCCAAAACAACTCATTTTTGCCGCATTCAATAGATGATGGAACAGATCTGTAGAGGCTGGCATGATGATAGAAGCAGGATGCACCCCTAGATCTGTATGACCAAAACCTATACTATTCTTAGTATTAGAAAACATAAAATAAAGATTAATATCTTTCATTTTTGTAACTCTAGTATATAACACTTTGCCTGAGTTTGTTGGTGCTTCATAATATTTGCTGACCAAGGGAGTGCTTAGTGATTGAAAAAAAAGGTATACAACAATTCATCCTTTTGTTATTCCACAAATATCTATTGGGCACCTGCTGTATGCTGTATGCTGTGTGCTGGCTACATGCTGTGGTGTAAATAACTAGGGCTATAAAATGGAAAAAAGATACTTCAAGTGAATGCAAAATGGTACAACCATTTTGGAGGACAGTTTAGTTTAAAACTAGTCATATTCTTACTATATAATCCAGCAATCATGCTCCTTGGTGTTTACCCAAAAGTGTTGAAAACTTATACTCGCATAAATACCTGCACATAGATATTTAGAGAAGCTTGATTTATAGTTGCCCAAACCTGGAAGAACCGTTATCCTTCAGTCGGTGAATGGATAAATAAACTTGAGTACATCTAGACACTGGAGTATTATTCAGCACTGAAAAGGTATGAACTACCAAGCCATCAAAAGACATGGGGGAAACTCAAATGTGTATTACTAAGTGAAAGAGGCCAGTCTGTATGATTCCAACTATTGGACTTTCTGGAAAAGGCAAAACTATGTCATTAATAAAAAGAAATTATCAGGGGTTGTGAGGAGGGAAGTATGAACAGATAGAGCATGGAGGTTTTGAAGACAGTGAAATTTCTCCACATGATAGTGGTGCAATGGTGGATACATGTAATTATGCAAACCCACAGCATGTATAAGAAACACTAAGAGTGAACCCTAAGGTAAACTATGCACTTTGGGTGATTATGATGTGCCAGTGCCAGGTTTATCAGTGATAACAACTATATTATTCTGGGGGAGCCTTGGTGCCTCAGTCAGTTGAGTGTCTGCCTTTGGTTTAGGTTGTGATCTTTGGGGTCTTGGGATAGAGCCCAGAGTCTGCTTTTCCCTCTCTCTCTGTCCCTCCCCCAGGTCATGCTCTGTCTCTCTTTCCAATAAATAAATAAAATCTTAACCCCTCCCCCCAAAGTGCTATTCTGGTGGGGATGTTGGTAACAGGGAAGACTCTGCAAGTGTGGGGTCAGAAGGGTATATAGGAAATCTCTGTATCTTCCTCTCAATTTACCAAAAACTGCTCTAAAATATAAAATATTAAAAAAAGGCACCTGAGGAATGATCTGAGGGTTGGGCTAAAGTATTGAGAGCTTATCATTTCTTCATGTCAATGTTAAGAGATCTTTTCAATGATATTAACTGTGATATCATTGTTTCATGGAAAGCTGAAAAAAGTCCAATTTTCAGTGGACTAATACACTGAAGTGATCTTTCTCCACTAAGTTTTATTTATAGTTTACGATATCTTGATTACGCTTATGGCTTATGACTTTTGGGGAATGCATAAATTTTCTTTTTTTTTAACTGTCGACCTCTAGTGATGTTTTGAAGAAGGTTTTTATTCAAAAGGAAAGATTTCAGAACTACCTAAAGAGATGTGGCATTTTATCCCGAGGTCTAGGAACCACATCATGTAATCCAAGGAATTCTAGGAAGTTGGTAGGTCCTTTATCACAAAAACATGCTAAAGAGCAACCAAAGATAGTGAGCAGCACAATGATTTTGGTACCAGAAAGACTTGAGATAAAAACTTGACTCGGCCATTTATTAAACAGTGAGCTTGAGAAGTTATTTGCTTTTTTCGAGTGTCAACTTTCTCACCTGTGGAATGCATTCCTTTCAGGGTTACTGTGGAGAGTCAATGACAATATGTGGAAAAGAACACGACACTACTTTGGCACCGTGTATGTGCTCCATCAGTTCTAACGATGATTATTGTTCTTTTTCTTACTACTTTGCTCTTCATCCTCTATCTTAAAGTTAACACTAAGCTTCCCAGACTTTAACATGCCCACAAATGGCCAGGGATCTTGTTAAAATGCACTGTCTGATTCAATAGGACTGGAGCAGGGACTAACTGCATTTCTAGCCAGTTCCCAGGGGAGATGCCACAAGCTTCAAGGCTCTAGTGACTCTTTGGGAATTACAGTGACGAAGTGTCAGTTTACATACTGTGCAAGTTCCACCATTTTCTTTTCCTTTGCTGGAGGAGATGAGAATATGATACTTGGGATGGAAACCTCAATTGAAATATGATTTTTTTCTCAGATTAAGCTAAAAACAACAGAAGACATTTATAGGCCAATTTTCTGTCAGTTTTGCCAGGCTAAATCTTTGGCCTTTTGCTGTTGGAAAGAAACCTTTCTCCATATTGTGGAATATCAAAACATTTGTTTCTCCTTATGCCTCTTGTGGGCCAACTCCCCACAACCTTTTATTGTCTTGAGGCCGGTGGCTTCCAACAGATGCCTATCAGACCAACTCACTTTAGACTGGTAGGCCACTTGGCTGATACCCATTTTCAATCTAAATATGCCATTTTAGTTTTGGTAAAAATGATTTTCAGAGGAAAATGAAAATTACAATGAGAAATCATGACTGGCAAGGGAAAAGACCGTTTTGAGTAATCTCTCTTATAATTGGGGTAATTTTGACAAACTCAAAAAATGTAGAATTTCCATGCATCCTCACCAACAATACGTGAGGGAAGAGTATTTTTTACAAGGCAAAAACCTGAGAGTACTCCCCTTCCTAGCCCATAGCGATAATGGTGAGCTTCATGACAGTCAAGCTTACTACCCTCTAGAAACATGTTTTATTCCACCCCTGGTGAGCAATTAGAAGTTTTATGGCTTAAGCCGGGAGCAGGGTTGAGCCGGGGCTGGCGAGTTGGCCATGGTTATTGAATCACAACTTTGGTTTTTACATTGATGAAAAATATGCGGGGGATCCTCTGAAACAGAACAAATTGATCAGTGGCTTAGGTTTCAAATAGACATAGCAGATTTCTTATTCTCTTCTGTTTCATACTGGGGACAGCTACCAAATGGTTTTTCCTTTTAGAATACTGGGTTTCCCTGTGATTACAGCTTGATTGAGGGATTGGCTCTTATAGTGGTGAAGGGCCTTTTGTGATGCTGTGGTGTGTATTTTTGTTTACATGTGCACCTGCCACATCCCCATGCAACTCTACTGTGTTTCTAGGGCTGAAGCCACACTTCAGTGATATCATTTCTCAGGATGCTTAAGTGGGAGACTCATCTTTTAGAACGAAGTACCATGGATAGAATTGCTTGCTTCCACAACTGGATGAGTGGTGTGATCAAGGATGTTGGAGGCAGATGGACCTGAGTTTGAATCTCAGGTGTACTACTGCTGTGTTGCACATGACATGACATGGCTAGGGTGAAGCAAAGGAAATTCCTAGGAGGTAAATTTAAGGTGGCACTGACACTCTGATGATGGCTCTGAACTCATACAAGCTTGAGAGTGAGTGTATCTTTAAGTTCTAAACTTAGGTGCTTCTCTTTCCTTATCCTAGTCTGGCCCTGGTGTTGTGATCATGGAAGAACCACTCACTTCTTTGAGTCTGTTCCCTCATCTATAAAATGGGGTAATAAGAGCTGTATCTCATGGGATGCCATCCTAAAAAAATAGGATATTGATAAACTTCTTGACATGGTGCCTGGAACTAAGAAGGACCAATATATGGTAGCTATGTTTAGTTTTAATTCATTCATTAATTGAGCATCTTGACTACAACCAGTTTTAGGATAGCTAGAGTTAATACCTTTGTCTTTTGGAGGCAAACAAAAATCAAGGAATATTTAGAAAAGTCTTCTCGTCAGACATTGTTTCTTTTGAGTTATTTTTTAGGAAATAATTTATTTTAAATCCCCTTTTACATGATTCAATTTCTCACAGTTGAAGTATAAAGTGTTACACCAGCAAAATGAGGAACTAAATTTTGAGTGTATCTAGTTACATGCAGGGCAGAGCTGGGGGCTCCCCTGAGAGCGAGCACTTCATTCTGGGGAGACGGAATGTCTCACCCACAGAGTGAAGTACCCAGTGATTTGGGCTGTATGCGTGAAACGCCTGCTGGCAGTCTGGTCCAGGAAGGAGCCAAGAGGCTCCGATCTTGGTGCTCCGTCACTGTGATCACTCACTTAGCACGCACTCAGAGCAGCTTAAATTACTACTTGTAAGAGCATGTACTTGCCCTGCTTTGTCTTCTCCCTGCTTGGTTTTTCTGTTGGGAGGCTGACTGAGGCATTCATCATCAGGATGGAGGGGAATCTGTTGGAAAACTGACATGGTAAGATGAGAAGCTCTGAGGGACTTTATTCTCCCAATTGATAATCTTGCCATGTTGCTTTGAAGAAAAACAAAACAAAAACAAAAAACAAAACCTAAAAATTCCCATGTTTTTATACAGTTAACTACATGAAGACCAGGTACTACTGATTCTATTAGATTCCTCTTCCCTTCTTTTGAATATTGCGTCCAACTTGTTTGCGAAGGGATAAAGACAATAATTGAGTTACATTCCTGACTTCTGGTTCTATTTGAATGTCTTTTTTAAATTTCAATTCCAGTGTAATTAACATATGGTGTTATATTAGTTTTAGGCGTATAATACAATGATTTAACAATTCTTTTTATTACTCAATGCTCATCGTGAGAACTGTACTCCTAATCCTCTTCACCTATTTCATCCATCCCTTCATCTGCCCACTTCTTTGGTAACCATTAATTTGTTCTCTGTAGTCAAGAGTCTGATTTTTGGCCTCTTTCTTTTCTTTGTTTGTTTTCTTTCTTAAATTCCACATGTGAGTGAAATCATATACTATTTGTCTGTCTCTGACTTATTTCGCTTAGCATTATACTCTCTAGCTCCATTCATGTTGTTGCAAATAGCAATATTTTATTCTCTTTTATGGCTGAATAATATTCCATTGTGTATATGTACTGTATCTTCTTTATCAATTCATGTATTGATGAATGTTTGGACTGCTTTCATAATTTGGTTATATAAATAATGCTGCAACAAACATGAGGTGCACATATCCCTTCAAATTAGTGTTTTCATATTTTTTGGGTAAACACCCAATAGTATGATTACTGAATTCATTTATCAGTTCTAGTAGTTTTTTGGTAGAGCCTTTATTATATCATCTGCAAATAGTGAAAGTTTTACTTCTTCCTTACCAGTTTGTACCTTTTATTTTTATTTTTATTTTTTTATTGTCTGATTGCTGTGGCTAGGACTTCCAGCAGTATATTGAATAAAATAATGACAGTGGAGTTGTTCTTGATATTAAGGGAAAACCTCTGGTTTTCACCATTAAGTATGATGTTAGCTGTGGGTTTTTCATATGTGGACTTTATTATGTTGAGGTATGTTCCTCCTAAACCTACTTTGTTGAGGGCTTTTATCATGAATGGATGTTGTCCTTTGTCAAATGCATTTTCTGCATCTACTGAAATGAGCAAATGGTCTTTATCCTTTCTCTTTCTGTTGTGATATATCACATTGATTGATTTGTAAGTATTGAACCACTCTTACATCTAGGTATAAATCCCACTTGATTGTGGTGAATGATTTTTTAAATGTATTGTTTGATATGGTTTGCTAATATTTTATCAAGGATTTTTGCATCTATGTTCATCACAGATACTGGCCTGTAGTTCTCTCTCTCTCTCTTTTTTTTTTTTTTTTTTTGTAGTGCCTTTATCTGGTTTTGGTATCAGGGTAGCATTGACCTCATGGAGTGAATTTAGAAGCTTTCTTTCCTTTTCTATTTTTCAGAATAGTTTGAGAATAGGTATGAACTCTTCTTTAAATGTTTGATAGAATTTACTTGTGAAGCCATCTGGTTCTGGGCTTTTGTTTGTTGAGAGGTCTTTTTTTTTTTTTTTTTTTTTTTTTAATTACTGATTCAATTTCATTGCTGGTAATCAGTCTGTTCCACTGAATATCTTTTAGTCATCTAAGTAAGTGTTGTCTATATTAGTTTCTTTTCTTATCCTTTTTTTTTTTTTTTTGAAGAGGGAGAGAGGACAGGGAGGGTCAGAGGGAGAAGGAGACAAAGAATCCTAAGCAGGTTCCCACCAAGCATAGAACTGGATGTGAGGCTCAATCTTACCATCCTGAGATCATGACCTGAGCCAAAATCAAGAGTCAGATGCTTAACTGACTGAGCCATCCAGGTGCTCCTATATCAGTTTCTTAATCTGTAAAGTAGGAAGTAGGAGATTTAATTTCTGGGCCATCCTTTGTAGGATGAACGAATTCTGTGGCCATTGTGTGTGTGTTAGATTTGAAGGCTATACTAACTCTAAACACATTAATTCACAAGTTGTGTATTTAGTTCTAGGTAAAACACCACTTAGGGAAGGTCAGGACACATACAGTCACTGCACTTTCCTGCTAAACCTGGATTTTTTTCATTTTGGAGTCCCAGGTAATTCCTACCAACCAATCAGTTGTTTCATAGAGTAGAACCTATTTAGTATTCTGAGCCTAGTGGATTAAAAAAAGGAGAGAAAAAACTTCTTTGACCTGAAGAAACTTAGAAGCTGGCCTGATAGATGAGGCCTGTGTGAGTTGAGTAAGATCTAAGGAAATGCACAATGAATGTATTAACAGTTGGGAGTTTATGGGACATAAGCTAACACTCCTATAGGAAAAAATCCATCTGACTTGGAGGACTTAGGTGGCTGGCTTAACTGAGATCTTTAAGATGGTTTGGAGTTGGATTGCAGAAGGGACAGTTGACCTCCCAGACAGAGAAAGCTGTAGCAGCAAAGAGCCCTTGGCAGTGATGAATGTGAGGAACACAGTGGTCATTTATTACTCTTAAAATAGAAAATAAATGCTATGTAATTTCAAAATACATAAATTGGATTGATCTATTTTGAATGTTACTAAATTAAAATAATATGTTAGATTTATCTATATTAAATGCTTATTTAATTCTAGACTAAATATAAACATATTCTCCCACTGTTGAAAGAGCTTCTGGCCAATGATACAGGTGGAATTTCCCATCTAAGTTTGAGAATAAAATAGTACAAAGAGCAACGGGCCTTCAATTGGCATTGAAGAAAAGCTGGAGAACACCTGGGGTGTGCAATTTACACACGTCATTTAATTGATTACTTATCTGTCACATATTTCACTGCCCCTGTGCCAGGTGCAGAGACACAAAGATGAACAAGGTAGAGGCCTTTCTCTGAGACTGTCTTAGTCAAGTGGGATAGAAAGACTCATAAACAGCCCAATGTAATTTTAAGTGTATGATGGGAAAACCCATATTTCTTCCCATGTTTCTCCTTTCCACTGACACTGCTACCACACCCACAACACTTCTGGCACAAGATGTGGGGGTTTTCCCTACCAAACTGGGTGCCCTACAATTTTTTTTTTGGTGCCCTGCAATTTAACTTTGTTCTGACACTGTCTACTTGGAGAACATCTGATCCCACAGGCTAAAAGTGTCAGATCCTAGAATCCCTTTCTCACTTCAGACACCAGTCCCAAGTCCAGCCAGTCACTTCTGACTCATGGGCTATAAATCAGAAGTTCTTACCAACCCCTCTTTGGATTTTAGTAAATATTTTCTTCATAGAACTGAGGAAAAGTAGTTTACTTACTGTTAATGCTTATTACTAAAGGCTATGATAAAAGATACAGGTGAACGTTCTAATGGAAGAGATGCATAGGACAAGGTAAGGGGCAAAGGCACAGAGCTCTCATGCCTTCTCTAGGCATGCTGTTCACCCTGCACCTACATGTGTTCTTCAGTCTGGAAGCTCTCCCAGCCCTATTCTTTTGGGATTTTTATGGAGGGTTCATCACACAGGTATGAGCAATTATTAACGTCCATTTCTAGTCCTTCTCCCCTTGCTGGAGAATGAGAGTGAGGCTTCTAATCATGGCTTGGCCTTTCTGGTGATGAGCTGTTATCCAGGAGTCCACCAAAAATCACCTCATTAGAACCAAAGACACTCCTAACACTTAAGAAATTCCAAGGGGTTTAGGAACTACAAAGGTTTTAGGAACTTTGTGCTAGGAGTGGGGAACAGAGACCAATACATACATTGTCTGTGATCTCATAAAGTGGATTGTCAGCAATATGAAGGGTATATTGTGGAAATATAACCTCCTCTAATGTTGTAAGGTTGTAATTGGAGGTGTAAAGTAATTGCAACAAGGGATCAGAAAATAAGTATGACAAACTTAACTCAACCCATTGAATTACAGAAGATTTAAATCAGATCCCTGAAATGACATGGATTCTGTGTTCTAGCTGAAAGTTAAACTTGTGCAAATCTTTGCATGAAGGCAGTCCCAACTGGCAGGAACTTGAAACATAACCGAATCTACCTCCCTAACCAAGAAATACAATAGGCTGCTTATTGGGGCCATTTGAAAAGAGACTATATAATCATTTTCTGATCTCTCTGATACATATTTCTACAAATAACACTAGGGACAAGTGAAAACTGTTTTATGGTTCATAAGAAATCAACTCCCTGAAACATGAGTTTCAGATGGGGCTGGCCTACACATGTCTGAATCCCTGTAGAATCTTTAAAAATAAGCATATGCTTCCCCAGCATTATCAGAGGCCTCTGATCTGCTCTGTGTTCAATGCCCCTTCCTTTCTCCATCCACTCACAGAAGACAAAGACGGCCAAAGAAAATCAAGCCAATTCCACATTCATAACCCTTATTCCTTCTCTCTGATTAAATATATTTTGCTAAATATGCCCTCTCCTTTTTCGGTTTGGCCAGGATAGACCTGAAATGAAAGTGCCAACTCATTTGAAAGGGAAAGTAGGGCCCTTAAATGGTAGTGTGGTGTTGTGGAAAGGATGGGAGTGGCTTTGTATTTGTGCCTGCCCTAAAATCTCGGTTCCTCTGTCTTCTTGTCGTGGGGTCCTCCGTGTGCTACAGACTAGGTCTGTGCCCCTATTTCCACATCTGTTCACTGGGAAGGATAAAAACTAGTTGGTAGGGTTGATGTGAATATTAGAGTGTTGTGAACCATATAATCAGAGTTATTTTTTCCACTTCTCCCATCCTGAAAGTTCTGAGGGTTATCTGTAATAAAAAATGGCAGCAGGAGAGGGCAAGAAGCAGAAATGCTAGAAAATGAGCACATAGTAGGATTTAGCTTCCTGGCTCCTTTGTGACTGGAGATGACCTGGGGTTGTGAGTGGAAGATATATATACACGCTCTGGACTGGAACATTCAATTGTATGTAAGACCCCCACTGTGTTTTCTTACTCTGAGATGGGAGCTGCTCTGTTAGCCTGGTCTCCAGGGTGGCTCTGTTGAGCAAAACCCTCTGCTGATTCTTGATGAAGATGTAGTGTGATAAAAATATATATATTTCTGCTGCTTTAAACCACTAATATTTTGATGTTGGTGGTTATCATAGCAGAACCTAGCTTATCCTGACTGATATGGCTCCTTTTTGGATTACTGAATTTCTCTTTGGTGAAATTCACACATCTTCATGGTGAGACCATATTCATCATCTTTCAAGTTCCTGCCTCAAAATTCTACAGTTACTATTTGGAACAGTAGTGTCTGATTTGGCTGTGATTTGCCCAAGAGGGCTCTTCTCAACTGCATCTCTTTCATTATTTGATTTCAGCCATGTTCACTTTTTGGCCAGTACCAGCTCCAGAGAAGCCAGTCAATGTTCTCTGAAAAGACACCAAATTCTGACTTCACTTGTTACTGATTCTCAGCTTTGTATCTCTGGTCTGAATCTCTTCCCTGAACTGCAGATTTGGTTTCCAACTGCTGTTTGATGACTCTGCTTGGGTATTAGCCATCTCACACTTAGGTTAGCCAAAGGACTATTGATTATTCTCCAATTTGTATCCCACCTATTCTGCACTTGCTCTCTGCTATAATTCAAATAAAATCTCAATTCCTAACCCAGGACTACAAGACTGTACTGGCCTCTTTCATTCCTTCCTCCTCCATCCCTTCACCTTGTGTATTCAGATCCAGTCACACTGACTTTGCTCCTGAGCCTTTGATACAGCCATTTCTCTCTAATCTCAGGCTCTCTACATTTGCTTGTCCCTCTGCTTGGATCCCCTGCAGCAATCTTCTTATAACTCAGTTTCCTTTAGATAGATCTCCTTGACTGCCTCAACTAACACTCTTGCTGATACTAACCTAGGAAATTATCTTATATATTTGATTAACTGTTTACCCCTGCCTCTTCATCCTCCCCTTAGAGTGAAAGCTGAATGAGGGCAGACTCTGTTGGTTTTACTCTGTATCCCCAAGACCTATAATAGTGCTTTCCTAGGACATATAAGGCACTAAGTAAATATTGGTGGTGTGAGATTGAATAGGCATGGAGGTGGAGCTATGCTGAAATTATGTATGTTAATGTCCTTTTCCCCCATAAGCTCTTGAAGGCAAGAGCTATCTATCATCTGTAGTAAGAATTCAGTGAATTTAATCAATGACGGTTCAATTAAAGCAATGCCTTTTAGTCAGTGAGCTATGGATTAAGCATGAATTCATTAAGCTATGGATTAAGCAAGAATTTCATCTTTGCCTTTTGCCAAGATGCTAAGAACCCAATCACAGTTTGTGGTGTGCCTTCTATGTGCCAGACACTGTGATAAGCACTGTCCTTCAGTTCATTCTCACACTTGCTCTATGATACCCCATGGCATGTTTTCTCAAATATTCCCTGCTCCTTCTCTTCCAAGAACATGGCATCATTACACTCTCTGATCCTCTTACTGATGGATGGGGCCTTGTGACTAGTTTTGGTTAACAATCTTTGAACTGGTGGGACATGCCCCCCACTTCTGGGGCAGAGCACTTGATTGTCATTGAGAAGCCCTCCTGAGCTCATGTTTCCTCTGGCACATCACCAGAAATGTCTGAGAGGAAGGCTGCCTTGTCAGCCTGGCTTCCTGAATGACACAAAGAGCAAAGCTCCCTCACTGACCCCTGATGGGCATGTTATGTGGTCAAGAAATACCTCTGTTAGTTTGGGATGTGGAGAATTGGGGACTATTTGTTACTACAGCATAACCTAACACATTCTGACTGAGAAATGAGGTACAATGATCTCATTTTATAGATGAGCCACTTCATGGTCAGAGAGACCCAGCATCATTCAGCTAGCAAGCGGGCACCCAGATTACATTATTTTTAATGGATATATAATTTAGCCAGTGCAAACTTTATTTATAGATTTTTCAATATACATCATGTATCTCAAGTGCTGGTGGAAAACTCAGTCTCACTTGGTCATTTTTGTATCTTAGTTTTGTCTGCCCTAAACTTTTAGAAGCAGCCCAGATGTTATCCCTGGAATACACAGCTTTGGGAGATCTTGTCCACCTCATGGTTACTCCTAAAACACTGTATGGTCCCTACACACCTGGAGGTTTTATTGATTTAGTGGCATACTTAGATGTAGGAATCAGCTCAGTCTTGGCTGTGTCTAGAGATCAATATCCCTCAAAGGTCCTGCTACCTTTTCTAGGACTGGGAAGGAGGCTCTTTATATTCTCACTATCCTGGGCATCTGGGATCTCTGGGCTCCTCCCTCTTTCTCTCCCTCTATAATTCCCTTCCACCATTTTTTCCTTCCTTCCTCCCTTTTTTCCTTCCTTCCTTCCTTCCTTCCTTCCTTCCTTCCTTCCTTCCTCCTTCCTTTTTTCCTTCCTTCTTTCCCCAATACTTATTGAGTGCCTACCATATAATCAGACACTAGCCTTTATGTTGGGAAGAGAGAAGTGAAACAGACAGAAACTTCTGCCCTCAGGATGCTCAATAGCAGAGTCATAGATAGGTAGACAACAAATAAAATCAATGAGTTATATGGAAGCTTAGCAGAGTTTGGAGCTACAGAGAAAGCAAAGTAGGGAAGAGGATGGGTGGCATTAAGAAGAGGTCAGGGTGAGCCTTGCATTTACATCCAGAAACTGATGACTATCTGGAAGGAGAGAGTCCCTGGCAGAGGGAAATGGACCCTCCACTGTGGAGGGTGAAACAACCTACCTGGTGTGTGCTGGAAACAGTGGGGGCCTGGAGTGGACACCGGGCAGATCAAGAGAAGATCAAGCTTCACCTTTTGTTTGAAGTGAGATGGAAGCCAAACAATGAATCGCTGATAAATGGTGTGATCTGATTTTCATTCTAAAAAGCAGGTGGGGAGTGCAAAGGGCAAGAGCTGAAGCAGGAAGACCATTTAGGATACTATTTCAATAATAGTTTCTTTCCAGTATTGGGGCACCTCCCTCTTCTGTCCCTCTGTTTAGGTAGCACCCGCATCTCTTCAAATGTGCTTCTCCTGCCTCCTCTTCCTCCCTCAGGGATGGTTAGTTGCACTTATCTGGGTGGATATACTTTCCTGGAAAACAGAAGGACCCCAGCACCTGCAAGCACTGTCTGAACTGGCCTGGTCCCTGAAGTTAGGGAACACAGGGGCTCAACTGATCTGGAGGGGAGGGAAAGGTACAAAGACCAAAACAGAAGTAGTGCCATTCTTTTGGAATATTTCACTGAAGAAGCAACAAAGCACTATCATCTCAATAAATAGCCTGCCCCATAAGTGATAAGTATTAACAAGTGCTCAAAGTAGGTTGGGGTACCTGAGAGGGCAGAAGAAGAGATCAGGAAGAAAAAAGCATGGAAGTGTGTGCATGTGTGTGTAGATGGGAGAAAATATCTAGCAATTAAGATAGAATTTCTAGGAGGGATGAAGGTAAAGGTAAAGCCTTTCAGATAGTGTTGCCAGATAAAATATAGAACATCCAGGTAAAGTTGCATTTTAGATAAACAGTGGATAATTTTGAAAAATGAGTATGTCACAGACATTACATTATATTAAATTTTTTTCTGAAATGGAAATTTAACTGGCCGTGCTTCACTTGTATTTGCTAAATCTTGCAACTCTGGTCTCAGATGATTTTTGAATGTAGCTGTGGTTGAGAAACGTAGCTTGATTCCCCAAAACTATGTGTCCTCTGGACAAAGAAGTGGGGGAGGAGGAATATGGTGTCTTTGGAATGCCATATGAACTATGGCAGGGCTGGCAATAGCCTGACTTGTTTTGTGCAGGGAGAAGGAAAGTTGCATTTATTGTGTCAACTCACCTTGCCAAGTGCCTAAGTGTAAAATGTGAATCAAAACTTTTGCTTTACTTCTTTCTTACCTGCTTTTCATCCTGGGTGAAGATGTATTTGTCAACGATCAAGGCTAACATCAATCATGGTGTCATTTGTCTTTAGGTTGCATTTTCAATTTAATTTGATAGTTGGGATGTAGTTATTTCATGAAAAAAAGTCCTCCCACTTTTTCCTTCTGGGCCCTCTGATGGTGTATAATAAATTAAACATTCACAAAAGCCTTGTTGACACAAAAGGGAAGTTTTGGACCCAAAAGACCCCAAACTGAGAAAATGAGACTTAAGATGAATGAGGTGTCTCCCTCTCTTTTATCCCAGGCGGGGTCCCTCAGGGCTATTCATTGTGGAGGGTGCAAACAACCATGCTGCAGCCTGTTCACAATTGTCTACCTATCAGGGAGCCCATCCATAACATACGTTTCTGAGGTTTCCAGTGCAGGACATTTGTCCTTTTAATACTTGACTTACAGCACATATGTGTGATGACTCTCATGTATTATGTGTTCTGGCTGCATGGACTTTTCTTTGCTCCAGTGGAAACTATTTTAATGGACTTTCTTTGACTCATGAAAACAGATTTTGAAGGAAAGTCCCTGGAGGGGACTACCTCCTTAAATTTTTCATTCTACAAGGAAATTGGGTTTTGTACATCTTCCAGTTTGCTCCACTTTGGTTGGGTAAATATTTATTGAATACCTTCCAGTTGTGAGCCCTTGGACTTGGGAGGCAGCAGGGGACAGTGGGAAGGATGTGGCACTTATATTTCACAGATAGGAATTAGAATTCAGATTTCAAAGGCATTTCCTGGACACTACCTCACTTCCAGTATCAGTTAGGATGTCAGCCCTAATTCTAGTCCTAAGAAGGCTAATGTTAATACTAGACCACTACCAATGTGAGTAATTTTACTAATACTGATATCAGTTCCAACAGTGACAGTGATTGCAATAGGGATACCCATCCTAATACTGTGGATCAGTCAGGGTTCTCCAGAAAAGCAGAACCAATAGGATGTCTACATACAGAGAAAATAATTTATTTTAAGGTATTTTAAGGTATTGGCTCACGTGATTATGGAGATTGGCAAGTCCTGAATCTGCAGGATGGGCCAGCAGGCTGGATCTCAAGAGAGGCTAATGCTGCAGTTCAAGATCAGAGGCAATCTGCAGGTGGAATTCCCTCTTGCTCAGGGGAAGGTCTCTGTTCTAGTTAGGCCTTCATCTGATTCAAAGGGATCCACAACATTATGAGGGGCATTCTGTGTTACTCAAGCCCACTGATATGTTAATCTCATCTAAAAGTACCCTCAGAAAGACATCCAGAATAGTGTTTGACCAAACATCTGGGTGCCATGGCCCAGCCGAGTTGACACATAAAAGTAATATACTGGTACTGAGGCTAATATTAAAATTTATTAATATTTATTTTAAAGATTTTATTTCCTTATTCATGAAAGACACACAGAGAGAGGCAGAAACACAGGGAGAGGGAGAAGGAGACTCCCTGCAGGGAGCCTGTCACGGGACTCCATCCCAGGACCCCAGGATCACGACCTGATCCAAAGGCAGACGGTCAATCACTGAGCCACCCAGGCATCCCTAAAATGTACTAATATTAAAATGCATCATATTAGGTTTCCACCAGAGCAACATAACCAGTAGGATCTGTCTATCTATTATCTATCTATCTATCTATCTATCTATCTATCTATCTATCTATCATCTATCTATCATCTATCTAAAAATATATAGACACAGAGAAAGATTTATTGCAAAGAACTTACTTACATCATTTTGGAGGCTGGCTAGCCAAGCCTGAAGTCCACAGGCAGGGAAGTACTTGCTGGGGCCCTCAGGCAGACACCGATGCTATAGTCCACAGGTAGAATTTCTTTTTCTTCTGGGAAGTCTCAATTCTACTCTTGAGATCTTTCAACTGGCAGACTCAGGCCCATCTGGATTATTAAGATACTCTCCTTTACTTAAAGGCATTTTGTTAATCACATCTACAAAACACCTTCAAGCAACACCTAGCTTAAGATTTTACTGACTATATGGGTACTGTAGCCTGGCCAAGTTGACACATAAAACTGACCATCACAAACATATGAAGCAGTAAGCACATAACTTGGCATATAAATGTATCCAGTCATTTCTAGCTAGGGTGGTGAGAAATTCAAAGGCAAACTATGTATTAATCTTGATATTAAGAAGCTTGTGATATCAGAGGAAGACATGGACATGGCCAACAAACAAATGAGAAAATGCTCTGCATCACTGGCCATCAGGGAAATACAAATCAAAACCACAATGAGATACCACCTCATACCGGTGAGAATGGGGAAAATTAACAAGACAGGAAACAACAAATGTTGGAGAGGATGTGGAGAAAGGGGAACCCTTTGTTGGTGGGAATGTGAACTGGTGCAGCCACTCTGGAAAACTGCGTGGAGGTTCTTCTAAGAGTTAAAAATAGATCTGCCCTACGACCCAGCAATTGCACTGCTGGGGATTTACCCCGAAGATACAGATGCCATGAAAAGCCGGGACACCTGCATCCTGATGTTTATAGCAGCAATGTCCACAATAGCCAAACTGTGGAAGGAGCCTCGGTGCCCATCGAAAGAGGAATGGATAAAGAAGATGTGGTCTATGTATACAATGGAATATTACTCAGCCATTAGAAATGATGAATACCCACCATTTGCTTCGACGTGGTTGGGACTGGAGGGTATTATGCTGAGTGAAGTAAGTCAATTGGAGAAGGACAAACAGTATATGGTCTCATTCATTTGGGGAATATAAAAATTAGTGAAAGGGAATAAAGGGAAAAGAGAGAAAATGAGTGAAAATATCAGTGAGGGTGACAAAACATGAGAGACTCCTAACTCTGGGAAATGAACAAGGGGTAGTGGAAGGGGAGGTGGACGGGGGGGTGGGATGACTGGGTGATGGACATTGAGGGGGGCATTTGGCAGGATGAGCACTGGGTGTTATGCCATATGTTGGCAAATTGAACTCCAATAAAAAAACTAAAAAAAAAAAGAAGCTTGTGATGTGGTAGAAAAGGTATGACTAGCGGCATCTGGGTGACTCAGTTGGCTAAACATTTGCCTTCGGCTCAGGTCATGATCTCAGGGTCCTGGAATTGAGCCCCACATTGGGCTCCCTGCTTAGTGGGGAGCTTGCTCTCTCTCTCTCTCTCCCTCTGCCCCATACCCTGCTCGGATGCTCTGTCTCTTAAATAAATACATCTTTAAAAAAACAAGGTATGACCTGACTCAAGTATTTATACAAGGTAATCAGCAAAACAACAACTTATATTTACCAGACCTTAGAATATATTAGCCACTGTGTTAAGAGCTTCACATACACTTTAATGCATCATTTTCATACAACTCTGTGAGATGAATATTGTTATTTGTGTTTTGCAGCAGAGGAAATGGAGTCTCAGAAAATTTAAGTTACTTGCTGAAGATCACACAGTTGACAAGTTCCAGAGCAAGGACGGCCACCTGCGTCAAGCCAGTCTCTTAGCCAAGAGAGAAAGAGGTGAGTTTGGTAGGAGGGAAGCAGAGTCAGATGGGTGGAGTCAGAGTCAGGGAGAATCATGCGGGTGAGTGGTGTCAAGCCAGGGCTGCTGTGGTTGGAGGACTGGATGGGTAGACCTGAGGGGGAAAGGCTGAGAGAGAAGGCGATCCACAAGGAGGGAAAGACCAGGAGGAGAGAAGACATATGTGGGGCCCAGGGGTGCCCGCTGCAGTGCCCTCCATTGGTGGAGGATGTGAGACAGGACACAGATGCACAGACACAGCAAACCAGTGGCATCCATCAAACTCAGGCCATCTTTGAGATGAGCAGACTTCTCAGGGAAAGCGGTAAAGATGCTGAGTTTGCTCTCTGGGTCCTCAATGTCCCTCCAACGCCCCGTCCCTAAAGCAGGAGTAGAACCAGGAGCCCAGGAGGCTTAGAAACCATTGGTGATATGGCCAATTAATGTTAATGGTAGTGGTGAGAAGAGGAAGAAGAGAAGGTAAAGGAGAAGAAGGAGGGAGAATTCTGAGGGGGTCACTTTTTTCAGAGCCTCTGATTTTTGTGGCTCATTTGTAGGAAAGTGAGCTTACGTGCTGTGCTCATGTAACTTTTTGGGACACGTTCTCATTGTTTTTCTTAAGTCCCCTAAGCCATAAGGAAAATCATGGAAAAATGGAGGATTTGAATATCTGAACGCAGCTAGTCCAACTTGGCTGGGGCATTTTTTTGGGTGCAAAATTTATAAAATGCCTTGAAAGTATTTTCCACGGCACATTCGGTGACTTCACTCAGCCTCGCTTGGACGGTCTATTTTGGTTTCGAGTTCATAAAGCCCCTGTCTCTCCCCCTCGTCTCCCTGCTCAGGTTCATGTCCAGATAAAACAGCTAACTCAAATATGGTGTAAAAATACAAGCCCCTTTTAGCCTGGCTTTTCATGCTGCGCCCCAAAGTGTGCCTGGGCGGTGAAAGTAAGGAGGGGCGGGGCTGGGGGAGGGTGTTTTTCCAGAGCTGAAGTTAGGAGAGCAGCGGGCACCTTCTGGAACCCGGAGGGAGAGCCACTGCGCCCTTGCTGCAGGGCAACTCACTCGGGATGATGCCCGCATACAGCGGTCGGTGGAGAGCTGGAAAAGCTGCCAAAGTCAGCAGCTGGAGTAAGTTGAGTAAATCAAGTTAAGAGGGAACGGGACAAGATTTTGGAAAAGGAGAGAATGCATGGGTCAAACCATTAACCAGACCTGCAGGGTTAAGATGATGAGATATAAATTGACTGGTATTTCCTGGGTTTAGGAAAGGAAGTCTGGATGGGATTTATATCTGGTCCTCTGGCTCTGCTGCTCTCTGGTACCTCCTTACCCCTGCTGCCTGCCTGCCCAGTGGGCCTCAGGTGTGGGGCATTTAGAGCAGGATGGGGAACACGCCAGAAAGCTCTGGGTTTTGCAGCTATAAATACATTTATCCAGCCCGTCATCCTCAATTAGTGCTGGACCGCTCACAATACAGCGCTCTTCCCACAGGCTCTATCGAAGACCACACAGGCCTCCAAACCTCTCCTTTCTGGCGTTTTTAAAAAACCTTTTCTCTTCATATCCTGACAGATACCTGTGGGACACAGTCCTGCCTCTTTTGGAACCAGGACAGTCAGGAATAATGGCCCTGTGGGGCTGGGTGAAAAGGGAGTTGTGCCTCCAGGCGAATCCGGAGGTTGATCTGGTCTCGAGGCATCCTTCTCCCTAACCCAGCTCTGCTGGCTCAGATGGGGATGGAGGAGCTGTGCCCCAGTCTGCAGCTTCTAGGAAGGTGGCCTGGAGGGTACTCTTGTACCAACCTGTTGTTGTTTCACCGAACCCTCCATGCATCCCGTGAGAGAGGTAGCAACGGTTATGTGCTCCATCTCACGGATAGGCAAAATGAGGCTTGGAGTGCTTCGGTGGCTCACCCACAACTACACAAGTCATGTGCAGCAGATGCAAGACTATGAGGTTGATACAGTTGTCCCCATTTTACAGATAAACTGAGGCTTAGACAGACTAGCAAAGTAATACAAGGACACGCAGTGAGTGGCCAAATTAAATCTTAAATACAGGTCTGTCTCACTCCATGGCGTCAATGACCTCCACCTGCTCTGGGGTCCTGTCCTCCCCACTGCTATCTCTATAAAAGTGACTGGTATGGGATGCCTGGGTAGCTCATTGGTTAAGTGGTCGACTCTTAATTTTGGCTTAGGTCATGATCTCAGGGTCGTGAGACTGAGCCCAGTGTTGGGCTCTGTTCTAGGCGTGGAGACTATTTAGGACTCGCTGTCTCCCTCTCCTTCTGTCCTTCCCCTCCCCACTTGTGCGTGTATGTTCTCTCTAAAAAACAAACAAACAAACAAACAAAAAACAATATCTAGTGTGACCCCAAGAATTGAGAAAGATGGCTGCTGCCTCCCTCACACGCCCCACACATAGAGTTGCTCTAGACTCTACTTCTCATGATCATCCTATCCATGTATTCATCCTTCCATCCTTCTATCCTTCCATCCACTCAAATAATCGCCCAATGCTCCTTGTGTCACGACCTGAGCGGGGTGTGGGGACACATCTGTGATTAAGCTTCCAACTTGGGAATCATCTTTGGTTCCCATTTTTCCTTATTCTCAGTGTCTCCATAACTGATTCATTGCTGATCCTGTGAGCTCCACCTCCAGCCTGGAGTCATTCCTTCACTCCCCTTCATGGAACCATCCTATCCCAAGACCTGGTCTTCTCAGAGATTGCCTCCTTTTTTGTTTCCTGTTTGTTTTTTGTTTCCTGTTTGTTTCCTGTGTCCACTAGTCCATTCCCCACATGGCAGCTAGAGTGGGTTTTTGGAAAGCTAGATCAGATCATTTCACACCCCTGCTTCAAATCTCCCAGTGGCTTTGCATGGCACTTAGAAAAAAGACAAACTCCTTACCAAAGTGGGTAAGACCTTTCCTGATCTGGCCCCCATCAGTCTCTGACCTCATCTCCTACCATTGCCACTCATCCTTTCCCTCCTCTAGCTCCAACCACTCTAGCTTTACTTCTGTTCTTCCCACACCCCAAGGTCACTGCTGCTTCAGGGCTTTGGTTCACTATCTCCCTGCCTGGAAGGCAATGTCCTGGGGCTGGCTCCTTCCCTTCTGTTCTGTCTCAGCTGCAGTGTTGACTCCTGCTCAAAACGTTTCTTGGCTTCCCACCTAAAGAAGCCACCCTATATCTCTGCTATCACTTACCACTCTCTAATAACATTTTTAATTTGTTTATTTTCTTTCTCTACCATTAGCATACAATCCCACGAGTCTTTCTTCTCCACTGTTGTGTTCTCCACACTTAAAACAGTGCTTGCGGTATACCTGGGTGGCTCAGTGGTTGAGCATCTGCCTTTGGCTCAGGGTGTGATCGTGGAGTCCTGGGATTGAGTCCCACATTGGGCTCCCTGTATGGAGCCTGCTTCTCTCTCTGCCTGTATCTCTGCTTCTCTCTGTGTCTCTTGTGAATAAATAAGTAAAGTTTTTAAAACAAACAAACAAACAAAACCAGTGCTTGCATGAGGTAGGCACTCAGCAAATGTTTGCTGAACAAATACTATGGATAGATATTATCCCTGCCTTTATGGAGCTTACAAACTGGTGGTGGTGGGGGATGAAAACATTTAAGTGTATGTTAGTATTACCAGATGTCTGATGGATCACATGGTTTCAGACCCTCTCCCTAATTCTTACCATTGTGTTCTGCAGGTAGGTGGCCTTTATCTTCATGGTCCACACTGGCTCTACATGTCCTTTTGTCCTCATTTCAAGGGGGGTGGGGAGAGATCAGAGCACAGTTGTTCAACAAGTGTTTTGATTGGTCCATTATTGGGAGAGACTTACGGGGATGTTTAAATTTGAGAACGAAGGCTTCTGTTTTCCTGTTCTGCAGGACCCTGAGGACCTGAACCTTTTGTATTTTGTGAGTTTGCACCTAAGAGTTCCAGTTCTGCCCTCTGGAGTCTAATAGGCTGTCTTTGGTGTCTTTTTCCCCTTTTGAACTAAAATTTTGGAATATCCAGTTAAGTGCAGAGAAGAATATAAAATTACCTGAAATCCCAATCATCAATTATAAAAGCTATTAATACTTCAATGTTTTCCAGGATTTTGGATAAATCCATCTATCTTTATCCATTCGTTTAGAACTTTTCACAGATTTGGGACCATGGAGTAAGCATGAAGTGGTGAAGCAGGATGTCTGCGGGATAGGAAGAATCCATGAGGAGAGACAGATGAGCGCTATGGGTGCTTAGGCTCACATGAGATCTATAAGGTGGGCATTTGTGCCAAGGGCAATGGGAAGGCACTGGATAATTTTTTTTTCTTAAATTTAGTTATTTATTTTAGAGAAACCCAAAGCAGGATGGACAGAGGGAGAGGGAGAGAGAATCCTAGCAGACTCTGGTCTGAGTGCAGAGCCCAAAGTGGGCCTTGACCTGAGCCTACATCAAGAGTTAAGACATACAGGAATAGCAGAGTGTTGAGGGCTTGCAACTGGCTTGGATATTGGGATGTGGAAGGAAGAAGGGATTCTTATACAGCGAGGCTTTCATACACTGTTGCTCTAGGTATCCTAACTATTTTAATTAAGAATAGCATCTGATTAAAGACATGTTCAAAGGCATCAGAAAGGGTTCACAAACCTAACAGACAAGGCTAGAGACTGAGCTGCAATAGCATGATATATTGCCGTGATTAACTGCTTTCATAAGAAGAGATGATGACTGTTTGATCACTTCATCTCAAGGAGGGGGAGGTGCCCAGGTGTCAGTGAGTTTTCTTCTGTCCAAACAAGAATGATTAACCTCAATTATGGCTGCCTTTGGAAAACTGTGCAGGTCTTTTAGCATGTTTTAAAGTATTTCATTTAGACATTTTGGAAAAACATACATCTCTATTCATAGCAATGGTTACTGTTCTGATTTATAAGTTCTGCTCCACTGTAAATCATTCAAAACTCAAAAATTAAATTTTATGGCATAGCACTTTGATGGCTCTATGCCTGAGCAAAGGGCAGGAGGAATGCAATTTTTCTTACTACCAATTATGATTGGGCCTCTTTTCATTATGCTTTTTTTTTTTTTAATAGAGCAGATGGTTCAAGTCCCATATAGACAGAGAGCAGTACATTTATACTCTGTTAAGAAAGACATTCAAAATTTGACTTTTAAGAAAAGTATGCTTTTCACCATTAGTTCAATCTTATTTAGTTTTAGAATTATGTATCCTAAGCATGCTAAAAATTTAATATAAATTCCAGTGTCTAAAACATAGATGGATGTCTGTGGGCCTTGGCCATTTAATTGCCTTAGGTGCAAACATGAATTATTCAGTTATACTTACATGAGCAGGAGGGCTCTTCATACAAATGTGCTTGCTCTTTCTGACATTACTCAATTCTGTTCCATATATTTTCCCCCTATTAGAATGATGGGATTAGTTTGATCTCTTCACTTGAGGGATGGGAGGAAGCCATGTTTACTGAGTGATCACTGAGGTTGAGGGTCTGGGCGCTCTAATGTGCTTTCTTGAATCTTTCCTGCAATCCATCATACTCCTAGTTTTACGGATGATAAAACAGAGTCAAAGAGGTTCAGAGACAAAGTGTCACACAGATTCCAAGCTTATGGAGTTAGGATTGGAATTCAGACCCTTTGGGGCCACCCTGTACTATTTCCTCTTCACCACGGGGAAAAAGAAGACATGTCCTTGTGGCCTGTGTTCTCATGCTCAGCTAAAGATAACATATGTTCCTGCTTATTGGGCTGATACATAATATTTGATGATTCCCCCTTTTGAAGAGTTTTTACTGTTATTTATTATCCAAGTAGTTTTAAGAAATAAAAGGAAAACTGGGGGAAAAAAAAAGGTGATTTAATAAGTATTCACTGAGCAAGATCTGGGCACCATGCTCGTTGCTGGGGAAAGGTTCCCAGGGGTGAGTTAAATGGATTTGGAACAGTTCCTGCTTCTAGGAGCCTGTCAGAGGGAGCACAGAGTGCAGAGAAAATGCAGTGATTCTATGACAGGAGCTGGGAGCAAGGAGAAGGTGGCCAACCAAGCTGCGGGGACGTGGGGAGGGAAGCTTTATGGAGGATGTGGCCTTTGAACTGGGCCTTGAAGATAAGCAATATTCAGAGAGCACAGAAGACAGGATTTCTGGCTCAGGACCAGCTGGAGATTGGCTTTCTCCTTAGTGTTTGGGGTGGGGAGGGACGGGTGTTTATCTGTTAACTTATTTACAGCCTTTTGTCCAGGAAGAAGACTCTGGCAGGTCCTTGTCTCAGAACAGAAGGCAGCTCAGAGCCTGGGGAACTAGGCTTGGGATTCTGTCCTGGGGGTGCATGGATGTCTAGAGAAGCAGGTTCACCTGGTGAGCATTGAGGTCAGCCACAAAGGGAGCCTGACTGAGCTAGAGACCCAGTGAATGATACCAGTTTACCCAGTCCTGGGCATCTGTACCTTGTTTTGTTGTAGTTTAGAACCACTATTAGATCTGTTGTGAGAAAAAGATTTATGTAAATCTCCGTGCCACGTTGATACAACTAAAAGAAGTTTACATGAAGATAATCATCACAACAAGAATGATGCTGCTTTATGCTGTCCAGTGGTTAAAACTGTGCATGTCTCATGCATACATTCGTCGACTTACAGTCGAGCACAAGTTTATGGAGGCTTCTTCCAGACATGCACGTGTTCCTTTATTTATAACCCTCTTTGCTCGAGAAAGGATTTCCAAAGATTTGACAATATTTCTAGAGAGGCTAAACATAAAACAAAGGGGAAAATTTAAGCCAAAAGAAAAAAGGAAGGAAGGAGGATGGTACCATGAACAAGGAAAGGAAAAGACATGCCTTAACAGCTCATGCTTTGGGGGGATAGAAGGTTACAAGTTTGGTACTAATGTCTCTGGCTGCCCATGATACCGTTTCATCTGGTTGGTTATTTGATATGACACTTACCACTCTCAGTGAGAATGTTATTTTCCATGAACCTGTCTCATCCTCCCTCAGACTGGGAACCTTTGTGGGTAGGGCCCCATGGTGCATTCACTTTTGTACCCAGTGCCGCCTTAGACAGAGTGATTGAAAGAAACAAATGACTGGCTAAATAAAGAAGTGATTCTGACAGCATAAATACTATTGGTCCCGTTTTACAGATGAACAAGAGAAGAGGTGGATCCAGATCAGGAGCAATGCCTTTTGACTCCTATCCTAGTTCAGTGCTTGATCTTCTGGATCCTAACACAGCTTTTTCTTTTTTTCTTTTTTTTTCTTTTTTGTCCTCGTGCAGCCTTTGCAAATTCTGTAAATGGTGAGGAATGAGGTATTCCTCAGACCAGGCTGAGCAGCGCCTCTGGTACATGGCTGCATTTGGCTGAAATGTGCATCATGGGATGAACGGTCCTTTGATATTTTCATTTCCTTTTTGGTATTTCTTTTCTTAGAACTGAGAAGTTGGTTTTTCTCAGCCTTTGTTCTTTTTTCCATAAACACAGCATTGCCTAATCGCTTTCCGCTCATGACCATCACACCAAATAGCAAATATTAAAGAGGGAATATCAATGAGTCTGTGAATCATGCGGCATTAATGCAGAGTCTTCTAAGAACGCACACCACGGAGTTCTGCAAATGATTAAGGTTCTGCCGTGGTTATTATCTCTTCAGCCCGACTTGGGAACCTGCTTTGACTCCAACAACTAGAAACGCCCTTACACATTAAGTACCTTGACACAACAGCCTGTGGCAGCTGAAGTATTGCAAATAGTCTCCGTCTCCAGGTTCGATTCTTCCAAGAAAATAACTGGACTCTGGGCTGATGAATCAAAAGTGATTTTCCATGAGCAGAAAACATGATGGAACTTTTAACCTTTGCTTTAAACATTCCAACCAAGGAACATATCCATCTTTTTGTATTCTTAATGCAAAGGAAGTATTTATTTTATGAGGACTATTAAATGGGTTTCCTATGCAATGTGCCTTCTAGAACACAGACCATGTATGTTACATAAAACAGACATGCTTCCATCCCAGGGGAACCTCTGGTCTTCTTGCTTTTCTTCTCACCTCTCTAAGCTTTGATCTTGATGGAGAGATGCTTTTGCCTCTAGCTGGAAGATTCATAAATCTGAGGGGAGGAAGAGGTTGACTTCTTGGCTCTTCCCTCTCTTAGAGACTCGTGTTCAATTTATCAAAGGCCTCGTCTCTAAGAACACGCCTGTAACACCTCAACATCCTTGTAAGGTTTCTGTGAGCCTTTCCCCTCTGCCCTTTTTGATTTTTAAAGGCTGATGCAGCTTCTGGTATGTGGGGGGATTTGTGAGGTTAATGGGATACTTCTAGGAGGTTCAAGTTTCCGCCAAATTGACTAATGCTGAGGTGAGAGGAGGGTTTACTCTTGCTACATAGGACACTTTAACCTGATATGGGACATGATAAGTGTCTGTGTCTTCTGCATTAGGGGATCTCTTTTAGGCAGTTGTCCCACAGGGTAGCCCTATGACAAGGAAGCCACAGATTGCTGGCTCTGGTATTTTACCCTTGAGTTTTAAACACTTCTCACAAAGTACACTGAAGTTTAGAGCCCTGGAATTAACAATAAACAGCTTGTTTTTGTTGAACTTCCATTTTCCCAAGGAAATCAGTACAATTCTCCTAAGTCAGACACTGTGCAAAAACATTCCAGTTTTCTCCTCCCTCTTGTTTCACTGAACTTCCTCTTTGCCTAGGCTGTCAGGCTCATCTGCTCCTTAGGCCGGGCTTAGTATTGCTCTAATTCTGAACCAGGATGCTTTGGATTTTGTGGAAGCACAGATGTAGCAGAAGAGTTTTGAAGTCAGACAATTTTGGTCTGTGTATTAGTGTCTTAGTCATCTATTGCTGTGTAACAAACGAACAGTTAGTGGAGTAAAATGGCATACATTATTGCCTCACATTTTGTGTGTGCTAGATATCCATACATGACTTAGACAGGTCCTCAGTGTCTCTCATGAGGCCATAATCAAAATGTTTGGCAGGGTTGAGGGCTCATGTGAGAGCTCAACTGAATAAAGATCTGCTTCCAAGCTCATATTGGCAGGATTTGATTCTTTGCAGGTTGTTGGGCTTCAGACTTCATTTCCCTCCTGGCTTTGGTCTGGAAGCCACCTTCAGTTCTTTGTCATGTGTCTCTCCATGGGGCAGCTCAAATCTAGCAGCCTGTTTCAACAAGACCAGAAGAGTGAAACTCTACTAGGAAGACAGAAGCCAGAGTCCTATGTAAACTATTCATGGACATGACAGTCCATCACATTTGCTGTGTTCTAAGGATCAGGATCAAGTCACTCAAGGTGATGAGGTTACACAAAGGGAAAGGATGTCACCAGGATGTAGGGATCCTTGGAGGCCATCTTGGAGTCTATGCCCCACAGAGGGTATCAGTTAGAGGTAGATGAATGAAAATTGGAAGAGTTTGAGTAGTTAGGTAAGGGATGGCTGTCAGAATAGGATGGTGATAGTCTAAGTGGAGGGAGGTACACATGTTTGTCATCTATTTAGGAGACAGAGGAGATGGGATTGATAAAATAGGGATAAAGGTAATTCTCAGGTTGCTGGCTTACTCAGCTGAGGATAAAAGGTGGTGAGAATCTCTGAGAAGCAGAACCAGAGAGGTTTTAGGGGGCAAAAACAATAAGTTTAGTTTCAGTTGTGAGTTTTAGAGACTTCTGCTATCATCTTTACAGTGGGGCTGGTCAGCCCAGGGCTCACTTCTATTCTGGTAGAATTTTATGCAGAATCCTATGACATAAAAGATCAAAAATGTACTTGATCTGGTTGAATCTAGGACGGGGATGCATGGGAGTAGAACCTGCTGAGGCTCCCCCTTACCTCTGTAGCAACTCCTTAGGTACCATATTGGTTTTGGGTTTGAATAAACTGACTTGGGTGTTTAGTGACTCCAGAAATCCTTTTCTAATTAATATGGGATATTATTAGAAATATATATATATATATATATAATATTAAGTAGTACATAAGTAAGGGAGGGTACTAAAAATTTGTAAGGTCTTGTGTAATCAGTAAATATTGAGAATTTATGTGATACAACACAGCCTTTTCTCTTCTTTCTGTAGAATCCCCTTGGTAAATAAGACTAAATTTATGTGACTTTGATTGTCTCTACCTTTTTGTTAGTCCTGTGACCCTAAGGAGATCATAGCTGCCTGGAAAGGAGACTTAGAACTAATGCCTCCACTTTCTGGATCCTGATTGTAGTTCCCCTATCCAGCTTTATCATTAGTTCCTGAATTAATCTTTTGTATAAAGACTTTTGAACTCTTCATGTAGCCATAATAGGTAGAAAGTGTTTCCCTATTATTATTTTGGAGTGTCAATCAGTTATTGCTGCATAAAAAAAAAAACACGAAATCATGCCATACAAAATAAGCATTGATTTAACTTAAATATCTACAGGTCAGCTGGAGTTTGGTGACCTAGATTGGGTTTGGCTTACCGGTGCTAAGCTACAGGTTAAGATAAGGTCTATTTCATGAATCACATCCTTCTTGAATCAGTTGGCCAACCAGAGTATATTTTTTTCATTATGATAGTAGGGGCATATGAAGGCATACCATATTACTTAAGTACATTTCAAGTGCCCACTTATATTCCATCTGCTAACATCCCACTGACCAAAGAACGTCAAATTTCTAAACCTAAAATTATGGACAGGAAACTATACTTCCATGGACACCTCAGGGAGGGTGTGAATATCTTTGAACAATAATCTAGCAATCAGTCTATACAATTAGTAAATTTTATAAAGAACATGAAACTCCTTGACAATGTCTTGATATGTATTAGTAAATATTTGATAAATATTAATCCATATTCTCCTCTTTCCTTCCCCTCTCTTCACCTGTTTCTTTTAACCACTCCTCCATCTGAGGCTTGGTCATTTTTGCACATAATTGAGTAGCAGCAGCAAAAGGCATTGCTCTATCAGCAGCTCATACAAGCATGAGACTATCACTAGAATGTGAACCACTCCCCAAACTAAGAGAAAGAATTTTAGAGACTCATATTAAGGAACTAGAACATGGTTTTTAGAGGCTTATGCATGCACTCTGATCACACTGTGTACTAGTGTGATGTTTAAGTGGATAGACAGAACCAGCAGGAAGTATATATTAGGAGACTCATTGTGGGGGGAGGTTCGCTTACATGATTGTGAGGGCTGGCTACGTAGATGTGAAATCTGTAGGTGGCTGGGCAGGCTGGAGTTCTCAGGCAGGAGCTGACACTGAAGTCCACAAGCAGAACTTTAAACCCAAGGAAGTCTCAGCTTGGCTTTTAAGAGCTTTCAACTGATTGAATCAGCCCCATGCAGACTATTGGGGATAATCTCTCTAACTTCATGGCAACTGATTATGACTCTAATCATATCACAAAATACTTTTCCAGCAACACCTATGACTGTGTGTGAATAACTGGGGACTGTAGCCTGGGCATGTTGACACATCAAAGACTATCACATTGAGTATACCTGACAGGCCTCTGGTTCCTTATCTGTGAAAGTGGAAATGATGGTTTCTACCTCATAGAGTTACCAACAATTACTTGTGACAACTTCTTTTCTTGTTCTCTTCCTCTATCCCTTCAAGCTTTGCTGCTAAGACAAACCTGTCCATCTTTACTGAATTCTTGTTTTTTTAGGACTTCCAAGTAAGTCCTAATTATTCAGTCTGTATGGGTCCAGAGGTTGCTCTAAATCTAAGCTAATAATAAATGTCACCACAGTCTGGTCAGTTCACTGACATGGATTGTAACTGGCATATACACATCTCATTTTCAGTGATTCAAGTTGTTTCAGAAAGAGAGTGCTTCTGATGATCAGAATCCCACACAGACAGTGGGCCCAGAAGTTCAAGCCACGAGTCAAGCACTGAGAGAGCAAAGGGGGCTATGGATTCCAGCATTTCTCCAAAGTTTTAAAAATGACTGGGTTGGGGGAAATCAGGGTGTGGGTGTCAGCTATGGCCTGTCACTTCTTCCTCGTGGGCTGCCCTTCTCTCTTCTGCACAAGTGAGAACACTGGCTGATGTTACCCTAAGCTTTGTTATCCTATCTGGTGTACCATTGATGGTGAATGGAATAATTATTCCAGGACAATAGCTCTATATCGGCGTTGTCCAGGTCATTTGAGCCCTACAGTCCTCCTAAGGTTGTATAAGTTCTCTGAGTCCATGAATCTCTAGGGGAGATTAATATTTACCAAGAATCATTCATTTGCCAGACCCCGGCTTACCATCCACATTACCTACCATTATATATTTAAATTTCTTTGGTTTTGCTTCTTCCTCTGGCCAAACCATTGGGTCCAGGCTGCCTTATTACAGTCTTTGGCACAGGATAGTTTCCCCACCAACCAATGCTGAAGCCTCTAGATCCTCATCAGTCCAGTGAGGTAAGTAGTCATGTCTGTTCCCCAGAGATGAGGACAGGGAAACCTGCAGGCGCCCCCACAATGGGACCAGACATGCTTGCAGCATTTGCAGGGCTGCCGGGCAGTGCTGTGGTTCTGGGGGTACCATGCCTGCTCCCCATCTTAGGCCCCAGGCCTGGGCTTTCCCAGGCACACGTTCCCTCTCATTGATATTAAAGGTCAGGCAAGGTCCTTTATAGGCCGGGGGAAGTGAAGCTTATTTCTTGCCAGGGGAGTTATTATGGCTAGTATCACAGGGTTTACAGGCCCCGGGAACCATGTCATGGGGCTTTTGAGTTTAAATGGAAGCAGTTCATAGGCTCCAGAAGACCTGTAATGTTTATAAGAATTGCACAGTTGCATGCAACTCTCAGGTGCCTAAAATTCAAGCCGCCGTTTCTCAGTCATTGTATGATCCAGGCTGTCAAAGTGAGTCTCATGCTCCAATTTCGGGGACAGACCATATAACTAAATAAAACTCAGTATGGAGCTTAAAACACAACTCTCCAGGCTGCTCTGAAAACATGAAAAATGCCCTCTCCTCCTAAGGTTATCCTAGCTCATAAACTAAGGCAAAGTTTTCCACTGATACATAAAACTTGAGAGATTATAGTAAAGAATGCATTTTTAGAGAGACAAATGAAACATCTAATGTTTAGTAGGAACCAGCCTGGAAAGTGTAGTTGCCTCTTAACTTTACATTTATGATGACTTGAATCTGTGTGTGTGTGTGTGTGTGTGTGTGTGTATACGTGTGAATGTATGTGTGTGTATAAATGCAGGTGTATATGTGTGTGAGTGTATGAATGTATATATGTGGGTATATGTGTGTATGTCTTGGGTGTGATTGTATGTAATTGTGCATGTGTGTGCGTGTGAGTACGTGTGTCTACTTTCACTAGGGACACCAGGGAAACTCTCTGAGAAGCTGACACTTTGAATGAAGGAGACAGCCATACAAAACACATTATCAAAGTCTTTGAGTTGGAGAGTGTAATGTGTTCAAGGCATTAAATTAAGGTAGTGTGGCTAGATCCTGGGCTTCCAGATGCAGTCAAAGAAGATGAGATCAGAGTGGGAGGCAGGCTCCAATCACACAGGATCCTGTGGGCCACTGCAAGGACTTTGATTTTGGACTCAGGTTTAAGAGACACCATTGGAGAATTTTGATCAGCAAAATGATGTGTTCTGACTTACACTTAAATATGGAATGAATCAGTCATGGGAACAGAAGGTACAGCCTAGGGAATAGAGTCAATGATACTATAATAGCCTCGTATTGGCAGGTACACTTGTGAGCACAGCATAACATAGAGAAATAGAATCACTATGTTGTTCAACTGACACTAATGTGACATTGTCAACTATACTCAAATAAAAAGATTTTTAAAAATGTCCCTTTGGCTTTTGCGGGAAAGCTAGAGAGGAAGCAGGAAGGGCAGTTAGGAGGCCACTCTGGGAGTTCAGGTGGGACTTGGAGGAAGATCCAGTGTTGACAGCAGTGGGGAGGGTTGGATCTGCTTTCTACTTGGGAGCTCGATGACTATGCTGGTGAACTGAATGTGAGGGGCGAGGGAAAGAGAAGCATGTGAGATTTTACCTAGGCTTTGGTCAGTGGAGCAAGGTAGTTGATGGTATCCTTGGCATTATGGAGAACACTGGAAGAAGAACTGGTTTGTGGCTGGAGGTGGCTGAAATCAAGCATTCTTTAACCATGTTAAGTTTGAAAAGCATACTCTCTTCCCCTTCCCTCCCTCCCTTCTCCTCCCTTCCCCTCCTCTTTCCTCATTCCCTTCTCTTCTTTCCTTTTTGTCTCTCATTTCTTGTCTCTTTTCTTTTCTCCTTCCTTCCCTTTTCTGAAGGCCTAAACACCATATTAGGTGCTGGTGACACCCAGGAGAAGGTGACAAGATTGTTGCTCTTAAGTAATTCACACACGGGAGTGGTTGATGCATAAACAGTTATGGGTATTAAGAGACGTGTTCTAATAAAAATAGAAATAGAGGGGGTGAGGGACACCTCAATGGCTCAGTAGTTGAGCATCTGCCTTCAGCTCAGGGCGTGATTCCAGAGTCCAGGATTGAGTCCCACATCAGGCTCCCTGCATGGAGCCTGCTTCTCCCTCTGCTTGTGTCTCTGCCTCTCTCTCATGAATAAATAAATAAAATCTAAAAAGAAAAAAAAAGAAAAAAAAGAAATAGAGGAGGCGTATCTAGCTCTGGCTTCTTCAAGGAATCACATAAAAGAGACAGCATTTCTTGACTTGTCTGAGCTTTCCTGTCCTGTACCCAAATTCTCATTTTGTTCTCTTGACTCTTAACTTTTAACCTGGCAACTGGTCACTGATTCTCTGGTTATACGCACATTCACTTTTCCTGGGTTGAATTGCTGGCTCTCTTCTTGGCTGAGGTTTTAACCTGTAAACTTGATGTATCGATAGATTCAGAGTGACAGCTGGCTGAACCTGACTTCTGTTTCAAGAACAGCTGACCCTTGAACAACATGGGTGTGAACTATGCAGGTCCACTTATGTGTGCATTTTTTTCAGTAAATATATTGGAAAATATTTGGGAGATTTGCAACAATTTGAAAAACAGATGAATCACACAGGCTAGAAATACTGAAAAAATTAAGAAAAAGATATGTCATGAGTACATAAAATAGATGTAGATAATAGTCTGCCATAAAATTTACACATATCTATTATAAAAAGTTAAAATTTATCAAAACTTTCATACACACTCATAGACCATACACGGCACCATTCACAGTGGAGAGAAATGTAAACAAATGTAAAGATGCAGTATTAAACTATATGTATAAAATTAACTGTAGTACATACTGTACTCCTGTGACAATTTTGTAGCCACCTCCTATTGCTGTGGTGGTGAGCTCACATGTTGGAAGCATCCACTTCAAACACCTGTGACGCTAATTGCCTCCACGTGAGCAGGTCCTGCCTCCAGTAAATTGTGGATGACAATAAAAAGTGATGTCTCATGGTTTTCACTGTTAGTAAATTTGGGGAGATTTGAAAGTGATGCATGGATTTTCAGCTGCACAGGGGTCAGCACCTATAACCCTGTGCTGTTCAAGGGTCAGCTGTACACAGTTCTGTAGTTGGCTCCTCTCTGGTCCTGACCTGTTGGACAGGACGTGTACAGGTTCTACCTAGGTCTGGGGAAGGCTCTGGGAGGAGGCGAGTGTTGAAGGAAGCATAGCAACAAGCCAGGCAAATAAGGCAAAGTCCTCATCATTGCCTGGCTCCACTTTTGGGTGTAATAAAAACACATCTCAATTCTTCTCCCATACAGCTTCCCTTCACCCAGTTGCTGTAGAAGAGGTGGGGTAAGGCACTGATTAAAACTGTAAAGGTAAAGCAGCATAATCTGCTAGGTTTTAGGCTAAGGATGTTCACAAAGGGAGCCTAAGATATTTCCTGCTTGCACAGAGCTCAAAGATCAGTGGTGGAACAGGCACGTCGATCAGTGATCCTGTGCCCTGTGATGCTGCTGTAATAGAGGCATTTATAAGATGCCTGAAGACACAGTAAGGGGAAGGACTTCCAGAGAAATCTGAGGACAGTGTCACAGAGGAACCAATAATTGGATTGGGCATTGAAGGATGAGAAAAAGTCCACCAGATGGAGATGGGATGGATTCCAGGCAGAGGAAAGGGGAGGTGCAAGGCACAGAGCCTGGGAGAGGCACATATTCTAGGGCTGGTGAGAAGCTGAGTGCTGATAGACCATGAGGGCCTGGAAGGGATGTGGATAGGAAGTATCCTGGGACCAAATCATGTAGGAACTTAACTGCTATGCTTGGGAGATGGGGCTGGGGGCTCAGTTGTAGAAAATGGTGACCCTGATAAGCCTCTAAGTCAGATGTGGGCATTATAGGTTCCTGTTGGATTCCTACAGTAGGGCATGGGCAGAAACTGCCTTTGCACCACCTGTGGACTTGCATCATGATGTAGAACCATTTATTTAATGAATGACGGAATTTACCAATTGACCATTCAACTCTGGGAAAATAAAATTTTGTTTTTCTTTAGTTTACTGTTTGAAATTGCCTTGTATTATTATGTATTTGTTACAAGTATGTTAGTTTTGCTGTTTTGAAAGTTTATTCTTTCCTTCTTTTCCTCTTTCCCTCCCTCCCTCCCTCTCTCCCTCCTTCCCTCCACCCCTCCCTCCCTCCCATTTTTCCTCTTTTCTTTATTCTATAAAATTTAATTAAACACTTACTATGGCATACTTTCAATATTGCCTCAGGATACATGGTGTGGTGGGAAAGCCATGGGCTTTGGCATCAGGTGCATCTGGGTTCATATCTTTGCTCCTTTATTTTTCACCAGTCCTTCAATCTTTCCTAATCTTCACTTTCCTCATCTGTAACATGGGATCAATAATATTTTATTTTAGGCTTTGTTGGGAAAATTGAGACTTAGAGATATTTAGTGAATCCTGATGAAACTGATCAAATAATGGAAAATGGTTTAAGACCAACATCGTTGAATGCTGTGAATTGGAAAGATAATTTTTTTAAGGATCAATTCCATTCAGTGTATTTTAGTGTATAAAACATCAGTCTGAGGTGTTTAAATGATAGTTAATTTAAGTAAGTGAATGAGTGAAAAGAACCTGGAGTGATACCTGGCAGAGTCAGTACTCATCAGATTCTTTTATTACATAATTATCCATAGTCCCAGAACAGCTAGCTTTTGGTCTCATGAAAATTGTAAGATACAAAATTACCTCTTAAAGACTTTTTTTCTCCCAAAATGTGCATTCCAGAAACTGGTCTTATTTGATCTTGAAGTCAACTCAATTGGTATATATATATATATATATATATATATATATATATATATGTTAGAGGGCAAAATGAAGCAGAGATTTTAAATGTGCTAGTATAGTTTGGCTTGGCTCTTGGTCCAATAATCGCCATGGGAAGAGTATACCCCGTGTGCATGAGAGAGGTGGAGTCCGCCTGAATGTTACCTGAATATTACCTGCAGCCAAGTCCAATCCACTCATACCATAAAGCAGAGTCACTCCAGCTATGGATCCATGAGTATGGTGATTCAAGCTTATTGATGGTGGCCACCTACTTTTGGGCTGGCTTGTTAGGCACCATTACTGAGGAAATTGTTGCCTAATACACTGTGCCCACATCCTTTTTATCTGGACCCTATACCTCTGCATCTAAGTGTTCTTATTCAGCCTGGTATCATGCCACACCTATTGCTTGACTTTTGTAGACAAACTTTTTATAGTTTCATCCATTTGAGTAGACCAAGCTCTTGAGTTTGAGAGGCAGAAGGTCATGACCATAATGTTATTTATTCTGGTCTCAGCAATTTACAGATGAAGAAGCCAAGAGAGAAAGCAATTTGGCTAACATCTCACTGGAACAGAGGGAGACTGCAGGCATCCTGACCTGCCCTTCTGTGCATCTTTTCCTTCTGCAAAATAACTTTTAATCCCATGAATCAGATGTTTTAAGATACTGTACATCTGCTTTAGCAGCAGAGAAAGAGTTGATATACAGATATGGAGAGAAGGTGAAGGCATCAGCCTAGTGGTGCTGAGGGAAGCTGAAATCGATAGGTTGGTCAGGCATTTGTCATGGCTAGACATAAAGGCTCTTCTGAAGTGCGCAATCATTGGACTTGTTCAAAGAATTTCTCTGGGAAGAAAGGGGATGAAATTAAGCCATGGAGAGTTTTGGCCAAGTCATGAAAAAACATTTTCCAAAAGAGCTGTTAATTTGATGGTGGAATGAGTCACAGCCCATGGGCAGGGCTGAAAATCCCATCAGCTGAATTGCTCAAAACTTAACTGGACAATAAAAAAATGTATGGTCGAGGCAAACATCCCTGCAGGGTTAGGCCAAAGAGACACTGTGTCCCTATTTGAACTTTTCCTTTGTATTTTCAGGCCAAATCTACATGGAAAATTACCTGGTACCTCAAATCATGAGAATTTTGGGGCCAGATTATTTCAATACAGAAGACTTTCCCCATTTCACTTGTCTTCAGGGTCAAATTCATTGAATGGTGACCAAAATTTCAATATTGTTATTGTGGCAGACCTGGCACTTACTGGTTGGGAGTTGGAAAATAAAGTTTCTCAGTGAACCTAAACCTTGAATTTCCCAATTTATAGAATAATGTGGTACTGTTTAATAATAACGATATCCCAATGGAGCTTACCAACTACAAGTGTACAGCAGTGTGGTTTCAAAAATGGAATCCTGGTTTTAAAAGTGTTCATCTTTAAATATACCATCATCCTTCCTTCATTTGATCTAAAGGATCTGCACTGATTCCAAAGGGTGAGTGTGGGTCTTCTCATGCCAACAAACAATTCTCTGACCCCAGCTGGGTGTCTTATTATTCAACTCAATTCTAACATGATCTACCTGGAGATAGCATTGGATTGCCCAGGGCAAGGGCTCAGGCCCACAAGACTGGCCTCGCTGAGATGTCAGTCACAAGTGCAGGCTGTTACCTGCGTTTCTAACTGGCTGCCCATCAGAGATTGTTAATATCCCCCTCCTTGGGCTCAATTACTTTGCTCACAGAATTCAGAAAACCTGTTTCCTCACTGGATGACTGGCTTATTTTAAAGGATGTGAATCCACAGCCAGATGAAGAGACACATAGGGCGATGTCCTCAACGAAAGAGCTTCTGTAGTGGTGGAGTTTGGGGCCTGGCATGATGGCACGCAGATGCATTCTGGTTCATAATCCAGAAACTCTCCAAACGCAGTCCTTTTGCTTTTTATGGGGGGCTTCATTACACATACAGAACTGATTAAATCTTTGGCCATTTGTGATTGATTCAACCTCTAGCCCCTTTCCCCACCCTGGAGGTCAGTGGGGGTGGAAATACAAATTCCAACCCTTTAGTCACATGATTGGTTCCTCTGGCAGCAAAGACCATCCTTAGGTGGAGGTCCAAAAGTCACTCATTAACATAACAAAAGGCCCCTGTATTGCTGTCATCACTTAGGAAATTGCAAGGGCTTTAGGAGCTCTGCCAGAAATGGGAATGAAGACCAAATATATATTTCTTTTAATAAATCACAGTATCACACACCCTGCTTAATTTTTGTTTTGAAAGAAAAAAAAAATGAGCCATGTCTCCACATGGTGGTGAAACTCCTCAGGGAAGGCCCTTCTTGTGTTCTCATTCAGGGTCTGTGGGAAATTCACAGATGCCAATTCTTCTTTTGAGAGGATTTATTTCACCCTATCACTGTGCATTCCCTGGTGTTATTGCTTATTAATATCCATCTTCATTAGTCAGTAAGCTCTTCCCTTAATGTCTTTGATTCAGTGAGTGAATCAGACTGAGGGCGATACTCTAGTGATTCTTTCTTTTTTTTTTTAATAATAAATTTATTTTTTATTGGTGTTCAATTTGCCAACATACAGAATTACACCCAGTGCTCATCCCGTCAAGTGCCCCCCTCAGTGCCCGTCACCCATTCACCTCCACCCCCCCGCCCTCCTCCCCTTCCACCACCCCTAGTTCGTTTCCCAGAGTTAGGAGTCTTCATGTTCTGTCTCCCTTTCTGATATTTCCTACCCATTTCTTCTCCCTTCCCTTCTATTCCCTTTCACTATTATTTATATTCCCCAAATGAATGAGAACATATAATGTTTGTCCTTCTCCGATTGACTAGTGATTCTTTCTCCTCGGGTGTTGGTGCATACTCCTTGTGTCTCTTGTGAGATGGCTGTTAGTTGTCCTCTGGTTAAATTCAAAACCCCCTTGAGATCCTGAAGACTTCTCAAGCTGCTGGCTCCTCCTACCCAACCTGTTACCTTTCTCACTAATTCCTACCTGGAGCTCAACTTTCCATGTGCCACTGGACTTCTTCTACTTCTCTAATAGAAGGCTCTAATTTTTCCTTCATCTCCTATCTTGCTTATGTTTCTCTCTAGGTTTGCATCATGTTAAAAAACAAAACTCAAGTGAGTAAATTTGAAGATCTAATTGGCTTTATTAAGTGAGTCATGAACCAGGCAGTATCCCATCCAGCAGGTAGAGAGGTGCTCTGAGGAGTTGTATAAAATGGAATGTTTTTTTACAGGCAGGAGGGTGGGGCAAGGATGTTACTAGCAAAAGAAAAGCAAGGAGGTTTCTGATCAGGTCGTCTTTGGTAGGGGATGTGTTGAAGCCAAGGATGGGGTTTATAACATGCAGATGACTTTACTAGTGCTGATCAGGAAATTTCAGATTGACTTTTTAAAGATCCCATTCCTGGGAGCAACTGAGAAAGAGTTGATATGCAGATCAACTCTGGGAGAGGTTGAAACTATAAGTAAGTCTTGATTGGCTGTTGTGGGGAGCAAATGACTCCATATTGGGTCTGTTGTTTCTTTTTTAAGTTTCCTCTGGTGACTGTAACAAATTACCACAAACCTGGTGTTTAAAACAACAGAGACTTATTTATTCTCTCCCAGGTCTGGAGAGCAGAAATCTGAAGTCAGGGTCTCCACCAGGCCATATTTCCTCTGGTGGTTCTAGGGAATAATCCATTCCTTGTCTCTTCAGGTGTTGATATTCCTTGGTTTGTAGCCAAATCTCTCTGCTCTGTCTTTACATCACCTTCTCTGTGTGTCTTCTTCTTTGTATCTTACAAAGATATTTGTCATCAAATAGGGGCACACTTAAAATTAATCGTCACAGTTACATAGAATCACTTCTGCTGCATTCTATCAGTCAAAGTTTATGATTTTGACAACTTTGAAGATTACTGGTCAACTATTTTATAGGCTGTCCCTCAGGGTTTATCTGATGTTTTTCTTTTTTTTGTATGATTATATTGGGATTTTGCATTTGGGGGAAGAATCCTACCGAGGTGAAGTACCTTTCTAATCATGTGGTGTCAGAGAGGATGTGAGGATGACAGGAGTTACTGTTGGGGATATTAACATTCATCACTTGGTTGAAGTCATGTCTGCCGGTTTTCCCCACTATATCCCTTTATCCCTGTCTACACTATTCATTGGAAGTGAGTCACCATGTTCTACTGCTCTCAAGGGGTGGGAAGTTAAGCTCCATCTCCTGGACAGGGAAGTATCAACATATATGACTGAGAATTCTTCTATAGGGAAGATTCCAAATAATGCATGTTTGGTCTTTTAAATAAAGGAATTTTCAAAGGAAAGACATTGGATAAAATGGAGAATCATAATAGCATTGCTCAGAAAAAAAAAAAAAAAAGAGTTCCACTTCCTCCAACTGTATCCAATTATTGCACTTTCTTTTCTTTAACTAGGCCCCACAGTGTGGGTACTATCTTTAGGATCTATCAGAATATCATATGCTGCCTAGATAAAGACTATTTCTTGAATTCAGAGGGTCACTAAGTCAGCTGCCTATACCAGACTTTTAAAAATCAAGTGAAAAAGACCATGCCATGAAAAGCACAATTGCCAGCATTTCCATGGAAACTGGAGTACAAAGGGGCTGTTTGCCTAGAGAGGTCTGTTTATTTTATTTTATTTTTTTAAAAACTATCAAGAATAACCCTTTGAGATGTGACATTCTGTTTTCACAAGCGCACTCAAGGTGTCAGACAGAGCCCAATTTTATATTCCTTGAAAATAGAGTGTGCTGTAGTGTTTGCCGGACTTTTCAACATGTCACTTTCAACCAATTTTATGTACAAATGGGTTACAGTCCCATGAAAATATTCAGAAAAAAGAGGAAACTGTTTCAAAAAAAAGAGTATTAAGTATTATTACATTGAAAGCCATTCAGAGTGGAAAACCTTCCCACCCAAACTCCATCTTTTGGAGGAACAGGGAACCAGAGTATTTCTAGAAAATGGAAGAGTCCCATCTTTACCAACTAGAAGTCTGAGGGGAGCTCAGTTAAACTGGTCAATCATCTCCCCTCATCTAAAATCATGCTTGCTTTGGTGACATGATCTTGGAATTGCTTTCAAAGGCATCCTTCGTCCTCTGTCCTAAGAGACACTCATTTCAATTCTCCCTCCAATATGGTTCCAGGATGCACATGCTTATCCTGAGACCAGGTCTTCCACCCCACAGAGAATTTATTACGTAAGATTTACTGAGCAATGTTGGATTGCAGGGTATTCCAGGAGTCATTTCCATCTTTAAAAGAATATATTCATTTAGAGCACTGAGGGCTGGCTTCTTAGATCTGTCACTTAAAAATATGCCCCTCTTGCACCGATGTAGCTTTGATGCAACCACGTCTGAACAGCAGCCTTTCGAGGTTGTGTCAAGACAAGAAGGGGGGATAATTTAAGGTGACAGGGCCAATTTTAAAACAGAGGCCCAGTGTTCCTTATTTTGGGGACTGGGCTCAAACTGAGCTACTTTATGGCATCTAGAACTTCTTAGAGAGTTTCTCAAGTTTTACTCTCCACTCCCAGGAAAATAAGGCTTTCTACCAAGAGCACGGATGGAATCTTTGCCCAGAGCAGATTTCAGGGACTTGACATTGAGGGACATTATATGAATTAAGAGGAGTTCTGTTGATTTCCCAGAGCTTTTTCTTTGACAGCCTCTTTTAACATTGAAAATATTTTATACTTGTATATGCTGTACGCAAATATTTTGTATGTCAAAATGAAATGCCTTTAACATTTCATCTTGTTTGGAGTGGGCATCAGAAGTGGCCAACCCTTGGAGAAATTATGAACCAGGCCACAAATCCCTTCTTCCCTTCTAGTGCATGTTTCCCTTTTTTCACCTTCAAGCTGCATAGCCCCCGTTAAAGTGTCTTGAATAGTGTCCCCCCACCCACAGGCTGCATTCGAGTCCACACTCCCAGGAGCTGTGAATGTGATCCGATTTTGGATAAAGGGTCTTTGCAGGTATAATTCAGTTAAGAATCTTGAGATCAGGGCAGCCCAGGTGGCTCGGTGGCTTAGCGTCGCCTTCACCCTGGGGCTGGATCCTGGAGACCAGGGATGGAGTCCCATGTCGGGCTCCCTACGTGAAGCCTGCTTCTCCCTCTGCCTGTGTCTATGCCTCTCTCTCTCCCTCTGTATGTGTCTGTCATAAATAAATAAAATCTTTAAAAAAAAGAATATTGAGATCAGATCATCCTGAATTAACAGAGGATGCTAAATCCAGTGATATATGTCCTTGTAAGAGACAGAAGAGGAGAAGACACAGACACAGATGAGAAGGTCAAGTGAAGACCTATGGGAAGATGGATGCCAAGATTGGACTTATGCTTCCACAAAGCAAGGAACATCTGAGTCACAAGAAGAGACAAGAAAAGATTCTCCTTCAGAACTTTTAGAAGGGACAGATTATACCAATATCTTGATTTCAGATTTCTGGCCTCCAGAGCTGGAGAGAATACATTTCACATATTTCAGTTGCCCTGTTATGGGGATTTGTCTGTCTGCTCTTGGAACCTCATATAACTGTGTTCTCTGTATCATTCTTATCTCTAACAGCCCTAACTTGCAATAACAGACACTTGCAGATCCCTGGGTTAAACTGCTTTGCGCATGGCAGGGCACTCAGCCTCAGTGCTTTTGTGACATTTGGGATGGATAAATCTTTGTTGTTGGACTGCTCTGTGCATTGTAGGACATTGAGCAATATTCCTGGCCTCTACCCACTAGATACCAGTAGCAAGTCAATCCCCCTCTCCATTGGGACAATAAAAAATGTATCCAGATATTGCCAAATACATATCTTCTGAGAGAGCAAAATTATGCCCAGTTGAGAACCACTGGTATATGACATTTCTCTGCTTGGAACATGGCTGTCCTTAAGCTACTGGTAAGCTCTTGATTTCTTCCTTGATTCTCAAACATAGGCGCTTCTCCTTTATTCCAATGACAGCCTGCACAAACCTTGGTTAAAGCAGTGAGCTTACCTCACTTCATTTTTCTGTCTGAACCTCTGCCTTCTTGTGCTTAAAGTTTTCCAAGAAGAAACGTATGTCTTTGTATGTCTGTTCCCCCCAACCCCCTGCACCTAATGTTTGTTATGATAAGAAGGAAAGACCTAGCGTGGTCACTATAAGACCCCCAGAGGAGGCAGATGCACATGGCCCAACAGATGCTTTATTAGCAGAAAAGCTTTGTCCTCACACCTCAGTACAGACTCCTGGGAGCTGGACTGGGCCTTCTGCAGACCACAAAGGCTTCTTTTGTGCCCCAGGCCTGAGGCTGGCAATTTGAGCAGCGTGGGCAGCTTCTGAGACCCCTTTTCTGTAGGCAGGCACCCTTATGCTTGTTCTGTGGCTCATCAGTCCCTTGAGCCGGTCCTCAAAGACAGGGTCTCATGGTCATCGACATTTAGGAAACCCTGTTCCTTGTTTTCCCTCTCAGAAATTCACAGTGCACATTAGTAAAGGAGAGAGTGAGCTAGAATTTGCTTCATATTATTCAGATCACTGTTTTTCTAGACTTCTAGGACCATGGAACTTAAAGCATCTAAGAAATCTACAATGTTGGAACATATATTCTAGGAAATGCTAACTTAAATTCATACCCTAATAGCATCCACCTGAGGCAGCACTTGCATGCTGACCCATGTTGTTTTTTTATTTGTACATTTTTAGATTTATATTAGTCCCTGTATATCAAGAAGTTTCTCCTAAAAATGGATGTAGGGGTTTTCTTAATTTTTTTCATTTCCTATTTGGTATCAATTGGCTGGGACTCCCTGTTCATTTTAAAGGGGGAAGAGTTTTCTCTAGTAAACCCAAGTCCCCACCACGCCCTTTCATCTCTCTGATGAAAGCTAAGAGTCAGAAGCCTTTTATTATTGCTAATACCGTCATCTTCACTGTAAGTAGAGAAATACTGCTCTCTTAGAAATGGGAGCAAAGAAAAAATAGGCTTGAAGGCTGTGTTTCAAGAAAAAATGGGAGCATGCATCTTGACTCTCATATACATGGGCAACATCACCTGGTGTGCTGAGATTTGCATGCTGTCCAGAGAGATCTGAAGGGCACAGAAAGGCAACTGCAGGCAGAGCTGATCAAGGGAAGTAGAAGAGCCTGTCCCTCCAACACCTAAAGGGTGTTGGCACCCAGGATTCTAACCAGAAGTGGACCATTCCTTCACTTCTTTAGGAGAGAGACTTTAAAGAGAGTCTCTTTTAGGGGAATCTGGGTGGCTCAGTCACTTAAGCATCTGCCTTCAGCTCAGGTCATGATCTTGGGGTCTCGGGATGGAGCCCCATATCAGTCTCCCTACTCAGGGAGCAGTCTGCTTCTCCCTCTCCCTTTTACCCTCTCCCTTATTCGAGCCCTTTCTGTTTCTTAATTAAAAAACCAAAATCTTAAAAAAAAGAATTTTCCCTAAAAAGGAGTCACCACAGAAGTGAAGAATCTTTGGGGTAGATAAAATTGTCCAGCTGGATGTGAGAAGGACATGCACACAAGCAAAGAAATCCAAAAGTGCAGAGTGTGTCTAATATGTTTGTGGCAAGTCTTGTTTGGTTGTTACTGCAGCTCTGAGGGTCTGGAGTGGGGATCTCATACAATAAACAGATGGAAGAGAAGCAAGGTACATTGAAAAGTTTCTCATGGATCCAGGCTTTCCGGATTGGAAGAATGCTAGTACATACACCCCTTCTGATACCTAAAACTTGACCAGATTTCTTCATGTGAAGGAGAGTGATCATCAGATAGCCCCAAACAGGTGGAGAGAGGGCCACAAAGACTTAAGCCAAGAAAGGATCTATAATTGGAGTGTGGCCGACACCAAGGCAGCGGGGTGGGAGGCGGGGGCATCTGTCCCAAATGCAGACACATTTTTTTGTATCCTTCTCAGCTAGTCTGGCGGAGGGACAATGGTGACATGAGTTCAGTGGTCTCAGGCCAGCCAGGTATTTAGACTTAGGTGTTAAGAACTGGGATCATGGGTTTGTCCAAACTGAGCCTGTCTTTGTGAAACTGTTCACTTTTCCCTGAAGGAGTTAACATGGTGCCTCACAGTGACGACCAGCACAATTAAAATGTCATTTAGACCCTTGGAGAATCATCTGGCTCCAGATTTTAAAGGGCCTCTAATAAGACCTCGCAAGCTCTTTAGGGAGTGAGATAACATTGTTATTGGTGTGAAAGGGGGGTGAGGGAGCATGGGGTCATGGTCTAACCCAGGGAAGATAAATCTCCCTGTGCCGAGCAGAGGCCTGGCCATCTCCTTGCGATGTGGACTTTATATACAGGCTCTGAGTTGTGATTCCTTAAACTGGTCCCACTTTAGCCATGGGTCCCCACGAAGGCAGATCTGTACAATCTCATATTCCAGGAAGTCAATGTAATGTCACAGGCCAATGAAATTGACTAGTCTGACAGGAACACACAAACAACCAGGACGTAAGGCTGCACCCCACATCCCCCTGCCGTGTTTATTTAGGAGTGGAGGTCCATTAAGTGCTCCGTGATGGCCTCCTGATAACACACCCACCTTTGCAGGCCGGCTGGGGCTGGATGTCTGCCCTTAAATGTGACAGCTGACATTTTTGGATACACTTAAAGATGGGCAGAGGACAGAAACCACACATCTTAAAGTTACAGCCTCTCTTGCTTGTGCTTAGGAACAAGTGGTTCTTTTCAGGGCTTTCCATCTATCTTGAGGGTCTCTTTTTCTCTCCAAGAATATTGCAAAACCTGGCACGAGATGTTGGTGCACCATTGCTGGTGGAAGCAACATTTTGGCAGATCGTTGGGGGGATGCACCAGGAAAATAATGCTGAGGTACACATGCTTTATCAATGGTGTACATTTTGAGGGACAAGGAGGTGAGGCAGAGACCCCCAAATTCTTTAACACTTCTTAACCAGTCATGTCTCTGAAAGTCTGAAAACTGAATTGCACCTTTTCAGGCCAGTGACTCCCTCCCTGAGTTCTATTCTGTTAGTTCCCACAGGCATCCTTGTGTTCTCCCCACCTGAACTTCACAACTGTCTTGTTCATTGCTCCTTGCCCCCTACTCTGCTAAGAATGTCCTATCTTTGATCTTTTTATCTTCATTGATTGACTGACTGACTGACTGATTGATTCACCTAATATTAGCTGAGTGCCTGGCCCTGAATTCCCTGGTACAAAGGATACTGCAGTAAATAACTCAGAAAAGTCCCTGTTCTTGTGGAGTTGACATTCTGCATAGGGCAAGGAGTCAGATAATAAGTAAATCAGTAAATAAAGATGTGCATTTCTGGGAGGAATAAATGGCATGAGAGAGTGAAACAGAGTGAAGGGAGAGGGTAGAGGTGAGGAGGGGCCTGATTTAAGTTGGGTGGTCCAGGACGGCTTTACGGTGGAGGGGACAGATATGGGACTATATGGGGCAGCCCTGTGGCTCAGAGGCTGATGTTCCATTTGGTGGTGGTGGTGGTGGTAGTGGAGATCCCCTCCCTTCTCCAGAGGACAGGGTTAGGTCTGGATTGGTTGAGAAATACCAGACTACTTGGGGGCAGAAAAGGTATGAGCCAAGCTGGTAGGGGGAGAGAGGGGAATGAAAGATCCAATCAAAGAACTAGGGAGAGCCAAGGACATGCAGGACTCTGAAGGTCATGGTTAAGGGATTGGATTCAATTGGTAGGAGGGGGAGCCAGAAAAGCACGTGAGCAGCGTGTGATGGGATGGGATGTGCATTAAATCAGTGTTGTATCTCTCGGCTCTTTTGTGCCAATTCAGGTGTAGCCTGTGCTGTGAACCGTTTGCATCAGAAGGAACGCTCGGCTCACAGTATGACCGTGTACTGATGACAAGGCCCACCTTCCTGTCCACTGCCTGTGTGTTCAATGACGACAGGAATCATGCCCGGTTGGCCCTGATTCTCCACTTTGCACACGGTGCCTCATCAATAAATGTCTACTGCATTGACCTTAATTATAAGCTCCTGGAGGTTAATAACGTTCACCCAATTTATTTTGTAAAATTCCAAAGGGCCCTTCAGAAAAGTTCTTTGATGGGGACTTGAGTTCTTGAAACAGTGGTATTAATGGATCATCACCCAGATGCTCCCACCTAGTTGGGAGGGTAATTAGGGTGAACTAGACCAAAAGAATTTATTCAAATCACTCCCTTTGGTCAATTAGTTTCCTGCAGATGATTTTAGAATGTTTCTCAAATGTGTCAGTGTTCAGGCAATGAAAACAAGATTAAAAGCCCAGACTCCTTGTTGCAGGTTCCAGAAAAAAAAAACAACAAAAAAACAAAAAACCAAAAACGTGCATTTTAACGGCTGCTCTCCTAACTTCAAAATTAAACATATTACATTCTTGGGAGTACGATTTCAGCTTCTTTACATTTATGACACAAATGGAGCCATTCGCCCTCACTTCAGTCCATAAAGGCAAGACTCATTAGAAGGAGGAAATTTCCTTTATCATTAATGGGCCACACTCACATGATAAACCCAGCTCTGCTTCTCCCACCCCCTTTCCCGAAACTTCGATTCTCGTTTTAAGCAGTTCCCACATAGACTATTTATCTTCCACATTTCCCCAACTCTCAATGGCACCATTATATCCTTTATTTGGAATCATAAAACTTTGAGAATAAAAAAGAAGCAAATTAATCCTCCCAGGGGAGAGAGGGAAGAGGGATCCTGCCAGCGTTTAACTTGTAGGATTGGACTGGCCTCGAAACACAGTTTTCTTTTTCAACAGCTTAGCCGGTGGGGGGAAATGAATGGTTATGACAGAGAGTCCTGAAATAAAATGCAGAATTATGCAAACGCGTTAAAAACTGACATCTTGAAATAAAAACTGTTGAAAGCCCGAGGAATAAACAATGCGGGCTGGAAGGGGAACGTTTTGAAGCGACGAATGGGTCACTCTGCTTTTATTATTCACAGCGGAAAAATAACCTCGATCATGATGTGAAAACCACAATTTCCTTTATTTGTGGATCATACCAGATTAAAAAGCATTCAGGGAAGAAGTGCGGCGGGGGGGACTGAATGCCCTCCAAAGAGGCAGGCGCTCCGTGCTCAGAATCCTGTCGCAGACACTGCCTTGCTCTGTCCCATTGCCTGAGTCACTTAACCTCCTCATGACTCCCTTCTCATCATCAAGCTGGAATTAAGGAGTGGGTCTTTCCTCTGGGGCCTGAGATCTGGATTTCCTAACAGCCAATTGGATAACATGCTTGGCCATTGCAATTTGCTCTAAGGAGTCTCAAGGTTGTTGTGAAAACAAGCGATAAAAGTCAGTTAACAAGCCGGCTGCCACCAGAATGGCCAATGAGAAAACCTACGGCGTAGAGTGCCTCCAAGTGAATCTCCAGGTTTGGGGTTCTGGAAACAGATCCTATAGCTAGTAAAGCCTTTATGATTTTATTTTATTTTTATGACTTTTTCAATTGTGAGCTAGAGTCCCTAGATAATAGCTGAATATTGCGCTCTCTTAAAGTAGAATGAAAATCATTGAGCTGAGAAACAGTATACAAGCAGAATATGACAGCTTAAAAGGATTTTAGAGATAATCTGGTCTAGCACTTTCATTTTGCAGAGGATGAACTTGCCGATGCAGGAAGTTTAAATGACCTCCCCAAGCTTATGGACCCACAGATCTGATGGTAGCCACCAGCTTTGAAACAGGATTTTGACGGTGGCTTAGTTGATCCAATAATTTCAACAGGAGTCCTTGAAGAAGGCTGGTGAGACCAGAAGTTTCTGCATCCCGGTTAATTTGATGGTGGGCCAGAGGGTCAATGCTGGATAATGTTCTTTATTATGAAAGAAGTCTTCCAAATCTAGAGGAGGCACTTTTTAGAAAAATGATATGAGCTGTAGCTGTTAATTGCAATGTAAATTGCAGTAATTTTTGTTTAAATTTTCCTTCCCTTTCTCCCTCTTTCTTTTCAGTCTCCGTCTCTTTCTTCTAAAAAAAAAATTTTTTTTTTTAAAATAAATTTGAGGAGACATTCTGGAGAAAAACGAGGTAAAGGTAAAGGCAATCTAGCTCATGGTTACCTAGCGCTGAGAGAAAAACCCAGAAGTTGGAGGGAGGCTAATTCACAGAGTAGAGAGGAAAAAGCTCCTGTGATTTACTCTGACTTGCTAATTTTCAGAAGGAAATTAATAAAATTGATTCCAGCAAAAACTCTAAGTGGACAAATAGAAGAAAAACAGATCGAGAATTGTGGATATTTAGGGCAGAGAGAAAGTTCTTAGAGAAATCTTTCCCTCAGGGAGAAATAAATATTTAGGAGAAATCACTAACTCTAAGGGTCGTTAAAGCAAAGATCACTCATAGGATGGAAGCAAACCCTCCCACCAACTATTAATTCCAATTCCTAGACTCGGTGGCAGTAACATGATTAGTTATTGTGGGTTCTGGAAGAAAGCAGGACCCTTGGCAATAAAGCCCTGGAAATATGTATTTTTAAGTACTATAAAAGATGTGGAAAGCAACTTTTCTTTTCATCCTGGGGACTAGAAATAATACACCTGCAAGGACAGATGAATGGCATAATGTTGGCATTCAATGGGGCATTAAACATTTTGCGCCACGTTTATGGGGTTTTCCTGTCATTAATTCTAGGTAAAATAAACTTTTAAAAAATGTTTTGTTGTGTTTTTGGATCGCATTTATTTTTCACCAACTTGCTTTCCTTTGCAATTTTTTTTTCTGTTTTTCTTTTTTTTTTTTTTCATGTCTATTATGTTTTCTTGTGTCCATTGGTTCTTGGCTAGTTTCCTAGCTGGCCTCCCTGTGCTAAGGGGGCCTTTATTTTTCCCGCCCCTGCCCCCTTAGTATTCTTTCTTTCAGTCCTGCTGCACACGTTCGAACCCACGTCAGGGTCGGATGTGGTTGGTTCTGCTGGCTGCAATCATTGTGGTTTGCCTGTGGGGTTGGCAAGGACAGACTGTCCTGGAGCTGCACAGATTGGGGCCACCTGAATCTCTCCACCACCAGGGTACCCATTTCTACAATTGATTGTGATGGCAGGGCCTTGCATTGCTTCCTAGTTCAACTTGCGGCCTTCCTCCTTAATTTTGTCTGCTTCCTTAAAGAAGTTATCTTCCCTATTAGCAGTACACAAACCTTCCCTCTTAAGCTTGGTCAAATTTGCAGCTTAGGGAGGAAGGAAGAGTAATGCAGTAGGAGTCAGTTTGCCTACGTCCCTTGTTCCAGGTCTGATACTCACACAGCACCTGTGACATTAAACAAACCATTGAACCCACTAATGTTCAGTTTCCTAAGAGGTTTAGGTAAGATCAATGTGTCACCTCCTGAGATCTGTAACATAGGAATTCTCTGGGGCTCCAGGAATAATAGAGAAGTGGAGCAAGAAGGGAGCTGAGAAGAGCACACTTGATTTGTTGGGATAGAGACACCTGAATGGGTAGAATTTGACTTGAGAAAGTAAGGCTAGCAGCTTACCAAGTGTGGTTCAAGGATTAGCCTTTGGGACCCCTTGGAGCTCTTAGGAAAACTGATTAAGTTACTTACCAAGTAATTATGGAAAGCTGACTATGTGCCAGGTTCTGTTTTGGGTGCTTGGCACATAGCAGTAGACAGATAAGATGCATTCCTGCTATCACAGAGCTTAACCTTGGTTAGTGTTTCAGGTGGTTATACATGCTAGGAAGAGTCTGGTCTTCTAAGAGAAGGGTGAAAGGCTGCTGTTTCATACAAGGTAGTCAGGGAAGCCTTCATACAAGGTAGTCAGGGAAGCCTACTGGAGAAGGCAGTGCTGGAGCAGAGACCATAATGAAGTAAAAGAGGGAGCCACGTGGATGTGTAGGGAAAGAGTATTCCAGGTGGGGGGAAGAGCTAGTGCAAAAGCCTGGAGGATGGGCAGCCTGGGTGGCTCAGCGGTTTAGCATCGCCTTCAGCCCAGGGTGTGATCCTGGAGACCCGGGATCAAGTCCCATGTTGGGCTCTCTGCATGGAGCCTCCTTCTCCCTCTGCCTGTGTCCCTGCCTCTCTGTCTCTCTCTCTCTCTAGTCTCTCATGAATAAATAAATAAAATCTTAAAAAAAAGAAAAATGAATTTAAAAAACAAACAAACAAACAAACAAACAAAAAAACAAAAGCCTGGATGTGAATGGTATGTTTGAGAAATAGCAAAGGAGGCTGGTGTGGCTGGTGCAGGATGGGCTGGGGAGGGGGAGGGGCGTGGGATTCCTGAGTTCTACCACCAAGTCCATCACTGTATGCATAGGCCTGGAGTTGGGTTAGATTCAGACGCTAAGCATCTTACGCCCGTTCAACATTTGACACTAAGGTTTGCCCAGTGACCAGGTGACAGGTGAGATCTTCTGGTTCTGAATCCTGAGCCGAGCCCTTTAGGCCAGTCAGTGAGCATTCTGTTGAGAACTCCATCTAGAGTCTGTGTTAGTCTCTCTGGAACTTCGTTTTCATAGCCTGGGAACAATCTTCCCCTTGATTCCAGAGAATTCATCATCATCCCTGTTGGGTGATCCTTGGGTGTCTGTCACTATGAACTCTGAACTATTTCCTGGGTTTAGATCTCTAATGATCAGCACGAGGAAAGTAGAACAATGAAGACAAGTTACCTCTTGGTGCTCAGAGGGGACTCCCCCTAAATTTAAGGAATGCCCAAGTAATAATTTAGACATTTAAATCTACTGAGACATGAGAGTCAAAGTTTTTTAACTGAATTGATCCAATCTAGTAGAGAGCCTTTGCTGGCTTCAGACCATGGGTAACGATGGATGTTTGTTAAACAGAAAATTCAGTTGGACATCTTTGTGACTTATCCCATGCTGCAAAGGATTTTGAGTGTGTGGTAGTTTATCCTCATATCTTTCTTTTTCTTTTTTTTTTTTTTTTTTTTTTTTTAAAGATTTATATATTTGTTTATGATAGACACAGGGAGAGAGAGAGAGAGAGGCAGAGACACAAGCAGAGGGAGAAGCAGGCTCCATGCCAGGAGCCTGATGTGGGACCCGATCCCGGGACTCCAGGATCACGCCCTGGGCCAAAGGCAGGTGCCAAACCGCTGAGCCACCCAGGCATCCCCTCCTCATATCTTTCTAAGACCCTTTCCTGAATCTCTTTTAGTTCCTGGGCCCAAGTAGCCAGGCCCTGGGGAAAAGTGTATCTGTCACATTAAGAGCCTTGAGGATCAGAATTTAATAGGCTCCTCATTAGCTGATTAAAAATAGGGCCAGAAGAAACTTCTGGTAAAGAGATGCCCACTTTCATCTGAGTGGTCTGGTTCTCAAGGACCCCCACGATAGCAGCCAGACTGCTCAGTGAACAAACAAATGTCTCATGGGTCCTCATGCAGAAAATGTTTCCCAGATGCACCAGCCACCCCTCTGCTCATTGAGCTTGCTTTTGCAGCTGTGATGTCAGCTCTGGGCTTTGATTCACAGGCTTCTCGGCCAGAAATCCCACCTCTCTACTTATCCCCAGGGAGAAAATCCCACTGTCCCTCAAGCCCAGCTGGGACATTGCTCCTTCCATGAAGATGCCATGGAACAGAAGGTGTCCATTCTCTACTTCTGAAACCTTAGATTACTCTCTGGCTGCCCTTACCTCTTCAAAATCATGACCTTTTTCATGCCCCATCTCCCTATTTTGGGCAGAAATATCTTACAGTTGTAATTCAGAGTTTATTCCATGGGACCCCCATCAGACTTTTTCTTTTTCTTTTCTTTTCTTTTTTTTTTTTTTTTTGTAGTCTCTAGGTTATGTGAAGCCACGTCTTTTTCATTTGGTTATCTCCAGTGCTAGCATGGTGACACATTGGGTGGTGTATGATCATCACACATTTACTGCCAGAATGAATATAATTAGCTGAATGAATTCAGGTCTAGCACAGACAGTGTGCCCAGTGTAGGATTTACACTACGTTATAAAGAACTAGTACAAATGAATAAAAATGCAATCAGAATACCAAGAGGTACACCATAAAGAACTAGACAAGATAATGCACAGCAGATAGATTAGTAGGCAATGTCTGGCTTCACTAATTATTTTTTAAAAAGATTTTATGTGTTTATTCATGAGAGGCACAAAGGGAGACAGGCAGTTTTAAAATTATTTTTTAATTTTTTTAACAGATTTTATGTGTTTATTCATGAGAGGCACAAAGGGAGACAGGCAGTGACAGAGGCAGAGGGAGAAGCAGGCTCCCTGCAGGGAGCCCGATGTGGGACTCAATCCTGGGACCCCAGGGTCACGCCCTGAGCCAAAGGCAGGCACTTAACCGCTGAGCCACCCAGGCATCCCTGACTTAACTAATTCTAAGAAAGCAAAATGATCATGCCCTTTGCTGATGACTTGGGAGACTTGGGACATGTATGCATTTGCTGGCATATTTGGTACAGTGTCTATCAGTGCACACCATGCACGTTGATAAATGTGTATTTTGAGTCATAGAACTTTAATATGCTTTGACACAATAATCCTGCTTCTGGGAATTGATTATAAGGAAATAATTCAAAATAAGGGGAAAAAAGACCCACAATTTTTTTCCAAGTTCTGCTCCTTATAATTTTAAAAACAAAGCTGCTAATGCTGTATTCAGTAATAAGGGTTGAATAAAACCTGATCCATATATACTTCCTGTGGAATACTTAACAGCCAATTTAAAAGTCACTTACAGAGGTTTTGTACAAACTGAGCTACGGTTTAAAATAAATCTAATAATAAGGTGGAATATTTTTGTTGTTCAGTAGACACACCGACTAGGAGAAGAAAGGCTGAGTTGGAACTAAAATGGGGTCAAGGGCATTTATTTGGCTTGTATTTCATCTTTTCCGACCTTGGATTCTTCATCTACAAAATGGACACACGATTTTTTACTTCTTAGGATGAGATAAAATGTGTGCAAAATCCAGGGCCTGAGCATAAAGGGCATGCTCAATGAATAGATATTATTATAATTTTAGCAGAATTTACTGCATGTATAAGATCAAGGTGCCAGGACTATGACAGATAGTTAGGGATGAATGGGAAACAAATGGGCTTTGGTATTGTTTCCTATTGCAGTGGGAATTTTAGGAGGAGTAGACACTGAGAAGGTAAGGCAAGATTTTGAAGGATGGGGAGAATGGATGGGGAGAGTGTGGTAGGAGGAGAAGAAGACGCAAATGGGTCAGGGAGACCGTTTGGCACAACATGGGTTATGCCAAAAGGCAGTGGCTGGCCTGATTAATAGAGACAAATAATGCAGGTGAGATTCTGGAGATCTTTGCCAGCACCCATTTTTGAAAGAAAGCATTCTTAAGTGAAGGTGAGTATTTGAATAGTAAAGTAAGGTTTGGCAGAAGACTGAAGCTTCTGAAACTCCTTACTGACGGAATGGAAGGAATTAACAGTCAGACTTCATCCTCTGCCTTCCTTCCTATCCCAGCACTCACATGATCCAAGATCAGTCATTTACATGTTAGTGTGAATTTATTGTTCCTATTTTCAATAACCGATCAAAAAGTACTTAAGAATTCTTCAAAGTATTTGCACTTTAAGTCTTATTCCTTACTATAGGATGAAATATATTATGTGACAAGAATTCTAGTCATTGGGGACTGTGAAGAGAGGCACACATGCTGACATTGAATATGTAAATTGTTAGTAATTCTGACATAACATATAATTCCACCTCTGTCATGAAGTCATTACTTTGCTTAATTGCTCATTAATTTGTTCAATCAATTGTTTATCCATCTATCTGTCCATCCATTCTCTTTCTTTCCTTTTTTTAAAAAAAGATTTTATTATTTATTTATTTATGAGAGATACAGAGGGAGAGAGGTAGAGACACAGGCAGAGGCACAAGCAGGTTCCATGTAGGGAGCCTGATGTGGGACTCGATCCCGGGACCCAGGATCATACCTTGAACTGAAGGCAGATGCTTAACCGCTAAACCACCCAGGCATCCCTGTCCATCCATTCTCTATCCATTTATACATCTGTCCATCCATCCATCCATCCATCCATCCATCCATCCGTTTGTCCACTTATTTAGCAATTGTTCATAAAGCATTTATCTTGTGTGAGCAGAATGCAGGTATTAGGATTATAAAAGTGAATAGTACATAGCGACATTTCTTGTGGATCTTGGAAGATTATGCTTGAACAAAAACCATATTCAAAAGTCTTGTACAATGTTTTCTGTGTAGAATTAGTTAACTAGATGAAAGGGAGCAAAACAATAAAAATAAGCATGGTTATCTCTTGTCTAGGGGCTTTGACCACAGGGGGCAGCTGTGAGTCATCTCTCATAGGCCTCCAGTATAAACACTGTGTAGGATGTCCTACAAAGCCCCTCAACACTTGGTCCCCTGGGCATCCCCAGTCTTATCTCCACCACTTCCCCCTCCACTTGATAACCCACACTGCAGCTACCCTACCTCAGCTTTTGCTCCTGAGCCTGCCAAACTCTTTCACATCTCTGTGTTTTCATGAACACTATATATATTTCCAGTCTGGAACATTCCACTTCAGTTGCTCACTGTCCTAATACTCCTTTCCAACCCCATCGTTAGGGCAGTTTCTCCCTGAAGTCTTTCTGGTCTTCCCCAGGGAGAGCAAGCCATTGTCTTATATGTGTCCAAGAGCACTTTATTTTTATTTTTTAAAAGATTTTTTTATTTTATTTATTCATAGAGACACAGAGAGAGAGAGAGAGGCAGAAGACACAGGCAGAGGGAGAAGCAGGCTGCATGCAGGGAGCCTGATGTGGGACTCGATCCTGGGTCTCCAGGATCACACCCTGGGCTGAAGGCGGCACTAAACTGCTGCGCCACCAGGGCTGCCCCCAAGAGCACTTTAGAGATGCCTTTGGCCATGCCAAGAATTGTAAAGTAGCAGACATCTGGGTGAAGTGGAAAGCATGTGTGATTCCAAGAGGAATGGAATTGACCATGAATTCTGCCTTCAATCCTCACACCCCTCACAAACTGCTTGACCTGGGTCTGGTCACCCAACATCTCTAAATTCTTGGCTTTCTCACATTCTCACTGTTTGCCTTATTGCAAACAATTACCCTTCACGAGTCATAATGGGGATAAATTATGCATTATGATGTGTTGTGAGGAGCCAGTTCTGGGCCTTGTACATGGTAAGTGCTCAAAATTTGCTCATTGTGTCCTCTTATTGTCACCCTTGATGTGCCAGACTCTGTCGTGGCACTGTGAATGCCTCAGGGTCAGATTACTTGCCTGTGCATCTCTCAATACATCCAGAGAATTCTTGCTTCTCGGAAGCATACAGCATGGCTATTAAGAATAGGGACTCTGGCACCAAACTTCTTGGGGGAGCCTAATGCTATTACTTGCTAGCTGTGTGGCCTTGGGGATGTTACTTGAGCTTTCTATGACTTGGTTTTCTTATCCGTCGAATGGGGATAATACTAGTTTTCACCTCATAGGGATGTTATAAAAGTTTACATAAGGCTCTGGCCATGGTAAGCCCTCATTAAGGTAGGCTATTATTAGTAGGTGCTCAAGAACTGTTTATTGAAAGGCCAATGAATAGATGTTAGTGTGTGATAGTCTCAGGAAGTCTGGCTAACATGAAGGTGTTTATTTGGTTCAGAATGCCTGTTTCTTGACCTACCTGTAATTAGTTTCTATTACTAGGTTGTTATTAAGTTGAGAGGAATTACTTTCCTGTGACGGGCAATGTCTTGACATACTGAAGGTTAAATGCTCCTGACACGTCTGACATTGGCGTTGAAATTATTTTGTTGTTTTTAGTAATATGGATGAGTTCGAAGGTGTGGTGTGGGTCAGAAGTAGAGGTTTTCCTGTAAAGGAGTGACCAGAAATGTCTGAGCCGTGGTCTCTGAGAATGTTTGGAAATATCCCCTACAAGTCTTAAATCTCCTATCTGAAAGAATCCACGTTGTTGGCTTTTTGAGGAGGAAATTCAACAAGATTGTAAAGCCCGAGAGGAAGGAGGCCCATCTGAGTCTTTATATTTGAGTCAACGTTCAAAACAGTCCTGGGTCTGTGACATTGCTCGTGAAAGACTTGTGAGTTAATTATGTAAAAAGTGAAGATATTTTTCTTCCCAATCTGGAGCTCATCCTCTGAAATTTCCATGTGATCAGTGCCTGCCCACAAAGAAAGCATTATTGTTAGTTTACATATATGTTTTATTTCTGATTATGAGATTTAAAAAATATGAAGTAATATTTTCTGTTAAGAGGCTTGGCTTAGGGAGACCTGTGGCTGGCGGTCACTTCTGCCTTCAGCTGGCTGAGTGACTTTAGCCATGTCTTTAACTGCTCTGAGCTTCAGCTTCCTCACCTGAATGGGAAGCAGTTGGACATTAATTATGATAGTAACAAGGATCCCATTTTGCTGACCATGTGATGACACTGCGCTAAGTGCCTTAGAATTCCTTGCATTTTATTTCCATAGCAATCCCGAACAGTAGCTACTTTTTACCCTCCTCATGTTACAGGTAAGGAATCTGAGCTCGGGAGAGCAGTCATTTGCCAAAAGTGTAAATAGCAGGCTCAGGACTTGAGCCTGGGCTTGTTTATGTTTCACAAATCTATGAATAATCGTTGATTTGTGACAAAGAGCGCTAACATGAGTGGGGTATTTCAGGAAGGATTAAGAGGTGATTTTTCCAGTATATTAAGAAGTATGTGAACCCCTCCCTCCCTCCCTCCCTCATTCCTTCCTTCTTTATCCCCCAATGCTCCTTCAATCAAATTTCTGGCCCACCTTCCACCTGATTAGATTTTAGTTCTTTTATTTCTCTAAAAAGGGATTCTCTAGGGTCGTCTATGCTTTTTTCCAAGCCCAGCGAGTATCTTTATAATCATTTCTGACCTCTAGTTTTGTCATCTTACTTATATCCATACTGATTAGTCCCTGGCAGTCAATACTGTCTCTTCTTTTCTTTTTTGAGGTGTGTTTTTCCATCTTGTCATTCTATCCAGAGGAGAATAGATGAATGAGAGAACAAAACATCAACAATCGCAGAGAATTGTACCGTTGCAAAAAGTGGTCGCTTTTCTATCTGTAGAATATCAGCAATTCTTTTCTTAGATCTCCAGTTGAGTTCACAGGTGTTCAGAATGACTTGATAGCTATCTAGCTGAATTGTAGGGACCAGATGAAACTAGGGTCCTCTATTTCTCTGTCATCTTTCTCTGACAATCTCCGGTCCACCTTCCAGAGTGCTAAGATTCCTGGTTACCCTTCCTCTATGGTATTCTGTAACACTCTTTTTTTTTTTTTTTTTTAAAGATTTTATTTATTTATGTGAGACACACAGAGAGAGAGAGAGGCAGAGACACAGGCAGAGGGAGAAGCAGGCTCCATGCAGGGATCCCGACATGGGACTCGATCCCGGGACTCCAGGATCATGCCCTGGACCAAAGGTAGGCACTAAACCACTGGGCCACCCAGGGATCCCCTGTACTACTCTATTGATGTGCTTGTTATAATTGCTGTTGGTTGTTAAGGTCTGTCTCTGGGTAAAATATAAACTCCTAGTGACAGGGCTGCCTTGACATCATCAGCCCGAATTCAGAGTTTGCCTGGCTCAGTAAACAAGGCCTATGGGAAATGTTTGTTCGAAGGACGAAAGAATGAGCACCTACTATGTGCACCATGATGGGGGAGGCCAGAATAATCAAAGACAGGTGCCTGGTGAACCACAGTAACATTTCTCTACAATACCACATGTGTCTTTCTAATTATGCACTTCCTCAAGCAAATGGTAGGAAGCTGGTGGGCATGCTCCACTGAACACCAAAAGATCACACTTCAGGAGTGCCCTCAAAGATTCACTCTGAATTGTAAGGAGGTTATGCTTGATAACGGTTAAGATCCCTCATGATGTTCTGTTCATCTGTTCGTTACTCATTAGCTCATTTAATCTATTACTCTGCTAAGCAATTATTACTGCCATAAACATTTACTGAGCATCTTGCTAGTTGCTGGTGATATCATTGTGAATAAAAGCTTATTCTCTAGTAGAAAAAAATGCTAGCTGCCATTTCTGAGTACTTTCATGAATCAGATTATATATATATATATATATATATATATATATATATATATATATATAAAATCTCTTGTCTTCACTATGACCCTGCAGCTTATTAGAACCATGTCAAGGGAACCCTGGGTGGCGCAGCGGTTTGGCGCCTGCCTTTGGCCCAGGGCGCGATCCTGGAGACCCGGGATCGAATCCCACGTCGGGCTCCTGGTGCATGGAGCCTGCTTCTCCCTCTGCCTATGTCTCTGCCTCTCTCTCTCTCTCTCTGTGTGTGTGTGACTATCATAAATAAATAAAAAATTTTAAAAAAAAGAACCATGTCATGAAGGAGGAAATAGGCTTAGAGAGGTTAAGTGGCTTAGCTGAGGCCACACAGCGAGGAGGTGGCAGAGCTAGGGCTTCGACTCACCACTGATAAGATTCTAGAATTCTATTCAATGAGAGAAAAGAACATGTGGCTGCAGAATGGGCAGTGTTTCTGTGAAACTCTGAGCTTTATTAAAGCAACATTCACTTATTGGTGTAAACTTTGCTCTTCAATGCTCTGCACTGATTGATGCACAGAACCCCAATTCTCCACTTAAGGAGGTCACTATGCAGAAGGGGACAAATGTTGGCAGCCACATAATTAAGGGATTATAAAGAGCGCTACTACTGGGATGTGTCCCTCAGATGGCTTCACTGGGGATGTCACATGGACATAGTCTGAAAGGAAACAACAGTCCTACAGATGCATGGGGATTTAGGAGAGAGAGCTTTCCAGACAAAGAAAAGACTCACATATAAACCTTTTTATTTTTTATTTCAAAGGGGGAAGTGGTTGTATGTTTGCTATTTCTAGAGGGTGTAGTGAAAGCTTACCATATCCTACCTCATCCCCCCTTGGCACCAGTATCAAATGATGATATTCCCTCTGGCTACAAATGAAGATTTCTTTAGAGGGCAGTAAAATTCATTTCAACAATTGCTTCCCGTGATGGTTGAGAACAGGATAAACAAAATTAGCAGCAGTGAGAGAGAATCCTTTTCACCTCTGAAGCCAAAATAGTATTATATGACACCTGAGCATGAGCTGAGTTTTGGGAGTTGAGTTCTGGGCTTAGCACCTGCTAGCTGTGTGACCTTGACCACGTTCTGTGACCTCTCTGTGCCTTTGTTTCTTATCCCTAAAGGAACTGGGCTGGGTGGACCCAGTAAGAGGATTTCAACTACTCTCTGAGGAGCTACAGAGATTCGGGGCAAATGCCCTGCGGAACAATGTGGGATCCCAAGGGGACTTTGAGGTAGAGAAGATCCGAACGTGACTTTTGTTTCAAGCCCAGCAGTTCAGCCCTTATTTGCTTTCTCCATTGCAGATTTCACTGGAAGGAAGCTTCCTCTGCTTTGAAAGAGATGCCTTGGGCTCCAGTCACCATAGTCCTTCCAAGACCTCTTCCATAGGGCTCTCAGTGACAACCAAGGTCTGGCTAAGGCGTTCGTGTGACCCTGGGAGCCTCAGTTACTTTGGAGACATGCAAGTTGGCTCACAGAGGACTGAGGACTGGGATCTGGCTTTGAGTCAGGAGCCCTGGTGCTATCAGTGTGGGTGCAGGATGGAGTCATAGGACCTTTCAGAGAGTGCAACTTTCAGAGGAAATTTAGCAAGTCATTAAGGAAACGACTGGAGACTGGATGGCAGTTAGTGAAGTGTAGCCAGCATCAGCTTATTTGCATGGCTGATGGCTGAAACAGGATCCTACCTGTAGCTTCCACTCCAGTGGCAACAAGCCAGCTCCACTGCAGTCTGCTGCGTCTCAAAACCTTCTAGGTCCCTGTGCACCTAACACTGCTGGACAACTACCAGTCAGGTGCACCAGAGACCGAAGGTGGCAAATTAGAAGGGATGGAACCAAAGAAGGTTGTCCTTGGTGGCTTCTGCCTCTGACAGGAGAAGCCTGAGGAGTGCTATTCTCAAGTAGTATTCTATTTTTATTTCTCATTAAACTTTTGTTTTAATGGGTCTCAAAATTCTGTGACAGATTTTTGGTCAAGTTGTTTCCATTAAAAAGCACTGATTTTAAAAACGAATAACTTAAAACTGCCACACACGCACACACACAAAAAATGGTCCACAAAACATTCTCCTTTCCTTCTGAAGGTTTTATGATGCATTGTTATCATTAACCAGTCATTTGCCATTAAACTTAAATGGCCAATTGACACAAAGAGTTCTGAGACCCTTCTTCCACCACCGATTAAGACTGGGGTAGCAGGTATTGGGGATAATATTCATTTAGCTTCTGAGCTTTCTGGGCAGACTTGGTGACTTTGCCAGCTCCAGCTGCCTTCTTGTCCACTGCTTTGATGATACCCACAGCAACCGTCTGTCTCATGTCACGAACAGCAAAACAGCCCAGAGGAGGATAGTCAGAGAAGCTCTCAACACACATAGGTTTGCCAGGAACCATATCAACAATGGCAGCATCCCCAGATTTCAAGAACTTGGGACCATCTTCCAGTTTTTTTCCAGATCGATGATCTATCTTCTCCTTCAGCTCAGCAAACTTGCAAGCAATGTGAGCTGTGTGACAACCCAGCACGGGTGCATATCTAGCACTGATTTGGCCTGGATGGTTCAGGATAATCACCTGAGACATGAAGCCAGCTGCTTCCCCTGGTGGGTCATTTTTGCTGTCACCAGCCGCAATGCCACGATGAACATCTCTGACAGATAAACATTCTTGACATTGAAGCTCACATTGTCCCCAGGAAGAGCCTCACTCAAAGCTTCATGATGCATTACAACAGACTTTACTTCTGTTGTAACGTTGACCAGAGGAAAGGTGACCACCATGCCAGGCTTAAGAACACCAGTCTCCACTCGGCCCATTGGTGGTACCAATACCACCAATTCTGTAGACGTCCTGGAGAGGCAGACACAAGGGCTCATCAGTTGGACTAGTTGGTGGCAGACTGCTATCCAGAGCCTCAAGCACTGTGGTTCCACTGGCATTCCCATCTTTACGGGTGACTTCCCATCCCTTGAACCAAGGCATGTTAGCACTTGGCTCCAGCATGTTGTCACCATTCCAACCAGAAATTGGCACAAATGCTATTGTGTTGGGGTTGTAGCCAATTTTCTTCATGTAGGTGCTGACTTCCTTAACGGTTTCCTCGTATCTCTTCTGGCTGTAGGGTGGTTCAGTGGAATCCATTTTGTTAACACCAACAATTAGTTGTTTTATATGCAGTGTGTAAGCCAGAAGGGCAAGCTCATGGGTCTACCCATTCTTGGAGATACCTGCTTCAAATTCACAATCACCAGCAGTAACAATCAGGACGACACAGTCAGCCTGAGATGTTCCTGTAATCACATTTTTGGTAAAGTTTCTGTGTCCTGGGGCATCAGTGATGGTCACATAATATTTGCTGGTCTCAAATTTCCACAGGGATATATCAATGGTGATATCACATTCACGTTCAACTTTCAGTTTATCCAAGACCCAGGCATACTTGAAGGAGCCTCCTTCTCAGCAGCCTCCTTCTCAGATTTTTCGATAGTTCTTTTGTTGATCCCACCACATTTGTAGATCAGATGGACAGTAGTGGTAGCCTTACCCAAATCTACGTGTCCAATGATGATGATGTTGATGTGAGATTTTTCCTTTCCCATATTGGTTTAGGGTTAGCAGTGGTTTTCACAACACCTGTATTCTGGCAGCAAACCTGTTGTGAAAAAGTCAAGTAGTATTCTAATACCATATAAAGAGGTATTATAGAATACGGGTCAGTTTTGGGCTGTGTGACTCCAGGCAAATTACTTAACCCCTCTGAGTCTCAGCTTCTTCATGTGTAATATGGGAATAAAAATTGTGAAGACTTCACAAGCCCATTGTAAGTTTTCCATGGTAGCATACCTGTGCAGTGCTTAGCATGGTGTCTGCTATGTAGAAAAGTGCTTACTCTTCATTGATTATTTGATTCTCTGGAACATCACTATTTCCAATTCACTGCCATTCAAATAGTGATAAAATAAAGCTAGTAGATTAAGATGTCATTGACCTTTATGCCTGGGGACGGTGGGCATGTGCGAATGTGCACATGTTTTGGTGCATATAGGGTAGGCTTGCCTATTACGCAGAAATCATGTGAATATATATCTCTAAATTTGGGCCCTAAAGTGTTGTGTCTATTCTAACCATGCTTTTCAGATGTTTATTTGCTCATTTATTTGTCTAAGGAATACTCACTGAGGGTCTCTACTCTGGGTTAGGCATTCTTCTGGATGCGGAGGATATACATGGGACTCCTAACTCAGTGGAGTTTACTGTAACAACTAGTTACACATCCATTCATTCAGTGTCTGTTTTGTGCTTGACATTGTTCTTGATGATGTTTGAGATGTAAAGAAAAAGAAGTTTCTGGCCTTCAAGAAATTTACACCTGCCCAGAGGAGGGGCAATTTGTGGCAGTGGGTTATACCCTTACCAGAGGCTTCTGGAGTGCTTTCTTCCCTCAGGCTCCTCTACTCTGCATTTCTATGACCCATTATGGCCCATAGAGGTGGTCCTTCCCAGAAAAAAGGCCACTTCAAGGGTCATTTGAGAATTGTAATGTCAGAAATATCAAATAAGAGTCACTCTCATTCCAAATGTTTTTAGGTAGCATATAACTGGGTCTTGTTTTTTATCCATTCAGTCACCCTATGTCTTTTGATTGGAGTATTTAGTCCATCAACATTTAAAGTAATTATTGGCAGATATGTACTTTTGCCATTTTCTTACTTATTTTCTGGTTGCTTTTATAGTTCCTCTGTTCCTGTCTTTTCTTGCTCTCTTCCTTGGTGGCTTGACAGCTTTCTTTATTGTTATGTTTGGTTTCTTTTCTCTTTTTTGCGTGTATCATTATAGATTTTTGATTTGTAGTTACCATTAGATTCATATATAACATCTTATGAGTATAACAGTATATATTAAGTTGATTTAAGAGATTCACTGCAGACCTAGAAACACATGTGGACCAAAAGCGAAAATATGGAAAAAACAACATGCAAGTGGAAGTGAAAAGAAAGCCAGGGTAGCAATACCCATATCAGACAAATAGACTTTAAAACAAAGACTGTTTTAAGAGACAAAGAAGATCATTGCCTAATGATAATGGGAACAATCCAAAAAGAAGATATATCAATTGTAAATATCTATGCACCCAACATGGGGGCATTTAAATACATAAAGCAACTATTGACAGATATAAAGGAAGAAAATGGCAGTAATACAATAATTGTAAGGCACTTAAACTCCCCACTTACATCAATGGACAAATCATCCAGACAGAAAGTGAACAAGGAAGCAGTAGCAGATTAGACGAGTTGGACTTAACAGATATAGTCAGAACATTCCATCCAAAAACAACATCATACATTCTTTTCAAGTGCATATAGAATGTTCTCCACTATAGATCATATGGCAGGACACAATACAAGTCTTAATAAATTCAGGAAAACTGAAATCATATCATACATCTTTTCTAACCATGATTGTATGAAACTAGAACTCGATTGCAAGAAAAAAATCTGGAAAGAATACAAGTACATGGAGGTTAAAAAAACACACTACTAAACAATGAATGGGTCAACCAAGAAATCGAAGAGGAAAACATAAGTTCATAGGAACAAATAAAATTGAAAACACAACAATCTAAAATCTATGGCATGCAGCAAAAGCCATCTATGAGACAAGTTTGTAGCAAACAGGCCTACTTCAAGAAACAAGAAAAATCTCATATAAACCTAACTTTACACATAAAGGAGCCAGAAAGTGAGGAACAAAGACAAAAGACCGTAGAAGAAAGGAAGTAACCAAGATTAGAGAAGAAATCAATGAAATACTTAGTGACTAAGAAAACAACAGAAAGGATCAGTGAAATCAGGAGCTGGTTCTTTGAAAAAAGAAACAAAATCAATAAGCCTTTAGCCACACTCATCAGAAAAAAAAAAGAGAGGACTCAAAAGACAAAGTCAATTTGGATAAGCCCATTAGTCACCCACAGGTTTTACGTGACTTTATTTTCTGTCCGGTGAAATGGAAATGACCAGCCTCATCTTGCAGATGAGGAGTCTGAGGTTCATGGGGAGTTTCTGTCACTTGCTCAGAGTGGCACAGAGCTTCCTGGCAGGGCAGAGCATAGAGACAGGGGTGTGGCAACACCTGTGAGGGGTTTCCAGGAGCCTGGCCTCACTTGGAGAAAATGATACTCCCTGGCTGATCATATTCTTGTTTTCCCTGCTTCTATCTGAAGTAGCAATATTGAATCTCTCTCGTGTCATTGTTCGTTGGTGGCCAATAACCTTTCCTCTGGTAATGTTTCCAGTTTTGATCACCTCTCTCCCAGCTGCCTTCTCTGCTGTAGCTCAGTAGATCATGTCTCTCCGGGCCTCATACGTTGAGATAGAGGTTTTCTATCCCACTGTGTCTATTTTTTGTTTTCCAAGAGTCCTGTGTGCTAGAATTTTAATACTGGAGTCTGTTTCCTGGTTGGGTCTTGTCTCTGTTAGCCAATGATATCATGTTTCTTTTAAACACATGGCTGGCGGTTTCATTCTCTGCCACATTTGGATGCTGTTTCTGGCTTCTGGGAGAGAAAGGTTAATTTTCCTTTTTGGTGTCTGATTTTCTTCTTTTAAGATGTAAACAGCTGACATGGTTTTAGTTGGAGTCAGAGATCTTTGTGTTGAATCTCTTAGAGCCTCTGAATAATGCTCAATAGTTCTTGACCAGTATTGCAGAAAGCATGCTTTGTGACAATTGCTCATCTTTATTTTGGCTTTCAAGTCCTGTTGTGTCTACTACTGTAAAAAAAACCTATCCTGCTTTGTCTCCCCATTTCCACTACTCCCTTCCCCATTTAGGCATCTCTCGGGTAACCACAGTGGCCTTAGAAATGGTCTCCTTGTGGCAATTCTTTTGCTGTGCCCTTCTCACCCGCTTCTGCCAGGCTGATCTTCCAGAAGCGTAGCTCTGATCTCTTTGCACATCTGCTCTAAAACCACCATGATTTCCTTTTCCTTAAAATATAAGTCTGTACTCCTAGAGATGAGTCCTCAAAGCTCTCAGTTTGACCTTGAAGTTTCTGTGAGATTTTGTAAGACTCTAAGCCAAGTAGAATGTCTGAGACCTCCTCCAAGTCCTCTAAAAAGTACTTTTATTAACTGGTAACTGTTGCTTGGCCACAAATGGTTGTAGAACTTTCTCTGCCTAGAATCCCTCCCTTTCCCTCATCCGTACACAGCCTGGATGTCTCTCAAGGCTTAGATCAACTCCATCCTCTCCAGCAACATCCCTGTCTTCTCCAGGCCTCTGTTATGTCTCTCTTGATGCCTTTCTTGTTTGAATTCCCAGTATTGTTTACCAGATAACTGGATTCCAATAATTTCACACATAAGCTACAGAATCTGCCCATGTCTGTCCAGTTAGTCCAGCTGTCAAAGTTGAATTCAGGTTATAAACTGGCTCCTAAAGTTGACACATTCTGCAGACCAGTGAAAGACTATGGTTGGTGATGCAGGTGAATCAGAATATTTCCTCTGGCCTGAGCCTGATCAATGGAAGCCTATGCATTCACCTGTGGATCACATTTTCCTATGTCTTCACTAACTTTTTTTCCAAATGTGGCTCCTCACAGCATCTAGGGTTATACATTCCACTCTACCGTATGGGCTGAACTAGGCATTTGTAAGCACTATTTTGGATCCCTTGATGCATCTTCTGATTCACTGGTCCCCTCTTCGGCCCTTTCACATAACTGATCAGCTCACTTCCTGGACACATCCCCTCACTCTTTGCCAAGATGGTGACTGTCTCCGCATCCCTCCACTTTCCAAGCATGGCTACTACCCTGGAGGTCTTCTGTGTTCACACGTGTAAGCTGCTCAGCGCTGTTCTCTCTGTCCCTGGTGTTTTTCACCTCTGGTGGCTTCCCCTCCAAGCCACTTCACTCACCCACTCTTGTGGCTACACCCTGGACTTGGTCAGTTTCTGGAACTGCTCCACCTCAGAAGTCATAAAATTCACACCTCCCACTCTCTGACCACAACTTTCCTCTCCTTCCAATTCTGTCACTTGCTTGCTCTCAACTTTCTGGTTCTCCAACTCATCTACCCTCTTCTTTGTCCTACACTCTGCTGCTCTTGTCTTTCCTCTCATCCCTGTTCACATTTTTCCACAGCTCATCACTTCAACAACTCCTTGAACTTTAATATCATTGCTCTACTTTTTGTCACACACATATCACAAATGGATCCTGCAGGATTCCAAATCATCTGCTCTTTCTGTTCCCTAACACGGCACCTGAAATTCTCTCAAGGTCACATCCCTTCCAGCCTGCAGATCAAGGCCACTATAGATGAATACAAATGGATCTCTCAACAGATACCTCAGTGCTGCCCAGCTACTACATGCTGCTTTGCTTTTCAGATTTCTCATCTGTTATCCTGGAGTCATTCCAAATATTCCCCTCTTTTTTCAAACCTCAACCTCTACCTGTACTCTAATGCTCAGAACATACAAAAGTGATGACCGGAGATCTCTCCTCATTTCCCATCATGAAACCTGTAAACTGGCATGCAGCCTTACCATTTATTCCCTCTTGGAAGTCTTATGCAGCCTTTCCAGCTTTCTTGGGGACCTTTCTGTTACACCCATTCCTTCCCTCATCTTCTCTTTTTCACAGATACTTTGCATCAGCTTTTAAACATATTTATTTCTTTTCCATCATTAAAAAAGAAAACAAATCTTTAACCCTATGTCCCACACTACTGGACACCCCAGCATCTTCATCCAAAGGTGAGGAAGCTACTTGGTTTGAGAAATGGAAAAAGTTCCCTATGAATTGATCATGTGATGTTGAGTTGTGGGAGGTGGGAGATGAGATTGGAGTTTGATGCTTAGTATTTTTTTTTTTTTTTGATGCTTAGTAAACATTGATTAAACTGAGTTAAACAAACAGAAGTTTATTGGGTGCCAACATGTTGTTCAGCAAATATGATGCAGTAGGTACACAGAACTCTGACACAGAGCCCTTGCCTTTGAAGTACCTATGATCTAGTTGAAGAAAGGTGTTAGAAATAGCTGAAGAGGTAGTAAAATAGGATAGATACTAACTGAATTGGTTCAGCCTTTAAAGTATGTCTTAAATCTGATTCCTTTTTACTATCTCTACATCACTATGATGCTCTAATTTCACAAATCCAGGATTTCTTTCCTGGATTGTTTCATTAGTTTCCTAATTGATCTCCCTGCTGATATTCTTGCTTCACTTTGGCAAATTTCTATAGCCAACATTTGTCTTTTAAAATATTTCACATCCTGTCTCTTTTTAGCAACAAACTGTCTCCCTGGATGCCAATCTTTGTTGGAGTTCAAGTCAAATCCTCACCATAATCTTCACCTACCACGAACCCTGACATCATCATCATCCATAGGCTCCTAAGTGGCTCACTGAGCTCCAACCACACAGACTCCCATGCTATTTCTTAAATGCATGGACTCCTACCCAGAGACTTTGTATTTAGTACTATTTCTTCTTGGCAGGAAACTTCTCCAAATATTGCCTTTGCTACTCTATCACTTCCTTAAGTTTGTGTTCAAAAGTCACTTTGCTAAGGAGCCCTATTCTGATGCCATGTAAAACCGCCCCCTGACTTTCTTAATTTCATCTCCCCTGACCCTCTTTTGTTTTTCTTCTAGCACTTAGCACCATCTGGCAAGTAATTGTTTTTGTATTCATATATTTTCTGTGTCTTCCTATTAGAATGCAAACTCCATGAGGGCAGGATCTTGGTTTGGCTTTAATGCATCTCTAGGTTCTAGTGCTCATAATGATCACTCTGTAAATAGTGAGTGAATGAATAATGAATAATGATAAAGAACCTTGCTCCATCCTGCTGCATGTGTTCATCCATTCATTCAATGCACATTCATTCAGAAACTACTATATGTTAGTAGATGCTTATTAATGCCTTTGAGGGGTGCCCTGCAGTGAAATGATCTGAGTGTTTCAGAGACAGGTAAAGCAGATCAAGATGACCCAGATGTCTCTAATTTGAAATCCACAGCTTGGTGTCTTCATTCTAGATCCCTAATCCCAGGGTTGGTTAAAAGGGTTCAATTAGAGTTGACCCTTGAACAACAAGGGCATTCGGAGAGCTGACCTCTGCAGAGCCAGGAATCCATGTAAAAATTATACATGGATTTTTGACTCCCCCAAAACTTTACTAATAGCCTACTGTTGAACAGAAGCCTTAGCAATCATATAAATAGTCAATTAACAGATATTTTGTATGGGTTAATATGTCTATGATACATATTATTATATGTTCCTATTCTTACAATAGAGTAAGCTAGAGAAAAGAAAATGTTATTAAGCAAATCATAAGGAAGAAAAATATATTCACATTACTATACTATCTTTATAAAAAAACATCCACATATAAGTGGACCCGTGCAGTTCAAATCCACATTCTGCAAAGGTCAACTGCACTTTGGAGCAGCAGGTTGTCATGCAAGCTAGGAATTCACATCTTCCTCTTCTGCTAGGGGTGAAACAGCATTTTCCAGCATCCAGAGGCTGGAAAGGACATTAAAACAATCTAGACCTAAATCCTCATTTTATAAATAGAGAAACTGAAGCCCAAGAAGGAGGCACTTGCATCAAATCAGAGGGTAGGCTGGCTGCAGAATTGGAATAACCGGGGTCCTGCTTCCTGGGTTGGGGATCTTTCTACTATACCACACTGCCTCTCTTCATCACCCCTTCCTTTAATCCCCTCCTCACAATGTCCTCCTTTTCTTCTTGACAGTCAGAACTTTGTTAGGGAACCGGGCAATGTGTGCTATGAAAAGCAACTTTATAGCTCTGTGCTGTTATGATCATATTTGGGGGCGGGGTGGCCAGAGCAGGCGGGAAGGAGCCAAACAGCCGGGTCTGCATGACTGCTCTGTGTTTTAATAGGATCCCCGCCGGTCACACCCTCTCCCAGGCTCCCTCACCCTGAGGGCCACATCGCGGTCACCAAGCAGTCGGGGAAATGAAAACAGTAATCTTAGAGCCCAGAGCGGAGCTGAAGGCAAGACCCCCACCTGAGGCTGGTGCTCAGACAAGGCAGCAAAAGAAAGGAAGAAAGCAAGAGCAAGAACAGCAGGGACCCTCCTAAAGGAAAGATGGAGAAATTTGTTTTTCAGGGAGGGGCCCAGAGCAAGAGCCTGCCACCCACATGGGGCTGATGTTAGCCACTGCTCCATGTCTACGTTGCAAAACATGGTAGGTGGGGCAGGATAAAAATGATCCTATTATGTGACAGGCTCAGCTTATTTACATATAAACCATTTGTCTTCAAAACTCATCAAAGTAGGACTTTTGCAAGCTGCCTTATAGGAAAAAAATTGGTGATCGTTTGATGAAAAAGCATAATTATAGAGCCTTGAAATAAAACCTAATAGCATTACCTAGCATTTATTAAATATCTATATAAGTTAGACACTGTGGTAATGTCTTATACATGTGATCTAATTAATCCTTCAACTCTATGAGGGAAATACTGTTATTAGCCTTGTATTGTGGATGAGGAAACTAAAGCTTAGACCAGCTACTAGTATGCCTCTGGTCACATGGCTAGTAAAGAGTGGCATTAAGGGTCCAACATGAGTGTGACTTTAGATACCATTCCATGTTCTTTAACACCGTGGCTATGGTTTCAGGCACGGTGCTGGGCATTAGGCATTAAGGAAAGAGAGTGAAGAGGACTAACAGAGGTGTTCCTGTGCTCAAGGTAGAAAGACTGCTAAAGTAACCAGTGGTAAGTGGCAGAGCTGGGATTGAAATGAAGTCTGTTTGACTCCAATGCTGGTGCAGTTCCCATTTTGCCCAAAGTACTGCTGTCCTTCATGACAGATCTGCTTGACCTCCATTGGCCTGGAAGAAACCCAGGTGCACTGCAGTCAAGCTAACCATCCCCTGCTCCCAGACTCCAAACTCTCCAAATAGGCCCAGCAACACCTGTGTGCTTGCATATCCTCTTCCCTCCCTGACAAATCCTCCCATTCGCCCTGAAGGAAATGTCCCCAAACTGCTAGAGCCCTAATTGTCCCAAGCCTAGCTTAACTTGAGCTACGAGTACGGTAAGGTCATTTTTAGAACAAGTGGAGGGGGCAGTAGACTTGAGGATATATACCAGCAGATTGGTGGATCAGGTCAGGGTGTGTGGAAGTTCTTTTATGATTATGTCTATTTTTTCTTCAGTGAAATAAATACATAAGATATTTTATTATGTTATGTACTGAGTATTTGTTCCTCTTCTCCCCCAAGTTCATATGTTGAAGCCTTAACTCTTAACATGATGGTTTTTGGAGGTGGGCATTTGGGATGTAATTTGGTTTAGATGGAATCATGTGAGTGAACCCCTCATGATGGGATTATTGCCCTCCAAAGAAGAGGATAGAGAGATTCTCTCTCTACATGCCAAAGAGAGGCCACAGGAGCACATAGCAAGAAGGAAGCTGTCTACAAGTCAGGAAGGGAGCCCTCACCGAGAACTGAATCTGCTGGCACATTGCTCTTGGACTCCCCAGCCTCCTGGACTGTGAGAAATAAATGTCTGTTGTTGAAGCCACTCAATCTATGGTATTTGTCATAGCAACCTGAGCAAACCAAGACAGTAATTGATATTGAGCTTGGGGTGCTTCTGTAACAAACACCTGAAATTGTGGAGACCCCTTTGGAAGTGGGTAAGAGGTAGTGGTTTGGGAGGGTTTTGTGGCACACACTAGAGAAAGCTGGAGTTGCCATGAAGGGACTGTGAAAGGAGATTCTAGTGAGAACTTAGCAAAGAAAGAAAAAAGCTGCAAGAAAGCTTCCATTTCCTGAAGAGAATACATGAATGATCATGAACAAAATGCTGCTAGAAATATGGATGGTCAAGGCCATTCTGAACGAAGTCTTAGATGGAATTGAGGAACATGCTACTGGACCATGGAGAAAAGGTGATCCTTATTATCAAGTGGAAAATAACTTGGCTGAACTGTGTTTGTGTTCTAGTGTTTTATGAGAAGTAGAACTTATGAGCGATGAAGCTGGGTAGATCAGTAAAGTGCTGAAAGAGCAGCTCGGTTCCTTCCAACTGCTTCTGGTAAAATCTAAGAAGAGACAAATGAATTGAGGAAGAAATTGCTAAGTAAAAAGGAGCCAGAATTTAAGATTTGGAAATATGCCATATTATAGAGAATGCCAAGAGAAGGGTTGAACGGTCATTTGTTAAGGAGATTAGTATGGGTGTTATGGGTTTGAACCATGGATCTAATTAACCACTGCAGTAGAAACACTGCCAGTTTGAGCTGAAAAGGACAGAAACAGAATAAAATGGAAGAAGACTGTTGGACTTCTTAGTTTCTACAGGATGGGACTACAGAACCATTCCATTGAAATGCACCCTATTCTTCAAGACAAGGGAAGGATGACTCTGAAGGTGATTCAGAGATCATTGGCACTGCCTCCTTGGTTTCAACAGGCCAGATAGTAGCCACCAGGAACTATGGGGTGTGACTCCTGCCTAGTGGAGCCAGTGGGTCCTAAGGATGGGACTGCTGCTCCGGTGGGTCTAGAAGGCAGAACTTTGAATCAAAGAGGATTATTCTCCAGCCTTGAGGTCTAATGGTATTTGTCTTTCTTGGTTGGCCTTCAATGGGACCCATCACCCCTTTGCCCCTCCAAACGTTTTGGAATAGAAATGTCTATACTATGCCTGTCTTGCCATTGTATTTTGGAAGTATATAACATATTTGGTTTCACAGCTGGAGAGGAATGTTGCCTCAGGATAAATCCCAACTCCAATCTTACCCATATTTGATTTCTGAGACTATCATTAAAGAGAGGGTTTTGGGATTTCAGAAGCAAGAAGTAGATACAGCAGAGAATGCGAGAATGGATGGCACAGGGAACTAACTGTCATAAGCTTGCCAGGTAGCATTAAAGACATACTTGAGAATAGCTGTCATACATTCAGGGTGAGACTGATCACTTGGACTTGTGTTTTTCCTAGCCTAGCACATTTAACTGTCCAGCGTAGAAGCAGAATTCAATCTCACTGGGATTTTCTAGTAGGTATAATAGAGCAGATAGAAGCAAGGAGATTGACTGGTTTCTTCCAGAACTTTTGGAATCTGAGTCAGGCAAGAAAAGAACTGAGGAAATAGGAGAATCACCAGAGCTGAGGTTTGGGAGAAAGAATGAAGAGGGAGGCCTGAGATTGAGATTAGGAAGAGGCTATAGTAGTTGATCACGATGGGTTCTCAACTATGACTGAGGTAGGTAGAAGGTAGGATCATTGGAGGAGAAGTGGCAGGGGCACTGACAGGCCACATTAATAGAAGGATTATTTGTGCCGATAACTGCCAAGAATTACAACAGCCGTGCTGGAAAGAGAGACAGTAAGCCAGAAGCTAATGTCATGAGGGAATGGCTCCAGAGTCTCTAAATGGCTGCTACAAGAAGAGACAAGTGAAGGAGCTCAACTGAGGAGAACTTACTGGTAACAGACTGGCTTGTCCTGGCCTTTGCAGACCTAAATCCTAGCGTGGTGTCTTATCTGGGCTGGCAGCAAGCACATAAAAAGGAAAGGAAGAATGGGGGTGATTGTTCTGGCCTCTTGAACCTTCCTGGTCTTTGCGTCTCTGGCATCCAGCTCATCAGTCACTCAGTGGAGGACTGAACCAATGAATGGATGAATGAGAGGCTGAGCTGGCTCAGAACTGCATAGAACTGAGGCTATGTACTCAACCGTCTCTTTCTACTGAAGGTTGGATCAACAAACACAAATTTCTCTATCTGACTTTCAAGGCCCTCATATTCAATCCCATTCCAACCTATCCTATCTTGTTTCCTACTCTTTCCAAATTCAGATTCTCGGCCCGACAGTTCGGGCTCCTAGCTGTCCTGACAAAACACCACGTTCATTCCTGACTCTCGGCCTCAGTTCAGGAATTTCCTCCAGCAAGAATGGCCTATTGTAATCCTGTTTCTCCAGCCAGGTTTTTGCTGTCCTTCAAGGCCAAGGTCAGTCAAACCCATCCACAAACCCTTTCCTGATATTAAAACCTGCCCTTCTCAGGTTTTCTATAGCTCTTATGAAATGTCCCACATATTGAGGAGTGAGTTTTATCTTGTCTTTTATTATTTGCTATTTTAGAAAGAAGATTAACCTTGCTTTTCCAGCTAAATATTGAGTTTCATAAGGGAAGGAATGTTTTCTACTTTTTGTGCTCCATTTCTTGTAGTCTCTCTCCTCATGCCAACAACTGCAGGTTGTTTGAATTGCTTCTATTAGCCCTGTCTCTGTCCTTCAATTATCCTGAACCTGCTGATTTTTTTTTTTTTTTCTTCTCCAGACTTCCCTCTCACTCTAGGGAGCAGTTCTCCTTCTACTTTTCCCTGTCTGGCTTGTATTCCTTCTTTGTGAGCACGGGGTTTACACAGTTGAGTTTAGGATCCTTTTCTCTCTCTCTCGGTACCCTCCCAGGATGTCTTAGTTGGTCTAAACTCTTTACTAGTCACCTTTGTGCAGCAACTTCAAAATTCTTCTTTCAACCTCACTACTTCTCCAGAGATTAGAGTTACTTCCATGACTACCTACTGAACATTTCCACATGGATGATCTGGACATCTCAAATTCAACATATTTGATATCAAACTCGGCGTCTTTCCTTTGATATTAGTTCTCCATCTGGAGGGCCCGCATTTCTATTAATAACATTGACCTACTTACACTGAAAGCTTCTATTGGTTTACTTGGGGTAAAATTTAAACTTGTCATAATGCATAAGGATCTATATGATGTGGCCTCCACCTACCTCTCCAGCTTCATTTTCCTGACCATACAATTTGACGCCCAACTAGAATGAACTTCTCCAAGTTCCCCAAACATAGCATTCAAGTTCACATCTTCGTGTTCTTTCATATGCTGTCCCTTCTGCCTGGATACTGTTCCTTTCCTTTCTATCTAGGGAAAGCCTTAGATCCAGCTGCAACATCACTTTACCCCTGCAGGCCTTTCTTGACTTTCTAGGGTTTGGCACTGCTACATTCATATTCATCTTATACATAGTTATACATATACTGATTATAAGACATATGTTTATTTACATGACAGGCTATATGGAATCTAAGCTCTTCTTTGTTTTTATTCTCTAGCATAGTATCTGACAATAATAATGATCATTAAATAATATTTTGAGTCAACCAATGAATGAGTGAATGAATGAAATTTTCCAACCCCCCAGGAGTCAAATTTCAAATTGAGATTTGAGTTTTCCTTCCCCTTTGCCTTCTGTTGTGCCTTGTTCTTTCATTTTCAATCATATCGAGAACGCCTCCACCCAGTTCTTCCATGTCTGTAATAATTGCAGTAAAACACCTGTATTTCTGCTCCAGCCTCAAATTCTTCTTCCTTTTCTATACAGGGCAGATTCCTGTGATAATGCCAGCTTTGATAATACCACTGACTTCCAAGCTTAAAATCTACCCATGGCTCTTTTTTGCTTTTAGAACAAAGCCCACAGTTCGGTCTTTTAAGATCTATCGTCTGGAAGCAAGCTGTTGCTGCCACATGCCTCCTCCTAGTCCCCTAGAACTCGGAATTAAGATCTGTGTCTCATTATCAAACATGCTTTCCTTTCCCTCCTACAGAATGTGCTTTAAAAAAAAAAAACCCAGATATTTATCGTGAACCTACTATTGGAAATCCACTGTATTGTTTTCTTAGTCTTCAAAACAACATTTTAAATCTTGAATTGGGTAGTCTTCTCTCCATTTGTATATGAAGAGTCTAATTCTGAGGGAATTAAGTTGTCCAAGATTATACCCATTTTACAGATTTTACAGTTGCTGACCACCACCTTTTTGGAAGGATTAATTTTTCTTTTGTATATGACCTACTTCTCCTCCCTTATTACAAGTTCTTTGAATGTAAGCACCATTACTAACTAGTCAATCCCACTGCTTTGTGGAAGAGAGATTAAGAGCTCATGACCAATATACTGAGTCCAAGGAGGTGGCAAACCATCTTCCGGAGGAGTTCATGAACAGTGAGTTTGCAAAGAACATCTGTGAAGCAGTCTTTACAGTTCTTTGCAAAACTAAACAATAAGAAGGGGTCTCACAATAATCATGGCATTGAAATGAAGGTTTTGGGGCCATAAAATGATTATTATCCATCACTAATTACTCATCCTTTCCCACGATTTTGGGCTTTTATATACTTTCTCAGGTGGTACAACTCAATGATTTATCAACTTGATTATCCCTCTTAACATTTCAGATTTATTAGGTGCAGGCCAGTCTTTCAGCTACACTTTAATTGTGTTAACTGCAAATGCAATTAATTGTGTCACCTTTGGGGAAGAATTTCACAGCTACATTTGAGGGAGGGTGGTAAGTCCCTTATTAAAGTAGTATGTGTTGAAATTCTCAAGAGAAAGCCCAGATTCTACGATTTTTGTGAGGCTTGACTATATCCATCTTTTTCCCCACCCCCACCCCCACCCCCAATTGCTGTTCATCAAGGCAACTGGTAGCTGCTTGCTTGTTGCAATTCAATTTGGGGGATATTAGCAAATGAGGGTCATTTTACTTTCTGTAATACCGGCTGTCAAAATTAATACTCCATGCCTCCCACAAAACATAGGGTACCTGTTCTCCTGACTTGATTTGCCTGTGCTCAGAGCTCTTCATCATCCCTTTTATTCAGGCTCCCTGCCCGAGGCTAGGTTCCTTGGGAAGGGCTCAAATGCCCCTTCCTACTCCCCGCATTAGCCTGACTCCCGCCTGTAGTCACTCTGGGTCCTCACATAATAAATCACTTTAACCTGTTTCTAAAACAAGGTCAGATTGTGCTGCAATTCTTAAAAAGGATTTTCAAATCTTTCCTAAGATGCAGTTCTCACGGTAGACCTTTCGCCTAAAGAAAGGACAGTAACGGGGGTCTATGGTGGGTGCAATGGCAGAGGAGGGAGAAAGTTGTCTTGCTTTGGCCAAAGAATCCCTGCAATGTTTGAGTGGGCTTCCGTGCCGTAAACATCGGGGGCATTTAACATATCAAACGCAAATAAAAATGACACGCAGATGGCTCACTTCTGAGGCAGCCTTGTGCAGTTTTGGGAATCCTCCATCCCTGTGGTTTTCCGAAATATTAGAAGTATATATTCCCGATTAGGCTTACTGTTTTCTTCTCCATGGCACTGCCTTCCAGCCTGAAACCATCTGGGCCCAACCTGAAGACTCAGGTCCTATCTGCAGAATCAAAGGCCGGACCCAGGCTCAAGAGTCACTTAGGATTTTCTGTGGCGCAATTAAGCATGCGCAGCACACCACAGCCACCGAGGCGCTGTTTATTCAGCGAAAGTGCTCTGTAATTTATTTAAAATAATCCATCTTGCCCAAATAAAGGGGCCATTGACGGCCTCCCCCTGCAGGCCTCTGCTGAAAGGCCCCCTCTTGACGGTCTGTTTTGCTGGTCACAGCTAAATACCTGACACAAGTGATTCAGGCTCCCTGCTTCCCCTCAGTTCTCTCCCACTATTTTTAAAAAATGAGATTTTACTAAGCCTGCTTGTTTTCTTTTACACCAGTAATCAGACAAGGCTTCCCCCCTTCTTCTTTTTTTTTTTTCTTAAAAAAAAAAAAAAACAGATTGGCCATTAAAAATGATTAATGCCAGCCAATTTGATAATCGCCAAGCGGGAGGTGCCAGGCATTTTGGGATTTAGTGCAGCCTCCGAACCAGCTTCTTTATGAGCCTCGGCTAATGAGGAATCACATTAGGCTTTTTACTGTATATGAATTGATTAGCTGAAAATGAGATTACGTCCACGGTGCAACACCAGCGACAAAGAGCCCTTTCTTCTCAAACACTTCCCGGTGCCAGGACGCGCTGCTTGAACTTGAAAATGTTCTTTTCTCCTGGTTTTCAAGGAAAATATTGGATGAGTCCAGGTGTGGCTTCTGCAGGAATGGGCTTTATCTATATACAATCTGCAAAGCCAACAAACCCAGGGACAAGAATACAAGGACCATGAGGACTTGCATTTGGGTTTGTGAACTTGACAGGTTCCAAGGAAGCAGGCAAGGGTGGATAGGGCACAGGGCTTCTGAGTTAAAACTGGCCCGAGAGGGGCTTGTCTCTGTTACTCATTTGCTCTGTGACTTGGTTCCAAATGCTTAACCTCTCTGAGCTTTATTTTCCTCATCTGTACAATGGGATAACACACACTTAGAGGATTATTAGGATTAAATGGATAATAGGTATAAAATATTTAGCACAAGGCCTGCAACATAGTAGTTCTTTAAAATCACCTTCTCCCCTCCCCCTTCCTTCCTCCCTTCCTTCCTCTTTCTTCTTTCCTTCCAGATGAATAGTAGTTATTAAAGTTGCTTATTAAGTTTATTTACTGAGAAAGGAAACATCACAGAGCTGGTGGTGAAAATGCCAGCATTCTAACCAGGAACTCACCATCCAGCAGACTATGAAACTGTGTTATAAGATCCACAAAGTGGGCAGAGACAGGGCAGGGGCACTCCTGCTGGTATTTGTATGATCCGTGAACTGAGAATGTTTTTTGCATTTCATCTCATTTTAAAAAAAGATTTTATTTATTTTAGAGAGAGGGAGAGAGTGCAGATGTCAAGGAGAGGAAGGGGCAGAGGGAGAGAAAGAATCCTCAAGCAGACTCCCCGATGAGCATGGAGCCCCAACCTGGGCTCAATCGCACCACCCTGAGGTCATGACATGAGCAGAAACCCAGAGTCTGGCACTTAACTGCTGGAGCCACCCAGGTGCCCCTGTTTTTTGCATTTTAAATAGCCAAACAAAACAAATCAAAAGAAGAATACGTTTTCAAAGATGAAATATGTAAAATGACATTACAGATCAGGTTTCACAGGTGACATTTGCAATCAATTTTGGTGATAGGGAGCATTGGCTTTGCACCCCAATTAAGCAAAATGTCATCCCTTGAAGAATGTATTTTTCTCATAAATATATTACAAAAAAGTGCTTAATTTTTATGATATTTTAGATTTCATCAATAAAAAGCTCATGGAAATTTGTTTTCTGTCTTGTGAGAAAAGTAACTATACAATACCCTCAATTTTTCTCCTTGGCCCATAAAGCCTAAAGTATTTACTATCTGACTCTTTACAGAAAAGGTGGCTGAGCCCTGCTACAGTGGCGTCCTTGGTCCAGTTAACAGACAGGCATTTCCTTTTGGGGGGAATTAGTTATTAATATATGTGCTGGAGGTGGGGGGCAGGGAATGGAGGAGGGTTGTAGGGTTCTAAACTCAAATACAAAGCTGAAAGAGATATTTATATGCTGACTATATTGGCCTCTGCCATTACTTTATATTCTTCTCATTGCCCTAAATGCAAACCTAAAGCTAGCTGTTCTTAAAAGCAGGAAGAGATCAAGTCTGGGGGGAGGGAATATAATGGGAGGAAACAAATAATTGGGCTTTTGTTGACTCTCTGACCTTCCTTCAGTAGGTAAAATCTATTGGGAATTGATTGCAGTGTACATGCATTTCCCGCATGAGCATGAGCTCCAGCAAGGCAGGGCCAGCAACTGTCCTGGTCACCACTGCATTCTTGGAATGTGGGGTCATGCCCAGTACTACAGCAGATATGTGATAAAGCATATGTTGAATCATCTTATTTATTCTCATCCCTTCTCTCATTTTCCAGGTTAGGACACTGAGGCTCACTCAGCCTGGCCAATTTGGTGGCTCTGAGAAAGGGGAGGAGCCAATATCTGGAGTGGGACTCTTCTCCTACCCAACCCAACCCAACCTCCATTGAAGTGAACTGACCCTGCAGGTCAGGAGCTTTGCCAGTGCTCTCATTTCTGGATCATTCACGATGGACAGACAGAAAAGGGACTGAAGGAGAAGATGACATTTGCCTTACAGAGGCTCACTAGGCACCTGCATGAAGGAGGCAGCATCAGATGCATCATTAGTGCAAATAAGCTCTGCTCAGTGATGGAGCGGGATGGGGTTCCATCTGATTTCCTTACAAACTTAGAAGACATCAGTGGCCCTTTTCTGAGTTGGTAATGGCTGTGTTCTCCTTCACTTCTTTCCCTCCCTCTTTCTGCTTGCCCATTCCCAATACCATCTTTTGGGAAGTGTGGCCTCTCTAGCATCTCAGACCCCAGTCCTGAGGGAAGTGCTGCGAACTGAGGAGCTGGAGAAGAAGGTTGCTCTCTTAGCTCTGACCCACCCTCACATCTGGGAGAACTTGGGCAGCTCCCTGCACCTGAGTCTGCATCTGTCTGCTGTTTCCTGAAATTGTGATGATAATCCCTGCCTTGGCCCCTCACCGGCTGCCAGAACAGGCCTTGTAAGGCCTAGTTGGATATTAGGGGTTGCCGTTCTTTGTTGGGAAGCTCTGGACATGCATGTGTATACACTGTACACATGGGCACACATACAGCTGCACATGAGGTTTTTTATTGCTATTGTTTCCAAAATTCTAACCCTTCCAATTTCTGTTTTTGACTGAATGTTTTCCCCACCCTGCCCTCTTCATCCTTGGAAGCCCTGCTCTGCAGTGCAATGGTATGAGAAAATGGACCTTTGGAGGTGATCAGGATCAGAGGAGGCCACAAGGGTAGGGCCCTCATGTTGGAAGAGTCACCAGAGACCCTTCTCCCTGGCTCTGTTCTCCAGTACGTGAGGATGCAACACAAGAGGAGAAGCTGGCCGTCAGCAACCAGACACTGGATCTTCTGGCTCCTTGATCATGGATGTCCAGCCTCCAGAGCTGTGAGAAATAAACTGCTGCTGATAAGCCCCTGGCCTGTGGTATTCTGTTACAGTAGCCCAAGGGACTCAAACCCGGCAAAGGTGGCTCAGGGCTCCACAGTGAAGTGGACAACAGTAAGATTTACCACGTGGGAGTGGCTACATTGTCCTGACACTTCACACAGGATGGCTGGTCCTCACAGTAATCCTATGAGGGAGGCATCAAGAGCCACAAGTTCCAGGTAAGGACACTGAAACTCAGAAAGTTTAAGTGAGATGCTTGGGTCACAGCTGGCTAGAGAAGGAGTTGGGTTTAGACCCAGGTCTGTCAGACTCCAAAGCTGACATTCTCAGTGTATCACTATCTTGCCTTCCTAGTTTGTTGTCAACACTGTTGTTGACATTGTCTTACCCATGTTGGTCCCTGCTATGGCACTCAAGCTGTCAGTGGCTCCCCCGCCCCCAGGAATCTGCAGCTGTTCTGCAGCCCTGGCCACCAGCACCCAGCCTGCTGCTGTGGGGGCTGATGAGAGAGACATGTGTGTCAGTACAGATGGGCTCTGCATTTCCCTGAATTAACAGTGAATAAGAACTATCTAGCTGGGTTGTTGAAATACAAACTTACAAGGCACACTATTCACACAAGTGCCTCAAAAGACCTGATGTCTTTCCTTGTTCTTGCAATTAACCTACTATTCATTCAATGTCAGACAATTTCTTAACTTCTGTAAAAACTGGCATTTCTTCATCTACAAACTGGAGGTAATGACACATGCCCAGGCTATGGGTGGGTGTGAAAACCTAGCCTAGCACATGTGTGAGGGACGTAAGCAATAAGTAAAAGCTCAAAAAGTCTTGCTGATGATGGAAAGCCATCCGTGGAGACTTGGCTGTTGGCTGCTTCTGTGCATTTTACCTCCAAAGGAAATGCCACTGCTTCCTCTTCATGGTCCTCTTGGAGTCTTCCCTTTCTCCTTACCCCCATCTAGGATTTTGCATCTCCCTCTCTTATGAGAGTGGTGACTTCTCACCTTATTTTTGTATTTTCAGACACAATAAGATCTATGTCTATTACCCTTCACTGGAGAGCTTCCACTTCTAAGACTCCCTAAGACTCTAGTACCCCTGGTCGCAAGCTGTGCCTTGCTCCCTACACCCATATTCACCCTTTCTCAACTGGTGGACGTTGGCCAAACAGAATCTGAACTTATTAGAGACACTATTCCAGCTCTGAAGTGAGCTCTTAGAGGTCAGAATATTACCTATTTTCCACATGTGAGATTCAGTTTCCCATAGGTTAGATGACAGCTAATTATTATACTGCTCTAAGTTGTTGTGACAATAAATGAGACATTAAATTAGTCTACCTTTTAATACAGTATGTGGCATGTACAAAGCACTCACCAAAATGGTACCTATTGTTGTAGTTACCTTATTCTGACCCAGCCATGCTAGTGTGTGATGAGGATCCAAGTGTGCTTTGTAGAAGGAAATTTGAAACCTACATCTGACCCTTTGCTCTTATATTGTAGATTGGGATAGATGCTTTCACCAAATTTACCTATTTTTTGACATATGTGGTGGGCATTGCAATGACTGATTTTATGTCATGGTTGATTAGGCCCAGGAGTGCCCACATAATTGGTAAAACATGATTCTGAGTGTGTTTGTGAGAGTGTCTTTGGTGAGATTAACACTTGAATCAGTAGACTGAGTAAAGAAGATTGCCCTCCCCAATGTAGGTGGGTCTTATCCAATCCATTGAAGGACTAAATAGAATAAAAGCCTGAGTAAGAAAGAATTTTCTCTCTTTCTGCTGGTGAGCTGGGACTTTAATCTTCTCCAGCCTTTGGACTCACACTTGTACTGAATTTATACCATTGGTTCTTCTGGTTCTCAAACCTTTAGACTTGGACCAGATGTTGTGCCCAAGATTGTGAATCCGAGAAACCACCAAGGAGCCGACACCGATGCAAGCACACGAGGGTTTATTAGCAAACTCGAGCTTGGGTCCAAGTATACCCGACACAGCAGAGCAGGGACTTGGACCCCGAAGTGGGTTACAGCTGGGTTTTTTTTTTAAAGATTTATTTATTTATTTATTCAGAGAAAGCGAAAGAGAGGCAGAGACACAGGCAGAGAGAGAAGCAGGCTCCATGCAGGGAGCCCGACGTGGGACTCGATCCCGGGTCTCCAGGATCACATCCCAGGCTGTAGGCGGTGCTAAACCAGTGCGCCACCGGGGCTGCCCTACAGCTGGTTTTTTATAGGCTGGTCTAGAGGATTTTCAGAAGGGGGCGGGGAGAATTTCTCAAGTGTGTTTACATTTTGATGTGGGGCTTTCAAGGGCATTGAGCTCTGTTCTCATTCTAAGATGGGACTTTCTACCACTGGCTGGGCTCTGTTGTCTTTCTGATATGGGATTACCTGCCGAGGACATTGAGGACATTCTGCAGTTTTTCCCTGTAAAGTTCAGCTCTTATTCACAAGGACCTAAGATGGTTGTACTTGTGCTAATGCTAAACTTTAGGTGGGATGGCCTTAATTTTTCTCGGCCTCCACACCAGAACTATACCATTGGCATTCCTAGATCTGGACTTCTCAGTCTCCGTAATTGTGTGAGCGAATTCCTTATAGTCTCTCTCTCTTTTTTGCTTTACACATGCACACAAGCACATACCCATCCACACACACATATCCTAGTAGTTCTGTTTCTCTAGAGAACCTTGACTAGTAGAAGCATTGTGGTAGGTGTTAGAGATACATGTAAAATAAAACATAGCTTCTGGTCTCAAGGAACTTATCTACTGAAGTAGAAGAGTGTGTGAGCAAATTAGAGAAAGCAGTGTCATAATGCTATAATGTAGCTATAATAGTGCTATAATTCAGGAAAACAAAGGTCAGGGCAGGAGGAAGTATCTCCAGTTGTTACTAAAAATCAGGTAGGCTTATAGCAAGAATTCATAATTTCAGCTCTCTGTCCATTCTCAGCCACAGCAAATAAATAAAACATCCTGATCCACATACCAATATTTTTTTCTCCTTTAGGTCTCTCATTGACATTTTCTTCAGTTTGTGTTAGATCAAATATTATGACTTTCCCAGGACTCCTCATTCCTTAGGATCCTAGTAAAACCTCCTTTTATATTTATACTACTACTACTACTAATTTGACAGGCAATAATGATGCAGGTACTATTTCATGTTCATTTTATAAGCCAGGGGATTGAGTTTGGGGAACCTAAGATGATGAGTGGCAGCCATCTTTGACAGAGAGGGGAACTAGCCCTAGGGTACGGTGAGGGTAGTACATGGAAGAGGAGAGAGAGGAAGGCCTGAGTGCTCTGCTGATCTGGCTGAGGCACTAAATCACCCAATGCTCAAGGTTGTCCATGTTTGGCAAGCTTCTTGGAGAGAGTCTGGCAGCTTGGCAGTTCCTGGAGATACTACATTTCCACATTGTTTAGGCCTATATCTCTTGGGTGTCTGTTACTCAAGTTGAGATTTTCATCTGATAGAAAACTCATCATAATCTGCTATAGTAAACTATCAGATTATATAAGTAGACCTAATTTCAAGGGAATTTCAGCATGGGGAATGTGGTAGGCAGCTTCTAAAATGACTCCCAATGATCCCAGCTTTCTGGTATTCACACTTTTATGTAACCCCTTCCCTTAAGGGTGTGCTGGACCTGCAGACTAGCTTCTTATGAATAGAATATAGAAGTTATGGGGTGTCATTTCCAAGATCAGGTTCAAAGAGACTGTAGTTTCCATCTTGGGTGACTGTTCTGTCTTTTTTTCACAGCCCGTAATCTGGGGGATAAAAGCCGTGTGTTGGGAATAGGTCTAAGGATAGGCTTACATGGCTAGGAATGGATGTCTCTGGAGGGCATTGAGTGAGTTTGGAAGTGGATCCTCCCTGTACCTGCTTCTTTCCCTCCATTGACTCAAGATGACTCAGGCTACCTTGGCCAACAATTATGAGACCCTGGACAGGAGGACCTGAGTATGTTGTGCCCCGATTCTAGATCAAAAGAATCTATGAGATAGTAAATGTTGCTGTTAAGTTTTGGGTTAATTTGTTATGCAGCAGTAGATAACTGATACAACAAGGGAACAAGAAAGGTCTTTAATTTCATCCATTCTGGATCCTCTTACATGGGTCACTTTCCTGCTCAGATGCATCTGAAGGTGAGAGACTTCACTTGGGGAGGTGTGCTGAGGTCTTGTACTAGTGGTGATTTTAATAATACATGTCAAACCTGTTTCATTCATCATACTCTTGGAAATATTCAGGAAAAGAGAGTAGAACTAAAATCTAGGTGATTGAGAACTGCAATCTTGATGGAAATGAAGTTGTCAGGGACAGGACAAATTCTCAAGAAGGTGTAGGTATGGGTATATATATTAGTCAGCTCTGGCTATTATAACAAAATATTGTGAACTGAGTGGTTTCAATAACAGATATTTATTTCTCAGAGTTCTGGAGACTAGAAAGTCAATCAAAGTGCCAGCAAATTCAGTTTCTGATGAAGGCCCTCTTCCTGCCTTGCAGATTTCTTCCTTCTTCCTAGGTCCTCATATGGTTATGGGGTCAGGGAGAGAGTGAGCAGGCTTCAAGCTCCCTTGTGTCCTTTCTTATAAAGGCAAATGTCATCTTGAGGGCCCTACTCTCATGATTTTGTCTTACCCTAATTCCTTCCTAAAGGCCTCACCTCCAAATACTGGCACATTGGAATTACAGCTCAACATACAGATTTGGTGGAGGGGGCACACACATTCAGTCCATAACAGTACAGAACTGGAGATTTCAGTATAGAACTGGTGACTGGGGTGGAGGGTGGGCAATTGTGCTGCCAATAGATACAGCAGAGACACTCACTTTGTGCCATTCTGGCCTCCAGCCAAGGGAAAGATTGTAGTCAGTAGTGGTGTGAGTAGGTCTTAGAATCAGACAGTAGAGAGTGGTGGTTACAAGCACAGACACTGGAGCCAAACTGCCTGCATCTTACTTCTGGCTCTGTCACTACTTACAAACTGTGTTGACTTGTACAGAATACTTCATCTTACCTAATTTCCCTTTGCCTCAGGTTGTTCACCTATAAATGGGAATAACAATAGAGTTATTTTGAGGATTAAACAAGTTAATAAGGGTACCTGGCTGGCCCAGTTGGTAGAGCATGAGACTCTTGATCTTGGGGTTGTGACTTCAAGCCCCACATTGGGTATAGAGATTACTTAAAATATTTATTTTTAAAAATTTAAAAAAGATTTTATTTATTTATTTATTTATTTATTTATTTATTTATTTATTTATTTATGAGAGAGAGAGAGAGGCAGAAACATAGGTAGAAGGAGAAGCAAGCTCCCTGTGGGGAGCCCGATGTGGGACTCCATCCCAGGATCCCGGGATCACGACCTGAGCCAAAGGCAGACACTCATCCACTGAGCCACCCAGGTGCCCCCAAAATAAAAACTTTAAAGAAAACACCACAAGTTAGTATGTGAAACATACTTTGTGCTGTGTCTAGCTGGTAGTAAGCTTTAAATAACCATTGTTTGTGTCCTTGTCTTCACCGTCAGACTACCTGCACTTCCATTCTGTCCGAGGCCAGCTGTGTGGCTGTAGGCATGTGAGTTATCCTTTGATTCTCCCCATTTTCTCATCTGTCAACATGGGAATAATAACAGCACATCCCACAGGGTTATTGGGAATGTGACAAAAATAACACATACAATGTGTTGAGTGCCTAGTAAGTATTTGGTAGAAATCAATTATTATTGTCTTTCCACCTTGTTCCATAAAATAACAGCTCATTTCATCAACTCTGAGAATCGATATAAGATTTGAATTTGCTTTATAGAAAATGGCTTGAGAATCAGTTTTATTGGAACACTTCTAGGAAGGGAGATGCCCTAACCCATTTCAGGTGGCTCTTTTTTTTTTTTTTTTTTTCTATCTCCTATCAGAACTTATTTCAGTTAAAAGCCCTCTTGTTGAGGGGCCATGGGTTATAGTGAAAAAGCTTGAAGTCTGTTGTCAGTGAGGGCTGCTTTTGCTTTTCTGTTCTCCTCCATGTGAGTAGGGTAGGGAAGAAAGCCCATACAATTATTCTCCCATCTGTACAATATGGGCAGCAATGCTCTCTTACAGTGTTGTCACAATGATGGACTGAATGAAGTAAACAGACACTCCTTATCAAGACTTGCACACTCACCCCGTGAGTGTGCACTGGCACTTCCTTCTCTCCAGAGACATCACTGACTGTCCATTTCCACTGTCTTCTTTTCCTCCACATGTAGTATTGTAACAGAGCGAGCATTTGCAAATTCTGCCAGTTAATTAATTTCATGCAGTGTTGCTGGGTGGCTTAATCCCCTTTCCTAGCACTCCTGGGACTATATGAAATACAAGACAAGCATTCTTACCATAAAGTTATATTGAGGAATTTAATGAACAGAAAACGCCATATACCATCTGTCTCGAGATGAAGTATGTAGCTTGTGCATAGACACGAATTCCTGGGCGACCTCATTCTGTAGGGCCTGTTTGCTCTGCTGTCCACCTCCTGGCAGTGTGAGGCATTCCCTGATGTTGCCTCTGGGCTCGCCTGCTGTCAGGGAACACCGCATGGCAGCATGGAGGAACGTGGGCTCCCCAGAGCCCATACTTACAGTGGATGAAGTTCATGGGCTCAGGCCAACTGCCTGAGTTCAAGGGTGGGCTGCAGTACAACCAAGGCAAGTTACTACAACTGTGCGTCAGTTTTGTCCTCTGTAAAATGGTTGCATAATGCACTAACAGGGCAACTCTCAGCGGCTTGACACACTTACTTACTCTTTCTCTCTTTCCTTTTTCTTGTCTTTTCCTCTTCCTTCCTTCCTTCCTTCCTTCCTTCCTTCCTTCCTTCCTTCCTTCCTTCCTTCTTTCCTTCCTTCCTTCCTCTTTTCTTCTTTCTTTCTTCTTTCTTTCTTTTTTCTTTCTTTCTTTCTTTCTTTCTTTCTTTCTTTCTTTCTTTCTCTTTCTTTCTTTCTTTCTCCTTCCTTCCTTCCTTCCTTCCTTCCTTCCTTCCTTCTTTCTTTCTTTCTTTCTTTCTTTCTTTCTTTCTTTCTTTTTCTTTCTTTCTTTCTTTCTTTCTTTCTTTCTTTCTTTCTTTCTTTCTTTCTTTTCTTTCTTCTTTCTTCCTCCCTTCCCTCCCCTTTCCTCCCTCCCCTCCTTCCTTTCTCCCTTCTTTCTTCCTTCCCTCCCTTCTTTCCACATTTGCTATCTGATGAAGGAGAGTGTGGGAGACTGCAGAAGGATGGTCACTGATGATCCACACCTAGAAGTGGGCACATCTCTACATTGCAGTAGCCAGAAGCCAGGCATAGGGTCCTTTACTGAATCAAGGTAAGTGGTGGTGGAGGCATGGCCTTCCTGTGTGCTGGGGAAAACCCAGAAGCAAGAACTCTTGACATTGTCATTCCTATAATGGGGATAACAGTTTTTCTGTCTCCCAGAGATGCTGTGAAGATTGCACATGAAAATCTGCATGGAGCACTTAGAGTAAGTCCTCAGCATCTCATCTCTTACTCTGCACTGTGCATCACTGCTAGTTAGTCTCCTAGTCCTCTCCATGCACATTGATTGCAGGGAATCCGAGGGGGTTGGAATCAATCGTCTTAGAGCCACAATCTTGGGGCTTCTGGCAGATACTTGACTCAGGACATAGTTAAAATTTGCCCCCAAGTGGCCACCTTTTGGTAATTTGTGCCTCTTGCCATTGACTTGGGCTTCTCAGTTGGCTCTAGGTGACTGGTGGTTCCAGGTTAGCTGCTTGCTGATTTCATGGGTGTGAAGAGTGGGAAGAGGGACTTGATTAGCCCAATGTAAGCCTTCCCATCCCTTTCCTTTGCCTACAGGTCGTTTTCCATCTCTGCTGTGTTCTCTGTTCTCCTATTAGTCTGCCAAAGAGTTTGAGACTTCTCTTGTCCTTCATTCATTCATTTATTTATCTGCTCATTCATTGATTCATCCTAAAAGTACTTGCCTAGTGTCTCTTATGCACTAGGCAATAATTGGGGACTATATCAGTGAACATAAGATATAGATATCTCTATCCTCATGGATCCTGCATTCCATATTGTATCCATGTCAGGAATGGAATGGACACCAACAATAAACAGAAACATGAGTTTAATAATGCTATGTCAGCCACGAGTACCCTGGAAAAAATAAAAATAAACATTATGGACAAGATAAGTGTTATGGACTGAATGCTTGTGTAGTCCCAAAATTCATATGTTGAAATTTAATCTTCAGTATGATGGTACAGGGAGGGATTTGAGGAAGTGATTACATCACAAGCATCTTTCTCCTTCACATGAGGGTACAAAGAGAAGTCATCTGTCTGCAGCCTGGGAGTGGACCCTCACCAGACCCTGGCCATGCTGGTACCCTGATCTTGTACTTCTAGCCTCCAGAACTGTCAGAGATAAATGACTGCTGTTTATGAGCACCCACGTCTATAGTTATTTGTTATAGGAGCCCAAGCTGACTAAGACAAGATACTTTGTTAGATGTACTAGAGATGCTTTTTTGTTTATTTCTAAAAATTAATTCATTATTTTTTAGGGTAGTTTTAGGTTTACAGCTAAACAAACCAGAAAGTACAGAGTTCCCACATACCTCTCTTCCCCTGCACTCAGTTTCCTCAATTATTAATATTTACATTGGCATAGTGCATGTGTTACAATTGATGAACCGATATTGATATATTATTATTTACTAAGGTCTATAATTTCAAATTACAGTCCTATTGGTGAGCTGTAGTTTTAAAAAGAGTGATATAGGGGTGCCTGGGTGGCTCAGTTGGTTAAGTGTTTGCCTTTGTCTCAGGTCATGATCTCAGGGTCCTGGGATCAAGCCCTGTGTTGGACTCTGTATTCAATAGGGAGTCTGCTTCTCCCTCTCCCTCTGCCCTTTACCTCCACTCTGTGCTCTCTCTCACAAACAAACAAACAAACAAACAAACAAACGTATCTTTAAAATAGACACCTCTTGTGCCTACCTGCCTCCTGGGATACCTGCTGGACATCCCCTTTCTGATGAATGCATGTGGACACCTGCAGGTGAAAGGGTGTAGAGCATTTCATGGGAAAACCTTCTCCCAGTGGAGGGCGGGAGCAGGTGGATGACAGCTTGAAACCATAGAGCACAGGGCTGAAATGGATCTAATAATATTATTGTTGAACACATGATTGCCATGATTGCCATAAGCCCAGAAAAGCTAAGAGATTTCTCAGTGACACACAGCTCTTTAGTGCACATTCTGGGGCTTCGGGGCTCCTGGTGCAGTGCTCTATTAGGAGGGGAATAAAGAAAGAGAGAGCCTGTTGTCATCAGATTCCAGGTGAATGTGTAGATCAAGGATAATCATTCTGCTGTCCAATCCTCTTGCCGCAATTTACATCATTGTCATGTGTTCCCTTGTTATTATTAGTAAGCAATGCATTCATGTTTTTATAAAAGGACTATAAATACTCGCTTTTTAAATAGCAATTTCCAGTGACTCATTTAGGAGGAAATCTCCCTAGGAACTAGGATATTGGAAGATTGAATAATTTGAACTTATGTTTGTTTTTCTGTCTTGGACTTCGATCCTGTGATGGTTTCTGCACCAATAGCTCAGAGGTTTAAAATACCATTTTCATTCCCTTTCCATGCCTCAGTACAGGTCACCCACACCAATCGTCGTCCATCGTCCTGGGATGCCACCGTGCAATTTGAAGGTGACCCAGACTGACCACATCTTGGAGGTTTTTAAGCCGTCCCGTTTCCATATTCATTTAGTCACTGGGCTTTTTATGTGTGATTTTTGGTGACCATGAAATTGAGAGATGAAGAGGCCTGGATGCTGCCAAAAGCTGTGTGGCCACGGCTCCGTGTGAGTTCCTCTGGCTTTGCCAGCACGCTTTATTCCTGATGGTGGCTTTCCTCCCGCTCACTCTTCCGTCCTCCCAGCGGGGCCAGTGACTCTCTGCAGGCTGACCAGACTCAGGGCCCAAGAGCTATAGGTCTCAGGGATTCGGTGGAACAATTCTCCCCTCGTGTGTTCAGAAGCAAATGTTAAGTTCTTGGCTTTTGTTTATCACTCCCTTATTCTGAAATAAAGAAATGAGACAGAATGTGTTCATAGTATGACCTTCAGAAATCGTGCTTCTTCATCATTAAACAGTGGTTAACCCTTATGTAAAGCTGACTATGTGCCAGGCTGTCTTCTAAACAGTATATAAGATATGTCATTCGAGTCTCATAACCCTATGAGTACCAGCTGTATCTATCTATCTATCTATCTATCTATCTATCTATCTATCTATCATCTATTTATCTGTCTATCATCATCACTATTTATTGGACAAGTAAAGGGCTGGGATTTGAATCCAATCAGTCTGGCTATAGAGTGATGCCCTAAAGTGCTACATAAAAAGTTTGAAGTGAAAGGAATCATCACAGCTGACCTTCTGATTTACTTATGTGGGAATATACTCATGTAGCTCAGAGAAGGCTACCAACTCTTCTAAAATCACAGCCAAGTCAATGGCTGCTTGGTCCATCGTGAAGTTACTTTCCTTCCTGGAAACAGACTCTCTGTCTCTGAGGTTTAAAAGAGAAGGTCGAATGCTTTAGGCATTTGGGATTGAAGCAGCTATTGACAGACTTTTCATTCCAAGAAGAAGGATCTGCCCAGAGAGGCAAGAAGAAGGTGGTGGAGTAGGGAGTATGTGTGTGGGGGGAAGGAGGATGCTGAATTTAGCAGTTGTGCTGCATTAGGCTCTGGCCAAGCTCCAATGAGTTTTATTCGTTATTATTATTTTTATGGGAAAAGGAACCTGCAACAGTTTAGGCTCAGCTATTTGCCTTCAGACATTGGTTTGTCAAATTTGGAGCCAATGCCAGTTCAGCACAGTGGGTGTTCACGGGTGGGGTGTATGTGTGTGTGTGTGTGTGTGTGTGTGTGTGCGCGCGCGTGCGCTCAGGTGTTTGCATGTGTCCCTCTCTGTGTGTGTCCACGGTGTTGGCATAAAAGGCAGTCCATCCTAGGCTTACTCACTACTTCTTACCTCCAACCCACCTCCCTAATGTGTCAAGAATTATAAATTAATCACCTGGCTGGTTTGCACTGAACTTACTAGTGTTTATGAAAGGGAATTCATTGGATATGCCTGTTAATGGAACACGTGTAATAATACTAAATCCTGTGATTAAAAAGAAATTTAAGGCCCATGAGTTTTTAATAGAAAAACATGTCATTTGAGTGTTTATTTGCTGGAGTAAAATGGCTGAGATTTTTTAAGGGGAGGGTGCCTACTTTAATTTTAGAAGGACCATGGCATTCATACTGAAAGTTACCAATGCCTTTGCAGAAGCCCCTTTAGATTTTTTGTAGCAGAAGACTCTTTGATAAAGCAGAGCTGGTTATTGCTTCCTTCTTAGATGGCAAATACATTGCAGAATAGTTCTACTCATGGGTTTTATTCATTCATTCATTCATTCATTCATTCATTCATTCATTCATTCATCAAAAATATATTGCACACCTACCATGTATAAGCATAGGACTAGCCTTAGTCCTTGCCCTTATATGGCCCACAGTGTGACACACAGCAGATACGTGAAGGAATAATCCTGATACTTATTCTAATAGAGGTGTGCAAGGGGCAAGAAGGATATACCAGGAGTCAAGACTGCCCTGGTAGAGGAGGTAGTATTTAAGTTGAGACTTACGTAGTTTATCAAGATAGAGGGGGCTATCCCAAGGACAGCACTGCAGATTCATAGTGTCTTGGGAGCAAATTGTGTTTGAGAGAATGATAAGGTGTTTCTACCTTTAGAGTCTACTTGCCAGTTAGCTAAATGATATTAACTGCATAAATTCTCTCATGCAAATATTAACTCAGTTGCATGATGATGCTATTTTTGTTCATGTGTGTGTAGATATATACATACACACACATACATATGTGCACACATCTATGTGTATATTAATATTCTTCGGTGGGGGGTGGTACCTCAATTTTCTTGAGTTTAAGTGAGATTTGGTCATCTGCGTTATTTTATACTGAGGTGTAGAAAGTCCTGCATGTAAAATGAAGCTAGTTGACTTTGGCTTTTCTGAAGTTTGCCTGTGGGTTTTTTAGAAATCTTTTTATTTTCCAGGGAAAGTTTGCATAATTTCTCCACAAATCCTATTTATCTTTCGAAATGGCCAGGAGAACAAGCTGCTTTGGGTTTCATGGAGTTGGAAGACTGCAAAATCTTTACACATTTTTGGGACAACTGAGTATAGGTTTAGGAGTTTGGGATGTCTTTAAGAGAACAATTGTTTTAGCTTTAGTTTTTATTTTTAGCCTTGCTGGCTGATTTTAAGAAAGTCAAAATAAGGCCCTGTGCACTTGGATTTTCTAAAACTCAAATAAGTATGCATTCACTAAATATTGACCAGGCATTCTTAATGAAATTTAAGAGGGAATGAGAGATGAGGGCAATCCAGCCAGTGCTTAAGAAGTTTACAGTCTATTGAGGGTGACAGACATATAAAGGGATTGGGGCAAAGGGTGGACATTGTTACAGAGAAATTCTTGAAAAAGAACACTGAGATGAGTCTTGAGGAACTAGAATGGCAGAAACAGGGGGTGTGAGAGGAACAGTCATGGGCCATAGCAGGGAGGTGAGACTGAGCAATCTCATCTAGTTTCTGAAGGATGAGTAACATGTCAGAATAAGATATAAAGTTTAATGCTTTGAGGCCACTCAACTCTGCTTCTCCCCAGATAACACTTGATGAAAATATAATGAAAGAGAAAAAATCCTCCATAATAGTTCAAATATAGGACACTCTTCTCTGTACTTCAGAAAAATGAAAATAAATATGAATCTGAGAGCTGTGATGGGGACTTGATAGTTTCTGGATTCCTATGGAGGCAAGGGAGGCTTGACGTTTTGGCCTGGCCAGGTAATTGGGACTAAGCTGCCCTAATGGTGCCACAATCACTGCTTTTCAACAGCACTGGGATGTGGTTCTGCCTATTGGTGTGAACAGTTGGTACTTTTTTTAGTTTGTATGAAGTTGTGTACCTTTCAGTTGTGTGTCAAAAGAATCACCTGGCTCAGTGACTGTATCTGTGGGTGCTTCCAGGGGCAGGAGCTTTTAGTTTCCCATATGGGATCTAGTTCTAGCCCAGAGTTCCAGGGGCCCACGTGAAGGAAGGTCAAAAAGCCTAGACACAGAGGAGTAAATATATACAAATATATTCACCACCACCCCCACCAGAGAGAAAAGCAAAAATACTTGCTTCCAAACTATGCCTACAAACCAAATTTTTAATTATGAAAATATTGAAAGGTAGTCAACAAGATCCATGATTGGATGTGTCATGGCACATGAAATAGAATTAAAAAAACAATTCAAAGAAGATTTGTAAAAGTATATCAGGATTGATTAGAGATTAATAGAGGAAAATATAATGAGCAAAAATTAGCTATTAGTGAACAAAGAACATATATGTATTTAAAAACTTCAAAAATATATTGGAGATTAAAAATATAATCATATAAATAAAACATTCAATAAATGGAATAAATGCTAGATTGGACAAGCTTGAATGCAATTCATAAATTAGAAGGTGATACTAGTAATTTATCTAAAATATAAAGGAATTTTAAAGAAATAAAAATTGTGGAAATGGTAGTGAGGAGATTTTTAAAGATCTAATGGCTATGAATTTCCCAGAGTTGAGGGGGACAGGAAGACAGAATAGGATAAAATAAAAAATCTAAATGATCATAGTAAGCACTTTAAGCTTAAAAAGACTAATCCCGAAGCTGACAGAGAGAAAAAGTCAATTAACAACAAACTAGTGACAAATATACTGATAGTGATTTCTCTTTCCCAGAATAGGTGCCAGAGGCAACACAATGATATATTTAAGGTGATAGAGAAAATAGCTGTCAATTTATAGTTTTATACCCAAGTGAACTATCATTCAGGAGGAAAGCTTAAATAAAGTTTCAGACAAAAATGAAGAGAATTTACCATCCCTAGTTCTTACCAAAAGAACCAATAGAGAATGTACTTAATAACTGAAGGAAAATAAATCCAGAAGGAAGGATAGATTTAAGTAAAAATAGCACAGAAATAATAAAATAGTATATTTAATTAAGGTGAAAACTTAAAAAAGAAAAATATAATATGAAATGACTAGATAATACAAAACATCAGATAGATACTGGGCTTTAAAAGGATAGTTAAAACATGATAAAGTCCTTAACTTGGGGCAGCCCCGGTGGTGCAGCAGTTTAGTGCCACCTGAAGCCTGGGGTGTGATCCTAGGGACTCCTGATAGAGTCCCACATTGGGCTCCCTGCATGGAGCCTGCTTCTCCCTCTGCCTGTGTCTCTGCCTCTCTCTCTCAATATGTGTGTCTCTCATGAATAAATAAATAAAATCTTAAAAAAAATCCTTAACTTGTTTGTAGAATGAAAAAAATAGTGAATAATTTTAGACTTGTCAGAAAATTATAAAATTTTAATGTTAATACTAAAATAGGACCACAATTTACAAATTGCAAGCCAGCCATGAAAAAAGAAAGGAATGTAGATGTCTCAGAGAATTCAAAAAATGAGAACAAAAGAAATAAAGAAATAGGATGTTGTGGTGGCTCATTTTATGTGTCACTTTGACTGGATTCAGGGATGTCCAAGAGGCTGGCACCACATAGCTAGGAATAATACATCCCTTCTGAAGGTGTCTGTGGGGGTGTTTTCAGAAGCAATTAGCATTTGAATTGGTAAACTGAGTAAAGCAGATGTCCTTTCCCAGTGTGGGTGAGCATCATCTAATCCACTGAGAGCTGGAATAGGACAAAAAGGTGGAAGCAGGGAGAATGTATGCTCTACTTGAGCTGAGACATCCATCTTCTCCTGGCCTCAGACATTGGTGCTCCTGGCTCTCAGGCTTTTAGACTCAGATCAGGACTTTCACCATCAGCCCCCAGTTCTAAGGCCTTCAAACTCAGTCTAAGTTGCTCCACCAGCTTTTCTGGTTCTCCACTTTGCAGATGGTGGATCTTAGGACTTCTTAGCCTCCATAACCATGTGGGGAAATCCCTAAAATAAATCTTCTCTTATACATACCTTTATATATCTCTATCATTTTCTCTTTATTTTTTTAAAAAATATTTTATTTATTTATATATGATAGACACACACAGAGAGAGGCAGAGACACAAGCAGAGGGAGAAGCAGGCTCCCTGCAAGGAGCCCGAAGCAGGACTTGATCCCTGGACCCTGGAATCACACCCTGAGCCAAAGGCAGACAACCACTGAGCCACCCAGGTGTTCCTCATTCTCTCTTTAAATATATATCCTATTGATCCTGTTTCTCTGGAGAATCCTGATGCAAATGATAAGTGGAAACCATAAAAAATATAGATGTTTTGAAAAACATGGGAAAGTCCTGGAAGTTCAATTATAGATACAAAAGATCAGTTGTAGAATGAAATCTACAGTATGACAATACTTTAAATTTTACTAACTATTCAAAACAATACTACTTTAAGATGAATAAATGCATATCTTGTATGTATAGTTTTTTTGTTTTTTTGTTTTGTTTGTTTTGTTTTGTTTTGTTTTGTTTTTGGTAGTGGACATGAGGAACCAACACCAGCATCAGAACACTGATTATATCTGGAGTGGGATAGAATTTAATGGATAAGGAAGGAATCTTTAATTCTGTCTGTAACATTTTTTGTCTTTAATAGTAAATGAAGCATATTTTAAGGTGTGTTCAATCTAGGTGATAGGTACAAAGGTATTACTTTCTGTATTTTTTGTTTGTTTAAATATTTCACACAAAATTTGATGTGAGGGTAGTGTGGGAAGTGTCTTTACTTTCTCTCTTCCTTGGTAGTGATTTTAAGTCATGGTAGGATTTCTGTAGAACCCATCCTCTATGCCACTCTACCCATCATCTACTTGTTTGTCAGGTCTTAGTCTCATATACGAGAAAAATAAAAATTGTTCTTTTCATGAATGAATCAACCATCTTCTTAATAAGGTCTTAGTTTCTATGAAATCTAAAAACCTCATATACTGAATATTGTCTTCAATGTCCATCATGCCTGTAGTCAATAAGCTCCATGAAGGCTGAGATTCCACAAGGCTTATTTAACCCTTTAAATCTAGTGCCTGTGCATTGGCATGAATATTGGTTTTATAATTACATGGGCAAGAGGAATGAATGGCTGCTGAATTTACCCTGTAACAAGTCTCCACTCTTCCACATGCCTGACTCTTCCATGTCTCTATGCCTCTGAATGATGAAGGATTCATCTAATGCCTCTATGCCTCCTTTTAGGAATGGCTTTTGTCTTGTACACCACTGTGAAATTTCCCCTTCTCCTTATTCTCTGTAGAGAGAAGCTTCCTTAGGGCAGAGATCCTATCCTATCCTATCCTATCCTATCCTATCCTATCCTATCCTATCCTATCCTTTAAGGCTGAGTGCCCATCACTTGTCCCACTTGTAGAACAAATGTATTCTTATTTATGAGCCCAGGGTAGATGTCACCTGTCCTTGAAGCTTTTCTTCACACAGCTCCCATTACCCCCACAACTTTGACTCCAGACACAATTAATCATGACATTTTTAAAATGATACTACACCTAGTAGCTATATTTCCATGGCTGCAATTAGTACATTGTATCATAAGTCATTGTTTTCCTCATTAGATGTTCATTACTCAAGAACCAGGTTCATATCTTTCATTCTGTGTTCCTAATTATTTGTCTGGCAGGTGTAGAGAATAGAGCAGCCTTTTGATACCTATCTGTTGAACTGACTTATATCCACTTATGAGTTCTGCTGTGTGCATTTCCTGAAACACTCAAAACCTTCCTGATGGTGCTTCCCTTTTCCAGAGGACTGTTAAGTGATCCCAGCACAGTTAAATCTTCTGGCATTTCTGAGGGAGCCTAGAATTAGGTCCTCAGGATGGATGCCTAGGAAGCGTTAAGATAATGTGAAAAGTGGGAAGACGGATGGGTAATTAACCTCATCTGATCTCACCAGGTCTGTGACCAATGAGTTGCCCCGGGGATTGGCACAAGCCCTCCTGTGGGGAGGACTCTTCTGCTCTCTCAGTCCCCTACTGCTGCCATCTGTTGATAATTACTGTCCGGTCTCTGCTGAGAATGTGTGATATTTAATATTTCCTCACCACTTGAACAAACACACGGCAATAACAGAAAGGTACTTGGCCACAGGAGTAGAAAGATGTATTTGCATGAAAGACTTAGTGTACACCTCGGCCAGGCAAACAACTGCCTTCTCTTTGGGAGGGCACAAGAAGTTTGGAAGTTTCAGAACCCGGAGAATAGGTACATTGACATAGGTTGTATTTTTGGAAGAAAACTCTTAACAATCCAAAATATCAAGAAGATTGCAAAATAAAACATAACAACCTCTTTTTATGACTGATGTGATTTTTCTCTTAATGAGCAATTACGAAGTTTTCAGATAGCTTTTCAGCATTTTTAGAGAAACTTGATGCTCTTATCAAGTACAAAGAAAGGGGTATTTTGTTTATTTGAAGAAAAGTTCTCCCGGTTGAAGACATCTTCCTTTTTTAAGTTCTTTTGGGAGTGGGGAGAAGGGGTTTCTAGTTTCATTTGCAGGTGGGGAAATTTAACTTCCTCTTTCAAGAATAACAAGAAGATTCAACAGAGACAAGTTCTCTGCCCTGCTTTGCATATAAGATAAACTCTAGATTACTGATGTGATAAGAAATAGACTGTTTTGGTTCATTAAGTGCTTGGATCTGAAGCAGAGAAAGGTGGGAATACCAATAGCCTATGGATACACATGGTTTGTGAGTCATCTTTTGTGATGTGGCAGCTGAGATTGTGGAGGGAGGCAGGAGTGGGCATTGCCTCTAATACTAGATGAGAAAATCAATCATTCCTTGATCTCTTTCCTCATCATCATGCATTTCCATTTGGGGTCAATATTTATCACAAATACTTTTAAATCCCTAACATCTATCATGAAAATCTGCAGACATATTGAAACATTGTAAGAATTTTACAGCAAGGACCACTTGGGATTCTATTATTAACAGTTTGTTCTGCCTGTTTTATTGTGTCTCTACTCATCTGTCTCTCCTATCCATTGATCAATACATATTATTATTTTCTGATGTATTTTAATATATGTTGCAGGCAGTTATTAATGCTTTTACTGGCCACAGTTACCCAAAACAGAAACTTCAGTTATTTAGACACTTCTTCCTTTTCCCAAAGGCCCAGCCCAGTAATTGTAGCAAGCTTTGTACTAGGCCTCAGATAGTCTGTGCAGAGACATGGCATTTACTGGCCACTGGGAGGCAGAAGTTAAAAGACAATAAAGACAAATAAATGTAAAATTATACATTATAATCATAATCATAAAAGGGAAAACAGGTAGAATAAAATGACATCTCTAAGGCTGTCTGTCCCCTTCCCTTCAACCTACCATATTGCTACTAAAATGACTTCCTGGGATGCTGCTTGGATCATGCTGTTGACATCCCATAGCTCTCAGGGTGCAGCCCAAAGTCCCTAGCTGAACACTGTAATATTTGCATTACATAGCTAGACAAAGTTTATTTCCACTCAGGAAATATTTGTTGGCTCCCTATTATGTGCTGGGTGCATGAGATGAATGCCATGAACATTAGAATAAGCACACTACGTTCCTTAGATCCGAACATTTCATGGTCAGATCGAGGAAACAGCTAATTTCAATATGATGTTCAGGAGGCCATGCAAGCATAGAGGAAGGGCAACCCAGTTATCACAAGTGGTCTGTGTTAAAAAGGTCTTCCCAAGGGAAAAATGGATGTTCTGAATCCTGAAGAATAAAGACGTACACAGGTTAAGGATGGGAAAGTCTTCCAGCAAAGAAAAGAAAATATTTAGGCCAAACAAAAACAAAAACAAAAAAACCCAAACAATTATGTGGGAGAGAGAAACAAACCACTCAGTATTTACTAGAGCATAAGTTGTAAAGTTGAGTGGATAGTGGTGAGGCTTGGAGGCTGGCTCACAGAGGGCCTGGATAATGGGCAAAAAGAGCAAAAAGGAAGAAGGAGGAAGCACTGAAACAGATAGAAATACAGTGCAAAGGATGGCTAGGGAGTAGGAGTGATGATACTATAAGCAGCAAAGGAAGTTAAGAGTGTGCTGCAGTAATCTAAGTAAGTCAAACTGATGTTGCTGGTAGTAAAGATGTAGAAAGAGGGCTGATTTAGAGACACCTTTAAATGGTAAAGTGAGGAGCATGGTGTGGTGTAAAGAATGGTGTGGCTGAGTACAGAAGGAGTGAAAGAGGAAGGTAAAAAAATGAATCCTGATTTTTTTTTTTAGTTGAATGGGTGAGTCAACAATGCATACAACATTAAGATAAAAATATTAAGAGAGATAATTTAGTTTTGGGGGTTAAGTGTGAAGTGCCTGAGAGAGCCCAGGGGAGGTGTCCACAACATGACAGACAAAACTAGGAGCTTAAGAGAGAACTTTGGCTATCTAGGTCGATGCTGGTTAGAAACATAAAAGTCTGGGGCAGCCCTGTGGCTCAGCGATTTAGCGCGCCTTCAACCCAGGGCCTGATCCTGGAGACTCAGGATTGAGTCCCACGTCAGGATCCCTGCATGGAGCCTGCTTATCTCTCTGCCTGTGTCTCTGTCTCTCTCTCTCTCTCTCTCTCTCATGAATAAATAAATAAAATCTTTTTAAAAAAGAAAGATAAAAGTGGATGAGGCACCTCAGATATATTTCACCTTCGGATGAAAGAACCAAAGTACTTTTATATCATTTGTCATTAGTCATTGACTGAAGGCTCCTGGGGAATGCCATGTGTTCCATATGTCTGGGCTGCCTTTGTAGTTAAACATCAATAAGACAGTAAGTTCAAATTTTTCTATCTTATTGAGTCAATGTGGCTAGGTCCAGGGTCTCCTGACTTCTATGTCAGGTATCTTCTGTGATCATCTCCACTCCATTCTCGGTGCTACAACAGTCATTCAATTGGTCCATCTAGGCATTCATTTGTAACCTCAACAAGGTTGAGGCACCTTCCATGAGCCATGCAGGGCCAACTCTGGAGCTGCTGGGAATAGAGATCTATACACACATCCTTGAAGAACCTCAATGCCACTCACTTCCAACTGTTTCCACTTCCTGAAAGGGGACTTGTGTTTAGATCTGGAGCAAGACCTGAAGAATAGGAGAGCCAGAATCACATCTCCCAAGGGCCCCGGGAACTTGAATGAGTCGGTGTTGAGGTGATGTGGAAAATGATAACTCTCTGAGAGAGCAAGGCCTACTTTAGCTTATGCGAAACTATAAAGAACTCCCTGTCTGCATTTACAAAAGGAAAATTCATGTTTCCTATGGCCTTTAACTCCTAATCTTTACTGGTTACAAGAGGGTATTCCAGGCAGTAGAGCGCTTAATAAATATTATATTGTTTGCTAATGGCAATGCTATTTGGGGGTGATATTTCCTTCTGAATGTGCTAGCCTGGTTTAACAAATCTACTGTGTATAGTTTCACCTTTCACTGTGTGGCTTGCGATGTCTCAGGGGTGCCTTCAGCCAGAGGCTGAGGAACAGCTCAGAAACACAGAAGTAAATGAGTCTGCCGGATGCATTAATAGGTTTTGTCTGTGCTGACTTCCCTTTTGTTGTAGAAATGTAACCAATACCAAGGGGCTCCTATATGTTAAGTAAATGTGTGCATTCTCACTGTGAAGATGTGAGCTGCCTGAGGGGCTGGCAGGAGCGTTTCCCTGCATATTTGTCTTGTTTTTATACCCTTTTCTATGCACTGATGGTTGATTCTGACCGAACTCCTCTCTCGTTCAAATCCAGCTTTTTAGAAATGGTTTTGTTGGATAATTGCCAAGTGGTATTGGTATCTAATTCCAATTTTCCCTTACTTCCAAAAGAGCTAAGTGCCAGCTCTGAGTAATTGTTACCTGTAAGGTATGAAAGCTTGGGATTCATGAGCATGGTCTACTAGTACTCAAACAGACTGGACTTTGAATCCTGTTTTGGCTACTGAATGTTCTCTCTCAACCTTGGTTTTCTCATCTAGAACACAGCTAACAACTAGCACTGGGTGTAAATGCTTGGAACTCCATCCATTCTCCCTCTCTCCCTCTCTCTCTCTTTTTCCCGTCCATTGTACATTGAATCAGTCTTTTAAAAAAAATTTAAATTCAATAAATTAACATATTATGTATTATTATTTTCAGAGGTAGAGTTCAGTGGTATATAACACTCAGTACTCATCACATCATGTGCCCTCCTTAATTCCCATCATCTAGCTTACCCTATTCCCCTATACACCTCCCCTCCAGCAACTCTCAGTTTGTTCCATAGAGTTAAGAATCTTTTTATGGTTTATCTTCCTTTCTGATTTCATCTTGTTTTATTTTTCCCTTCTTTGCCCTATGATCCTGTCTTGTTTCTAAAATTCTACATATGAGTGAAATCATATGAGAATTGTCTTTCTCTGTTTGACTTATTTCGCTTAGCATAATACCTTCTAGTTCTATCCATGGAGTTGCAAATGGCAAGGTGTAATTCTTTTTAATGGTTGAGTAATATTCCATTGTATATATTATACCACATCTTCTTTATCCATTCATTTGTTGATGGACATCTGGGCTCTTTCCATATTTTGACTATTGTGGACATTGCTGCCATAAACATTGGGGGTACAGGTCATATCATTACATTTGTATGCTTGGGATAAATACCTAGTACTGTAATTGCTGGATTATAAGGTAGTTCTGTATTTAACTTGTTGAGGAATCTCCATAGTGTTTTTAAGAGTGGCTGGACTAGCTTACATTCCCACCAACAGTGTAGGAGGGTTCCCCTTCTCCACATCCTCGCCAATATCTGTTTCCTGACATATTAATTTTTAGCCATTCTGACTGGTGTGAGGTGGCATCTCACTGTAAATTGCTCTATCCTTTTGGATTAGCTTTATAATCTTAAATGCATCCAAAAGAAAATTCATCTTAAAATAAAAACAGACAAGATAAAAAACAAACTTTCTTGACCCCATGTCTTCCTGCTACTATTTTATTTTACTCATCCTTTTATGGTAAAGGTTTATGAGATGTTGTCTACTTGTGACATATAAACTCCTCATAGCTTACATACTCTCTAGCCTGCTGTAGCTTGACTTCAGCCTTCACTGTTCCACTGAAAATGTTCTAGTCAAGGTGAAAATATTTCCCGTAGATTGATTTACCATCACATTGCATTTATCAAGGTAGCTTTGTGCTGGTCGTATTTTCCATTCCTTATTGGTTTGTATTGGCTAGTCCATTTTAAGAGGAAAATTGTTTTCTAATGGACATTTTGCATGTATTTTGGGTACATGCTCTTGTCTTAGATAGGCCATTAGTTATTGTTCTGTAACATGAATCCATGGAAGTCTCAGAATCTTGATCAATGGGGAAATAAATAAGACTTCTCTGATATTTAACTGTGCTTTTTCTCTAAAAGGAAAAAAGGAGTTAAGCACAGAAATTATAACAGCACAAATGACATATTTAAGTTGGACATCCAATTTAAAACAAAATATGCAGAAAAACATGCTTTTGCAGAATTATGATTTGTTTTCACTTATCCTTTAGCATTCTCCATCACTGTTTAGTCTAGTTCCAATTTTCATTTTGACTTAATTAATTATTAACTATGAATGTTTCCTTCAACAACCACAAATTATTTATACTTCTTGGTGAAAGTTCTACTTGGATATATAAACAAGTGCCCCTTTATAGGCAAGATTGTTTTGAGTGTACAACAAAGGGTCATGAGAAGAAATTGATGTGAACTCATCAAGTTGATCCTCTGGCTAATATGAAGTCTGTGGATTTTAACCCTCCTTGGATCTACCAAGCATAAGTGCTCTAACTGTTCTGTTGTAGTGTTAGAATCAGAGATCTTACTTTTTCCCCAACTCCTGATATTAGTCATGTTTTTGGCTTTAAACTTAATTTCCATTACAGCTATGTGGACAGTGTAGTTAGAAGATGCAAATAGTTAAGTGGGATAGGGATAGTACAGTTCTCCCACTATAGAAGTTCTCATCATTTTTTGATTTACTCTGGATGGATATTTGCCTCCATTAAGTCTAGATATTGTGCTTACCCAACTGTTTGTGAATTTGTTAATTTCAGGCATTACTGACTGATTTCCTATCTCCTATGATGGAAGACAGGAAACAGTTCTCTTCTATGCCTCCTCTTGACTAATAGATACATTTCTAACCATTAACCATCCATAACTTTCCATTGTGTTATGTTGAATTCTATGAAATTGCCATTATTCTTGGTGAAAAATGTTTGAATGTTGGTACTTTCATAACCTATAGTTATGCCATGATTTTAGATAAAGCAAAATTCAATGTTTATAATAGCTGAGCCAGTTGGCAATTATAAATACTTTCCCTCTATTGTGGTACATATTTGTTTTTTTTTAATAAACCTTATTAATAAGTCTTCCTCATACTCTCTCCCATTTGGTGAATCTCCTCTCAACACAATCAAACAAGTGGAACATTCAATTTTTATCATCTTGGAGTCATCTTTGTTGGAGCCTTTTGATTTACTTGAGTGGACTGGTTACTTTCTAGGATAGCCATTGGGATCCTTCTAAAACATCATTCTAGGAATACTCTTGTGTCTTGTATCAGAGTCTCTGTTTTCCATTGTCATGACAGCTGCATTTTTGGTTTACTCTCCTTAGTAGTGGCCCTGCCTTTCTAGGTTTCTGGAAAAGGGGGAAAAAGAGGTAATATTTGGGGGGACCTAAGATGTCATTATTCTCTGTTCACATTGAATTAATATTTCATTGCTTAAGGTGATATATTAGAGTTCTATAGAGAAAGAGAACCAGTAGGATGTGTAGATAAAGAAGCAGACATACAGATAGATGATGGATGGATGGATGGATAGATGGATGGATAAATAATGGATAGATAGATAGATAGATAGATAGATTTATTACAAGGAATTGGCTCATGTAATTACGGAGATTGGCAAGTTCCAAGATCTGTAGAGTGAGTAAGCAAGCTGAAGACCAAGGAAAGCTAATGGTTTAGATCATTCAAATCCAAAGACCTGAGAACCAGGAGAGCCAGTGATATAATTCCTATCTGAAGGCCAGTAGGCTCAATACTCAGGAAGAGCTCATGTTTCAGTTCTAGTCTGAAGGCAGCAAAAAAGTCAGTGCTCCTGTTCAAAGTCAAGCAGCAAGAATTTGCTCTTACTCAGGGGAGGGTCAACCTCCCTGTTTTTGTTCTGTTCAGGCATTCAGCTGGTTAGATGAGGCCCATCCACATTAAGAAGACCAATCTGTTTTACTTAGTCTACCAATTTGAATGTAAATCTCATCTGTAAACATCCTTGCAGAAACACTCAGAATAACATTTGACTGAATATCTGGACACCCTGTGATCCAGTCCTGCCTGTGGCCACATAAAATTAATCATCACAGTTGAAAATCACTTTTCCTGAGTAATTTGAAGACATTTCTCCATTTTCTTCTAGCTTCAAGAGTCCTTCTTAAGCAATATGATGCCTAATTCATTTTTAAATTAATCTGAAGCATATGACTGGGGTGCCTGGCCCTGTTCCTTGTAATCAGATCCCTGTAATAGCTGGGCTTTTTGTATTGGAGGTCTCTGATATGAGTATCTTAGATAATTTTTTGGCAGCTGGTCAGTTTTCCTAAAGGGTAATCTTTTAGTGTCATGTCTGGAAGATAAAGGTCTGGCTTCTAGAGACTTAAGAGCTTAGGAAAATAATTATGATGTAAACTTTCATGCAATCTTTTTGCTTTCAGAGCACCAAACCTAAACTTTGCTTGGTGTCATCTGGTTCATGTACCCTCTCTTTTACTTCCTCTAGAGAATAGACTTGCATTTACTGCTAGAGTTGGAATGGTGGAGAGGATATGGAGGTCCAATGGCTTCATGAAGAGATTTTCAACTTAACTGTCATTTTTGCCTAACTCCATGCTAATTTCTGACCCTTATCAAGGTACTATGGTGCAAGTTGGCTAGCTCTCATGTCTATGGTGTCTTCTAGGTCAGTTATTACTCATTTTTTCTGTTTCCTGACTCCCAAAATTCTGTGGCTATTGTTTCTTTTTTCCAATTTTCTTTGCCCTTATTCTATCCATTAAAACATTTCTTTACTTTTTTCAAAGTGAGGTTTTCAGATGAAGTGATGCTAAATGTTCAGTTTGCAGTCTTCACCTGAAGGCTAGGGCTTGCTTCTTACTCTCTAGTGAAGGATTGGGGGTGAGGGGTGGTGAGGAAGAATTATAGGGTAGTGTGATGATACTAAAATTCAGAGTCATTGTCTTTCTCCTAATTCAAATGAGTAATTTTTTTACTTTTAGTCATCTGACTAAATTGCTCAATCCTCTGAGCTGCACATGAAAAATAAATTCTAAGTTTACTTATTAAATATTGAATTCTACAATAGCACAAGAACTTTTTATTTTATTTTATTAAAAAGGTTTTCTTTACTTATTCCTGAGAGACACAGGGAGAGGAAGAGACAGGCAGAGGGAGAAGCAAGCTCCCCACAGGGAGCTCGATGCAGGACTCTGATCCCAGGACCCTGGGATCATGGCCTGAGCCAAAGGCAGACTCTCAACCACTGATCCTCCCAGGTGCTCCTATCACAAGAACTTTTATAAATAATTAAAAACTATTTCCTGAACATTCATCATGTGCAAAATCTTGTTATCTAGCTATATTTTCAAGTAATTTATGATTTGGTATGAAAAATTGATCTGTAAAATAAGAAGAAGTAATTAAGATAGATAATAATAAAAGCAATTTTATTAATTTCTACAGTACTACATTTCAAGTACCCCAATGCAAACAAATTATCATTCATGTGACTATGTGACAACTTCCCATATTCTGATTCATTGGAAGACATGATGGGACTATACTTTATGATGATTAAGTACCTTACTTAGCATATATTTGTGATTTCTACCTCTTTGGAGGTTTTAAAATTAAAGCTGTATCATCTCTCAAAATAAGTGTGACCCAATCTGGAAATGATGGGAATTTTAGTGCTTATTTTCATTATGATTAGGTTCATCTATATGTGACAAAGGACCTTAACTTTCCTAAACATAGTGATTTTATGAAGATAAACCAGTCTTTCTTGTTTAGATAAATAGAGAATTGGGTCCAGAGCTTATATACTGTAATTACTTGGCCCTAGAACTCTCTGTCTTACCACTTCAGTCTTTTAGGATGGCCTTTTATTGTCCAAGATTGCAGCATGAGCTCCAGCTACCATTTCTTCTTTCCAACCAACAGGAAAGAGGAAGGGCAAAGAGAGACCCATGTCTTTATCTCAGGGACACTTCCCGGAAGCTACATGCATCCTGTTAGTTAAACCTTGGTCACATGGCCACACTTATCTCCCAGATGGAAAATGTATCCAATCCAGGCTATCTTGGACTCAGTACCTATGGGGGTTTCTATTTCTAAGGAAGAAAGGAAGAAAGCTAGAACAGGTATAGGAGAGAAAGAGCAGTCTACTTCACAGGGACACTATATATCCAACCTGTGATTCTACACTGTTTGTAACATTGGGGTGACAAGAGATAGTGACAAGTGATCCTGTAGTGGACATCATGTCAGTGGCAGGATCGACAATCAGTCATCTGTTTTATGGCTATTGCTGCTATGCTGGGATCGAGCTTGGAAGGAAATACTCTTAAAATTGTGTATTTTGATTGTAAAATATCTCAGACACACAGAGAAGGCAGATGCCTATTATTCCTCACTCAATATCCCTCACCCAACTTTGAACAGATTTTGTCAGATTTACTTCTGATATCTCTAGTCCTGACAGTAATAGAGGTACCACCACCTCCATCTCTTCCTTTCTGAATGTTGAATCTTTACCAGTAATGTGGTGTATTTCCATTGGAGTAGAAAGTATTCACTTGGCATTATGTGCATGCCATGTGCTGATAGGGATATCTTAGCTAATAGGGAACCAAAAAGTAGTATTTTCTCAGGTGTGATTACTGATCTTAACAAGACACAATCCAAAGAATAATGCTTGTGTCTATTAAAAAATATAAATTTTAGCTTAAAAATCTACAGTGTGCCTGGGTGGCTCATTTGGTTAAGCGTCTGCTTTCGTTTCAGGTTATGATCCTGGTGTCCTGGGATGGGGTCTTTGTCTGACTCCCTGCTCAGCTGGTAGCCTGCTTCTCCTTCTCCCTCTACCCCTCCCCCCATGCTCTCTCTCTCATGCTCTCTCTTTTTCTCAAATAAATAAAACCTTTAAAAAACCTACAATACTATTTGTACACGTATTTGAAGGATACAGCGTATGATGTAATTTAAAGAGAAATGAATATCTATAATAAATATATGTGTGCATAGAGACATATGTATATTTATTAAATGATCTACTTGACTACATTTTTTATTGTTATAAATCATTGTATATGGTACTTAACTTTTTTTACTCTATTTAAGAACAGTCCTTCAATGACAGATCTTATAGTTCAAAGTGATACAGCGGCACCCACCTGTCCAGATGGTGCTTTCTGGAAGTAGAGTCTGATGCTGTGATTTGCATGCAGGTGGTTTCAGGGGAGGGTGTGGAGTGGAGGAGGGGAACTGAATGGAAGAAGGTGGGCTGAGATATGGTTGCAGCAAAAATCTGAGCTAATCCTACAGGGGCTATAGCTGGGTTGGCACTTTAGACTTCTCCTTCCCCTTCCACAGGACAGTGAGGGGATAGGAGCCACATCTGAGGAAAAGGTGTGATCTTGGGCAAGTGTCTCTCTTCTACCTGAGGCTATGGGATCTCAGAGCCAACTCTACTCCAATCTGAAAGCTCATCTGGGGGGTACACTGCTCCCTTCATTTTGAGGGAGATGCATCCCTGGTTCTTATACCTTAACTAGTCATATCTTCTTTTTATTTTTAAGATTCTTAAAATTTATTTGAGGGAGAGAGAGCACAAGCAGGGGGAGGGAAAGGGGTAGAGGGAGAGGGAGAAGCAGACTCCTTCCTTAGCAGGGAGCCCGAGGCAGGGCTTGATCCCAGGACCTTGGGATCATGACCTGAGCCAAAGGCAGATGCTTTGTTGACTGAGCCACCCAGGCAGCCCTAACCAATCATGTCTTATATTTTTTTTGTGTTTTTGGCCACTTCTAATTCATCCTCTTAATTCTACTGAATTCCCTCCCTTTTCATGAGACACAAGTTGTCAGGGTTCAATATAATATTCAAACTTCTTTGCAAAGAAATATGATGAGCAATCTCCATTAAGAAAATAGATAAGGAGATGTGCTTATTTGTAACTGAATTTTAAAAAATTATTAAAAGTTTTTCACAAAAATCTTTTATTTCTTGATGGAAAATGCTTTCTTTCTGAAATCTCTGAGGCATCTTTAAGGAAACCAGTTTCTGAGACTCCAGTCAGCAGAAAAAGCCTGCTTTTGGAATCAGATGTACCTGAATTTGAACCCAGACAGTTAGTTGCTTGCTGTGTGACTTTTGGAAGTCACACAACCTCTCTGTGGTTCCATTTCCTGAATAAAACAAAGCCCTTCTTCCAAGGTCCCTCTGGACTCTGAGACTCCCTGACTTATGAGTGAATGAAGCCAGCACTTCCAGTGAAATGAAACTCGGAACTGTTGTAAGCCTGACCAATCTCCTGGTCCCCTGTCAATAGAATGAACTTATCAATGAAGGTTCCTTTGTCAGGCAACTGTCATACCAAGAATGCCCTGGGAAGGCTGTTGAATGTGACTTCATGCCCAGACCTCCCTCCTGTCAATCCCACCTTATGAAGGGCTTAATTTTTTGGCTCTACCTGCAGTAGGGAGCAAGGGAAAGACTTGAGGGGAGCACAAGCAGGTGCCAGCAGCATGAAGCGCAGCCTCAGAGCTTGGGTCCAGATCACATTTCAAGCACAGGCGTTGGTATAATTGGATTGCTATTTGCCCGGCGCACACCCACCCTGGCGTCCCTAATGAGCAGCCCCCTCTCTCTATCCATGTGTGAACATAAGAGTCTTTAATTAAGATGGAGGGGCAGCCCATGGGGAAGGTGTTGGAGTCTGTTCAGCTCCTGAGCTCACTGAGCATGACTCATCCTTCGAGCTGGGGGTCTGTACTCTGAGACTTGTGTCCCTGCCCTCAGGTCCCCTCACACATATATTCCCCTTTCTTTCTTCCCATTTCTAATTGAGAGAAGATGTGCTTTATTTGAAGTGAGAATCCCCCTGTGTCCATGAATGTCCTCCACTCCTGCAAATTACCGCAAGGGGAATAATCACTCACGTCGTGCAGACAGAAGGCAGTTTGGTGATCTCATAGAGGAGTCCAGTGGGCAAACCTCAGGGCAGGGAGGCCCGGGGAACTTGGCTCAGTCTGAGCTACGTGAGCTTTCTTCTCCTCTCTGAGCAAGAAAGAGCATAGGCTGTGCTCTCTACCCTCCTGGGGCTGCAAGGCAGGCACACGACAGGGAGATGTGAAGGGGAGCTCAGCCCGTGGCAATCCAGGATCAATCAATCTGTCAACAAAACCTACCGGGATATTTATGGAACATCTGATATACAAGTGAAGGAAACCCAATGTGCATTATGATTAATTATTTTAAAATATTCCTTAAAACATTCAGAGGTAAAAAAAAAAATTGGCTCCTTTAAAAACTGAAAGGAAGTTTCTGGCATCGTTGAGAATGTAAAACTGGCTGGAAACCTGCTTTGTGTGTAGTGGGTCAAGAGACTACTTAAGCATTGTTATTTTATTTGTTTTTTTGTTTGTTTTCCCTAAAGTAGTCTTTCCTTCTGATTCAGTCAGGTATTTATACTCTGAGTAGACTGGATTAGGCGGAGCGGTGTCATCTGCATCACTGGTATCCCTCACCTCAAGTCCTCGCTCAGCTTGCGACTCCACTTTTACCCCAAACCCTACTTCAGCAATTGGCCCGGCTTTGTACCCAAGAGGCAAGAGAGGCTGGCCGGTGGGCATTTCTCATCATGGAAACCATGGCCACTGATACTTTTGTCTTTCACATCCTAGAATAAAAGTGTTCTTGCTTTCTTCCTGCCTTCACTCAGGGCTGGCAACAGACTTTTTGCAATGCCCAGGGCAAAATGAAAATCCAGGCAGGGAGGTCAATCTCCCCCTCCTCTGGCCCACCGCTTCAATTCACAGTGGACAGGAGACCCCCCCAAGAGATTGGAACCTTCTTGGTGGAACTTGTTTAATACCTGATTGGGGGTGGGGTAAGGGACCTTCCCTGGGTTGTCCACTGAGCAAGCCTGGTGCTGCCAACCTGGGTCAGAGCTGGCCACTTCGCTGCCCTGCCCAAGATGCTATGGACAAGAGGGCGATGGCAAACATGGGTTTTCCTACCCACACAATCTGTTCTCTGCCTTATACAGCAGGTGAACATGTCTGTGGGGTGTGCAAGAGCACATTGGGAGCCCCCCAGGTCCCCAGAGGGCTGCTCTGAGTCCATCCTAGGGAGGTGAGACAGCTTGTTTGCCAAGACTTCATGCCCCTAACACATGCTCCACTCGTAAACCAGTAAAAGATAAAATTATTAAGAATTTTAAGACAGCGACCACAGAGCTTTAAACAAAGTGCACGGCTATTCTGAACTGCAGAGGTCACCTGCTCACAAAGTTGGTTCTGACCCTGCCTCTGCTCTGGGAACCACCCTCTCACAAATCCTCCATGAGGCTGCTGAACCACCGATGCCTCTTCTCCTGGACCTCGCTCCATCTCTTTGCACTGACTCTTCACCCTTAGACTATGTGTTCAAGTTCCATCTATCATTTAGATGCCTTTCTACCTTTTCTCCCCACTTTTCTTTTGATCACCCTCTTTCACAGGTGGGCTTCTTGAAAAGAGTCAGCAGTCACTGGGTGTCTCTACTGCGTCATGTGTCATTCACCCTACTCGCTTGCAATAAGGCGAGCTCTTTCCTTACTCCACTGAAAGTCTTCTCTCAAAGGTCGTTGCCAAACTCCTAATCACTCAAGCCAGAGGTCAGATTTTCAGTTTTTTCTTTTTTTTTTTTTTTATCTTGTCTGACTAAAGATGTTATATTTGATGACATTGATGATGCTTCCTCATGTGACCTACTCCTCAGTTTATTCTCTCTCAGTCCTGGAGGTAAGAAGTCTCAAATCAAGGTGTGGGCAGGGCCATGCCTCCTCACAAAGCCTCTAGGGAGAGTTCACAGCTTGCCTCTTTCAGCTTCTGGTGGTCGCAGGGGTTCACGGGCTATGGCAACACCATTCTGATTTCTGCTTCTGCTTCCACATGACCAGCTTCCCTGCATGTCCCTGTTTCTTCACAGGATAGTATTTTTCTTTCTTTTTTTTTTTTTTAAAGATTTATTTATTTATGATAGACATAGAGACAGAGAGAGGCAGAGACACAGGAGGAGGGAGAAGCAGGCCCATGCCAGGAGCCTGACGCAGGACTCGATCCCGGGACTCCAGGATCGTGCCCTGGGCCAAAGGCAGACGCTAAACCGCTGAGCCACCCAGGGATCCCCATGACAGTATTTTTCTAAGGACACTGGTCACATTGGATTAGGCACCACCCTACTCCAGTATGATCTTAACTAACCACATGGGTAGAACCTATTTCTACCTAAGGTCCCATTCTAAAATACTGGGCACTTTGAACTTCAGCAATTCAAGCCCTAACATATTGTGTGTGTTTTTTTTTTAAAGATTTTATTTATTCATGAGAGACACAGAGAGAAAAAGAGAGAGAGAGAGAGAGAGGGAGGCAGAGACACAGGCAGTGAGAGAAGCAGGCTCCATGCAGGGAGCCCAATGTGTGACTCGATCCTGGGTCTCCAGGATCACAACCTGGGCCGAAGGCAGGCGCTAAACCACTGAGCCACCCAGGTATCCCCCATATTGTAAGAATAAAATCATGTTGATTAAAAAAATGCGTGCCATTTAATTTATTGGCTTTAGCATATTCATCTATATAATGGGTATGATAAAGAGGAAATCAAATAGTGAGTATGCAAGTATGAGGATTTAGCATAATTCTAAATATGATCCCCTTTCATTTTTTTGTGGCTGTTGGGTTGTGCATCCTCAGACACACTGTGCTTTCCACTCTTGGTGTAAAGGGTGCTCACTAGGTGTTGTACCAGGGCTTAGTTCTTCCAGAATGTCTTGGCAACTCCTGTTTCTTCACTCCATGTTCTCTCAGCCAGTGGGTACTGCTGGGCTGTGAAAGGGGGTGAGATTTTGTGCCCCAAAGGGGCACATTGGAGGAAGAATAGGGTAAGGAGAACTTTAGGACTAGGGCTGTGGGAAGTTGGGGGTTCTCGAGTCCATGGCAGCATGCTCCGTGCCTCCATATATCTCCTGCTCTCACAGCTGGAGCCAATTGACCAATCAGTTCTGCTTCTGGTCCTTGGAACTGTCAGGCTTTTAGACAGTTGAATTTGAGGTGTTTCAGGAGCCTGCAATGAGCAAGCCTCCTTGACCTTGGCAGGAATAAGTCCTGCCTCATGGCTATTAAAAATAAGAGCACTTCCAGATTCTTAGTAGTTGGCCTCTCGCACCCAGAGCCCTGTCACTATACCCCTTTCCAAAATTACCTTCTTACTGGCCTTGCTGTGGAGCCTGGACTCCACCGTGATTCCCATTTGAGGTAAAGCACTGAACTGCCTTGTTAAGTGGCAAGCCAGAGGAAGACAAGCTTCATCAGCCACAGAGCCCACAGCTTGCTCAGTTCAGCTCCTGCTCGGACAGAGTCTATGTAGTGCAGCAACATTTGCCCAGAGTTCCTAATGGAGCGATAATCGAAATGACTGTTGGGGGAAAGGCTGTCTGGCAGCCCATGGACTAAGGCAGGAAAACAAAGCCTCAGATCCTGGTTGTATTACTAACTGAAGACCTTGATCTTTATCTTTGTTTTCTTGTCCATAAAACAGAAATTTTCCCTCTTGAGCAGAGCTCAGCAGGCAGTGAAGAGGAATAAATGAGATCAAGCAAACAAGGTGCTTGTAGAGTATCTGGCATGTGCTGGCGAACATGAACGTCCAAGTCCAACACTCTATGAACCTGCGTGTGAAAAGCATGTAGGAATCCTTTTAAATGGAAAAAGTGGAAGTAGACCCATTGTTCTGCCTTTTTGTACCCATGTCCTATACCTTTATTCCTCACTTTTTTGGAGCATCGATCTGCTGCTGACCTTGTTCACTATGTAAATATCCTCACTGGTACAACCAACCATGTTTTTGGTTGGCTTAACACAAGGAAGACTTTTCTGTGGCCAGAGCTGGAGATGGAGAGGAATTCCTCACAAGATGCTCACTATTATAGGGGATGTGTAAGCAAGAAACTGAATAACCACTTGGCCGAAATGTTGATTTTTAATTATTTATTTGACAAATATTTACTGTACACTCACTTTATACCAGGCATTGTATTAAGCACTGAAGAAACAAAAATAAATAAAGTTTGTGAGTCTAAAACTTTAACTGTAATTTTAGACTGAAGCTATAGCTAATTACTCATGCTATTTGTCAGTGCTGTGCCTCTTTTTATGCTTCTTTCCACCTTACTGTGTTCACAGCTTCATGCAGGCATCCCTCCATCTAGAAAGTCTTATTTAAAATGCATTGGTAAAAAAAAAAATTGCATTGGTTTGGGTTCATTCCCTTTGTGTGCTCCCAGAGTACCTGACTATCATTGTATGTTCTCATCTTTGATATGCTGTGGATTCTTTGAGGCCCATTGTGATAATATTTTATTAATCTTAGTATCTCAACAGCACAGCACTTGGCATCAGGTAGATGTACACACTGCATTTGTTGATTCAGTGTCAAATGAGACTATACCTGCACAGACAATGGTCAGATTAGGGAAGTTTTTCCCTTTAAGTAATTTCTGAAATTATAAAATCAATTCATGTCCCATAGAGATTTGAGAAATGCAAAATAAAGAGAGGATGAAGAAAAATAAAAATATACTTGCTATCTTACCACATAAACACATTGATAACATATCCTTCTGATTTTATATATATATATATATTAATATTTTCATTATTGATTCATGACAGACACACAGAGAGAGGCAGAGACACAGACAGAGGGAGAAGCAGGCTGTGTGCAAGGAGACTGATGTGGGACTCAATCCTGGATCCCAGGATCACACCCTGAGCCGAAGGCAGATGCTCAACCACTGAACCACTCAAGTGTCCCTCCTTCTGATTTTAGATTTTATAGTATCTTATGTATTATACACTTTAAAGACTTTTGTATATTAGTCAATATTTTGCTATGTGCGGTAATAGAGAAACTTCTAAATATCAATAGGTTAACACAATAAAATTTTGTTTCTCACTCATGTAAAGTTCAAATGGATGTTTCTAATTGGGGAATATCTCTCCTCCCAGTTATGATACAAAGTCCCAGGCTTCTGACATCTTGTGACTCTGCCATCTCTGGCTCAAGGCTTCCAAAAATGTTCACTTGGGGAAAAGTGGCTGGGGGATCTTCAAGAGAAATTTTTATAGGAAGACCTGAGAGTAGTTGCATAACTTCCTTTTGTAGTTCTTTATCTAAAACTTTGTAATAAGTTAGTATTATGTTAAGCAATAAATCAGTAATGAGGCCACAACTGACTCCAAGAAAGGCTGAGCAGTGTAGTATTGTTGAGAGCCCAGAAAAAAGATGGGTTTAATGAACTTGCAGCAGACTTTGCACAAAATCAAATGCCTTTTTTTTTTAAAAAAAATATTTATTTATTTATTTGAGAGAGAGAGAGAGAGCATATATGTGTATGCATGTGCAACAGGAGGGAGAGAGAGAGAGAGGGAGAGAGAGAGAATCTCCAGCAGACTCCCTGTTGAGCACAGAGCCTGATACTGGGCTCAATCTCAAGGCCCTGAGATCATGACCTGAGCCAAAATCAAAAGTCCAATGCTCAACCTACTGAGCCACCAAAATGCCCCTCAAATGCCTTTTTAAGTACATATTTCATAGATTATATTTTCACTAAAAATAATCATAAGCTTTTCCATTTATTACATAATCTTTCTAAATAGTGGATAAATATTATGTTCCTATGTTACAGATGAGGATGATGGAGGCAAAGTAATTTGTCTGAGGCCCTCAGCCAATACACAGCAGTGCTGGGCCTCAACCCTTCTATCCAGACTTCTTTCAGAGCACTTTGTAAGGACATGCATCTAGGAATGCAAAGGGAAGAAGGTTAATAAAACCCTTGTCAAGATGGAAACTGGGAAGATAATGTTGAGAGTATCTGGAAGCTTGATTAAGAGACACCAGTGCTCAGATGTTTCAATCTAGATACATAAGACAGAAAAAAACAAACCAAAAACTCTCAACAAAATGTGGTATGGATGAGGCTTGGTGGGTTGTGAGTGTTTAGATTGCTCATCACTTAGAGTAAGTGGGTGGTTTGGCCCATGGCCACTGTTCTTTGAGTTAGCTTTGACCCTTGACAACTTAGTGGACTGACTGGCTAGCATACAAGACCATTCAAGCCATGCTTGAGATTCCCAAGAGGAGAGAGCTGGTCCCGCCTGTTTGTGAGTAACAACACTGATTCTTGAAACCAAGAAAATGTTTTGTTAGGCTGATGATGCCTCTTTTCCATAATATCACATTGAAGGTCATGGGTTCTTGAGGTGTGAAAATAACTGGGAAATTTCAGAATTCAGCTAATACCTATTTGCTGAATTCTGAACATATAACAAAGCTTGTAGAAGCCAAGAACATATTTATCAACAGACAGAGCAAAGTTTCATGTCTCCTGTAAAATGACCCCTTGATGTGATATATGTATATTAAGTGCCCTGCTGTGACTAAGAGCTATCTAAAAAAGAAAAAATATAGCCACCTCCTGAAGCATGTATAAATTGCTTTTTTAGACCCTATAAAATTTTAGCTAGCACCAAACATAGAACTTCATTCATCATCCTGCAAGTGAGGACTGCCAAGGGAAGCCGGCTCTTCCTGAGCCGAAAGTGGCAACACTCCAGGATTGGCAGGAATCAAATGAATCATTTCCTGCTTTTAGTTTTAGATAAATAATCAGAAAAGATTGTCTAGATTATGATCCAAAAGCCATTTTTCATAGCTCTGAGGATCCAGAATCCTTAACTTCATGTGGAAGCCCCTTTTTCTAATGATTTTATTGCATAGTATTGGGGAGCAGGTAGGCAAACCTACCTAGGCCAACCTAAAGTTTTAATGCAGTGAAGACTTATGATCTCAGTGTGGTGAGTATATTCAGCATATCTTTTTGTTTCCATATTTTGATGTTTTGCTATCTGGGGCCTTGCTAACCCCAGAGGGACTGCCCCTCTCATGGTTAAGTAATTCCTAGAGACAGTAACCAGCTTAGCTGGGAGTGTGCTCTCATATACAGACAGATCCATCTAGAGCTCATAACCTTAACCACCTCCTCTGTCTGTCTCACACTCTGAGTCACCTGCCCCTTGCCCTATCCCCTCCAAGGGCCACGTATCAGACAACTAGGGACAGCGCCTGTGCTCCAGAGCCTGCTAAAATGATTCATACTAGCCAATTCTCAGTCTGCTAACTCTCCTTACCTGGTCTTCCCTGTGGAAACCACACCAAAGGCTCTTTGCCATGTTTCCCTGTGTCCTCTGCCTCCTGGCCACCCTGGGCCTTTCTCATGTGACCATGCCCCCCACCCCCACCCTAATGCCATGACCTGCTCCCTCTCTTTGGATCTGTTACTATGACAGATTCTCTTTTCAATGGCAGTTGTCTCCATACCTGTTGGCCTGGTCATACTTGAATAATAATGAAACCTACATTTTAAAATGGTGAAGGGAAAGAGAAAGAAAATAAGAGTCAAGGGCTAGGGTTCCAGTCCTGATTCTCTTGATGCCTTTCCTGGGAAATCTTGGACAAGTCTTCTAATTTCTAAGGATGGATATTCTTGTCCTTAAAATGAGATGGCTAGATGTCTCCAGATGAACCCTGAAATTTCTTCAGACATTCAAATTCTAGGAGTTTATTTCTTTAGCATGTGATAGGCAATTTTTTATGGAGACTTCCAAATGATGTGATTTCTTCATCAGGCATTTGCTGAGTACCCGCTATTTGATGAGCACTGAACTAGGGGCTGGGGGTCCGAAGATGGGTAAGAAAAATTTCTGGGTTTCAAATGCATAGTGCTACTTTCACATCTATGGTGATGGTTGTAGAGGTTCAAGAAACACCCTGCTGGCTCTCCTGAGACAGTTTGCTATGCCCTAAAGGCACTGGGAAGCTCTCAAGTTAAAAGATTAAGCATCAGCTGAGAAAAGACAGAATTAATGTTGGATACATAGACTAGAAACAATGACGAAATCTGTCCCCCACCTCCCACCCAGGTCCCTTTCCCATTGCGTGGGTACAGACATTCATAAACTGCATGGCCAAACAAGAGGAAAGTGGGTCATTTAGCCCCAGACATTTTTGTATTTCTAAGCTTCTATCTGATCTTACGAGTTTCTTAATTATTGCTTCTCTATGAGTGGACTCATTCATTGTTCAAGCGCTCCAGGTTCCTTGGTTAAATACTTCTCATCCCCTAGTACCTTTCCCCACCTCATCACACCCACAAAGTGGCATATACTCTGTCAGTGCCAAAGGGGAGGACATTTTTGGGGGATTTTTGGTTTCTGTTTTATTTTGTTGGTAAGAAAAGGACACATTCCATTCTAAATTCCACTTTCCAGAGTTTCCATCCATTACTTGCCCCTCCTCCTGATTCTGTTTTCTTTATCTTCTGTGACGTCCCCACTGGTAGTTAGCCACTGTTAAAACTTTCTGTTGCTGTCTCTCCAGGATTTTGCTGTTCCCCTTTTCAAGTATACTTTCCTATGCTGTAAGTAGGGATAATATTTTCAAAAAATATTAAAACAAGATATTTTTCCTTCCCCATAAACTATGTTGCCTAGCAATTCCATCTGCGTAATGAATCAATGCCATTCATTGCTTTGGGGAGATTGTGGCTACCAACTAGAACAAAGAATTCATTGCTCGATTTGAAGTTTCATACTAGATTTTTTAATGTACATAGAGAGATAGTAGTCCTGTCAGCCTATTTTTCATGGAGAGAGAAGAAAGTTTTTTTTTCTTTAAATTTCCCCAAATTTCCATTTACTTATATAAAACAAAAACAAAAACACAAACAAGTCTGAGTATCTGAGCTTTATTTGTCCTTAGCCGCTAGATAGAGAAGACAAGGAGGAGTATGGAAGATGGCTTCAAACAGGAAGAGAAAGCCTTTGTTGATGTTATGGTGGGGGGGAGGGGAGCCAAGTGGCTGGGGAGAAGATGCTGCCCTCCTTGCCAAGAGTGACCTGGAGTTTTCACTCTCTGGATCATTGCCACTTATTCTGGAGCCCGTGTTGGACATATCCCTGACAGGCTGGAACAGAACCTAAAAGAGGAGATTGCTTGCTTCTGAAGTTCTGGAAGGAGAATGTTTAAGTGACCGTGGTGGGGCAACAGTGGGGTTTGGCAGAAGCCAGACAGGGAATTCTCAAGGGCATCTCAAGTTCTCCTCAAAGACTACCACTGACATGGAAGGAATCTACATTTTCAAAGGTAACCCTGTGTGGGACAAAGAAGGTAGCAAGAAATGAGATACTTAGAGGTTCACGGAAACCTGTGCATGATACTCTGTACACAAGCTGCCAGGGTGGACGAGCCCAAAGAACCCAGCCAGATGGACGAGACAGTGCTTTCAGAGGGCCCACCTTGTCAGCAAGAGCAGAGATAGAGCATCAGGGAAAGGTGGCTGAGCTTCCAAGGGCGCTCTCCCTCGAGGAGCAGCAGTTAGCTCTGCAGAAGCACTGAGGGCAGAGGTCAGGGGTTAGAATTTAAAATGACCTCAAACCAGGAAGTATGAAAAATATGACCTTCCCTTACACCAGAGGTTAGCGGGAGCCAGCAAAGAGGGATAATGCACAGCCCAGACACCCTTCTCTTGCTTTCATATTTTTACAGAGTTTCGTCTGGCATCCAGCTATATGGAGAGGTGAAAAGCAGAAGAACTATGGGGGAGAAGCATTAGAATCTGAGGATTTACCCTGAAGAGTTCACGTTTATCTACAGGATGCTTATCTTATGTTCATTAGTTGGCTATCTCATTGCACTAATACTTTAAATCAATCTTGCAGTTAGTGAGAGGTTCTGAAAATGTACATGAAAATACACATCTATATATCCAGTTGTAATGAGATTGTACAATCCAAGATCATTATTCTACAGGCAGGAAGATCAGAGGCATGACTTACTATGTGTTATAGGGCTGGTTCACCATGAGGCAGGACTAGATCCATGTCCTGAAGAAGCCAGGAGGGCCTGGGAATCTCTCCGTGACATTAGCCCCTTGGAAATATTGTACATGTTCATTTTGGTTATGGCAAGCCTGCTGTCATTCTTAAAAGATTTTATAAATTCTTAGAATTTTTTTTTTGTATAGTGTTTTATAATGTCTCCTCCAGTTTCAATCCTTCAGACATAGCTAAAATGAAAACATTTTAATGTCACATTAAAAGCTTTTCAAAGTCTGGTCACCAGACTCATAGCATTGGCATCACCTGGGAATAGGTCAGAAATTAAAGTTTCCAGGTCCCATCCCAGGTCTCTTGAATCAGAAACCCTGACGGTAGGTCCGGAAGTCTGTGTTTTAACAAGCTTTCCAGGTGATTCTGATGCATAACCAAGCTTTAAAATTCACGATATTATCATATTGTAATTAGTCAAAGATCCAGAAATTTATCTATTACTTCTTATTAAGGCTCAGATATAAAATTCATGTGCATACTTTTAAAATAGAGATATGGCTGTCTGTAAACTCAGCAGATAAAAGAGCATATCTGTTTTAATCCTTTCATCAAAACTCACTGGAAACCATAAAAATAGGTAAAATAGGGAAGAGAGAAGCACTTAATTGGAAGCATAGATGCTGTGTGCTGGGAAACGGATGGAATCAAGGGAGATGCAGAGCTATGAGGCATTTGCTCTCATGCTTTATGAACAAGATATAGATTTCCCTCGAGGTAGGTGTCCAAGTCTTGGAAAATCCAGCCAGTGATTTCATTAGTGCTGTCAGCCACAGAGCTGTGGATGGAGAATGCCCTTGATTGACACTGATGCAGCAGCAGGACAGACAACAGACAAAAGTCCGGGAGCTCACAATCTGAATGGAAGTACTGAATCAGTACTATAGAGCACTAGCAAATGAGAACTGTGATAGAGAAAAATAAAGCAGGAAAGAGAGATAGAGAATATTAGGGGTGAGGGGTTACCAAAATTATGCATGGGATGATCAGTGGTGCTGTCTTTGTCCATTGGGATATTCTAAACAACAGAAACTTATTTCTCCTGATTCTGGAGGCAGTGACTTTGAGATCAGGGTGCCAGTGCAGTTGGGCAAGGGCCCTCTTCCTGCTCATGGACTTTTCCTTATGTAGTCACATGGCAGAAGAGTCTGAAGAACTCCATGGAATCATTTTATGAATGCTAATTCCATTAATGAAGAATCCACCCTTAGGACCTAAGCATCTCCCAAAAGTCTGATTTTCTAATGCCATTGCATTGGGCAGAAAGATTTCAACATATGTTGAACATATTTTTCGTGTGTGGAGGGGGTGGCATAAATACTCAGATCATAGCAGATGTCCTCACTACAGGGGTATTATTTGACTAAAGATGGAGAGAAGAAGAGGGAATGACCCATGTAGACCTCTGGGCAAGAGTGAACTGCAAGTGCAAATGGCCTGTGGCATGAGTGTGGCTGGTGTGTTTGAGGTGCTACAAGGAGGCCAGTGGGGTCAAGTGGCATGAGGGAGGAGGACAGAATTGGAATAAGTCACAGAAATGTTAGAGGCAAGGTGAGGACATTGGCATGTGCTGAGTGATGTGGGTCCCCCAGAGGATTCTGAGCAAAGGACATGATGTAGCTACTATGCAGGGCAGAGACCATGGCAACAATGCAGGTGAGAGATAATGGTATCAGTGGAAGAGGCAATGAGAAAGAGTTAGATTCTAGATTTTCAGTTTCATCTTGAGTATGACTATTCAGTTTACAATTTAAAAATATATTTTATTTACTTATTTGAAAGATAGAGATAGAGATAGAGAGAGAGAGAGCACAAACAAGGGGGAATGGCAGAGGGAGGGGGAGAAGCAGGTTCCCTGCTGAGCAGGGATCCCTATGCAGGGCAGATTCCAGGCCCCTGGGATCATGACCTGAAGTGAAGACAGGCATTTAACTGACTGAACCAACCAGGTACCCCCAAGACATTTCTTTATTCTGCCTTAAAAGTGTTCCTTTGTTCTGTAAGTTTATTTTTGAGCTGAAATGCAAGTCCATCAAAAAGCTGAAAAATTAATTATGAAAATAATGCTGAGTGCACTTTCTAAACAATGATCTCCAGCACCTCAATCAACTTCTCTATACACCATCAAGACTTCTTTCCTTGCTTTTGAAAGTTCAATGTGCTATCCTTGCTTTGCATTTCATCTACAACTCTACTTGTTTACTTTTGAATTACTCTTTATTGCTTATATAAACATTTTAAATAAATTTTTTACATAAATATTTTTTTCATTTTTTTCATCAAGGTATTTTTTGATATGTAAAAATTGTTTGAGTGTCTTGGGTTGGGATGCAATTGCATTCTAATTTTCCCATTAAAATGAATGGATATTTAAAAAATTTGATAGCAGGGTTTTCAAATATATATTAAAGTTGCTTAAAAAAAGTGGAGGTATATTTTGAAGGTAGAGCCACAGAACTGGTCCTGGTGTGTGAAAGAAAGAGAGGAGTCAGGGATAAATCCAAGGCTTGCAAACTAGAAGAATGGAGTTGACAGTAGGTGAGAATAAAAAAGCTGGGGAAGGAAGAAGGCAGTAGGGAGAGAGAGGTAACATCAAGGCCTCAGTTATAGCGATGTTAAATCCTGGAAATAATGGATGGATGATGGATAGATAGATGACAGATGGATGGATGGATAGATAGATTGGATATATATATATATATATATATATAGAGAGAGAGAGAGAGAGAGAGCAGTTGGATCAGTAGCCTGGAGTTAAGGAAGTGGTCTAAACTAGAGACATGAATTTTGGTGTCATCAGATATAGATTAAAGCTATGAGTCTGGATGTAGGTAGAAAAAAGCAACTTTGAATGACTCTAGTGCTGTCTAAAGTGAGGAAGTTGAGGAGATGAGCAGGCAGCAATAAGTGAGGGAGGAAGAACCACACATAAGTAGAGTCCTGGAAGGCAGGCCAGGAAGATGTTTCTGGAAGACAGGAGTTCCTCTGCTATCAATAGGGGAAGTGAGATGAACAATGAGGTTTAAACAGCAGATCTAAAAGAACTGATGCCACTTTAACAAGATAGTGTTGGAGAAGGGGTGGGGGTGGGGTGTTAAGAGTGGATTGAAGACAATGGAGACAGACCGAGAAGGGTACAAATGGTATGATTCTGTTCATATGGCATTCAAGAAAAGGCAGATCCAAAGGGACTGGTCACTGGTTGTCAGCCTAGATGCGCTGGAGACGTGACTTCCAAGGAGAACAGGCAATTTTGGGGAGTGACAGAGCTGATTTCTATCTTGAGGTGATAACAGTTACACAATTGTGTTCACATGTCAAAACACAGAAAAAGGTATTACAAAAAGGGTGAATTTTAATGTATGTGAATTATAAGTAAGAGATACTGTGAGTGGTTACAAAAAGGACAAAATAATAAAAGTAGCGGATCTAGAAAAAGTGAGTGTAGACACGTCTTTTCAAGGGTTTTGTTCTAAAGGTGAGCAGAGAAATAGGGTCAAAGCTTGAAAAGAAAGTAAATTCAAGAAGATCCTATTTTAACTAGAGAAAGGATGGGTGTGGGGGAATTTGAAGGCTACTGGGAATAATCCAATCAAAATGGGAACTTCGGACTGCTTTTATTTTTCAATGAAATAGCAAGCTAGAAAGGGAGGGAGGAAGTTGTTGGGGTCTGGAGAAGAAAGGAGAAGAGAGGATGCAGTTGTCTTGGAGGGTGGGAGACGGATGGCAGGAAACTGTACTGTGATGCCCAGGAAAATGGACTAGGCATTCAAGTGTGTTCAGAGAACATGGTTCTATGATTTTCTCTAGCTACTGAGAAAGGGGCAAGATGAATTTAATCAGGGCTGAGGCTTTGCTACGTGAGTTACCATTTAGTGAGATGGGCAAGATGTTGAGGACAACGTGATAGGGTGACTGGTGACTGGCCTCTACAACTGTACTAGTCTCTCACCAGGAACTGAATGCCATTCTCCAAAATTCATATGCTGAAACTCTAACCCCCCCGCCCCCCAGTGACACAGTGTATGGAGATGGGGCCTTTGGGAGATAATTAGGTCTAGATGAGATCATGAGGGTGTGTCCCTTGTGATGGGACTTGTGTTCTTCTAAGAAGAGACACCAGAGAGCTTACACCCTTGCCCCTAGAACCATGTGCAGACACAGGGGGAAGGGGCCATCTGCAAGCCAGGAAGGAAGCTCACCAGCAACCAAATCTGCTGCATCTTAGTCTTGGTCTTCCAACCCCCCCAAACTGTGGGAAAATCCACTTTTCTGTTGTTTCAGGCACTTAGTCTATGACATTTCACTATGGCAGCCCAAGCTGACTAAGACATCCCCCTTCTATTTACCAAACTTGCCAAGTATACTCCCTCCGATGACATCTGTGTTTTTTTGTCCCTTTGCAGAGAAGGCTTTCTAATTAGCTTATCCACATCCCCTTTGCATGTGTGTACAAAGGTCAGGTTTTCAGTTTGGTTTCTTTCCTAGTGTACCATTTAAAATTTCATTCTCCTTGCTACCCAAAATACCCCTTCATTTGCTGTCTTCTTTCCCTGCTTTATTTTTATTGTAGCATGTGAACTTTCTTTTTTTTTTTTTTTTAAGATTTTATTCATTTATTCATGGGAGACACACACACACACACACACACACACAGAGGGAGAGAGAGAGAGGCAGAGACATAGGCAGAGGGAGAAGCAGGCTCCATGCAGGGAGCCCAATGCAGGACCCGATCCCAGGACTCCAGGATCATGCCTTAGGCCGAAGGCAGGCGCTAAACTGCTGAGCCACCCAGGGATCCCCGCATGTGAACTTTCTAATGTTTTGTATACCTTAGTCATTTAATTTTTATTATCAATCTCTTCCCGTTTGATTGTAAGCTTCGCGAAGGCAGGGGTTTTTGTCTTTAGCTCACTGCTACATCTATAATGTCTCCAACAGCGCTTGGCGTGTCACAGGCACTCGGTAAATATTTGCTGAGCCAGTGAATGAAGTCAGGACATTTTTACTATTTGACATTATGTCTGAATTAGAAATCAACATTCAAACATTCCACCCTGTTGTCAATGTCTCTGTTGAATCTCGCTTTCTCTTCTTGGGTCCTGGAGCAACCCTTGCCTCTGCAGCTAAAGTGCCATAGGCATGATTTGGGGACCAGCCCATCTAAGTTCTTCAGGCTGTATATTGAGACAGTATAATATGCGGTTCCTCTCCAGAGCTCTCATTAGAGAGAGTATCCAGGGTTCAGTTGATTCCAATTCCATTTTCATCTGTGGTTCTTTCTTGCAATTCCAAACCTAAGGTTGACTTTGGAACATCATCTTTCTTGAGTTCCCACAATATTTGCTCTAGACTAATGAAAAAATGAATGATCATAAATATAATTACTCTGAAGGCCTGAGGATATTTTTGGTACACTTGGAAAGAAGATGGGTTTGAAAGAAAAGCAGTTGATGGCTGAGGACTTCAGGTGTTTTTCTCTGTTGGCGCTTATAGGTACCAAAAATAAATAGCGTTTCTCCTCCCCTTTTATGTTCTGAACAAATGGAGAAATACAAAAAATAAGGAGCATGACATAGATAGGCCAAAATATCACTTTAATTACTGGTAAGAGGTGAGGGGATAGCTTCGTGTGAGCGCCAAAGAGGTCTGCGCCTAAGGCAAGCTAGACATTACCACACTACTGCTGCAGTGGACAGAGCTGGTCTCCACCTGGCCAGCATGGGTGGGACTCCCTGGTGACAGCAGAGGCCACTGGCGCCCCACAGTCAGTCTGCTCCAAAGAGGCAAATAAGGAAGGCCACGACTATATTCTGGGAGCTCCATGGCATTACTTTTCCTGGGGAGGGAGCATTTCCCAAATGTATTTGTTCATGGAATTGTTTTGTCACAGAGAGTCTCTTTGAAGCAAGAAAGTCACTTGGATAAGTGCTGGTATGGGTAATTGAGGTGCTCCTTCATCTCGGAAATTCCATGAGATAGCATAAGCATGAGCATAAGCACTCTCTTTGTGAAGTTTGATCCGTTCCTCCCATTGGCAAACATGATCGAACCCTTTGTAATATGCTGGGTGCTGTGCTAGCCATTGGACAGGTAAGGCTAGGAGAGAGGAAGATGCAAAGACAAAGGAGACAAGCCCCGGTTTTCAGAGAATCTGTAATTAAGTTAGTGGGATTGATACATACACTAACTCTCAAGACCTCTCATGGAAGCAGTTAGAAAAGATATTCCAGTGTGATGTGATGGATACCTCTTTTCTTTAGGTCATAGTCTAAATGACTTGAGCAAGGAAGAGAAACACTTCTTCAGTTTGTTAGTATAATCTTGACCTTTTTTTTTTTAAAGATTTATTAATTTTAGAGAGAGAGAGCACAAGAGGGAGAGGTGGAGGGAGAGGGAGAGAGAATCTCAAGCAGACTCCATGCTGACACGTGTGGAGCTGGATGTGGGGCTCAGTCTTACACCCCTGAGATCACAATCTGAGCCAAAACCAAGAGTCGGCTGCTTAACTGATTGCACCACCCAGGTGCCCTGGTATGATTTTGACTCTTAAAATGGAAAGTGAAAAAAATATTGGGAAAAGAATCCAGTCATTTAGCTGTACAAGGGGTTGAATTTTATTTATTTGAGATTTTTAATGGACAAAAAAAATACAAGATTACATGGAAACATCAAGTCACACCCAATATTTTGCAATCTGTGGGTGCAAGTTAATGTGGAGCAAACAAAGGGATCTAAATTGAAACCTCAGCTTTGCTAATAGTTGGCTGTGTGACTTTGGACAAATTGCTTAACTTCTCCCAAAACTTTGCCTGCCTATCTGTAAGATGGTGGGCGTTATGACAAGAATATTCTTGTCTTGCAGCTTCCTGCAGGGCAGGTAAGAGGAGAGATGAGAAATTCAAGTGTAAACTATAATATGCTAAAGTGGCTACATTATTACACACTTAGCAAGATTCCTGGGACTGTGGGGAAGTGTCTATGGCCTTACTTCATATCCTTGATTCTGAATTTTAATACAATCTGGAAATACACAGATAGTAGTCAACTCAACTCTGTTTCGTCTTCTCTCCAAAGTTTTGGGGTAAGGCCTATGATTTTTAATAAGGTGCTTTTAAAGTATGGATTATTTAAAAAGCATAGAGAAGATCACACTGAAGTCCTATAAGAAAAATCTTTTCTTTATACCCAATTTCATAAAGTCAACTTTTCTTTAAATGTGTCAAGACTAAAAAAATAACCCAACAACAACTGAAAAAAGGCTTCTGGAAGGAGAGATATTTTACCTGAAATATCAGCGTGAAGAGATTTTTATGGCTGGTTTAAAACCCCCTTAAATTAGGCGGTTGTAATGGAAAGTCTGACAGGCTCAAATAAGGCAGTTCAAAAATATACTCTTAACACTTAACACATACTGTACATGAAATGTATTTTTAACATACTATATGTTTATTACAGATTAAATACTTAAAAATGGAAAAACAGCCCAAATGTTTCTTAAATATTTGCTTAATATAGTCAGAACACATTGCGAATTGTAACCGTGAAGAGTACACTTTAAGTGTTTAACTAACATCAAATGCAATAAAGTGTTTCATTTGAAATGTTAAGCAGGCGATAAAAAATGTCATGTGAGACAGCAGATTATAGTTTCACCAAAATTCTCTCTAATTAAGCTGAAACTATGGAGAGACACTTGACTGGCTGCAAGTCCTGAACTTGTGAATATCATGGCCAGACTTGTGTCTTGATCCATTTTCTCTCCAAGAGGACTGTTTAAGAGCATCTGAAACAGATGCCCAAACATCTTGAAAGAAAAGCAGGATGTTGCCTCCTCTTGGAAGCCATCTCTGACTGTTTTCAGGAGGGTTCAAGCACATCTTCTCTGCACGTTGTGTGTCAACTTGCATTCTATTGTAACACATTTTATCACAGTAAGTTGGACAGAGAGTGCTAACTCTCTTGCTCCTGGTTGTGTGACTTTGGGCAAGCTTCTTAACCTCTCCAAGCCTTAGTTTCTTCTCATATAAAATGGAGATGACCATAGGACCTACTTCATCGAGTTGTGAGGATGGGTTGAAATGTGCAATGAGCAATGAGCTTAGAACAGGTCCTGACACAAAGTAGGAGTTCAACACTTAACACTTAAACTCTGTGTTCTAAAATTTGCAACATGTTTTGACTGTAGTAAGCAAATAGTTAAGAAACATTTACAGTTCCCTTCCCATTTTCAAGTCTTAAATTTGCAATAAACATCTTAAAATATTTTCCACATTATAAAGTATATATATATATATATATATATATATATACACATATATATATATAAAGTGTTGATTTTTTTTAAAAAGAAAAAAACAATGAATGGGGAATATCTGTTTAAAAGTATAGCTTATCAGGCAGCCCAGGTGGCTCAGCGGTTTAGTGCCACCTTCAGCCCAGGGCGTGATCCTGGAGACCTGGGATCGAGTCCCACATCGGCCTCCCTGCATGGAGCCTGGTTCTTCCTCTGCCTGCGTCTCTGCCCCCCTCTCTCTCTCTCTCTGTCTCTCATGAATAAATAAATAAGATCTTTTTTTTTAAAAAAAAAAGTATAGCTTATCTCCCCGCTGGACTATCATTTTCATCATGGTATTTTTGGCCTATTTCTCTTGGGGCTCAATAATTATGTACTGAATAAATAATGAATGAATGAATAAATGAATGGATATAGAAATCCACTAAATACATGTTGGCCTAATCCATCTGATTAGGTTCTTTTTTTCCAGTTTCTAGAGCTTTAGAGATTACTGATTAAATATCATTAATGAGATAAACTACTTCTAAATTGCAAAGGTGGGCATTTGAACCAAAAAAAAATATTTAATGGGTCCATAAATTAATGTCTTAAGCAAGGCAAATGGAAATGAACTTTGGCAACTACCGCAGATATTGTGAAACTCCTTGCTAGTTCTGTGACCCTGGCTAATTATATAAACTCAGTGAGTTTATTTCTTATCCGCACGATGAGAATAATAAAATATGTACTTCGTAGGCTACATGAATTAACATTTAGAAAGTACTTAGAACAGTGCCTGGCACATAGCAAGTGTTCCATGAATGTAAATTAATGTTATTGTATTATAATAAATATAATAATTTCTTATAATTACACTTACTATGATATGTTAAATGCATTACTACTTAGTGCTGTTATTATTTTTCAGCATACTGAAGACATTCTATTCTGTTTTTGCCCTGGTATATTTTCATTCTTGTTTTCATTTCTATTTTTGTCTAGAAGCACCTAGAAGTAGACAGATTGTGTACATTTTAGTTTCACCAAAACTCCCAGAATCCCTCTCCATGATTCTGACTGGCGGGACTTCCTGCAGGATGGTCTACTTCTCCTGTTTCTACCTGCAGACAAGTATTGCCAGGGATCAAGGCTGGAACTCTGCTGTAAGTGACAACAGACATTACTGAGTGGCCAGAATGGCAACTTCTTAGGTTAAAAAAAGTTTCTTAAGATAATTCAGAATTTGCCCTCCTCTTTTTTGGAAGAAAACATTCGTAGCTAAAAAAAGAAAAATGAAAATGAAACAAGTAATTGAGTCCAGCTGGCTCTGCTGCCAACAAAAGTCTGTCTTTTAGAGTCAATGTGGTTCAGAGCACTTGGAAATTAATGGTGTGGAATTAGATCAAAGGTCATGGCAATTTTGCACACAAGTGCTTTTAACGCTAATCTCGAATTTGGAGATTGTTGGCATTGACTCTGATCTCGTCCTTTTATCACGGCATCTCTAATGGACTCATTCCTTTATTTAGAACATTTTCAGGATTTACCCTCATTCTTGATAAGTAATCACAGTTTATAATTGAATCCTTTCTTTTCTCAAATTCCTGTGTTGTTGTTGTTTAACTTTAAGAAGGCTTTCTGTGCCTTTATTTCGTTATCCTAAACACATGATTTATTTCTAGAACTGTGGGCAAAAAGTCAGTTTGTGAAATCCAGCTAATAATTCCTTCAACTAGACTACTTTCAGGACAAGTGCAGGGAAGGCAATGGGCTTATTGAATTTTAGGCACTTTACCTAATATACACTTGGCAAAACTAAGGAAAGCCCTTTGGGAACTATGGAACATAGAAGTGTGTCACAGATTTCTTTAAAATAACAGTTTTATTGAGATATAACCCATGCCATAAAATTCACCCCTTTAAAGTGTACAGTTAGGTGGGTTTTGGTCTATACTTGGAGTCATGCAATCATGATTATCTAATTTTAGAATGTTTTCATCACACCCAAAGGAAACCCCATGTCCATTAGCAGTCACTCCCAGCTTCCCCCTCTCCCAGCTCTTGGTAACCATGAATCTATTTTCCATCTCTATGGATTTGCTTATTCTGGACATTTCATATAAATGAAATCTGTTGTGTCTGGCTTCCATTACTTAGTATAATGTTTTCTCAGCTCATCCATGATGTGGTCCTTTTTTGTTGAATAATATTCTGGTTTTTGGATATGCTACATTTTGTTTATCCATTCATCAATTGGTGGGCATTCACATTATTTCCATTTTTTAAAGGATATTGTCAGTAATAAACATGGGTGAAAAGTTTTTCTATGGCCTTGTATTTTAATTTCTCTTGGGTAAATACCTGGGAATTTCTAAATCCTATGTGAGAGACTGAATATACAAGTGGAAAATGCCAGATCATATTAAAAAATGGCAGTCTGACTCATAACGTGTAGCAACTTGTCCAGAAATCCATCTCCCTATCTAAAATAAACAGCTCACAAAGCCAGCTCACTGGAAGTCAGGCTTGTGGGAAGCCAGGTAGCTACCTTTAGTAACACTCCAGGATGCTAAATAATAACTTCAGTAACAACTGGCCAGGTGGTCAGGACTTGATTAGTATCTGATAGCTCCCCTAATTTTTATTCTGGCTTCAGAGTAGAACCAATCAGAGAAAGCCAGATGTGTGTCCCTAACCAATCACAAGAGGTGCCCCACTTGTAGTTAGCCTGCCTACGCCTTCCTCACGTCAACAGCTTCCAATCCAGGCAGACCTGAAAACTTCTTTTTTTTTTTCCCATTGTGAAGATTTCCTACCTCCCCGAGTCTCTGCCCAAGCCTAAGTGTTGGTGGTTGACTGCCGTGCTACAGAGCAAGCTCTGAATAAATAATTTCCTCTGCTTTTCCCATTTGGTTGGTCTTCATTCATTTTCATATACGTTAATGCTGTGTTTAACAGGAACATTAGCAGACTGTTTGCCAAAGTGGCTCCCATGTCAGAGATTGTAATTCTCTTTTTGTCTTATTGTTAGTCCAAGCCAGAGACAATAGGGAAAAACTGCGGAGCTGACTGCTGGAGCCAATGAATTCATCGTTAACAGTGTTTTCATTAACTTGGTGGATAACCAAGAAGGAAGAATTAGCTTTAAAAAAGTGAGCTGTTTGGTTGGGGGAGTCAGGGTTAGATCTTTGAGAAGTTTCAGGTAGATATGTTTAGGAGTTATCCAGTCAGTCTTGAGGTTCAGGAAAAATAGTTCAGTCTGGAGAGAGTCCCTATCTTCTACTTTTTTTTTTTTTAAATCATGTTTGCTTTTCCATAACCTTTCCTTTTGCCTCTCATACCTCTTCTTTGAGGTTTCTCCTCATTAAAGCTCACTTCTTCAATCCAGTTTCTCTATCAGTTTACCCTCCTCTTGGCTCATTAAGAAATGTACTACCCTCTTTTCCCTTAATAACTGAGTACTGGTACAGTGATCGCAGCTTTTGGTGGAAAGGTCTCAGGAATGAGACAATAAACCAGGGACACACAGTCTCCTGTAAAAGTCAGGAGACACCAGTACCAGCTTGACTTGTCTAGAATAAGCTCATTACCTCCTTTTTAAAGATTTGTGACTTCATGTGTTTATGGTTACTAAGAGTTAGCATGATAGGTATTTCTAAAATGTCTCCTCATGTAAGCCTCATAACTTTGAGATGTAAGTATTTTTGTACCTACTTTATAATGCAGATTTTTATCCTTTTATGCTTACTGATAAATTCCAAGTGATTAGAACAGTGTCTGGCACACAGGAGGTGCTCAAACAATTCTTGTCCAAAGAGGACACAAGCTTTTTTATTTGCTTACATCAGACTGTAGGTCTGAGGTAATAGAGTTGCAATCCAGTGTATACTTCTTTGATTCCAAAGGCCATGTGTGCTGCTTTGTCCCACACCTTCTCCAGTGTCCCTGTCACTCTAATGAGGACAATATGCCAGGTGAGTTTCCCAAGCTGATGTTCCTACTATGGCAGGTGACTCATCTGTGTCTTCACGGATGTTTGGCTCCAATAAATTAAGAACTGGTGAGTGCTCAAAGATTGTTTTCTTTCCTTGGGACTTGTTAGCCTTTCCTATGCTAATGCACATTGTGAATCCAAGAGGAATAAGTAGTACATTTGTCTATGGAGTCCCCTGACACTTCCACCCGTGTGTGTGTGTGTGTGTGTAAGTGTGTGTGTGTGTGTGTGTGTGTGTGTGTGTGTGTGTGTGGCATCTGTTAACATCTCCTAGAAATGCAGTTTCAGAGTACATGGTCTCAATTTCTTGTGTTCTTTTGATTGGCTACATCTAGGCCTATAATTGGTTGACTAGAATTGTGGTAAAAGAACAAATTAAGGTCAAATCTTATTATAGAAAATACAGTTAGAAAAATATTACTATAACAAAGATATTTTAAAGACCTGGCCATAGGCCTAGAGTAATAGGGGGCTTGCTGATTTCTTTAGAGTTAAATATGCTGCTACAAATAATTTAGTACAATAAATGCTTTTCTCCTGCCCTACTTTTACAATAGAGTGGGAAAAAGTGGCACCTTGCTGTGTGGTATTTACCCTTCCAAGAAATATTTATTGAAGCCTCCCAAGCACTGCATGACCCTGTGGGGGACAGCAGGCGGGCCAACACAGGACTCAGCCCCCGGTATTCATAATTTGTTGTGGAGTGATGAGACGGTGCATAGGATCACAGGGTTAGTAGCAGAACAGGAAATAAATTCCCCTGGGATGAGGCACATGGTAAAAAAAAAAATTAAAAAGTCATTTAAGACAATTTAAAAGACTAGGTAAGATTGTTGGGGCTTGAAGCCCAAACAGACCAGGTTGCAAGCTTCCTGGGGGCAGCAGTAGCATTGCTGTGCATATCCTTTCTGTGTTCTTTTTTTTTTTTTTTAAGATTTTATTCATTTATTCATGAGACACACACACAAACACACACACACACACAGAGGGAGAGAGAGAGAGGCAGAGACATAGGCAGAGGGAGAAGCACACTCCTTGCAAGAAGCCCAATGCGGGACTCAATCCTACACCTCAGGATCATGTCCTGAGCCAAAGGCAGGTACTCAACCGCTGAGCCACCCAGGTGTCCCCCCTTTTTGTGTTCTGCTTAGGGTCTGGCAGGGAGTGGGTTGGAGAGAACCATTACTGCATGCAGCCTCAGCCCTCAGCCTTGCTCCCACTACTCTTGGGTCCAGGGCACTTTGCAGCTGAGTCTGCTCCTGAGCCCCACCTGAAGATGCAGCCTCAGCTTCTCGGCACTTACCTTTGACGTGCCATTCTTCTTGCCAGGCCCTGAAGCTTAAGAGAATGAAGGGTGTCAGCCGTGTAATCAAGCACATTAGGTCCTCGATGCTAGCACCACAACTGTGCCCCTTGGCCTCATAAACCTCTCTTTCTTCCACTGTTATGGAGATACATATATATTATATGTGATATCAGATATATGTAACATATATGATGTATAGTGGTATGTAGCACATGATATATGTGATATCACATCTAAATTATATATAGTTATTGTGATATATATATATGCACACACATCACAATGGGCATATATATAACTTATGTATACTTTAATACTTTAAAGTTTTATGGCAACTATTACACGAAATGGTGCATAGAAGGCCCGAGTCCTGGGCCTGTTGATGAGTGGCCATTGCTTCTACTGTTAGGTCAGACCTTTGGGCTCCATATGGCTGGTGGGCTCCCCTCTACACAGTCTCCCCTCCAGCTCACTGCTGTGGCAGAGCAGGGGGCTGGGAGATGGCATCTTGGATCATAGCCCTTCTTCCCCTTCTGGCTGGGTCATTCTGACAAATCAGACTTCTAAGAGCTCTTACCTGCTTTAGTTTATTTGCAGTAGCCCCTCCAGATCATGGTTATCTGCCAAGTGTGCGGTAGTGCTCTTACATCATGGCAGCAAGGATTATGTCTGGTAGCTCTAACCTTATAATATTTCAACTAATAGTAATCCCAGACAAAAAGAATGTGGTTCTTGGTTTCATCTGCATGGATCCTCTAAAAGTACTCTAATTGGCCCAACTTGGGTCCTGCCAGACCAATCACTATTCCCACCTTGACCAATCATGGCTGTGCCTCTTCTAGCTGGAAAGGTAAAATCACATGACCAATAGCCAAATCAGAATCCCACAAGGCAAGGAAAAGGCAATTTCCCAAAGAAAAAGAAGCCAGACCCCTACCTCCTCTGCCTTCCCAAGGTATTGTGTCCACAATACAGACAATGCCTTATCCAGCTTCTGCACCAAACTTAACTTTAGAGTCTGGATTCCTGGTGATGAGAATGTTCTGAATCCCATAATAGTTAGCTGTGCTCTTGGGACATCATGGTTTGGACCTGCCTGGATGGCCTTGCTTGTTTTGCATGGGTACTTTCCTGGGAAGAGGCTCCTCCCCAGCTTTCATTAGATCCTCAAGCACGCCCAGGACCCAGGATGTTTCAGAGACTCTGCCCTAGAGAACAGATCTCCAGATGACTCCATAAATACCGTGTACCAAGTTTGTTCCCAGGCACTGGGGATTTGATGCTGCATGAGACAACACTTAAGGGGCTCTTAATGTGGTTGAATTTTCCTTCCCTGTGGGACCCCTGGCTGCTGATGTCTGGCAAGCAGGAGACTTGAAGAGAAAGTTGCCTCTAGGGAGGCAGAAGGGAATTTTCCTCAAAATTAGAAAGTCCAGTGGGAGTTTGTGGCAAAAGGATAGTCAGTGAAACAGATTGGGGGGGGTGGGTTTGGGGAGGTGGGGGAGCATCCATATGATGCTGCATCAAGGGGAAGACAGATTGTGGTCTTCCTGTGGGAAGACTGGAATGTCATAAAAAGGACTCATAGATTACAGGATTTCAGAAGGTCATTAACCATCATACAGAGGAAGAAATCAAGGTACAAAAACGTGAATTGACTTATACTGGGACCCACACCAGAATTCTTTCTGTTCTGAGATGCTACACCGGGATCTCCTGGCAAGAGCCCACTGTTCTTTGCTTCTCCCTGCCTCCCCCCTCTGTCTGCATGGCCAGCACCAGGAGAATGGGTGGATTCCATAGAAACAAATGACCCAGGAGAGAAGAGAGTAGATGTCACTGAGAAGCTGACCAGGAAACCAAGGACTCAGTGAAGCTGGACTACCATCTCCTGCCGCTCCCCCCCCACCTCATCTGGCAAACCTCCCCGGGACTCCTCCCATCAAATAGGACCCTCTCTAGACACATTTCCTCCAGGGTCCTCTGAAGGAGTCAGAAAGGAACAGCATGCACTTTTGATAGTCCTGGTCTTGTTCCAAATGAGAACGCCTGCTGTAGAGAAATGCAGATGCCTCCTGCCTATTTGTGCCAAAAAAGTACGCCCCACCTACAAAATTACAGAATTATTAGTTCTTGAAAATGCAGTGCTTCTACCCCTTCCATTGAAATTCAATCCAATGCAATTAAAACATCGTGGCAGCCTCCACGAGGGCACAGATGCCCTGGAAAATGATTTTGGGGGTGTTTTCCCTGGCTGTGAATAGTCCATCAATGTGGAGGCGACCACACACGTGCTTAAAAATGAAAACAGTCCTGATGGTAATGGAGCAATTCAATAATACAAGCTCGCATTTTGAGAGCCACTTTGTTTTAAAGTTAATTTTTGGTTGGGTTGATCATGAACAGATATACCCAGGGCTCTGTCTCCTCTCTAAACTTGTTCTCTTTGCTCACTCCTCTCCCCTGATGCTTTTCCTCCTCTGTTTTTCTCTTGTTCCTTAAGTAAGGCCTATGTGCCGGTGAGTCACAAGGAACCCGCTCTGATGACAGAATAGCAAATGCTGTAAAGATTCTCCACCCAGGCAGTGTTTCTAAGGGGCTATCCATGAGGCTGGTGACATCTCAGTTGTGTCTGACTCACCTACTTATCACAGAGCAGAGTGCTGTTCCTTAGCTTGGGATTCCGAGGCCCCCAAACTGACCCTCACCAGTTATACCTTCTGTGTCTCACCACTCCAACCAAGCCTGGCCTTTTCCTCCTTTACTCTGGATTCAAAACCTAAATGACACTGTCGTTTTGTCTCTATTTAGACCCTTCCCATTGACCGTGGCCTGATGCATTCTCCATGCTCTCTTCTTGGAGTCCTTTCTGACATTTCTGAATCCTTTGCCACCTATTACCCACTGCTCCATACTACTGGGTTTGTTTTACCAAATTAGAAATGGTGTCTTGCTTCCAACAGAGTATAAGATCCTGAGTCGGGGTCAGTTTATATGGATTGATATACTTCTCACATTTGTCTTATGCACAGTGGATGTTCAATGGTATCTGTTGGTTTATGGATTTTTGTGAACTGAAACTCTTATGTCAGCAAAGCTTTTTGGAAGTAGATTTAGGCACACATAGGTTTGTATGACTTGACCAAAAATGCACAAGGCCAAAAATTCACTTGGAGGGCTATACAAGGACCCTGGAGTACATAGGTCTGGCTTGTACCTGGGCTCTGATATAAAGTAGTAGGGGACATTGGTGAAGATACTGCTCTTTGAACCCATTTGCTCATCTGTAAAATGGGATAATAATAATAATAATAATAATAATAATAATAAAAATTCCTGATGGTGAGGGTTAATGAAGACATAAAGCAACATTCTCAAGATAGCAGGACGTCTGGAGTTATATTGCCTCCGATCAGCTCTTCTGCTTCTTAACTGTGTGTTCTGGGTAAGCTATGTAACCTCTCTGTGTTATAGTTTCTTCAACTGCAAAGTGGGGATACAAATATTAATAATATCTACTACTTAAGGTTCATATAAAACCTGAATAATTTGGAAAGTAATTGGAATGATGTTTGCACCATGGCTTGTTCAATAAGCAAACTAAACAATAATAATGCATATAAGTCACTAATGCTATACAGGTAAACCGTTCAGTGCTCAGTTACTATTGTGCTCTGTTACTTCTTTTATGAGGAAAGCTGCTATCACTGCCACTGTTATTGCCACCACTAACAGCAAACCTCTGGACCAGCTTGTCTGTTTAACACACTCAAATTTCACTTTAAATTTCTAGATTTCCATGTGATAACAGCTAAGGCTTTGGTTCTCCTGTACTGCTAAAGTTGATTCAGTGCTATAATAGTTTCTTTCTTCTTAATTTTTATTTTATTATCTTTTTAAGATTTATTCATTCTTTTGGGGGGGGGGGCCGAGGGAAAGGGGGAGAGGGAATCTCAAGCAAACTCCCTGCTGAGCATGAAGCTCGACATAAGATTCGATCTCACAACCCTGAAATTGTGAGCAGAAATCAAGAGGTAGATGCTTAACCAATTGAGCCACCTAGGTGCCCCCTTCTTCACTTTATTTTATTGCAAGTTTTCTTTCTATTTTATCCACTTCCTTTGTAGGTTGTGTTTTGGTTATCTAGACCCAATCATACAAGAAACTTGGTATGATTTTAGAATGCATTCAATGGTGGGATCTTCCAGCTTCTCACAGCTTAATGTTGCAAATCTCCAAGTATTTGCATTGCCATTTTTCTTCCAGAAAAGTTATTTCTGTCCCTTGTCTGCTGACAAAGTTCCACTTGACCTTCAAGAGAGCTAAAGCATCTTGTCATTTATTCCTTTTACTCCAGAAGAATAATTCCTCCTTTATCTACTTGTCATTGTATGCAGTTTTTGCATGGCATTGACCGAAACTCCAAGAGTAGTGGAACCATTGTTTACAATTGTGCTTTCTGCATCACAGATTGACATAAAATTAGCACCTGTATTAGTTAAGATAGACTAGGATATGTGAGTAACAAATAACCTCAAAGTCAGAGAGTTAGCACAATAGTTTATTTCTTATCTTTGCTAACGTAACATGAATGACAGCAGGAGGCACTTCTCCACACAGTCACTTAGGGATCTAGGCTGAGGGAGATTTGAGGATCTCCTAGCTATACAATCTGGAGTTCATAATCTCTTAAGTACTATTTCAGCAAAAGAAAGAGAGCGACTCAAGGTTTATGCATAGCCTTTTCATGGTCCCGACCTGGACATGATACATATAACTTTTACTTGTTATTCATAACCAATGGCTACAGATCATGGGTGCACCTAATGGTGTAAGACGGAAAATAGGAGAAGAAGATGTAATATTTGGTAAATATTATTGTCTTTGCTACAGAATGCCATAAATGTTTGTTGAATGTATGAAGGGGACACTGTGGCCCAATGGAAAGAGCACTCTTTGCACCCATAGAGAGACTAAGCTAGTTGGAACAGGTTTGGAAAAGCCACTTGGTCTCCTGGAGTCTCCACTTCCTCTTTTGAAAAATGTGGAAGGAGAATTATGAAAATGCATACCTTACTCTCAGTTTTGTTTTGACTATAAGAGATGATTTATGCAAAGCAATTAGTGCAAGCACTGATATATAGTAAACTGACTGCAGCTTGTTCCTTGTGCCAGTTATTCTCAATCCCCTTGCCTATACACCCTCCCCCTTTTTCCCTCTAAGAGCTGCTCCACCTGGGCTGCTTTGCTTTCTGCCTCTGGTTAGGAAACACAGATGGAGATAGGAGAGAAAGAGGAGAAGAAGGTTGATGAATTTATTTCTCTCCATCTGTCCGTGGTTCAGGATGCTCTGACAGTGTCAGACAACCCCTTTCAGGATTCCAATCTCAATTAGACTCACTGCAGCAACACTGTTTCCTCTCTTGCCTTTTCAAGCCTGTGTGTGGTTACAGCTTCCTGCCGTTGCTAGTCTCTGGGTGCCTCAACAAACCATGTGACTTCTGTAGCTCTGAACACACCCTTGGAAATAGTCTCTTCTTTAAAGTCTACTCACAAATCCTACTGAGCGTGCTGTCATCTCCCGGCCCTGATCGTGGCTGATCGTTGAACCATCTGTACTTAAATGCTCTTTTGGGGCATGAGCTGTGATTCATCTTTCCTCCTAATTCCCAAACATAGCACAGTGTTCAAGATAGAGGACATATTCAATTTTTAAAAGAAGCTATTAAATATTAAATTAATAGCTACTCTTCTGTGAATGCTTCCTATGTCCCAGGCACTATATGGCATTATAATTTCATTCATCTGTGAGGTAGGTACCATCACTGCCATCTGATTTCATACAGTGATATTGAGATCCAGAGAAGTTGAGCTACCTGACTTGCATCATCTAGTTAGAAAGTGGTGGATCTGGGACTTGAACCCCAGATGCCTGTTTATGGGCTTCCTGCTTATAACTACGATCTCAAATCAGTTGGTACTTACTAAAGAGAGGCTCTAGGCTTCCAAGATCTTTTGGATAGACAGCACAAAGGCTTCCATTGATGATCACTCAGAAAGTATGGAAAATAAGGCCACCTTTATTCCTTGTGGGGTTCTAGGTCTATGGTTTAATTGAGGTACAAATGGAATTTCAGTGAAAGTACGGGATAAGTTTGCCTGAGGCTTTTCCTTTGCCTTCTACAAGGTGCTGCCTGGTTAATGAGGCTATTGAGAGAAGGTAAGGCCCTAAATTTGTGGGTGGGATTTGGGGGTAAGGGCAACAACCCATAAAGGACGTCTGTGTCTGCAGCTTCCATGGATTGGGGGTAAGGGTGGAAGGTGGTCATTTCAGCCAAGATGGTAGAGCTTATGAGAAGAGAACTACCTGCATGGTTTAGGAATGGAGATGCAACTTGGAGCCTGAGAAAATGCTTTGAGAGTCTGCTTCTCCAAGCCAAACTTACATGTGCCTTCCTACTCTCTACACAAATGAATAGTGATAACTCTCGATACAAATAAACTACCAAGTCACCTCACCAAAGGATCATTAATTCATTCAACAAATGTGTAATGAATGCCTACCCTGTGTCACATGCCAAAGGGCACTGGAGAGGCATCAGTAAACAGTATACTTCAATATTCCACATTCTTGTAGAGATAGTCAATAACCATGAAAGACATGTGAATTTGATTTTAAGTCAGTAGGTCATATTGATAAGGGCCACAGTAGGTCATATTGATAAGGGCCAAGTGAAGCAGAACACAGGAAGAGAGTGTGCCAGGAGGAATGGTCAGGGCATGTTAAGAAACAGGTCACATTGCAATGACTTGACTTGGTAAGAGAGTGAGCCATGGGGTATCTGATGGAAGTACCAGAAGGAAATGCAAGTGCAGAGGCCCCATGGCCAGAGCTTACCTAGGGTCTTTGAGGATCAGAAAGGAGTCCGGTTTGGCTAAGCAGAGTGTCTGAGGTTGAGAGAGGTAGGAGGTGAAGTGGGAGAAGGGCACACTTCATCAGCCATTCAACAGGCTTCAGCTTTTATTGGGATTGGGATGGGAAGGTGTTGGAGGTTGGGTAGCAGAGGTGTAGATGATTTGGATTGGTGTTAACAAGAGTCTGGCTATGCTGTTGAGTATAGAGTGTGGGGAGCAAGGGTGAAGATGGGGGAAGGGTTAAACTTTGTGTTTGCATTAATCCCATTACAATATGAAGCTAGCTTCAGTGAAGGTTGGGGAGGTGTAGGTGGTATGAGGGGGTGGATTCTGGGAAGATATTTTTCAGAGCAGGGGAAATTTCCTTGCAGTATGTCTTCGAGCTCTTTCCCTAGCCCTGTTCTCACTAACATTTATATGCACAATAGGAAATCTGCTAAGCGCATAGTTTGCAAAACCTGCTGGGAGGATGTGGACTAAATCGGAAGATTGGGTGGTGGGACAGGGATCCAGAATTAGTAAGACAAATGGGAGCAGTGGGCTCAAGGTAATTTATTCAGTGGCAAATGGCTGGCTTCCCCAAACCAGCCATATACATAAACAAACTATATTATCACATTGCATCAACACTCTTTAGGATCTCAGTTGCTGTAGGTTTGCTCAGTTTGATATTTATGATGTGGCTCTCAAAAAAGTTCAATGCTTTATCACTAAAATACAGTACTGAGGGAAAGGGGGGTAAGAGCTCAATTCTTCTCTACTCTAATTGAACCGTGTGTCATAGATTGACATCATTCCATATTCTCAAAAGGATAGGCAAGCTGAACAGAGTTAAGAGAAAAGTGGACAGGATAATTATGAAAAGTATAAGGCAGCACAAAAATGATTCAGGAAGTAGAGATATCATGTCTGAAAAAGAGAAGAAAATATTACAGGATGGAGAGGTAACAAACAGTTTTAGATAATTGATGCTCAACATGATGAATAGAGAATACTTAGATTTTCCTAAGAGATTCCAGTGTAAACTGATTGGCAGAAGCCCCAGATGAATATATTTCAATTTCATATAAAAAATGTCCAGCATCCAGAATTGTTCAAAGATGAAATGATTTGAACTGAAGAGTTCTGAATTCTCTATTCCCGGAGGTGCTCATGCAGAGGCAAATAGACTGTTATACTGGATGTTCTTTGAGAAATCTTCCAGTCTGGGGATCTCAGTCATCTGTGATTCTGGATTTGCTGGAGCCATAACCCTTGTATCTTAATTCTTGAGCTGGGTTGTAAACTCCATAAAGACAGTACACATTATTCATCTTTGTTTTCCTCAGAGCACCCAGAACAATGTTTTACTTATTTTCAATTTTAAAAGAATTCTTGGAGAAAGAACAAGCATATGGTTTATGAAACTATTATAGGCTTGGTTTCAACACCATTTTAAACCCACACTAGACTTGTAGTATTTGTGTAGGAGTGGTAGCTAGGAATATACTACTTCTATTTTTGACTGAAGTATACCAGGAAGGGAAAAGAGGGTTCATTTAAAATTTTAATTTCATAGCTCAGTTTTTTAAGCTTCTATCTGCTTTCCTTTGGACCGCAGAAGGATGGAGGGTGTGCCCAAGCAGACAGTCAGATAAACTGAGGAGCCAGTGCAAGGATGTGGTGGTCTCAGTGAGGCCTGCAGGAGTAGGGGGAACTAGGAACAGCCTCAAGCTGCAGTCCTTGGGGCCTACAAGAGGGGCAGGCCCAATCCATGAGGCAGAAACAAGGTCCCAGCTAGGAAATGAACCCAAGGGAGATGTGCCAAGTGAACCTGGAAGAGAGAAAACTTTAAGGAGGGATCTGAACTTGCTGGGAACAGTTGTCAGTGGTGTGTGGGGATCATGATGTATGGTATGAGTCATCTTTGTGGATTTCCTTCTTAGGTCCTCAGCTATAAGCTACTTTCTCCTAGGGCCAAGGGCCTGGAGCAAACAGTGGTGCTGAGAAGGGGACACAGGTCTTGCTCCATGTTCTCTTCAACCTGTTTCTTCCTGGAGTCAACAGAAGAGAGCCAAGTCTATGATGATACTTTCTCTGCGAACTGATTTTAGTCTAGAGAGAGGATAGATGCAATGCAGTATCAAGGAGCCAAAATAATGTCCCTTCCTATTTCTTTCTTCTGCTCATGAGCATAATGAGAATTAAGGACAACTGGAAGACTTTCTTCTAAGGTTCTATCTTCCAAGGCTTGGACCCAAGCTTATATATTCACTGGAGTTAAGGCATCTGCCATTTTTCAGGAGTTCCTCTCTTGACAAGCATGTGTGATATAAATGAGCTTCTGCAATGTTTTGGGGCCACACAGTCATGACCTTCTGAGCCTTAATGGGATGCCTGAGAAAGAACCATTTCTGGGTAAGTCTGGTCAACAATGCTGGGACGTGAGGGTTGGAGCCAAGTGTGCAGAGCCTTGTTATCACCACAGACCATGTCTGCCAGCAGGGAATGTTCTGTTTATTTTCCACTGTGAAGGTATGAGCAATCCCCTTCTGCTGTTGCACCATTTCCCTGAAGTTGAATGATAGACCCTGAGAAGGCCGACTATTCATCCAACATCTGTTTCTCCGATTTTCCAGGCTCCTTGTTGTTTTGAAGTGCTTGGAATCAGTGTTTTAAGTGCATGTGGGCATAATATTCAGTATATTAATACACACTGGAGACAGTTCTGCCTACTAGAAAGCCAGGTACTACAGGGTTATAAAAGTCATTTGATACCTTGTAAAGCCCAAGACACCTCACCAATGCCCAGGCCCTGTTACTTGATGTAGTCAGGTGATAACATGTGTACACTTGTACAGCCTTCTCCAGCAAGTGCCAAAAGTTCATGCTAAGTACTACATAAATTATCACCTAATTAAGTACTGTTATGGTTTGGATTGGGGGAAGTGTAAACTCAATTCTCCTTGGAGAGCAATATGCAGAAATATGATGTGGAATTAATTGTATGGGTCCAGGTCAAAGATCAAAGTACAAGTGGAATTGCCTTTGCGAATGGAGAATTTGGAAAGGATTTTTGTTGGCATCATAATAATTTCATTTTTTATTACTAGATTTCTGCCAGTCTGCAGTCCCATTGTTTCCTTCCTTCCTCTCTTCCTTCCTTTCCTTCTTCCTTCCTCCCTTCCTTTCTTCCTTCCTTCCTTCTTTCCTTCCTTCCTTCCTTCCTTCCTTCCTTCCTTCCTTCCTTCCTTCCTTCCTTTCCTTCTTCCTCAGTTCTCTGTAAATGTGTTCACTGGACATCCTCTCCCTTCCTTTCTGCAGTCTCTAATCACCCTAGTTCCCCTACAAATCCAAACTGAAGGAAGAAAGACTTGGGATAAATTAGAAGGCCTTGGGTTTGAATGTTGGCTCTCCTAATTACTGGCAGACCTTGGACAAGTTACTTAACTCTGGAGCCTTAGGTTCATCTGTAAAATGGGGATAATTATAGCCCCTATGGCCTTAGGTCATGGTGGTATAAATGAGATAACCCCCATAGTACACTTGCACAATGCTACAAACACCAACTGCTACCCGCCATCTTCTCTTCCTTCATAGACTGACAGCCATCATAGACCATCACCCTTTGGTGATGGTGAGTCATCCCTCTTAGTTTTTGGGTTACCACCTATTCTGCACCTCAGAAATCATTCAACTTAAAGGGCCCATTCACTCATTTATAAATTCAATAGATTCATTTGTTAAATACTCTATGTGTAGTAGGTATTGTGCTGTAGTAGGTATTGTGTTCCTGAGCCTGCAGATTTTCCAAGCTTGAATTTCTTCTGTGATCCTATTCTTGAGACCAAGGATTTTCTTTGGTTTTCTGGGAAGATGTCCCTGCCCACCTCTCTACACCAACTGAATTAACGTTCCCACTGAACTCCATTATTTATCTGTGAGTGGGTGTGTGGCAGGATGGATAAGAATGTGGAGTCTAGGAGTTCGATTTTTTGATCTTGGGCAGGTGTTTTTATTTCTCCATTACTTAATTTCCTTATCTGCATTCCTTATAATAGCACCCAGCTCACTGGTTTTGTGCTAGTCACTTACCAGTTTGTTCTCAGATCCATTACTCACTATTCCTCTGAAAGCTTATCTCTTGCCTCCAGCTGTGTTCAGTCAATGGGAGACTTTGGCAACAGATAGGAGGCCCAAGGAAGGGAGAAGTCATGTGATTTGTGTTATTCCTCCAGGGGTCTGGCCCCTGCTGGGTGGCCTCCATTTGTGGATTGAGTTTCACTGGTCACCGTGGTTCCTCAATTCTGAAAACATCAGCCCATCCCTGTGTCCCCTCAACCTACACCCTCATGGATATGGTGGTGTTTTCGTGTTTCTGCTACTCTTTGGGTTGTCTATTTGGTGATGGAGCTTTCCCAGATACTTGTAACCAACTATCTGTATTAAATTCTTTCTATTAAACTATTAGAATGGGCTCTACTTTCTTTACTGTGTAGGAATTTTGTGAGACCAAATGGATTCTTACATATAAGGCTCTTTAGATGCTACTTCTACATACTAAGCACTCATCATATTTTAGTTATTTCATTTTATTGGGAAATTTAACCTGTTATACCATAAATGTCGGTTTATTTGACATGTCTCCCCTCTGTGAGTTCCCTCTGAGAGATTGAAGTTGGTCTTATGTTTACACCTGTATCCCCCACCTCTGCTATAGCACCTGGAGGATAACAAGTGCTCACGAGATGGGCAATGACTGTAATTCCACTTTGAGTTTCCTTTTCTCAACTTGTCCATTTCTGCTACCACCTGCCTTTCAAGGGACTGGATCCTGCCTTGAAACCCAGGCTGGCAGGTGATCACTGACCTACACAGCAGCAGTCCATGGGGATGACAATCTACACTTGTTAGGATGGATGTACAAGTCTTCCAGACTCCCCATCATGGCCTTTTTGTGGCCTTTTCTCTCTCTGCTTCCTCTGCTTGTGTGCCTACACTGGCTAGGTGACGGCTGTGGGCTGCTATCACTATTCCCTTCCAGCCCAGCAATGTCTCCCTATCGTCTTCTCCACTAGAACTATCCTCTTCATTCCTCTCATGTCCTGTTGGTGGGTAAGAAGCCAGACCCTGTATCCTCCTTTTTCTCAAAGTCCTTCTGCGAGTGGACATGAAGGATCTCATACCCCAACATCCTCAGGTCATTCTCGACTGATGCTGAGATTTTTCTCTCTTTTCAATTGATTTCTGATACTTTTAGAATCGCTAAGATATTCTTCAAACATGATTTGACCTTACCTAAATGTCCACATGTTGTTAAATATGTGATCAAGCACTCAGATGTAATGTTTTCCATGATTGTTATGGATGGACTCTGCTTCATTCTCTCCTTTGGGAGAGCAAAACTTCAATGGCTAGAACCTAGTCATTTGAAATTTTACTTCTCCAGAGTTTTGTCTTTACATTCTAAAGGGAGAGACAAAGGAGAGTCAGTTAAATGCAAAGCTGATTAATTGAACTTTTGCTGTGATCCAGCAAGGCTGTTGAATGCCAGAGGCACCCAGATGGACAAGACATGAATTACAGTCTCAAGGAGGCAAGAGTCTGGAGCAAAGACAGAAATATCTATGATTATGATAAATAATTGAACTGTGTTCATGCAAAAAGTCCCTCCTGAACATAGAGAAGGGTATTCATCCCTTCACAGTGGATATTTGGGGAATCTGGGAAGGAGGTGAGGAGAGATGATGATCAAGTTGTTAGCAGAGATATTTTGAAAGCTAATTTTCAGGCACCTGGCTTCTTTAACTCTAGGCTTCTTTGATGCAGTTACATGCCTGTCAAAGAGAAAGATTACTTTTTTTCATAAGTACTCTGAGATTTTTGCATGTCTTGGAGTTAACAAAGTTTTATCTTGCTTGTTTTTTTTTTTTCCCTTATACTACTACTACTATGACCTCGATACCACTACTGTGGTAAGGATTACTCCTTCCGTCATCATGATGGCTACTACTAATAGAACTACTATCTACTGCTATTCCTACTGCTGCTACTAGTGAATCCTTACTTTCTAAGTTATTTATTTAAGAGAAAAAAAACTGTATCGATTTTTAAAAATATATTTCAAGAGGAGTGCTAAAACAGAGTGATTATTCCACCAGAAAAACTCAGTTAATAAAATGATTCCACTTCCAAAGTATTCTGATAAATCACATTCTAATTCTGAGTGGTTGTTCTACTTTCCTTTCTTTCTCTCTGTTGTCTCGGTAAGTATGAATTTGTCCCCAGGTCGTCTCTTTTTAATATCGATCACTAAATCTCCTCTTCTGTATCATTCCAAACTATTTTGTGTCAGACGTTGAATACTAAATAATGCCAAATATCTGACAGAAGGATAAGCTATGTGCGTACAGTTTTCTCCAATCATGAAATGTCCCTATGGTTCCTCAAATGTAATTTAATGCCTTGCAATTTAACGCCCCTGTGCCTTGCACATGTTCTTGTCTCAAACAGGAACGACCTTTTTCTTTCTTTGACAGGTCAACCCCTGGGCGTTCTTAATGTCTAATTCAGAGGTCCTCTCACCAGAAAACCATTTCCGTAGCTGGAGGTCAGGATTAGATGCAGCCTTTCCATTTTTGTCACACTCTGTGCTGCTTCGTTTCCATCATGTACATGTTCAATGCTCTAAATATTATAATTTATCATATATGATTATGCTTGTTTGTCAATGATTCACTTGTTTGTCAACCCCTGTTATACTATTAAATCTCTGGGGGAAAGGATTTTGTACTCTTTTATAAAAAAAGATTTATTTATGAGAGGGGGGAGAGAGTGAGCACATGAGGGCAGGGGCCGAGGGATGGGGGAGGGTAGAGGGTTAGGGAGAGAATATTGAGCAGATGCCGCACTAGTGCAGGCCCCAGCTGGGCTCGATCTCACAACCCTGAGATCATGACCAAAGCCAAAATCAAGAGTTGGATTTTTAACCAGTTGAGCCACCTAGGTGCCACAGGATTTTGTATTCTTGGTACTAACTCCTCTCATTGTCACCCAGTATTTCTGGAGCCAATGAACAAGTGAAGTTAGATCCAGGGACCATGTGAAGTAGGGATAAAATTCATTTTCCAAGTTCTAAGCTTTCTATGAACAGAATTCATCTGGTTGCACTGCGGTACTTTTTTTCATTTCCAAATTTAGCTCCATTAAGCTATATGCCTCTATGTGTCAATCTGACCTACCCCCGCGTGCTAGTGGTGGAAACATTTCACTCACTTTGGCAGAGCAAGAAGGAGATTGGAGAGCACATCCAAACATCAGCAGCTCAACTGAGAGAGCTGGAGTCTTTATTTCCAGTCCAAGGACTGGATATGTTCTCAGGGTGTAATAATTTGTGTGAGACTCTCAGCTGGCAACGTTGATGAGAAAAGGCCTCTTTCAGGTTTGAATGGTGTGAGGAAGGCCCTGTGAGGCTGTGTCTGTTTTAAATATCTCTCAGCTTGAATCATCTTGGTACCAGCTCCTCCAAACTCACAGTGCCTTGGACAGTTTTCCTCTCTCTGGAGTGGAATGTGTATGTTGGCGAGGGCAGGCCAGGCAAGGGCCATCCCGGCTTAGCTGATTCATGGAGGAATGTTGTAGTTAACCGGGTAAAATCGTTTGAAAGAAGTCACTCAGAAGAACAGCAGGATGTTGCCTTCAAACAAGATACCTTCAAAGAAAGTCACCTGTGTTTACTTAGAAGCCATACTTTGACTTCCAGATATCTAAAAAGGTTTGGACCAGGTGCTCAGTTCAGAAGAAATCTCATGGCCCATTACAGATGAATAGAAGCTGGGAGAGCATATGGTGTTCAAGAGATGTGGAGAAGCAATGAAAACAACCTCCCTTCTACCCCTGCTCTGGCTTCACTGTCTGCAATGAGATATAGGATCAAAGAGTAAGGCAGATATGGTCAAAATACCACCTCTTGACTGATGGTGGCAAGATCAGAGCACAGAGTTTAGTGAGATGGTCAGGCTGCCTAAGTAATAGGTGCTGCTGGATGCTCAGACTTGGGGTGTCATACAACTGAGGACAAATGTACTCTGTGGGCAGGGAGAGATGCATATCCTCCCAAGAGGAAGGAGAGAAGAAGGAACAGGCATGCCTTTATTTTCTTTAAAATTCACCTACTGGATATGTCTTTCTTCTTCCACTAGTGTGTAGCAAATGAGGAGGGGCAGTGGGATTGAGAACATTCTGTTGATGGGTCTCCTTTTATGTGAAAGATCAGGAATGGCAAAGAGGCATCCTCTCCTTATCCCATCTGAGCCTCAGACACCCACCATGTGTCCCACACGTTGCTTACGTGACCTGTTCATTTATGTGCTAGGCTCAAATCTGTATTCTGATTGTCTGGTTTGCATCTGAGCTCCACTGTTTGCTAGCTTTGTGACTGTAGACAAAGGATGCAGTTCTGTGAGCAAGTTTCTTAGAGTGCAAAATTGAGGTAATAACAGTGTCTACCTTATAGTGTGTTGTGTAGTCTAGTTAATTAGAACATGAAATACAGAACATAGTTTATATATCACAGCACACTTAATGAACAGTATATATGTGTGATATTATTATTTTCACAGATTAAAAACAATAGCAACAACAAAGCTCAGAGAAGTTGGGTAATTCACTGACAGTTCCATAGATAATAAATGTCACACAAAATTCAGGTCTGTGTGCCCCTGATGCCCATGGTTTTTCTGCTTCATTATGCTTCTCTCTTTGATTCAATTATTGGGCAATAGTGGATGATTCAACCTCCAGCCCCTGCCCCCTAACTGAAACTTTCAACCTTCTAATCTCAAGGTTGGTTCTCCTGGCAAATAGCCCTCCTTCTTAGGTGGGGTCTCAAAGTTACCTCCTTAACATAACAAAAAGCCCCTTTACTGCTCTCATCACTTAGGAAACTCCTAGGGATTATGAGACCCATGAGCTGGGAAATGTGGATGAAGATCAAATATATATGAGAAATATATGAGAAAATGAAATATGGGAAATATGTATTTAATCATCTGAATGACCAAATATATATTTTTTTATAAATCACAATATTTTAACAAGCTCCTGTCTTCTCCATTATTCTCAACTCCTATGACCCCTCTTTCCCCAGAACCCATTGTCAACTCTTTTTCATCAGAAAAACCTGATAATGATGACAGTTAATGGTTAGCAAGTGCTAAGTATGCACCAGATTTTTTCTAAGTGTTCTACATTTATTAAAAGATATTATCTTCACAATAACAATTTGAGTTAAGTAATATTTTTCCTATCTTACAAATAAGAAAAGCGAGGCTCAGAGATGTTAGGGAACTTGTCCAAAGTCTCACAGCTCATAAGTGGTGGAATTAAAATATAAACCTAGGCAGGCTGGCTTCGGATTGTAAGCTCTTAACTATTAGCTACATTGCCTCTCATGAGTTGCTAAGATGAATCATGCCAGGTTCCAAATAACCATCTTCCACTTGGGTTTTGTCCAACACGTCAGATATCATTCCAGATCTCATTCTTGTCTTCCAACCCTCCACCTCTCCCAACCAAGCTGACCACTTCCATTTTGGTGTCACTATGGTTCCTGTCAATCATTTCTATTACAGACACTAATATTCACTCTGGCACATTTTTTATTAACATAATGTCATATTTTATTGAGATACAGCTTATATTCAAAGAAATATAAAGCTCTTGAGTGTATAGTTCAATTAGTTTTGACAAATGCATACAAACTGTATATAACCCACATCCCTCTAAGATATGGAGCATTTTTATTGCTTGGGAAATTCCCTTATGACTCCTTCTAGCCAATTCCTGCACATTCTTCTCCTCCAAACCAGCCACTGTTCTGGCTTCTTTCATTGTTAGTTGAGGTTTGCCTTGAACATCATATAAATGGAATCATAGAGTATGTAACTTTGTTAGCTTGTGTTTATTTTACTAAGCACAATGTTTTGAGATTCATCCTGTATCATTGCTTGTATAAACTATTGTTTATCATTTCACTAGTCGTATTCCATGATATAAATATGCTGAAATTTGTTTAATCAATGGATATCCTGACATTTGTTCATTTATTTTTCTGATGGGACACTTGTATTTCTCTTTTCAGATTTTGACCTTCATGTATAAAGAGCTCTGAACACTTTGACCAATATTTTTTTTTGGATATAGAATGTGTTTTCATTTCTCTCAGATAAATACAAACCAGTGGAATTCATGGGTCAGAAAGTAGAAGTATGTTTAATTTTATTTAAAAAAAACTGTCAAACCATTTTCCAAAATGGTTGTACCATTTTATACTCTCACCACCAAAGTATGAGAATTCCAGCTGCTTCTTATCCTCACCACCACTTGGTATTTTCGTCTTGAATTTTAGTCGTTTTGATGGGTGGGGAAGAGTAACTCCATGTGGTTTTAACTTGTATTTTCCTGCTGACTAAAGATGTTGAACACTTTGTCCTGTGCTTTTGGCTATTCATCTATCTTCTCTCATGAGATGTCTGTTCAATTATTTTGCTTTCCTTCCACCTCTACCATTTCTATATAGATTTCTTTATTTTAAGTTTTGAATTGTAAGTGCTTATAGATCATGGATAAAATCTCTTGATTTATACTGAAAATATTTTTTTCCATTGTGTGGCCTGTACAGTCATTGTCTTAATGGTGTCTTTTGAAGAATAGAAGATCAATTTTGATAAAATCTAATTGGTCATTTTTTTTTCTTCTACAGTTAGTATTTTCACAGTTCTGAAAATCTTTATCTACATCGAAGCCACGTAGATGACCTTTAATACATCACAGTTTGCATTTTACTTTAGGTCTATAATCCATTTTGAGGTTTTTTGTGTGTGTATGTGCTGTGAAGCAAGAGTTTACACCTCCTCCCCCCATATCTAGTTATTTGGTACAATTAATTGAAAAACTTTCTTACATTGGATTACGTTGTGTATTTTGTTAAACCTTAGTTGACTGAAAAAGTAGGAGTATGCAACTTGCTTGTCTCTATCCTTAGGGGGAAAGTTTTATATTGTTTGATTTATGGATGTTAAGTTAACTTTGCATTTCTCAGATGAATCTCTCTGAATCATGATGCATTGCCTTTTTTAATATACTGCAGTATTTGAATGACTAATATTTAAAAAATATTTTTTCTATTATATTCATGTGTAAGGCTGATCATCAGTTCTCTTTTAATGTTTTTAATGATTTTTGGATCATGGTTATACTGTGCTTATAAAATAAGTGTGCAAGACTGTGAGTTTTTACTAATTTAATATAATCCGGTGTCTCCATTTGGCTCTATCTCTTTGACAGAATTCACTAGTGCTAGCGTCTCCATTTAGCTCAGAGCTTTCTTCGTGCTTTTTATTTTATTTTTAAGTTTATTTTTAAAAATTATTTTATTTATTTGAGGGGGGAGAGACAGAGACAGAGACAGAGACAGAACGTGTGAGAAGGGGGAGGAGCAGAGGGAAAGGGACAACCAGATTCTGTGCTGAGCGCTGAAGGGCTTGATCTCATAACTCTGAGATCATGACCTAAGCCAAATCAAGAATCTTATGCTCAACTGATTGAGTTACCCAAGTGCCTCTTCATGGTATGCTTTTTAAATACTATTTTGATTTTATTAACAAATATAAGGATACTCAGATTTTTTATTTCTTCTTGGGTCTATAAAATCTATGATAATATTCCCTCTTTCATTCCTGATATTAATAATTTCTGTTTTTTCTCTCTCTCTTTTTATTTAGTCTAGGTAGAGACATCAATATTCTTGAACTTTTCAAAGAACCAACATTTAATTTTATTGATTTCCTTTATACTTGTTTATTTTCTATTTTATTGATTTGTATTATTTTATATTATTTCTTTTTTCTACTTACTTTAGGCTTAACTCCCTCTTCTTTTCCTGGCTTCTGTGATGGAAGCTTAGATCCTTGACATTAAGCATTTATTTTTTTCTAATATAATAGATAGAGCTATAAGATTTTCTCTAAGCAGTGCTTTAGTTGTCCTCTAATGCATGTTTAGATGTGTCTTAATTATCATTCCATTGAAAATATTTTCTAAATTTTCTAGCTGATTCTTCCTTGAACTCACTTGATTTGCAGTGTGTTGTGTAATTTTCAAGTACTTGAAGATTTTCCAGATATCTTTTTGGTATTGATTTCTATTTTATTTCTGTTATATTTAGAAAAATACTCTAATTTCTTCCAAATTTATTGAAGGTTTTTATGGTCTAGTAAGGGTTCTCTCTTGGTCAGTATTCCGTTGAGAAGTGAAAAAATGTTTATTTTGGAGCCCATGTTTGTAGTGTTCTGTAAATAAGCATAAGGGCAACTTAGTTGATAGTGCTGTTCAGATTTTCTAGATAATTCCTAAATTTTTGTCTGTTTCTGGCACCAAACACATGACACAGTAGTGTTGAGCTCTTCCACTGTTATTTTATGTCTATCTATTTGTTCCTTTAGTTCTTTCATTTTTTTCTTCATGTATTGTAAGGCTTTTTCATTTGATAAATATATATTTAGTGCTATTTCTATTATATTTATTACTATTTCTTCTTGATGAATTGACTGTGCTATCATTTAAAAATGTCTCTCTTTATTTTTTATATTCCTTGTCCTAAATTGTATTTTGTCCGATATTAATATAGACACTCAACTTTCTTATGGTTAGTGTTTAGGTATCCTATTTGTTTTTCCATTCTTTATCTTTAAGGTATCTTGTCTTTCAATGTAAAGTACATCAAAAAACATACAGTGTATTATTGTATTATCTGACTTTCTATTTTTAATTCAATCTTATAATTTCTGCCATTGATTGGTGTTATTAGTCCAGTCACATGATTACTGTTATTTTAAAATTTAATCTATGATTTTGATTTTTTTGTCTACTATGAATTAATAAAGAGCATGTCCTTTACATAAGAATCCTTTTGTGAAGTATATTTCCATTTGTCCATTTTACTCTACACTGGAGACTGTGGATTCTACAGAGTTGAACACCTGGATTTTGTGTTCCTGTGTATCGCTGATTTTTGGTCTGATAGCCAGTTAATGTATTTGTGGATCTGCCTGAACTTTTTTGAGGACTTTTTAGAACTTTGTTAGAGTGAGTGAGGGGAGTCGATACTTTCTTGTTAGGGGAATGCCCCATCTTAATGCATGACCTTTCCAGTATTGCAACGGAAGTCCTGACTGGTTTTAGAAAGTTCTCTTCGCTCAGTCTGGCTGAAGCTCTAACATTTCTCAGTCCTTCCTGTCCCTGAAATCTGTTCTGCTCATAAAACCCTGGTCATAGTTTTTGCCAGGTGTTATGGGTTGAAATGTGTCATTTCCCACCTGTCCTTCACCCCTGCCCTTGCCCCATTCCAATGTTGAACTGTTAACCCATAATGTGACCGTATTTGGAAGCAGGATCATTGCAGATATAATTAGCTAAATTAAGATGAGGTCATTCTGGAGTAGGGTGGAATCTCAATCCAACATGACTAGTGTCCTTGTAAACAGGGGAAATTTGGACACAGACATGCACACAGGGAGAATGACAAGTGACTATGAGGGCAGAAATCAGGGTGATGATATTTCCAAGACAAAGATTGCCAGTAATAACCAGAAGCCAGGGTGCAGATGCCTTCCTTCTATCTCCCTTGGAAGAAACCAACCCTGTATACACCTTGATCTTGGCCTCACAGCCTCCCTAATATGAGACAGATTTCTGTTGTCTAAGACATGCAGTCCATGGTACTTTGTGACAGCAGCTCTAGGAAACTAATATGCCAAACCGCACAAAATTGCCAATGATATATATATGCAACTTACTAATTGGCCCCAGACTCCAGGAGACCCCTTAGAATATTTCTAGATCTCCTTCCCGACACAGTGTCCTCCTTGTTGGCATTGTGTGTCCTGGATTCCAATGACCTTATTTGTCCTTTCCATCTCTGCCTGCTCAGCTCAGCAAGACCATGCTCTGCTTGGGCTTCACCTCCTGCATTGCAGGCCAGAAAATTCTTCCAAAAAGGAAGCTGTGCAAACATGGGCTACTCCTTAAGCATCCCTCATCCATCTCGGGTAGCACAGCACTCCACTGCCTGTTGTCCAATGTCTGAATTATTTCATGTGTTTCATACTGTTTCCAAAGTTTAGGATCAGAAGGTAGTCCTATAACCATTACTCTGTCATGATTATCTGGTTTAATTTTTTTTGTATGCCAGATTACACCTATATGTGGATAACTATATGATAAATCGTAACTTATGTTCCCGTCTTCCCTTTTTCAACATTGTCTGACACAGGAAACATGCATTGATTCAATTGATTCTGTGTTCCTTCCTCCTGCTCTTGACTAAGCTAGAGACTTGGAGAAGAAAATGATATCCATTCTTTTCAAGTGGGAGTGCAGACAAGAAAAACTGCTATTGCAATACAGTTTAATAAACAACTTGAGAGGGTAGGACAGGCATTGTTATGGGAACACCAAAAGGAAGTGCTTACTGCCACTTGATACTCGGCAAGTGTTCAGCAAATGCTTGTCAAATTCAAGAGTGAACGCTGTATGTGTTCTGCAGGATTTCCAAAATACTTCATTAATTCATTTAAGAAATATGTACTTTGTATCTACTAAGTAATAGCTCTGTTCCAAGAATATGGAAAGTAGCTGTAAACAAGAGAACCCAAATTGTTTCTTAAACAAGTCCATAGGTGCAAAATGCTTTATTAATAAATTCCCTTCATAGATATTTATTAAGTGCCTTCCACGTTGTAGGCACATTCTAAAAAATCTTACCTACTCTTTAAAGCAATTAGTGAGAATAATCTATCACGGTATTATTTGGAAGTAGAATTTTATGACCCAAGTTCTGATTTAGGTGCAAATATATAATCAATATGGTAGATTTTAGATAATGTGAGGTAGACCACCCTGGGGGAATCTTCCAAGGGGATGATCAGGATCCAATTCCATGATTCTTGTAGTCTGTCATCCGCTTTGAGAATATAAAATGTTTGAGAAAATGTAGAGAAAGAATGGTGGTGGGGGTATTTCTTTGTAAAGAGTTTCTCTTAAGTGTCACTTCCAATTTCTTCCCAGTCACAAGTGAAGGGTTGAGGGCGCTATGTCTTTCTCCTGCTTGGAGAGCTTGTTCCAATGAGAGTGCTCACAAAGCTTAAGTTACGTTCTCTGCAGTTGGTGGACCCCAAGGACCCAGACAGACTATCACCTCAGAAAAGCTATAGCAATCTGTGACAGGCAAAAGAGAGTAGACTAAGGTGCCTGGCAAGTAACCAGAGGAGGAAGAAATACAAGAGCATGTTTCATGCACCAGAGAGTGACAGAGGCAACCTGGAGCCTGCCCAAATGGATTTCCTGGGAATGCTTTTGAATTACATGGCACAATGGATGTGGATCTCATCTTTGAGGAATCTCGGATGGGGGAAGCCGCCAGGTAAAGGCAAGGCATTGCCCGTGTCAGAGGAGTTGTAGTTGGAGGGACCGGCAGAGAAGCTTGCAAACAACTTTCAAAGCATCTACGAGGAAAGAGCTACTGCTGTCCAATTGCCAGGTCCAGAGAACATGAAGCCATTCACTCCAGCAGAAACTGCCCTTTCTCCTCCTCTTCTCCTTGGCAGCCCATCCTCTTTGACTTTTATGAGGTGTGGAGCAGCAGCTAGTGAGTGGGGGAGGAAATGGAAGAGAAAGAGGACAGAAGCCAAGCACAGCCTTCTGTAAGGACAGCTGTCCACCTAGCCTTAGGTGACAGTGGGATGAGAGGAGTCAAGCCTTGAATGAAGATCGAAATGTGACTGGTACTTTGGGCAGACACTTCCAGTAACTGAATTGAGATTGTCTTTTGTGACTTAATATAGTTGTAGAACTACAGGAACTAAATGAAAAATTATGGTTCCTGACCATTTTTATCTTCCCCCCCTGAATAAATTTGAACAAGACCATAGGAGACCAAGATTCAATGTTTTTGATTACGTCTAGTGAGTAAGCTGTGTTTGTCTAATCAACTACCCTGCACTTTGAAAGTTTTCTTTCACTGCTGACAGGGATTTCATACATTTATTTCTTCTCCAATCCTCACACCAGATGAGCTCTGTCAATATTATCCACACAAATGTTAAGGTCTTAGTCCTTGGAAGATCAAGGATTTTATAGTCTGTTTGCCAGACTTGTCACAAGACTCAAGTCTGCGTGTTTAGGAATCTGGATGTCAAGGAATTTCTGCTCTAAGACTTGAGTCTTTGAGTGGGGGAGGGTCAATGAATTACTTGAGAATTTCCTTTCAATGTTTGGACATTTTATTCCTCAAGGGCAGGGATGAGGAGAGGGGTCAATCACTAAAAAGCCCACTAACAATGATAGACAGACAGGAATTGGGGCTCTACCAGAAGCGACTTTTTGGTGACTCCTGATGGAGGAGTTGCCTCTCTTGGCTATTTCTTGGGTAACTCTCCAGTCAGTTCCACTTGGAAATACAAACAGCATTAAAACTAAAGAAAGTTCCACAGCTGACTCTATGGCATTAGAATTATCACCCAACAAAATTGTGGTCTGTAGCCAAAGGACACCTTGTCACAGTGTCAGAGCAAGCATGGCTGACGGCGTTCAGGGGAAAAAGAGAAGCCTGTCTAGACAGATTGGAACGTCTCGTGTGCCTAATTAAACAGTCCCTCTTACAGCCGGAGCTGTGTGAAAAGTTTGCTTGTTTATTAATTACTGGTGGAACATACCTTTAAAGAGGTGCCATGCACTTCATCCTCTTCCATGGATTCATGGGGATTAGGAGCCCAAAAGGGCCCTAGGATCAAATAATCCAATCCTGTAAATTTCCAGAAGAGAAAATCTGAAGATCAGAGATCAGAGAGAATGACAAGGATGAAGAGTGAGCCAGTGGCAGTGACATTAGAATCCACATTTCCAATATCCAGTGCATGGCTTTGTCTACTATGCCAGCCTGCCTGTTGTGTAGACAGATGATGTGGCCACCCCAGAGATGATGCTAGGATGGTTCTTTGTTGAGACTTATTCTCACACATGACTATCCTGTTTATTAAAATTCCTCATTACTGGTTCATCCCTTTGGTCTGTCAGTCCAGCTATCTACTTTAAAAGAATGAATACCCCTGAATGAAGCAACAGAACCCAGGGTTGGATTCTCCTAGAAGTAGCCCCAGAGATAAGGATTTTGGTGAAAGCAGTTTATTTTGGAGATGATTCTGGGGAGCATTGGAGTGGGAGTGTGGCAGGCTCAGGGAAGACAAGGAAACCAAGAGAGGGTAAGTTATTAAATAGGCAACTGCTATGGGCAGCTGTGCTCCAGGCTTTGGGGGTAGGGTTCTCGAAGGAAATGGCCAATTTATGTCAAATTGACCCATCAGAATGACAATATACTTAGGGATGTTGTCACTTGCTCTAGGTGTCACTGGTTGACAGCCACTTCCCTGGGGGCCATGGATGCTTTCTCTTCTTGTCTGTCATGCTTGGGCCAGGCACTAAGGCAGAGAGTCACCAGTGTTTGCAGTAGGTCCCTGTTGGGTGTGTCCGGGGAAAGGGGCGTTTGAAAGGCACAGACAGCAACTGTGCATCAGAATTGCTACCTCTCCGTCCTTGCCAGCTCAGCATGAACTATGCTGTTCGAGAGCTTGCCTCCATGACATCTAAGGATGGAGCAGTGAGGAAAGTGGCCCATTTGTTGAGGCTACTAGGAGTTGAGTGAAGAGTTTGGGCAAACAGAACACTGTCTGCCCAGGAAACAGCAGGCTACCATGCTTTTAGACAAGTTACCACGCAGGTCTGGAGCTCTGACCTGTTTATAGAATTATGAATGAATTACAGCCAGAAATTTATAGTCACCACACCCGCCCATGACCTTCCTCCCCTCTTCTGCTTATGTCTCAATATTAGCCAAAATACAGCGAGTCAAGGAGTAAAATACACCATAAAATTCAGTTTCATTTAAATGATCTCAGGCTAATTCCATTAAACATTTCATTCCATTTTATTTTATGTGATTCACTTAAATAAGATGAAATATTTTTTGATTACTTCCCCACTTAATCAATCAATCAATTTAGGGGAAAGCAAATTGGACTTGAAAACCGATTTAGTTCTGCAGCATTACTCAGTGCCTATTTAGTCAATAAGGCATGTGGAAATCTTTATCACAGTCTTTCTTTCTGGAAAATGGGGTAATCGTCATTATTCTGTGTACCTCTGTGTATTCTGTGTGGGATACACGGATTAACAGACAGGAGAGCACTCTGTAGATTATAACACACGTCTCAACATACAAATACTGTCTCAATGCCTGCTGTATGCAGGCACTGTGAGAGTGCTGGATACCTACTGATGGAAACCCCTGATCCTCACTGCCATGGAACAGTCTAGAGCTACTCAGTGGCATTGCAGTTCTTTACAACACAGTGTGGGAGGCACAGACACATATACCATACAATCTCTGTTTTTATGGGTTTTGTGATCAAGGAGAGGGAAAGTTAATGACAAAAGAATGAGAGAGTGAGTATGGTTGTAGCATAGTGCTAAGGTACAGGGAGAATTATTTGAAGGATGGGTAAGATTTCAATGAAATAAGCTGGGGTAGCAGGCACTGTTGGGACTCCACCTAGATCTTCTTGGAATCCCTTTCTGGCTCTTTGCTCTTCTGTCTCAGCTTCCGTGCTTGTTTGCCTCCAAAGCCTGCACCTGTGTCTCTTCTTTGGAGGGCTGCCCTTGGCTCTCCCCACACTTGCAGACAGCTGGAAGTACCTGGGAGTTTACATCCCTGGGGCAGCCCTCCGTTGAGGACTAATTAGCATGGGAGTGTGCAAGCTCAACTCTCTTGCCTGGGGTTGGGACAAACTTGGAGGCTTAATTTACACTTGAGAACTCCCCAGTGGGATTACGTGGAAGTTGCCCTCTCTGGGAGTCTGCCTGAAATCACACCCTTGTCTGGCTTCTTCTCCTTCACCGTCATGCTTCCCCCACTCTTACTGGTTTCTCTTGGGCGCACTTCCTTAATAAATTACTTCCACACAAATTCTTGTCTCACAGTGTGTTTCTGGGGAATGCAACCTAAGACACAAGGCATTCTAGGCGGAATGAATAGCCTTGGGAAAACAGTGGGTTTAGGAAAGTGGAAGGTGCAACTGGGGAACAGCATGGTTTGTGGCTTGTGGCTGAAAACTGTGATTTTGATATTGAATCATGTCAAGTTCATTTATTCATGAGACATTTTTTTGGGTAATTCCTGTAAGTCTAGCGCTGGTTTTAGTCTTTGGGCTATATTAAATGGAGGTGGGGGAGAAGATGAAATCCTTGCCCTGGTGCAGCTTATATTCTAAAAGGACAGAAAGAAAATAAAGAATAAACATAATAAGCAAGCCAATTTTATGAAAATATGTTAGAGGATAAGAGATACATGAAGAATATGGAAGTTTGTTGATTTCATATAACTTAGGAGAGGATCCTGCCATTGAGTCATGGTAAGGTGATTTGTGGCTTGGGGTTGTCAATTGTTCTTTATCAGTGCTCTTATTTTAACAGCTAAAGTTTTAGGGTACACATCATCAATGACTTATGGAGAACTACCTGAAAGTTGAGAAGAGGATTATTGTGTTATTACATGTTGTTGCATAACCAGTTATCCCCAAATTCTGTAGCTTAAAAGAACTTTTATTATCTCATGATTTTTGTGGATGAGTGACTCTGAGTGAAGCTTAGGTAGATTCTCTGGCTTGGTGTTTTCTCACAGGCATCAGCCAAGAGATTGGCTGGGGCTGCTGTCCTCTTAAGGCTTGACTGGTAGGATGTCAGAGGATCTGCTCCCAAGCTTGCTCACATGCCTGTTTGTGGTGTCTGTAGCTGCTGGCCATGGACATCAGTCGCTTGTCACATGGCTGTATCTTTAGGGCTACTCACAACAGAGTAGCTTACACTCCCCAGAGTCAGGGCTCTTGGCAGAGAAAGAAAGGAAGGGGAGAGAGACAGAGAGAGAGTGAAGTAACAAGAGAGGGGAGCAAGACGGAAGTCACAGGTTTTTTTTTTGTGTGTGTGTGTGTGTGTTCTAATCTAGAACATAACATCTTTTGCTGCACACAGATAGAAGCAAGCAAGTCAGTAGCAGCAGTGTACACACAAAGGAGAGCCCAAGAGCCTGCATACTTACTAGGAGGCAGATATCACTGGGGACCATTCTGTAGGTGCCTACACAATGATACTTTGTTGATGTTCTGAACATTAGGGCATTCACTAGATCCTTGCTTTCTCAGAAACAGAGACCTGAAGTCAAGTCATCTCCAACATATCACTGCGATGTGTGATTCTTGCATAAAAATTGCCAGGCGAGTTATCACAATTCAAACTCTTAATCTCATATTATAATAAGACTTGACTGAACAAAGCTTATTTCATGCTTTAAGATACAGTGTTTATCATATAGTGATGCTTTTGCACTTAAGTACCCGAAGTTGATTACTCAACATTAAATTTACAAAATCGTAAGTTCTTTCGAGAAATGCTGCAAAGTGGGCTACACTGTGTGTGGCTTCTCAAAATCAGAGAATGAAGTTTATTTTTTTTTTTTATTTTATTTTTTTTTGAGAATGAAGTTTAGAATGAAAGTGGGTTCTTTATTTCTTAATAAATATTGCCACTCTTCCTTGGGATCTCCTGTCTCAGTGTTTTAATGAGGTCGGCTACTGCTCTGTTCTCTGCCTCCTCTGGATTGTTAGTTTTGATAATGAACTTGGTATGGGTGTTAGCATCAGGATTGGCTTGGGTCCCAGCAATTAGGTGGGGTTGTAAAAGGGTAAACTTTAATTTCTATAGAGGTCTTATCTGTAATGAAAATTATTGTAAAAGGTAGGGGTTGAAAGAGAAACCACTGAAAATCAGAGCCTTTGCTTTGAGGTTTACAAAGTTTTGATGGTTGAATGCTACATTCTCAATAAAGTTGTGTTTTTAAAAAGAATACCATTATCCCAACATCATCACTGGAACGACCTACTCTGGGCTAGTTACCTTTACTTTGGAAATTTCCTTCTTTTTCCCACATTTACACAGATAGAAATAACTTCAAATTGTGGAGCAGCTATGAGGCACAGATTTTGGAAGGAAGAATTGAGATTGGGAATCATTTTCCAAATGAAACTTCCTCTTACTGAATACACATTTGGCACTAGTGATCGATTGAAGTGTCATGTAAACCAAAGTGAAATATCAGGAAAACAGGGCAGCACCAAGTAGGAAGGCAGGGAGCATTTCTGAAACAAGAATGTAAATCAAGGGTTTCTTTTTTACCTTTTATGAGAGGCCACCGGGATGGTCTGATGGTAGACTATGATGTTGTGAGAAATAACAATGGAGCTCGCAGGATGTCATAATACAAACAGCTTCCCGAACAGGAGGGAAGGCTGCCTCCCAGCCAGTCATCACTCTGCTTCCCCCCTGCCCCGGCTCCTCACTGTCCTCTTCCTCTCCCCTCACCCCCCGTCAGTGGCTTCTTCACATGATCCTGGTTGGGCCTGGATGGCCCCCAAACACCTGGTTGAACAATAAACACACAAGACTGTGGTGGTCCTGTCAACCCCTGCTCTTTGTAAAATAACCGCTGACCCCCAGTCCTGGCTGGGATTGATTCCCCAGACGGCCTCGCATCTCTGCACTGACAGGCCCTGGGGCCTGCCTTACACTGTCTTCACCCCATTATTGGAAAGTCTTCAGTAGCCAAGAGCTGGGAAGAACGCATCTCGGCGTTGCCCCTGGAATCGGTTACAAATCAAACACTGTGCTTACAAACTCTTACATTTTGAGAAGAACACTTTGCAGTGATTAAATATTTATGCATGGCACGCACTTGAAACTTTGATGATTTATTCAGATTTTATAACTTAGAGTAAAATAGAAATTGTTCAGTATAAGATATATATATAAATATAAATAAATATATAAATATAAGTATGTAAGTATAAATACATATAAATATATAAATAAGTATATACATATACTTATAAGTACATATATATGTATATATATATATATATATATATATATATATACATATATATATATATAAAAGATTTCTTTTCCCTGAATGTTGGGTGTCCAAGATGCTGGATGACAAAATGCATCTGTTTTGCTGTGTGTTTGCTTTTTTTTTTTAATGGTCTCCATAAATCCAGGGAGCTCCTTCTTGGACCGCTAGCCTCTTTCAATAGAAGCATGTTTTCACTGGGATTTCCACGTTCATAATTATTCCTCTCATTTCTCTGCCGTGAGAAGACAAGCTGGTATTTCATTGCTTTGGGGAAGTTAATAATATGGTAGGCAAAACATCAGGAAAAATTATAATGAATGAAGCTATACAAATTGGGGGAAACACAGGCTGCTGTTCTAAAGTGTTCCCGTCATAAACCCTGGGAATTCCACTATAGTCGCAAGCAAGTAATGCTTTAGCGCATAAACACTCAATTAATTAAATGTAATATGCTATATAAGTTTGAATGAGTTCTAAATACAGAAATGGTCAAATAATGGTGCTTGAAACCACGGGCTAGGAGGAATTCCATGTCTTATTCTGAATTTCTTAACTGGAACGAGACCCAACCGTAGCCCTCCTGAGAAGGACTACGTGCATTGTTTATAAATAGAGTATTATTGATTCCTTACTTAGTACATGCTGATCACACCCACATATAAAAAAAAAAAACAAAAAACAAAAAACAAAAAACAAAAGCCCCCAAACCTTTTCTTGTCTTAAATTTCTATCTCTCAGGATGTCTCCAGAGCAGTCTGAAGAGTTCTGTTTTCTTCATTATTTCCAATTTCTGGAAGCGTAGGTTTTATTATCCTCATGCCCCTCTTAAGTTTCTTGAACCATTTTTATATGGTGCTTAAGGGGACACATCTCACCTGACTGATATTTTGTAATCCCTAAATAGCTACTTCTCAAATGTGACTCTGAAACTACTCCCGATGGAGGGCAAGCCTTTTGAGAAGTGAAAAGCCTTGTCTGACACTAGGCTGAGTGTGATGGTTATTGTGTGGGCTTTTGTGTCGCCTTGTGTCTGTCATTATTCACTGTATGTCATGGAAGTCAGCTTGGGGTATATCTCTGCCTTCTTTCTCTGAGAAAGACTGTATCTTTCTCATCTTTGGGATCTTAGTGGTTACCACAGTGAGTGCACCGTGTAATGTTCAATATATGTTTCATGCATGTACTTCATTCATTCATTCATTCACTCATGCATTCATTCATTCAGCAAGAACTATTCCAGGCCTGGAGAGCTATGATAGCTCTCCAGATATAAAAGAATCCTCTGGATCTTAGGGTCCTGGCTGCTTTTATAGATTTAGGTGAACTAAAATAATTTTAAAAATAAAGTAAAAAATTTTGTTAGAAGAAAGGACTTGGAGATGTACCATTCAACCCTTTTGTGTCTAACAAGGAGACATTGATCTGAGCAGGAATGGGTCTTATTTTTTAAATGTGTCTGAACTGACCAGACCCAGAACTCAGTTCTTTCCCAGAGTGTGTCCCCCAAGCTCTGCTGCCTCTGCTTACTCTTTCAGTTGTGCATCAAACACTTAAAAAATTATGTAACTGTCATTGAACAGATGAGAGAAAGAGCAGGCCTCTTCTAGGAAAAATCGTTGGGCTACTTCTCTTATAGAAACTAGAAAAATCAAATCCATTGATACAGAGGCATTGCCTTAACCATAAATCAAAAAAAAATTAATTACAGAAATGATAGCTCTTAGTATCAAGCTTAATGCAGAACTCTGCACAGAAGTTTTAGAACTACAGAATATTTTTCTACAAAACAGAGTAAAGAAAGGAAGATTTATAATATTCAGGTTTTGCTGCATTAACAACAGCCCTCCCCCCACCCCCCTACAAATCTCAAAGGCTGTAACAGCACACATTTCTTTCTTACATGTTGGCCACTGCAGGTCGGCTGCCATCCAGGAACCAGGATGAAGGAGCAGCTCTTACTAGGGACCTGTGTTTTCATGGCAGAGAGAAATGAGTCAACTAGAGCCTGCAGAAAAGCATGCAGTGGATTTGGAATCTTTTACATACCCAGGGCATGTATCAAGTCAGCCTGCAAATGACACAGCCAAACCCAGCAACCACGGGGATAGAAGTGTCCACCCACCAGGACCAACAGGACAATAAAGTCCACCTGGGGAACTGAGCATTTTTCAGCCAGAGCCCCTCCTGCTCTTTCCCTGCCCTGAATAGCTTCAGCCCCTTTTCCCCAGGGTAGACTCCTGAAAATACTCCCAATAGACAAATACGGACATCTGAGGAGGCAGGATTAGTCTCTTCGTCTTGGGGAGCTCAGGGTCAAGCCCTCTTGGGACATTTATCATACTCTGTTGTGTTCTACTCATTTTGTTCCTTAAGAGCCTAACAGTGTCTCCAATATAATGTGGGATCCTCAGAAATGCTTGAGGCATAGAGTATGGCTGAAATGCTTGTGGTTTTGAAATGGCTTAAAAGTAGGAAATAGAAATGATGTTTACAGGTGGTTTTAGAAACCAAGACCCACATTTGTTAATTCTCTGCAGGAAGAAACAGTTTTCTGTGGGACTGTCTTCCTGTAATGTCTCTTTTACTACAGTCACAAGTACTAACGCAGCAGAAAATTTTTTTCACATTTATTTCTGTGATATTAAGTTAATTTAGAAATATCCTGAGGGACTGAGAGAAAAATCACCCCAAAGCATGAATCATGCTGCCCTGCACCAAGTAGGGCCCTTCATAGATTTTTAAAAAACTAATTTGCATATGATAAAGACAAGGAACACGAGAGAAACAGGGGCTTTAGTAACGAGTCTAGAAGTATCTTCTGAAACACTTCTTGGCAGGACGAGCTAGGACACAATAAGCTAACATTTCAGAGGTGAATTTAAAAAATGAGGGGGTGGGACGGGAAAGAAAGCAGAACAGAACGAGCAGATTGAGGAGAAAGAAGAGGGAAGAAAGAAGGCCAATATTAGATGGAGAAAGTCTGAAAATTTGGTAGTGACTGATTCTGGAGATGTGTGGTAGAGATCAAGCATTTCCTGAGCATCCGAGTGATGCTGAATATGAAAACATAGGGATCCAGAGATCCGTCTTTCTGGTACTTTCACATTTGCAGACTCATTCCAGAAGTCTCTGGAATACACAATAAGTCCTGTCTACTCTTGTCCATGCTCAAGTCACTGAATTCCCTGTCCCAGCTTCTGTTGGTCCTTGAAGACCAACTCCTATGAACTGACATTCTTCCTCAGGGCATAGACATTTGGCAGTCTAAAAGGAGGCTATTTGGTGGGAGAAAGCCAGCAAGAGGAAAGAGTAAAGTAGGAGAAGGGGTGGGAGGAAGAAAGAGGAGAGGAAAAGGATGCAAATGCTGATTTTGAATTTAGTGAAACGAAGTTCTAAAGGATGTATACATATGGTGTATATGGAGGGGAAGAGAGTGGAAGAGAGAAAGGGAGTGCGAGAGAGAATGTTATTGGCTCTTCCTCTGGCAACTCACCCTTCCCCAGATGTTAGGACAACGAAAGAAAAGAAACTCCCACTTCTTGAAGGCTTCCTGCTTGCCAACTTTTCTTCTAGATGTTTTGCATCTATGATCTTACTGAGTTTCTATTTTCTGATATATGTGTTCTGACCTCCTCCTAGAGGTGAACAACTGGCTCAGGGTATGTGAGTGACCAGGTTGAGAGTGCTGGTGGATGGGTCAGGTCCCCACTGCTGTGGGGCTTAAACCCAATTACAGATCAATGTCCTGATTAAATCAAGAGGACATCAATTATTTAAAAACACATATAAACCTTAAAGGCAGGGAAGAGACCCTAAGACTGTCCTTATTCATTTTAAGGAGTCTATGAGAAGAAATTGGGCCGTGAGCTATGAACAACCACTACTAGAACCAACCTGGTTTAACACAACAGTTCTCAAGTATTCGGGGGAGACATTAATTAATATTTTGAGAAGGTAACCTGTGCTCACATAGACATGGCATATGCTGGGTTAATCTGCAGGCCTCCTCAAAGTCTTTAATATGCTAATGAGAAGGTTGGCCCTCTAGAAGGCTGCAGCCTGCAGGCCCCTTACATCTTTTGGGACTGCTTGTGCTCAGAACTTATAATGCTTTGGAGTCCCTGACTTAGGCTCAGAGTGGGAACTTGTCAAAACAGGTGCCCTGGACTCCCTGCTGGGTACTGTCCCCCTCCCACAATCCCTACACATAGTGTCTATGAGAGGCGCCAGGTTCATGCCACACAGCTATCAATTGTTTCAAGGATGAGTGTCTGACCACTCTGAGCCACTCAGTGGGCTCCTCCAGGAATTTTATTTATTTATTTATTTATTTATAGATTTTGTTTATTTATGAGAGAGAGAGAGAGAGAGAGAGAGGCAGAGACACAGGCAGAGGTAGAAGCAGGCTCCATGCAGGGAGCCCGACCTGGGACTCGATCCCAGGACTCCAGGATCACACCCTGGGCTGAAGGTGGCGCTAAACCACTGAGCCACCCAGGGATCCCCTCCTCCAGGAATTTTAGAATCAAACCTGAGATGAGTATCTTTCTGGGTGCCCAGAAGTGAGAGCAGAAAAGGGGGCAACTCCCTGTGCATCCCACCAGCCAGTGTTACAGATGCACAAGAAGGTTAGGCAGTGAAGCGAGAACACTCTGGAGCCCTCTGCACAGAGCCGGCCCGAACACGGCTCACCTCCCGTTGCAAGAACTCAGTTCCAGAATCCCATCAGGTACCTAACATCCTTCCACGGGATCCCCTAAGCGGTTTGAGCTGCTTTACTCAGGATTTCCGTTACATAAGTAACAAAGTAATACAAAATAATTAAAACGAATACCCTGTAATCAAACAAAAATATATATAAAGTGTTTGAAATAAATGCAATGCCTGAAATAAATGCAAAGCAAAATATTTTGCTTGCCTGGAAGGAATAATAAAAAAAAAAAAAAAGGAGAGAGGGGTTTAGAACAGTAACTTGTGAGTGGGAGGCGAGAGAAAACACTTGGCAAGCCAGCGGAGAAGTTCTAAGGCTTTATAATGGGAGCAGATGGCAATTCCACCCACAGACCGAAAGATTTTTCGTATTATCTGAAAATATTATCACATTTATTCATCCCTAACGACATCCCTCCCCTTCCTCCTCCTCTTTTTTTAACTGATTCACAAAGATCCTTGTGAAGACATCATCATGGGTGTTGTGGATGCATACATGTGGATGATGTGGTCTCTGCTTGAAGGAGTCTCATCTTCCACGTGGATAAGTAAGTAAAAAGATGCAAATGTATCATGTGTGCTATTTTCTGCTTGTTTGTTTTCAGACATTCCACACCCTTCCCCTAATCTGCTTTGTATCGCAGGGAGTGACCTCTGCAAACTGCATAGACCAGCTCTCTGGTCAACTGTCTGACGGAGGCCCTTCCAGGAGATTGGACAGCTGGGAGAACACGAAGGCCAGTCTTTCTGCCTTCCTCTCTGCTTCAAGAAACCTCTCTGGCAGTAGTCATGCTGCCCTAGTGTTCCAACTCCCTCAGGCCGTGCTCCGCTTCAGAGTGGGTGTAGATTCTGGGCTCTGGTCACATGACCTCCTCCATTTGACTTTCTGGCCCTGAGAAGGAAAGTGGCTTCTTGTCTTTGCTGACCTCTGGATGGCCTCATGGTCTCCTGTTTGCCCTTTTTGGCCTTCCAAAGCTGTTGTCACTGGTTCCTTATATTAAATTACCACACTGTACTCTCTGGCATGGCTTGCTCTCTTCTGACTGGACCCATGCTGACACACCATCTTCAGTAAGAAGAAACCAGTGATGGGGGCAGGTCAGAAAAGTTTTCATAGTGGAGGTGTTTATGATCCAGTCTGTGAGAATCCAATAGGCACCGACCGCACAAAGAAAACAAAAAGTATCCTAGGAGAGACAATAGTAATTATATTTTGCCTTGTGTTTAGGGTTCATTGGGTAGAATTATGTAGGAAAGCTGTGGCCAGGCTGTGAGGGCACATGCGTATGATACACGTCCAGTTATAGTTTGGATGTACTCTAGGTACAATGAAAGAGCCAAAATATTAGGGAAGCAACGAAAGGTGAACTCCAGGGAAATAAACGGATGTGTCTGATTGGAGCAAAGAGAACAGCCAGAAACAGAAAAAGCATACAAGTAAAAAGGACTTTTGGAGGCCAGAGTCAATAATATCCTGTTTGTTGTTCTGTTATTATTTTCAGAGGGTCTACACATTATTATGTGTGATGTGTCTGTTCCTGTATTGATTCTTTTACTTAGGCAGCATTTACTGAGCCCGTGGACCATGTCAGGCCCTTTGCCAGGGGTGGGGTACCCAGAGACAAGTGAGAAGTGGCCTGTACCCTAGCAGACAAGTGAGAAGTGCTCAGAGCCTAGTGGGAGAGGCAGGAGGGCGAGGGCCATGAGGTGCAGCGCATCACCACTCTGGAGCATGACTGTGCTGGGGATGGGGGTTAGCCAGACAAGGCTTGCAGGGCAGTGTGAGAGGTGGGATTAGCAAAACTGAGTGGTCAGTTGGGGTTAATAGGTAGGGAAGAACTAGGAATAAATTCTCAGAGATCCAGTATTGCCACATGCCAAGGAGGTAGTGGCATGGCAGCAATCCTGTGCCAGATGTGGATTAAAATGATGAATCACCCATGCTGCTGACAGATTATGGTGGCCACTGAGCCACTGAGGCAAACCTGGAAGTCAAGTCAAGAATCAACACATTGATTGCTGGTGGTTTTTGGTTTTGTTTTGTTTTGTTGTTTTTTCATCTTGTAGATTATTTGGAGGGAGAAGGGATAGAAACCCAGGGCCTTCGGCTCTTATAAAAATGCACCTTCTCTTTTAAAAAGACAAGAGCTTTAATTTTACACTTTGTTGGGATGGAAATCTCATTCCATCACAATTTTTTGATATGGCTTGAAGCAAATTGCTTGTCAGCTCCAGCTCCCTCACCCCTAAAGGGCGATGTTCCGGGAGGAGACAGGTAATATCACTGCTCAGTGAGTGCTGGTGCTTGGATCACTGAGATTTGAGACCAGAAGGGGCTAGGACTTGCCGACTCATGGTAAGTGTTCCTGAAATGTTAGTTTCCATTCACCACACACTTTGTCTTTTTCATACCTGATGTAAGGCTTCATATTTTAAAACGTCAAGGAAATTATATTTGCTTTTGAGAAGATGCGCGGTGACTCTCCTCGTGAGTGAGTCTACTAGGGAGAATTTCAATGGAAAACTTTTTATTGTGAATGAAAAGACCCAAGGTCTTAGGGTGTGTCTCAGACACCCAGGCACTACTAGAAATTAAATACATTTTTAAAAATACTCAACTGACTCCTCAAACACTTGGAGGTATTTTCAGGTATTTGGGGTTCTTCCATGTATAAAATATACAATGTTTTTGTAATACTGGTAATTTGGTGACAGATGCTGCTGACGTTCATATAATGGAGCATGTAAAAATGAGGAAGCAATTAAGGCATTTTTAGTTCCCTCTGAGGCTTGCAAAAATTGCTTAAATATAGCTATCCAAAACAACATACATTTTTTATCAAAGCCAAATTTAAATGTTATTTAATGCTCAACCTTTTGGCCAGGAATAGATGTCAAGTTTTTCTTTTTATTGTTATTTTTAATTTAAACAAATGTTGCCTTGGATCACTTTCCCTTTAGTAGAATGTTTGTGAGTCTCTGAGGAAACCCTGAACATGCTTTTTTTCTTACTATAGCATTTACAAAAGATGCTGGCTTCTCTCATGGAAGGGAATGCTGCAAATATCAAATGCACACTGTAGTAAGTGGCGTGGTCATATCCCACTTTCCTCTCTTTCATGTCCCTGCCATTTGGAGTCCCATGCACCTTTCAAGGCCCAGCTCAATTTGCTTGCAGTGGAAAGACCTTAGATTTTGCGTGGGGTGGGGTTGAGTGGGATGGGGAGAGGTCGAATCGCAATGCCCTTCGGCGTTAAACACAGGCAAATTTTCTATTCAAATTTCTTGGGCTGGTTTCTTTAATTTGAGAGCCTCAATCTTTCTTTCTATCAAATGGGAGTCCTAGTACTTCATATGGGAGCCGAAAGGGGAAGGAATGTAACAGTTAGCTGTTGTTACTGCCGCCCGACATCCATTCCCCCTCCTGGGATTAGCACTGCAATTGTACTTTGGACATCTCTGTGAAGAGACCATCAGGTCAAGGTGACCTGCCTCTCCTGGGCAAGAGGTAGCCATGTGACTAAAGTGAGACCAATCAGAGCTTCTCACCCTGGGAGTTGAGTCTTAAGGGGAGAGACACCAAGATAGAAACTCTTGGAGCTCTTTCTGTTGACAATGGTGCTGTTAAACCATCAGGACTCCCTGCCTGGATCTCCAGAAACCACCTTGGGTCCTGCTCTTTGTGAAATCTAGTTCTCCTGTAGTTCTTCTACCTACTGTATTTCCAGTAATTTTTTTTCTTACACTATGAATAATTGACTTCTGTTGCTTATAGTCAAAGAGCAGCCAATAAATATTAGCTCCTTTACCTTTTTCATTACTCCAACAAAATCTCTTTATGTTTCTCTCCCATGAATAACCAAGCTTTCCTTCCTCCAGGTGGTGTTACTTGTATCACTATTAATGATTCTTGACTCCTTGTGCCTCATGGGGGCATTGGCTCATGGCCCTGGTTCCTTCTTGGACCTTCTTTCTCTGTACTCTGTGCTTGGTGGAGCCTTTGCTTTGCTGACTTGCCCATCTGCAGAGGTGTGTGGTCCTGTAGGAGAACACATGTCCTTAAGGACTATTTTCCCAACAAAATGGCATCTGGGCCAAATGGCTGGGAATTCCTGCACTCTGCAGGCCCTCGGGCTGAGAAATTCCATGATAAAGACAAATCAAATCAAAACAAAATGGCTTAAATGTAGTATTTTCTCAATTAATTTGAACAAAGAAACCACCCCCTATCGTTAATAGTATTTCTTTGGATAGACCTGCAGTGGAGCACTGGGGAGGAAGTGCCTGCTGAGAACATCCAGCCACAGCCATGGCATTCTGTGATCTTCTGGAACCAAGGTGCATTGCATAGTCCCAGTGTTTCGGGGATCACTGCAGGTTTCTCTGTAGAATCTAATTTGACTCATTACCATTTCATCTAAATATTTTTTCTGAACAGATGTTTAGGCAGGGTCACTTAATTCAATAATGAAACAACTACTTTGTAGTGAACCCTGCACCTGAGTCTTGGGGTGTAAGGATGAATGACATGCAGTCTCCACTCTCTAGGGGCTCACACAGGGCTAGCCCAGCTCAACAGTGGTGATTTCAACAAAGTAGGTTAAGTTCTGGGATGTAGCAGACGTGGGGTGTTATGGGAGTGAGGAAGGAGGCATAACCTACCTGGATGGTTGGGGGGGATGGGCGTTGTGGATGTCATTACACCTGAGCTGATTCTTGAGGGGTGAACAGGAGTTATTGTCAGTGGGAGCGATAATGTCATAGTCCCAGCTGACCTATGCAAACAAAGTGCTTACCTCAAGGGAAGCCCTTTCTGTATGTTTTAAATTTATTCCTTACTCACATAGAGATGGAAAATAGCGTTAACTATTTTCTCTTTCTTAACACCTCACACCCACCTTTCCTGTGGATTTTACCTTATGATTTTGAGTATTTGTTTACTTTTAGCAGAATGTGTGTGGTCTAAATAGATCACAGGGATGATTCTTTGAAGAACCCTTTCATATGCACAGCCCCAAGAGCATCACTTGACACCTGGCAGGCTTTCATAATGACTTCTTCATTATTGCAGACCTTCTAAAAATTGGTCTGATCACAGTCATAGGCTCCCTTGTATCAGGATAGATCATTGATATTTTAAGACTGTCTTGATCAATATTTAGCCAAATTTCAGGTACAAACTGGGACTCTGTATATATTTGTTGAGAGTCCAGCTGAAATAAGGAAGTCTGAATGAACTTCACATCCAGAAACCATAGGGCCTGGTTTCCAAAGCAGAGAGGAAAAGAGCCTTTGGGGAATGATGGCCCGAGGGCCCACGTTGACGGTCATCACAGAGTCCTTCCTGAGCTGGGGCAGGCCTAGCATAGCTTCTGTCAGTTGTGAGGATTTGGGGTCCATGTTAATGTTCAGCACCACAGAACATCAGTGTCTTCTTCCATTTGAAGTTACCACTCAAAGTATCTTACCTCTATTAAACCTAACAACTTGTACTCTAGGGACTGTGATTTTTTACTACATTGCTTAATCAGGGACACAGATTCAGAAAAAGAAATTGACTTCCCTGATCAAATGTTAGGATTTGATGATTTGGAATAGGTTCTTTTTCCTGCTGCAAATATGGATGCTATGCAGCTCTGATGTGACACATATTCTAGAAAATTGTAGCCGAAGAAGAAAAGAAATAAGCAGCTGAGGGCATGCTGTAGCACTTGGCTTTAGCCTCAAACAAGTTGGGAATGGGTTCTACATTTCTCATACTGAACTGCTTTGATGTCATAGTAAGTTGGACATTAGGATGCTCAGCTCCTGAGTTCTATAGCTTAAAAAAAAAAGAGAAACATATTCTCTATTCCTCTATAGTGTTTCAAGTTTCTAGCATTCAAATGCACTACAGTCTTGGATTGTAATTACCAAGATAAATGACGAACATATTTTTTTAAAAAAATACGTTCCCTGGCAGAGGCAGCTTGACAGGTTGCTTTGGTCTGTTTCCATGTGTCCTAGTCTATGAGGTGCGTTGGCAAGAGCCTCTGAAGAAATTTTCATCTCTTGAGCCCAGATCCTAATTCTCTGCAAAATGTCTCTACATTTTCCATATGGATTTTTCACATGTTCCCTATCTTCTTGGGCCAAAGAGGTCCAACTTTAAAACCTAGATTAGCACTTTTACCTAAGATGTTGGTAACTACCGTCTTCACTGAGTTCATTACCTTCTTCTTGTCCTTGGCTTCTCCCTGACCTGTTTTAACCATGATCATTTTTTTCTGGTACTTGATTGATATTTAAAGCATAAGCGTGCGCGTGCGTGCGCGCACGCGCGCGCGCACACACACACACACACACACACACACATGCACCCTTAAAAAATGTAGTGAACTTAGAAAGTTTCAAGGGATATCAAATTTAATGTCTGGGTTCTAGAGTAGTAGTCCTGTATTCTTGAACACGAGTTGATGTTTATCCACCTCACCCATTGGATGACCTGAGGAAACTTTACCCATAAATATTTGAGGCAGAAAAGACTGATGTTGAAACAAAGTGCTCTAGCCCCTTCCTCCACATTTCCCTCATAGCTTCCTGAGGTCATAGAATGTAAGAAAGGTGCCAGGCTAGGAGTCAGGATCTGGAGCCCCCACTTCAGCCCACGTGTCGCTGCCTCAAGTGCTCTCTGGACCATGACCAAGCCTCTTAATCTCCCTATCAGTTCCTTCCACTTTAAGAGAGCCCTCATCTCACCTTTATCACAAGATGTAGCATTAAAATGCAAATTCTTTCGCGATATGTCAAATATTACACAAGCACACTTATTTTACCTCATTACGAGCAAGTAATCATTTAAACTTCAGAAGCTTTGTTGTTTATCAAAAATTAAATCTCATTTCCTTCTTTTAATTGCATCTTCTCCACGGGTCAGAAAAAAAAAAGAGATTATTTTAGATAGTGTAGCAGACCTAAGATGTTTGTATATGGACAACCACCTTCAATTAGGAAAGCATAGATAGACTAGAGCATGCTGAGTAAGTATAACATGGGAAAACATTTTAGGTCTGACTTTTCTTTAAGTGAACTGCATTGCCTTTCCCTCTATCCTTTTGATTAGTTTAGTGTGTAAGTAATCCATGTTCACAGACTTCAATATGTTCTTGTATTTCCACGGTGCTTGAGAGAGTGGCTCAGGTGCGTCAGAACTCTTTATAGAGTGCCCGGTTTGGTTGGCTGGTCTCCTGACTGGGAGAATGTCTGCTTTATGAGATGGTGACGTGCCTCACTGAAGAGCAGTCTTGGTCAGTCAAATGTATATGAGCTCATGTGTCATCCAATGGGCAAGACCTCCAAAGCAATCGTCTGCTTTTTGCTAAGAGTTGTAAACTATAATCTCCATTGGTGCTCTTCCAACAATAATCACCTTTTGGAACAACCTCTTTTTGATAGCAATTTGAATAATGGTATGTATTATGAGTTGAATTGTGTCTTCCCCAAATTCATGTGATAAAAGGTAATGCTTAGGCCTTCACAAGGTACACTTTTTTGGAGATAGTATTGTCACACAGGTAATCAGGTTAAAATGAGGTCACTAGGGTGAAGGGCCATAATCTAATGTGACTAGTGTCCTTAGAGCATGGGGCTGTTTGGACACAGAGCTACACATAGAGGAAAAATGATTTAAAGAGACAGAGGGGAAAGATGGATATCTACAGACAAAGGATAAAGATCTGCCACAGGTCCTTACCTCGCAGCCCTCAGAGGAGACTAGCCTTGCTGACACGTTGATTTTAGACTTCTAGCCTCCAGAACTGTGAGATAAATTTCTGTCATACTTTATTAGGGTGGCCCTCGCAAACTACTAGTGTTAGTTAATAGCAATGGTTAATTCTAGCTTCTATGTATTGAGTACCTACTACCATTCAGGTCCACCATATATATTGGTGCCACTGTTGTCCAGAGTAGTCACTGAAGGTCTCCATCAGAGGATGGCTTCACAAGTAAATAATTAAAAAAAAAAAAAAGATTCCAACTATTTGGATTATATGGAGAAGATCATTCTTAGCAGAGGCAATATTAAATTCAAAGGCTTTCACAGGATATGGATCTTGATATATTAAAGAAGCAGAAAGGCTAGCATGGCTAGGGTCACATGCCTGAAAAGGCAGGCGGTACCAGATAGGTCAGGGAGTTCAAAGTCAGGTAGGACCCTCTCAGCTGTTCTAAAATATAGCTGAGCTCACCAGTATCAGCTTATGTTTGGAGGACTTCTTCCTGTAAGATATTTCTCATATCTATCCATTTCCATAAAAGATTGCACATAGATATGGAAGAAAACTTACAGTTTTTTGAAAAAACACCTTATGTAGTTCTTTCTCCAATCCTGTGCAAGTCAGAGGCAAGCAGAGCAAGGGTTCAAGAGGAAAGGGATGATTTTTATTTCACATGAGAAAACTATGAAAACCAGAGAATTTAGGCACACACTCAGAGATTGAGTCAGGCCTAGAGGCCATACATCCTGACTCTGAAATCAGTATGACTATTGTTCCTCACACCTTGTGTACATAAATGCCATCCTGGGGATTTAGAAGACAGTGGTCTGCATTGGAAATGTCCAGCTATTGACATCCCATGTATTTTCTGCACAAGGGCAATTTTCATCCAGTAAGTCTTTCTGTTTTTCTACTGAATCTCTCCCTCCTCTAAAATCTACCTCTCTAGGATGTCACTTTTTACTCTCCATGTGCATGTCTTGTTTTCCCTGCAGCAGAGTAAACTTCACTCATTCAATGTCCTTCCAGATGGCAAGGCTTACTTATATAGATATATAGCCAAGAAATTAAAATGAGTGCAAGAATTGAATAAAAACATTAAAAAATCACTTATAGATATTTACCCAAAAGAACTGTCGACACATTGATTTGTGTACAAATCAATGTCCACAGGGACTTTATTTATGATAGCTCCCAAAGTAGAAGCGACCTAATGTCCCTCAACTGGGGAATGGGTAGACAAAATGGGGTCTATCCACATGATGGAATCAGAAGGAATAACTACTGATGCATGCTACATTATGGATGAACTTCAAAAACATGACGCTAAGTGGAAGAAGCCAGACACAAGAGACCACATGCTATATAATTCCATTTATATGAGGTGTCTAGAAAGGAAAATTTATAGAGACATAAAGTAGATTAGTGGTTGCCTGGGGCTAGGGGTAGGAATGAGGATTACCATAAATGGGCAGACGGGATCGTACTGGAGGGATGACATGTTCTAAAACCGGTTTATGGTGATGACGGCACCACTTGGCAAATTAACTAAAAATCATTGAATTATATATATCAAGGGGTGTATTTTATGATATGTAAAATATACCTCAATAAAACTGTTACAGAAAGAATAAAAATATGATCCAAGACTACTGGAGGGTAGAATAGAGGTGAAGATAGAAGAGGACACAACTCTGCCCCCTTTGTAACATCTTCATATCATATAAAGATGCCAGTATAGCACTCCATAGTCTAGAGTAGAAAAACGTTATGGAATATAACCATCAGTAGTTCCTGAAGTCAGGCTTACAAATTGTGAATCAATAGTCCTGTTTTGTTTTGTCTGTGGTGGGATAACATTTGTATTTTCCTTTCCTTTTATTTTTAAAAAATATTTATTTATTTATTTGAGAGAGAGAGAGAGAGAGTGCGAATGGTGGAGAGGATCTATGGCAGAGGGAGAGAGAGAGAGAATTTCCAACAGACTCCCTGCTGACTGTGGACCCCCACACAGGGCTTGATCTCAGGACTCAGAGCCAAAATCAAAAGTTGGATGCTCAGTTAACTCAGTCACCCAGGGGCCCCAACATTAGTATTTTCTTCTAATATAAATAATAAAGATGTCATGCCACATCCAACTGAATTGTGGTCTCCCCTCAACTATTTTTTTCCTAATTTTTTTAACCTAAATGTATAAATAGCAGAATAATCAATGACTTCTGATAGAACTTTTTAAATGAGGGATTAATTCTACCAATGAGAAGGGTCACTGGAGAAGATGGCATTGAAGCTGGTGTTTTTGCTCTAAATTTATTCTCTGAATATTTTCATAGAGAAGACTGTATGTAGTATGCCCTCTCTAGAAATAGCTCATTAAGGCTTTTGCATAATGGATGGTGAAATAGTTTGCAAAGGAAAACATAATTAGTCACGCAATTGAATCCTTCAACCTGAATGACAGGACCATTTCCTAAAAAACAAGGCCATTCAAAATAGCACTAGGTGTGCCCTTTCCTAGTGGAAAGGAGCCTGGATCCTTTCACTGTAGAGCATTTCAACTACCCAAGGCAATATTCTCTTAGACTCCAAGAATTGCCCCCAAAATCTACAAACTGTATCATGTTAGGTTTTGACCTATTTAGAAAAGGAAATGCTTGCAGCCAACTGGAAGACACTATTCACTACTATCAGGTAGAGGCACTTATTATTCTTGGGAGTATCAACAGGGATCTTTGCCAAGTTTTACCAGCCAACTTCCCTATGACATTGAAGGGAAGCTCCGGGGAAGTGCCCGAGTCCCTGGCACATTTTACCCCAGCTACTTTCATTTTCAATATTGGGTGAAAGTCTCTTAGTTATGAATATTTTCCGCCCAAGACAGGATCTTGACTTTTTTTTTTTTTTTTTGCTGCAAAATGTCTTGTGGTATCATAAGACTATTTTAAAAATCGTTTAGAATAATCTTTTGAAGAATCAGAAATTTATAAGTTATGCATACATTTCTACTTGGTAACTGGGTTGGGAAATGTGATATATTAATGATGAAATAACCAGAATGCAGCCAATATCAAAAAATTTTGAAAGTCATGAGTTGGCAAGGGTTTTAGAGATCTAATGCCTATTTAGAGAAGAGGAACTTGAGGCATAGAGATATTGATTGCTCTCCTAAGGTCCCACACACCACATTAGCAGCAAAGCCAGGACTAAATTGAAATTGTCTTGACTCTGAGTCCACTGCTTTTCCCACCACACCAAGCACCCTATGGGCCAAATTTCCCCCATTCTTCCTATTGCATTTCCTTTGGGAGATGTGGCACTACTTGCTAATAAAATCTATATGATCTTCCGTCCTTTTTGTAAGGCTTCCATGTGTAATTTATTGGTAGCATTTGTGAAGAACAGAATTAATGTTTTTGTTTGGCTGATGCCCCCGATGATGGAGAAGCCAGGAGGCTGCTACAACTGAAGGCATTTGTATGGTCTCACAATATCAGGATGGTATGGATGCTCCTTCCAAGGTGAGGCAGGCCAAATCCTTCATTTCTTTTTTCATAAGGTAAAACAGAGGTTATTAATGGATCTAATGAAAACTTCTGAGCCATAAAATTAGCCACAAGTTTGGGAACAGGATCTTTACTCTTAAAAGCATCCCAAGTTACTCCTTTCCAGGTATGTTCATTTGATAGCAACAAAGGGTTCACAGAGAGATTTTGGGAATCAGGAGGTACTCCTGCAATGGCACTTAGACCATGTACCTCTTAAGGGCATGATAAGGCATTCATTCATTCATTCATTCATTCATTCATTCATTCATTCATTCATATATTCATCCCATGAAGATGTACTTAATGATGGCTATCAATCAGTTGCATGAGGGTTGAGTCATAGATACTTAAAATTGGTAATAAAGGTAAAAATTTTGGTCCTTGACAAACAAGGTTGTTGTAAGGAGTCATTTTGACCATTTATTTTCTCTATGAATCTGTGATGGTTCTTTGGATTCAGCACATAGCTCATCTGTGATTAAAAGAATGCTTAATATTTTTAAAGGAAAATGTGGAGAAGTTGCCCAGATGAAGAAGCTTGTTTTTGTTATTGCTTTACAAAAACACTTCCAGTATGAGCTAAGTTCCCACTGAGGCATATGTGTCAGCAGCACCTTTTATTACAGCTTTTATTACTGAGCCAGAGCTGAAATGGGAGCAGGTGTCCCAGAGAGAGACCCAGGGGAGTGGTCACCTAGATAGCTAGTGTTTATGAGCATATTGATAACTGAGGCCAAGGGTCAGATCCTGAGTCCTCCTCACCTAGAGTGCTAGGCACTCCCCAAGTGGGTGTTGAGTTGAGTAGAATTGAGAGAAGTAAAGATGGTTTCTGTAAGAAATTCCCTGATGTTGGTGCTCAGTAGAATTACCTGCGTTTTAGCAAGGCGGGAATTGGCATGGAGCAACTATCTGGGAGAAGGAGAACTTGCATAGATTTCTAAAAGCAGAGTAGAGATTTTTCTTCCTTGTTTGAAGAAATTTCACTTTCATTTTCAAATTTTAAAAATATCTATAATTTCCTATTGCCATTAGAACAAATTATACAGAATAAATTAAGGATCATCATATATTATTTCAGACTTATTGTATGGGTACTGTGATAGGTCCCAGGGACACAATGGAGAGAGAAAGCAGACCTGGTCTCTACCTACCTGGTCCTTACCTCATGGAGTTTGATGGAGGAGATTAACCTTATTTAGGCAGTCACATAAGTAAATGGAGCACTGCAACTATGATATGTTCTCTAAGCAGAATTCAGGTTGCTTTTGTTGTCTGAAATATTTAAAATGCTAAAAAGTGATGATGAGCAGTTTGTCCTGGTCATGGAGGTAAGCTGTATTTCCCCTGGGGGAGAGATGGTTGAATTGGGAAGTAGATCATCTGCAGAGATCTTGTGATGAAGACAGGTGCCCTTGAGCATGGAGAAGAGGGTGATGTGAGATGGAGCCCAAAATCCCGTAGGACTTTTGTTTTCTTTAAAGAATTACATGAAAAAAGTTGGAAGATTTTAGCCAAGATTGGAATAGTTAATGTGGACCGCTTGCTGAATAATGAATCTAAGACAGCAAGAGTGAATGATGGTAGATCAGTTACAAACTTTGTAGTTTGTGCTTAAGGGTGATATATATGGAGAAATGTGAACAGAAATCAGAACTATTTAGTTGTGTTTCTAATAAGGGCAAGAAATGGTGGGGTATGAGGGATGCTGGAGGATAGGCCAAGATAAATCCTAATTTCCTGGCTTGCATATCTTATTGGGTTAGAGTATTTTTTATTGCAATAGTGAACAATGGCAAATGACCAAGTTTAGGGAAAAGAGTATGAATCTGGCTTTAGATAGTCTGAGTTGCAGTAGCTTTGAGGTAGCTAAGAGATGATGGCACTTAGGTAGCCAGATATAAAGGGACTCTAGATGTATATTAACTCTCTTCCAAAAGCGGGTCACATGGTACTGACGGTCCCTGATATTTATATCTTACATGCTTTGCCCTACAGAGAGACTAATCTTGCTGCTCCTGGTTCCAAGACTGAAAGTCCCAGGTAAGTTCTCTTGCAGGTTCCCAGCTTGGTCAAAATAATTGGAAGTAGGTTTAGATAGGGTCATGGACTATCTGGTAGCTTTTATGAGAGTGATAGGCTTCTGGAAGGAGTAATCACCAAGAGGAGAGAAAGAAGAACAGATAACATCTAAAATTCTACCCTAATTGTACCAGGTAGATTAGATGAATGAAAATAAACTTGTGGTTGATCTATATTTTGTAGTATTTTGGATTTTCCCAGGAGCTCTGGGATGTGGAATAATAGAGGACTCAAGGGCAAGAAAAGCAGCCTGGGGAGATACACAAAGGGACACTGCTATGAGTAGTATATTATATTATATTGCATGCTATTAGCATTATGTGTTTGTGTGTCTGTTAACTTTAACAGACTGCAAAATTCCTGAAATCTGGGATCATTTTGTGTTTATCCCTATGTTTCTAGCGACTAGAAAAATAATTTCAAAAATTGAGTTAGTTATTGAATGAATGGCTTAATAAAAGCATGTATAAAAAGTTGAAGCTAGGGGCAGCCCCGGTGGCTCAGTGGTTTAGTGTCGTCTTCCGCACAGGGTGAAGGGTGATCCTGGAGACCCGGGATAGTACTGGGTCAGGCTCCCTGCATGGAGCCTGCTTCTCCCTCTGCCTCTCTGTCTGTCTGTCTGTCTGTCTGTCTCTCTCTCTCTCTCTCTCTGTGTCTCTAATGAATAAATAAAATATTTAAAAAAGTTGAAGGTAATATGACTTTGAATGAGATCCTCAACCCTCCTAGACTTTAGTTTTACATCTGTATAATGTGCTTCTTAATATCTTCTGTATGTCATAGTTTTAAAATTCTGTTATACTAAAAATTTTTTGCTCAATATTCAACTCTTAATAATCAGTATGGGTGTTGTGCAAGTAGTTAATCATTTCAAATTCTGGGTTAATTTCTTTTTTCTTTTAAATATTTATTTATTTATTTGAGAGAGAGAGAGAGAGAGAGAGAGAATACAGGTGGGGGTGGGTAGAGAGAGAGAGAATCTCAATCAGATTCCCTGCTAAGCATGAAGCCCATGTGGGGCTCCATCCCATGACCCTGAGATCATAACCTGAGCCTAAATTAAGAGTCAGACACTTAACTGATTAACCAACAGAGTTACCTAGGTGCCCTTGGGTTAATTCCTACTCTCCAATGTATTGAAACGGGGTGGGGGAGAAAGAACATGGGCTCTGTGTTAAATGCCTATGAGTTCAAATTTTAGCTCCTGCACTCACTAGATTTGTGTGCCCTGGGTAGTTTATTTAACATTTATGTTATTTTTTTAATTTCTAAAATAAGAATGAGAATGTCTAAGATGCAAGGCTTTTGTGTTGGGTAGAAAGAGTAGATTTATAGACATGGAAGCATAGGAGGCCCTGGGGCAGGGTGTTTTACTTTTCTTACCTTTGTGCCTTAGTATGGGTGGGCATTTGATTGGGTTGAGCTGTGGTAATAAAACATTTGTCAGCTTTTGTTAAGTTGACCACACTTTACCTTTTTATGTGCTCTATGTGGTTTGGGATAGTTTAATTCAATTGGTCTTAATATTTCCACAGAATACCAGTGTTCCACAGGCTGGATCAATAACGCTAAATAATATCCATCTTTTCCCAATGATCAGAGAAAGAATCAAGATGTATTTTTTTTTTAATTTCAAACTTTTACTTTGTAAATTTTTCTTAAAAAAAATTCAGCTTCTTCCTGTTAAAATAACCTATCATGGTTAACCAAAATTCCTTTGTCATGAATTTACAATTTGTTCAAAAAGACATTTCTGTGTACTTCACAACACAGGAACACTGTGCCATGTTACTGTCAGTACAAATTTACATCAGACTTGGGTCCTTCCTTTCGGATTTGATAGTTAAGCAAGTGGAGGAAGAGTGAGTAGAGAATTTTTTGAAGCGATGAGGGCACTTCTGTTGAGCTTTTAAATGTACAATCTAAGTTAGATGGATGAAGAGGTGGGTGCCGGGCGTGCAAGGTGAGAGTAGGCAGAGAGGGTAAACCACTCTCTTAAGTCACCATGTAGCTTTGGTTGTAAACACGCAGTTGTTTGCTGCCAAAAAAATCATAGTATTACCAGTTTTGGGGACAGGTTCCATGGACAATGGCATTCCTAAAGGAGCAGGGGGAGATGAAAAGTACAGGTTAAATAGTATCATTCCTGGGTGAGCTTCAAAAATTTCATTTGTGAAAAAAAAAATTTCATTTGTGGTGTGCCTAATACTCTGGCATCCTTTTTCAAAGTGGCACTTTTCCACACCATCAGAGTGCTGCTGTGATGCCACATGATGTCATCTTCATGTATTTTCCTTGGCTGTCTGTGTGCCTTTTGTTATAATGAGCATGCAGAAGTTTATACAAAGATGTCTGTGATCTTCATTTTCTTTTAATAATTCAGAATAAGATAAAGCATATGGAAAGCCATGATAATGGCAGAGTGCCAAAATTGGATTGAAAACAAAGGGGAAGCTAGATTAGAATACATTCCAGGACAGGGAATAACCATGACACTTATAGCAAAAATACTTATTTGTAGTCTTATATCATTTGAGGCTTTAGATCATTTGAGTCTCACCTTAACTCCATGTGATGAGTACCAGTATTTTCCTTTCACAGATGAGAAGTTGAAGCAGAGAGGTTAAGTGATTTACCTGCGGGTGGTGCAGTTAGTAAGTGGTGGATTTTAATCCACACAGCCAGGCTCCAGAGCAATGGTCTTAATCGTATTTCTCTACAGTCTCATTTTATTTGAGTATAATACTACTTTCTCCTTTCACAACATGAGTTTTTATTAACTAATTGATTAACCTGGTCATTGGCTTCAGCTTTCACTTAACGCTGTTCCTGTGTCAGGCCCTGAGCTCTGTGTCGGAGTGGCAATCAAGGATGACATGTTCTCTATTCTCAAGAAGCTCATTCTGGTCAAGGATAGTTAACAAGACATTGTGTACCTGTGTTTTATTATTTGAGCTGCATAGATGGTCAGAAGGTTGGTATCTATTTCCATTTTGCAGAGTAAGAAGCTGAAGAGGAGAAAGGCTGTGTGACTTCTTTAGAACAATCTCTAGCAACCAGTAAGTACCAGAGTTTGGATCAGACGCTGGCTTTCTAGCCAGAAACCAATATCCTTGGACAATTCCAACAAATAAAGCATTAATTTGTTTGAGTAGCTGGGTGATCTTGAATAAGTCACTTACCATTTTGGGATTTGTTTTCCTGTCTATAAAAGGAGAGGCTTAAAAACATGATTTAAGTTCTGTTTCTCTTCTGATATATTATAATTACAGTCATAGAATGACTTTTTATAATAGGACTATTGACAATTTATTTTTGAAATGTTACGTTAGTTTGCCAATTCAGTGCACTTGAGTCAAAATCAATAGAGTAATCTAGTATGAGAGATAAGAAGAGAGAAGTGAGTAACTCTGGCTACAAGGCTCTCACATTCTCCTGAAACTGAGAAATGCAAATTAACTATACATGGCGGCCAGGTTTGACTCCATATTTTGAGTATTCCTAGAAACCAAAATCATAGAGAAGAGCTAGTGAATGAAGTGGGCTAGCAATGAGGGATCCCTGTGTCTTCTAGAAGAAGAAGAAATGTTCCTCTCAAGGAAAATTTTGGCTTGGGGACCCAATCCTGACAGTCAGTGTCTATTGAAGTCCTACTCATCAGCTTGTCCATGGCCATATCTGAGTCCTAAGGACATGGGAGTTATGAGGAGGAAGCTAAAGGAACATTTTATCCTTCTGCAGCTAAAACTCAGACATTGCAAAACAAGGCAACTGTGCTCTAGAACCTGCAGTCAGAAGGCAGCAAAATAATGCTTGTCTGGTGAATTTTGCATGGTAACTGAAAATAGGAAGCATTCCTTGGAAGCCAAAGCACAACTTCATGGGGAGGTGTTTTTATTTTTTAATTTTTAAGGAAGACTGTGAATGTGAACCAAATTATACCCAGCATCTGGTAAAAGCTAGGAAACCTTGGATATTTTTTCTAGAACACAAAGCAAGTTGAACTCTGACCTAATAGAAGGGCACAGATAATCCAAAAGACTGTAGTAAAATGACCCCTTCATACTTAATATTATAATGTTTAACCTTTCATCGGTACAAAATTCTATGATCAGATTCTACTTCATCTTATACTATGTCACCCGGTACATGTCTTCCAGGGTCTTTGAAGCTGGAGAGAGATGTGGAGGAGATACACGGACTCTCAAGTTCTTTAACTGATAATAATATACATTACTTTCCATTCTGGTCTATTGACCAGAACTAGTCAAATTAACCCAAACTAACTACAAGAGAGGTTGAGAAATATACATGTTACGAGAAACCATGTACATTTGGCAGCATTAATGGTCTTTGCCATGTATAAGAATGAATTATTAATCTTGATTAATTTAATTTTCCACTGAAAGAACTGGGCTCTTGGGCACACAGTGACCTTCATTAGTGATTACTTTTTGACTTAATTGATTCAAATGTAAACTTTGTTTCATATTAACGCTGACTCCATTTTTTTTTTTTTTTTTTTTTGCGTTCTATAAGATACAATTCTGATTTGAAGTGTCTAAGTTTCTTGGGTTTCCTGGATGGCTCAGTCAGTTAAGCATCTGCCTTTAGCTCAGGTCATGATCTCGGGGTCCTGGATTAGAGCCCCATGTTAGGCTCTCTGCTCAGAGGGGAGTTTGCTCCTCCCTCTCCACACCCCCTACTCCTGTTCTCTCTCTCTCTCTCAAATAAATAAATAAAATTTAAAAAATAATGTCTATGTTTCTTAAATTCTATTGTAAGTAAACAAGAAAGATCATCAGCGAAACTTTCAATACGAAAAATAAAATGAGAAACATTCCAGTAGTCATAATAAATTTTAGATATAGTTTATAGGGCATCACTTTGGCAGTCTTGCACATTTCACAGATGATGCAATGTTAGAAGAAATCTTTATCACTTGTTAAGAATGGCAGTGCTAAAAAATATGGTTTGTTCCTTAGTTGTAGCCCCTTCCACACAAAGCCTAAGATTAGTCTGGTGGAAATCCAGAGATGCGAGTTTTATGTCTATTACAAAGAAAAAGGAGGAAGAAATGAACATTTCTGTGTCACCTGTTGTTGGGCAGGACTGTGGCTGGGTGCTCTGCTTTTAATTATCTCATTGCATGATCATACCAACCCTGTGGAGTGGACGTCATTCTCCCCAGTTATAGCTAAGGAAACTGAGGTATGGAGGTTTTAAATGACCAAGGTTGCACAGCTGGCAAGTAGAAGAGTGAGCCATCAAGCTGGGTCTTTCTCAGTCTGATTCTCTCCTCTTGTCCCTTAGCATATTGTCTGTCTTGTTAGAAAACCAATGCCTTGAACTTCATTGGCAGTGGGTGCTGTTGGGAGAGCAGGGTTGCTATTGTCTAAGCACTTCTAACTGCAAAAAATAGAACTCCGATCACGAGCTACAGAAAAAGCTATCCCCCTTTGGAGGGTCTTTTACAAATAAGCTATTTGTTTTTGTCAAGGACAGGTTTTGGTTTCATGGGATACGACTTTGTTTTCAACGACTCATTAAAGAAAGATGACTTACTGCCCTGTTTTCTAAATCTAGTCACAGACCACAATCATTTGCAGGAAATGGAATGTTTACTCGAGTTTATTATACAAGGCTCTGGATATGAGCTGTGGGATTTTTACACCTCATAGCAACGGTATTACAATTTATTTACAACTTCATGTTGGCAGCTGCACAAACTCTTATGAAAAAGGACAATCACACCTTGGGGACCAGTAATTATAGGCAAAGGTATAAATTGGGCAAAGCAGTGTAAGCATTTGGCACTTAAGTTGAAGAGAATAGAAATGGCTTTGGCAATTGGACAGAAAGCCAGTCTCTTGTTCGTTATGAGGCCATGAACTAATTAAACTGAACTTGTCAGAATGGACGGATGAATACATTGAACTGGATTTTGGCACTGACTGGTCCCACGCTCATGAAAACCAAGTTGTTTTAGTGATGTCATCATTTGGAACTTCTAACTATGATATCACTTTTGACAGAATTAATGTGGAATTAATACCATATGTACAAGCATTAATAGGTATTGACTTTGAACACTCAGTGATCATTTGAGGTTGGTCTCCAACAGAAAACTATGAGATAGGTCTTCCTAGCATCTCCTGTTATCAAATATCAAACCCAGATTAGATGAGGATTTCAAGACATTTATTAGAATTCCTCCAAGACAAATCTATAGATGTGTTTCTAAAAAATATTTGCATAGGGACATGGTTTAAAAGTTTTACTTGTAGTAGCATTGAATTAGGGGATGAGTAGATCTAAAATTAAATTCACAGTTAACTAAGAAGAAATTGCACAGAGTTCTTTTTGTTTTTTTAAATGAAACTTTGGGTTTTAGTTATAATTTAAACTAACATATGAGATGTTCTTATTAATCAAACTGGTGCTTATGTTTTCTAATTTTCCAGGGTAAATGAGCTCCCTTCCTTTTCTCACCTCAGAACATACTGTCTCGGTGAAATTTATCTTATGTTCATCACAGCAGGTTCTTCTGATTCTTGGGGGTGAAGTGGGTGTAGTAGTTTTTATTAATTAAACAAATAAGTATTTAATATCTTCTATGTTCTGGGTATTTTTAGTATCTTTTCAGATTCCTTATAAGTAATTCCTTGCATTTGCATGGAAATGAAAATCTAGAAAATGTTATTTCATCCATGCAACACCACAATGTCTATGTATGTGATTTAACACCTAAGCAAAAGACAAAAACTCAAGACAGCATCCTGACTCAATGGGGAAGCTGGGGGTAAGCCAGGGTATTCTTTGGATAGTGTAATACAACTTATTTAGCAGGATTCTCTGTGGGATACTTTTTATAGTTGATTGCATTCATCCTCACAATAGTCTATTTCACAATTGAAGAAATGGGGGGTCTTGTTTAAGGTTACTTCAATTGAACTCACATGTGCTCCATTTCAAAGGTGGTGCTTTTTTCTAATAGGTACCCTGCCTGCCTAGTACTTTGCCTGACTGGAGCTAAGAAGCAGATAGATATATCAGATGCAGAAGCAGGTTAAGCTTGTGTTTGTGTTTGTGTTTGTGGCGTCAAACAACAGGAACTGGCTCCAGTGCTGGTTGGGGCACATGTTCATTGCTTCACTTTGGCAAATCCCACAGTGTTTTTGTGTATGTTCGCCCTTTGAGATGGCGACATTTGCTCATGAGGATTCCTATGAAAACCTAAGCCAACACCACTAAGTGTACAAAGTACTGTTGAAATGTTTGCCATTATTCTTTAGGATTGTGATGTTTCTCAATGGGATAGGTCAGTAGTTCTTATGGGTATAAATGAGTTATTTTATTAAACATATTTGGTTTCTCTTTTTTTAAAGATTATTTATTTATTTATTCATGAGAGACATATACAGAGAGAGGCAGAAACACCAGCAGAGAGAGAAGCAGGCAGGCTGCATTCAGGAAGCCTGATGCAGGACTCGATCCTGGGACTCCAGGATCACACCCTGGGCCAAGGGCAGGTGCTAAACTGCTAAGCCACCCAGGGATTCCCCCCAAACATGCTTGGTTTCTGAGAGAGTTTAGTCACCCAGTGCAAACAGAGCAAAGGACATCTTTTTTTTTTGTTTGTTTGTTTTTTTAACATAAAGATTAGAAAGAAGGTGGATGATGGAACCCACATAGCCCAGCATAGGGCCTTCAGAATAAGGCTGTCCCACCAACTTTACCCAACTACCAGCAGTGGTTCTCTGGGCAAGACACCAAACTTTCTAAATGTAAGTTTCCAAAAAGTGAGACCAACAATATGTCTCTCTGAGGGTTGCTGTGTTAGTTTCCTGCAGCTGCCATAATAAAGCACCACAAGCTGGATGGGTTAGACAACAGAAATTTATTGTCTCATGATTCTGGAAGCTTGAAGTCTAAGATCAAGGTGTTGGCTGGGTTGCTTTCTTCTGACAGCTGTGAGGAAAAATCTGCTCCCTGCCTCTCTTCTAGCTTCTGAGGGTTTGCTGGCAATCTTTGGTATCCCTTGGCTTGTAGAAGCATCACCCCAATCTCTCCCTCCATGTTCACATGATGTTCTCCCTATGTGTGTGTGTGTGTGTCTGTGTCCAAATTTCCTCTTTTTTTTTTCTTCAAATTTCCTCTTTTTAAAAGGACATAAGTCATATTGGATTGGGGCCCACCTAAATGACCTCATCTTAACTAATTATATCTGCAAGGACCTTATACCCAAATGAAATCACATTCTGAGGTCCTGAGGGTTAGGGCTTCAACATATGAATTGGAGGGGGGTGGATAATTCAACCCGTAACAGTTGTTTTGTGGATTAAAAAAAACAAGATAATGCATATAAAATGCCTAGTACATTTGACTCCTGGCTGGTACTCTGTGCTAATAGAGCTTCATTCTTGTTGGTTAATGATGCTTTGGAGTTAGGGCAAGAGTTTGAAATGTGGAATTGATCTCTTTATGGCTTTGCACAGGAACTTTATCATGAGGACTAGAAGCTACGTTTGTAGTTATTAATTACTGTTTTCTCACAGTTCTCTTGGACTTTTTCCTTGGTTCGTGGGCTTTTGAGGGACGTCCAGCTCTACATACAGACCAATATGTCCTGCCCAGCCACCTGCTTTGGATTCAAGTCAACTCCCAGGGGTTTTGTAACAGATGTGTAAAATGTTCCAGGCTACCTTTTCATCATTTATATTAAAATAAAAAAAAAAAAAACTTAGATGAAAAGTTTGCCCTGAATGCATTCTATGCAAAAATCACATTAGTGGTTCATTAGAAAGAGCAGGCAAAATGTAACAAAGAAATTAATAAATGGATATAACAAAGAGTAACCATTAATGGGACGCCTAATTTCATGTATGTGTACTAACAAATTGAGCTATTTGCACAACAACCCTGGAAAGTAGGTACTATGGTTTCTGTTTTGGACGGAGAATCTCAGATCAAATACACCACTGATGGTCAACAATTGGCAACCAGCCAAAGCAGACCTCATGGTCAATTTTGGCTGCTCAATGTGTTCATCCCATGACCCCACAGAGTGTGAGTATCAGCAAGGTGGGTGAGAGAGTCTCTGTTTCCTGGCTGGGACTGTCACCTAGCATCTCTGAGTCTCCATTTTCCCATTGAAAAAATGGAAGCAAATCTATCATTTGCATGGGGGGGGCGGTTTATAAGGATTGGGAGTGAGAATCTATGACACAGGATTTAGCTCATGCAGGAAGCCCAAAACATTTTGTTGAAGAAATAAGAATGAACAAGTAGATGAGTAAGAAAATTCACAGAAAGACTGTTGAAGACTAAACATGATTGTATAAGCAAATATCAGGGAATGTGATTGAGTGTACACACTAGAACTGATTTTCTTTAACATTTGAAGATATTTAAAAGGCAGAATCTATTACAAAAGAAAGCAATTCTGATTTGGAAGCACTTATTGAGCATTTGCTGCGGGTGAGTCAATGTTGTAAATGTTATTTACTACCTACCTCATGAAGTAGATGTTATGTTCATCACTATTTACAGTTGAGCCACAGAGAGGTTAGGCGATTTGCCTGAGGTTACCCAGCTTCTATACATCACAAAGCCAGACTTTGAACCCAGGCAGGCTGGCTCCAGAGATGGCTCCCACCCACCATGTTCACCGTCTCCCTTGTGGGAAGATCTACACCCCTAAGAATAAGAGATCAAGCTTACCATCCTTTGCTTCTTACCAGCTGGTCTAACATTGAACAAGATGCTTAGATTCTCTGGGCCTCGGTTTTCACTTCTATAAAGTGGAGATTATGATTTACCTTATGGAACTGGGGTGAGGAATAAATGAGTTAATTCCTATTAAATGCCATTCCTACTGTGTTCCTGGCACACAGTAGGTCCTCAGAAATGTTAACCACCATATGGTAATTATGACCGTTGTGCCTTGGGGGAAAGTAAAGCCACGTTGGGACATTAGATAAAGACCCCTACCTCATTTTCTGTTATAAGGCTTAGGATTTCTAGTAATATCAAAATATTTCAGCACCAGGACAGCCAACTTGACTCAGTCTTAGAAACTAGTAACCTGGAAAATAGTTTCCTATAAAGAAACAAAGCTGGAGATTTTCCTGGTAAATCACTTATCTATCCTTAAGAAATGTATTTTCATTGCTTCATATGGTTTTACCCAACTGATTCTCTTTAGAAATGTTTTAAGTAATTTTACAGTCATAAGCATATATTAACATTTACTATATTTCAGGCCAATTCTAAGCATTTTGCATGTATTATTATCTTACTTAAGCCTTAAAGCAACTCTGTGAAATAACATTCTTATATCCTCCATTGAATATATGAGGAAACTAAGGAACAGAACGTTTAAATAACTTGCCAAAGCTGCTTAGCTAGTAAATGGGAGAGCTAGGGTTTGATCCCTAGAGGTCTAATCCAAGGACCTATTTATATAACCCTTTTGATTAAGTACTTCTGTAGCACTAAGATTCTTATTTGTCTAAATGAAAATAGAAAATTTATTTGTCTCATTTTTAAAAAACCCAAATTAATTCTAATTTCTACGCTTGAGTAGTTCAAGTTTATTATATCAATGTACTGGACATGCTACCCTCAAAGTATCTGGTATTTAAAAACCTCACAATTTATGAGAGTCTTCTGCAGAGAGAAGGAGACAGAGAGGGACTATGAGAGAGATTTGAAGATGCTGGGCTGTTAGCTTTGAACATGAAGGAAGGGGCCACGAGCCAAAGAAAGCAAGTTGCCTCAATAAACTGGGAAAAGCAAGGGAACTTATTTTGTGGAGTCTCCAGAAGGAGTTCAGTGCAGTTGACACATTTTGGATTTCAGTAAAGTAAAAAAAAGAAATTATGTTGTTTTAAACTCCTAAATTTGTGGTAATTTATTATAGCAGCAAAAGGAAGCTCATGTACACTCTGATATGGCACCATCAGTGGTTTTGGTGCTAACTGTAGGAGTTTTCCACTTTTCTTCCCAACCTCCCATAAGGATTACTTCTTTTGCTCAGAGATAGAGGAGAGTTAGACACCAATCCCACTACTAGGCACGTGGGGAAAAGAAATGAAAATACATGTCTACACAAAAAATTGCATACATATACTGATAACAACATTATTCAAAATAATCAAAATGTGGAGCAGCCTGGATGGCTCAGCGGTTTAGCGCCGCCTTGGGCCCAGGGTGTGGTCCTGGAGACCCGGGATCTAGTCCCACGTCAGGCTCCCTGCATGGAATGGAGCCTGCTTCTCTCTCTGCCTGTGTCTGTGCCTCTCTCTCTCTCTCTCTCTCTCTCTCTCTCTCTGTGTCTCTCATGAATAAATTAAATCTTTAAAATAATCAAAATGTGGAAACAACCTAAGTGTACATCAACTGATAAGTGGAGGAACAAAATATGTTATCTACATATAATGCGATATTATTCAGCAACCAGAAGGAACAAAGTACAGATAAAGTGTAAAACATGGGTGAATCTTGAAAATATTGCACTTAGTGAAAGAAGCCAATCCCACGAAAACACACTTGTGTGCTTCAGAATACGCAAATCTATGGAGGCACAAAAGCACTTTAGTGGTTTCCAAAGGCTAGTGGTATGGAGTGGGAGGTGGCAAGTAATGGCTATGGGGTGCGAAGTTTCTTTGTAGGCGGATGAAAATGTCCTACACCTAGACCATGGTGATGACTGCATATACTAAAATCACTGGTGTGCTTGCTCTGAAAGGGTAAATTTTATAGCAGTGAGTAACATCTCAATAAAGATGCGAAGATAAAAGATAAAGAAAGCCGGTGTTTTTACTCTAAGCAGTAAGTACTCCTAGGTTTTGTTTGATTGTTGTATTCATGAGGGCTCTTCAGAGAAATGGAACCAATAGGAGATATATAGATATGTATCTCCTAAATACTTAACAAATGTTTTTTCCTTTCCCTAGTACAGAACAAAGCAATTTAAGCACTTGATTTCCTGAAACACATGACCTTGGAGAGCCCAGTGCTATAGTTAAGAAAAGACCATCCATATTCCAGAAATACCATTCCTGGTGGTTCTGATCTTAGTTATACAATTGAGTGCCAGTTGCAAGGTGGAAAGATGATGCCTTGTTCAAATTAGGATAACCTCCAACTAGGTCCAAAATACATGAAAATCATGTAATACAAGATTTTACTCACCTGAGGGAACAAAATATTTTTACTGGCCCCGGTTCACCTTCTTTCACACATTTTACAATGTGTGGTATTTTAATCAATGTCAACCTGCTGTGACTTTCAGAGTAGGGGCTTTGGAAGTGCCTAATATCTTTTTTTCTTTCATTTGCCCTTGGCAGCATTTGACTTTACAAGAAGATATATGCTCCTTTCTTCACTGTCTGCCACACAGTAAATTAAGCATTAATTAAAGAGGTTCTTGAAAACTGAGACCCGCACTTAACACATGCATATCCAAAAAAACAAGGAAGGAAATTCTAACATTTAAAAACCAAGAGGTATGTCTATCTTATGCAGGGATATGAAACGGATTATGAAAAGAACAGGGAAAATGATTTAGTTTGGAGTGCTGTGACGTAAGAGAAGAGAGGGAATATATGATGTCATGGTTCAGGGGAAGTGGTGGGGGGTGGTGTAGAAAGTGCCTGGAGCAGCAGAAATTATCTGGGAGACCTTGACATTCCAGGCTTGTTTTGAGCCTTCTTGTCAACCAAGTCATTGATAGTTTTGATCTTGGGTCGCCCATTGACCCTATTTCTCCAGTTCACCCTGTTTCAGAAGTGACCTGCTGGCTGCCTGATCTGGAGCTCTGCCCATTCCTTTCTCCTCTGAGGACTAAGATTTGATTAGCAGGGATGCTTCACCACTTTGTGTATGTCCTTCTATATGGACACCACTTTGTGTGTGTCCTTCACCACTTTGTGTATGTCCATGAGAGTAACACTTCTGGCCTCCCATATTGCCTCACTCAGTGGCTCTTGAGGGCCTTTCTGATTATTGAGTTATGAAGGAGAACTGGACACACATAGCCTGGTTCCATTCTCTCCCCCTTCGCTCTTGGGAACCAGATTCCCACAGAGAGACCTTGCTCTCTCTGCTCTAAGCAGGACAGTTCTTGTGGAGATTTGCCTCCCATGCGGTGACCAAGCACAGCTTGTGGTGAGCTATAAATGGCTGTGTAATTCTGAGGTTTCTTGTAAGGAACTCCAGTTTCTCCTAGACTTAGTCTTTCTTACCAGGAATAAAGTTAATCTTTTATTTCCCATCTCCCCAAATCTTTATCTTTTATGCACAGTTACTTTACACTGGGGTGGGAAAGAGACATCTTTCCTGGAGGACATCCTCCCCATCTCCTGTTCTTTGACCTGGCTATTCTGGTCTCTTCATATTTATACTTCATGGCATCCTTTCCCAGAACATAGCTATGAAAAATAAGGTGATGTGTAGACTTTTGAAAGAATCATCTAATAGGCATGTGATCATGAACCTTTTGTTCATTTTCATTCATTTCTGTATTTTATGGATGAAGATTTAAAGAAAAGACTTGAGGGATCCCTGGATGGCTCAGCGGTTCAGCGCCTGCCTTCAGCCTAAGGCATGGTCCTGGAATCCCAGGATCGAGTCCCACATCGGACTCCCTGTGTGGAGGCTGCTTCTCCCTCTGCCTGTGTCTCTGCCTCTCCCTCTCTCTCTCTCTCTCTCATGAAAAAATAAATAAAATCTTTTAAAAAAATTAAAAAAATAAAGAGAAGACTTGTTCTCATAAAAATTTAAATTTGGGAAATACATAAACAGATCCAGTTGGTTATTCTATGAATACATATATTTATTAAGTACCTGTAACATGCCACAAATTGAGAATAGAATACTGTTCTTATCCTCAAAAATGTGCTATTTGAAGGGGAGCTATAGTCATTTAAAGACATAGGTTGTAAGTTCAGTGATAGATAAATGAAGAATATTCTATCAAAAATGGCGTGGTTGGGATGCCTGGATAGCTCAGTGGTTGAGTATCTGCCTCTGGCTTAGGGCGTGATCCTGGGTCTGGGGATCGAGTCCCACATCAGGCTCCCTGCGAGGACCCTGTTTCTCCCTCTGTCTATGTCTCTGCCTCTCTCTCTGAGTCTCTCATGAATAAATAAATAAAATCTTTAAAAAAATGGCTTTGTCAAGGTGACATAATGAGGTGCTTTTGTTCTAGGGGAAAGCACATTTGTTCCAAATATATATGTTATATTCCATCATAAATTATAGCAGCCTGATTATTGAATTGTGAATTATGATCAGAATCGAATAACTGAAGATCTTCAAGAAAACCATTTTGTTCTATTTGGTCTTTTTTTTTTTTTTGTATCCCCTCAGCTTGAAAGCATACCTGGCACACAGTGGATATTCAACATATATAATATAATACAGACTTATTTTTACTATATATATGTATATATATTTCATCAGTTCATCTTCCATCCATCCATCTATTCCACAAATATCTGAGCTTATACTAGAGGTACTGAGTATATAGTTATTTTTTAAAGATTTATTTGTTTGAGATAGAGATAAAGTGAGAGAGAGAAAGAGCTTGCATCGAGGGTGAAGCGACAGAGGGAGAAGGAGAGAGAGCATCTTAAGCAGATTCCCTGTTAAGCACAGAGCCTGTAGCAGAGCTCTAACTCATGACCCTGAGATTATGACCTGAACCAAAATTAAGAGTCAGAGGTTCAACTAAGTTACCCAGACACCCCTCTGGGTATACAGTTATAAATAAAAGTGAAGGCGTCTTGTCTGATGGAGTTTATAATCTATCAACACTAGAATTCTAGAGATAATTTTATGGCAATGCATGTACCTTTTAATGCACATTTACTGAATGTTTGCTGTTTTAAATCATATGCAATTTACTTACAGGCATAAATATCACCTATTGTTTATGTGCTTATCACCTCCCATAAGATATTTAGATTTCTCTTATAAACTCTTACTTTTATTTCCAATTTCTTTGACATAGGGTTTCCTATATGAAGGGAAGAATAAAAGCAGTATACTAAAGGTTTGGTCTCTAGTTCCAAGCCCTAAGAGAATCCCAAGTTGAAAGTCATTTGAGGAAGATTCTACAAGCATACTTAACATGTCTGAAAAATAAATCTCAACAGCAAAAATATAGAAAGATACATTTAGTTTCATCGTTTATATTGTTTTGGAGTAAGAGTCAATAGTACTTATTGAAAATAGATAACTCCCTTCCACTGAGTTGAATCTCTGGGAGATAATTGCAAGTGCAGGAGGTTCACATCTCTGGACCAATTCACTGCCTACTCAAGGCTTTTGTCTTCTGTAACAGCTTTGGCTGATGAGTGAGGACATATCCTTACACAGGCTAAGATGATTTCTAAGAGAGGACTCTGTTCCTCCCTCCATGCTAAGCCTCACTAGAGAGCTTCCACATTGGTCACACTCCCCCAACCCTCTCCTCCTCAACCCCAGCCCTAGATGCGGCTGTTTGTTTGAAGTCTTCCTACTGAGCCACTTCCCAGGGTATAAGCCTTAGACCAGTAGAGCTTGTCAAGATTAGTTCTAGAATGCTTATCTTTTTTTTGTCCTCAGAGCATCATCAGAGGATGGACACTTTTCTCCTAAATCCCCCAAACAAAATGGATTGTTACAACCAATTGCTTCTAGACAATGTCTTCTCTTATATTCATTTCTCTGAGAAAAGTCATCCTTAGAGATGTCGAAGTACATGAAATATTCTGAGACATGAAAAGATGGATAAAGTGGTGTTAGGAAGGAGATTGGAGAGAGGGAATTGGAGTAGAGATAGTAGGGTTAATATTGGCTCCAAGTAGGGACATGCCTTCATGAGAGACAGGAGGAAAATGGAAGACAGAGTAATTGAGACAGATGAGTTAGAGATTACTTTTCTGTAAATTAAAGAAATTACAAAGTACTTAGATTCAGATTTATATCATCTGCTAAAATAATGCTATATAACAAATTTCCCCAAAACTCAGTGGTATATGACAACAAATATTTATTTCTAGTTTATCAACAGGGATCAGATCATCTAGGAAGGGCTTGGCAGGGTTTTTCTGGGCTCATTCATGAGTCTATAGTTTTGCTGGGCTTGCTTGCATGTCTGTATATTGACTCTTCTTCACATGTGCCTCAATCTTTTTTGGGGCCAGGGTCTAGCCTAGGCATGTCTTTTTGCATGGTTGTAGCATAAGACAAGAGAAGCAAACCTAATAGTACATAAGTTTTTTGAGCCTGCTTATATCATATTCACCAATATCTCATTGTTCCAATAAAAGGCCCAGCTAACGCCAGAGTGGGATGTACAACGTCATTACACGGTACCAATTTGCGAGTGGGGAGACCTGGGATCATTATACTACTCTGCTAAAAGATTGTTAATCCTTACTTATCCTCTTCCCCTTTCTCCAAAACATCCTAGTAATTTGATGCTTAAAAAATACAGCAATATAACCCTAGCAATGTTAATTCTTAGGACTTAAAAACTCTCAGAATAATCTTTTAGCCACTAATAACACAGTCTAGCAAAGACTGCTTTATTTAAAGGGGGATCTTAGAGCCTATTTACTTCCAACTGTTTATGTCACAGATGGGAAAGCTGAAAACAAGAGAGATCGTTGGCAGAAAAGCTGGTATTAGAAAGAAAATTCCAGCCTATTAAACTTTCCACTTGATTTTGGATTGTATGCAGCACTGTAATGGGTGAAAGAATTAAGACCCCATTTTACAGATTGTTAACTAAGGGATGAAGTTACATCCTTGTGGTCAGATAGCAATTAGAGGTCTCTCTGTGTTATTTGACCGTTTGTACATTCCATTCTCCTTCTCCCATTGTAGGGCACTCAGCTAATTTTGAAAGAGGAAGAAGTGAATGTTCACTTGGAAGCCACGATGCCGTGAAACTGAGGTTTGATAGAGAACTTACAAATTAGATATTAGCTCGTAATGTGATCTGGCCGTGAGGAAAGCCAACCCTGCTGGGGCCGGCCTGTGTGAGGAGTCAAGCTGCAGGAAGGGGAATAATCCCCCTTTATATGGCACTGGTGAGACTGCACCTGGAAAACAGACCCCTGTTCCAAGCCTCGGTACCCAGGCCATGTGGACGGGGAGAAGGAAACTGTATGATTCATTCGTAGCTGGAGGAAATGACCTAGGGGGGAGAGATTAAAGAGCTTAATGGGCTTGACTTCCTCCCCCAGCCAGGGACCCCTGACAGCCGAGAGGCCCACTGGCGAGCCCACAGTATTGAGGTCTTTGGGTCCTTGAGGTAGGGGGTTCTACAACATCTGGCTCTGTTGTCCCAGTCTCAATGCATGTCTTTTGCCCCCTCTTCTTTATGCTTCTTTTTCCTCTCTGGACTCCCAGCTTCTCAGATTTTCCAAAGTCTTTCCTGCCTTTGGCCTTTTGTATCTGTACCTCCTCTGCCTAGCAGCTGTTTCTTGCCACCGCTTTTAGATATCAGCCACAATGTCATTCTTCAGCCAGCATTCCCTGGATTCCCTGGCATCATGGGAACTTCTGTTACCTGCTCTCTTAACACCTGCTTATCTCCAGGCCTGTCTTGTCTCACCTTGAATGGCTAGCTCAGTGCGTCTCTCTAAGGCACCAGAAACTGTGTCTGTTTTGTCCACTGCTCTAGTATTTCTAGGGTGTATTGCAGGCTCATAAATATCTGCCAAGGGAACAAATGAAGAGCAGCCAGCAGTTGTGGTGGCAGCGCATGGAATATGCGTGCTTTTGCCTGTGCTGTGCTACCTGCCCTGGGTGCTCTGATGCAACAAGAAGAGCCCTGGACCAGGAGACCGAAAAAGTGATTTCAGTTCTACCTCTGTTACTTATCAGCCAGATGGTTGGAGGCAAATCACGAACCCTTTCCAAGACTTGGCATCTTAGTCTGCAGAATTGGGAAAGTAATGCCTTTTCTGCAGGGATGTTGTGAGGATTATATGCAAAATCCCATCATAACCATTGCACATTCACAAATACAAGGTCAGCCTCTCCTTTGGTCAAATGTTTGTTCCTTACCATCCTGTCATGATTGCCCAGAACATTTGGTTTCTCTCTTAGGAATAGGATATTCATATCTGTTCAGTGTTCAGCGTTGCAGTGGGGATGGGCATGAGGAAGGAAATTGGGCAAATGGAATATGGTAGTAAGGGCATGGGCAGCATGGGGAGGGGGAGTCACACCCTTCCATGAAGCTCTATGCCACTCCTTCCATCATGGTGACACAGAGGTAGTCAGGAGGTGCTCCCCCTCCCCGGACTCACAGGACCACTCTGGTGTGGACATCTCCATGTGCTCAGGGATGTGGGATGAGTAAATATAATGAATTCAACTTGAATTGCATCTCTTTAGTGGGGCATACAGAGGTCTGGGGGGTCTCAGCATCAGCATCTTTCATCACCTTTGCAGCTGCTGGTTTCTCACATGCCTAGACATGGCCCCCTCCCCCACCCCATGCCAGTGCCTTGCACAAATACAGTTGTCTGTATTTGGCAAGAAGAAGGAAACAAGTGCCATTTAAAACAAAAACTGATTCTAGCCTCATTCTGTCCCTTCAGGGAGTGTTCAAATTAATTTAAGTCCAGAAATATCTTTTTTGTTTTTTTTCCTTAGGAAAGCTCACTACTGGGTGGGCCAACCTGAGAAAGAGTCCTGTGCACGTGCCCTGCATCCGGGACTGTAGCTCTGAGTGCAGGTGCTGAGGCACGTGGCTGTGAACTGAATGCTGGCTCCTCTCCCAGGCAGCTGGGTGTTTGAGATGCTCCATCTATAGTTTCCTTATCTGTGATTTGAAGATAGGAACTGTACCCACCTCAGGGAGTTCTTGTGAGGATTGACTGGGGTAAATACCTAGAGTACAGGATAGTGCCTGGCATGCAGTGCCTGAGCAATAGACGGCAGCTTTTTTTTTTTTTTAATTACGATTGATCTTCATTAGTTATGAATTCTGTATTTGCAAGTTGACCTACTGCTAAAATTTATTGTAGCACCCAAATCCACATTCATGGTGCTTTCATGGTCATTTTGGACATGTGTGGTGACTTGCCACACACATTTTGCTCTGAGGTGAAGCAAGGTGATCCTCTGCCTTCCTATTCTGGCTCTTTTACTGTAAACGAGCATCTCTTTCTGTATCTACTTAGTGCCATGTTTTTCACATTCTTGTGCTTTTTCAAAGGTTTAATGACCCCCTCAGTCTTAGTCCTAAAGTATTGTCTTGTGTCCCCAAGTGCAAGGAGATTGTGATGTGGCTTACAGAGAAAATGCATGTGTTAGATCGGCTTTGCGCAGACATGAGTGATAGTTCTGTTGGCTGTGAATTCAATGTTAATGAGTTAACTTATATATTAAGTAAGATGTCTTTGATCACAGACACATACTAAACACGGATATGTATTGATTGTGTGATAAAAATTTTGTGACCAGAAATTTGCAAAAACCTAACACTGCATTTCCCCTAGGAGCAATGGCTCAGTATTCACTAACTTCAATCCTTTTGGTGACTTCATGGAGCACAGCTACTGCAAATACTGAGAACCTACTATATTGTCACTTGTATCCTCCCAAGGAAAAGACAGAGTGGTTGGGGGTTGGAAGAGTCAGGAATATGTAAGAGTGATAGCTCCCTCTGTCTCTCTCTCTATATATATGTATGTACCCATGTATGCATGTGCGCCGAGAACTGATGAGAGCCCACAGGGGAATGTAGACTGCACATTTCCAGCTGGCTAGGAATGGCCCATCCTTCCAGGAGAAGTATCTTTACCTTGATGGGATGGAGATTGGAGAATTCTGACCAGTAGTGGTTCTTCCCAGGCCCCACCTGTGGTCAGTAATCAACCCATTTCTCCTGGAAAGAAAATGCACCAAGTCGTTTTGTGGTTAATACAGTACTGATATTCTTTTGCTTTTCCGATATGAAAGCAGTTTGATCCACACTGATAGGTCGTGATACAGAATTAGAGAAATGAAAGCAGGTTTCCCCTGTATACTCTTAAACTGGCTTTAGCACCTAAGAGGTGAAGTAAATGTATTCATGCTAATAATTCATCACTTCCAATTGGAGGGCCTAAGGAAAACACGGACTTTACATGTCTGTTTAGTTCCTTCACTCAGTCGAAAAGGCTTACTTGTTCATCTTTTCCCTTCCCTCTTGTGTCTGTCCCAGCCTGTACTTCATTTATTCATCCTTTCCACCTCTGCTGAGCATTTACTATATCAAAGCTGCTCTATGCTGCTGGTGCTAAGGGGACAAAGTCCTACCTTATAACCACAATTGTGTTCAGCACACTTATTATCTCTTGGGCCTGCGAGAAGTTTTCTCTTCATCTTCACCCATCCTGAATTATTACCCTGCTTTCTCACTTAATTACTATTTGAGAAGTGTCTCTAATAGATCAGGGAGAGGAAGATTCCAGAATTAAAGGTCAGTGATGACAAATTTTGCCTTAAAGTAATTCATAGTCTAGTGAGTTTGCATCTTATTCCTTCTAATTACACCTTAATCTTTGTGCTTTATTCTTTTTAAAAAATTTTATTTATTCCAGAGGTGGGGGGGTGGGGCAGAGGGAGAGAATCTTCAAGTAGACACCTCCCCTTGAACCCCGGCAATGAGTAAAGAACACCATGCCAGGCTTGATTCCACAACCCTGAGATCATGACCTGAACAGAAACCTAGAGTCAGATGTTCAACTGACTAAGCCACCCAGGTATTCCATGCTTTATTTTTTTTAAGATTTTATTTATTTATTCATGACACACACACACACACACACACACACACACACACACAGAGAGAGAGAGAGAGAGAGAGAGAGAGAGAGAGAGAGGCAGAGACAAGCAGAGGGAGAAGCAGGCTCCATGCAAGGAGCCTAATGGGAGACTCGATCCCGAGACTCTAGGATCATGCCCTGAGCCAAAGGGAGATGCTGAACTACTGAGCCACCCAGGGATGGATCACTCCATGCTTTATTGTTAAGCCTGCATCTTGGTGTGTGAGGATCGTCTGACTTTTGCCATTATGTCTCATTTCATTTCGCTTTACTCTTTGCATAGGCAATTTCATCTCAAGTCCATGGCTGGCGCTGTCAGCATTTTAATCACCACCAGCTACATCCCTTGCATCCTAACCTCTCTGTTTCTGCCAAGGTCTGGACACGTGTGTACACCTCTCTGTTGTGCATTTTTCCTTGAATAAGACCAACAAATTACCTCATGCTGTGTAACTCATGAGGAGGGGACTTAGGAAGGAGCCTATTAACTGAATGACAAGCCAAGTTCCTGATACATGACTTTAGGAACTGTAGGAAATGTACCAATTGAAAAACTCTGGTGTTTTCTATAAAGTATTGCAGTAATGGTAATGTAAGCACTTAAGAAGACATTGGAAAACATGAATTAAAATGATATTTTTACGATGAGTGATAGAACCATTACTGGTGTTGTGGTTTTATGAAATGTGATTACTCTAAGTCAAAGAAGTGGATATATTTGAGAACAAACAAGAACTTTGAACACAAAATTCCTTCCAAAATAAAAATGTGAATTTCAAAGTGAGTACACTAAAGCCTTCCATTGTGGATCAGTGTATTTCTGTAATCCCTCTCTCAGAGAGTTTAGAGTAAATGCTCGTGTTTGATCTGAAGATGTAAAATAAATGACTCAACAAGTTTCAACTGAAATCCTCATGCACTCCTACTCCCATCATTCTCATACACACTTGTTCAGCTTCCTCAAAATCTTGGTTAATGGCACCATAAAAATCATATGCACACATTCTTTGAGAAGCAGAATGTCAGTAGTAAGTAAAAAATTAACATCATTCCCCATTCCTATCCTCTTTCCAAAGTCTAACTCCATAGTAGGATTATTTATGTTTTTATTTCTTCTAATTGTTACCAAAGTAATATTAACAAACTTACATATTTTTCTGTTGACCCTTTGCAGTGAAAATTAGGCCATCAGGTCACATACACTACTTCCAGTTGTGGTAAATGTTGTATTTAAAACCGTGTTTCTTGTTCCAGAAAATCCAGAGAGGATTTCTCGGTGCTTCACCATTTATAATAAGAAAATTAGAGCCTCAGCAGACTTTTGACCTCTCTGCCTCCCGAATCTCCCAAGTGATGTCAGCTGTATGATTACTTATACAATATCAGAGTTTTGACATTTATAGTTTGTGTTATGATTATATTTGTTTTTTTATTTTTCTAAAGTTGATTCTAAAAATTTGAAAGCAAGCAATTAGCCTCTACAGTATTATGGTGATCTCAATGTAATAGCGACAACTGTACCATAGAAGCAAAAGTGGTTCTGAAATCAGACTGAAAGAAAAGTAATTCTATGTCATTTAGGACTGACAGAATTAAGTTCAAATAGACTCTTTTTTTCTTTATTTTTTTGATACTCCTTCAACTTTATTTAAAAATTTTTCACTGATGGGATATATGGTTAATAAAATTTGGAAAATTCTTGCCTAGGGACCTGCTGCCTATCTCCCCTCCCACAGCAAGCCAGTGTAGACTTTTTTTTCTATTCTAATTGCTCAGTATCATGCTACATTTTAGTTCACTTTATACTTTAACCATAAATATTATATATCCTTTATTTTTTTAAAAGATTTTATTTATTCATTCATGAGAGACACAGAGAGAGAGGCAGCGACATAGGCAGAGGGAGAGCAGGCTCCCTGCAGGGAGCCCAATGTGGGACTCGATCCTGGGACCCCGGGATCACACCCTAAGCCGAAGGCAGTTGCTAAACTGCTGAGCCACCCAAGCGTCCCTATATCCTTTACTTTTCGTGGTGTTTCTAATTGCTTTCTTTTACTTGCTGATAGAAGAACCATCCATGTTGTTTACCATATCTACACATTTCTTAGCTTTTTAATCATATTCTTTAATAAAGTCTATTGTTTCTTAAAGATAAAACTATTGAAGTGCTTTGAATTCTCTTCAAATTTGGATTTAGTGCTTTCTAAGCCTCTGCATAGCCACTTTTCCATAATTCTCCCCATTATATCTTATGTTATTCAGGTTTGATTTAGAGCTATAGTATCTCCAAATTTCAGAGCCTTAAAATCTATTCTTCACTCACATCCCAATCCAACTAGGAAGAGAAGGCAGCTCTGTTTCAGGCAGACTTTCTGGAAAACAGACATTGTCCTCAGGTATCTTACTATCTTGTAGATCTCAATCTCCTCTGCAGTCAGCCAGGCAGGTTGGCAATGGGGAAGGCATGTGTGCTTCTAATTTCTTTGTGCTAGAAGTGGCGCACATGATCTCTGATCATATTCCACTGATAGTAACAGTAAGATGGTGGTTAGAGGAAGGCCAGGAAATGGATCCACTGTTTGCCTAGGGAGAGATGGAGAACCCAGCCTCTACTGACATTCCTTTTTTTGTATATTCTTTTGCTTTGTCAGAATATATAATCAGGTTTGTTTGTTTGTTTCTTTGTTTTTACCCCCAGAAGCCTGCAGAAGACAAATGTTTGGATTCTTTTCATGTCTAGAAATTCCTTTATTTTACTCTCACATTTAGTATTATGACAGGGTATGGAATTCTGAGTTCAAAATAACATATTCCATTGCCCTTGTATCTTGAAGCATTTTTAAATAAATTCTTCATGTTTTCATTTCTCTTTTTCTAGAAATCTTTCTGGATTGATCCTTTAAGATTTTACTTTTATCCTGTTTTTCTTTTCTTTCTCTTTTGTGTCCTAGGATTTTTTTTTTCAGATCATGTTATTAAATTTAAAGAACAAAATTCAGCCATCATGTTTTAAATTTCTACGAATACTTCTTGTCTCCTGATCAGTCCTTTTATGTCGACTTATGCTTAGCTTATTGATGTGACCTTTTCTCAGCTATCTCTGGGGATCCTCATTAGGATCATTTTAATTGTTCTCACATTCTATGGGTTATCTCTGTTCCAGCATTCTTTTTGTTTACCTTGATTTTTCCATTTTGTGCTCTTTTTTTCCCTTCACAAGGTTGGAAATCCTTAGTTGTTTGAATTAAGTAGCTGAAGGGTGTTTTCTTTATGGTTAGATCTGTTTCTCTGATTCCTCAAGTGTCTTTCTACCATTTAGTATATAAGAGGATATCATTTTAAAATTCTGGAAAACTAACGAACACACCAGAAATTCTAAACTTTTCTAGAAACATCTGTTCATTTTCTCACAAAGCAAAGCTCATCCTATTTAGTGTCTGTGGTTTGCAGAATAATGGCCTTCCAAAGCTGTGTGCTTAATAATCCCTGGCACCTGTGAGTATGTTATGTTACATGGGGCAAGGGGACATTAAGGTAGCAGATGGAACAAAGGTTGCTGATCTATTGAGTTTGAGATGGGAACATGCTCTTGGAGTATTCAGGTGGGCCCAATGTAATCATGAAGATTTTTCTAAGTACAAGAGGGAAACAGGGAATATGGGTAGCATCTGGCAGTTGGGAAAAGCTAGGAAACTGATTCTCTCCTGCCATCTCCAGAAGGAACACATTGTTGCGGACACTCTAACTTTAGTTTAGTTAGACCCATCTTGGATTTTTGATCCCCAAAACGGTTGATAATAAATTTGTGTTGTTTTAAGCCACCAAGATTGTGGTAATTTGCTACAGCAGCACTAGGAAACTGACAGAGTCTCATATTAATGTTCCACACAGGTGGCTGTTGTCTCCTTTCTAAAAATTCCTCCTCTCTTGGATGCTGTGCTCCCATGCTCTCCTGTTTTCCTTTCACCTCTCTGGTCTTTTTTGGATTTTCCTTCTCAGGACATCTATGTATCAGGACATCTATGTATTGAAGGACTCCATGGATAGGAAATGGGCAATTTTTAAAATTTTTCTATCTATATTTCTACTGAATGGTATCATCCATACCAATTTTATTTTATTTTTTTAAGATTTATTTTTATTTATTTATGATAGACAGAGAGAGAGAGAGAGAGAGAGAGAGAGAGAGAGAGGCAGAGACACAGGCAGAGGGAGAAGCAGGCTCCATGCAGGGAGCCCGATGCGGACTCGATCCCCGGTCTCCAGGATCGCGCCCTGGGCCAAAGGCAGACCCGAAACCTCTGAGCCACCCAGAGATCCCCATACCATGATTTTAAATATAATCTTTAGACTGGTGGCTCCAAAAAGTTAAACTGAGAACCCTGTCGCATATTTCTGGCATTGTGTGTTCTGCTTTCCTAATGGATTCCATTTGGGTATTTCACAGCTCTTTCGAGTTTGACACTTCAAAATGGAATGCATAATTTTCCCTTGAATTTCATGGTTCCTGCCTCACCTAACTATGGACACAGTAATGCTGCAGAATTAACTCTGCCCCAAACTTAGTATCCATATGCATATATTATGACATTGACATGCACAGGTCTGGGGTGGCTGGGGTAGTTCTTTTTCAGTCTACAGCCCAATAATCTATCTGTATTCCAGAAGTTTTCCCAAGAAATGCCTTTGCCACTTGTTGCTCAAGTCATAGATCACCCTCTAAGTGGCTTCACTAAAGGTGTTCACTAAAATTCAGGCTTCCAATATTTTCCAGAGTAATTTGTTCAGTAACTTTACAGGGGACACTCAATTTTCACATATGTATGTGTGCATTTACCTATTTCATTCAATCTCTCTTTTCCAACTAGACCATGTGTAAGATCCATGTTTGTTTCATTCACTCTTGTATGCTAGTGCCTAGTACAATGTCTGGCATGAAAAAAATGTGTAGGCATTCAAAAGATTTTTTTAGAGTAAGTATATTTATAAATCGTGGTATTTCAGGCATTGGAGAAGAAGTATAATGGGGGGCTGTGAATATTATAAAGCTGGGCCTCAAGTCCCAGTGGTGACTTCTTGGCATCCCTCAAACCACAAAATATAGGCTTACTGGTAAGCTTAGCCTCATTAGAAGAAATTATTTTGTAATTAGGTAAAACTAGGGCAAGGCAGGGTGAATGACTTGTGTAGGGTAATGCAGGAAAATCACTGTGGAGTTGGGACAGAGCCAGGTCCATAGCACAGGCCTACCCACTGGAGGCCAGGTCTTCACATTCAGTTCCCAATATAGGTCCCATGGGGGCAACTCAATGTTCCAACCACACTGTGACCCACTCACCCAAGAGGGGGCTGGAAAGGGAAAGGCTCCCGCCAAGTTTGAGAGTTTCCAGGCCACTTTGCTTATGGTTTGGCTTGGGGTTCCTGCTTCCCTTCACCATTGCCCCTTGGGCTCCTGACCTTAAATCAAGCTCTCAATCTTTTCTCCTACTCAGAATGAACCGGTGACTTTTAATTGTATTTTTCCATTCAGAGTCTTTGAAATCAGCATAGCTTTGCTTTTGTGGGTTTAGCTTGACCTTTAATGTTCTCTTGGCAGATTTCTGTTATTGGAGGGGATGGGATTTTTGATTTGTTAGAAAGAATAGAGTCTAAGCCTGGGACTTCAGACCCTTAAGCTTTCTGTTAAAAACAGAGAGATGACTAATAACTATTTAGTGTGTAATGATGGCTTAGCAGTATTTACCACTGATTTAGGCTCTCTGGCTCCATTACCTAGGATATTTTCCTGACTTAAACATTTCTTAGTTCTCTAGCCAACAGCTGTCCACATTTTTTTAAGTCCCCAAACCTCCAGAAATTATGATTTCACATTTCTAATAGGCTTCTTTCACTGTTCAATCAAAAAGGCCTCTTGTACTTTATAGCATGTGTCCCAAAGTGAATTTAATACAAATCACAAGTGGAGAACACAAGCAAAGGATAAAGCCCAAATCTTCCCTAATGGGGTTCACACCCAGCCCCTCTATCCCTGACTGAATAAGAAGCAGGTGTGTAAAGAAGCAAGGGGTAAACAGAGATGAAAAAAACGCAAAAAGAAACAACCCTTGAAAGAACAGAAATGTATTATTTGACCTTCCTCACCTTCATCAACTTCTGTAGTCTTCTTCCTTGTGAGAAGGGAAAGAAGCCCTCCAGGAATTCAAAGAAAATTAATTATTCCCTTAGGATAATACTTCGAATGAAGGCTAAGGTATGGAAATCATTCATTACACGTGACATTTGAGAAATATGAATTGATTTGGGATACAGAGGCAATGGAGAGAGCCTCTAGCCTGAGTGCAATATATATATTTCTTAAAGTGTATAGTATAGAGAGATAAAGAGTGGAAAAAAACATTGGTAGTTCAGAATTGTGGGTTTATAATAATAACAATAATTGTAACAAAAAGTAATTTGATAATTTATGCCATTCACAGAGTTTCCATGTGATAGGTATTATGCTAATTGCTTTACAATATATGCCCATTTAATTATTTTTATAAGCAGAAGAGATAGACAGTTTAGGACCTCTACAATACAGTAAGACAACTATAGCTCAACAGGACTTTTTTACATACTTGTAGCCACAATGCCTCAAATTGCTGCATTTTAACCCTAATCTTCTTACCTTCCATCCTAAACTTTTAACTATAGTATTAGTGGAAGTTTTCAGGGATGGAGGTTGGAATTTCCAATGAGTTTTCTAGCTTTATTACCCTATGTAGTATAGGCAACTCAGGGAATTATCAGTGGAGATTCAGAGAGAACTCATGTTTTCAGCATCAGGTCTGTGGGGCTGCACAGTGGACAAATTAGAACTCTGAGCTTGGGGTCAAAATACTGAGACTTTGTTCCTGACTCTGCTTGTTACTGACTGCAAGACCTTGGTTTCTTCTTCTATAAAGTTGGAGTTATCAAACCCAATTTCACAACTTCTGAGTGTTAGAGAGTGGGAGGAATGAACTGGTGGGTAAGAAAATATTTTGTAAGCTATATTAAGCCTTGAAGTTGTAAGGAAGTACCATTATTGCATTCATAGTGGACACCACCTGATCTGGCTTCTGGTTCTACGAACTAATAAGGTAATGACAGCTGTCATCCACTGCTGGCATATTATGTGGGAGGCAATGTGTTCAGTACTCAGTGTTTTAATTTAATCCTGGGAAGAACATTTCAATTCCACATACTATTACTCCCCATTTTACAGAAACATATAAGCTTGTAGAGGCTGAGGAAGTAGGTTTTGGAATAAGACAGTGAGTAAGTTGGGACTCAAATTCTGGTCTGCCTGATTTCACAGTTCCTGCTCTTTCTACTATGCTGCTTTCCTCAGACAGATTAGTTTTAAAACTATATATATATGTATATATATAAATTAGTTATACATTGTTATAAAACAATAACTACCAAGAACTACCAAGTGGTAGAACTGGAAAGAGATCTTAGAGATCATTGAATCTGTCAAACCATTTATTGAAATTTTTAATATGCAAATACAAGGTCCAATGCTTGCATTCAATTGTAAGTCATGGAGCTTCTGGTCAAGTGGTAAAAACCCAGCTGGCTTAAACAGAAAAGGGACTCCACTGGATTGCATAAATGAAAAAAGAAGTTTCAGGCATGGTTGAATCAAAGGCCTCTGTCAGTATCATCATGACTCTTTTTTTTTTTTTTTAATTTCTGAGTTCTGCTTTCCCTTATTTTGGCTTTTTTTTTTCTCATACTTTATGTGATAGTTCATGGCAGCTCAAGGCTTATCATCCTTGTTGTGGGTAATTTTAGGAGAAGAATTCTCTCTTCAACCTTCATAAAATTCTTACCAGCCCCAGGTAGGTTATGTACTCATCACTGAGGCAGTTACTGTATTTAGGAGATAGACCCTGTGGTTAGTTAAGGCCCATGTCTATTCCAAAACCATATATCCTGAGAGTAGAGGAGAAATTGGGTTGCATTTCCTGAAGGGAGGGGTATGAATGGTGGCCTGGTAAAAACAACAAATATACACGCCTATGAAGACCCAAATTTATTTGAGGAAGTCATTCAAGTTGCTTCCTTATATGGCCTTTATCCAAATTTCCCCTTCTCATCTCACAGGTGGACTCCATGGATTATATTTTGGCATAGTGCCTCCTGATACCCCCTCTCTGACACACAGTGTGATACCTGGAAATGATAGTGTGCTAAGCCTAAGACAGATCTATAGCAGGTCAGTTAGTGGGAAGGTGCACATGACAGACATGTAGGATTAAGAGAAAGCAGCAGTCTACTCCTAGCTGGCATGGATGGACAATGACAATCACACACACAGGAGACTTAGAGATTGAAGGAGACTGAAGACCCTCTTTTTATTTAGATTACTTCTATATCTCACCAGATAAGAAGGATTGATCCCATTTTCTCTTAAAAATCCTCATTTATATGAAACTCTTGAATTGTGAAGCTGGAAAATCTCTTTAGAGAAATCTAGCCCAACTCTCTTTTTGGACTTTTGACCAAACTGAGATTGAGTGAACTAAGTGACTTTCCTAACCATTACATAACTAGCGAGAAGCACAGCTCAGCCCAGAACCACAAACTCTTGACTTCACACCCCTCTCCCTTGTCCCAAAGGACTGTTGGATAATGTAGGTCTTCTGAAGCACATGCTATATGAATAAGTAAGAAATCGGCATCCAGCAAGGAGGGCAATGTCTGCTGAGAACTTACATATTCTTTCTTGGCCTTGAATGTTCCCATAAACATTGCGGTGCTGGAGGAATGATTACAGACCCAGACCTCAATGTTTGTGCTCCTGTTCTGCCTTAGATTAAGTTAAATATTGTTTGTAGATGATACAGATAAATCGACTCAACCATGAGCCTGTCTGGATGGTTAAAAGGATGCTGTTTATTTCTCTAAGAGGTTGCTCAGTTGAGTAAGAGGGCTGCTGGACTATTGCCTTATTTCACACACAGCCTTCCTATTTATTTCGGGACTTGACTTCAGAGAATGCACTTAACTGGTTTGCCTGGTTGTCATCTGTCAAACTTCTATTGGACTTAAGTACTCCAATGGCAGTGAACTTGTCATTTCCCTCCCTCCTGACCCCCGTGCCAAGGATGGTGAAGCAATCTCTGGCTACTGCTTCAATGGAATATGAACTCAGTGTGTGAAAGATTGATTGATTAATTAGAAAATTAGGAGAGGTTCTCAAGCTTCAACTGCATAAAAGTGTAATAGATGAGTGACAGGGAACAGTTCATCCCTGTGTCCATCAGGCAAAGAAAACAATGAAAAGAGATTTATGTAAAGCAGTTGGAATGCAGATTAGCCATTTAAAGGATGAACTTGGTAATTACTGTGAAAATTCTTAAAATCTTTGATTGTAGAAAGGATACTGGATTCAAGAATATGCTTAGTCATTTATTAACTATGTAACATTAAAAATAATTGTTGATCATCTTAGCTTCTCTCTATAGAGTACTCTGAGGTATCAGCTGAATTCATGAGATTGTTGTCAGGACAAAAATTAGGTAATGTATGAAGACCCTGGCACAAGGTTTACATGTACTTGTTTTACATGCTAACTCCCACCTTTCGTTTTTGTTTTTTCACCTTAATATTTAATTTCCTCTTCCTATTCAAATAAATAAAACAGGCTTCCAAAATTAAAAATTGAGATGATGAAGGCTTGAACTAGGGTGGTATAAATGGAGAAAGGAAAGTGCGAAGGATTGAGAAATATTAAGAAAAATTGGATGGACAGGATTTGGTGTGTGAATGGTGGCCAAAGTTAAGAAATAAGAGGTGGGATTCCCAGAGATTGGACATGTTGGAGGCAGGGGTGGTGTGTCACACTATCCAGACAGATTGACACACTAATAATAATGTAATCAGAGAAAGGACTGTCTTCTCATGTGTGATGTTTTTTAAGTGTCTGGAAAGTGCATTTATTATTCCTAACAATATTGTTCTTTATTTTTCTAATTAGACTAAAAGTTACAAGGGCATAATAATGGTCTTATACCCTTATTGGTTTCACCAGTGTGTGTACTGTGAAAAAGTTGTATGGTTAACACCAAATACTCATGAAATACATGGGAAATTAATGTAGACTGAATATGTTGCACAAAGGAGTTGTTTCTATATCCCAGTAGAACCATACATACCCTAATGCTCTACTGGCTTAATGCAAATGGTAAGTGAGGTCTGGGATCCATGACTGGCTGTGTGCTAGCAAATCCTGATCCTCAGGATTTCCCTTCTGATTAAAGGTTATCACTGATTGCACCGAAAGGAATCAGCCTAGGACCAAAGGCTGCATATTTGCACCAAGATAAATGAGTGTTCTGTCCACAGTCTTGCTTTGGCTTCACAAATTCATAATTTCTCCACTGGCCTCTGAGGGCATGTATGACATGTACCTCCCAGAGGAATGTTGGATGAGGACAGGAGGCAGCAGTTTGCTCTCTGCTCAGGATACAGCATGGAGCTGAAGACCTGAGCTCAGCCAGCCTGGATGACATCCTTCTGGGTGCAGACCCTGAGTTATAACTTTAAGAACTGTACCAGTTCCAACTTTCTGTACAAAAGATGCTTGGGGAAATACTTTAATATTGAGCACACAGATTTCCTCAATTTTAGTTCTGTCAATTTCTACAAAGCATCTCCCTCAATGAAATGTGACCCAAATGTGATCTTCAAAATAATTCTTTAAGTATTAACACCCTATTAGGGTGGACTTGCCACTGAGATTGTCTTAGGTTCCATCCTTCTCACCAACTCCTGTGGTACACATATGCAAATGATGTTGTCATAGTCTACCCCGAATTCCACGGTCTTACATCTTAAAAATTACTGGGACTTATAAACTGTCAGGTGAGCACAACATTTTTCAAAATGAAAGATATTATTTTGAAAAAAGTATACAATACTCAACTGTATTTTGAGAGCAAATATTGAAGGTTCATTCTGGAATCATATTCTTTTGGCATAAATCCTCAATTTGATATTTCATAGTTTAGGGTATCCTTTTTTAAAAAAGATTTTATTTATTCATGAGAGACAGAGAGAAGTAGAGACATAGGCAGAGGGAGAAGCAAGTCTCCTTCAAGAGCCTGATGTGGAACTTGATCCCAGGACCCTGGGATCATGACCTGAGCCAAAGGCAGATGCTTAACCACTGAACCACCCAGGTATCCCAGTTTAGGGTTTCCTAACCTCAGTTGCATTGAAATTTTGGGCCAAGTGATTCTTTGTTGTGTGTGTGGGGTCTGTCCTACATTGTTGGATGTTTAGTGGCATTGCTAGCCTGAATTACTAGATATGAGTATCACTTTCCCAGTCATGATGATTAAAAATGCCTCCAGATATTGCCAACTATCTCTTGGCTTGAGAACAGAATGGAATATAAAAGGAGGTAATTGCCCTGGGAAGAGAACCATGGCACTAACAGTGACCTTAGAGAATATTTAAACCTCTGTGGAATTCTTTTTAGCTGTTAAAAATGTGTATAAAGAACCCAACTTATATGGTTGTGAAAAGATATAACAAATAAACTCATTAGAATACACTTGGTATAAAGTGAGAGAACAATAAATATTAGTTGCTAGTATTAGTTATTTATCATTGTTTATTTATCAAAGAGTAAGTATAGTTGGAGTGTAGAGGTAGGTCATGGGAAATGGGGGAAAATTGGGAGAAAAACGTTTAAGTTGTTTTCCCTAAATTTTTATAAAAAGCTTGAATCACAGATTTAGAAAAACCAGATCTATATAGTCTAAGGTGTTCATTTGAGTAACAGTGCCAGGTTCTGCCCTACTAATCCTTGAGGTAAATTTCTGATTTTTAATTCTAATATCTAAACAATTCTTTCATAGAAACCTTGAGTAAAGCCTTAACTTGAATGTAAAAAAATGACTAAAAATTTATTTCTCTTAAAAATGTATTGAATTCCAAATAATTAAATTCTTAATTCTAAGTGTCCATTAAATATACAGGCCATTCAGGAATTCTCTGATTTGTTCCCTTGGAAAATCTTCCATGGCCTAAGAGCATGATCCAAGGGGATCCAAGACAAACTTCATAAGGTATATAAATCTCCTGAAATTACATGAGAAATCTTGAGTGACTGTGCATTTTGGCAGGTTCCATAACATTAATCCAGTTCTCAAAGGGCTTCATCACTACCCTAGAGAACCACTGTTGAACTTGTTGAATTAGAATGGAAGTCAGACTGGTTGTCTGCAGAATCCACCATGGACCATAAGCATGATGATCTTGCTCTCTGGACTTCAATTTTCCCATCAGAAAAATGGGTATGGTTTAATTAAATGATCTCCCAAGTCCCATTTCATTCTATCATCCTATAACTAAAAAAATTAGCCCTTATAAATCCTACCCTACTTATAGGACTACATTATTTTAACCTTATCACCTTATATTATTATAACCTTCCCAAAGTATTGTCAACCTAAATCTTCTCTAGAAACATTTACTTCTCAGAATTCTCAGATTCATCATGGTAATTATGATAATATTCATTCTTTTAGCTTTTATTTTGCTATGTACAGAAAGTATACAGTCACGAACTAGGTTTATGAAGTGTTTTATCGGGTGACAGATATCATAAGTAGCAAGAAAGTCAAGACAGCTTAAAGAGACCTTTCTGGCTTGGTGCAGAGCCTTATGGGCTCTTAGGAACCCAGTCTTGATTTTCAGCAGGAAAGAAAGCAATGAAGTGAATATGCTTTTCACTGCAGAAAGTTTCGTTTGCTCCCCAAAGGCACCTCTCTGGAAGTACCCATTGGGGTCCTTGGATGATGTTGACCATAACCCTGTTGCTTTGATTTGGGGAAAACTCATAAAGCATGAATTTCCTGGTTTTGGTGTTCCCTCAGTACCCAATAACAGAGGCTGTTCTTTTTCCCAAAGAGTAAGTGGTGCACTCACTCATATTTAAAAAAAAAAAAAAAAAAAGTCAATTCTCAGAGACACATTAAGCTCAATGGTGAAATTGTAGAAAAGAGTTATTAATTTTTTTCTCAAGATCATTAAGTGGGAAAATAATTTCTGTTTAAGAATCATTTATCAAAAAAAGAATCAATTATCATTAATTAAAAATTATCTTTACTCATTAAAGATTATAATAGTACTTTTATTTTTATTGTTATTAATTCTATCATAAAACTCAACTTGGGGAAACCAGGAAAACAATCTCAAAAGGCTAACACTATAGACTTATATTTTATTATTAAAATAATGTATTTAGGGGATATGAATTTTTGCTAGTGTCATCAGACCCTGTCTAACCCAAAGATGAAAAGTTTAGGTCTATGATCTATTGATCTCATAGTTTATGGTAGTATTTTGCCTCAGACTTTGGTAGCTGTAGAAAACCAGAGACAATCAAATATCACCAAGAAACAAATTTTGGTTGAATAATAGAAACTAGTTGGAAGTTATAGTAAGGCACATGTCATTTCATTTAAATTGGAAATTAATAATTTCCATCGTTCAGCAATAATAGGGTGACTAGCCTTCCCAGTTTGGTCAAAACTGAGGGGTTCCCAAGATGTAGGACTTTCACTTGTGAAGCCAGAAATGTTCTTGGAAAAGAGGACAAGCTGGCCACTCTAACAGTAGGTTGAGAAACTTTTGAAGCAATGTGTGCTCCATCATTAGAGATGATCAAGTAGTGAGGCTGACCTGTTCTCAGTGATGTGCCAGAGAAGCTTTTGTTTTTTGGGAAGGAGAATGAGTCAATAACCTCAATGGGAGTTAGTCCAAATCTGAGGCAGTGAGAGAATCTACAAAGAAAAATAGTCTGCGGTAGAGCCAACCTCATTGCTAAATCCTCTGGAATTATAAATCCTTCCATATTTAAATTCCACATTTAGAATTCAAGTGAGCTGAATCTCCTAAAATAATCTCTAATCCCCTGGGAGAATTTCTGCATAAAGTTATCCATCAAGAAAATATTTTGTACAGAGGCAGACGTTCAGCATATTTACAATGAGAAAAGCGAAGACTTTGAAATAAAAGGATTTACTCTTGAGTTCTAAACCTAGCACTCAGTATATTTAGACAAATTGTTTAATCTTCTTGATCATTGAGTTTCTTACTACCAGATGAGAAAAGAATATCTACTCTGCCTATTTTATGGGGTTGTTGGGAGGATCATACAAACCAATGTATATCAAAGCATTATAAACTATAAAGCACATCCATTTTCACTGAAAACTTTTTAAACCATAGTTCTCCCTTATCATCCTGAGATGTTGACAAAGCTGGTATTGTGCTTTTGAGCCAAATGGGTGTGGACAAATTACATGATTTAAAGTAGGCTAAACTATAGTAACAAAAAGATGGCATAATATGTAATAAAGAAATCTCAACTGGAGATTATTATTGGCTGGCATTAATCTTTCATCACAGTAATTCACAGACCCAGGTACCTACCAGCTTGTGACTGGAGCTCTCTAGAGTTTCATTGCCATCCCCATCTAGTTGGAAGAGCAGTGAATGTAGAAAATGAAGTCAGCACGCTTGCTTCTTAAAAGTTTTGGTTTTGGTACTAGCCCAGTCTTATCTACTCAAATATGACATAAATAGAATAGTTAATGGAGAGTATCAAGACAGCACACTTGCTTCTTAAAAGATTTAGTTCTTGGTACCAGCTTAGTCTTATCTACTCAAATATGCCCTAAGCAACTGGAAAATGCCTAGATGAAACTAACAATAGATATTATTTACCAGATCCCTAGTCTCATTTAATTACTTAATTCTGCTTTTATAAAGAACTTACCAAATGCCAGGCATGTTGCTAAGTACTGGATACCCAACAATAGAGAAAATGTGGTGCTTGTCTTCAAGGAGATCACAGACAATATTGATTTATTTTCTTTGGTTTTTCCAAAAGTTTTTCTTTCTTCCACTTGGTCCCTGTCAGTCCAATATGCATAAACATTTAAGCTGTTTACTTGAACTCTGTGATAAAAGTGTGGCTTCACCTTACAAAATCAGCCCATGTTACTCTGCATGTGTGAGGTAATAGGATATTGCCTTAAATAAAAGAAGCTCTAAGCTCCATGGGTAGAATTCTTTATTTTTATTTATTTTTAATTTTTATTTATTTTTAGATTTTTATTCATTCATGAGAGACAGAGAGAGAGAGAGAGAGAGAGAGAGAGAGAGAGAGAGGCAGAGACACAGGCAGAGGGAGAAGTAGACCTGGGCCAAAGGCAGGAACTAAACCACTGAGCCACCCAGGGATTCCCCCAGTAGAATTCTTTATTAAAGAGTTATACCTCCTCCTTTTTAGTGTTTCCCACCACAGAATATTCAACACAATTATTAACTCTACTGTTGCAACTTCATGTTCTAAATCAATCCCAGGGGTTCTACAGCAAGGTTCTCCACTGGAAAAGGTAGGTTTGGGCATGAAGACCCCAGCATTCTCTGCTTATCCGACATCATGTCATGTTTCACTGAGAAAGGCTGGTGTTTCTATGTCGTATATGTGCTGCACATATCGAGCTGCCACATAACACTTCTTTTGAACAAAGGCTCTCACTACTTGAAAATAATTTTTAAATGGCTTAAATATAATCACTTAGGAGACCACCTCATTCCTTCTGATCCCAAACTGTTTGTACTAGATCTTATCTCCCTGCTTTCAAACTCTTGACTCCACAGGCTACATCTTTGATCCTACCTTCAGATCTTTGAAAATTGGACATATGTTCTGACTCTACCTCTTGGCTTTTCACATAGGATTTCTCTTAATATGCAATCACCCTCCTTTCTCCCACCATCTCCTAAAAAAGACCAGGTATCCTCTATTATCTACGGTCAGAACCTGTAACTCTGATTATGTCTTTTTGCATTACCTTAGCTGGTTCCTGGTCACAACTGTGCCAGTTCCTTTCTGTATCATGGACAAAAGGACTGAACATTGACAAAATTTCTTTGGATTGATTCTAGGAGATCCCTTCACATGGCTCTGAGGCTACCTTAAAACCTTGACTGCTTACAGCAATTCCTTTTTCTTTCCCAATTGTGATTCTCCAAGCACCAAGCTCTTTGTCTTCTATGGAGGAAAATACCTACTTTAAAAAGAGCCAATGCCTATGTTTCAAAGGCTGACTGAAATTATGTTACTGACTGAAATCTCTACTATGTCTATATTTGCCTCTTTAAATATGGTAAATATCTTGCCCACAGAATCTGTGGAATTCTTGTCTCTTGAGACATATGAAATTGAACTGGACCTGGTCCTCAAAAAGATGATTGTTGTGTTGGCAAGGTGTTCCGGGGATGACCTGGAAGGTCTACTCCAGCTCTAATTTTGATGATGTGATTCTAACCAGATGGGGCCAATGGCGTAGTAGACGTCTATTGATGCTACTTCTGTGCTTTTCATCCTGGGTTTATTCTTCTGGTAACTGTATATTTTCTTTGGCTGGGGCTCTCCATTTGTGATGCACAGCATATGCGTCACAAAAGCCCTTTGTGTCTCACATGGAGCAGGCTGCAAAGGGTTCATGAAGAAACTGAGCAAATCAGATGTCTGCATCTACATTTTCATGTTCTCATGGAAACTCTGCGATCTTTCACAGATTGCGGCTTTTAGTGTATTTTATTTATTTGAATATGGCCAAAGACATGACTTCTTAATGTTATGGTGTCATGTCTGTGTCTGAATAAAAATAATAAACGATAGCACAATATCACACCAAGTATGGTTTTCCCTTAATAAGAGAGCAGAATAGTTATTAAACAGTAATTTAAAGATAGTTGGACAGTCATTAGATAAATATAACTTGCCTAGAGATCAGATCTTTTATAACTTTAGCAATTATGTATTACACATTACATATTACTTGGAAATATGCACTATCTATACTTCCGTAGGCTTCTTTTTCATCTATTCACACCACACTGGGAAAAGAGGTGAAAAACAAGATGTAATCTATTGGTAATAGGAGCTAAGGGATTTCTTTGTAGCTCATTTTGGGGTTCATCAACACATGACACTATATCTCATCACGGACCCTGCTGTGAACTGAATGGGGAGGCTGACCATAGAGGTAAAAGCATTTCTATTTAAAACAGTTGAACCCTGGACATCTATTGTAGTAGGACACATTTTATCTTTCCTATTTCTTTTCTATACTGAGAAATTACCCATGATACTTGCTGATGTGGTCATCTTCTAGTGCTAGGGCTTGCTGATTCCCCATTGCATAGAAAATAAAATCATAATTTCTTAGCCTAATATAGGAAGCTTCTTTTTTTAAAAAAGATTTTACTTATTTATTTGAGAGAGGCAGGGGGAGAGGGGGAAGTAGGCTCCCAAGGAGCCTAATGTGGGGGCTTGATCCCAGGGATCCCTGGGATCATGACCTGAGCCAAAAGCAGATGCTTTAAGTGACTGAGCCACCCAAGTGCCCCAGAAAGCTTTTCTTAATCAGACCTAAAGTCATTTTTTCTCTTCTCATTACATATTGATATTTCTCCCTGAATGTTAACCTAAAAAACCTAACACCATTTGTCATTCTCAGTAAATACTTCCTGGTGTATCTCGAAGCTTTTGGTCTACTCTTTCCTTTGTCAAAGTTTTCTACCCAATTCAACTTGCTCCTAGAGATCTCCTATTAATCCTTCAAAACACAACTGAAATTACAAATTGTTCTTGCCCTCACAGAGCCAGATTAATCAAGTGGGAAAGATAAACTCAATAAACAACAATTAATTACAACACCACATGCATGTCATGGTTGGAGTTGTCTGGGGTGTCTGAGATGACACACAATGGAATAGTTTTTAAAAATATTTTTTTTTTGACCCAGTTTTGGGACCCTCACTATAGGCAAGCTATTTCTCTTTCTTGAGCAGCTGATAAAATCCAATCCCTATCTGCCTCTGTTCTGGGCCTTCATAATCTAGATAACTAGTATACATCCCCTAAAACTCCCAAGGTTAGGTGCCAGACAACCAGGAACAGCCCCTGGCCTAGAATCTGCTGGGGTTGTTCAAACTATCCAATCCGAAGTTTGCTAACTGTGCTTTGCCCACCTTTTCTCATGGAAACTACATAAAGGCACCACCCACAGTTCTACCTTCTTCATGGCAGACCTCAATGCTTACCTGTGTGGCCCTGCATCACATGCTGATGGGAACTATTGGTATCAAACCTGAAACACCCTTTACAGTTTCCCTCTCTTGATCTATGTCTGATCTCTTCATGGCTCACCCAAGCCAATGTGATTTTAGGCATGTGATAGAATCTGCTTTAGTTCCCTGAGCCATAAAATTGATAAAGTAACACTTAGCTCCCTGTAATTTTTCTTTTGGTGAAGTTAGATATTGAATCTAAAACACCTAGTGTAGGGTCCCCTGGATGGCTCAGTGGTTGAGCGCCTGCCTTTGGCTCAGGAGACCGGGGATCGAGTCCCACATTGGGCTCCCTGCAGGCAGCCTGCTTCTTCCTCTGCCTCTCTCTCTATGTATCTTTCATGAATGAACAAATAAAATCTTTAAAAAAATAAAAATAAAAAATAAAACACCTAGTGTAATGATAACTAATAATATTAGGCACTTAAAAGTGTTAGTTGCCTTAACCTTTCTCCTTCTCACCCTACCTTATTCCTAGAATGTCATTAGAGGTGTTTTAAAACCGTTTAAGATAAGGATAGGAACAAACCCTCTCACTAATGATCTAAGTGCTCACATCTATAAGGAGACTCAAAAAGCTCCTTGTTCAGGGGAATCCCTGGGTGGCTCAGTGGTTTGGAGTCTGCCTTTGGCCTAGGGCGTGATCCTAGAGACCTGGGAGAACACAACTTTTTCTCTTAAAGTTATGATCATAGGCCTGCATCCTGGATTTATTTGTTTTGTCTTCTAGATTGCCTGCTCCTTCAGTCAGCTATCTTCTAGATTGCCAGCTCCTTCCATCTTTATTCCCTTTATCGCTCACGGAGAATGGCACACAGTAGATGCACAATAAATGCCAAATAGTGGAAAAGTAATAGGTAAGTGAATGGATATCATGAGATTGAACGGGTTTTTATTTTTGGCTTTTTGATAGTTGCTTCATGTCCAATTTTGTACCAAGTTGATTTTCTCAATTATGTGAAATTTAATATAATGTACTAATCCTTTTTTTTTAAGTTTAAATCATTTCCATATAACTAGTAATTACTTCTTACAAAAAAAAAATCTCCACATGTATTTCTTTTTCACTAGATCCTGAAAATGGAAATAATCACTAGTGAGTTAAGAACTTATTGCATGTTTTCTTTTAACTGAATGAGATTTCTAGCAGATGTTTCAACTATTAACTATTTTCATCATAACCATATCAAGCCTGGCTATAAGAATACAATAAATTTATCACTATTTTGTTTCCTTGTCTGGGGGCTATGGTATGGGCTTACAGTTATTTCATTTCACTTTGGTTGTATCTAATGACATAATTTTATGTTCAACATGGAATGATGTTCCTTGGGAAGTGACAATACCAATTAGTGGACATTTGGAGCAATGTTTGGTTCAGTTCTAACAGGATATCTTTCATTAGTGGAGAAGTTGCAATTACACTTATTTAATGTCCTTTTTATTATTTTAAATTATTTTTAAAGATTTATTTATTTTTGAGAGAGGGGAGGAGGCAGAGGGAGAGGGAAGATCTTTTTTTTTTTTAATTTTTATTTATTTATGATAGTCACAGAGAGAGAGAGAGAGGCAGAGACACAGGCAGAGGGAGAAGCAGGCTCCATGCACCGGGAGCCCGATGTGGGATTCGATCCTGGGTCTCCAGGATCACGCCCTGGGCCAAAGGCAGGCGCCAAACCGCTGCGCCACCCAGGGATCCCATGGGAGAGGGAAGATCTTAAGCAGACTCCCTGCTGAGCACAGAGGTCAACCTGGAGCTGAATCTCATGACCCTCAGATCATGACCTGAGCCAAAATCAAGAGTCGGATGCTTAACCAACTGAACAAGCCACCCAGGTGTCCCTAATGTCCTTATTAGATATAAAACTTAAGTGATTATTGATACTTTGAGAGAGGATAAACTCTTGAAAATTCTGTTAGTCAAAAGCTGAGTAGGTCCCAATATTGGCATTCTGGAAAATATTTAAATAGTTTCCTTCTATTTGTATGGCAATAATGAAATTCAGCTCAGGAAGTTTATGTTAAATCTAATCTCATTAGAGTTTTAGAGAGTTTTTCACCTTGACTGATGGATGATAAAGAGTCAAAGCTTCTGAGATGAACTGTGCCTCTTTTTTATACCACCACCATTCTGCTAAAGAGCACATTTCATGTAAATGGAGGGTTTTATTTAGTGCAGATCCCAATCCAATTTGGATTATTTGTTATCCACTAAGATTGGACCACTAAGAAGAAAAAATACACTAGATAATATTTACAAATATTGACTTCAGTCTAGCCCTTTGGAACTTAAAATATAGTCCCTTGATTTTCCGGCAATAACTCAGAAGGAGACATTTTGGTTGGGCAGTGCACAGTTCCATATTTATAATCTAAAAGTTGGTTTGTGGGGAGGTGCACAAATATGAGTCAAATTATCATTAGCATTTTTGCAAACAGCATGAGGTTTTTAATGACCCCAGATTCAGAAGTATGGAAAGATTGAGCTGTAATTCTAAGTTTTGCACTCACAGTCTTGTTAAATAGGGATAACAAATTCAGTTCCATCATGATTGACTAAATCTGTCTTATGTTTATGACAAGGTCTAAGATATTGCTGGGAGTGGAAGAACTGTATAAGAGTGAAGAGAGACTAGACTATTTATGTTTCTGAGCAAGTCTTATAATCTTGCTGCTCCTTATTGCAGTTTCTGGTTTGTGAGTTCTGTAAAATTAATGCAAAGATTGAATGTGATGGTGTATGGGGAAGCAACATGTCATCTGGAAAATAATTTAGGCACTACTACTTAGTCTGGGGTCAAGGGAGAGAGGACTTGGAAAGCAGGTCTGACTAACGCCAAGGCATACCTCTACTCCGACTGACTGATTAATAGATTATCTTTTACTTAACACTCAACATCAGGGTAAACTCATACCACTGCTTGTGGCTTGTCTTTCTCACTTCCTATTTAAGGGATTACCATCTTGAATCACACTGTCTTGAGAAAGTTAGCTGATCTAGTAAGCTGAAGTGTTAATACATAGTCGCAGATAAATACCATGTGTCTTCATCTGTGCACAGGGATGACAAAGCCTTTAGATAAAAGACAAATATAAAAATATATACATATATCTAAATGTGTTGCATATAATATGCATGAAGATTCAGTTTTATTCATATTGGGAAAATATAGTTTTTAATGAAAGCAAATAGAAATATATCTTGAATATGGAAAGCCCATATTTAAATCTAAATATTTAAATTTTACTTTATTTCATTAATTTTTATTAAATAATTTTACTATTCAATTAAAGTAATTAAATTTTCATTAAATTCATTTAATATTTAGTTAAGATATTTAACATTTAAGTATCTTAAATATTGGAAAGCTCAGTGCATATGAAATTTTAAGAAAAGGGGAAACTTTAAATGAGTTTCACACTTTTTGTAGGATGATGTGGTTTTGTTCACAGCTCCCAGGAGCCCAAGTAACTTTTCTCTATCATTTGGGGCACTTCAAAGGAAATGTTTCACAAACACCAGCTTAATTGTTTATTCCTTTGAAATAATGTTGTAGAGAGGGTTATAGAAACCTCGTTTAATAAATGAGAGCTTATAAATACTTCAAAGCTTAGTGGCAAGAGGTAGGCATTCACAAATGATCCATCCATGTTTCAGAGACACAGAGATGCAGAAACAGATGCAGAGACAGAAAAACAGAGATGAGAAAGAGAGTTAAGAGAAATTTCCCTTTAAACTACATTAACGCGAACAATCATTTGATTTACTCCTTTTTGCCTAGACTTTCTAGAATGACATTGTCCAAACTAAGTGCCCTCCCAGAGTGGACTTCTAAATTTTTGTATAGGATAGTTTTAGCAGGATCAATCTGTGGAAAGCTGTGATTTAAGCTGAGGTCACATGACATGAATATATTTTTCTTGTTCATTAAATGGAATGGATAGACAAAGACAAAGACAAAGACTGGAAGGGAAGGGGGATGATGGAGATGCTTAAAGCCCTTTAGCTTCTTATCCATCTTGGGCTATTCTGACACTCTGGGATATTTTGATATTTTGGGTGTCTATGGGAAGATATTGTGATGCCGCAGGTGGCATGTGTAACTGACACATTTCACTCGCTTACCCTCATCCCAGAGTTACCAAGTCAAGATGTCCCGATGGACACCTGGAAACATATATCATATCAAGTGCTCCAAGTGATTCTCTTACTCAAAAGTACACAGAAAATACCGGTTTAGTAGAAATAGAAGCTTTGAACCCAAAAGACCTACTTAAGCATCCCAGCCACTTACTAGCTATGTATGTGAGTGCTTCAGTTCCCATATCTTTAGAATGGTAACCATATTCTGTCTTTCTTATGAGACTGTACAAACCATAGAAAATCATTCTACCCATAACATGTGGTGCAAAGTAGACACACAACACATTTTCAATTCATTTTTCTTCCACTCATCCCCTTCCAGGAACCCAATATTTGTTTTCTATTTTCCTTCATCTGTTAGCAGATTAGAGCCAGTCCATGACTCATGGGGAGATGTGCTTTTTTCCTTCAGTGGCCAAGAGGTTCAGGCAGCATCAGCATGCACAATGAGAGAAGTGAAGATTCTCTGAGATCTGTAGCAGTCAAACATATTTGCTTGTTTTGTTCTTTCCATCCCATCTTTGGAGGGGTTGTTTTGATAAGTGACAAATATTTCAGTATTAAAATTTTGAGTAGTCCTGCCAAAATGAAACAAACCAAAAACCCAAACCCCAAAGAAAAACTTCTGCCTCACCCCAATCTTCCATTCTTATTTTCTCTTTCTTTTACAAAAGCTCTAAACTGATAGAGAAGAAATATTAGCCCTTGGAAAGAAATGCAGCAAAAGGGTTGAATGTTTACAAAGCATTACAATAAAGTACATATGGTTATTCCATGGACAAGGTTATTTCATAAATAGAAAGATCAGTTGTGGAATCAATGTACATTCTGTAAATATCTATATACTATTGTGTAGTAGGCATTACTAGGGGTTAGAAGATTAATTAGGCACAGGTGTTACCTTGAAGGATTTCACAAACTAGGAGAGAAAACAGATATATAAAGATAAGCTTGCCAGAAATATGTTATATTAGTGGCATGAGCACTTTTAACAATTTTTTAATTTTATGAGTCTATACTGGCTTGTGTGAACTTCCAGACAAATTTAGAATCAAAACTCTTTTGCCCAGTTTTATTGAAATGGTAATCAATAATCTCATTCAATCTCGACCATACCATTGGAACTAAGTTACAATCCACTTTACTAGTTTCCTGTGTGAAAGACATTACAGTTGTTAACTGACTTTGCCAATATATTTTTTCATGGCAGCTTCTGTCATTAACTCACTACTCTTTTTAGCTCTTATGAAGTGCTTTTTCATTAATAGATTGTGATGGTCTTCTATCCCCCACAGGGAAAGAAAGGAGATTGATATGTATTGAACATTGACTGGGTGCTAAGTTCATGACACTAGTTTTCCTTACACTAGGTTACATTTCCTTATTTATTAAGGAGTTGGGAACAAAAACAATAAGATTACTTTCCAAAATCTAAATTGCAAAGGCAGCACATGGTGGGGGGAAATTAACCAACCCTGAAAGAAGAAGCCTAAAATGGCAGTGTGAATCATTCAAGAGGTTATTCCATTCTGGAGGTAGCTAGCAATGTTTGGGCTATAAGAACATGATAAAGTTGAGTTGTAGACAATACTATTAATGAAAGGAAGAGAGAGAAAAAGCACCAGCTGAAGTTAATCAGAAAAGTACATCCAAGAGAGAAGTAGATAAAGACATGGTCAATATGTCCCAACATTGCCTGGGAGAGAGGGTATCTTGGTGAATATAAGTTGGGGAGGCTATTCTTAATTTTCAGAGATCACCCCTATTTTGTAAAAATCCAGAATCTTACAAAAGAATGTTACTTAAGAACATTACATTCATGGGGTACATGGGTGGTTCAATTGGTTGAAAGTTTGACTCTTAACCTCAGCTCAGGTCTTGATCTCAGGGTTGTGAGTTCAAGCCCAGCACTGGGATCCACAATGCATGTGGAACCTACTTAAAAAAAATTACATTCTTATATTTTGACTTTCCACTCCTCTAAGTATACTTCTGATTAAAACAGATTCTTAAGGAGCATAACGGCAGAGAGAGCAGACACTCATAAAGATTTCAAATAATCCCATTCTTCGGATTCATTCTTTTTCCTCTTTGAAAACATGGCATGTATGTCTACTCCTTAAGTTCTAGATAAGATCATTGCAATCCCCCATTCCATGTCATTGTGGAAAAGTTCAATATTCTTCCTAATATTTCTGAGAGTTTTCCATGGTGGGGCAGAGGAGGCATGTTCACATTCTTGGGGTCACTTTTAGCCCTAATTTGCTATCTTTGCTCATTGGGATTTTGTGACTATTCCTTTATCTTTCCTCTGCCATTGATCCAGGAAACTCAAACTCTCTTTCATAACAACATAAAATGTACAATATGCACAAGGCCAGAGTAGGCCTGGAAACAATCTCTGCAGTTTTGAGATAACAGCATATTAGATCAGCACAAATAACTTTAAGATAAACCTTATAGTTATTTTCTTCCAACAAGTCATTGAGAAGTCATTTCTCTAGTCAGTTCTCTCCTTGACATCCTACTTCCTCATTCCCCACTCTTTCCTCCTGAGATCTACCAGGACGCATGCACACACACACATACACACACTTTCCTATTTTAGTTTTAGGAGATCTCAGCTTTCTCTAGAGCCTATTCACAATTCAGTTAAGTTTTGCAATAACTACCAATGTGGGCTTACTTCCATTTTTGGATAAATAGCTATGTAACTTCTTAATGTAGTTTTAAGATAGGGTTCAAATTCAGATTTCCAGTTATAGTAACATTCTGTGATCTACCTTCATGTGCTGCACATTTTGGTTGGTTTCTCTAAAACTGATCATCTCTGGGGCTGCTGTGACTAGGTCGCTGAGCTTTCAGAACAGAAACTTAGACTCAGGAATGGAGGTTACTCAGCTTTAGCTGGACTTTCAGTCACAGCACAGGCTTTCTTCTCTCTGTAAGAAGTCCTTTTATTTATGCCTGCATTCATCCCTAAGGCTCTACTTTCCAAGACAAGTAGTAGCATAGATAATCTACTAATGATTATGGCACTTCCAGGCACTAGAAATTATTACTATTCTAATTTTATAGCCTAGATAATCAAGGTTTAGTGGAGTTTAAGGTTATTGCTCAAAGTTACATGACATGTAACAGAGCTGGAATTTGTCTTGAGTTCCAACTCCATCCTTGTGCTCTTTCTGCAATACCAACAAAGCTTGTATTTTATTTAGAGACCATTTACATGTCTAGCTGGTAGGATATTCCTACAACTAAAATACAAACCTTTTTTTCACAAAGTTCTTTGTACAGCTCTGATAAGGTATTACTCTAATGTGGGATTTTTAAAATTATTGTTCTTCAAGAGTTTGAAGAGTTAGTCTTTGTCAGAGAATTAACAAAATTGTCTTCTCTTGTCTGTTTCACTCCCAGGACATATAATGCAAATACACTGACTGCCATTGTCCCATTTTCCCAGAGTGGGCATGAGGTCAGGCATGTGTGATTATTTGGAGTAGATGTGTCATAAACTAGAACATAATAATTATGTGCACATGTATACAGTTCAGCCCCAAGAGATGCAATGCAGCTGAACTGATGCTTTCAAGAGCAGTTGGAGAAAACTGAGCTCAAACTAGGAATTAGGATGCACAGAAAGTCTTTGGCTGAATTTATTTAGTATGTGTCAAATTGCTTTATTCAGTCATATCTATGGCGTTGATTCAAATTGCAAATTATCTTGATAAATACCCAGCTACATTTGGGGAGCAGGGATAATTGCATATATTTAGGGATGTGGTTAGTGTACACTGCACCTTCAGAGGGTCAGCTTCTCTCTAAGTGAGTTTGTCATAGAGTCTGAAGTCAATAAATGTCTAAAAGAATGAGACTTCAGTTGGAAATTTAGGGGAAAGCTTACATCTTAGAGGAAATGAAGAAAATGCATATCTTATCCCTATTCTGCAGAAGTAGAGGGATGCTATAAATAAAGATTCAGTTGCAATGGATTTCAATGAAGCCTTCTCTTACTATCCCTTCCCTCTATAAGTTATGATGTGCCTTTTCTTTTTTAAAAAACTTATTTATTTATTTATTTATTTATTTATTTATTTATTTTTAGAGAGAGAGAGAGAGAGAGAGAGAGAGAGAGAGAGAGAGAGTCATAGGGAGAGGGAGAGAGAGAATCCAAACGGAGTCCTATGTGACCTGATCTAAAATCACCAGTTGGACACTTAACCAACTGAGCCATTTAGGCACCCCTGATGTGCCTTTTATGAGGTGAATTTTAAAGAAGAAGGCTGAGTTATCACATAGCACGAGCAGAGGAAAGAGGAGCATGGGAAGTAGAATATGTGACAAGATCAAAGACACGGGTTATTGGAGGGAAACTTTCTCCAAAGAGCTGCAGAAAATTCAATAAGAGGAAAGAAGTATATCAATGACAGAGCAGTGAAGGGGAATGAGAAGAGAGAAGATTAGAGAAGTAGGTAAGGATCAGGCCTTGGAGGCCTTGAGTGTTATGCCAAACAGCAGGGCCCTTATGCTGTAGGTAACATCCAGGGGTGAACTCAGCAGAATTCCTTTTCCTTCTGATCAGAGAGGCGGAATAAACAAATAATTAGAAAATATCGAGAAGAAAAATAAAAATAAAATAGGTTGAGGTTGAAAAAACACAGTCATTGGAACTAGAAAAACCTCATTCAGATCCCAGGTCTACTACTTACCAATAGTGTGAGCTTAGGCAAAGCATGAGTTTCTTCTGATAACAACAGGAACAATTCTAGGGCTGCCTGTAAGAAATAGATAGTGGATCTCCAAGTCATTGTCAATTGCTGGTCCTGTAGAAGATGCCCAAAATGACATCCATTGAAGGATCTGGATAGTGAAGCCAAGGATAAGAAGTACATGTGAATGGACTAAGCAGTTGCTTTTGCTAGAACAACAACAACATCAATAATAATACTAGTTAATATATATTGAACATTTGTTATATACAGAAACTACTCTAGGGCAGCCCGAGTGGCTCAGTGGTTTAGCGCTGCCTTCAGCCAAGGGTGTGATCCTGGAGACCCGGGATCGAGTCCCACATCGGGCTCCCTGCATGGAGCCTGCTTCTCCCTCTGCCTCTCTCTCTCTCTCTCTCTCTCTCTCTCTAGAATAAATAAATAAAATATTTTAAAATAAAAAAAGAAACTACTCTAGAAGCACTTTACATGCATCTGCATGCATGTACTGTAAAGAACGCATTGCTATCATCTTCCTTTTGCAGATGAGAACACTTCAGCACAGAGAGGGTAAGTGCCTTGCCCAGAATCATGCATCCAGCAAGAAGCAGAACAATCCTAGGTAGTCTGCCTCCCATACTTACACTCCTAATCATAGCCTAATACTGCTTTACTTTAGTGCATTAGAGCTGATTAGCTTCTAGCAAAGCTTGTGACACAGAGAAATTATTCTGTTAATATTTGCTTAATATGTGGATACAGGATCTATATGGAACTTTATCTCTGGGATAAACACATATTACTTCACATATCACTTCATTTTGTGGGTATGCTGAGGCTCAGTTTGGCAAAATTACCTCCAAAGGTCACAAAACTAGTAAATAGTGGAACTGGATCAGGAAACCAGGTCTCCTCTACTCCAGTCTAGAGCTATCTCTTGGTTAAGATTGGGGAGTAGCTGAGAACTGTATTCTCAACCAAAGGGTAAGTTTCTTTGGTCCTTGGCCTATAGTGGCCCTAAATCTCATTTTCAGAACCATTAATTTTGGACACTGAAGATTCATGGTAGCTTAAAATCACAAAAATATGATAAGATAGTATTGGTTATTTATAATATTACTAGCATTTATTACATTCGAGTGATAATAAATAGTTCACAAAACTGTTTGGCATGTATTCTCATGTAACCCTTATCATTGTCTACACTGACCATAGGCCTTAAAACTGGATTAATTCTTCTAGAAACATAGCCCTATAAACACCTAATATACATATATAGAATATATCCAATGCTACTAAAAAGCTGCAGTTCTGAGTAATCACATAAGCTCTTCTCCTTCCCACTTCATCACATTACCTTTGTTTTGATTTGCTTGCAAATCAAACACCATAGATATGACTGAATAAAGCAATTTGACACATACTAAATAAATTCAGCCAAAGCACTCCTTAGTGCTGACTTTTGCTTCCATCTCCATCCCATCCAAAAATGTCTCTTTCTCTGTGCTTGGAACTGAGATCTCCACTCTCCTGCCAGGTTCTTGTTGAATCCACACTAGTGTTGTGGAAGCTCACATATCATAGGAATAAAGTCTCTGACTCTGGCATCATCTATTTCAAAGCTGGTGAATCATGACCAGGAAGCTGCTGCAACTTTGCTTAAGGACAAGCCTGTGAATTAAGGGTTTCTATGTTTCTCAGATGAAGAAATAGGTTCAGAGAATCCACATAACTTGCTTAAGGTGATAGCAGAACCTGCTGGTTGTCCTCCAAAATTCATTTTCTCATTATTCTTTGCCAATGAGATTTTTAGTTGGCCACACGATCTGAAATAAGATAAGACTACATTTCCCAGTCTTCTTTGCTGGTAGGTCCCTGTGTCATATGACCAAGTTCTAACCAATGAGAGATAAGTAGAAGATGGATATGGTAGCAAGAGATAGATGTTATGTACCCTGTGCTCCCTTTCTTCTTCATCTTCTCTTCCCCTGTGATGGCTGGATTGTGAGCTGGATGGATGAAGTCAAAGCAGCTGTCCTAAAGTATGAGGTGGAAGCCACATGTTAAGAATGGTGGAATAATAAAAGTTTAGGCTTCACCCTACCAGCCTTGGACTGTAAACTTCTGGATTCTGTTATATGACAAACAGACCTGAACCACTATTATTTTAGTGTTGTTTTTTTTTTTTTTTTGGTCTCTCAGGGTTCATATAAACCTTAACTGATACAAGATCACACGGTCAGTTACTAACAACACTGAACTTTCCGCTCAATTGTCTTGACTCCAGATGCAGTTGTTTTTATTTTACCCCACAATGACTGGCACTTCCAACTGCCTCACTTTCAGGGCTTCTGTGAGGATAAAATGAGGAAACAGGTAAGAGAGCATTTTATAAACTGTAAGGCTTCATTTATATGTGAGCAGAAGCAGCATTTGCATTTGTGGAGAGCTATGGAAAAATACTTAATGTCTTAGCTTGCTTGTTGGTTGAACAGGTAGGGAAAGGAAAACAAAACAAAACAAAACCAAAAGCCATGTTGTGCTAGAGTCCTGGATTCCCAGTGAACCGGAAACTCCTTTGGCTAATTCCAGGGCCAAAAGATGCCTTTCAAGTGGGGAAGGATGAGTTAGTCCATGCGTCCAGGACCTCTCTGACTAGCTGTGGTTTAATGCTGCCCAGACTTTTGTGTAAATACACCTACAGCTTAAGTAAAATAGGAAGGATTGGGGGTCAGAATTGCCCTAGTTGGGATATACTCTGTGTCCAACATCTCCTTATGAAGGAAATTGTATTAGTAATAAGTTAGATTCCCAGTGCTGGAATTTGAATTGCTTCGGGAGTGAATGGCCGGGTTTGCAGAGGCTTGTTTGCTTTATGAAGAGTATTGGGGTCAGTCTTTGCTGGCCAGAGGTCTCTAACCAGAGACAGGTTTTCACACAGGGCTTTTCATATTTTCTGCCTTGAGCCAGGCTCAAATACCAAGAAGTCTCTCAGGGGTATTTTTGCAAGTTTGCTCTTTTTCCTTTAGCAACTGTCAAAGGGCAGCTAAAGCCAATGCTTAGAAGGTATGCATATGCCCTGAACACTTTGTTCAGGCTCCTTTGAAAGGTGTTGGGTTGCATCCCAAAGCAAACATTGTTTTGGAATATTCTGGAGATTCTTTCAATCCTTATTGAATAATTTAAGGCTGATGATGCCCTATTGTGGAAAGATAGGGCAAAATATAGTTGTAGCTCAAGAGACAAGTCAAGGAACAGGCAGTGTTAGGAGTAGGGTGAAGAAATTTTAATTATAACAACATCTAACACTCACTGAGCAAATTATGTTTCAAGCACTGTGCTAACCCTCTACATATGTTGTATTACTTAATCCTCTTAGCAGTTTTGTGTCAGAATGATTAAAAACATTTAATAGCAAGTAGAACACAGCATCAGTAGGTGAGAACAGATGATACTTTAGTATTGGGTTTGGGTCCTGGAAGCTCCTTGCTGCCCAGGTATTAACACCTTAGTTTCTGGATTGTGTTATAGAGCGAGGATGAGACAGGATGTTTATCTCTCCAGCCAAACCCCTCTACTCCCCTTCCTCTTTCTTCTCTTTCCTTTGTTCTTCTCCCCTTTCCTTTTAATATAGTGTTCTGGAGAGTGAGACAGTGATTCTCCCTCACAGGGTTATACCAGCAAGGGCTTAGAGTTATGATTTTGAAATAAAGAATACAGAACTGAATTAAAGCAAATTGGATTCAAAGAGCAAGGAGATAGGTAAAGAAAGATTATCAGTGATTGTTAATTTTTCTATTTATTTAAAGATGTATATATGTATGTATGTATTTGGGGGGGGGGTGGAGTCAGGGGAAGGGCAGAGGGAGAGAGAGAACGTCCAGGAGACTCCCCACTGAGCCAGAGCCAATGCAGAGCTGGATCTCAGGACCCGGAGATCATGACTTGACTTGAAATCAGGAGTCAGTGCTCAATCGACTGAGCTACCAAGATGCCCCTCAGTGATTATTTAGATCAGCAGTTCTCAAACTTTATGATCTTAGGATCTCTTTTAGTATTAACAATATTGAGAACCCCAAAGAGATGTTAATTATTTATTTACATTTATTTAAAGTGTTTATTAATTCATTTAAAAGTAGTAATGAATTATGAAGTGCTAACCTACATACTTTGTGAATTATTATATTGGAAACAAAATCTACTCTGTGAGAAGATTGTCATTGTTTTATTGTTTTGCAAAACTTTTTAATGTTTGGTTTACTAGAAGACAAGTCCTCTCCTATCAGCTTCTGCATTCAGTTCTTATAATATATTGTTTAGGTTGAAATATATGTAGATAATCCAGTCTCACACAGGTGTATAAGCAAAGAAAGAGCACTGTAATCAGCTTTTCAGATAATTGTGGATTTCTTCCTAGACATTGTGATAGAACTGCTAAGTAGCAGTTTCTAACAGGCTGGTTGCAATGTGTAATTTGAAACCATATTAATAAACTGGGTTTTCTATTACACTAAAATCCATTGGTCCATCTTGACCTATTTTGTAACATTGTGTAATGGTCATTTGAAAAAATATTAGGTCACTGAATTATCTAGATCTAAAGTAATACTGATATTTGCATTTGTTAATATCACCACCAATCTTAACAGAAAAGTTTGTGAATCGAGAGCTGTCAATCTCACAAAGAAGGATGCAAGATTTCCAAAACCCCAATTTTCACTTTTAAGTTTGAATTTTATCCTTGGCAGCAAAAACTGCAGTATGTTGTTTTTCTTGACTAGACAGTCTCACTTCGTTAGTGTTCAAGGAAATGTTTGTTTAATAATCAAGTTTGAACAAACATAGTTTGTCAGTCATTCTTTCAAATAAAAATGGTATTTCATGAAAAAGCAAAAACAAAAGCAAAACCAAAAACCCCAAAAAACAAACCCACCAATAGTAGGTTTACTTTTAATTCAATTGATTGCATCAGTGTTTGTCCTGGAGATAACCATCAGACTTAGCTCTGAAGCAGAGGCACTATTATAGATATGTCCCATTTCACCACATGAAATATTAAAACATGACTTGTCATCAAGAGGTGATATTTAATAACATTAGTAACTTATAGTTCTTTACTAAAGATGTTGTTAAGTAATACTGACTTTTCCTGTTCACTTAAAAAAATTTCCTGCAAATCTACAATGGTGAAAAACAACTTAAGTTCAATTCTTCAGTGGAGGTCTTCATATTTACAGCTACATCTTTCATTTGACAAGTTACTGTGTCATTGAAAACTGGCAGTGCTGTGATTTCTTTTACTGACTTCATTCAGCAGACATTGGGAAATGTCAATTTGGCAAGATTTAATTTTAATTTTTATTATTTATTTACTTTTAAGTTTTTTTAAAAAAGATTTTATTTATTTGAGACAGAGTGTGTGTGTGAGAGAGAGAGAGAGAGAGAGAGAGAACAAGCATAAACAAGGGGAAGGGCAAAAGCAGAGGGAGAGGAACAAGAAGATTCCGCCTGTGTGGAACCAAACCCAGAACTCCACCCCAGGACCCTGAGATTGTGACCTGAGCTGAAACCAAGAGTTGGATGCTTAACAGACTGAGACACCCAGGCATCCCTAGGCAAGGTTTTATTAAGCTCTTAGCTATTGATTGCTCTTCTTTAGCCAAGACAATATGTAACATGCCCTACAACATGCTTCAATGGCTTTTTAAGTTTGAAAAGTTGTACCAAACAATTGTTGGCTTAAAGGGTTCATTATGCCTTTATTTAAAATATTCAATTTCTTTTTCTCAAACTCTGAATGTTTAATTTCAGAATAACATCTCAATTTAACTGGCACCATAACACTATTTTTTAAAGATTTTATTTATTTATTCATGAGAGAGACACACAGAGAAAGAGAGAGAGAGAGAGAGAGAGGTAGAAACACAGACAGAGGGAGAAGCAGGCTCCGTGCAAGGAGCCCGATGTGGGACTCTATCCCAGATCCCGGGATTGTGCCCTGATCTGAAGGCAGATGCTCAACCTCTGAGCCACCCAGGCATCCCAGCACCATAATACTGTTAAAAAATGTTGTATTGCATGATATGTGATCAAGTAAAATATTTTTTCACTCTCATTATTAAAATTTTCCATGTAATTTCCTCATATTACAGTTTTCAACATATTTTTTCAGCAAATTGTTCAGCATATTTATTTTTAAAAAATGTTTTATTTATTTATTCATGAGAGACAGAGAGAGAGGGAGAGAGAGAGAGAGAGAGAGAGAGATTTAGGCAGAGGGAGAAGCAGGCTCCCCGCAGGGAGCCAGATGAGAGAGAGAGAGAGAGAGATATTTAGGCAGAGGGAGAAGTATGCTCCCCACAGGGAGCCGGATGTAGGGCTTGATCCTAGAACCCTGGGAACCTGAGCTGAAGGCGCTCAACCACTGAGCCACCCAGATGCCCCTGAGCCACCCAGGTGCCCCTGTTACATATTCAAATGTAAAAGGTGACATATGTAGGGCTAGAACAAGTGTTCCATTCTCCCTTTTTAAGCCTAAGACACAACTGTAAAAATAAGTACAAGAGTGCTTATTTCTTTTTGTTTCTTATTTCTTCTTCCCCTTGGTACAGGGAAATTTTAGAATTTCAAACAAATGATTTTTAGATAAAAATGGATTACAGAGATTAAAGCAGATATTTCCAAAGAAAACTACAAGTACAGTAGAAGTACTAGGAATAAGCCTAAGTTAATCTCAGAAAATGTACACATTTATTCTCTAAAACTATAACATTAGAAAATTCTAGAAAAACATGATAATACACACTCATTCTATCAGATGGATGATGTCATCACATATTGTAAAGAATCTGGAAAAGTCCACTGTATAGTCATGAAAAAATAAGAGTATAAAGTATAAAAATAAGAGTATAAAATAAGAGTATAATAAAGAATATTCTGAATAATAAAAGTTATTCAGAAATAACTGTTAGTATTATCAGGAAAATAGTTTTCACCTTACAGGTTCCTTAAGAAGGTCCTGCAGATTCCTTGAGAATGTCTTACAGATTGTAGGACCACACTTTGAGAACTGCTAGTTATGAGCATTTAAGGCTGAAATATTTTTATAAACTGGAGGAGGTATGATATATAAATAGATTTGGTGTTATGAGTTGAATTGTTTCCCCCAGCACATGTTGAAGTCCTAACCTCTAGTACCACAGAATGTAACCTTATTTGGAAACAGGGTTATTGCAGATGTAATTAGTTAAGAGGAGATCATCTGGGAATTGGGTGGTGTCCTTATTAGAAGAGGGGAGAGACAAACAGGGAGAAGCATGTGACAACAGAGGCAGAGGCTGAAGTGCTTTACCATGCAAAGACTCGCCTGTTGTCATCAGAAGCTAGAAGAGAACCATGGAACAGATTCTGCTGTTTGAACCACCCACTTTGTGGTGCTTTGCTATGGCAGCCCTAGGAAACGTAACAAGCTTGTTCTAAAGACACATGGGTGGGGTAGACATCAATTTCTATTGTAAATGCTATTATAAAGGTGGTTCTCCTATAGTTAAAGAATTTTCTGTCAAAGACAAACCAACCAACCAACAAATAAAGCCTCTCCTGCCCCATTATGATGGATGGCATTTAGAAATCTGGAAGTTTATTCCCATCACCCATCAGTCAGGAGTTCTTATAATCTTCCACTATCAGATGTTACTGTTGCCAGATCCCCCGCAAACAGTTTCACCCTATAGGGTGCTGGAGCTGTTTAAGAGAAGATAAAAATCTCTCACTCATAGGAACTTAGACTACTGCATTGATGTCTGGAGGCTGGCCTGGTATGGAATGAAGACATTGGGAATAGGGCATGTTTTGTCTCCAGCTTAGCTTCAAAGTGGACATTCTTAGGGTAGAATGACAAAAAAAAAAAAAAAAATTAGCATTAATTTTCATTCTCACCCTCAGACCTGTATCCTAAACTCAAATGTGTTTCTTTTAGAGGGATCCCCTTTCATAGTCTCCTTAGAAACCATTCACATCCTATGACATCCAGTTTGACATTTTCGGTTTTGCTTTTCTCCCCAGTGTCCAACTTCTGTTGATTACATCAAAATTTCATAGATACCACCTATCACTAAAGGGAAAAGTGAAGGCAAATTACTCTTAGGAAAAGTGGGCTGCAGACTATCACAAGTTGGCTCTGTTTAATAGATAAGGAAATTCAGATGACAGAGAAAGACAATTACATTGATTAATACTGGAGCACAGAGAGAAAGAAATATTAACCAGAAAGGCTTTGACTTCCAATCCCTACTGCTCCCCAACCCTGTTCCCCTCCCCCCGGCCCCCAAGAGTTCCTCATTTCTGTTGAAGCTGTTGAAAACAGCAGACCTCTCAATGACTTTAACTTCAGACGTTTGGAGCTTTTTTTCCCCTTGTTTAAGCTAATTCATGGTCGTACATGTGGGTTACTTTGGTTTTACTCTGTCGGTACAGACACAAACTATTTTGCCACAATTAATGTTTTGGTCAACAATGTGCAGACTTAAAGCCCTGAGTTATATGACTAGGCAAATAAAAGCAGACCACAAAATTTGGTCTCCTCTGGTTGGCTATGATTCACCCACATGGGCAAGCCAGCAGTCTTGCTGCTTTCCCCAAAACCCCAGGAAAATCAGACTGTCATGTTATACTTCTTTGTCCCTTTATACAGATGAAGAGTCAGTCTGCTGAAATTGTGGGGATCAAATATTTAATTTGTGTAATGCAGTGGAACAATTTTAACAGGTAGTGATTAGTCAAGTATCCAAACTGAAAAACATTCACACATCGCTCAGAGACACATGAAGCTCTGGCCATTATTGCAGGAAAGGAGCCACCTGGGAGTCCGTGAGATTTACAGATTCCAAAATATTTGATATAATAGGTCTTTTTTTTTTTTTTTTGATGGGGGTTCAAGCTGAAAAGTAAAAACTATTGATTTTATGAATAAATATATTTTCTTAAATGATTTAGAAACCTCTGTTTATTCATTTACTGACAGTGTTTAGAATATATAGTAGCCAGTGTGTCTGCAGATATATTTATGTTGGACTGTTTGGCTTGGCTTCACCTCTGTAATAATTTATAACAGTTTCAATGTAAACCCACCACTGAGCAGGTCATAAAGGTCCTGGATTTTAACTATCGTTGTTGCCGATAAACCCACAGCACTGTTCCTACCACAGAGCTTGAGCTCATCCCTATCAGGCCTGTGGAAATTCTTGGGTTAGGCAAGTTTAAATGCTAAGGATTTTTAATTCAGTTTCTTGTCTCTCAGCTTTGTGTTCTTTTTCAAAAGAGGACTTATTTATTTTATTTAGTATCTTTCTATTTTTATTTATTTTTAAGGGGTTAAAGATGCCATTTACTTTATAGTGTGAATTTTATTTATTCATTTATTTTTTCTTTAGATTATGTTGTATGTTTTTATGTATTTTACAATATTTTGTATATTACTTTACATAATTTATATTTACATATAATAAATTATGTTTATATGTGTATATCATAATATACAATTAAGTACATTATACAATATCATATGTGCATAAATATTATACAATTATATGCACTATATAATATTATACATCACATAATGGAATTTAAGAAATAACAAATGAGGAAACATAGAAATAAAAAGAGACAAACAAAAACACCAGATTCTTAAATACAGAGAACAAACTGGAGTTTATTTTTTTCTAAGAAATGTATCTTTAGAAGCAATTGTCAAAGAAAAATTACATTCATATTTTTTAAAAAACCTATGAAGATCAACTTTCATATGAGTATTTATGCTGCCATCATATAATTGACCAATACTGGCAAAAAATGGGGGAACATAACCCTGATGGTGAGGTAATTCTTGATATATATCAATTTCAATTAGCTGATGAGAGGCATCAATGTTTGGACTATAGCTTCACTTCCAAATTTTTCTATATTTTCTAAATTTTATAGAAATTTTCCAGCTATATATTATTATATATATTATATATATTATATATCTATAATGTCTTTCTAGATATTATGTTGACAGATTCTTAATGTCAAAAGATCCTTATTGTTAATGTATTATATTCCAATTATTAAATTAATAAAATGATTTTAATATAATATAATACAGTAGTTTTAAATACCTATGTATATATAACATATTCATTATTTTGGCAAGTAGTATTTTTTCCAAATTAAAAATAAACACCTTTTAAAAGAGTTTATAGTATACATTTGAGAAAGAATGGACACTTCTGAAGGAGATCAAAATGATAAAAACTACTTAGTGGTGAATAAAGTGTACACAGTTTTGTATCTTATGATGAATAATTCTTGTAGAGGATGTTTTATAATTAGGAACCTCTTATTCTACTAGTACGTCGACAAAAATGGTCATTATACTCTGTTTAGCTAATATTTATTGTCCTGACATTCATTCATCTATTCATCCAGGAAATATTTATTTAGCACCTACTTTGGAAATATTATCCTCTTCTCACATTACTTTGCAAACTGGGTGTAGCCACCTCAGTTTTACAGATGATAAATGGAAAGGTCTGAGAAATTACTTAAATTATTCAGTATTGACACAGCTAAGACATACTAGAGTCAAAATTGGAACAATTTCTGGAAATTGGAACAATTTCCAGAACCACGTTGGGTGGTTGTAAGACTAGTTCTGGAATGAAACAGATCAGTATATGCATACTGCTGAGGCTTCTTGCTAACAGCGGGACCTTGGTCAAGTTTTTGAACCACTGAAGACTTCAGTTTCCTTTTGTTCACATTCCCAGCCCTCTCCACTCCCCTAGCTGGTTAAGATCCAAAGAGCTTCACTTAGAAAGTGGGACTGGAGTTGAGAACCTCTTTTCCTGAGCAGAAGGGCGCTCATAGTTACGGACTCATTCACCAAGGTAAGGCGTTCCTTAGGTGTCTAAAAATTAAAAACAAACAGATATCATATGGCTTTAACATATAAAATAGATTTATTATACTTTATAAACATCAATAAGAAACAGAAAAATAGAAAAATGATATCTCTATATACCACATTCTCCATTAACTGCTGCTAATATTTTAACCTCTGTGTGTGTGTGTGTGGGTGGGTGTGTGTGTAAATTTACACATGTAATATTGTACTACACTCATAGAAGTAGGGCCATACTGCAAAATTTTAATCAAAACTTGGATATGAGCATAATGTTTCCAAGTGCATAATTTTAGTGGCTGGATAAGCACTATTTACTTAACTAGTAACTAGCAGCACTATTTACTTAACTAGTTTCATACTGATAAGCATTTAGCTTCAAGAAGCATCCTTGTACAATTGCCCACTTACACAGTAAGTGAGCATCATAAGAATACATTTTAGAAATGAGATTGCTAAACCAAAGTGTATTCTGCTTTTAACTGTGTTATAACACAAATGCTTTCTAGAAAAGTTGTATAAATTTATACTTCCAGAGTTTGAGTATCTATTTTCTGGTTGACACCGGATTTCTTTGCCAGTAAAACATATGAAAAAATGGTACCCTTCAAAAGTTACTAATTTCTTAAAATGATAATGAGCATCTCTTTAGAACTTTTTTCAAAAGAATAGTTTTACATTTACAGAAAAATTGTGAAGGTAGTAGAGAACTCCTATACACCTTTTCCTCTATTATTAATATATGACATTAGTGTGATACATTTGTTATAATCAATGAACTAGTATTGATACATTATTATTACCAAAGTAACTGCTTTATTGGGATTTCCTTAGTTTTGACCTAATGTTCTTTTTCTTTCCAGAATCCTATTCACGATATTGTATTACATAGCCTCTATAACATTCTATGGCTGCAGCAGTTTCTCATACTTTCTCAGTTTTTGATGACCTTGATGATTTTGAGGAGTACTAGCCAGGTATTTGTAGAATATTCCTCTATTGAGGTTTGCCTGAGATATCTTTCATGATTATACTTCCAGTTATGTGGAAGATAACAGAGGTGAAGTGCCATTTTTATTACGTTATGTCTATGGTATATGCTATCAAATGACTTATAAATGCTGATGTTGACCTGATCACTTGGCTGAAGTAGTGTTTGTCAGTTCCTCTGCTAGAAAGTTCTCTTTTGTTTTCCATTTCCATACTGTACTCATTGGAAGAAAGACACTTTGTGTGTCCTGCACTCAAGGAGCAAAGTTATCCTTCACTTCCTTTAGGTCAGTTAACTACATAAATTATTTGGAATTTTTCTGCATGGGAGATTGTTCTATTATACATTTATCTATCTATCTATCTATCTATCTATCTATCTATCTATCTATCTATCATCTATCTATCATCTATCTCTATGTATCATCCACTTATTTATTTATATCAGTATGACCTCATGGATATTTATTTAATATTTTGGGATATAGTCCATTACTACTTTATTTGTTTTATTTCTCAGATTGTTCCAGCTTTGACCTTTGGGAGCACTTTTAGTGGCTCCTGTGTCACTGTGACATATCCTTATCATTGCAACTCTTTCTTATTCTCGTTCGAGCATTTCCTTACTTGGGCTCTGCAAACCAGTGCTCTGCAAGGCTCATCTTGCACACATTACTATCTATAGATAAATCTATATATAGATTTTTCTATCTATATTTCCTGCCCAGAATGAATATATTTTAATATATGACTTTGCCATTACCATTCATTCTCCTGATAATTTTTCACTAATGCTCTTTGTTCGTTTTTCTACTTAGATATTTGTCTGTTTATTAATTGAGCAAAACATTTTTTTAAATTATATTTAAGGCAGTTAAATGGCCCTGGAAAAGATGCAAGTTATTTGTTAAATCTCCACACTGAGATGGCAGTGGGATAGTGGTGGGCGGGGGGGGGAGAGAGGGAAAGAAGGCATCAATTCTGTCTTAAATTATCAATCATCAGACAAATTTCCTGTTTATATTATCTAATACAATTCATTGTTGATTTCCTGCATTTATGATGTGTGGCTCCTTCTGTTACAACACTTAAAAGATATTTTTATTTATTTTCCATTGGTATAATGGAAACTGTGCATTAGCAGCCATCATTTCTAGAAACATCTACTTTTTATTAAATAATGTGCTGGGCTTTTATGTATATTATTCATAAAACTTACAAAAATCCTGAAAGATAGGTATACAAATAGCTTTGTCTTACAAATAAGAAAACCAAGTCTTCAAGAGGTTGCATTGCCTAAGGTCAAACCTCCAGGAAGTTGCATATATGGGACATAAACCAATGACTATCTGACTTGGGTATCCATGGCACTTTGTTCTTCACCATGCTGATCAGTAATCAGAAGATTTTTTTCTACTATGAGTAAGATGCTTTCTACGTGCTTCAATGTTGGGAACTCATCAGATAATTCACAGTTTCTTCATCTACCAAATGGAGAATTTTTTTAAATCAGCCATTATTTGATCAGAGAAATAGAACCTCTAAGAACGATTCAGAATATGAACTTTATCACAAGGACTTGAACTAATATAATTCTGTAAGTAGGTTAAACATTGATGTGTGCCTTTCCTTCTGTGTTTGGTGCTGCAAATAAAATCTACAGGACATGAAGAAAGAGGAGCTGTGTGCCCAGCTGCTGCCTCATGGTCACAAGACAAGCCAGCAGATCAACAACATGCATGATCACGACAGCTCCTGGTGTTTTGTACTGACCACACAGGCATAAAAAGAGTATGGTTGTTGTGTCACTCCTACCTTGTAATCTGATTCAAATTGTCCTTTTTGGTCCAGAACCTTACAGGAAAGAAGATTCTGGGATACTCAGTTGCTGCTTTGGTAAATTGACACGATAGAAATCACCATGGTGCCTATCTTGCTCTGGATTCTTTGAAGTGGAAACTGTGGAGCAATCCCTCAATATCTATTTTTCTCTTTCATCTGTACCAACTGAGGCCTGATTTTGTTCAGAGAGGTAATGTTCCCGTTCAAAAATATATATCCTAACTCCTTTACAGGTGGCTGGGATTGGTAATCAGTAGTGATGGCAATGAGTTCTCGTCAATGAAATGTAACTAAGGTCATTAAGTGAAGCTTCCAGGAGAACTCTTTAAATAGGGTAGACACAGATGCCACATGCCTTTTACTCTTGCATTTCTTATTACTGCCTAGGACACTGATGCAATATTGGACTTGAAGCAATCAGTTACAATCTTTTGCACTCACAAGCATGAGGACAAAAACTACACTCAATGATGGTTACACAGAAAGGTACTAAATTAGCCAGTTGGCCATGGAAGACCTATCTTATTTTTTTGTGTGTGCAAAAGTCAAAGCCTATATTTGGCTAAGTCACCATGGCTTATATTTTCCCCCAACATGTCACTCATCCTGTGTTGCATGGACACATCATTGTAAATAATCCAGGAACAAAACTAATAGGGTATGAGTAAGTAGAGAAGGTATGAACACTGATGGGTCACAGGGTAGTTCTACACAAAGAAGGGTTGGAAGGGGGTAGTCTAGGTCCAGAGGCTGAAATAGTTTCTTTAGTTCATCTTGACTAAAGAAGAAAGTAGTAGAGGTATGGTTGGAATGCTGCAATAGGAAAAATTACTGGTACTTTTTTATTTATTGGAATGGGAAAATCAGGCACTTTAAGTTTGCATAGATTCCCTTTGATAATGGGATACTAATTATAAGAAATAAGAATATGAGAGAAACAAGGGAAGTTTATCTTTTTAGCTCTTCAGAAGCTTTGGGTTCCCTGTTTGCAGATTTGAATATATGAGAAATATGAGGAACTGACACATCATGTTTCCATTATTTGGTCCATGCCCTGTATCCAGGTAACTTGACTTCTCTTCATTTATTTAATACTTATTTTTTTAATAAGGACTGATTTAATTGCACAGGTTTGCTACTGACCAGTATGGAGGCCCTTGGGATGACATTGGCACCAAGCCATTTCAGATAGGGCTGACCTCAGTCATGTTTAGTCCCTACCCAGGAATGTGTAGTTCACTTACTACTTTAATCACTTGTGAACACAGTGGCATAATTCTTCTCCTAAACAAATGACATAAGCCTTAAAACTATCAAAAGAGTAAAACTTATACTGTTTTTAAAAAGGGGGGATGTTTAGGTATAGTAATCTCCTGAGGTGCCATAGGGTTTTTCTGTAGCTAGTCAAGTACAAGTATAATATATATATATATGTATGTATGTATACACACACACACACACACACACACACACACACATATATATATATATATGTATATATACACTTTTTTTGACCTTTATAGCTCAGTTTTTTTATTGGGGTTCAATTTGCCAACATATAGCATAACACCCAGTGCTCATCCCGCCAAGTGCCTCCCTCAGTGCCCATCACCCAGTCACCCCAACCTCCCACCCACCTCCCTTTCCACTACCCCTTGTTTGCTTCCCAGAGTTAGGAGTCTCTCGTGTTTTGTCACCCTCACTGATATTTTTACTCATTTTCTCTCCTTTTCCCTTTATTCCCTTTCACTAATTTTTATATTCTGCAAATGAATGAGACCATATAATGTATGTCCTTTTCCAATTGACTTATAAATACATTTTAAGGCTGGAAATGGGAATCCATAGACAGGGAGAGAATAATTTTAAGGGCAGGTAGATCACCAGGAGAATGACAGAGAACAACAGCCCAGAGGAGGTGGGACTTGATGGGCCAAGATCTCGGCTGAAGGAAACATCCAGATGAGAGTGTAGGTTGTTGGAAGCCACCTCCAAGGTGGCCCCAGTGATGCCACTTCTTGATATTTGCACCTTGTTGTTGTTCCCCATCTACATTACACTAGGATTGATCTGTGTGGCCAGTAGCATATGGGAAAACTGATAGTGTGTCACATTCTTGATTAGTTCATAAACGATTGACTTAAGTCTTAGGTGTATTCTTTTTCTCCTGGTCACTTGTTTTGGGGAAAGCCAACTGCCATTCCTGAGAACCTGTCAGAAACCCTATGGAGAGGCTTGTGCAATGAAAAACAGAGGCCCCTGGGCCAACAAAAACTGAGACTTGCCAACCACCACCTAAGAGAACTTGGAAATAGATCCCCCCACTCCAAGACTTCCCTCAACTGTAGTCCCTGTTGACAACTTGAGTACAAAAATGTGATGGATCCTGAGCCAGTAGCATCTAGTTATGATACTCCTCAGTTCCCACCCTCTGCAACTCTGTGGGATAATGCACGTTTTAAGGGGCTAAGTTATGGGGTAATATGTTACACTGCAATTGTTATCTAATATAGGTGGGTATGGACAAGAATAAATAGAGGGATGAGAATAATATTGATTCATTAATGCTTATTGACTCCAAATTTGCTGCAAATAAGAGGATGGTAGTTTCAGAATAGAGTTTGAATTCACTAATGAGTCTGGGGTTAGCATAATGGAAAAGAGCAGAGCTGGAAATAGAATAGAAATAATGGAAGTAGAAGAGTTGAGAAAGATCGCTGTGGGTCCAACTTATGTCGAAGACCTTACATTTGAGGTTTCCAGCTACCCTGATGGTGGGGTTTTGCTCTGCAAAGGCAGGAGATGCAAGGAGATGCAAGGTTTGAGGAGACTGGTGACATGAATGGTTCAGATAATTTGCCATGGATGCTTGCTTAATTTTGCTGAAGAGTTATCTGTAGCTGGTCATGTATTCATCTTGTTCATGCCTGTTTTATTCTGGCATGTTGATCTGGACTCATCTGGACACTTGTCCCTTCCTGAGGATACCAGCTCACTTTGTTGCCTGGTCCCTACCATTCGGGGCTTAGCACATTTTTAAACTGCCATTCTAACAGCTTCTAACAACTCTGTGAGGTCTGCAAGTCATGGACTATTTTCCTGAGCTGAGGTCCAGGAAGGCTAAGTGATTAATCTAGAGTCCCACAGCTAGCCAGTGGCAGGCCCGGGCCTAGACTTGGAACTCCTGGTTTCCTGTCTTATGCCAATGTGCTTTTTTTCTTTTTTTCTTTTTTAGGTTTTCCTCATTATGACTATGGCAGACCAGACTCAACAGGTACATTGGGAGCAGGCCACTGAAGGATGAGCAAATTGAGCTGCATTTAGGATTTGTGCATCCTAACATCTTAAAATGTTTTTCTAACATTTTGGGTTTGGCATAGCAAAGTGTGCCAAGATTCCTTTCCTTTCATTTTTAAACCCACATGTATTTTCAGGGAAATTAAGCTCATATGTTTCTGATTCATTTACTGTATAACTCATCAAAATATTGTTTTATAACAGTTCTTGGCAGTCCATGAAACCTTTTAAAATATAGACTTTTCCCCTCTTGCTACCAAGGAAGCCATGCTTTACTGAGAGCACAGCACCAATTAACTCTGAAGGGTTTTCCAAATAAGCTTCACATGGACGCTAAAGACCTAATTGGGTTTTCTGTGATCAACAAGAATGCAAGTCAACAAATACCCATTGAACATACACTATGTATTGGATTTTAGGGGATGTAGAGTGATACAGATAAATGGGAAGTGATTCCCAGGATTTAAATAGCTGCCATGATGGAGACAGATAAATGGCAGCCAAAACATTTATTGAGCACTTTGAATATGCCTGCTACTGGGTGAAGTCTTTTATAAACATTACTTCATGTAATCTTCTTGACCAATTTATGTATTATTATCCTTATTTTATATGTAAGAAAACTGACACCTAGAGAGTTTACTGAGTCAAGTCATATAGTTGGTTAGCAGTGGATTTAAGACTAAATCTCTTGCAGTTTCATCGCAGAGACCAGTCTTTTAACATTATTATAAAACTTGGAAATTAAGATATAGTGAGACTAAGCTAATGCCCAGCTTTTTGGAGGTAGAGATGGAACTTCATTAATGTCATATAATTTATTTCTGTTTAAACTTTATTTCTAACCACAGGACTATTTCCTTCTGGTCACTCTGCTTGCATTTTGGACATTCTTTGGAAAAGGTCATGATTGTGCAGTAAAAAGTCTTGTTAATGCCCTTTGGATAGCTTATCTGAGATGTTGAATACATGAGTGAGTGTTCCTTCTCATAGAGTAGAGCTATCTCAGAAAAACTCTGTCATGTTTGCACTATAACCAACAATCTCTGTACTGTGCTTTCCATGACTTACTTTTTATATGAGAATATCATTAATTTTATTGATAATAAAATAAGAGGAAATATCATTTTTGAATGTTTCTTTGTGCCACAAACTGTTAAATGCTTTGCTTAAATTACTTGATTTCATCCTCACAAAAGTCCCCATGAGATATGCAGTGTCAGCTCTTCATTCTTCCAATGAAGATACTGAGGCGTAGAACAGTTAAATAATAACCAATAGAGGGGCACCTGGGTGCTCAGTCAGTTAAGCATCTTGATTTTTACTCTTGACTTCAGCTCAGGTCATGATCTCAGGGTGGTGAGATCTAGCCCTGGGTCAGGCTCTGTGCTGAGCCTGGAGCCTGCTTAAGATTCTGTCTCCCACTCCCTCTGCTCCTCCTGTCTATTCATGAATGAGCATGTGCATGGACATATGTGCTCTCCAAGTAATAATAATAACAACCACCACCACCGCCACCACTAAAACTCTCTAAAGTAGATTTTTTCATTTTTATATACATTTCATGATTTATCATATATATTTATATTTCAAAATTTATCATCCATACCATTGTTAATGGCCACTTGGAGTTCTTTCTTTCTGATTATTACTAGCATTTAAAAAATATGTTAATACTATGCAAGCCTTTGCATAAGAGTATAAAGCGCAAGAGTTTCTCTAATTATTAGGAATTAGAAATGCTATATACGTAAATGTCTACTAATGTAAGGTAATGTAAATTATTTTCGATTTCAATTTGTTATTTTAATTTACAGACCCAGTAGAAATGTATTTATTTCTTAATTCTATAACCATGTCAACTACTTTTCTTTAAGATATAGGTGTTTTTCCCTTATTAAAAGTTTTTATTTAAATTCTAGCTAGTTAACATACAGTGTGATATTAGTTTCAGGTGTAAAATATAGTAATTCAACATTTCCATATAATACCTGGTGCTCATCACAACAAGTGCACTCCTTAATCCCCATCACCTATTTCACCCATCCCCTACCCACCTTCTCCCTGGTAACCCTTAGTTTATCTCTATAGTTAAAAGTCCTTTTCCTGATTTCTCTCCGTCTCTCTCTCTGCTTGTTTGTTTTGGATCTTGAATTCCACATATAAATGAAATCATATGGTATTTGTTTTTCTCTGACTTATATTGCTTAGCATAATATGCTTTAGCTCCATCCATGTTGTTGCAAATGACAAGATTTCATTCTTTTCATGGCTAAGTAATATTCCATTTTATGTCAATATATATCACGTCTTCTTTATCCATTCATCAACTGAGGGACACTTGGGCTGTTTCCATAATTCTGTAGATAATGCTGCTATAAACATTGGAGTACGCGTGTCCCTTTGGATTAGTATTTTTATATTCTTTGGGTAAATACCCAGTAGTATAACTGCTGGATTGTAGGGTAGTTCTATTTTAAACTTTCTGATAAAACTTCATACCCGTTTTCAGAGTAGCTGCATCAGTTTGAATCCCTATCAACAGTGCAAGAGGATTCCCCTTTCTTGATATTATCATCAACATCTGTTGTTTCTTGTGTTGTTGATTTTAGCCATTGTGAATGGTATGAGGTGATATCTTATTGCAGTTTTGATACATTTCTCTGATGATCAGTGATGTAGAGCATCTTTTAATGTGTTTCTTCTTTGAAAAAATGTCTATTCATGTCTTCTACCCACTTTTTAATTGGATTATTTATTTTTTGGGTGTTGATTTTTAAAAGTTCTTAATATATTTTGGAAACTTACCCTTTATAGAAATGTCATTTACATTTCTCCCATTCCACTGGTTGCCTTTCAATTTTGTTGTTTTCTTTGCCATGCAGAAGCTTTTTATTTATTGTCAATTTGGTTGATATATTGTCTTACTTTTGATTTCCTCCTGATTCAATTGAGTTGGATGTTATTGGCCTTTTGTATTTTAGTCAGGGTCTAAAGAAGAGTACAAAAACAATTTTAAGAATTTAAACAGAGGGGCGCCTGGGTGGCTCAGCGGTTTGGTGCCTGCCTTTGGCGCAGAGCATGATCCTGGAGTCCCAGGATCGAGTCCCATATCAAGCTCCCTGCATGGAGCTTGCTTCTCCCTCTGCCTGTGTCTCTTCCTCTCTCTGTGTCTCTCATAAATAAATAAATAAAACCTTAAAAAAAAGAATTTAAACAGAGGAATATTATTGCAGGGCTTTGGTTATGTAGGTTGTGGAGTTGCCAAGTTTAAGAGGGGTTGCACAGAGACTATCCACATCACAAAACACTACCACTCTTGGTCTGGTGGACAAGGAGAAGGTATTGTATTATCAGTCCCCGTTAGCTGGGACCACTCAGTTTCCTTGAGAATCTCTGTATTAATATGTAGTCTCACTTCAGCTCTCCCATTTGTCCTAACAATAGAAAAAAAAAAAAAAACAACAACTAAGGAATAGTGAGAAAAAAGTGGTATCAATAGACTGAGGGTCTAGTGAAGGCAAAACAACATATAGGAGGGGCACTAGAGAAAGCAACCCCAGGATGGAAGATGAGGATCAGAGAATTCCATATTTAAGTTTGAGATTTTAGGGCAACTTGGGTGGCTTAGTGCCGTCTTTGGCCCAGGGCGTGATCCTGGAGACCTGGGATCGAGTCCCACGTCGGGCTCCCTGCATGGGGCCTGCTTCTCCCTCTGGCTGTCTCTGCCTCTCTCTCTCTCAATCTCTCTCTCTCTCTTTGCCTCTCATGAATAAATAAATAAAATCTTTAAAAAAATTTAAAAATTTGAGATTTTTTAGGCAGTGCAAGTTCTAGTGGTGACAATGTGTGTGACACATGGGAGTGAGTAAGTAAAATCAGACTGAAAAGTCTTTGGAGATAAGGAAAGTGAGGACAAAAGGGCTAACAGGGCTACTATCTTGCATAATTCCTAGGACCCCATTCAATAGTCATCTGTGACACTGGTTAGGCTAAGGTTTAAATGATTAATTCACATAGATTTTCTCCCTTGTTCCCACACATTAGTACGTGAGAGTAGGAGATACTGCTGTCTTACTCAACACTGTATATCTAGTAACTACAGCATGGTCTATTAATAGCTGCTCCATAAATATCTGTTGAATAAGTGAATAAATGCTGATGTCACTATAAAACAAGAGTATTGCTGTGAAGGATGAATTAATAGCTAATGACTTAAATGAATGAGTAGAAGTGACTTGAAGATCAATGAATGACAGCAACAAATGTATAAAGATGAAGATAAAACAGAATGGCACGACTGTTTTAAGCTATAGGAGCTCCTTTGCTTTTGGTGTGTGTGTGTGTGTAATGGATAAAAATAGAACTACCCTATGACCCAGAAAACTATAATGATGAGCCAGTCCTTCTCCTAAGCCACAAAAGGTATGAGATAACAAATCTTCCACTTGCAAAGCTATAGAGAAAGTGAACTTGGAAAGAGTCCCAGCTAGGTTTCTAGGCAAGATGGGAGAGTGAATATTCTGTGAAGGGGCCAGGGATCAAGAGGAGCTTGCTCATTACAGAAGGGGAGTTCCAGGGCATGATGGATAGCAATGGAGGGAGGACACATTGGTTGGAGTCCTAACAGAAGTGAATTCCACTCTGATGGTTCAACTTTGGAGACTTTAATAAAGGGAACCATTCGTCAAGATGTGGGCAGGGTTCAGGGGAATAAGCAAGGAAATTTAAGGTACCCAGTGACTGGTAATCATGGCCAGTCATTACTACCCCTTGGTCTAAAGGGCCAAACAGAGGAAACAGTATTCAAAAGCCCACTAAGCACCAGACCATAGAGGAATAAATGCTTATGGAAAGTGGTCTAGGAGGAATACAACCACTGCCAGAACCACATCAGCAAGTCAGGGAGGCAGTGAGGAGGAGGATGGGAGATAAATGCTCCAGCACTCTCTCCACTTATCCTGTTTTTCTGCAATTGGGATCTCCCCTCCCAATTGTCGTACCCAGTTGAAAGTCAAAGAGATCCATCATGGAAGTTTGATTTCAGAGGAAACATGGGACAAAGAAGGGTAATACACACATTCAGGGTGGTGGTAATAGGTGGATATAAGCTAGCTAGTTGAGAGAAAAAAGGAGGACTTTATTAAATAAGGGATGCATGGAAAAGACTGGAAATCAGGGTCTGGGTGTTAATGAAGGACTGAGTTAAAGTTGGATGGCAGATTATATGCTTGCAGTTTGTACTAAAGGTCCTAGAGAGGCTATAAGCATTCCTTTCCTTGCCTTAATGAAACCTGGCTCATTCTGAAAAGTTTGCATTTTGATTGTTTTTGTGATATGTTTACTGGGAATTCATGCTTTTTGGGGTGCTCACTAGATGCATGTGCTATAGTGAAAGTTTTGGAGGTAGGACATGGTCATTTTCTGGCACTTATGGACAAGGACAAGAATGGACAAAGATGAGACTACACTGGTTAGAGAGAGATGTCTCCTATTCAAAAGCTCTGAAGAAACTCTAAGTTACTCTCCTACTTGGAAATAATCTGAACTCTTGGTGCAGCTAAGTGTAACCACATTATGAATGCTTTGCCATGTCACAGACTTTACTATGTTCTCAATCACAATGTCTCTTCCTATCTATGAACATCCTTTAAATCTTAAATAAATATTAAGTTAACATTGAGTATTGAATTAGTATTACCAGATTACCACTTATTTCATTAAACCTTTCTTGTTCAGATTCCCAAGCAGTAATGGATCAAAAGTTGTTTTGCCTTCTGGTGCAGCCACTGTTGATAATAGTGTGGAGATTCCCTAGAAAGTTAAAAATAGAACTACCCTATGACCCAGTAATCTTGCCACTGGGTATTTACCCCCAAAATGCAAAAAAAGTAATTCAAAGAGATAAATGGATCCCTATGTTTATTGCAGCATTATTTACAATAGGCAAAATATGGATTCAGCCCGAATGCTCATTGACAGATGAATGGGTAAAGAAGATGTGGTGTATATACACCATGCAATATTATTAAGCCATAAAAACAATGAAATCTTGCCATTTGCAATGACATTTGTGGAGCTAGAGAGTATAATGCTAAGTGAAAGTCAAAAAAAGAAAAACCATATGAGTTCATTCATAGGTGGAATTTAAGAAATAAAACAAATGAACAAAAGGAATGAAAAACAGAGAAAGAGAGACAAACCAAGAAAGAGACTCTTAACTATAGAGAACAAACATGATTACCAGAGAGGAGGGGAGTGGGGCGTGGTGATATAGGTGATGAGGATTAAGGAATGCACTTGTCGTGATAAGCACTGGGTGATGTATGCCAGTGTTGGATCACTAAAATGCACACCTGAAACTAATATTACACTGAATGTTGACTATACTGGAATTTTAAAAAAAGTTGATTTATGTTTATTAGGATCTCATCTTTAATAAAGTAAGTAGAAAATTAAGTTAAGCAAAGTATTTAAGTATCTATCATAAGAAGAACACTCTGGAGATTGTAGAAGACCATGTCCTGCTTTAGGAAACAAATGATCTGCATATATGTATTTACAAAATGACCCTTTAGCCAAAAGATTATGATTTTTGCAAGAAAAGAAATATCCAGGCAATTATGACAGTGGTATTATTGGGTTAAGAGAATAACATTTAGCACCATTCAGTGATAGGTTCCATTCCAAAGGTATGAACTGGAACTTAGAGTTTCCACTTCTAGAAAAATGAGAATAATAATATCTGTAATTATTAGGATTATAGTTCCCCCTTCCTCTAAGCTGTGGTTCTTAACTGGGAACAGTACCCCCACCCCCACCCCAAAAGGCATTTGGAATGCAGAGGGTGTTTTTGTTTATCTCAGTGACAAGGGATGCTACTGGCATTAAGTATCTGGAGAGAGGATTGGCACCATCCTACAATGTGGGGAGAGTTCTGATAAAGAAATATCCCATCCCCAAAGCCTACCGTCTTCCCATTGTGAGATACTAAATGCCACAGATATTTTAAAAGAAGGTTTTTCTCACTCCTGGTTTTGCATTTTTCCATCTAATAGCTGCTTCTCCCATCTTGTGCTTTGCCCTGCCCTGTCACCCTCAGTTCTACTGTGGGTCACCAGTCATTTTGCTCATCATTGTAGTGCCTGTTGATGATGCGGTGGGCATTGCATCATCCTTGCAACTGGAATATAATCTCCAATTCTTCCTATTGGAGTATAATCCCCAATTCTGCTGCTCCTTAGCTCTATACCCCTTAGAATGTGACCTAAGTACTCTGAGTTTTAAATCACTCTTTGGAGGAATAAGTTTGCCATCATCTTTTCTGCCTTGAGTTCTTTTAGGATTAAGGAATAATGTACACATGTTTAAAATAATTCCTGTCTCATAGAATACTTATAAAAATTAGAAGAGATAAGGTCAACAAAGAGCCTCATATAGAATACATCATATGGCAGGCATTCAGTATATGGCAGCAACTATTTTTCTTCTGCACAGTGAATATATATGATATTCTGAGACACTAGACAATTCATCCTCAGAATATCTAGCAGATCCCAGCAACTGTTTGCAAATTTTTGGCAGCAAGAGCAGGCAAATAAGTGAAATTTTATAATCTCGATAATGAAATCATTTGAGAGGCGGCTGAAGGTTAACAGGGTGGGTTGGGGAAGAAATGTTATTCTATCTGAATGTGTTCACCTAATCATGCACATTTTAGGATAATACCAAGTTGTATTCTCCTGAATAGAGGATTTCATGCCCAATTTCCACCACTTGCTTTCAAGAGAATGGCCTCCTATGTAACAGCCCACTGTGCTGTCTCACCTGAACCCAGAGCTCTAAGGATGGAGCATGCAGCCTTTATTTTGATCTTCCTAGATTAGGCAAGCTTGCCACCGTCCAATGTTACTGGAGTGTATTTGAGTGTTGATTTCAACAAAGTACAACTCTTCTGAAATAATTGACTAACCCTAAAATGTTTAATCTCCAAGTTAGACTTTTGTAATTCTTGAAGCAGGAAATGGTTCTCTGCAAATATTTAGAAATGGTGTGGAAACACTGAAGTTCAAATCCATGGTGACCCTTAGGCATGCAGGCTATGAGAGGCGTCATGCATTCCTTAATAGAAGTATTTAATTCTTAAATATTTGTCATCAGTCAAAGCATGGAGGCTGACATAGAAGAGACGAGCTATTCCAGTCCAACTTGAGAAGACCCTGGTTGACATCTGACCCCACAGTCCTATAAACAGCAGCAGAAATTCCCTTTCCACTTACACTGCATCTGCTGGGCAAGGTTTTAATAAAGCAGCAATTCATGGAAAGGTTTCCCTTTACTACAAGTGTCAAAGTTCTCCTTGTTGAAGTTAACTGTTGGCAAAGTGTGCCTGGCCTCAGCTATGAACTTTGCCTTGTTGCCTCACCTTTCCTTGACAGAGATAGACTTCATAACAAATTGTAGGATGTATCAAAGTTCTGTATTTATATGGAGATGATATGAAATGGAATGGAAATATATGTGTGTGTGTATTTTAAGATTTATTTATTTTAAAGAGAGAGAGCACATGTGAGGGGAGGGGGGAGGGAGAGAGAAAGAAAGAATATCAAGCAGACTTCCCATGCCGAGTGTGGAGCCCATTGCAAGCTTAGGACCCTGAGATCATGACCTCATGACCACCTGATATCAAGTGCAGCCACTAAACTGACTGTGCCACCCAGGTACCCTGGAAATATATATTGTATTTGTCATTGAAATTAATTTCATCATATAATAGTAAATGTTGTCTGAGAAGTTGTATTTGCATATATTTACCTGAGTAATATACATTACGAAATAGGTATACAAACATAAATATATGAAGAAAAACCATTTGACTTTGAATCAAGAAGGCAGGAATCTTGGATTTAAATTCCATCTTTGATTTCTCATTTGTTGGAAAATTTCAGATAAGTAATTTACGCCAAAGATAACTTGTAGGTTTTTTCACTGTGTCATTGAGGATATAGATGGCCGGGCAATTTATTAAGTTGGGGAGCTCTAGAGGAGGAAAGCAAGGACACAGAAGAGGAGGAATTCATTCTTGTAAGGAATGTAATTATCATAGTTATGCACTTACTGAGTTTGAGATCCCAATGGGATGTTTTTTGGTGAAGCTGAATATAGTTATGTGATGTTCAAAGAAGTAGTATAATTTGGGTATCATCAATATTTAGATAAGAGTTGAGGAACAGGTATGGATGCATTCACTGAGGGCTGGTTCCTACAGTGATAAGAAGAAAAAGACAAGAACCCAAGGAATGTCAACACTTAGGTGGTGGTTAAAGCAGAGAAAACCAGTGCAGAAGGATGACTAATAATACATGCCATTGGGCTGGCAAACAGAGAAAGATGTATCAAGAGAAATATTCTAGGAGGAAGTAATTATGCTTGTCAGATATACCTGAGGAGTGCAGTAAGGTAGGAACTGAAATCCGTTCACAGGATTCATTATTTGCAAGTTCACTGGTAGCCATGGTGAGAAATTTCAGTTAGGGTAGAAACCAGGCTGGAGCAGGATGAGGAATGGAGTTATTTAGCCCAGACAAAAGAAGAACTTTGGTTGTAAGCCTCCTATCTTCAAATATTTTAAGACTTCTTACAGAAAGTAGGAAAAAGTTCCCATTTATTTTTCCTTCACAGAGCAAAACAATGAATAATGCAAGGTCACCTTGTGTTATATTTTAGTAGGCATATCTAGCAATTAAAATGACTTGATTTAATAATTCCAACATTAGAAAGTGTAAGACCCATCACAGGAGTCATTTAGCAGTAGATAAAAACTACCACTGAAAAAGATTATAGAAATGGTTCATTTGCCATTTTACCTCTTGCATTCTATGAGTCTATTCTGAGACCATCTAGTGCAGGGGCTCATTGTCCTTGCAACCTTGGGTAGACATCAGCTCACATGCTTACCTATCTTTCCCAGGTCATAGAGGGTACTAAAGCCGGTTATTGTCTTTTCCTGTAATGCCCACCATCAATGGGACAAAGTTCACTAGGAAGGCCTCATGGTGGGCTGTTGAGGTTTCAAATCAGAGTTGAGAAAGCCCAGGGCTGTCTTCAACTTTGCCCAGACTTACCAGGGGATCCTCCCGGCTTCTCTAACCTCATCCTGCTGGTCCTTTGGGAGAGGGCCCTCAGCATTTCTGTAATGTCTGTGTTGCTTCACTAATTGATTATAAGAAAAATAAACACTTCTGGGGTGAAGGTCTGCCTCTTACTTGAGACCAGACTAGCTTCTGAGTTTCTGAGTGGGTATCTTAGAGGTGGTTCTTACAGAGATTTTCCAGGCCATGAAAACTCCTTTTGGTAGGCATCAAAGAGTCCAAACACTCCAATTCAAAGGGCAAAGGAAGCAGGAGCTGGTGAAGAAAGAACATGGAGAGATGGCTAAAGTAAGAATTTCAGAGGCCACAACAGCAAAGTACTATGGGGCCCCATTCCCTTCCTCTCATACATAACTTATAGACAACTCAAAGACATATGATAATTTTTAAAACATCAAATAAACTTATGTTTCTCATGATAATGATTATGATACTTTTTAAACATTTTCAAAATCTTTAAGTGATGGTATTCATGCAATGTTTGCTTGTGACCAAAGCACTTAGCATAGAGTTGTATGTTTACAGACCAAAAGCTAGAGGAGCAGTTGTGACAGTAAAGGATGATGTGTCTTCCACAATTAATCAGTAGATTGACAAATTAATCACTCATTATTTAGTAATTAAGCAATTATTATACACCAGTATTAGATAGAGGGAAGAGAGGTGAACAAGACAGTCAATATTACTTGCCTCTGAAGACCCTGACCCACTTTATCTTTATGTGACTTTATTTTTTTGTGTGTACAATAGACGAGAAAAAATCTCCACTTCTTTACATCCTTGAGTTACTGTGTCAGATATTCTTCTGGAAGAATTAAAAATTATTGAATTTGAGATACAGCAATGATATTTCTGGTGGCTGTGTTGAATATAGTCAACTCATTGTTATGCAGGCAAATCTGACAAATAAGGAGTGACAGAAAGTGGCTTATTTAATATGGGAAAATCTTGATGTTCACCTGAGATAAATAATTTTCCATACATCTTGAAGTTTTCCAGTACTACCATAGAACATATTATCAACCATGACATTTGGTAAAAAAATAAATTAAAAATAAATACATAAATATAAGAAAAATATATAACTATAGATATATTTACATGTTAATATATATGTACATGTATGTGTAAGTATGTGTGCAGGAAGAAACCTTTTAAGAGAATAATAAATATAAACCAAACTGTGGAGATCAATCATTTCTCTTAATTCTTCTGCTATGGACTAATTCATATATTCAAGGCCTAATCCCCAATGTGGCGGTATTTGGAGGTGGGCCTTTAGGAGGTGATTAGGTCATGAGGGTGGAGGCCTTATAGGAAGAGACAAGAGAGATGATTTCTCTCTCTCTCTTCTCATCCATGTGATGATACAGAAAGAAAGTGATTTTCTGCAAACCAGGAAGAGAGCTATCAGACACTGAATTTCCTGGCACTCTGACCTCAGACTTTCTAGTCTCCAGTACTATGATCTATAGTAATTGCCATGGCAGTCCAAGATGACCCAAGATAGTAATTGGTACTGAGAGTGGGGTGCTGCTGTAACAAACATCTAAAATTGCGGAAACAGCTTTGGAACTGGTTGAGAGGTAGCAGCTGGAAGGGTTTTGTGGAGCATGCTAGAGAAAGGCAGGTTGTCATAAAGGACTGTGAAAAGAGATTCTTACAGGAATTTAACAAGGAAAAAGGATAGCTTCAAGAAAGCTTTTGTCTCCTGAGAGAATGCATGGATGAGTATGAACCGAATGTTTATAGAAGTTCGGATGGTCAAGGCCATTCTGGTGAGTTCTTAGGATGGGAACAAGGAGCATGTTACTGGACAATGAAACAAAAAAGAGATTCTTGTCATAAAGCAGCAAACAACTTGAGTGAATTGTTTGTGTTTTAGTATTTTGTGAGAGGTAGATCTTGAGTCCAATGAAATTGGATAATTAACTGAAGAAATTTCCAAGAAAAAATTTGAAGAAGTAGCTAATCCTTTTAGGAGTCCTCTATCCTCATGACCTAATCATCTCCCAAGGTCCCATCTCTGAATAAACTTCACATTGGGCATTAGGGCTTCCACGTATGAATTTTTTAGGGGACACAAATATTAAGTCAACAGCCTTCTGCCCGTGGTCCCCTAAAATTCATGTCATTCTTGTAGGAGAAGTACATTTCTTTTATCCCAACAGCCCCAAAGTCTTAACTCATTCTAGCATCAACTTTAAAGTCCAAAGTCTTGCCTAAATTCTAAGCATCATATAAATCAGATATGAGCAAGTCTCAAGGTAGGGTTAGTCCTGAGGTAAAATTCCTCTCCAACTATGAACCTGTGAAACCAAGTAAGTTATGTGTGTGCAAAATACAGTGGTGGGACTGGTATAGGATAGACATCCTCAATTTCACTGTATCACATGTGCGTACAAGAAGAAGCTTCAAGAACTGTGAGAAGTAAATTGTTGTTTAGGCTACCCAGTCTATGATAACTTATTATAGTAGGTAGAACTGACTAAGACAAGTCTGTAAAAACACTATGAACAAAATCTTGAATATGATAAAGAGCAGAAAATAAGCAGAGGACAAAAATAAATTCAATGTGGCTGTAACAAAAACAAAGTATGGGTACCACTGAACCTTCCCACATCTTCCTTACCATCATCCCACTGAGTTTTAAGTTGGATTTCTTTGAGTCCATCAGAGTATGGACAGGAAAGAATATATGATTTAAGAGATGTTTTAAAACTGCAGCTGAATAAATTTTAAAACAATTTTGATGTAATAAATTTTAACAAAAAGTTTAGTAACTGAAAACACGCATGCTGGCCATCATTTTGAAATTCATGCCTGACTTTCAGAAGACAGGGCAAAGAATAACACAAGGCAACTCAAGATGACAGAACCAAAAGGGATCCAACCTGACTGCATGAACATTGGTCAAATTCAATTTAATAGCCACATGTTAGGAAATACTTAAGCTCTCTCTGTTCACTTCCCTTTTCTCTATGTCATGAAGCCTCAGCTGATAGCGTCATGGAGGTGCTGACAGGCACCCAACTGTGGTGTGATTAACTCAGTGTGCTGCTACAATTAGCCCATCAAAGTTGTCTGGACTCGCGTTTCTCCAGGGTCACAAGGCAAAAATGAGCTGGCCTGTCAGTCCTCATCTGGCTGGAGTCCAGGGCTGGTGTGGAGGATGTCACAAAGCAAATGGTCACTGTGTCTTTAAGCAATGAGAGCAAACAGGTCTCTGCTTGTGAAACTGAGTGCATATTACGCTAAGCTGTCCAGTACTTGACTTGGAGCAAGGCTCCCTTTCCTGTGTACATTCATTTCATTTTATGGCCATGTAAAAGCAACTCCGTGGCGCTGGCTGCAATGTGAAAATCAACAACAACACTATAGAACAACCCACAACCGAAAGCAACCAAGAAAGAAAACATCAGGAGAAAAATATGGAACCAGATGCCTCCATCGCCTCAGCAAGCAATGGCCATGTCAAAAGTGAGAATAATTGATTTTGACACAGAGGAAAGTAGTAATTGGAATGAAACTTGTTTGAATAACAGCTTAAATGTTTCTTTCCCTGCTTTCCAGATTACATGCACTGTAAAGCCAGATTGCTTTCTCCTGGCTAGTTCACAGAGGACATTCTGTGTCCAAGGGGCTTGTGAAAGAAGAGAGAAAAAAAAAATCCCAATCTTGTGAATTTGCTTCTCCCTGGATGACTGTTGGGCCTGCATTCCAGGCTCACAGAGACAATTTATTAATGCTTAATCCCCAGTCTTGCCTGCTGTGAGCATCCCTTTATAGACCATTGTTAAGCAATCCAGAGGCTGGATGGTGTCTGGGTGAGGGCACCTCAGCCACTCAGCTGGCTAACAAAACTGAAATTAAAACTTTCCTCCAATCTTGTTCCTTTTCACTACTTTCTAATTATATGAGTACAATGGACTGAGTGCTGTATCCCCCTTAAATTTGTATGTTGAAATTCTAACCCCCAATATGATGGCATTAGGACCAGGGCCAATTTAAACTTATGGGAAGCAATTAGGTCATGAGAGTGGAGTCCTCATGAATAAAGTTAGTGTCCTTGCAAGAGAGACCACAGAGAGTTCCCTCACCCCTTCCACATTGTGAGTACATAGAGAAAAGACTGCTATGAGGAAGTGGGCTCTCACCAGACAGCAAATCTGTCAGCGAGTTGATCTTAGACTTCTCAACCTCCAGAAATGTGAAAAAAAAAAAAAATCCTGTTGCTTACAAGCCACCCAGTTGATTACATTTTCTCATAGCAGCAAGATTGGGTTAACACAGTGGCTAGAAATCCTGATTCTAGTTCAGCCCCTTTAGCTCTTCATGAGCTAGTCTTGCTGCCAGCTTCCCCACTCCACATCCCTACCATGCCAAATATTCCTAGGTCTCACATGGTCTGGTCACTTCCTGTTTCTTTTGGTCCAACTGTGTAGACATTTGACCTATTCTTTGAATCTTCCAAGTCTGTTCTTGTCTCTCAGCATTTGCTCTCATTACTCCATTTTCCTGGAGTGTTCTTCATCACATGGCTGAATCCCTCCTAATATTTGAGTTCAACTGTCATGACCAAAAGACACTTTCTTTGATCCCCTCCCCTAACAAAATAGGTCTCCTGGCTATACCATTAGCCCATTTTATTTTCTAGGTACTTGTGTTGGTTTCTAGTAATATATTCATTATTTATTTGTTTATTGTCTGTGCTCCCTCTCTCTCATAACCGCAGTGGAGTTTTCGCAAGATCAGAGACATTCTCTGTGATGAACTCTTCTATCCCTATCTAGGGCAGGAGCTCAACAGACACATATAAATGGTTCTCAGCATACCGTGTGTTTGGCCATGCTTCCTTTCCTTTGGCTACTTAGTCAACATTCTTTTTCTTTATAGTCAACTTGCTCAGTGACCCTTGCTCCTGCTTCAAAGATTTGGTTCATATGTTCTGTCTCTGTGGAGCCTTCCTCCATGTCCTGGGGCATAACAAGGCATTCCTTCAACATTTGCCTGGTTTCTGGTATGTTCATCCTTTATGGCAACAACCATGTTGTATTCCAGTTGTGTGTTTATGGATATAGCTGACCTGAAAATGTAAGATAGTTGAACTTAAGAGGTTATGTCTATATCTATGAATCAATAAGTCTAGGTCAATGAAAGCACCTAGTAGGTGATTTAAAGTGTTGAGTAAATCAGTAGTCATTGCCTTGGCTGAATAGGCTTCAAAAATATGGCATCTTTTCAAGGCTCTGCTGTTGTTATTCTTAGGCTCTACGTTTAATGCTTTTTTCTCACACAAATTCTTTCAGATATACCTCCATCATTTACAGCACAAGTGTCCTTTGGAGGAACGTATCCCTGGTCAATGACAATAGCTTTCTAACTCATTTCCCTGTTTCTAGCTTCTTCCCTCCAACACCTAAAGAAGGAAAAGCCTTAATATTTTCCTATCACTGATCTCCTTTAATTTCCAGATAATGGAGGAGAAATCATTGACCTTATTGGTCAAATTAGCAAAAAAAAATTTTGGATTCCTCTCATACTTCCCAAATTCCACTGCCACTCTCTGTCTCACTCTCTCACTTTCTCTGCTTCTCCAAAACCAAGGAAATGGTCTCTGGAACTTCCACAGATTCTTCTCTCTTTGCTGTCAGTCAAAGGTGGTAAGATCCCAAGGCTTAGATCTCCCGGGGGCTGGGTGATCAGAGATCTGCCTTCAACCTTGTGCTTTAGCCACAGGCTCCTAAGGACCCTTCAACAGGGCTCCTTAATGAGTTGTCAGTTGTCAGTTGCTGACTTTCCTATTAATAAGTAGCAGCTTGACATCAATTCTGCTTTGGGCCCTTATGTGTATAATAATTGACTTTTGTATGTCTCCTCTATGTATTCTTGAAGGGAAGACCCTTTCGTATATTTATTTTTATTCCTAGCAGATTACAACTTAGGCCATCAACATGTTTATTGAATTTGATCAAGCAAGAAAATCCAAGTTACTTTCTCCCTTTCTATGAGTACAGTGATGAGCATCTACTAGATGTTTAATAAGCATCTATTGAGTGAATGGATGAATTATTCAATATCGTCTGCTCTTTTTGAGTTGCTAACTCAACTCCACCTCCATCTCTGCTCCACGGATCTAAAGAACTATGGTCTCTGCTAGTATACTCTTTAGACTCTGTAAGATAGCCCCAAAGGCTTGGCTGTGAGGACTAAGAATCCACTTGGATCTTATTTCATTGAGACCCTATAGTACCTTCAATCTGCTCATTTGAAATTAAAGACATCTACCTTCAAATGTAGTAGAGAAAATTTGGGTACAGTTTTTTGAGTTTATGTTATAATCAAACGAAGTAGGATTTTAAACTTTGGCCTTTAAACAAGAGTGGATTTTTATTGGCTAAAAATTATAAAATGCTTGTTACTAGGAAGTTGGATGAGGCAAAAATAACTTCTGACGTATCCAAGACATCCCATCCAACAACAGGGATATTAGAGATGATGATCAGTTTCCACACTGACTGACATCATGCCCTGGCATGTCATGGTAATGTCCAGAAGACGTCCTTCTTGCCTTTTAAAATGCCTTGATAAGAAATAAAAATGCAGGATAATTGAAATGCTTTTTCTACATAAGCAATCTTGCTAGGCCTTTAGAAGTTAGTTCAAATTATGTTTTAAGATACTATCTAATCCCTTCAAAGTGCTCACAGACCTAGCATATCAGAACTAAAAGGAAAGCAAAATCAACTTTGGTTTGGATTCTTCAGTGTTTCAAGTATTTTTACATTTATTATTCTACTATGTCCTCATAGCCACATTGTGATTTCAGTACATTACCCACATTTTTACAAAAGAGTAGATAAAATCTCCTAGGAGTTAAGGGACCTGTCTGACATCACATAGCTAGACAGTGATAAAATCAGGACTTGGATTCAGACAATTCTGCTGCAACCTAGGCCATCAACATGTTTATTGAATTTGATCAAGCAAGAAAATCCAAGTTACTTTCTCCCTTTCTATGAGTACGGTGATAAGCATCTACTAGATGTTTAATAAGCATTTATTGAGTGAATGGGTGAATCATTCAATATCGTCTCCTCTTTTTGAGTTGCTAACTTGACTCTACCTCCATCTCTGCTTTTTCAGTGCCCTTATAACTGTAACACATTGCTACAGGATTATTAGAGATAATCCCCCTAATTCTCTGTTTTGCAGATGAAAAATTATGTCTAGGAATGATAGATGCCTTCCTAATGACTTTACAGGTAGCAGTGAGATCCCTATAGAAATTTGGGTTGCTAGCTGCAAAGAACACTTTAGTTCCTGCTAACAAAATACTTGGTTATGGGCTTTATCATGCCTCTGAAAATGCAGAATTTTAAAAGAAAACAAAAAAAAGGGGGGGGGGGAGAAGCTCAAAACTGTGACTCACTTGTCTTGGAATGCAAATACAATATTTCCTGAATCTATGGGACAGATAATAATATGATGTGTTTTTGTTACCTGGCACATAAAAAGTAACAGAGATTCCACACGCTGTTATGAATGTCATACACTTACTGTATTCTTTTTTCTTTTTTAAAAGATTTACTTATTTATTTATCTATTGAGAGTGTGCAGGAAATGGGGGAGGGGTAGAGGGAGAGAAAGAGACTCTCAAGTGGACTCCATGCTGAGTGTGGAGCCCAACCTGGGGTTTGATCATACAACCCTATCATGACCTGAGCCAGAATCAAGAGTTGGATGTTTAACTGACTGAGCTATCCAGGCACCCCACACTATGTACTTTTAATAGGCCTGCCATAATAAGGTATTACAGACTAGGTGGCCCAAATAACAAAAATTTATTTTCTCACAATTCTGGAGACTAGAAGTCCAAGATGTTGGCATCTTTCCTTTGTTCTGAGGGCCATGAGGAAGGATCTGTTCCAATCCTCTTTCCTTGACTTGTTTACAGCTGTGTTCTCTCTCTGTGTGTCTTTATATCATTTTCTCTCTTGCATCTGTGTCTCTATTTCCTTTTCTTATAAGGACATTGGCCGTATTGGATTAGGGCCCATTCTAATGATCTCATTTTAATTTAATTATCTCTTTAAAGACCCTCTTTAAATATAGTTTCATTCTGGGGCCTTGGAGTAAAAACTTGAATATATGAATTTTTGCACACTGCATAAGGCACACACACATGCACACACACAGTTAACCCTCAATAGGGAGATGTTTCTATTATTTAGGAAGTATAAATTTGATTTTCCTGAGCACAATATATACTTCTGGTGATCTTTGAACTCCTTCTTTAAGAGTTCTTTTGTGAGCCAAGACTGCAAGGAAATGCAGAAGTAGAAGGAAAGAAAAAATGTTCCAGAAACTGTAGGCTCTTTTTTATACTTGCCAGACTGCCAGGAAGAGACCAGGGCATGGAATCCTAAGGCCCAGGCTTGTGTCAGGATCCATCAGATACCAGCTGAGATGCTGACTGCCATGTAAGCTTGTTCTTTCATCTTTGAAATAATAATCCAGACATCACATGGTTTTTGTGAGAATTAAATGAGATAATGAATATAAAATCACTCTGTACATTCTAGAGAAGAGTTGGGATTTTGTTTTTAACAGACACCTTTCCTAGCAATCTCAGAGCAGAAACCTAATATTTGAAAGAGATGAAAATGAAACCACTTAGCTTGAAGAGGGAATGCGGAGTAGGACAGAACTGGTGCTAAAATCATTCACCAAGCTCCATCCTCCAGTAACTGAAGTCCTATCAATTCGTGGGGCTATTACTGAGAATATTTTTAAAATCTCTACCCTTAGGACCTATACAAAAGTTAGTTACTACTTTATCTTTTTTTTTTTTTATCATTTCATCAGTCCTGTGAGGTGGAATGACAGATTTTCAGTTTTTAAAAGTGAGGAAGCTAAAACCCAGTGAGCTTAAGTAACTGTCTGGTCTCCTTGAGCCCTGTATTTCTCAAATGAGCTATAGTAAAAGATTTATATTTTAAATTTTTCAATTTGCCATGGACAGATGCTTTTGTAAAATGAAATAAACATGAATTATGAGGAAAAATACAATCAAAAAGCTTATAAAATACAAGCTTGATTTTTTTTATTAGCTTCAATAGACATAAAAAAATTCTGCTGAATGTTATAAAAGTTTCTGTAGTCTACTCTCATTGCATTTGGATGAAAGCATCGGTGGCCTACACTTTGAGTAGTGCTGTTGTAAACAGTGTTGATGGACAGTGCTAAAGAACATATTCTGTGACCCAGGGTTAGTGTTGCTTCTCCTTTATATCACTGCTTTTTAGATCTAATATCCCTAACTCCAATTTCCTTATCTATTAACCCATATTAACCCAGAATCCTCATAGGATTCTTACAACATTCAGAAGACACCAAATAGACATCTGAAAGCTGGAAGGAACAAGCACTAATAATTTTAGCACAGAAATATTTAAATAAGATATAACAGTCATACTAAAAAACACTTAGACTTTATACACTGCACTATCCTGGTGAAGTATCCCAAACAAGCTAGTTGCAAAACTCACCCCCAGGGAGAAATCCAATGACTGCCTCTATGTTGAGTTTTATGTTGTATCCAGGGTGACTTATGGCCAGATTGTCCAGGGAAGTCCTGATATATACTCATTATAAATAGTGCATTTTCCCCTCTAAAAATTGGCTTAAATTGTACAAAGCAGATTAATCAGGAGAAAGGGTGGGCAAATGGGTAAGAATTCAAAAGGGTGAGGAGGTGGGATCTCAGAGATCTTGTGATGGGTGAACTAGCTTCAGTCAGATCAGAAAGCTGCACTTGATGCTTTTGTCTGTTTCCTTACATTTCATATCCCCTAAGTTTTCAAGGAAATCCCATCTGTCTCAGCTGTAGACACTCAAAATATATTTGAGTCATTTCATGCTTGAGACAACAATCAAAAAGGAGCACTGGTATCTACTCAGAAGACCAGCTAGGTCATGTCATGTAGAAGGTATTCAGAGAGAGAGAGAGAGATAGAGAGAGAGAGACTGGAAAAAGTGAGCCTGAGTGGGGCTGAGTCAGAGCCTCACCAACCAGTGGGTTTTGGCACTTGCTGTCTCTTGCCTAATGATGCAATGTCTTTTTTGCTATCTCTTGACTTCTATTTTTCTGCCTCTGAATCCCTAGTTACAGATTATCAGAGAGATCTATCTGGTCATGTTAATCTTCTACTTAAAGCCCATCAATGGCAACCAGTTTTTCATAAGAACTATCCAACATTTTAATATGCCAAGGCCATCTCAAACTTGGTCATTTCCTTTGTTTCCAACCTTAAGTGTTCTTTTCCTGATTTTTCTCTCTGTGTTCTATCAAGATGAACTATACAAAATCTCCATGTCAGTATTATCAAAAGCAGTCAAGTATCAGCATCTGATACAGTTTAACCTATTAGAGAGATAAAAGGGCTTGCATTTTTCCAAAAGGACCACTGCTCTGTCACATACCCTATATCTGTACATACGGTTTCTTTAGTGTTCATTCACCCCACAGATATGTATTAAGTACCTAGAATGTGCCAGAATCTCTTCCAAGCGTTGAGGAGGCAGAGGTATATAACTTATAGAGTCCCTGCCTCTTTGCATTGTACTGAGGGAGGTAGCCAATGGACACATGAGTATAAACAGTAAAATCAAGTGAGCAATAAAAGCTACTAGGAGAAACAAGCAGGTTGGAGAATGGAGCATGGTAGTAGAAAGAGTGCAAATTATAGTTCTATAGTCCTTTCCTCTTTGTTCCCATTCCCTAGTTTTGTTAATTCTTAAAACAGTCTGCTAAAGCATCACCTCTTTCATGTGGTGGACACTCCCCACTCCACAACAGGGTTTATTAATCCCACATACTGGATAATTAGCCTTCTAGAGGCTGATGTCATGATGTCCTCTAGCCCTTAATGTGGTACAATTGAAAGAACATAGATTCAAATTCAGACCTATGTTGAGTCCAGGACTCTCCTTTTATCGGAGCCTTGGTTTGCTCCACTGCACAATTAAAATACGAATACTCTTTTAGCTTCATGAAGTTTCTGTGATTCTCAAATGTGAAAGCACTTTGAGAATTACAAATTGCATTGCTAATTTTAAGGTGCTGTACAAATGTAACTGAGTATTATTGCCATGTCGCTACATGATCAACCAATGATATTTTGAAGACCGGGAGATCATCCCAATAGCTTCCCAATCATAAAAATAACTTTTAACTAAATGAGGCCATCATTCAAAAAGAATTTATTGCATATGCTATGTGGCAGATATTGTTCTAGGTGATGGGCACACAATCACTGTTTTTTTTTTTTTCATAGAACTCACTTATATTTTGGGGAAAATAATCTAAAAAAATGCAGACTATTATAGTAGGTATTGCTAAATACCATGGCATGATAATTTCTAAACTCAATTTGGCTTTCCCTAAGCCTTTCTCTTACATTAGCAATAGTATGTAAGGTTTTCCACCAATTAAATCTATCTGAAATCACCAAGTATTAAATTATATGGCCTCAGGAGATATAAACATAAGTAGTTTAATACAAAAAAAAAAAAAAGCATGGTAAAAAATAACAAAGAATGATCCCCAGGAGAAGTGTCAACTTTTCCACAAGGTTAATTAATCACTGCAAATGAGTGTAACTGAAACAGGCTACAGATTGATGTTGACTGCAAAGTTACAACTTTGAAAATCCCAAGCAAATAACAATTTAGCGGTCATAATCACAACACACTCATAATCAGTAAATCTTTAAGAGTACATATGAATTGAAGTAAAGGAAAGCAAAATAAACATCTAATTTATGTGTTGAAAATCTTTGTTATTTGAATGTATTACTCTACATTGAATCAGGTTTGTACAATTAAATAACATATTTCATAATACTTTCAACATGGACATTTTTATTTTCTGTTCCAGAGAAGTTATAGGAAAATGTATATCAAATTTTGTGGCCCAAACTCCAGCTTAATTTCTAAATTGTGCACAAAGACTCACTCTGAGAGATTAGTCCTTTTACCTTAAAACAGTAAGGTAATAAAAATTATCATTGAAATGGAAATGCTGTGCATATGGACTACTGTTGGTAATATCCCCCAGTGCTGACACATTTTTTTCAATAGTACAACTTAATCAAATATTAATGAAACTTACCCATTAACCTTTGTAAGCAACAGGCTTTGACAAAGGATGGACATTCCATTGGGAGTCTATCCTCTATGAAAAACCCATTTAAAAAGTGAGATATTTGGGATCCTGCCTTTGGCCCAGGGCGCGATCCTGGAGACCCGGGATCGAATCCCATATCAGGCTCCTGGTGCATGGAGCCTGCTTCTCCCTCCGCCTGTCTCTCTCTCTCTCTCTCTCTCTCTCTGTGACTATCATAAATAAATAAATAAATATTAAAAAAAAAAAAGAGTGAGATATTTCTTTTTGGATGCCATGTGAAGAAGTCAATGTAGTCAATCTGTATTATTAAGGATCTGATTCTGCATGGTCTACTGAAAAGAATTAGAGATTGAAAATTAGAAGATGGGTTGAGAGTCCCTTACATGTCATATTCAGTACCTGTAAAATGCAGATGCTGAGAAGATGATTAGAGTCATTGATGCTTTTTTTTAATAAATTAATTTTTTATTGGTGTTCAATTTACCAACATACAGAATAACACCCAGTGCTCATCCCGTCAAGTGTCCCCCTCAGTGCCCGCCACCCACTCACCCCCACCCCCTGCCCTCCTCCCCTTCCACCACCCCTAGTTCTTTTCCCAGAGTTAGGAGTCTTTATGTTCTGTCTCCCTTCCTGATATTTCCCACACATTTCTTCTCCCTTCCCTTATATTCCCTTTCACTATTATTTATATTCCCCAAATGAATGAGAACATACATGTTTGTCCTTCTCCGATTGACTTACTTTATGCTTTTTCTATTACAGTTAGGCTTGCTTATTCTTAAACAAAATACTGTTGCCACCAAAAGATACATTTGACACCCCTATCATATGCTGGATCTTGTGACAGGAATGCAAAGATAAATAAAATGTAGTGACTGAACTCAACAAGGTTATTTTGAACTCAACAAGGTTAAAGGCAGGTAGAAAGGTGGATGAAGAGAATCAAGGCAGACTTGGATAACAGGTCATTGGAGGTTCTAAAGAAGCCCATAGAAGCACACTTAAAAATCAAATTTAGGAGTGAAGGCATCAAGGAAGTTCCCATAAAGGAAGTGATCATGCTTCTCCATGGGTTTTAGACTTTCTCTGAATACCAGTCAGTCTACTTGGCATCTGTACTTCATTAACTCATGGGCCATTCAAACTTAACAAAAATACAAGAGATTATCCCTTCTCATGATAGTAAGAAGTCTTCTCCATGATAGTAAATAAAACCTACATGTTTCTATCTACCACTGCTGAGAAAAAAAAAAATTAGGTGTCATTTTTTTCCCTTCTTTTCCTTCTATTTTCCATTCGATTCAATGGCGTAGAGTAGCTCTAAAAATAATTTGAATTTGATCACTCCTTAGCATCTCCCAAGCTCCAGCCTCAGAGCAAGCCACCTTTCTCTCTCCCAGCCAACTTCAGGGACCTGCAACCAGTCTCCCTACTTCTACTCTCCACATAACTAACAGAATGCTCTTTATAAAGGATACATCAGATTATCTTGTTCTTTTGCTTACAACTCCAAATGGCTCCTTTTCACATCAAGCAAAAGAAACCATTTATAATCCAAAGTAAGCCCCTCCATAGCTCTTCCAGGAAGACTTCTCTGAATGCCATCAAGAGATCTGGGCTAGGTGCCCACTCCCACCAATTACCTGCTCCCACAATGTTGTATGCACACCACACTCACTGCACTTTCCACACTGCACTGCACTTATCTGTGTAAATTCCTAACAGGTTGTAAGCTCCTTGCACATCTAATACACAGGGAGATTCACGAGGGTAGATGCCACATTATTCCATGGTACAAACATAATTTATGAAACAAACAGCAATTATTATTTCTGCACCTATATGTTTGTGGGAGTTTTAAATTATTTCTAACAGGTCACAGTTTCCTTGAATAAATCTTGATAGGTCCTAAGTGTTCATTCTTTACTTTTTTTTTTTTTCTTGCTCATCTCTACTCTAGAAGAAAAAACTCAATTTCCTGCTTCTCTTGCAGCTAGGAGCAGCTATATCATACAAATCTAGCCAATAAAATGAGAGCTATATTCTTCTCGCTGTGTCCATGAGCTCCATCCATTCCTATTCTTTAGGAAGATAAGACACACATATACACTAAATCAGAGGGATTTGGTGGAAATTAATTCTCAGGTCAAAATGCTCTGTAAATCTCAGAAGACAAATGCCTCAGTAGATTGAACCAGAAAAATACTGATTAAAGGACCAGGAAGGAATCTCAGTCATGAGAGAGTCTGAGAAGAGAAGGATAGAAGGCATTCAAAAGTCTTAAACTGTTGCTTTCACCTCTGTATGGAGGATGGAGACATATCAGAAGGGAAAACAATTAAACAACAAATAGATGGCAACATATATTCAAAACTAAAGACTGAGGATGTATACTGCTTCTAAAGTATTCATCACAGTTAGTCAATATACAAAGCTTCTCTATTGAAAGGTCCCTCTGATTTCTGACTTTAGGAGTTTTTGTCTCTTTCAGACAGTACCTTAGTTTGTTTCCCTGCAAAGCAGAACTTGATCCAGGGATTTGTGTGCAGGTAGTTTATTTGGAAAATAATCCCAGGGAGCAGGAATGAGGGCGTGGGGAAACTAAATCAGAGCAGGAATGAAACCTGATAGGAGGGATGTTTCTGCTCTAGGCAGAGGAGTTTGGGTTTTGGGGGGACTTCTGAGGAGTTAATACATCCCAGAATTTTGGCCTGAAGGAAAGGAAACTGGGGTCATGTATCCATTGGTTTCTATCTTGTGTTGGTTGAAGATTGTCTCTGGGATATTAATAAATCTGCTTTTCTGGGGTACACTTTTGCACAGGTCTCTCTGACTTCAGAGAGGCTATCTTCCAAGGCAGGAAGTAGCAAGACTGGCATTAGAGGTAGGGCTTTATCCTAATCTGAGTGTGGGCTCATGTGGGACTGTCCACTACAGTGGGTGAACTCAGAAGTAGGCAGAAGGGGCATGTTGTGAGACACAGAGCACATCTGCTACAGGCAGAAATTCCTAGTGTTTGGATGCTATCAAACTCCTTTTCTAGTTTCTGGCCTCTGGTACTCCCTAACTCATGGATAGTTCAGAAAAGCAGTCTTTCACACATGTGGCCCCATAAAATCTTAATACTGTTGTCTCCTGCAAGGAAGACACAATCAGTGTTTGACTATCACAAGTTCTGGACACTGAGCACTGTCCTCCTCAAAAGTCCAGGACTAACCATTGAAGCTATTTGGGGCCTGGAACCCTCCCTCTGCCTCACTTCCTGCCCCAGGGAGCTCTTGCTTTCATCATAAACATTGTCTTCCTGGAACTTTGCATATGACAGATGCCATGCTGAATGATTTGTAGACATGGCCTTATTTTATTCTTATGGCAGCCTTTATAGGGTGGTCATCATGGTCCGCATCTCCTAGCCAGGAATCTCAGAAGGAAACTGTGCAAGTTGGTAGGTAGCAGGGTTAGGGTTTGAACCCAGGTCATGAGAACTCCCAAAACCGTGGTCTCCACAACCATACCTTCCAAACTCTATGTTTATCTCCACCCTGTCACTACCAATGTCACCCCACTTGGCCTTCAACCTGGACCCTAGATAGTGCTCCACTATTGAAGTTGAGGGCTGGTTACACTGAGGTCACTGAGGTCTGTCAAAGTTAGCCCTCACTTTCCCTCTGGAGTTCTCTCCCCTGTGACAGATGTGTATCTGCTCTCTGTCTCAAATGTCCCCAATTAGAGTGACTTCATGGCTTCTCTTAGCAGTGTGTTCCATTGCCTAACTGCTCCCAGTGGTCTAACATTTTCCCTGATATTTAGCTTCGATATTCCTCATTGCAGCTTACAGCTTGTTAATTCTCATTCTGCCCTTGTTGATTAATACGAAGACTGATCCCTGCCCTTCTCACAATATCTTTTTATGAACGTGTCGGCAGAATGATGGCTCCCTTCAGCGGCCGTTCCTCCAGCCTGAGCTGTTCCAATTCTATTAACCTCCCCACAGAGGTCTCACTCTCCAAGTCTGGGACTATTTGTGTCCCTCTCCTCTCAACTGTGTCAATTAGCCTATGTCCTTGGATAATTTATAGTGTCCAAAAGGGAGGCCAGGCCTGGAGAGGCAGCCAACTCCAGGCAGAGACAGGCATGATGCTGTTGAAATTCACTTACTCCTTTTGCAAAGTGATATCTTAATTATTTTTTCCCTGAGGCAGACAGCCAAGATTTCTCCCTCTCAATGTCCTTTTTATGAACTTGAAATTATAGACTGTGGGAGCTGATTTAGACTTTCTGGATCATCTCCCTTATTTGGAAGTGAACAAATTGAGGTGTAGAGGAAATGAGGAGAGTGCCCAAGGCCACTCAGAGGCTCAGTGATGGAGTGAGAATGAGGACCAGCTCTGTAGTCTTCCTGGTCAATACTCATTTCAGGGCAGCCTTCGGTCTGAGCTTGTGAAAATGATACACTGGGCTCCACCAAAGAAATGGGATCTAGAAAGGTGTTGTTGTTGCAGGCAGTGGACCAAGGAGGTGCGTGGAAAAGAGGAGTGCAGGGCATCAGATGCTGAGGAATGTAAGGGTGGATATGATTGGTAGAGTTGGCAGCAGAGATCTCATTACAGTGTGAGGAACACTTTTTGTGGAGAAACGGGAACATGGACGGATGATATTGAGTTGAGAAGATAATGAGTACTAAGAGAAAGTTATTCAGATTTGTGAGAGGGCTTTTTGAGAAAACATTTTAAGATGGTGATGTAATAAAATATAATAGTTAAGACAACAGACTTTGGAATAGACAGATTTGATTCTATGGTTTGCTATCTAATAGGTATGCTTAGTCAGTTTACCTAACCTCTCTGAACTTATTTGCTCATCTGGAAAATAGTAACAAAATAAAAAATAAACATTATATTTATAATAATTAATTATACGTAATATAACATATGTCTATGTATTATAATTATGCTATGTATATGATATCATATGCTGTATTATGTTATATATATTATAATATAAAATAATAATAAAAATTTAAAATAATAATAGGGATAAAAAGGGCTTATATTCAACGCAATAGTGAACTCCAAAAATTCTCAATACTGTGTCTGGCATATTGTACATGTGTGAGAAATATTAGCTCCAGCAAATGGTGTTTATTTGTCCTTTTATCACTGTCATCATCATTACCCCAGTTAAGCTAATTCAAACCCTGACTTCATTTCTGGAGTTTTCTACTTGGCTACCCACCTTCTTGCTTTTAGCAGGTAATGCTTTCCTCTCTTCCTTCTCCCAACTTTGCAGATAAAACAGAGATCATCAGATGGAAAATAATTTACTTTGCTGTCTTTATAATGGATGAGGTCACTAATTTTCATGCATTCCTCCTAAATTAATTTCATGAGAAGATTTTTTTTTTTTTAAAAACCATGCCTTCAATGTGTCGCTTGGAAATCTCCTCAGCTATATCCCAGTCCATTAGTTCATTGCGTACAAGTTCTACTTCCCACATGGCTGTAGGACACAATTTCATGAAGTTTTCTGCTCCCTATACCAAGGTATGCCTTTTATCCAAATTCCAATAACACATTCCTCATTGTCTTCTGAGACCTCATCATTGGTGCCTTTGTTTTTCATATTTCTAACAATAGTATGTTTAAGGCAATCTAGGTTTTTTTTTTTTTTTCCTGTTATACATCTCAAGCCTCTTACAGCTTCTACCTCTCTCCAATTCTAAAGTCAATTCCACATTTTGGGGTATTTGTTGTAACAATATCACACTTTTTTGCACCAAAATCTGTATTAGATTGTTGTGGCTACTCTAGCAAATTAATTGATGGCTTAAAATAACAGAAATTTATCCTTAGAATTCTGGAGGTCAGAAGCTTGAAATCCACGCATGGCTGGTGAGCCAGAACCAATGTGTCATGAAGGCTGCATCCTTCCACAAACATATTCTGGTGGCTGCCTTCATTCCTTGGCTTGTGGCTCCTTCACTCCAGTTTCTTGTTTCCATAATCACATTGTTTTATCCTCTTCTCTGTGTGTTGCGTTTCTCTATCTCCTTCTTATAAGGATGGTTACTATTGTGTTTAATAATAAGGGCATTATTATTGCAACCAGATAATCTAGGATAATCTATTGCAACCAGATGAAGGCCCCATCTCAAGGCCCTCAATCACATCTGTAGCAATGCTTTTCCCATATAAGGTAACATTTAAAGTTTCTTGGTATCTTTGGGATGATTATTCAGTCTATTGTACAACCATACCCATCCTCAATGGATACAATTTTTTTCACCTCACATTTTAAAAAAGAATACAATAACAACTATCAACATGAATACATAAAATTGCTAAGCACTGTGGCTATGCAGTGTATTAGACCTCAGATGTGAATGATCTTATTTGATCCTCAGAATGGCACTTTTTGGCCAGTATTATTACAGCCATTTCATGGTTAGAGGCAAAGAATGGTAAATCATGTAACTAATATCTAGTGGACCAGTAGTGCAACTGGAGTTTGTCTACTTCTAAAGTCTGAGTTTTCCTTGTGTCCAATCTACTATGCTCCATAGCTTTGGTAGTAGGGCCTTTTGGAGGTTTGAGAGATGTCATACACGAAGAAAACAAAGAAGCCTTAGAAGTATAAGACTTAAGAATGATGAACATTTTTACTTTAGCTTCTTTCAGCAACGATGCTGCTGTCATTCATTCTTGGCAGTCTGTTACATGTGTGTGGCCATGGGTGTGCTTTCAGCTGACCACATTGGTCACTGGGCTGTGACCACACAATTCACAGATGGAGTTAGAAACTCAAAGAAGGTTTCATCCACACAGGGCCTTCTCAGAAATATTCTCAGTGACTACACCCTATCTATCTTCCTAGATTTAATGAGCTGAGTTTAGGAAACATCTTGGTCTGGCTCTAGCCTTCAATTCCTGCTTAGTCATTCACTTTTCCTACCCTAATTGTCTTGAAAAACAGGACACATGGCTTGGCTTATGTCTAGAATAAAGGTAAAACATGTTCACATTTAAATAAAAAAGGAATAGAACGTTTTAAGAGTACCAAGGTAGGTAGAGTGAAGGAGTATGATGGGGTATGAAAATGAAGTAGATAGGATTTTCTATGGGTAGGTTTCAAAAGGAAGTGGTGGTTATGGTTGGTCTCTAAATAGAAGTAAGTTTGGCTGCTTAAGGATTGCAATATCTGGGGAAAGAAAAAAGATACTTTAGCTAGGTTGAAGGGCAGGAATGTGTAGCATCTTGAAAAGAACAAGTAACTTCATTTGACTTACGTGTCAGGAAGGAAAGAAAGGAGAATTAAGTTTAGGTGTATAGATACAGGACTGTCAGGTTGTCTGTTGGACTTTGGACTTCATTGTGTTTGAAATGTGCAATGGAAGATGAGTCACATCATCAAAGATATTCTTACTGCAATAACAATCTGATAACTGTTGGTGGAATGGATTAGACAGGAAGACACTACTGGCAAGGAGACAGTTTAGAAAGCCATGAGGGCAACAGTAGGAAGAGGAGACACAAGGGAATGAGGACCCACCATACTGCAAAACTAAATAAAACTTATAGGATGTGACATCTGCTTGATTATGTGGGTTAAGGAAAGAAGCATGAGTCCAGAGTTCTAGGTTAGTTGATTGGGAGTACAGATGTACCAGCTAAGTTTCTTTGCAAGTGGTAAGACATACACTGACTCACTTTAACAAAATGTATTTTTTAAAAATATTTATTTTAAGGATTTAAAGATTACTCACAGATTGAAAGGACACATTAAAAATGAGGACTTAGAAAGGACAGGAATGAGAAAACTCTAGGAATAAAAGCATGGCTTAATGAGACCACATCCTTCAGGGTGGATCAATTTGAACCCTTTAGCACCCATGATCATTCCATTAAAGATCCAAATTCCAAGGACACCTGGGTGGCTCAGTTGGTTAAGCAACAAACTTGTGATTTCAGCTCAGGTTGTGACCTCATGGGTCATGGGATTAAGCCCTTCGTTGGGCTCACCACTCAGTGAGGAGTCTGCTTGAGATGCTCTCTTCCCATATCCCCATATTTTTCTCTCTTTCTCTCAAATAAGTAAATAAATCTTTAAAAAAAATCCAAATTCTACAGAATTAGGGAAGAGGGAGTGAAGAGTTAGATTTATTGGTTGCATGCCTTTGGCCAAGAGGGCAATACAGCTTGACTAATATGCCCACCAAGACTGCATGTAATAAATAAGAGGTAGTTTCTTAAAGGAAGCTTGAAGTATTACTATTAGAAGCAAGGAAGAATGCTGACTAGTTGAAAAGCAAGGATATACACTTCCGAGAGCTAAAAGTCATATAGAAAGCTTAAACTGGAATCAGAATATGTGAAAATCACTTAAATTCTGACTGTATAGATTATTAAGAACAAATGCACATAATAATGGTAGTATAGTAGTTTGCCTCATTTTAGGAGAAATACCTCTATGGTTGAGGTAAATTATATTAACGAGGCTCCTTTTATTCCTATTTTTCTAAAGTTGTTTTCTGAAATAGTCATGAAATATTGCCAAATATATACTTGACAATGTTGTAGTATTTTTTACTATGGGCTAAATTTGCTGGAGTTTTAGAAAATAATTGGCATGACATTCATAAGTGGAAATATCTATACTTTGATTCTTTTCATCTTTAATTATAGGCTTACTTTGTTATATTTCATATCATATTACTTCTGGTTTAGCCTGATAAATTAGCAGTATTTCTCTTTATATTCTCTGAACAAGTTTAAATGATGTATAAATAAATGTGACTTTAACTTGAAAGTGCAGCGACATAAAATTATGTGAAATTGGAGACTTTTGGGCAGTAATGTGTTTTATGCTTTTTTTCTCTTATTCCATGGTTGTTGGGCACTTGAGACTCTCTAAATCTTCTTGTGTAAGCTTTGATAATTTACATTTCTTTCAGGGAGAGCATGCATTTTATCCATGTGCACCAAACTATTTGCATCAAGTCATTTGGATATAAAATAGAGAAAACATTTAAGAAGAAATTTGAGGGGTGCCTGGGTTGCTCCATCTGTTAAGTGTCTGCCTTCAGCTCAGGTCATGATCCCAGGGTCCTGGGATATAGCCCTGCATCAGGTTCCCTGCTCAGCAGAGAGTCTACTTCTCCTTCTCCTATTTATTGCCTGTTGCTCTTCTTGCTTGTACATCTTTTATCTTTCTATGTCAAATAAATAAATAAAATATTTGAAAAAGAAGAAGCTTGAAAATGTATAGTGTGTGTGTGTGAGAGAGAGAGAGAAATCTGTAGTGTTTGGATGAGACTGGCAAGACCTGGGATGAAAAAGCAGGTAGAGAATGGTGACTGAGTTAAGTTAGGAGCTGGAAATAGAATAAAAATAATAGTTAAGTATAAACACTAGAATAAGCCAAGAAATAGGAGGTTGAACATTTGCATTAAATTCAATCAAGGAGATCAGAAATCAAGAAAGAGGAAGTGTGTCCAGATACGATGGGTAGAATGACAGGTGATCAAGAACCAAGATCCTGGGTGCTGGGAAGTTTCCAGAGGAATATTTCAGTGTCCTGTGCCTCAGATAAACACAGAAATGTATTAGTCATGGATATTTTGATTAAAAACAACAACAATAACAACAGCAAAACAACCCTTTTAAGTTAGCCAAGGAAAATGGATTGGCTCACTTGACTTAAAGCTATCCAAGGGCTAAGACAATCTGGTACAAAACTCTGTCCTCTTCATTTCTTGTCTCTGCTTTCTATTCTGTTGGCCCCATTTCAGGCAAGCAAGCTCCATGCAGTATTAAAGATAACTCTAGAAGTTCTAGGCTTTCTTGGAACTTTGTGTAATATCTGAGACTGTAGCTATGCTTTTTCCAGATTGTTGTACAAAATTCTGAAGGAGATTTTGATTGACTTTGCTTAGTCGTGGAACCATCCTTGCATCAATGCTGTGTCCAGAAGATGGATATATTCTGTTGGGCCAGGCCTGGTTCCCACATTCAACACTGAAATGGGAAAAGGACTAACTCTAAGAATAAAGAATAGGGAGATGGGCCTCCCAAAAAAAGATGAGCATTTCTCCTCAAATAATTTTGACTCTTTTTTTGTATAATTATATATTTAAACAAATGGGAAAAGAACATAGAGGGAATAGAGGGAGATTCTGGAAACTGGTTAGTTGAGGATTTCACTAGGACAAAATAATTCATAAATAATTTGCAACTAGGAAGTTAGTTAATCACTATCACAGAATTTCTTGAATTCCCTGGCAAAAATGTTTGGTATTATTATTTAAGCAATAAAGAACCACTGAAGATATTTGATTAGGCAAACACGTTGTGTAATGGCTTATCTAGAAAGATGGCCACCAATAATTCCTCTTCTTCCAGTATATGCATGCTGCTCCTCTCATGAAAAGGTAGACCACTTGAGTCTATCTGACCTTGTTATCTGCTCTACTTCATGTAACGTGGGAGTAATGAAGTTCTAGTTTTCCAAGCATAGGTTTTCAGAGGACTTGCAGTCTTCAGTTTTGCCTGGAGGAAGACCCCTGTGCTATAGAAAGTGATTCGGGATACCCTGCTGGTAAGATAAGCCACAAGAGAGAGCTAGACCAGGAGGTGAGGAACTAAGGCATTTCTGCCAACATCCAGCACAAGAATGGTAGACATAAGGATAGTTGCCTTGGGTTTTCCAGCACTAGTCAAGTTACTCCAGGTGATGCCTTGAAAAGAGAGAGACCTAACTTCTCAGGTCACTTCCAAGTCATTCATTCCAACTAAAGCCCCAGCTGTCGTGGAGCAGAGATGAGCCTATCTGCTGAGCTTTGCTTGAATTCCTGACTCAGAGTGGTGAACAAATAAAATGGCTATTGTTTTAAGCCACTAACTTTACAATTTTGTTATTCAGCAATAGGCAAGTGATACACTATGTGGGGAAAAAAAAGGCAGCACACTAAGTAGAAGACAACCTGGTTCTTTCATTAGAAGGAGAGAGAACGAAGGTTAGGGATATAAGACATTTCATTGTCATAGCTAGTGTGAGGTGATGAAGTCCGGAACTGGGGCAATATTATAAAAAAGTATGCTAAATGGCCTTTGTTTTTCCTGCTTATGAGAATGTTACCAGGCTCTCGTCCATCTCTGGATTTTTAACTGTACATCATGTTGTCTGGGAGATAGTAGGTGACTTGTACAGTTGAACAAACCAGTGAATGAAATTTGTTTTACTTTCTTCTGTCCATTTCAGCATCCTCTAATGGCTGAGAATAAATTTAAAAAAAATCAAATACAAATGTACATACATATGCACTCACATTTGCTGTTTAAGAGTAGTAATTATTCTTGTAAATGTTTTAGTAGGGGTAGATTAAAATTTATGGCAAAAATAAATATAGTAGCCGGATTTGTGGGCTATTAATGTCTAAATTATATCTTGCTCCTGGGAAACATGGTGCACTATAGGGGCATCAGTAGAGGGTTTTTATCTGAGTCCATACATTTGCTTTCTCATTAACTACGTGACTTTAAATAAGTCACTTAACTTCTCTATATCTCATTGTCAGGATAATTCTGTGCTTTGTGGGATTGTTGAGAGCATTTGATGAAATGCATTGGTAAATGAAACTAGATGCCTGACACATGGCTGGCACCTAAAATATATTAATAGATTGAAATAAAGATTTAAAAATGATATTTTGTAATGTATACATTATTAATATAAATCCCTGTTTTATAATTACATGGCCAATGTATTCTTTCACTTCACCCTTTTACTTTTTAATTAGCTTTTCTTCCCTTTTATTAACAAGTAAAAGAACCCATTTTAATTAATTCTTCTGATTACATTTCCAGGGTTACCTTAAGTAGCTGAGTAGAATCTTAGACATATGAAATAATGACCCAATTTAAATTGCTGTGTTTTTGGAAAGCACTGGAAAAGAGGAAAGCACTTCAAAGTAATTAACATGAACATGCTCAATTACGTTTCTGTATAGGATGCCAACAGTGCTGCCTGGAAATTCTGAAATTAGGAATCTCAGAATCCCCCATTGCTAGCACAATGGAGTCCTCAGGTATCCCCCTCTTTTCTCTCAAGATGGTCTTTTAGGGAATTATTAAGTATTAAAAGGTTAAAAACTAAGAAAACAGTAGCAAAGAGGGGTAAAAAAGTTCTCCCATCAGGCCAATGGTGGAAGGGTAGGGTCACTGAATGTAGCCTTATTTCTGCTGGCCATGTTTCTTTCCTACCCAAGCTCCAAAGTAAGCGGACTGTGTAAGCAGGAATGAAATACACAACCCCCTTGTGACTGTGAGCAGCAAAGCATTCTCCGTTTGTGGTTTTCTTCAAATGAGGCTGCTTGGAATATGTGTTTGAAAACACTGAGACTCTTTATTAATCAAGCACTTCACTCGCCCTGCCAGCATAACGTTTCATTGATGTCAAAACTCCCTTAAAAATGGTTTTGGAACCACTTCTTGTACACAGACTTCAACAGAAGAAATATTTTTGGAATTGTAAATAGAATAATTGAGGCAAATATTTGCCCATTTGGAAAGCTTCTGTAATGGCTTTAATTTTCAGTTGCATTTTAAATATGTAGATCTGGGCATTGGTGGTAGGTACAAGAGGCAAGAATGAAACACACCTCAAGAACTGGACTTTCCTCAGAGATTTAAGCTATCAAATGGATAGAGAAACTGAGTCAGAGGAGAGATATGAAAAATTTCTTTGAAAAAGTAGATTAGATCTCAGGCAGGTACAAGCAGTGATTAGAGTTAACTTATACAAAAAAAAAAAAGAAAAAAAGAAAGAAAGAAAGAAAGAAGAAAGAAAGAAAGAAAGAAAGAAAGAAAGAAAGAAAGAAAAATAAAAAGGATTTGCCAATCAGAAAATAATTTGCTCAGCAGAAAATAAAGAAAAAGAGAGTCATAGAGGCAAGCATTGCCGAGGTGCACTGCATAGAGAATGCCTAGGCCCTGAGCCACAACCTACCAGGACCTAGAAGCTGGTCCATTGTAATGATACAGATGATGACATCAGGGTACTCTCCCCATATAACCTGAAATATCTGAATTATATAGGAAATACCCATATTCTGATTCCACATACTTGACAATCTATTTTTCTATGTAAGTCTTTTTGTAAGGAGACAATACATCTCCAAACTACTTGGGAATTCTAATATGAATTAAGATAGGTCATCTCCTTGTAGATGAGTAGACAGGCATCTTATGTTTCAACAGTTCCTGTGAGCTCATAAGTGTGTCTATCCAAAAAGATGGATCTACTCTCGGTGTGTTTGCAAGTCATGATTCTAGGCCTGTGAGTTGAGGGCTAGAACTTGGGCAGTGTAAATTCACCTCGGTAGGGCAGGTTTTTTATTTTTATTTTTTTTAAGGCTTAGGATATTTATTAGAGAGGTTCTCTTGGTATCAACACCTGGGCAGGAAGAAGGAGAAAGTAGAATGGGGTCCAGGGAGAAGTCCTGACTCCACAGGGAGCTCTGCAGCAGAAATGGCCACGGAGCAAGAGTATCAAGTGTTGGGTTTTTATGCTTCTGCTACAGGCTGTCATTGTATGTGGGCCATTCTGGGACAGGTGTCATCTTGGACCAGACAGCTCTCTGCCACCACAGCAATCTCTGAAGGGGCTAACAGGCTGTCTACTGGTAGTCCTTTCAGTAGCTGGGATAAATCAGACCTTGAAAGAGGATCTGGAGAATCATGGATGCCAGATTTATATAGCAGCACAATGCAGGGGTTCTTGATGCGTGGACAGTTCTGTAGATCAGAAGGTGGGAAGTAGCTGATTATCTGTGAAGACTTCTGAAATAAAGAAGGTAGTTTTGATTTTCATCGCTCTTGCTCCAGAAGTGTACTGTTGAGCAAGTTAACCTCTCATTTTCTCAGGCTTATTTTTCTCACCCTATGGGAAAGAGACATTCACTTTTCAAGGTCATTGTGTTTTAGACACTACTGGTGACTGTTACGCTCCTGACGCCCATTTCTGTTCTGAAGTTTTATCATGCTCTACAAGAACATCTTTGGGATGTCTACAAGCCTAGGACCTTGCTCTGACTACAGTCCACCTCTCAGTCACAGGGGTGACTCCCACAGCTGTGTTTGCATTCTTTGATTCCCTTTCTCTACAGATGATATTACCTGCTTCAAGGAAAATAACACTACGCTCATTAGTTCATTTCACTCATAAGTGTTGCATGGACCACAATGGCTCTAGCCAACCACTATGGAATATCTTTAATTGATGGGATGTGTAGGCTAGGGTGCCTGTTTCATAGTTATGTTTAAGCCACATACAAAAAGAGATGAATAGATCAAGAAGCAGAAAAACAAAACAGAAAAAAATTAGTTGACCATAAAGTTGAGGGTCCACTTCTGGGTTCTCTATTCTGTTCCACTGATCTATATGTCTGTTTTTGTGCCAGTACCACACTGTCTTGATGACCACAGCTTTGTAGTACAACCTGAAATCTGGCATTGTGATGCCCCAGATATGGTTTTCTTTTTTAAAATTCCCCTGGCTATTCGGGGGCTTTTCTGATTCCACACAAATCTTAAAATAATCTGTTCTAACTCTCTGAAGAAAGTCCATGGTATTTTGATAGGGATTGCATTAAACGTGTATATTGCCCTGGGTAACATTGACATTTTCACAATATTAATTCTGCCAATCCATGAGCATGGAATATTTTTCCATCTCTTTGTGTCTTCCTCAATTTCTTTCAAAAGTGTTCTATAGTTTTTAGGGTATAGATCCTTTACCTCTTTGGTTGGGTTTATTCCTAGGTATCTTATGCTTTTGGGTGCAATTGTAAATGGGATGGACTCCTTAATTTCTCTTTCTTCAGTCTCATTGTTAGTGTATAGAAATGCCACTGACTTCTGGGCATTGATTTTGTATCCTGCCACGCTACCAAATTGCTGTATGAGTTCTAGCAATCTTGGGGTGGAGGCTTTTGGGTTTTCTATGTAGAGTATCATGTCATCGGCAGAGGGAGAGTTTGACTTCTTCTTTGCCAATTTGAATGCCTTTAATGTCTTTTTGTTGTCTGATTGCTGAGGCTAGGAACAACAACAACAAACTATCTGGTGGCAGAATGAAAAATTTAGATACAAATCTCAATTGATCCTGAAAATATTCCCTTTCTTGCCCTCAGTAGCTTATGAGGCCCAGCTTCTCCACCCTTATTTTTCCATAAGATATAGCTGTTACTGTTCCAGTAATTCCAACAACCTCCCAATCCCCATGAATTGAAGCTGCTTTGAGTGAGTTGTTGTTATATGGTGACCAACAGATCTTTGTCCTTTGATCTCTGATCTGAAACCACAAGAGGCAAGGCAATCATCATACTCTGTGTAGAAAGTCGTAGAGGGAGCACAGGGTTATCAGCTTGTGGAAAAGAACTGGTAACTAATATTCCTTCATCAGAAGACTGGCAAATTGCTTCTAGACACTGCACTCTCAGAAGTCATCTCTCTTCAAATACATTTCTGAGGAGCTGCTGAAAAACCCAAGTGTTGGGCTATTGGTGCCTTTGAAAAAGGCCAGTGTTGCTCTAACAGGTACGGCTGAAGTTTGCCTCCTCACAGCAGACACATTTGTTATTTTTCTTCCATCAAACACTTCACACCAGGGTGGAGAGAGGTGTTCTCTGTCCCCTGATGCTTGTTCAGGTATATTTTTGCAGAGGCTGACACTCTGAGCCTGGCTGTGACCTGACGATGTGATGACACCAAGCTCCCTCAATTGTCAGGGCCCCCTGAGAAGGGCCCTGAGGCCAGGAGTTCTGTGCAGAAAGGATGAGCTTGTGGAAAGAAATCTACACTCACCACTGTTACATCTAGCGCAACAGTAGGGAAGGTCCTCAGTGTAAGTGGCAAGCTCTGTCTTCCCAGACTCTTCCCAACTAACATGATAAGGGTCCTGAGTAAGACCTTCCTTTCAGACATCTGTAGGGAGACAGCATGATGTGATGGAATGAGGGCTGGGTAGGAGACCTGGGAACAGGATCAATGTCTATAACTAGCAGAATAATCTAATTATTGGCAACCTTTCAGTTTCCAAAGCCTCAGCTATGAAACAGAATTGTGGTAAGGATTAAGTAAGAAATGGAAAGAAGAAAGGATGATATAAATTAAGGCTGTATTATAGTCTCCAATTTTCCCTTTAATTACTCTATTTTGTTCTATTAGTAAATAATCCATAACTGGCTTTCTGCAAGGGAATAAGATTGTCTTTTGATGGTCATTGCTGTCTTTGTGTTCTTTTGTAGGCCTTTCAAGGGTACATCTACTCCCTTAATTCTAATGCAATGTAGATCTCGGGATAACATTATACTAATAATTGTTATTATTTATTGAATTTTTATTAGACACTAGACAAAATTCTTGCACCATTACTAATCCTCACAGCAGCTTTTTGAGATGGGTACTATTGTTATCTGTGTTTATTTTTTTAATTAAAAAAAATCCACAGAGCAGGTCAGAAACTTGTCTTGGGTCACGAGAATACTAAATAAAAGACATAAGACTTAATCCAGTGAGGGACAGAGAGCAAGAGTTAGAGGAAGATTGTCAAAAGTTACAAACTTCCAGGTATAAGATGAATAAATACTAGGAATGGAATGGACAACATGATAACTATAGCTAACACTATTGAATGGTATCTGGGGAATTGTTAAAAGAGTAGATCTTAATAGTTTTCAACATGAGGAGATTTTTCTCTTTTCTTTTTATCGTATGAATATGAGATGATGGGTATCAACTAAAACAATTGGAGCAATTGTTTCACAATACATGTACACCAGAGCATCATACTATATACCTTAAAGGTATATGGTGATGTGTGTCAGTTATTTCTCAATGGACTAGGTGAAGGGGACACTTGAACCAGGACTTCTCAACTCTAAGTAAACAATTCACTTCATAGCTATATCAAATGTGATGTAGACTGTGCCATTATGGGGATTTCAGATACATGGCATAATAAGTCAGGGAAGCATGATGGTGAAGGGCAATGGGGGTAGGAGAATGTAGGGTGTAACAGTTCAAACTGTTGCTAAATGGGCTCACAGTGTGCCCTTCTAGTTAGTTTTAAGCCAGGGTCCTGTAGTTAGTTTTAAGCCAGGGTCCAAAGACCATCCCATGATCAGAAGTAAGATAGTAAGCTAGGGAATTATAGATAGATAGATTATATAAACAAAATATTCCTGGTTGTCAGTAGTGAGGCAGAGCCATGTTGGAGTACAGAAAGATGTGTCCCAGCAGGACACCACCTGGCTACTAGCCACATGGAGACCATGATTTAGTTCCTCAGAAAGGTAAGCAGGGTGATAGCAAAGATCCGATGGTCATGAAAGTCTCATACAGTAGGGGGCATTGGGTCTATGACAGAGTAATTTAACAGTTTATAGGGTACTTGGACCTACTGGCTCCATAAAAACTCTACCTTTGGAGGGACATCTTACTACCACCATTACTTCCCACCAACAGATGATGACTTTACCACCGCTATTCTTTCTAACTCAGAAAAAAGTATTTGGGTGGAAACTTTAGTTCAGTTCAACAAATATTTATGGAGCACCCTTCTGTGCCAGGCACCATGCTAGGCACAGAGATACAAAGATGAATAAGACAGTCCTTACCAGGAATGGCAAATACATGGCACATGTACTGCCACTTCCTCCTCCTTCCCTGAGGCAGTGATCAATCACCACACTCTTTCCTGCTGAGTCTGCACCTGGCCTTCACTGCTCCTCAACAGGCAGCCACTATCCATCAGTAGGAGATGCTGAGGGGGTTGAAATGAATTGGCACTCACTCCTGCCTTGAGAAGGTTTTAGTACTGGGAAGGGAGAGAGACCAAGATGTTTCCTTACATATAGTATATTAGTCTTTGTGGTTCAGGTTCAAGGTAATAGAAAAGAAGCTTGAGGAAGCTTGGGGCCCTAAAAATGTTCATATTTTCTCCACATGTCTTACTGTAATTATTTTAAAGAGAGGGATTTATATTGATAAAGACATGACATCTTTAAGGAAGCATTGTTCCCTAGGTGCAGAGTTATTCTCATCAGAGAGGACTTCTTTTAACATACAGCTCAAGGCAAAATTAAAATCCAGAAACACAAAGAGAGTATAAACTCTTGCTAGAACTGCAATGTATCTACCCCAGGGGTCATAAGAATGTCTGGCCCCTCACTGACAGTTCTTACGCAGCCAAAAAAATCAAGCAGCTAAGAACTCCTCAGGGAAGGCAGGGTGGTGAATGGGGACCTATTATAAAACACACACCTTCAAGAGAACAAGAATTACAGGTAACTTCCCCCTTCTCTAAAGCAAGTGGTGGTAATAGAACTCCTCTCTGTGGACACTAAGAAGGCCTTGCTTGTTCTGCGGCTTTGGCCATTTATACCTAATTTATGTTTTTAATTTTCTGGAAAGAGCACAGAGGAGCCCACTGCCTGATGGAGCGCTTGATACAGGTTTGGTAAACACAAAATAAAATAAAATAAAATAAAAATAATCTAGTGCCTCCGTCCATACCCAAAAACAAAATTAAGAGACTCTAAACCCTAGAGTTAGGATGATCCTTTAATTCATCTTAAAAGGTAAAATGTACTGGAAGAAAGGCAGGTAAAGGAAGAAATGGGAGGAGGGCATTAAAATGACAGGATATAGCATTAGGCATGGTTGCACCAGACTTAACTGTTGGCCCTGCCAGGCTTCCTGTAAAAGGAACATTATAGCCATGCAAAATCTGGATTTTACAGTGAGAAGAAATCAAACATAACACTCTTCACTCTGAATCACTTTACCCAAAAGAGGGTTTTGAATTGAGACCTTCATTACTACCAATAACTGAGTTTACCTAAATAATCTCTAGCACTTTGGAAAGAGGGTAAGGCTGTTGCTGTTTGGCAGATAAAAAAGGAGCAGGAACAGTGTCCTAGAGAAACCTCTTTTTCCCTTAAACTTTTTCAAAATTCCTTCCAACTTTAGCCTCTCATCTCTAGAAGAATCCAGCATGCAAAGAGTAGAATATAGAACTATGGAAATGTTGGCTTATTAACATGTTTTTTCTTGGCATTGTCCATGCACTACATGCAGACTTTCATTCTTAGAAAGGATAAAGCAAGATGCTTAAACCCACTGAGTTCAGGTTATATCCATAGAGACATCTCAAACTCTCAAGAAACTTGCATCTATTTTCAAGGAGTTGTATTTAAAGAAACAGAGGACATGTAGATCCTTTTTGAATGGCTCCACATTTAGTGAGCAAGTGTTAAGAGCAAAGCAGTATATCTTTTCTATTGTAAGACTCAATAAAATTGAAAGTGTTCTTGCAAAGTCTGAATCTATGTGTGCCATTCTTCTACTTGGAATTGTGTGTAGGCTCCGAAATTGATACTTTCACTCCAGTTGTATAACAGACTTACACAGTCAGCAATAAATAATATTCAACATGTTCTGGGTGCATTTGTGTTTATATAATTCTAATGATAACAATTAAAGCAAACACTTTAAAAGTTCTTATAGTGCTTCAGCCTCTGTCCTATGTACTTTACTTGTGTTAACTAATTTGATGCCCACAATCTCCCATGGCTATTGTATGATTTTACTAATACAAATTGTCACAAACTGGCTGACTTAAAACAACAGAAATCTATTTTTGTACAGTTGTGGAGGCCAGAAGTCTAAAATCAAGGTGTCAGCAGCACTGGTTCCTTTAGAAACTGAGAGGGGGAATCCATCCCTTGCCTGTCTCCTATCTTCTGGTGTTTACCAGCAATCCAAAGATTTCTTGGCTGGTGGCTGTACTCCAATCTCTGTCTCTGTCCTCACATGGCCTTTCCCTCTGTGTGTCTCTGTGTCTCCTTTTCTGCATCTTAAAAGACAGTTATCATTCAATCACTGGATTTAGGACCACCTTAGTCTGGGATGATTTCACCCAGAGATCCTTATCTTACCTACATTTGAAAGATGCTTATCCCAGATAAGGTCACATTCTCAGGTTTCAGGTGGATACATATTTGGAGGTCCCCCCAATTCTACTCTTTACAATTAATGTGCTCATCCCATAGATGAAGAAACAAAATCTGCTTAAGTAGATCACAGAGGTTACATAGCAAGTAACAGAAAATCAAACCTCAAGGCCAAGTATCTGAAACCAGAGACACTGGTTTTCAGAACCATGCTATCAATTGCTCTGTTATGCTCTACGCTCTTTCTCCTCTATGCTTCACTGTGGGGTAACAGACCACCATATATGGTGATCAACCAAATTCTGCAGTTCACTGCAACATGATATAATGAACCCAATGTGAGTATTAAATGAATCTGGATGATGCAAGGGGTGGACTGTACAATGCTGTTAGTGCTGACCAGGTACCTCAGAATCCCTTCAGCCAGTTTGGTTAGTGTGCTCATGCTCCAGGTGCTGTAGGCATTTCAGCTAATAGTTCACACCTGCAACATTCTTTGGGAGATTGCCCAAGAGTGGTGGAAGTTGCCTGCCCAAAAGAATCTGGATGTTAAGCACTTCTTGCCCACCATGTAATGACTGGCTGGGGCAGGAGTACAAAAGCCCCATCCTCTTATCTCAAGGCAGGATAGCCTTCCTTCTTCGTGGTGCAGTTTACATTCCAAAGCTCCCCTGGGGTTCGGACTCAAGCTAGATTTCACCAGGACCACATTCTTGCATAGCTCCATATCCTTCTCTGTCCTTCCTGCTGCTCTCCCTCCTCTCCTAGTTCTTTTAGGGTGAGTTCCATGAGTAATTCATAGTGTGCACAAATCCCAAATCAAATTGTACTGCTAAAATCTGATGACATTTTCCATATGTCATTTCATTTAGTCCCCACAGTGACCTCTAGAGTTTCTCTAATGATTTCTACTTCAGATATCAGAAAATGGAAGCTCTGAGAAGTTAGGAGAGATTCCCAATGTTGCTCAGGAGGTATGTGATGAGTTGGGGTTCAATGTCAGGCTTTCCACCACCCTCCACTTTCTATTAAACCCTGTTGCCTGCTTACCAAAACCCTAGGATCAAGACCAATATGTCCTTGGGAGTGGGTATGGTCTAATGAAAGATTTTTGAGCTGTGGAATCAGACACAATTGGGTACTTAAGAAACAATAGGCATTTCTTGAAAATAAAATACACATTTTATTTTTAAATTTTTTGTTGTTTTTTGGATTTTTTCCTATTTTCTAAGGCTGTAAGAAGTGTTTGAGGTAATGCACATAAAGTGCTTAGCACCACACTTGGCATATAAGACACATTCAGCAAAGTGATGTGTTGTTAATGTCATTCCTATCCAATGCCACAACCGTAGCAGTGCTGGTCACTAGCATCCTGAAGGGGCATCTTACAGTGGCACTTCAGCCTTTTAAGTCTGCCTGACATTATGATACAGCCACTTTGACACAGTTATGGACAAAGGTGTCATTCTGAACTCAAATATGAGGGTAAAGGGGTTTTCTGTGGGAGAGCAAAACACACCTGAGAATGGGAGAGAAGTGGCTAGGGTCATGGGGTGAATTTCACTATGTGTGACACCCTGGCTGAAATCCTATCCCACAGGGCCAGCAGGTGAACAATTAGAGAAAGTGGCTAAAATTGCTTCCACGTTGTTTTTTTGTTTTTGTTTTTTTAGTTCCTTCTTCTAAAAATATCTGTGCTGTGATTGTTGGCCTGTGTGTGTGTATATCTGTGTATTCATGTGAACGTGTGTGTCTATACATGTCTCTGTATGTCTCTGTGTATAAATAAATGTACATGTGTGTCTGTGTGTGGGGGGAGGGTGGTGGGTGCCAAAGTTGGTGTCTTCGTTCAAAACTTATCATAGTTTTGTTAGGTGTCTGCCTCTTTCTTGAATATCTCTTCTTGCTATTCAAACTCCACATTGCAGCAAGAATGTCATTTCTCTGCTTATCCTTTCATGTATTCTCATTTTCTAGACACACCTTATTATGAAACTCTGTTTACAATTTATTCATCTCCCTTCTTGTATAAAGAATATATTCTCCTCCTCAAAGATCCAGTTCTTCTATCATCTCCTCTACCCACAGAGTTTTCTTGACTCTTCCAGGCAGAGTTAACTCTTTCCTTCCCTAGCATCCTGTAGAGCCCTCTGTAAGAAGCTGCTGTCTTGTGCTGCAGTGATGTGTCTACAAGTCTGTCCTTCCCACAATATACACTGTGGGATCCTTTAAGACAGGAATTGTATTGGGAATGTCTGTTTTAGCAGGTTGGGCAATATGACCTGGAATGGGATAGTTTTTAATTGAAATAAAAATGAGTAAATGGATGAAGACATTAAAAGATGAAGCATTAAACTTAACATTTTCTTAGGCAGAATTCTATATCTAAAACAGGAATGATAAAGATAGCTGATTGTGGTAGATAAATCAATTGGTCTCTCTCTCTCTCTCTCTCTTTTTTTTTCTTTTTCCCTTTCCTTCTGTGCCATTGTGGGCAGAAGTTTGGGGATGAGACTTGCTTTGGCCAATGGCATTTGAGTGGAAGGGAGATGGTACCAGTTCCAAGCCTAGAAGTACTCCTGGTCACCTGTTCCTCCTGTCCCTATGTTCTGGACTGCAGTGTGGGAACATTCACATTCCCAGTGTGGGAACTACCCCCATTGACCCTAGACCTGCTGTAATAAGAACCACCCAGAAAAGCTCAGTCTAGAACAATAGATGCAACCCAGCCAATCCATTGACCTGAGATGCTAAATGACGGTGGGTTTAAACCACTGAGTTTCGGGGTGATTTGTTACACAGCATTGTAGTGCTAATAGCTGATACTTCAAACTCATTTGGTTTTTATGATGATTAAAACCAGTAATTCATGTCAAGTGCTTAGCACAGACCCTAGAACATGAAAAGCACAGATATTAGGTATCACTATTATTAATGTTCCGTATTTACTATTTTTATAAAGCTAAGCTTTTGGAAAAGAAAAGTTGGCAGGAAAAGAAAGCAAGAATCTATCAAAGTCAGTGAGGCTGTCCCAGCTCAATTTGGCAATTTCTTTGATATTTGCTAAAAGCTTTTGGTAGAATATGAAACAGGATGATGTGCCTTGTTTGGAAAGGTCTCAGAGGATTCACGCTTAAGCAGAAAAAAGCAGAGTTGGAGCAGTGGCTCTCTGGCATAGAGGCTTATATAACTGTCCCTGTCATCAAGAAGATGATCCACTGGCTTTCCTATGGTGTTTTCATTTTGTAAAGCACTTTGTTTGACAACCACTCATATTAACCATTCCTTGGAGCCAATCTGTACACACAAAAAGACAGCTAATTCCTAGAAAGTGCCAAAGAACAGGGTTCATAAGGCTGAAGCCATTAGTCTTCTCTTTGTTTGTTGATGGGTCCCATATTTCCATCTTCAGCCCAACCTCACATCTGATCTCCAGAGTCAGGCATCTAACTGCTGAAGGACATGCCCGCAGTGCGCCCAGATTTGTGTCACACTCAAGATGTCAAAAATAAAACTCATCAGCTTCTGTCCATATTACTTCTTCCTTCAGTTTTGCACCAAATGTGCTTTCAGCTAAGCCCTTCTCTCAGTGAGTCAACCCATTTTCCTAAAGCAGAACCTTGTGTCATCTATCATCCTTCTCCCACTCTTCTTTTGCCCAGACATCCATGTACGAATGTACTGCTCATTGTTTTTCAAATTGCTCCACCTCACTCCATCATCACTGCTATTACTTCTTCTTTCCTGGTTTATAGTAAAAACCTCTCCATATGCCTCCCTGCTGCCTCAGCCTCTCTTCTATCACTTCTCTGTTCTCTAGGCTGATCTCTTTCATCTGGATGTAGGTGAGCATGCACGTGCGCATGTACACCTATATGTGCCTTCCTATATACGCCTTATGCCCCCTATTGGACTGTACTTTTCTTATCTTACAGAGTCATGCTTAGAACGTTGTTCATTCTCAAGATATGTTTGGGTACCTAATTAGATTAATTAATTAATTCAGACTAGATTGATTTTTAACTAAACTCTGAATAAATGTCTATATCTCCACTCCCATCTATTAAAGCAGAACAATTTCAAGGAGGAAAGACAATTGAATCAATAACAGATATCAGCCTGGCAGGGAACAGCTGAATCCCAGTTCAGAGTAAAACCGTTTACAAAAAGAACTGCTAAGAAGACTTTTACTAGGATTAGTGGGGCTCAAAGGGACAAAATATGGCAAAAGAGGAGTAGAACCAAACATACCAGATAAATGGAGATTACCAAGTGCTGCTTTTCTGTTTTTATCTCCTTCGTGTGATTCATTTTCTGAGGCTGGGAGATAGGGACAGGGGCCAGCAGAGATTTGAATGCTGGAATCTATTTACAAAGTCCAAATCTTATTCTACCACTTGCTAGCTACATTTTTCAGCTTCTTTAAAATTTAATTATATCAGGGGTAATACAAGGATGATTATAACTGTACTTGTCTTTAGGGCTGCTGTGAGAAATGAAATAAAACACAGTCTCATATAGCTCTCGATGCCACTGTCTGGAGGGTGTCAATACCCTTTGGACAGTGAAGAAATCCATCCAGAACAGTGTGGCAATTCATCCAAGTTGGTAGTAAAATTAGGTTGAGATTCCAGTCCTTTCTGAGTCTAAAATCTGAGTACTTTCTCCTTTTCTGATATTTCTTCTTTTGAGGGATGGGATGGGGTGGACAGGGAAGTCTTCTAGGAACTTCCATATTATCACTCAAGATCTTCCTTTTCCCTGAACACCTTTCTCCATGCCTTTTACCTGTTTTGTTGAACTAAATGTTTTCCCTTCTTGAATAACCCGCAGAAATATTGCTTCCATGATTAAATTAAACGAATTAGCAGTGCTCCCACCTGGGTTCCAACTCAGACCTTGATTGCCTAGCATTGTTTTTCCGGTATATGGGATGCCAATAACTCTTTGTTTGTCAGAAGTCAAAACACCACTCATCCCAAAGAATTACTAATATTATTAGTAATATTCTGAGGGCTAATATTCTGAGGGCAAAATTATCTTTTTCATGTATTCTGCCGTGCAACTTTTTTCACACAGGATGGTAGTGATTATAGTGATGGTGCACACCAATGGAAAGACCTGGATGCCCTTGGCAAAAACTGAATCTGCTCTGAGTTTTGAGGGAGAAGACAAAGATGCTCCCGGACCTGTGAGTGGGCTGATTACTCTAAAGAAGAGAATAGTGGAGCCATAAATATCCCTCAGGTGTCCAGCGCATTTTTTTTTTCCAAAGAAAGAGGACATTTTGTTTATGGTGTGGCTTTGGGAGGATTAGCTTGAGCAGGCAGAGCACAAAAAACATCCTCTTAAGCTACATCCCCTCCAAGGCCCCTGGTTCCCCACTTCCTGACAGCACTGGCTGCGACCTCACTCTTATCACCTGTCTGATCTTTCACCCTGGGACAGAAACAAAGGTGATGAAACTGAGAGCTCAGCACAGAGGTCTGGCTTTTCACCTCCCAGGTGTGAGGAAGAAAGGGCTGGGGTGGGGGAAGGGAATCACAGGAATGGGCCTCACACTACAGGTCGCTCCAGGGAAGACAACCTGCAACCCCCATGAGGAGTCACAGACGCTGCCCCACATGGCGGGTTTATGGGTCAGCGAGGAGAAGGGACACTTTAATGAACGCAGCTGGCCGTCATTTTAGCTCTTGGTGGAAGAAGAAAAGCTGCAGACAAAATAAGCTGTCGGGACTAACCACTAGGTGGATTAGTGATGCCTGAACTTGACGGAGAAGCCAGCACTCAGGGTCAAAGGATAAACTGATTGGTGGGACCTTTTTGATGCCTGAATTTTAGTGAAGCTATTAGTGCCAATTAGAATGACACCAGAGAAGAGGCTGGAAACCTGGGGCCCCCGCAGCAGTCAGGAGAAGGGGTTTGACGGCTGAGACGCAAAGAAAGATGGGTGATTAGGAAGCATAATTTAGTCAATTACTTGCGATTTGGCAGAAGTTGGTTTTTAGGGTTGTTTTTGTAACCTGAAAATGGGGGCCTTGGAAGCCTTTGAAATGAGGGTGAGGCATGGAGAGTGAAATAATTTCAACTCAGGGCAGACTTTAAGAACATAAGAACTGCCAAGCTAGATTGGGATCACCATGGGCCCAGGCCACCATTTTGTCTGTGACAGGAGCACACTCAGGACAGAGCTGGGAAACAGAAGAGCGGAGGGACTACCTGAGGATTCTGTTAGCGATCCGTCAGGGACTGTCATCTAGATGTACCCTGAAGCCATCTGATACTACGAGCATGTTTGCCTTTCCAGCCTTTTAGAGTAAGACGGTGTGTTGACCTCAGGCCTCACTAGCTGTGTGAACTCTGGCAAGGTGCTTAAACGCTTGGAGTTTCAGTGAAACGTTCATCTCATGAAGGGATCTCAAAAGGCTTGGGTTGGCCCCATCTGGTTATCTACTGGAATATTAGACCGGTTTAACCATTCAGCCACATCGGATTGGCTCAGACTCAGCACTATCGACCTTTTGGGTTGGACACCCTTTTGTTGTGGGAGCGGTCCTGTGAATTGTAGGATATTTAGCAGCTTTATTGATCTTAACCCCAGTAGACGCCGGTGCCACCGCCAGCATTCTCACTTATGCACAACCAGAAATATTTTCAGACATTGATAAATGGCTCCTAAGGGGATAAAATACCCCCTGCTAAGAATCATTGATTTGTGTTTTTATGAGGAATTGGCAAACTTTTATTCTAAGGGCCAAATAGTAATTGTTTTGAGTTTGAGACCCTTATGGCCTCTGTTGCTGTTACTCAACTGTTATTGTTGTGCAAAAGCAGGTATAAACAATATGTAAACCAATAAGCATGGTTGTGATCTGATAAAACTGTATTTACAAAAATAGACAGTGGTCTGGATGTGGCCCATGAACTGGAATGTGCTGACTGCTGATTTAGACCACTGTGAATTAATACGGCATCATATGATATAATATGATGCTGGGTATTAAGTGGAAAAGAACACTTCTATTCAGAAATAGGATGATTATCATTGATAGCACCACCCAGAGATGTCTGCTGTCATCTTCTCAGCACATGTACAGGTGTATACATGTGCATACAAATTCTTTACCAAGGACAGAAATTTGAAATCTTGCTACAAATGTAAAATTTTCAATGCTAATGTGTTTTTAAAATTTTTTATTTAAATTCAATTTAGTCAACATGCAGTGTATTATTAGTTTCAGGGATAGAATTTAGTGTTTCATCAGTGGCATATAACACACAGTGCTCATTGCATCATGTGTCCTCTTTAATGCCCATCACCCAGTTACCCCATCCCCCAACTACCTCCCCTGCTATTGTTTTTCATATGGCATTATATATAACATAGTTTTTGGTGTTATATATTCTTTAAAAACACTACTATTAGTGCTTGGATGCTCATGCATTTCATTAATTCATCAAGATATATTCATTATTCTCTGTAAGTGAATATTTCTATTTTTCCTCTCTTTTTTCCTGTAATGTGAATAATGGTGCAATAAATAGCTTTTTTTTTTATATAGAGAGAGAGATTTATTTATATATTCATGAGAGACACAGAGAGAGGCAGAGACATAGGCAGAGGAAGAAGCAGGCTCCTCGCAGGGATCCCAATGCGGGATTCAATCCTGAATTCCAGGATCACACTCTGAGCCAAAGGCAGACGTTCAACCACTGAGCTCTTGAGGTGTCCCACAATAGATAGCTTTACACATATGTTTCTGTTAATACCTATAGCATGGATTTCTAGCAGTAGATTAGCTCATTTAAAGAGTAAGAATATTTTTAAAGGCTTTTGATCATTTGTACAAATTGGACTCCAGGAATTTTCTGCTGATCTTTATTCCTATCATAGAATTATGTATCTTGAATCGAACTGCATGCTAATCCACTTTACTCTGCCACCAGAGCCGCTGGCATGACGTCTGCCTCATGGTCTGCCTCATGATTCCTAGTTAGCTGCCTGCATGTGTAGTCAAACACAGAATTCGTGACATGTAACAAATTTGCAGTGTAACTCCAAATCTTTGGAATGACTCTGGTGTGCAGCCTATGGGAGTGTGCTGGTCACACAAAGAATGACCCCACAAGTTTGGGACAAGTGGTAAAGGCAACACTCTGAGCACCCAACTTGTTTAAGTCGACAGTCAGAGGTTGAGTGGGTATAAAAAAATGACATAGGACTCACATAGTGGAGCTATTGACATGAAAGGAAGACCAGGAGGGGTCCCGTTTCCCTGCACAATTCTAGGGTTTGTGTCCTTCAAATGCGCGGAATATTACCATTAGGAAAATATCATTTATGTGGATCATTGGATTTCCTGTTTTTAATCCCTGCAAGCATTCTGGCAATCTTCAGAGCTAGCAGAAACCACAATCGTGCTGTACAGAAACCCCAGCTTGCACAGGCCACCCAACCCTGAGGGGAAATTTCTTATAACCAGTTCTTTCTCACCCCTCCTCCAGGCCCATGTGAGACAGCTATCCAGACTGCAGATCTGGGCTCTGCCGAAGGAACAAGAAACTGAAATCCCTCACGACTTGTGTTTTAACCTCCAGGGCTGAGTCTAACCTGAGATGGGATGTCTGAGCCACACACGTTTTTTCCAGAGGAAAAACTAGAGGGAACTAGTGCTTTGCTTCTGAACTGAACGCGTATTTTCTGTGGCTCTTTGGGAGTGGGGCCTGGTTTCATTTCATCAGGATGGATTGACTGTGTTGACCTGCCATCAGAATCCTCTAGACTCCCAACCTCAGCAAGTCATATGTGGATGTGTTTGAAAAACCTAAGATTGCAAAGATGTAACAGATTAACCTGATATTTTCAACACTATCGCCCTAACCTCCTGCTTTTTAAATGTTTCAGGTACAGATCCTTTGGCCATGGAATAAGCATCCTCTTCATAGATCTTTACCACTATTAGCTCTCAAGGACACTGATCACTGGATAAGCACAGAGAATAGGTCTGAAAGGGCTGTGACCGTTTTCCAGGTGAAAGTGGATAAATATAACCATGACACTGGGAAGGGGATACACATTCCCATGCCCGGCTCTCTGCTATAGCTTCATGCTGTTGGCAGTGTCTTACCGGCACTTGTTGCTTGTCACAACCTGTCACTGGGGAGATGACATGTGATTAAAGACCTTACTTCCTTCACACACTTATGTAGATGCCATCTTCCCCATGAGGCACCTCTGGCTGCTCCAGTTTGAACTGCAACCTGTAACCCACACCTGGCCCCAACCTGGCATTGTTCACTGTTCACTTTCTTGTGTTTATCACCTTAGCTTGGACCTCATTGCCTAAAACAGTTGACACATCTTTGAAGGCACCGCCCAGTGGCTAAGCTTCCTTTTTGGCTAATTTAGGAGCTCTGACCACAGCCACTACATACAGTGTTTAGTGAGTGCTTCATATATATTCTGGGATTTAATCAGATAGTCACCACTTTGGTATCTAGAGGGGAGAATAATGATTAATAACTGAAGTTTCTAGGTTTTTGCTAAGCAGATATGCTCTTAACTGGGGAAGGGATCACACACTCTAATCTGCCATATATACTGGGCACTCAGTACAGTACCTGTCAACCATAGGTGTATTTTCATGGTGCTCCTGTAAGGTTGGTTTTATTGTTATTTCTATCTCACCAACTGGTGAGATTCTCAAGAGTGGGAATGGAGGGGCACCTGGGTGACCAGTCAGTTAAGTGTCTGCCTTTGGCTCTGGTCATGATCCTGGGATTCTGGGATCAAGCCCCATGTCAAGCTTCCTGCTCAGTGAGGAGCCTGCTTCTCTCTCTCTCCCTGGCCCCTCCCCCTGCTTGTGCACCCAGAAACTCTGTCTAAAATAAGTTTTAAAAATCTTTAAAAAGAATGGGAATGGAAACTGAGGCTGAGAGTCAAGTTAGATGCCAAAATTAGCAAGTAACCACCCTAAAATATGGATGTGGAGCTCTTTGAGTACCAAACTCAAGACCTTTTTGCTTGTGAGGTTTTTCAACACATCTGGAGAAACGTGAGACAGAAGTTACTCTGCTTTTGTGATAAAGTCCCAGAGGCATACAATTCTCCTGAGACATTACAATTATCTTTAGAGGTAAGGACACTTTTTTGTTTATTACTTTTTTTTTTTTTTTTTTTTTTGAGAAAGAGAGGATGATCGGGGAGGGGCAAAGGAAGAGAGAAAGCTTGATCTCATAGCATTGAGGTCATGACCTGAGCTGAAATCAAGAGTCAGGTGCTTAATTGATTGAACCACCCAGGTGCTCCATGTTTCTTACAATTTTTATTGAATGAGGACAAAATAAAAAAAATGAAATTTTTATGGGAATTTCCTCATAAACCTCTAAAACTTAAGACACATGAATTAATTTTCAAACTCACAAGGTAGGTAGTAAATTATTTTGAGAGGAGATTGAATTATTCTTATAATAAGAACATGGCAACATGGAAAATGTCAGAGAGTTGACTTAGGAAAAGCATAAGGACTCCCATATATTTCCTAAGTTAGAGGGGAGGATATTTATTAAAGCAAAGTGGAGCAGGGGCAAATCTGAAGTTTTAGGGTCTCCTGCCATTGGTGAATGACTTTAAGGTAACAACGGGTTTTATGCTACATTTAGCAAGGTTAATTATTGATCCTCAGAAAACATTATTGTATCTCCAGAAATATTTTTTCCCCTGGATATATAGCTCAAGAATTGTGTACATCATTCGGTTCAACACTTATTTTACACTAACTTTATAAAATACATAGGATGAGAGCTGGCTATTTATTAAAACATTATTTATTATCTACTCCCGTACAGGCATCTGCATAGAAAATGCAGAGATAAGTGTTCCCTTTGCCATGATTCCAGCACATCTTGTCTTTTCTATATTAATAGCAATATTTATGAAAAGTGAATTTGTCTTCTCACCTAATTTGAAATGAAGGTTTGAGGACAACTCCAAATAGAATCTTCGAGTCCTACAAATCTGAGGAACACTTAACAATTTGTCTACTATCAATGACAGTAGGGCTATGCCCTGAACATTCAAGGATTGCTAACTAGTTAGGATGGTCTGGTGAGGAAGATAGGTCCATTTACTGGAATAAAATCAAAACATGTAGAGATAAACGACTATCCACTAATCCATGTTCCCATAGCTGATCACCGGTAAAAGGGAGATGCACTCTCTGATCTCTAACCCAACAGCGGTGAGCTTTCTGATTCATCCACCTACCAAGAAAATGGCTTTAATTTGCTTTCCCACCAAAGGGTTTATCCAACCATCTTTCTGTGTGAATTGTAACTGCCACTTGCTTAAGCGTGCTCCTGAAACTTGACACATGATCACTTCACTTTTCAAGGGATCTCATGACCTGAAGTTTGGGGCTTATGGTTGTAGACACAAATCGGAGTTTTAGCCTGTTAGCCATATGATGACAAAATACCTTACACTGGGTCACTTAAACAACAGAAGCCTTTTGTCCCACAATTCTGGAGGCTGGAAGTCTGAGATCAAGGTATTGGCAGGGTTAGTTTCTTTGGAGGCCTTTTTGACCAGCAGGTAGCTATCCTTTCCCTGTGTCCTAACATGGACTTGCCTCTGTGTATCTGCTCCAATGTCCTCTTCTCATAAGGACTCCAGCCATATTGGATTAGGGTCTGCCCTAATAACCTCATTTTAACTTTACCTCTGTAAAGACCCCATCTCCAAACACAACCACATTCTGAGGTACTGGGGGTTAGGACTTTAATTGGTGAAGTTTTTTTTGATAGTGGGAGGGACACAATTCTGCTCATAACGCTGGATGTATAGAAGCAGTAAGATCAGTGACCTGGAGGCAAAATGGTGCCTCTAGAATAACAGACACTTTTATTCAAGTTCCACCTGAATAAAATTCCACACCACTTGCTGGGGAATTTACAAGCTTGATTTCACATTACTGTCATAACAGCATAACACATTATGTCTTATGGGTCCTGTTTTCTAGGTCAGATGGCTATGAGAGGTTAAGTAGTTTCCCAAAGGTCACAGAGTCAGTAAGTGGCATGGGCTGAAGGACATTCATTTTGACCTCCAAAGCTCTCGAGCTTGCTCCCAAACTGGATGCAATTGCTGTAGCATCCTCAGGGGGCGCCATTGCCGGAAAAACAGCACAAAGCTTTTCCTCAGAGCTTGGAGGTGGTTTTTAGCTCACAGGGGTAGAAGGTGGTGATGAGAAACACCTGAGGCCAGAGGCACTGTGGGTCCCAATGGGGGCTTCAGAAGTCTGTCACGAAGGGCCACTTAGTCGGGCCCAAGAAGGCTGGAGGACGTTTAAGTACTGCACGTTCTAACATGCAGACAGCAACAGCTCTCCACCAGCCAGGCTTGAAATCAAAAAGCCCAATGCCGTTGCCTCTCTGAGGGGCAGCCTGTCTCCCAGGAATGTGGCCATGATAAACGAGAAATATGTATAAAGTGTGAGCCCTTGCCCCAAAGGGTGCTGAATAAATGCTGGGTATTATACTATTGTTTATTTGGGCTACCCAAGTGCATTGGACTGAACAAGAGTATTTCTTTCACTGACAACCGTGGTCATTGTGGTGAAAAGATTTATGTTATGACATATGAATGATGCCTCTGTGTGTGTGTGTGTATGTGTGCGTGTGTGTGTGTGTGTGTTAATATTTGGTGCGCTGTGTAGGGAGATGGGAATTGCATTTATCCTGGAAAACGAGCTGGAAATTTCAGGAAAGTTTTGGTTACCCACAATTCCCCTTGGACAGACTTTCCAAAGTTTCCGACTCAATCATGGAATCTTCAGTTTGAAGGGGAGTTCAGGGATCGCCTAATCCTAGTCTCTACCTAGTTTCAAATGCTTCACTGTAACATTCTGGAGTTGTGGTTAACCAACTTCTTCTTGAACACTTCTGTTGATGGGGAACTCACCACCTCTGGAGCAGTATTTTCTCCTTCTGTGGACAGTGTAAGGGAACTAAGGGAAATAGCATTTAAAGGGCATTTTGGATGTTTTAGGCACTGTGCCCAAAACTTGATATATGTCATTTTATCTACCCCTCATCATGACACTTGGAGAGAAGTTCTATTGCTATTGTTATTGTTAATAATTACTACACTCAAGGTTCATATTGGACTGGGCACTGCTCTTTGTGCTTACATACATTATGTCATTTAATCTTTCCAAACACCCTGTGGAGGGGGTACACTTATTTCTCCATTTTATGGAGGATGAAACTGGGTCTCAGAGAAGTTAAACAATCCACTTGAGTTCACACAGCTGCAAAGTGGATTTGAAAACAGATCATAATATCCAGAAGCCACACTTCTTACTGCTATGTTCTGCTGCCTCTTATCATCTTCAATTTAATGACAAGAAAATCAGGTTTCCAGAGAGCTTTAGTGACTGGTCATAGGTCATATCCTGGCAATGTGAACTTGGCTTTGTCTGACTGCAAACTCTGGTTGTTCACATGACTCCACGTGGTCATCAGTTACATGATGAAGTACTCTCTATACCAACTCTGAAAAAATCACCTGCCATTCTGTTGTATATGTGGAAGTAGGCTCTGCTGTAGAGTCACTCCATAGATGTCTTGTCCATTTATAAACCACTCCCCTTGCCCTCAAATCTAAATATGTGCATTTCTTTTAGTGAGTTCTCTAGGAGAGTGAGTGCTCTTTATAATTTCTACCTGCTTTCCTCTTGTCTGTTTTTTTTGTCCCCTTTCTTTTTAAAGTGGGGTAGCCATTCCTGAGCCCCAGTTATATGAAGTGACCTACATGGGCCAAAATGAACAGAATTGTAATCTTCCCCTTTCATGTATTGTTATTTCATTAGTTGATAGGTAAACAAAAATGTGTTCAATGATCTGTTACACTTCAATGCTCAGCTACCTATCATATGCCCGATTACACATATCCACATATGCACTATACTTACAGGCCTGTTACCTGCCTATGAGATCTGATCTATTTGGGCATTCACTCTTACCTCATATTTTAATAGGTACACCTTTCTAAAAATATTGATATCTGTTTTCTAAGTCCCCCTCCTTCTTCATTTTGAAAATATTCTTGGTTATTTTGGATATAAATTTCCCTATTAATTTTAGGATAAATTTTTTAAGTTTTCTCAAAATTTATATTGATATTTTTATTGTAAATGCATTTAAAATATACCTACATGTATATATTCATGAAACTTTCATGATATTTAGATCTTGAAACTTGTGGTCATGTTGCTTCTCTCCATTGAACTTTTATTTTATTTTTTTAATTTGTATAAATTTAACAATATTCTCTGTTAAGGCCTTATACACATTTTTGTTATATTTATTCTAATATGTTTACTTCTTTGATGCTGTAAATGTTATAATATTATCCTTTAACATAATTTTTGAACACTTGAATAATTTTTTATACTTTAATTACATATTGAAAATCAGGAATTTTCATAGTATGTTCTATGGAGTCTTGGAATTCTGGGAAGACATAACAACCCTGAGGGCTTTAAGTGGTGTGGATACTAGTGTAGAGGGATCAGGCTTCAGGACTCCTCTCCCCTACACAATATGGACTTTGGAATTTGTATTTTATTCCATGAGAAATGGGAAATCTTTGGAATGTTCTAAGTACATTATGTTCTCTGGCTGCTCAATGGAAAATGTGGCACAAGAGCAAGAGTCAACACAGGAAGATCAGTTTGGAGTCTTTTTCAGTAACATTGATTAGCAAAGTTCATTGTTTGGACTTCATGGGATATGCCACTTCACCTCTAGTGGAGGTGGGTAAGGTGATTAACATAGGATGTGTTTTGTATACACATTTGACTGGATTTACTGATGGATAGATATTGGCAGTAAGTGGGAAAGAGGGATCAGGGATTATGCCTAGACTTCTGCTTTAAGCATTTTGGGGGATGATGAGTTTGATTAAAATCTGGGAAGAGTAGGAGAGAAGGAAGTAGGTGTTTGTCTGTAGGATAGAGAGGCAGTGAGAACCAGAACATGAAGTGTTGGATATTTAAGTCGAGTGTAGGAAGATGTCAGAAGTATAGGCAGGGACAGTGCAAGGAGGTGGACACATACAGGCAAATGTTTTGAAATTTTCTGAGTGTTAACAAATTTGCAGAATTTGCAGAAATTGAACTATGTGTTACTTAGATATTGAAGAAGTTATGCAACTGAAGATTAAGTTGGTACCTGTTATCATTTTAATGGCTTGCTGATCAGGAGAAACTATTTTAAATGCTTTTTATTTTAGCATAATAGTTTATTACTTGCATATAATCATTTTATTGTGTTTTAGAAAATTGATTGTGGGTTTGAGATTAATGAATAATACATTGTAATTTCTTTCTATTTAAAATAATGGGTAAGGGCAGTCCGGGTGGCTCAGAGGTTTAGTGCCGCCTTCGGCCCAGGGTGTGATCCTGGAGACCCAGGATCGAGTCCCATGTCAGGCTCCCTGTGTGGAGCCTGCTTCTCCCTCTGCCTGTGTCTCTGCCTCTCTCTCTGTTTCTGTGTCTCTCATGGATAAATAAATAAAATCTGTAAAAAAATAAAATAATGGGTAATAGCTTCCAGCTAACATTATTATTTCTGGTTCTCAAAAAGGAAAAACATTGTTATGTAAGTGGGAAGTGCCTCCTAAGGGTATATAAATTTGAGTGACTGTTACCATTGCCTTGGAAGATTGTGTGGACATGGAAGAGAACTTAGGATCTGAGCTCAGAGGCACTCTTGCTTTTAAAGAATGTGGTGAAGAAAAGGAGAAACCAGCAAAGAATAAATAAAGGTGTGGCCAGTTAGGTGGAAGAAGAACCAGGTCAATGTCATAAGGTAGAAGGAAAGGGAAGAAACTATTTCTACAAAAAAGTAGGAGTGAAATAATGGTGAACTTCGGCAGCAGAACACAGATGTCATTGATGACCTTCACAAGAGTCATTTCTGAGGAGAGATGGGAATGATATTGAAACAGCAGCAACAGCCAACTTTTTGAGGACTCCTGCTCAGGTAGGGAACAGACAGATGGAGTCAGAGCTACAGAAGAATACGCACCAGGGAAGGGTTATTTTAAGATAGGCTATAAGAGATCATGAGCATCATCTGATGAAACTTAGCTGATAAAGAGAGAGAAACATATCGTAGAAAGGAAAATTTCAAGTACAAAGTCTTTGCTTGGGCAGTAGGGTGGAGGCTATGGAGTTAGAAAGGAGCAACTGGTATGTATAATGGGAGAAGGAAAAAAAAAACAGTATAGATCAATAAAGATAAGATGGGCTTGTAGCCTTTGTGGTGAATTTTGTTGAATAAATGAATGAATGAATGTATGTATACATTACTTACTAAGATTATGGACTAAAGTATAGAACATGGTCAGTAATTGTCTCAGCATGAGTAGAAGCAAATAAAGAAGACATCAGAGAGGAATTAAAATTTGGACAGAGAATTAAAAATATAATACTGATATTAGTATTATTAATAATAGGAGGAAAAAGATGAATTTGAACAAAGAAGAGGAAGAGTGATGTAGAATAGCTACATTTTATTGAGCATTTTATATTTATATTCCCTATCTCACTGAATTCTCAAACACTGAGAGGTAAGTATTATCCATGTGTGCACAATGTCAGGCACAGAGAGCCTAGGTAAGTTACCCAAGGTCACACAGATTCTAAATGGAGGAACTATATAATTTATACCGAAGACTGTCTGGCCACTAAGGCTGAATTCCTGAGTACTCTGTAATTCCAGAGCATGGCCACACAGACATAAGGGTGAGAGGCTTCCCAGTTGGAGGAAATAGCTTCAGCACAGGCAAAGAAGCATAAGGATGACTGAGCAATAGGATTAGTCTGGAGTGACTAGAACATAGGACATGTCTGTGTGTTCCCTAAAAACAAACTCTGAGCTGAGAAATTGTGTTTAAGTGATTTTTTTAAAAGGAAAAACAAGATAGGAAGGAAATAAAGCCAAGTAAAGATGAAATATTTGGTAAAATTCCCACTTAGTGTAGGATGATCCTGACGGTGATTCTGGAGTGGAGGCTATACCTCAGATTTGCCCCATATGAAGTCAGGGATCTTAGTTGTCCCATTCTTTTACCCATTGGTTATTGGGTAGAGATGGAATATGGAGAAACACAGAAATGGATGCAAAAGATTCAGGGAGATTTGGTTGGAGCAACATTATTTACCACCAGGTGGCTGGGAAGGAGTGGAAAGAGCTGAGAATCAAGAGAAATATATGGGGGATCAAATACCATGCTGGAGAGTTTGGAATTTAACTCTCTACTAATCAGTTACTACTGACAAGCATTATTCTTATTTTTAATGAAGGATCTGTGTGGTTATGGAAAAAGAAATATCAACACACTATAATAATAGTACATAACAAACCACTGTAAATAAGGGATGCTTAACATTCCTCTCCTGGGTTGAGCTAGACATATTTGGGTTTAAGTCTTGGTTAGGGCTAGAAAAAATAGAAAAGTCACCATACTGTTGCTATCAATCATTTTTATCTGTAGACTAGTGTTTTAAGTAGGACAATTTGTCTGCAAGTAATAGGAAACTGCTCTTCAGCTGGTTTAAATAATATAGAGGCAGAGTGGTATAGGACAGATCCAATTTGGTAAAATGAAGCCAGCAAACAGCATCAAGATCATCAATTTCTACTTTTCTATTTTGACAGTCTCAGTATGTTCTTTTAGCCCCTGTCATGATCTTGAGATGGCTGTCACATTTGTAAGCACCATATATAGAAACAACAATGTCTAGTGGAAGAAGTGGAGAAGTGGATTATCATTCTATTTCAGTTGTCTCTCTTAGTTTTAAAGAAAACCTTTTCCCAGAAATCCCCTCAGTTGACTACCTGGCCAGAATTGCAACCCGTTCCCACCATAATCCCATCACCTGGCAACGAGAGGAGTCTACAATATTTTTCTTAAGCCAATTAAAATTAATTCCCTGGGGCTGGTGATACTCCTGACTTTGCTGAAGGTCATGGCTTCACAGAGGAGGATAAAATAATCAGAAAAAATCTGTTTTGTTAGAAAAAAAGGGAAGCTAATGGTTCTATGTTATGATGTCCACCTTGACCAGGGGATTGTGAGCAATAGAGATGAGTTCAAAGGGATCCCTGGGTGGCGCAGCAGTTTGGTGCCTGCCTTTGGCCCGGGGTGCGATCCTGGAGACCCGGGATTGAATCCCACGTCAGGCTCCCGGTGCATGGAGCCTGCTTCTCCCTCTGCCTGTGTCTCTGCCTCTCTCTCTCTCTGTGTTACTATAATAAATAAATAAATAAATAAATAAATAAATAAATAAATAAATAAATAAAAAAGAGATGAGTTCAAGGAAGCTCAAGAAAGCTCTTTTTAAGAAGTATGCCCTGGATTTCAAGAGAATCTGAATTTAAGAATTTTTGTATGTATAGTCAATTATTGGGAGCTGTGAATAGCAAGCAGGTAGGAAATAATCTTTTTCTCTCTCTTTTCTCTCTTATGCACGCGTGCCATGGTCTCTCTCTCCCAAGCTCACAAAGCATCTTATTTATCTATAAGTATTCACTATCTCCTCCCTACAAACTAAATTTTCTTTTATTTGTATTAGATTGGTTGTTGTCACCCTGGTCCCAATTGTATGTGGCTTTCTATCTCCAGCTGGCTACATTCTCTTCTCGGTTTCCTAATTCTAAAGTTCCTAAAAGCCTATGATGATTGGCTTAGCTTCTATTTTTCTTTCCAGCCATAAGATGTTAGTCAGTCTTTGGGTAAGCTGAACTTGAACAACTGCCCACTCTGATCCAATTGTTTGTGACAGCAGAGACTGTGGGTTAGGGCAATTCACCTTTAGCAAGGTTTATGGACAGGAAGCGTGAAGGACAGTCACTTGCAAAACATGTCTCATACAATTATATTCTTTTAAGCTTGTGCAGATTACATAAGAAAAATATTTATAAAGTGAACCCTCAATAAATTTTAATTTCTTTCTTTCCTCCTTCATTCAACAACCATTTATGAAACATTTGCTTTCTTCTAGACATTGAAGATTCACAGACGAAAAAGACACACTCCTTAAAAGAAGTCACAGCTAGTCAGATTCTTTAGCTGTCAGTCCAGAACACTGAGAGGATAAACAGAAGATGAACAGCTAACTCAGCTTCAAGCCAACACTTGATCTGCATATTAAAGTTAATCAGACAAACATGGATGAGGGAGGAAGGGTGTCAGACACTGATGGAATTGAATGGCTTCTGAGTTTTACACTTTCAGCAAGTCTCATCAACATTTTATTCTGTGTGACTCTGGATTTGTGCATTGCGGTAGTGATGTGGAAAACAGCAAGAAGTTTGATCTTATTGGAGTTTGATAAGGATAGGGGCTGGGTGGCAGGGTTGGTTAAGCATCTGACTGTTTTGGCTGAGGTAATGATCTGAGGGTCATGAAACAGAGCCCCACATCTGGCTCTGTGCTCAGTGCTGAATGTGCTTGAGATTCTTTCTTCTTCTCCCTCTGTCCCTCCCACTTGTGCTCTCTTGCTCTCTAAAGTAAGTACACAAATCTTAAAAAAAAAAAAAAAAAAAGATAGGGGTTAGAGAAGTATGCAAAGGCTAGACATAGACATTTTGGAAGATCTTAAAGGAAGTATTTTTTTTAGTTGGAATAATGTGGAAGTTTCAAATATGGGTAAGATGGAGTAAGACCACTCCACATTTGCTGTCCCACAGAACGCAGCTATAAAACCTAGACAGAATGCATGAAGAAGCTTTTTTTCCCTGCAAATTCTAAAAAACAGTAGCAGAAGAGTTGAGGAAGATGACTATAGAATTCAATGTACCACTGAATTATCAGTGACTTTTTCATTTTTTTTCACTCAGTATCCCTGAGTTTGGATGCAAGAGAGCCCAGAACCAGGAAGTGGGGATTGGTGTGGACAGAGAGAAATCCAGGAGAAGCACTCTAGTTCTCACAAACTTCATAGAAAGTAATTTTGTAATCTCCAGAGAGAATGGAATAAACACTTCACTAAAAAATAAATCAACTCTCTTTCACTACAGCCTACAGCTGCCCACAAACACCTAAAATTCTGAGGTAGTGGAGATTTCCTTGCTGATTAGGGAAGCTGTTGTTCCAAGATGGATGAGATAACTCTAGTTATATTTTTTCTCTTTGTGTTTTCCACAGCTTGACTCCACACATGTGCTGTCACAAGAAGGCAATGGATGATATAAATAAAGCCTCAGCTTTCAGGTTGGAAGACTAAAAAAGGGGAGTTCTAGAAAGTGAAGAGGCTATGAGAAGAATTCAAAGAGGGAATAGTTTCAGAAAATGACCTTAAAACTTGTTTGTGAATTCCTGGTTATACCCCAAGCTGTGCATGCATGGATACACGGAAACAAATATATTAAAAATGTCCACATGACTTAAACAAAACTTAGTGTCTTGTAACACAATATTCACAATACCTAGGATACAATAAAAATAATTATCCAATATATTAAAAAGCAGAAAAAATATCAACTCACAGGGAAATGGACAATCAACAGATGCTACAATAAATGTTGGAATTGTCTGACAGACTTTAAAGCAGGTATTTTGAAAATGCTTCAGTAAGCTAAGGTGAATACACTAGAAAGTCTCAGCAAAGAAATAGAAGGTATAAGGAAGAGCTAAAAAGAAATTTAAAACAAAAACGCACCTAAACTCAATGTATAGAATGGGCTCAGCCACAGAATAGAGATGATAGGAAGAAGAGTCCATATACCTGAATGCGATCAATAGAAATTATTCAGTCTGAAAAACACATAGAAGAAAGATTGAGAGAAAAAAGGAATAGGGATCTGTGGTACAATAACTAATATTTGGCATTTATGACATGAAAATCTCAGAAGGAGATGAGTAATGGTCTGCAGGAAAAAAAATTGAATAATGGTAGAAAACCTCCCAAATTTGGCAAAAATCATAAACTTACAAAATAAAAATTTGAGCAAACTCCAAAAAGGAAACAAATGAGGAAATGCATGCCCAGACACACTATAACCCAAACTATGGAAACTAAAAACAAAGAAACAATCTTGAAGACAGAGGACAATGACGCATTACTTAGGGAAACAGCCATTTCAGTGGCTGTAACTTTCTCACTGGAAAGCAAGGAAGACAGAAAGAAGTGAACCATTTTTAAATAGCTGAAATAAAAGGACTGTCAATTCCGAATTCTCTATCAATCAAAAAGTTGATAAATAAAGAAATAAAGTCATCCTTGGATGAAGGAGAATTAAAAGTTTGTTGCCAGCAGATCTAATCTAAAATAATCTCTAAAGAAAAATTTTCAGATAGAATACAACGACATTTTGTCTACATGAAACTAATTTCAAATATAATGTTAAAGTTAAAATAAAAGTGGAAGAATAGGAAAAGATATACCATGTAAATATTAATCAAAAGAAAGCTAGAGTGAATATCTAACATTTAAAATGATACAAAATAGATTTTGGAGCAAAATACATTACTAGGGATAAAGTTTGACATTAAACAGTGATAATAAAGTCAATTCACCAAAAAATAAATAAATAAATAAAGAGGTTAAGATGTATAAAATATGTCATCATGATGGAACTTTAAAGTATGAAATATTTTTACAGAACTGAAAGGAGTAGTGTACAAATCCATAATTATATATTTAAATATTTAACCTCTGCTCTCAGTAATTCAACTGCTGCTCTGAGTAATCAATAAAATTAGTGGACAGGAAGTCCACAGGGATATAGAAGAACTGAATAATAGCATTAATCAACTGGATTCTTTTTTAATTCATAGAATACTCCAACCAATAACAAAAGAATACAAATTATTTTCAAGTAGACATAGAATATGAACCAAGATAAAGCATATTTTGGACTATAAAACAAAATGAAAAATTAAAAATACTTGAAATAAGACAGAATTTATTCTTTCACCATAATAGATTAAACTAAAATTAATAGCAAAGATGACAGGAGAATCTCCAAACACTAGAAAATTAAATAACATGCTTCTAAATAATACATTGTCAAACAAAAAGTCTCAAAGGAATTAAGAAACTATTTCAAACTAAGCAAAAATGAAAATACAATATATCATAATTTGTGGGATGCAGTTAAAGTAGTTCATAGAGAAAAAAATATGCCATTAAATATTTATATTTAAAAGAAAGATCTCAAAACAGTAATAAAAATTCACACCTTGGGTAGCCCCAGTGGCTCAGTGGTTTAGTGCCGCCTTCAGCCCAGGGCCTGATCCTGGAGACAAAGGATCGAGTCCCACATCAGGATCCCTGCATGGAGCCTGCTTCTCCCTCTGCCTGTGTCTCTGCTGCTCTCTCTCTGTGTGTCTCTGTGTTTCTCATTAATAAAAAAAATAAAAATATAAAATCTTAAAAAAAAATCAGTAGAGTTTGGGGCACATGGGTGGCTCAGTTGGTTAAGCATCTGCCTTTGGCTAAGGTCATGATCTCAGGGTCCTGGGATGAGCTCTGCATTGGGCTTTCTGCTCAGTGGAGAGACTGCTTTCCCCTCTGTGCTTGCACTGTCTTTCTCTCTCACTCTCTCTCTCAAATAAATAAATAAAATGTTTAAAAAATAATTAGTAGAGGTGTCCTATCTCTGTCAAGACTAGAAAATGAAAAACAGATATAAGACAAAATTTACTAATCAAGAATGAAAACTGAGATATCACTTACAAAGTTTCTAAATATTAAGAGGATTATAAAGGATTCTATGGACAACCCTATGAACATATCTTCTATAACTTAAGTTGGATGAAATTTATCAATCCCTCAGAAACCATAACTACCAAACCTCACTGAAGATGACATAGATACCTCAAACAGTGGCATAATTATTAATAAACTGAATTTATTGATAAAAACTTTTCAAAGAAGAAGACTTCAAGTCTAGATAGATACACTGGTGAATTCTACCAAACACATAAGGAAGGACTAATACCAATTCAAGACAATCTCTTCTAGAGAATAGAAGCATGAACACTTCTTATTTTATCAGGTGAATATCAAAGTCAGACAAATGTAGTACAAAAAAGAAACCAACAAACCAAATCCCTCATGAACATGTATGCAAAAATCAAATAGAATGGAGTTTTTCCAGGGAATGCATGGCTGATTCAATACTTGGAAATTCTTCAATGTAATCCACTATATTAACAGCCTAAAGAAGAAAAAAAAAGTGATCATATCAATAAATGCAGAAGAAACATTTGACAAAAAACAGCATCGTTTATGATAAAAATTCTCAGACAAATGAGAATAGATGGTAACCTCTTTAAGCCTGTAAAGAACATCTACAAAAATACCTGCAGCTAACATCATACCTAATGTTTTTAAAATTATTATAGAAAGGTAAATTAACTAGAATTGTCAAATGGTAGAATAAATTTGGAGTACTCACATTACCTGATTTTAAGACTTACTATAAAACTACACTGAATATGGATAGCATTGTGGTATTGAAGGGATTGTTACATAAATTAATGGAACAGAAGAGAATCTATAAATAGACCCACACATATGTAGCCAATTGATTTTTGACAAAGATATAAAAGCAGTTCAATAGGGAAAGGATAGTCTTTCCAGAAAATTGGTTTGGAAAAAATTGAATTGAATGCCCATATGCAAGATAATGAACCATAACCTAAATCTCACAATTTATACAAATATTGACTCAAAATGGATCACAGTCCTAAATGTAAAACATTAAGCAATAAACTTTTGAAAAGTTTTGTGACCTAAGGTTAAGCAAGAAGTTACTAGGTATTGTCCTTAAAGCATAACCCATGAAATTTATCAAAAATGATAAATTGAGGGATGCCTGGGTGGCTCAGCGACTGAGCATCTGCCTTTGGCTCAGGGTGTGATCCTGGAGTCCTGGGATCGAGTCCCACATCGAGCTTCCTGTGTGGAGCCTGCTTCTCCCTCTGCCTATGTCTCTGCCTCTCTCTGTGTGTCTCTCATGAATAAATAAATAAAATATTTTAAAAAAAGATAAGTTGAGTTAAAATTTTTGTAAAGATTTATTTATTTATTTAAGAGAGAGAGAGAGAGAGAGAGTATGAGCAGAGGGGCAGAGGGAGAGGGAGAGAGCACCTTAAGGAGACTGCAACTGGAAACTCAAATATCTTTCAGGGGCTGAATTATAAAAACAAACAGACAAACAAACAAGCTGTGAAATATCCATACAATGGGATTGATGTCCTCAATAAAAAAAAAGAATGAACTATAGATAGATAAAACAATTTGAATGAATTTCAAAAGCATTATGTTGTGTGGAAGAAGCCAGCCTCAAAGTTTACACACTCTATGGTTGCATTTATATGATGGTCACTAAAGGACAAAATTGTAGTGACGGAGAATATATTGACATTTACCAGGGGTTAGGGACAGGAGAGGGTGTGGCTATAAAGAAATGTCAGTTTTGGAGAGGGAGATAATGGAGCTGCTCTATCTCTCGATTGTGGTGGTGGTTACAAGAATCTATATATAACCATTATAATTCACAACACAATATACTAAAATAAAGTCAATGTTTAGAAAAAAATATGTTGAAGATGGATTAAAGGGGAGAAAGACAGGGACATTTTAACCCTCCAGACTTCTAGAATTGTATTGAGTGACTTCAGATCTTTCATCAGAGTTTGGAAATCTGTAGGGACTCTTCGAGGAACGTGCTTTCCTTCTGTGCAGAAACATGCAGTCTTTGGGAGGAAATTTCCCGAGCTGTAAACTCCATTAGGCAGCCTTCCTTCTTGAACATGATTTCCATCTTTGCCCAGGAAATTGTCTCCCCACTCCCTCTAGCCCCAGCATTCTGAGCAGCGGTGAGCTAAACCAGCTCAAAGTTGTGTGAACAGGGAGGATGAGAACTTGGCTGGGCTCAGAGCAATAAACGATACAGATTCCAGGTGTTTTGTAAAGCAGTGACATATCAGTTCATGAAAGATGCAATGCAGTGGGCCTAGGAGCCTGCCCATGTCCACGGCGACATGATTGTATTTTATGGCCTAAAAACCAGCATTGCAAACTGTGTGGGGCGGGGGGCAGTCAGGAAGAATTAGACGTTTGGTTGGATCAACTCCAGTCTGAAGAGAAACCAAGTGGACAATGACAGTTTTTGTGTGGAGTCTTCTTAAGCCAAATGAACTGTAAGATGTGATGTGATGTATGTTTTCTGAGGTAATTAGCATTGTATTTGTTTACTCACCTGTCATTTAATGAGCAGGTCCCCCGAGCTAGGTGGCACTGTGATAGACCAGGGAACAGAAGGAAATTGGATCCTGAAGCAGCTCTGCCTACCAGGCTGGAATCTTGAAGGATCTCAGGGGCCAGAAGGACAAAATCCATCTAAACAAAAAGTGAAGTGGGACCACTTCCCCAGAGAAAAGAGGTAACAGATAATTTTACATCTTTGATGCATGGTTGGTAAGCAAGGTGGCTATGGTCATGAACTCCAGAGCTACACAGTCTGGGATCGAATCCCTGCTCTGCTAATCACTTCCTGTGTGATTCTGGGTAGGTAGCTTAACTTCTCTGTGCATTTGCTTCCTCATCTGTAAAAAAGAGGATAATGATTGCTCCTACTTCACAAAACTCAATCAGGACAAAAATAATGTCAAGTGTAGACACATGGTAGGCAACATAGGTCCGGCAGACGGCGAACATGCAACGAGTGTTCTCCAGCTCAATGAACTTGCACTAAAAAGCAACTTCTTTGGAACTATTCTCTCATTTAATTTCAGATTTGCCCAGTTTAGGTAAATAAGGAAACTGGCTTCAGCACTGACTTTCTCCTGTCCTCATCCTGTGAACTAAGAAAGCATTGTTTGTCTCTGGGCCTTGATTTCTATAAGTGTAGAAAAGGAGAAATCAGAGGCTTGACCCTGATGGACAACAAAGTCCCTTCAAACTCCAGTATTGTATACTCCAGGAAGGGGAAATTGATGTGGGCTGTAACTTTGTAATTCTTACCAATTGCCTAAAGAAGCCCTGTTGGACTGAGTGTTTAGTAAAAAGGCCAATATTTCCCTCTAGTGGTAAGTTCAGAGCAGTGACCTACCTTGCCTGAGTGATTCTTTCGGGGTGCTTTCAACGTAGGGACATACAGGTGGGCAACTCAACAAAATGATTCTAGGTGGTACATTGACACTCATTTCTTCATTTCAGTATAGATAATTTACATTTAACACGCTTTGGATGAAACAGTGCATCAAACTTAGTGATTGCATGACTATTGCTTGTTCTTAAAGAAATGAAGCACTTTAAAAAACGATTAACTAATATATTTCAGCTTTCATTAATAGAGATGGTAAAAGTCATACAAAGGAAACTTAGAAAACAGTAGTTTTAATTTAATTTTACTTTTTTCAAAAGTAAACATGCATGTGTTTGAAAAACATCAAATAGAGAAGACTTGTTAAGAAGAATAGCAGTCAAAAAAAAAAAAAAAAAAAAAAAGAAGAATAGCAGTCATGCCCCACCTTAGACACTATATTGTTCTGAGAAGCACTTGTTTGTAAATTTTTTAGCTTATTCTTTGGTATTTGCATCCATATTTTCCAATGGCATGATTGTACTTCTAGATCTTTCTGTTTTAGACATTACACATTGACATCCCAATATGGAAGATGGGATGTCGCAACCTTTTATTTACCCTTCCCCACCACTACCCAGTCTTTATCTCTCTTACTTTCCCCTGTATTTCCTATTGCTCTATCCTATGCTTACCTGGCAATTTTGCTTCAGTTCAATATTCAGTATTACATTATTATTACCATGAATCTGCAACTCTTAGTAATGGGATTGTCTTTACTTCCCTGCAAAATATGAAGTCAATGATTTTTTTGTTTTATTTACTTATTTGCTATCTACATATGATTAACTCAACTGTGAACTCTTCCCCAGTTATACAAATACCTTTTGAAAACACACAAATAGCTTAAGCATTTAAAAATGTCATCTTACCAGAGTAAACTCTTTTTGCCTGCCCTTCCTCTGGCCTATTGCATAGATAACTCCATTATTTCCCTTTGCTTCGGGGATATATTTTGTGTCTCCCTTGTATTGGATCACCTATTGGAATCCTGGATTCCATGGTTTCTTCTTTTCTCCTGGCTTATGCCCTTTTTCAGAGAAAGCAGATCAAATCTGAGAAAAAACACACGACTGGAAACTTTAAGACCTTGCCTGTCGAAGAATATCCTTATTGTGTCTTCATACGATATCAATAGGTTGTGCAGGAAGGTCTTAGGGGGCAAATCATTTCCCCCTATCATTTTTAGCTTCCCATGTTGCTGTGGAGAAGTAAAGTGTTAATAGATTCTTGATCCTGTATGTAAAACTCCCTCCTCTGTGATATCTGGCCCCTTTTCTGGAAGCTTGTGTAATGTTGGTTTTTGTTTTCCTCCCTCCAATATTCTGAAACTTTCTGATGGTACGTCTTGATGTAGGATGGTTTCCATGCTTATGCTAAGCCCCTTGAAACAGAAATTTATGTGCTTCAGACTTGGGAAACTGTTTAGTTATTTCTCTGGTGAATGCTTTACCTTCAAATTTTCTACTTTTTTCTGAGAGTAATTCCTAATATTTGGATATTGAATCTTTTGGATGTGTCACAATTTCTTTTTGTTCCATTCATTTTGCATCTCTATTATTCTGTTCTACTTTCTATGAGATTTACTGAGTTTTATTTTGAAAAGCTTTCTTTTTCTGTGGGTTTCTTTTCATTTCTTCTCTCATATTTTTGCAATATCTCTATATTCATTAATATTTATCCTAATTCAAAGAGCTCTTTTTGTTGTTCTTTGGGGGTTCCTGTTTCATAGCTTTCTGTTCTTGTTTTGTTTATTACATAGTCTCTTATCTTTTGGAAGATACCAAAGATTGCATTTTTATTAAGTTCTCTTCTTTCTGTGTGGTTTCTCTTTCTTTCAATTTTCTCTCTCTCTTTCTCTCTCTCATCTTGACTTTTATATTAGATTCTCTTTTTCAATGTCAGGTGAACTTAGCTCGTTGCTGATTTATAAAGATGAACACTGATACCTGATTAGAAGTTTCATCTGTGTCAGTTGGCTTTTTCACCATAGGAGACTTAGCTGGCTGTTTTCATCAGAAACTCCTAAAACCAGTACTTTTAGGTCTATCCTCTTGGATTAATCCAAATCTCTAGAGAGAACTTTTCTGATCTTCAGGATATAAGTGGCTGCCAGAACTCTCAAAGCTGTGTTGGGAGACAGCAGGGAGGTCTCTATGACTCAACATTGAGTATGTAAACTTGTACTGTGTTTCCTGTTTTTACTACAGCATTCCCCTCTTCATGCCCAAGTGTGGCTGGTATTTGTCTCTCCAGAGACTCTTGATTTTACCATTCTTTTTATAAGTCTCCCCTTTTCTACCAGGTGAGTGGAATACTGTATAAACAAGAGATAGAGATCTAATGATCGTATTGTTTTTCAATAGAGTTTCGACTTGTTCCTCTTTTATTTTGCCTCACCTTTTCTCCCATCCTCAGAGGTATATGATGCTGCCAATTTCTGAGCCTTTCAGGAGTTCTGTGGTATAAATCAAGCTGCTTCCTGGATGCCTTTGCTGCCAGCTTAAGAATCTATTTTTGTGGGTCTGCTAAGTTAGTTACTACAACTCAGGCATCTGCTTTCCAGCTTCTAAAATTATGCTATTCTCTTCTCTTTGTCTTTACAAGTTTATGCCTTTAAAAATAAGTTCCCTGTCCTTTTAGTGTTTATTTATTTATTTATCTTTTTGAGGGGAGGAGCGAGTTGAAGAGGAGGATAGAACATGTGCTACACGTATAGTGTGTGCTTGTGGATATATATCTGTGCTCTATCTACTTTCTTTAACTGGAAGTCTCATAACAGTTATTTTCTTAGAATTCCTTTCTCATTCTCTGGCAAAGCATTTTTAGTAGGAATCCTTCTACAATGTGACTTTAAAAAAGAAATACTTGAAGGGTAGCAGTCACTTGAACTTTCTCTGGGTCTTCTATGAAAAATACCTGACTGGGGCTGAAGTGTAATGATCATAGTTCAGTGGAATCATAGGAGGAGAAAAAGAAATTTTAGAATCCCCACCATGTGTCGGCTTTACTCCTTAGCAAATATTGTCATATTTCATTTTAATGCAGCAGTGATTCCATGTTGTTATCCTTGTTTTACAAAGAAGGAAACAGAAGGTAACCCATAGGCTAAAGAAACACATTGCATGTGAATAGAAAATAAAGATTCAGCTAAGGTTTTTTTGCAAGTGAAACTCATAGTCTCTGTACTCCAGTAAACTAAATTCATTGTGTGGCTGAAGCATGGAAAGGTGACTAAATAGTGCCTGGTTATTTACAATTATCCAAATTCTTTCTTGTCACAAACTCATGCTTGACTTAAAAGAAGGAAAGAGATTGCCTAGAGTGTGGTCTCTGATTGTGAACAAGGCTAACTCATTCTGTGACCTTGGGCACATTGCTTCACTCTCAGGGCCCCAATTTCTACATCAGTAAAACAAGGTCATCAGAATAAATGGTCTGTTACATTCTGATGATCTATCTTGCAGATGGTGAGCTAGAGGTGCTGAGAGCTTCAAGTCAGATGGGAAGTCCAATGCTCGGCCACCCTCTAACTCTCTGTTTATACTCTTTGCAAGAAACTTCCCAACAGATAGTTGGACGGCCTTCCAAATGCCAATGGGCATGAAATATGGTTTGCTCCCAAGTCCCTCTTTAGAACTGAATCTCTCCACATCCCCTTCAGGGACTGCAGGGTCTCCTGTAAGCTTAAGGTAAATAAATACTCCAAAATGTGGAATGGAAATGCAAGTCAAAGGAGTGATTTGGGAAAGGAGGCAGCAAACCTTGGGCCTTTTACCAGATGGGCTCAACACTTTTGATTATTTTATGAATGCATGAGGTGACACATTGGTTTCTTCAAAGCCATTCTTGTACATGCCTTTCAGGGTTATAATTCATGTGAATTTAGATAATGAGGTAATTGGGCTTAATGACTGAAGTAGTGATACAAGAAAGAGAAGAATTCAAATTATTTATAATAATAATTGTTACTGATACTGTATGATATTACTAAAGCAACATTAAATTGGTAATAACTTCCATTTGAGAAATGGAAGTAACCATACATATAATTTTTCTCAAGCCTCTTGTGTCTAGGTAAGGAATCTAAGACCAGAGACCCAATGTGACTTGAGCAAAAATTTGTCTGAAATTATGCTAATTACTAATTCAGTGCTTTTCCCATAATACTCCACTGTTCCACTGCTGATTAGTGTTAGCACTTCTCCCTCTTCAAATGTTACAGGGCTGATTTATAACTATTATGAATATGTATGATTGGATATTTATTGATTTTCTGATTACTTTGATTAATAATGATGTTCTAAGCAAAGTTAGTTTTAGATCATTAATAGGGAAAATAAATTTAATAAGGCAGGGTGAGGCACCTGAGTGGCTCAGTCAGTCGAGCATCTGCCTTTGGTTTAGGTCATGATCCCAGGGGTCCAGGGATTGAGCCCCAGATTGGGTCTCCATTCAGCAGGGAAGTCTACTTTTCCCTACCCTCTACCTCTCCCCCTTCTCATGCTGTTTCTCTCCGTGTGTCAAATAAATGAATAAAATCTTTAAAAAAAAGAAGTCATGGCAATATAATATTATTTTTAAGATAAAAAATTGTCCAACCACAACTGTGATGGTATTAGTAAATGAAATAAGGCCATTTCATGTCATGGCATACATATATTATATTTTAAAAATTTGCTTTCATTCAATAATTTCATTCTATTTTTTCCAGGTATCTTATATGTCAGACATTTTTTTGTATGGTTTGGAAGGATTATCTCATAAAACCTCATAATATTAAATGAAGTAGTTATAATTATTTTACTCATTCCCTGGAGCTGAGAGAGGTTGGCGGGTCTCTTAAAGTTTACACATGGTATTCGGCAGAATTGGAACACAAAGCCAGGCAGACCTACCCTGGAACTCAGGATCTGTAATGCTAAATTATATCCCGAACACTTTCCCCCAAATGGAGAAATTTTACATGAAGCACACTGACGAAAAATATCACACCTATTTAAGGTAGGCCATATTATTGCAATTTTTCCAACTTTGTCACATTGTTTAATCCAAGCCAAATTTTTCATTCATTTTGGTGGCCAGTTGTTTAGTGGTATCTAACTTTTTACCTTTATGTCCTGTTGACACCAGAGTAAGACTTTGTAGGAGAGTCGTTTGTGAATATGTTAAGAAACAACTTATTCCAAACCAACTTATCCCAAACAATAACACACTGCAGTACCTTAACTGATATCTTGTATTATCTCATATCTTAAAAAATGACATCTTTCATCTTTCTATTCCTTAATGAAAGAAAAGGTCAAAACTCTATTTTTTGAGACTTGTGAAAATAGGTAAAATTTTCAACCTCTTTGTATTTCAGATTTTTGTGGAGTTTTTTTTTATATTATTTATTTATTTATTTATTTATTTATTTATTTATTTATTTTTCAGAGAGAGAGAGAGCACAAGCAGGGAAGCAGCAGGCAGAGGGAGAGGGAGAAGCTAAGCAGAGAGCCTGATGTAGAGTTTGATCCTAGGACTTGAGCTCATGAGCTGAGCCAAATGCAGATGCTTAACTGACTGAGCCACCCACGTGCCCCTGTATTTCAGTTTAATTAGTTCAAAAATAGATAAAATAAAATAATTCATCCTTTGATTCAATAGTCATTGATCATTTGCACTGTTAATTATAATAAAATGTTCATGAAGTTAATAAATTAATTAGAGTCAGAGACAAGATCTCAAATGTTGACTTTGCCTATTTATTAAATTATTTGGGGTATGTTTTCTTATCGTAATTTATAACAAGTAGAACCATTATTGTCTCCCACCCAGGGTAGCTGGCTGAAATATCACACATGAGGGAGGATAAACCTCAAGAAACCCATCACATAATTGACGGTAAATAATTGTTTCTCATTCATTTATCTAAGCTATTCACCCCCAAGGCTGCCTCTGCCTAGTGTCTAGAAAGCCTGCCTCTTTCTAGACCTTGTTATTGAGCAAGCAGATTGCTTATACAAGGTAAGCAGTTCCAACTGTATTGAAATCATTTGCCTGAAATGTTTTCTTTCCCATTCAACATTGCTTATTTACATGGTGTCGGATCAAATGGAAGAGAGAAGAACAATGTGATTCATGATCTTTCTCCAAGGAGGCAGCTGCAACATAAATGATGTCTCAGGAAACAGGATAATCTGTTTGTGTGGCCACAACTCTGTGATCCCTGACCTGTCTTAATCTTCAGTAGTGGATATATGTGTGGCACTTTTGTCCCCAGGTGGAACTGAATGTTGAAAAAAGTCCCACAATTCATTTGGATATTTTTCTTCAATCACTGTAGATAGCTTAAGAACTATCGGTGAAGGCTGTAAATCTCTTTTTTCATTGGGCTCAAGAATTCATATCTCCTGTTTTCTAAATGAAATAAGGACCTTCCTGAAATCTCATCTCTCTTGAGGATTTGGGATGCTCTTGGGTATCTGCTGCAGTAAGAAAACAAGCTGAAGGAATGTGGAAATGTGAAGCCATCTGGCTGCTGGTCCACTTTCACACCGGCTCTAGGGGTCACTGAGAGCCCCCCAAGGGCTGTTGAGACCGAGCTCCGACAGGAAACATTTGATCTCAATCCAGCAGTGCCCGGACATGTGTACTCAGATATGTGGATCACCTATAAACACAGTGGTTAGAGAATATTTTAATTGGGGAATTTGAAGAAGTTGTTTGGAAACTGACTTCAGCTCCCTAGAATTATCAAAATTCCAAGTCCCAAGCACTTTGACTAAAAATCACATTTTGTTATATGTCAACTTTTTTTTTCTTGAGTGTGTATCATTGCAAATCATGAGCATTCAGTGTGGGAGAGACTTTGCTTAACATTAGTGGCATAACAATGAATGAATGACATGTAGTCCCTGCCTTCCAGGGTAAGTCAGCAAATGAATAAGCATTGGCAATATGAGGTGATGTATAAAGACAGATTCCAAGAGACTGGTTAAGACAGATTCATTCCTTTTTTTTTTTTAATTTAATTTTATTTATTTATGATAGGCACACAGTGAGAGAGATAGAGAGGCAGAGACATAGGCAGAGGGAGAAGCAGGCTCCATGTACCGGGAGCCTAACGTGGGATTCGATCCCGAGTCTCCAGGATCGCGCCCTGGGCCAAACGCAGGCGCCAAACCACTGCGCCACCCAGGGATCCCAAGACAGATTCATTCCTAAAAGAGAAGGTGGGTACCCACTTCACTCAGAGGATTCAAAATGACTGGACCTGTCATTCATTCGATGGGTAATGAGCACCCTAACTCTGTGTCATACTGTGTGTACTAGTTTCTGTTGAACTGTCGTAAGGGGTGTATTGGTTTGTTAGGGCTTCCACATAAAAATTTTAAGAATGAATGGCTTCTTTTCTTAGAAATATATTTTCTCACAATTCAGGAAGCTGAGAAGTCCAAGATCAAGATGCTGGAAAGGTAGATTTCATACTGAGCCTTCTTCTGTTGGCCTGTGGGTCATCTCACTGTGTTCTCACATGACCCCTTTCTTTACATGTACATGGAGACAGAGGGAAAGAGAGAGCTCTCTGGAGTCTTTTTTATAAGGACAATAATTCTATTTGATGAGGGCCCTGCTCTTCTGACCTCATTTAACCTTATTATTTCCATAGAAGTTCCATCTCCAAGTACAGAGACACTGGGTATTGGGGCTTCAACATATGAATTTGGGCAGGAACACAGACATTCAGTCTATAAAAAGAGGTGATGAGGACTTATCTATTTAAAGTGCATGGAAGTGACACATGAGAACTCTTGACATAATAGCATCTGTATATCATTGAGGGATTAGAATAGCATTGTCAGATAAAAATACAGGATCCAGTTACATTTGGATTTCATATTAAAACAAAAAACTTGTTTTAGTATCAATATGACCCAAATATGAAATAGGATATACTTATATTAATAAAAAATAATTCATTGTTTATCTGTAATTCAGATAAAACTGAGTGTTTTATATTTTGATTTGCTAAATTGGTCAGCTTTTGATTGGAGTACTTTTATATTTATAGAACTGGTTATAGAATAGTCAAGCTGGCACATTGGGCAGGAGACATAAGGATCCTGGAGAAAAAGTCAGGACTTGTTACGTTTAAGGAGTGCCAGGTTGTGAGTCATTACAGTGACAAGCCCTAATCTTCACCAAGCAGAGGATAATGAAGTGCCCTCGTCTCTTTCAAGTCTGCTGCTTAGATAGTCACAAAGACCATGAACAATCCAAAGCAAAGTGGCATACTCATTTTTGTTCAGTCTTATTGTTATGGGCTGAATTGTGTCACCCCACATGTTCATATGTGAAATCCTAAACCCTAGGTTTCAGAGCAAGACTAGACTGTATTTAGACATAGGGCATTTAAAAAGTTACTCAAATTAAACTGTGATTATTAGGATGTGCTCTATTCCAATATGACTGGTGTCATAGAGGAGAGAAAATCTGGAGACAGGGAAATGATCTTGAGAGATGACAGGTGTCAACAAGCTAAGGAGACAGGCCTGGATCAGACCTTTCCTTTATAGCCCTCAAAAGGATCTAACACCTTGATCCTGGACTCCTAACTTCCATAACTATGAGAAAATAAATTTCTGTTGTTTGAGCCCCCCAGTCTATGATATTTTGTGATGGCACCCCTAGCAAACTAATATGCCTACCTAAAATTTTTTTTTTAACTGTAAAGAAAAAGAACTCTAACATTTCATTTAGTTAAATTAGTATAAAGTACAGTATGAACCCACAGAAGGTCTAATCTGAACTTCCCATTCCTTTTTTTAAAAAGATTTATTTATTCATGAGAGGCACACAGAGAGAGGCAGAGACACAGGCAGAGGGAGGAGCAGGCTCCTCACAGGGAGCCAGATGTGGGACTCAATCCAGAATCCTGGGATCACACCCTGAGCCAAAGGCAGATGCTCAACTGCTGAGCCACTCAGGCATCCCTGAGCTTCCCATTTCATGATAAGAAGGCTGAAGATTACAGGGTTAAGAATTAGTTTAAGAGTGCATGCTTAATTTGAAAGAGAATATGAAGAACAGACACATTTATATACATCAAGAAAACCGGAATACAAAATGTTTACTCACAGGTGAGGAGCAGAGTGGATCACACTCTTCATTAGACTGAATCTACACTTGTAGGCATTTATTTTGCATTGCTGTAGGTTATCTACAATTTACAGAATTGCAAAGAGCTTGAAGACTAGGATGAGCTAGAACCAGAGCCTGTGAGGTCAGGCTATGCAAGTAGACAAAGCATCTTTGTTTTCCACTGAAATACATTTTCCTTACCCCGGGATAGGAATCCTGGCATCTAGCAACAGTTAGAAGCAGAAATTCATTACTTTGTGTTTCAACACTGAACATCAACATGCATATTCAGGTGTCAGGAAGGCAAACAAGAATGTAAAGAGACAAGGGCATGCAAGAATCTAAAGGGATGGTGGAAGGCAGGAAGGAAGACATCTTCTCTCTGGACAGTTTTTATTGAAGAATTTATAGAATCAAACAATGCTAGGGCTGGTGGAGTCTGAGATATTGTCTAATTCACTTGTTTCATGGAAACAGAAGTACCTGTTGTTGAGGCAGGGTGGTCCAGTTATCTGATGTTGGAGTGAGATATATGGGCTGCTGAAGCCAGTAAGATCCTTCTGCCATGACATTCTGCTGCTTGGGTGCCTTTTACACCACCCTACACCTCTTCAAAGTGGTGCACAAAAAGGGCTTTCTCCTGGAAAGATCAAGTGGAAAAATGCAGTGAAAGAGGGTCAGCCACACCTATGTCTTGAACACTTATATTTCGGGACCTGGAATAATTAAGTGCTTATTAAATGCTATTAGAATGAATGACACTGGTGGGGTGTCTGGGTGGTTCAGTCAGTTAAGTGCCTGACTCTTGGTTTCAACTCAAGTCATGATCTTGTGGTCCTGGGATCCAGCTTCGCATAGGGCTTTGCTCTCAGTGAGGAGTCTGCTTCAGATTCTCTCTCCCTCTCCCTCCGCCCCTCCCTGCTCTCTCTCTCTCTCAATCTCTCTCTCAAATAAATAAATAAAACCTCCTAGGAAAAAAGAATGAATAACACTCATGAGTGTTTCATTACATACCTTTAATATTTTTGAAGAGGTTGGGATCTTGTTGGTACCTAGAGGTGGCCTTCAAGTGGTGGCAGAGAGAGGAAATGGTGAAGTAGTTGGGGCACAGATCAAAGAGCCAGATGACACCTCTCCCCCTTCTGATCACTCTCATCCTTTGGTCTTTCTGCCATATCAGAGGCCCATCTCTGCATTTCAGCTTGACATTTCATTTTAGCATCTACTTGAACTGCATCCATTTACTTAAACTGAATCAGTACTTCACTTTTCTTAAACAGAACCCTTGCTGTTGTATTTAAATATTCCTTATACTGAATATCTAAGTTTATATGCTACTTAAATGAAATAAATGCTCATTTTAAGGACAGAAGTCTACTTAAACCGAATCAATGCAACAATTCTCATGCACTTAAATTATTCACAGTATAGCTATTTTTTTCTCTTTTTTTCAATGGAAAAGTCTAGCCCTGGGGCTCTGTAATGGACATCAGGAGATCATAGAGTTGCCCATGACCCTGAGAGTTTGCTGAAATAAAGCTGTGTGGAAAATAGTTCTCTTGTGGAATTTACATATATTACATTTAAGATGACATGATAGCCCATGAGACTGGTTTCATTTCCCTTATTTTACAGATATTGGACCAGGTTCAGAGGGGTGAGTTGCCTGCCCAAGACCAGCCTGCTGAGTGTAGAAGGTGGGGTTTGAAGTCAGGGCTGTCTGACTCATGTTTCTGCTGGTTGGCTCTGCCATCCCTCCTATCTTCCTAGCTCTGAAAGTTTGTCCATGTGTCTGTCCTGTGTGGACAGGCTGCGAGTAAGTGAGTAAATGACCCAGAGAGGAAAAATGATGCAGCTGCAGCTCCTGGGCTCTAGAACAACATCTCTATTGAAACCTTTTCTGAAAATTACACCACAGTTTCAGTGGCTTCTTCAAAGTATCTACCAAAGCAAAAGGGTAATAGGACCTACTGTTGGATGGTTTTGATTGACCCATTCCCACCACTCTGACAAGGTGCATTAAACATTATCCTTGTTTAACAGGTGAGGATCCCCATTATCAAGTATAACAACAATCCTAGCCACTATTTATTAACTGTTTACTCTGGGCTAGGCACTGTTACAAACATTGTACCTGTATTAATACATTTAATCTTTTGTGGGAATAGATACCATCATTATTCTGGCTTTATCCATGAGGAAGCTGACACACAGAATGGTCACTTCAATCACCCAAGGTTTCAGTAACTGGTGAGCAGAATTGGTAGAAACAACTCAGGTCAAAAGCAGGTCTGATAAAAGATTATCAGCTCCAAAGCTCATAATCACCATGCAGAAATTTTGAATGACTGGCTTGGGGTAGAGAGGCTGGTGCACAGAGAGTGGTAGAGATGGTCTGAGTCAAGGATCTGGCTTCAACGTCTATGTACTTTTTAACATACTACCACTCTAGATCACACAAGAATACAAGTTTGGAATCAGTTGGGTTTACTATTTGGCCCCTGTGTGGTCCCAGACAAGTCTCTTGATCTCTCTATGCCTGGAGATACTCATTTGTCAAATAAAAATGATCATTATCCCCATTTTATTATGTTCTTTTAAGATGAAATATGATGTTGTGTGTGAAGGCTTGGTAAACTACCTGCCATATGGAAAACAGTAAAGGTTAACTGCAATCATTTTTTTTTAAAGCTTCAGTTTATATTGTAACATTAGTGTTTACTAAATCATAGTTATTTTCATTAAAAAATGAGATATCTAAGTGTATTGGAAAGTGTCTTGAGAACGAGCAGCTCTGGGTTTACTCCTGGCTCAGAGAAGGGTATGTGGGAATATATATAAAGAAATGGGAAATTCCAAAAAACTATGTTTGAGGAGGAAGATAAAACAAAACCCAGACAGATCATCTGGGGCACTTGCTAAATGGCAGAGGCTAGACAAGCAGATGCATGGAGATGCTGGGGAGGGGTCAATGCAATTAGGCAGGTAAGTAAAATATTAAGAACAGATGAGAGAGGAACAAAAACACACTAGCTTTATGAGAAAAAGAGTTTCTTGAGATTTCTAAGCTTTCCAAGATAAGAAACTATATAGAGATGTGAGCAAAACATGTTGACAGAAATAACCTAATAGGCGTTGCTTATCAAGTTTCTTATGTATACATTTTTTGAGGTAATAGGAAATATACCTTATATAAATGGCTGCTTATGATATGATATTCATTACTATATTTATTAGCACTAAAAGTAAAAATTTCCCTGAAGCCAGCTATGATTGGTCAGTTTGCTTAAGCCCCCGTTGCTTCATTTGCAACGTGGTAATAGTAACTTATTTTGTGGATTTCCAATTGAGATAATAAATAGAAAGTATAGTTTCAGGGATGTCTTAGGTGCTCACAAATGGTAGTACCATTTTTTACTATAATTATTGTTTCCTAAAAAATAATCATCCCCAAAGTCCACCAAGTGGTTTGTCATAACGAAACCTGCCGCAGCTTGGATAGATGGAAAACCCAATCAACTCTTGTCAACAAGACCTGAGATGATAAATTAAGATGAAGCCAGTGGGTCTGGTGTGATGGCTTCTTGGGGGCTCATCTTGAAGTGCTTCGGTGAGGTCTGTTTTGTTTTGCTCTGTTTGGGATCATTTCTTTTGCCACTCCAGCTATGTAAAGATAATAATCGCACCAATAGAACGGGTGACCTTTCACCCTCTCTCCCTTTGATAAAGTCTCATTTTCTAGGAAAAGTATGACAAACGTCTCTACCTTCACCTTCAGCAAACCAGCAGATAATCTGTCTATTATGCTTAATATCCTCTTACTCCACAAGCCATTCGTATTTGGTTTGGGTTCCTCTGAATGGGGTGAACATTATATCTCTAACCTATGAAAAGGCTTTGCTCCTTTGCAATGTTGGTGGAGCTAAATTTGTTTTCACAGCTGGTTGTACTTGGAGAAGGGGTTAGCCGCCGTCTTGAAGGTTCTACCACAGCAGTTCATCACCAAGCCTGCTGTGTGGTGGGGGCTTTGAGCTGTTAACGGGAGGCGTGGAAGGAAGTCTAAATTAATCATTTATGATTTATTTATTCTTTTTCCATCATGGAGTAAAATGAGCAGATGCCAACATTTTTAGGGCCAAGGCTGTCTAGATGATGTGATGTTTGATAACTGACTCCTAATATTTATCTGCCAACAGGATCAATCTACAGGACTAATAAGAAAACCATATACTTACAGACCACTTCACAATTTACAGCTTGGTTTTCCTATTCTTGGTCTCAATGGGTTCCTGTAAATATCTAGGTAGTTAGAGGCTACATTCTTTTTATATCACTATTTTATAGGTGAGGATGAAGAAGCCTAAGAGTGGCTATGTGGCTCACTTTAGGTCACACAGCTCATAAATAACAGGTGACCGTCTTGAATCTCTATCTCAAGACTCTAAGGCCTGTACTATTTCCATGACTACATTGAAGAGGAGAAACCACATGGAGGCCTTCTGTGCCACTGAGGTGTTGCTTGATTCCCTGTCCCCTTTCTGGCAAGGCTAAGAACCCTCACTCTCCTGCCACCCTGTGCCAATTTTGATGCAAGACTTTCGGTCAACCTAATGACCACCTGTTGCATTGGAAATATGCTCAGTACTCAAGACGTAGAGATAAACTAAGACAGAGAAATTGCCTCCAATGGAGGAACTTTCCCACCAGAGCTATCTATCCAGAATGATGGCCACTAGCCACAAATGGCTATTTAAATATACAATGGAATATTACTCAGCCATTAGAAACGACAAATACCCACCATTTGCTTCGACGTGGATGGAACTGGAGGGTATTATGCTGAGTGAAATAAGTCAATCAGAGGACAAAAATTATATGGTCTCATTCATTTGGGGAATATAAAAAATAGTGAAAGAGAATAAAGGGGAAAGGAGAAAAAATAAGTGGGAAATATCAGAAAGGGAGACAGAACATGAAAGACTCCTAACTCTGGGAAACGAACTAGGGGTGGTGGAAGAGGAGGTGGGCAGGGGGTGGGGGTGACTGGGTGGCGGGCATTGATGTGGGTACTTGATGGGATGAGCCCTGGGTGTTATTCTGTATGTTGACAAATTGAACACCTATAAAAAATAAATTTATTAAAAAGAAGGAAAATGCCACATGAAGATGGAAGCATAGAATGAAGTCAAGGAATGCCAAAGATTGCTGACCATCACCAAAGCTAGGAGAGGCATGGAACAGATTTTCCCTCACTGCTGAAGGAAGGAACCAACATGCTGACACCTTGATTTCAGACTTTCTCTAAAACTGTGAGAGAGAAAATTCTGTTGTTCTAAGCCACTCAATTTGTGGTACTTTAGTACCCAAAGAAACAAATGCACATGGTATATATGTAGCGTGAATTTTCTTAACCATTCCCCTATATAAGACATTTAGATAGTTTTCCAATTATTCCCCATGAATAAAACTGCCAAGAATACTTTATTTTATATACTTAAATTATTTCCATGGAACACATTCCAAGTAGAATCATCATGTAAAGGCATATTAAAGCATATAAATATTTCAAAAAAATTTAAATGAAGTAAAATTAGATATTCAGTCCCTTAGTTGAACTAGTTACACTTCAAGTACTCATGTATTGCACATCACTGAGAGTTATTCAGCATAGCATTGGTCTAGAGGGGAAAACAGGTAGGCAGGCCCAAGGGGATATCTCTACAAAAAGCAGACAAACTTAAAAATGCAACATTACATTTATTGTGAAACCTGATAACTTTCTACAATAGTACTTATGTTGAAGTTCCTTTGCCATGTATTAGTGAATGAGATGATGTGATTAAATATTTATTCAATCAATAAATATTTGAGTGGCCAGTATGTGTACCATTCTGGGCACTGGGAATATACTGGTGAAAAAGACAAGGTCCTGGTTTATACCAAGGAGAGTCAAACAATTCAAGGAAAAGTGAAAAAGAAAACATTGTGTGTCATTGATTAGTAGTGTGTTATTGATTAGAAAGATAAGCAAGAAATTAAAATCTGCTGTTTTAAAGAGAGACTGACTATGACATGAGATGAGGTAGTTTGGAAGATGTCTCTGGTAAGATAATACTTAAGATGAGATCTGAGTGGCAAGATGGAGCCAGTCACGACAAGATTAGGGGTGAGCTACATAAACATAGCAGCATAAAACTTCCAGGCCCTTCCTGGAAGAGCCAGAAAGAACATTTTTGTTGTGCTCAAGGAATTTTAAAAAGGATTGCTTATCTGGAACATAGTTTAAAAGTTAAAAAGTAGCCTTAGATGTTGAAAAAGGAAACAGTGATTAGCCAGAGTTAGGAGTTTGAATTTATCATAAGGCAATAGAAAACATCTAAGGTAAAAACTTTAAAGTAGGAGTATGGCATAATCTGATTTATAATACAAGAAGTGACTCTACCCAAAATATGGAGGATACACTATAATGGAATAAAGACAGGAAGTGTTTGGTAGATTATCATAGCAGTTCATGTAATAAAAAATGGTAACATGGACCAGGGAGCAGCCAGCCAAAATGTAGAGAAGTCAGTTAGGGGATATGCTTTAGAAGTAGAGTCAATCAGATATGCTGATGGATTAGATATAAGAGAAAGAGAGAATAGATCCTAGATGTTGAGCTTGAGCAATGAGGCAGATGATGGAGCTATCTACTCTGAGTAGGAAGAGGGTGGGTGAACTAAAAGTTAGGATCTAAGGGACAATCAAGAGAGAATAGAGTTGTATGAGCTGCACATTAAGCAACCAAGTAAAGATAACAAATAGTAGTTGTATACATGAATTTGGGAAATAATTCAGGGCTGTAAGAAACTTTTTAAAAAATATATATATGCCAGGGGTATTTAAAACTAAAACTCTGTGTGAATGAGAGAGTAAATGTTGAGGAGAGGTAAACTCTCAGGAGTGAGTTTAAGGTCACTCCAATATTTAGAGGGCAACAAGGGGGAAAAGAATCAGTCAAGAAGAGGGGGAACCCAGAAGCATATGATGTCACTCAAGCCAAGAGAAGATAGAATTTAAGAAGCAGTAAGAGTCATCAACTGTGTCCAATAATACGGAGATTAAAATCACTAAAAATGGAATCATTACTTTAGAATTTTTGAAAGGTTGAGGTCATTTTAAACCTTGATTTTGAGATCTTGGTGTATTTCTGCCAAGAAAACTGACTGGAGGAGACTATAGGAGAGAGTGTAAGGTGAGTAAGGGGAGGAGACAGCAATAGGCAATTCTTTAAGACCTTTTCTTCTTAAGAAGAACAGAGAAAAGAAACAGCAACAGAAACCTATCTATCCAAAGTGTCATCATATGCATCATAACATATAATCAATTTGAAAAGTTAATGAAATAATTTATACTTTTTTTTATTGAGCCAAGTGTTCAGAATCTGTTGTATGTTTTATTCACAGAATATCTCAATTCAAACCAACTATAATTCAAGCACTCAATAATCATAAGTGCCTGGTTGCTACCACAGTGGATAGTAGAGGTATGGGGAGCTGGAATGCCTGCTCCAAGTGCCATGGTGGCCAAAGTGAGAGCTGAAATCACCTTAGGAATCTTCTCTTGCTGACAGTGTTTTTTCTTTCTTTCTTTCTTTCTTTCTTTCTTTCTTTCTTTCTTTCTTTCTTTCTTTCTTTCTTCTTTCTTTCTTTCTTTCTTTCTTTCTTTCTTTCTTTCTTTCTTTCTTCTTTCTTTCATTCTTTCTTTCTTTCTTTCTTCTTTCTTTTTCTTTCTTTCTTTCCTTTTTTTTACATGGCAATGTGCTATCTCATACAATTTCTTCAGGATTTTAAGAATTATTTTTAATATCTTTCATATACTACTTTCAGATTTGTGCTTAGAAGCCTCTAATAACCAATTTTTAAGAAATTTAATATCTGTGATATTTTAATGCAGAACTTGACTCAGTTTGGAGTAATGTCTGGAGGACTTCATTTATAAGAAGAAAAAAACATGGTAAACATCAACAACTACTTTTTATGGTGTCTTTAGTTAAAGAAATGTAAATTATCAGAATATGAGGGTGAGCCAAATTTGGAGAACTCTGGAAAAGTCATTAATATTGTGGTTTGTATAGTCATTGTAGAAGTTGGTCTTTCTGAGTACAATTCAAACTAGGATGTTGGGCATAGATAAAATCATTTTTGAGTCAAGTGTCTTGAATCTGAATATTAAAGAATGATTGATAAAAGAAAAGTGGATTCAGGTAGCAGTTACCAACACAGGGCCTGGTGCATATTCAATAGAGTTTTATCAAAATGTATTGAAGATCCATAAGAAAGAGGAAAACAATAAAAATATTCTCAAAAAGAAAAAAATTGGATCATTCAACAACAAAAAATTGGATCATTCACTTAAAGGTTGCATTTATTCATTTTTAATTAATAGTAGCATTATTTAGTTATTAAATAACTCAGTGATTTGGCAAATGTTTATCAAACACCAGTTTTAGCCACTGGCTAAGCTCTGGGGATATGGAACTAAATGACAAAGAGCTCCAAAGTTAGCTGGAGACTGGCAAACAGACAGTTTCAGGGAAACTATCATGTGCCTGGACAAAAGTAGGTACAATGAATTCTAGCAGCATAAAAAATGATGCAGGTTTTAAATATGGAAGGTTTAGGGAATTGCCTCTGGTGTAATATTGAACAATGTTTCATTGCTGAAAGAAATACTGAGATTTGAGCAAATATTTTTATAAATTATGAGTCTTTTATTTTTCTATTCATTAATCTATGTGCTCTTCATTGTTCACATGAGCTTGTGACTGTTCCAACTGAATGGGTCAATCAATTTATTTCTGTGGATTTGTGCCAAAATAGTTCTAAAAAACTGACTATAATTCACTGGACCAAAATATATGTCAAATGATGAGAAAAGAATTCAATGTGGAGCTGAGTAAAGATGCAGCTGATGTGACCAGGATTGAAGCAAGAAAAAAGCTGAGCAAGAAAGTGGCCATTGCCCTGGAGCAGAGAAAGGTAAACAAGAAGGCCATTGGGTAGTCATGAAGTCAAATGGATCTTAGAGATGCTAATGCAGAGCCCTAATATCATTTGCCACTAAACCAACACCAACAGCAGTATAGTTATCATTGAACCAGAGAGAAGTGGTCTTATGGTCAAAAACCAGTCTTGCTGGAAGATTGGTACATAGAGGAGACTTGAACAAATAAAGTAACATATCAAGGGCAATGGGAGTCATGTTTCTCACTTTTGAAGAAGGGATTTAGAAATTGGAAAGGGGGAAAGCTAGATCATCTTAAAATTTAGATTAGAATTGGAGATACTGGAGTAAACCAATTGTTTTCAATGGATAGATATATAAACAAATATAAAAGTAAATGGGCATGTATATTATATAGATATATGCATACATATTTCTTAGTTCTGTTTACTAGAGGAGCTAAAAGCAATGAGATCCATGTTGCAATGAATACATGTAGAGCCTAGATGCTAGTTTACAAATAACATTCTCTACTAAAAGAAATGAGGATTTTTGGAGAAATGAGTGATTTTGAGTTTGACACTATAAAACCACATATTGAACATAGAACAATTTATTTTGACAGAAAGTAAAACAATGTTCAAAGAATAATGATAACATCACAGGATACAAAGGAGCAAACTGGCCAAATTTGGGATAAATTTATCATCAAAATAATATTATTGTATTTTAATCCACTGAATAAAGTAGGAATCTATGAATCTATTCTGATATAAATAAATAAATGGGGAGAAAAAGAATCTCTTCCTAATAGCAGAATGCAAACTAATCAATGTAGATGGAATCATAAAATTATAAAATAACCATTTGATAACCTTCATAATAATAACTGAGTAGAGTAAGAATCATCAACAGATCTTTAAACTTCTCTGTGAAGATTTAATGAGAAGTAGGATATTTTCATAATCTCAAAGTATCTGCTTATAAAATACTTTCTAATTACAAAGGAGGACATGATTTCTATAGTGCAGATAAACCTGGCAGATAGCAAATTGACTGTGTAGTCATAGTTTACCTTGCCAATACTGATTTGTCACAGTATTATATTTGTGATTTTGCTGCCTCAAATGCATAATCTAGGTCTAATCATTAGGAAATATAGTATCCATGTGAATTCTTTGATTCTGAGGGGTATAATGAGGTTATATAGGAGGGTTTCTTTTCTCCCTTTGTTTTTAGAAAATACATACTAGAGTATTTAAAATTATATGGGATCATGTCTACAAATTAATCTCAGCTCCTTCATAAGAAAATCAATATGCATAGATGTAAGATGGAAGAAAATAAAAAAGTAAATGTAGTAAAACAATAACTGTTGGGGAATCTAGATAATCCCTGTGTTATGATTGAAGCTATTATTTTGGTTTGACTTCTTCATTACATAAAGTAAAATTAAGGGGAAATAAAGAAAAGAAGAGAAAAACCAAGATGGCAAAGTCTGGTATTTGGCTAACTCCGCACTACTTCAATGTAGTTTTGTTCAGATGTCAGAAAAGGCGAGCCCAACTACTTTATCTAGTAGATATGTGACCCAGTTCTGGCTAATTAACTATAAAATACTGGAAAGTTTTTGGGGGTAATCTCCTCCATGAAAACAGGATGCTCTATGAAATAAAAAGACTGCCTTTCCTATGATTTACTTGCCTTGCCCTCCCACCCCCAAACAATCTTGCCTCTGAATGTACCTGTATAAGTATGTGATACATGGGGCAGTTGTAGCCATTGGGTAGTCATGAAGTCAAATGGATCTTAGAGATGCTAATGCAGAGCCCTAATATCATTTGCCACTAAACCAACACCAACAGCAGATATATTTCGAGACTTCTGGTTATTAGAGAATAACAAATAATTGAGTTTAGGCTATTTGTAGTCAGATATTGTTACTTGCAGCTGGAGGCATTCCTAACAGACACAGATAATTATAGCAATAACACAAATGACTTCCACAGAGGAAGTGGAACCATCACAAAGATGTGAACCATCACTCCAGAAAAGCATAACTTAGGGTAGCATCAAATAAACATTATGTTAGATTTCCTGTGGAAAAGGATCAGTTTGCTTATTAATGTGTGTGGCTTCATAACCACAAGGATTGGTTAAAATTTTTAGGAAAACAGAAGGGCATTTTGTCTACCTCCATCTCTTAGCTTTAAAATGTTGTGGGCATTCTTAGCACTTTATAAAAACTGAATCTTAAGAACTCACTGTTTTATGCCTGTATTGCATCTACCCTATGCAGGGATTTTTAAGAAACACTTCAACATTTTTGTAAAAGGACCCCTGCTGCCTGAATATTAGGAATGCACTTCTGTACCAGGATGTGGTCATCTGTTAAGACAAAAATGTTTTTACTGAATTTTTATGAATTCATTTTCCCTCTTCTCATTTTTTGGTAAATTTCATGTAATCTTAAACCATTCTATGTTTTCAAATACCCAGTTAAAACATAAGGCCTAACATTATTTATTTTAAGGATTCACATAACCCAGGAGTGAAAGGCAGGCAACTACTGTGTGGCATCTTGGAATTAGCACAAAAAAACACAGTAAGTATTTCAAATAATAAAGCAAATCTACAAGCAAATTTTCAGTGAAGAGGAAAATGTGGTGTGACCCCACACAATAAATTCTTGTGGAAAAGTGGAGATTCATTTTCTAAGCCAAATATTTTTCCTATCAATACACCTATATTTTGTCCAGCACTTTGCAGCCTATGAAGTTCTTTCAAACCCATTATATGATTTGATCTTCACAGCAACCTCATGAGACAGGTGGGAAGTAAGTTATCCATTTTATGGATAGACAAACAGGTCTATAGAGATGTGATGATGCTGTAGATCATCCAGCTGGCATGTGGAAGGGCTAATACTTAAACCTGTGCTTTATGATGCTGATTCTGGTCATTTCTCCACATGGAATTAATTAAGTTTTATAATATATTCACAATGTTTTTTAAATAAAATCGTTAAATAATTAATATATAATGTGCCATTTAGTGTTCTATACATTATATATATATATATATATATATATATATATATATATATATACACCAATTTAGTTCTCACAAAAACTTTGTCATCACTATCATCTACATTTTATGGATGAAGACACTGATGCATAAAAAGCTTAAATAATATGAGCAAGTTAAAGTAATTATTAAATGGCAGAGTTGGAGTTCAAACCCAGAATGTTGGCCTCTAGAGTCCATGCTTCTAGCCATTCCACCATACAGTCTTCTCAACAGCGAAATGCCAGTTTCAGACTTAATGATGTCTTGCTCCATGTAAGGAATACCACTGTTTCTTCTCTACACTCATGCTCTTTTCACGTTCTAGAATACTAAAACTACAGAGAGACTGTAGTCCTCTATAAAACTCTTATTTTATATAGCAACCTGCTCAGTCCAAAATAAAACTTGAATTGGTTGCTTCTTAGATTTTGAATCTGCAAATAACTTCTTTCCTCTTCCTTTGAAGATCTGGGATGGATGGCATGGGAAATCCTAGGAACTGCATTATTTCCTCTTCTAGAATTCAAGACTATAGTTAGACATCAGTAATGTTCGTTTTTTTGTTTGTGTTTCTGGGGTCCTACCTAGTCCTTTTAAGCTGATAACCACACAAACACAGGCATTGGCCTTCACTCAGGTTAGAAGAATTAAAAGAGAGTCTCCAAAAGTAAATGTTGATCATTTTGTTCCTTCCTGTGTCCCCTGTGGGTGGGTGTACTTGACTAGCTACCCCTCTCTTTGAGATTAGGAAAAGGAAGCAGGCGCAGGGGTGTGTTGTGTGAAAGAATGTGACCATTATTTCCTTACTAAATTTCTATTGCTCAATGAGGCCTGGAAATCATTCATAACTTTTATATAATTTCTTCATAAATATTCATCAGACTTAAACCCAGCACACCCATTACTTCTTCAAGGTTGCACTACTACAAATTTACAGTGCAGATGATCTAATCTTCCTAATTTCTGAATCCTTGCAATAGTGCCTGTTCACATATACCTTCATTTTCCCTCTCTACCAAAATCTTGCCCTCTGGTCTCTAACTTCTTGCTTTACCAGTATAATAGCAGCTACTTGTTACTGAACCTCTGCTGTGTGCTAATAAATGAGCATCAGCAAGTTTAATAACTCGTACATGGTTACAAAGCTTGTGAGTGACCGTCTCCATAGAGAGGGTTTCAGATGCCAGAATCCTTGACTAAATACTGTTTTTAAACCATCTTCAACAATTTTTATGGTTAGCAGTTCTGCTACAGTCTCATTCTCTTCCTAAAACATTTGCTATACTTACTGCATTTTACTGAATTCAGTTATGAAGACAGCATCTCATCTACAGCCCCCTAAGGATGCTCATTCTTTCTCATGATTTAGAGGTTGGTTTTGTGTCCTTCCTGATTCTGAGAGCTCTTCCTCAGCATTATTCCTTAGTCTTCTTTATAAAATGTCAGCTTCTTAAAGGTCTTTGCCATTTAACAGCATAATGGTTTTCATCTATCAGCCTTATGAGAATTTTCCGTGATTGCCTGACACTTTGGCATATGGTCCCATGATCTTCTCTTCAAGTCCTGCTGTTATCTTTTTTTTTAAAAAACACCCTTATATGGAGGTGAATTGGCATTGTTGCCACTGCCCAACAACACAGAGAATTTAGGGTATGGCAGTGAAGTAAAGTGCTCACAGGAATCCTCCTGCAAATCACTTGTATAGTCTAGACATAGTATTAAAAAAAAAAAAAAAACAGCAAAAAAAAAAAAAAAAACCAACAAAACAACCATTTAAAAACACTGGAATGTATCCAAAGTCAGAGAGATGCCAGAGGAGCATTTATTCTTTAAAAATCTCCAACAGTAAATGGTAATGATTGCAAGTTTGTGGCTTAGTTGCTGTGGGGCACTCCCCATGAGTTGGCAGCAGAAACTCAAAAACTTATTACCTCAAGGTGTCAAAAAACAGAATTTAGTTCTGAAAGAGAACTGGGCCCAATATCCAACCATTGCTATGTGAAAATCCTTGGCTGATCATTCAAGCTAGTGGTTAGACTGAAGGGGCTTAATGAAAATGCAAGCAGAGAACTGTGAGAATCTATCCTTAAAAAACAGAATTGCACTAGATGAGATCCATGAATGTGCTGGTTTTTTAAAATATTACTATTGAATGCATTTTCCAAATATATAGCTCACATGGCAAAAAGCTGAGCCTTACTGGTTTGGGAGATCAAAGGATGGAGACTGAGGTAAGCAGAGCAATTAGGGCAGGAATTTCCAGAATCAAGAGAATTAAGAGAAGATAAATCCAAAAATCTGAGTAGAAGCCCAAATCTTCACTGCCCAAATCTTCACTAATGACAAAATTACAAGCATAAAAGGGACACCCCAAAAGGATTGGGCTAAAATAATAGCAGCTTGAAGTTGTATGAAGTATGCAATGATTGCAGCTGATACATACCATGGAAGAGACAAACATTGTAGTTTGAATTCAAGTAAGTTAACTGCTTATTTACTAGAAAAAAAAATAATAAAAACAATATAGCAGAATGCAAAGTGCCTATATAATATCTGAACTATCTAGTTTTAAATATAGAATTAGAAGATGTACATCAAAATCATAAAGTATGATCCATACTCAGAAAAAAAGACAGTCAATAGAATGGACATTGAACATGTCCATATGTTATATTTGGCAGATAAATCTTCAAAGCATACATTATGAATACATTAAAAAAATAAAGATAAAAATTCATTCAAAGAATTAAAGGAAAGAGTGGTCTTAATGAATGAATGAGAGAATCTCAACAGAAAAGCTAAATCATTAGGAATAAATAAATGGAAACTCTTCAGCTAAAAAGTACAAAATCAGAATGAAAAACTTACTAAATAGATTCAATATAAGAAAGTTCAGTTAAAGATAGATCAATAGAAATTAATCCAAAGAACAGAGAGGAAAAACAAAGGCTAAAGAAGTTGAATGTACTCAAGGTTATACACATGAAAACAATGACAAGCATTGTTTGAAAAACAAATGAGCTTAAAGGAAGGCACCTGAGAGTGAGAGAATGGGTGATTTACTTTTGAGTTTCCCATTCCTGATGGGTTGGGAAGGGCATAGCTGCTCTAAGCTGTTGGATGCTATATATAATACTCACTAAACCTCTGTTTCCTTATGTTAGAAACAGTTTGAACAAGTACTCTGTGCCATTCAACAGATTAGGAAGAAATAAGACACTTTATGTGTAAAGATTCAGGAAGTAAATGATAGAACTAGTATTACTTGGTGTTGTGCAATTGTTTTTTTTTCTTTTTTTAATTTAAATTCAATTTGCAAAGTTATAGTACATCATTATTTTCTGATGTAGTTTTCCATAATTCGTCAGATGCATATAACACCCAGTGCTCACCGTGTTTAAAATTGTGTTATTGGCACCAACTTGTCACTTCTCTCCTGTATTCCTTTAACTCTGCAGCACATTCACACCAAGGGATGTGGGCTGGAGGGATACATTTATACCCCAAATCTTGGCATGAGACTTGCTTTGTTAAATTAAAGCAGAAGTTTGCAGAAAGGAAGCAAGCAAAATTTTGAGACGTGTATTCATGGTAGACTTGTTTGCTCTTATGCTTCCAACATTTTCTTGAGAAGATCATGTGAGGGGATGAGGAACATGAGAACAGTGCTGTCTCAGTTAAGTTGCCTCAGCCTAAGTTAGAGTTAGAGAAAGGTGTCCCATTCAATCTTTAGATGCTTGTATGAGGGGATCAAAGATCAGACGAATTGCCCTGCTGAGCCCAAGTAAGTCAACATACCATCTCACGGATCTATAAATTGTATTAATAAATACCTGTTGTCTAAGCCACTTGGGGTTTCAGGTAGTTTGAAATACTTAACCAATAGACTATTTAAAAGTGTCAGGCATTGGGCTAGATGTTTTATCTATATTGTCTTATTCAACACTCAAAACATCCTGATGAGATAGGTACTATAATTGTTTTTTAAATTTTCAACAGTGCATGTTCAGATGAGAAAAAAAATGGATTCCAAATGTTATTTCACATGCCAAAGTCATACAGCCATGAAATGAAGCCAGGACTCAAATGTAGGCTGCCTATGTTAGATATCCTATGTACATAAGAATTTGTGTCAAAGGATTTGTCTGTTAAGAGATTTTTCTATCTCCAAGTTGTCAGAATTACATGCTGACAACGGGAATGAAAAATAAACCGAGCTGTAGCAATATAGAACATTTCACAATGTGTTAGAACAAGAAATTTCTTTTTAATCTTTCTTCCTACACACCATTGACATATACAAATGCCATAATACAAATGCTTAAAGTAATGAAACACCAACTTCTGTGCTTGCTTACATTCAGAGTCAAAGTGTGCCAGGAAAAACACATGCCTGCTGCCATGCATAGATATTAGTTCCTGGACCTTCAAGATGCCTCCTATTAATTTATTTTCATCACTGGCAGTTTGAATTGTATCCCTTTTTTTCATCATTCAGCACCATTTACAAAAAGTGGGAGAAAAATTAAAGCCCTCACTCCCAAAATTTCAAGCATGTGGTGGGGGTTAAACAGATTCTATGGGACTGAAAAGCAGGGGACCTGAACTCTTGATTTGTTTCTACTCCAAAGTATCTACAGGTTGTCAGGTGAAACTCTACATATTACTTGGAACCTTAATTTTCTTTTCTGTATAATAGAGTCATTACCAGCTCTGGGAGCCTAGAAAACCCATTTATTTATTCATTCTGTCAATACTTAATTATTGTAAACCATTTAAATGTCAGATACAACACTACTCATGGGAGATAGAGAAACAAGACAAAATCCCTGCAGTTCCCAGTCTGGGACACAGGAATGGAGCCAACCAAGTAAAAGTCACAGACGAATGTACTTAGTGCTTATTATTATTTTTTTCTGTTACAAAAACCATACATTTACCATAAATTTAAAGCAAATGTGTTATTGGAATTTCAGTTAAGTAATTTATTGTTAGACATGATTTTTGCTTTCTAAGAGAATAGAACCAAAAACTTTCATTAAAAGAAACTTAACTTTGGTCATGCTTTCATCAGAAATTATTTCAGGTTTTTCTTTTTCTAACTATAAATGTCAAAGGCATATCCCTGCCTTAACAATATCCACAACTGTTTCATATATATGTGTGTATATATGTACACATGTGCATGCAAGTGTTTGTGTGTATACACATATGCATGTGTGTGCACATAACAAAAATAACGAGTAGAGTGACTTAAAGAAAGGCCCACGATGGCTCTGGCTCTTGGGATAAATGTAGAAGGAAACTTGGCATGGCAAAGTCATTATTTATTTACATAGCAACACAAGTATATGAATACTAAACATGCTCTCTCTTTTTTCCCCCCTTTCCCAATATTTTCTTGGTGGTATCCTTGGAGAAGTTGGAAAGACTATGCACTTGGTTTAGAAATACATTGATGAAAACCTACATTTTATTATCCTTGCAATTGACGTCTGCATGTTGTTTTAGTTAAGGGTAAGTCTGGCTATGACTAGCAGAAAAAATTAAATGGCAATGCTTTTAACAAGCTGGAAGTTTATTCTCTCAAATGGGCAAGAAGGGCTGATAATTTTTAGGATTTGCTATGTACCAGACACTATTCTGAGTGCTTCCCATTTGTTGATTCTTTTCATTCTCACAAAATACTACAGGATCTTTTTATCTCCATTTTACAAATGAGAAAAGTGAGACACAGGGCAATGAACTTTCCTGAGATTGAACACAGGCTATCCAGCTCCAGAGCCCATGCTCTTCTCTCTCTCACCCCGTGCCTGGAGACAAATCATCATGGGTGAATATAGAACTCCCAAGGTTCCTTTTGGAATGGCCCTTATTTTCATGGTGCAGTGTGGTGTCCACATTCTAGGCAGTAATATAGGGCCCAAGGTGAAAAACAGGACATATGCAGGTAACGGACTTATAAATGAATTCAGTTTCAATTGTGACATCTGCTGACCTCTTTCTCTTGGCCACATCCAGATTCAGAGCTGCCTACAAGTGTGGCCTCCATTCTAAGCTCCTGTGCTCTGGCTAAAACTGTTCCATGTCCAAGGAAGGAATAGAAGGGAATATTGGTGGCAATTAACAGTTTTCTGCTCACCGGTCTCTTTTTATTGTCTTCAATTCAGAAATGTTTTTTATAAGGGTTGTACATATATGTTAAAGACTCCAAATTGTTTTTAGTAAGTCTATTTGGAAGAAACATTGTTTTTCTTGTGTTCTAGAGGAAACAACCATTGTTCTAGAACATGAGAACACTGACTGTTGAACTCTAGTTGAATCATCTAATTTATTTATACCATTTTCTTTTCTGCTGAGTTCCAAAAGTCCAAACTCATGGATAATTATCAGAGATTTTTTTTTTTTCTGTGAGCCAAGAACTGAAGTGTCATTGGGAGCCAGTGAGTTGACCACTCCAGATCTCTGTGGCAGCTATCATAAAATAGTCAATCTGACAACGAATTATGATGTGATGGACATTATATAAAATTTCCATGAAAATGACTCTTTTAAGTGTGTGTCAGCATTTTCATGGGAAATTCTGGTTATTTTCCCTTCATTCTCAACTGGCTAACAGTTTGCAATAAATATATCTGATGCATGTCCCCAATAGCTGCTTCCACACCCAGTACATTTTTAGGAGATTATAATTTTAAAAAATGAAATAATCTTTATTTGTTTGTTTGCCTTTTCTGAATTTGTTTCAACTTACACAGTAAAATAAAATTCCAAGTCACGTGAAAAATTTAAACTTCCTTTGTAAAGTACATGGCATAAAGGAGTATCAAAGGAAACAAAAATAGCATAATACAAGAATGATATTGTAGATCACAAGGAAAAATAACAATAATAAACATTACTGACCTAAATTATCCTTTCAGAAAACCTTAATTTCTAGAATGGATTAACATGTTACATAAAACAATATTTGCTTGGAAAAATACATACGATCAAAGTAATTCAGAAAAATCTAAAATATAGTGAACAAAGCTCTATTTTCACTCCAGCTTAACACAAAGGGAAAATAAAGGTGCCAATATTAGAGTCAGGCAAGTTAGAAATAATTTAACATTATTAATAAATAGCATTACTAAAGTATAATGAAAGATATTCAATTATGAAGTTTTTGACATAAGTAAATAGAAGTTAAGTAGCACAAAATCTGAATACATGAGCAAACAATTATTTGAGGGACATGAGAAGAAATTGACAGGGAAACAATTGTAAAAGGAGAGTCTGCATCAGCATGAGTGAATAAGAATACCTAAAGATGCAGAATTGTTTCTATAAGCGAGTCTTTTTTCCCCCAAGCCATAGACAGTGCATGCATTTTCCCAATAAACTGAGTTTAATATTAAATATGAACAGTGGGAGAAGAAATCATACTATTAATAATATGGAACTAATAGTTTTCTAAGAAAATGTAGCTCATTATGAAGAATTACATCTACTTTTCAAAAACTCATGGCTTGGATTATTTGTAGATGTTGGCCACAACAAAATATCAATATATTCAAAGTACGGAAAATATGAGTCACTTTGACTCATAATTAAACATTAATATGTTTAATTCTCAAACAATAAACATTTAGAAAAGATTATTAGTCTTAAAAAGACTTTAAAAGACTAAAAAGACTTTCCTCAAAAAGGAAAGTTGAGGGGTGCCTGGGTGTCATAGTTGGTTGAGCAACTGACTCTTGGTTCTGTCTCGGGTCATGATGTCAGGGTTATGGGACAGAGCCCCACATTGGGCTCCATGCTCAGTGTGGAATCTGCTTGAGTTTTTCTCTCCATCTCCCTCTGCTCCTACCCCACACCCGCACCCCTTAAATAAATAAATAAATAAATAAATAAATAAATAAATAAATAAATCTATCTTTAAAAATGTTGGGTTATGAGAGTAACTTAAGACCTAATACAGAAAAAAATTAAAAATAATAAATAGGACATTAGATTTTAAAACCAATATCAGAGTAATTGAAGGTAATTGAAAGCCAGTTAAAAAACTTTTTTTCACTATGAAATAAGGAAAAATAAAATTTATGATGTAACTTAAAACATTAAATTAAAAAGAAATCATGCATTGTTGATGGGGATGTAAAAATGCTGCAACTTTTTTTGGTAAACAGCTTGACAATTCTTTAAAATGTTACTATATGACCCAGCAATATCCTGGTGCACTCCTAGGTGCATATCCAAGAAACTATATCAAAGTAGGAGGAGGTTGGAAAATGCCTGCTAAGAGATGAATGATTTCTTTGGGGTCTGATGAAAATGTTCTAAAATTAGACTGTGCCAATGATTGTACAACTTTGCAAATATACTAGATATCATTGAATTGTATGCTTTACACGGGCGAATTCTGTGGTGTGTGAATTATATCTCAATAGAAATGTTACAAAAGAGAGGGGAAAAATCAGGAAAATTAAAATATAGTTTTGTATCTGTGATTTCCATTTGCATTATAGAAAGAAATTGCCCAATTAATTAGTTCTAATCCAGTTTGCTCTTCATCCTAGGTCTTATCCAGGGTTGATTCTTAGCTGTTATGTGTTGTGTTGATATGTATTTGGTTAAGGATAAATTACTTCACAATGATTTGATGGAAATTTTCACACTGAAGAGCATTTTTGGTAAGTAATGCTTGGTGATAGGAGCTTGAAATGGAAACTATGCCACATTGTCTTAGCTTAGAGGTATGGGGAAAGCTTTGTTATGTTCCTGAATACATTATTTGTGTTCAAAGAAGTTTAGGGGTGAAAAACTAAAGCAAGGATTCATGTCTGATATGATAAGAAACTAGAACAAAAGTGGTTCTATGGAAGAGATAATTTTTTAAAATTTTTATTTATGGTAGTCACACAGAGAGAGAGAGAGAGAGAGAGAGAGAGGCAGAGACACAGGCAGAGGGAGAAGCAGGCTCCATGCACCGGGAGCCCGATGTGGGATTCGATCCCGGGTCTCCAGGATTGCGCCCTGGGCCAAAGGCAGGCGCCAAACTGCTGCGCCACCCAGGGATCCCGGATATAAGATATAATTTTTATAGGTCTTTACTTCTCTTGTGTAAACTCTGAAAGGACAGCTTGATAGTATATTAATAATATTTTCTTTTTTTAAGATTTTATTTACTTATTCATGAGAGACACAGAGAGGGAGAGAGGCAGAGACACAGGCAGAGGGAGCAGCAGGCTCCGTGCAGGGAGCCCAACGTGGGACTCGATCCTGGGTCTCCAAGATCAGGCCCTGGGCTGAAGGCAGAGCTAAACCGCTGAGCCACTGGGCTGCCCTTAATAATATTTTCATGGAAGAAAATAACAGCAGGAAATCAAACAAAACAAACAAGTAATTGATGGCGTATGAGAGTGCTGACAGATTAGAGATGTTGCCAGCCTGAAGTCAACAAATGTCACCTCAGCTCAATTCTGCTCATGGGATTCATATGATAATCAAATAAGGCTACATATAAAAATATTTGGTGAACTGTAAAGTGCCCTAAAAATACAAGTCTGTTGCTCATTTTGTTTTCTTAGACGATCTCCTGCAAAGCCATCAATTATGGCTTATGATTCAGTGGTTCATAGATCAATGTTCAATTGGTTAGACTGGTCAGAGTTCAACTCTCCTAGCTTATGAGTATTTTTTCACTTTCTCAAATATTGATACAGATGTAGATAAATAGATACATACACACTTAAGTATGTATATGTATGTGTGGGTGTGTAATATAAGGATACATACTTATTTAATTCTCTCAATAATTGTAATATGGGACATAGGCAGGGTAATGATCGGTTTAGGTAATAAAATTGAGACTCAGAGGCAAGGTGTCTGCTCACACTGGGGCAAGAATCTCGGATTTCTTACTCATCCTGGTCTTTAGCTCGATGTCACACTATCACCTTATCAGAGTATCTATGGCACATCCCTGTTTCTTCCCTCCTCACCCCTCTGTCACATTTCCCATTTCTCTCTACATACACCCACATACACAAGGATATTCATACAACTGGTCTGATGGTTTGCTCTCTCTGCCACCCTTCCCCTGTATATCCAAGCACATGCAGAGGAAAGTTACTTTTCAAAAAAGTTGAATATTTTGTTATACAGAGATACAAAGTTGAATAAGACAGACTCCCTCAACAAGGTTGATGCTTCTACCCCTAGCAAGAAAGAGGAGACAATGCCATGAGGGAAAAAGAAGAAGGAAGAAAAACCCACTCCTTGGATCCTTTCAGTTTTTATGTTTCACTGTGTTTCAATGAGAGTGTAGCAATCTGTTTCATCTGCTAGGGTATCATTTATCCATCATATTATTTATCATCAAATGCACCCAAATGCCTGACACTTAGTAGCATTTCAGTAACATTGGTCTGATGGCTTTTATGGGTGTCTATTTCCTAAATTAATAAATGGATAAAATTTTCATTTAAAAATAATATTGGTACAATCCATTGCTTCCCCTTTATCTCCTAATAGATAGTAAAGTTTAACCTAATCATTTTATTCGTTGAATATAGGCAGTAGGTGAAGGATGTGGCAAAATATTGCATTGGAGACAGAAGCTAAACTCAGAGATAATCTACAGTAGTGCACATACATAGTGAATGTATCTTTATAACCAAACATGAATATAAAAACAGCAAGGAAGAGCTAGTATACCAAGAACTGCAATGTCTGTGCTCCTACCAATCCCTTTCTTGCATTAGGGAGTTTAAAATGCATTATAACAACAATATTGAAGTTGTGTTAAATTAACGTTTTCCTGGCTGGAGGAAATCCTGGCTATGAAAGCATTCTCCATGGGAAGTTGTTTACAACCTGGCTCCAGGTTCATGTCTGAAATTATTAGGCAGGGGCTAACCATTCTAAGATGTGTTTCTAGTCCATTTCTTTAATTTGGGATTTTATGCTAGCCATCATAAAAGGGAGGGTTAAGAGTGTGTGAGGCTACAGTAAGAAGGAAGACACAGATACATAGATTAGAATTTAGCTAATGAGGACTAATCTACATCAAACTACAGACATGACATCTGGGGATTTTGAAATCAACAATACTAGGAGCTGGCCAAATGAAAATCAAGAGAGTCCAGAAAATGTTTCTTTCTAGTTCCAATTTTTTCTTTAATGTCACTTTCCCATCACTAATAGAATCTTTTCTAGTTTTCATACCTCTATTTTTCTAGGTCAGTTTGCATTCGTGTGTCACCAATTTTGTTTTTGTCATTTGTACAAAATCCACACTAAAACTCAACTTTGAAAAATTTAGTTCAACTAAACAAAAGATTTAACTTTTACTACAAATTATTTATTGCATAATTCCTATGTGTTAGATTCTTGGCCTGAAATAAGATGGATCTGGAGAGATGGGTAGTAAAGAATTACAATCTAATCAAAGTATCCTGTGAGGGATCTGTGTGGGGGGTGATAGAGAGCAGGAGAAAAGCAGCTGTCTGTCTATCCATATTCTATCTATTATCTAGCTATGAATTCATGTATCTTAAATTCACATATCTATTCTCTCAATAGATATATATTTGTGAATATATTGTATGTATATATGTCTCTATATGTACATATTTGTATATATCTATGTATACATATAATCTATATATACATGCATATGCATGATTATACAGATTTATTATATACACAGATTTTATATAATTTTACAAATATCTTATCAGAGAATACTTTTTTCTTTACATTTCTTTTTTTCTCTTAAAACTATGAGTGGAGGGATCCCTGGGTGGCGCAGCGGTTTGGCGCCTGCCTTTGGCCCAGGGGGCGATCCTGAAGACCCGGGATCGAATCCCACATCGGGCTCCCGGTGCATGGAGCCTGCTTCTCCCTCTGCCTGTGTCTCTGCCTCTCTCTCTCTGTGACTATCATAAATAAATAAAAATTAAAAAAAAAAAACTATGAGTGGAGATGACCAACTGTTAAAATCCACTTTATTTCCTCCTATAATACTAGAATTGTAACTAAACACCCAGTTTTCCAGTTCCACTTGAATGTCTTTCACCGTGAAATCTCTATTCAAGTCAATTAATATCTATAATTTAAGATTTTAAACATGTCAGGTTAAGGCTATAAATAGTAACCTTTTTCTATTTTTGATGTAAACATTTTCCTATTGCTCTCTTATGACTTTTCATTTTACTTTTATTATTTTCTTGCTGTGAATATATTATTTTTTACATAAACAATCATATCATTCCTTTCCATATAATCTCTTCCATAACATTTCAAGTGTTATAAGATTATGAACGATTCAAAGAGATGATTAATATTTCATTTAGAATTGTTTATTAATTTATTATTTACACCTGGTACATTGCATTAGAGTTATTTATGTTAGTGTCTCCTTTGCTTATTCTTATGTATTTCCTTACAGCTTGGTAAATAGATAAGATACATTCTTAATTGAATTGAGTGGGATTAGAAACCCTTTGAGTCAATTTTTCATAATATGTGAAAGATGGCAGTCAATAAAAAGTTTTAATTATACTATATTATAAATACACACCTCACAGGCCTTTATAGATAGAAAAAATCTTAATGTATAGAGCTGTAAGTCAGGTATTGCACCTGATTTTATACACATATTAAAGAATCCTCACCACAATCCTTTCAATTAGGACTGTGACCTCAAAGAATCAGTATTTTAGAGGAAGAAACTTAAAGAGATATGTGGCTGCCCCTACTCACATAATGTAATGGGTGATAGACTAGAGACTCAGTCATTAACCTTTTGATGACAAATGCTGAGCCACATCAGGGACCAGTTTGTGGGCTGCATGAAAAATGTGGAAATCCCCAGAAACATATTCCAATAGTGCTATCGCCTACGAGGATTACTTTTGGCTACTGGACAATGGGAAGACCTATCTCTTAGGCCTGTAGCCCACAGCCTTTATCACTCCTCTTGTGATAAGCTTGCAGAACTTTTGCCAGTGCATTTCCCTCTCTTGCATGGGATTTGCTTACTTGGTATTAGGAAAATTGAAGTATTACTGGAAGAAAATGGCTAAGGTACATGAAACAGTTGCTCAGCCCTTGTCTCAGAGACAGTGTGCCATCTTAAAATGTGGATTTTGAATAAATTATTATAAATGAAGATACAACCCTCGAAAGGTATTGTGTTGTGTTTTTTTTGCTATACCAAATAAGGGATGCAAGCCTATAATAGTAAGGAATAAATCACCTTTTGCATCAGAGTAAGAAAATTGTGGTCTTGGAATTTGATGGACTTTGGCTCTAATCTGTGATTTGATACTTGCCAACAAGTTACTTCCTTTTTAAATTTTAGCTTGTCTAAGATTAGAAAAAAATGTTTTAGTATTTTGTGAAGGTTAGAGATGACAGATATAAAGTACTCAGAACACTCAGTTATATAAAAGTTACCCAACAAAGGCTCCCTCTCCCAGTGCTCAGATACAAATATCCTTGCCACCTTTTGAAGGTTTTTATTAATATCCCTGGACTCTGAGTCAATTGTGACTGGACTCATGTACATAGAGTACATTATAACATATAGTATTAGCTTTATTAGTTGTGAAGTTTGGTCAGTGAGTATGAAAGCATAGAGCAAAAAAACTCTATTATCTTCTAACTACTCTTCAGTCAGGCACTTGGGAGCTACCTGTGGGAAGAGCAGACACCTGCCCAGCAGTATCATACAGCAGCACAAAGAGTGGAGGCCTCCCTTTACCCTGTCAGTGCAAAAGAGACCTAGAGCTCTCCAAGTCTGATACTCACTAGTACTAAATATCTACCTCAATAATCATCACCCTTATGCAGAGGAGCAAAAGCAGGGAGAGAATAGCATAGGATTCTTGTCCATATTTTCCTGAGAGGGCTGATATCTTGTCAACCTTTCCCATTTTATGGGTTGGTTTTCACATATTATGAATAGAGTAAGAAGAAAAGAAAGTATGTCTATTAGGATGCTTTTGACAGAGAGTAATAGAAATTTAATCTCAAATGGATGTGAATATTATGGAAACATGTGAGTTCAGATGTGAAAGAATTCAGAGGTGGGTGAGCTTCAAGATTGATCAATCCAACTGTTAACAATATCATCAGGTCAGCCACTAGTTCTGTCCTAAGGCAAGTTCTACCATGATTATAATATACCTGTTAGTAGCTCAGGATGCAATTTTCTCATTCTTGACTTGGAGGAAAGAGTAAACCTGGCTTGTGTTTTAAAAATCCAGAAAGCATCTTTCTCAGGAACCCCATGCAAGCTTCTCTGCTCATCTGCCCAAAATGACTCAGAGTGTTTTATCCCTATGTGAATTATGAGTAAGAGGGCTTAGAATAATCAGCTAGAGTGAAAGAGATGTTGGAAAAATAGCATTTTGCTACAGAAGACTTCCTTCTAAAACCTGAAGCCTATTTGCTGGATTCAAGTATGTATGGCTTCACCCTGGCAGTAGCAATGCTCAGCTCAGGACCTCCAATAATTTGTGTGGCTGGATTTTCTATATCTACCCCTGCTGGGTGCTGAACCTGATGGTCTAGAGATGAAAACTAAAAATAGACATTTCCCTGAGTCTTTATTTGGAAGGAGAAACTACTTTCAGATATTGAAGCAACTGAGCGTAGACTGTCATTTAGGCTGTAAATGATCTTCCTTTTTGTTTGTATCAAATAAACTCAAGTGTGCATTTTCTGAGAGAGTTTTATTTTTCTGAACCTACATGATATTTTTTAAAAAGACTTATTTTATAACCCTTACAATCATCTCTGAACACATTCTTACACTCTTGATGTTTTGGTTAACAGAAATGATGATGTGTTTTTTCAAGTTTATAATACACTTGAACATTAGCTCCTGGGGAACTCACCAGATTGGATCCCATTTCAACAGTGCTTAAATGGGATATTTTTTGATCCAAAGAAATAGGTTTTTTTTTTTAGTCGGAAGACTTTCTGGACATAAAACAATACTCACAAAATATGTGGAATACTGAAGAGAAAATTATTCTTGAAACATAGGGATTGAATTTTCTTAGAAATTCACATGGGTTCAAAATTAAGAGATATTCAACACAGTGTCCTTGGTCAGCTCTGAATTGTTCCTTAGGGAATACAAAGGTTACCTATTTTGAAATACACTGTTTCAAAAACAATTTACCAAATTGCCTCAATTTCCTTTCTGAATTTTGGCCATTTGTGAAATAAAAAAAAATATGGTTGGCAGTAATTGTAAATTGTTGGGAACTTCAATTTCCAAAATATAAGTTAATATTTGAGTAGATTAATGCCAAAGTTGTTCTGGATGAATTTCTGAGGCATTGCCTCATAAAAATGACATTCTTTTGTGGGAGATCTAGAAAGAAATACAATATTATCTTTCCATCACACCTTGGAAGATATATAGAGCTCTCTAAAAATCTTCAAGTATAATTTAAGGACTTGGCATGTCCAACAAATTTACCATTCAAAGGTCCTGTCCTGGTATTGTGGCCTCACAGTTGGTGAGTTTAGAGAGGGTTTACCTTTCATCTTTTGTACTGGAGGTAGAGTAAAGTTTAGAGTGGGTTTAGAGTGATTTGCCTTTTAGGTTTAGAGTGATTTGCCTTTTGTCTTTTGTATATAAGAGACTTGGTGTGCTAGTCTGACTAAACCTGACGGACTGTCCTCATGAACTGAAGATAATACCTGTGGATAAGGAGCACATCTGTATGGTTTGAAGTGGTTTGTTGAAATGCTGTGATCTAGGAGGTTAGGTAATAGAGGACAAAGAATGACATCCTCCCATTGGGGTGATCAAAGATAAGGCAGTTCCCTTGAGCTCAGGCAGTGATTGTTTTCAACAAGGGTAAACTGTTCTATTCTCTGTGAAGAATTCATATAGATGCCAGTCTTACTAACACTGAAAGCCACATTAGGGTTACCAGTGAGGTATCTAACCACCAGCGTTTCCTTTTTTTTAAGATTTTATTTATTAATTCATGAGAAACACACACAGAGAAAGAGAGAGAGGCAGAGACACAGGCAGAGAAAGAAGCAGGCTCCATGCAGGGAGCCCGACGTGGGACTCGATCCCAGGACTCCAGTAACACACCCTGGGCAGATGCTTAACCACTGAGCCACCCAGGCATCCCACCACCAGTGTTTCCACTTATTCTAGATATAAATTTTTATTACTAGTGGGGATCAGTGCATATTTTTGAAAATCTAATAAAGCTGATCATTTTCCATTTTGTTTAATAATTTTTACTGGTGTAGAAATAGTTTTATAATACTGACAAATTTTAACGTATTATCATATTACAAATGTTAACAAACAAAACAAAACAAAACAAAAGCTAGAGGGTATCTGAGAATGACAGCCAGGGCATGTGGTAAATCCCCAAAATGCTGGTTAATATTGCCAGATTTTATTTTCCAATTTCCTTTTCTTTACAAAAATCATATGACTAAATGTAAAGTGATAGTAGGGGTTATTTATTGAATTTAAACTGCTAATCCATCCAATTCTTCCACTTTTTCTACTTTGGAGTACATTCTGATCTGAGACAAACATCAAGTTGCCACTCAGTTCCAATTCCTCCAAGACACTTTTCCAATCCTACTTCAGATTAAGTAGTTTTTCTCTTCTAAAAGAGAAGATTGGAATGGATGATAACCAAAGTCATTGTCAGTTGGGAAACCATGTGGTATTATGATCCACTGTGACACTGCTTAGGTAATATAGGCAAATTCTAATAATCCTCAGTGTGATTGTATTAGAAAGTGGAGTCTCTGGGAGGTGACTCAGTCATGACATGAGAGCACGGCCTTCATGAATAAAATTAGTGCCCATATATATTAGACTGCAGAGAGATACCTTGCCCCTTTGGCCACTTGAGGACACAGTGAAAAGACTGCTATCTATTAATAAAAAAGCTGGCCCACCCTAGACATCTGACTGTCTGGTGCCCTGATCTTGGACTTCCCAGCCTACAGAACTGTGAGAAATCAGTTTCTGTTTTTTATAAACTATTCAGTCTATGGAATTTTATTATAATGGCCTGAACAGATTGAGACAGAAATTGACACTAAGCTGTGGGATGCTGCTGCAACAAATACCTAAAAATGTGCAGCTGGCTTTGAAATTGGGTCATGGGTAGAGGTTGTAAGAGTTTGGAGGTACATGCTAGAAAAGACTTCATTGTTGTCAAAGTACCATTAAGGATGATTCTGGTGAAAAAAAAAAAAAAAAAAAAAGGATGATTCTGGTGAAGACCCAGGAAGAAGAGAGCTATAGGTAAGGTTTCAATCCTTTTAGAGAATCCTTAACTAATCCTGAACAAACTGTTATAGTAATATGGACAAAAAAGACCTTTCTGATGAGGTCTCAGACAGAAATAAGGAACATGTTGTTGAACACTGAAGGAAAGAAAATCTTTGTTATAAAGTGACAAAGAACATGACTGAACTGTGTTCTTGGCTTGGAGGCTTGTGGAAAGTAAAATTTGAGAGCTCTGGAGTTGAATATTTGACTGAGGAAATCTCTAAGCAAAGTGTTGGAGGAGCAGTCTGATTCCTCCTGTTTATAGGAAGTATAAGAAGAGAGAAATGATTTCAAACAGAAAGTCTGTCCAGGAATGGCCAAATAACCCTTTCTTAAGGAGATTAGGCAACAAGTAGATGGTCGTTGAAGACACTGCGGGGAGGAAATTAGTTAACAAAAGCATACAGAATAAAAAGGTAGAGGACTGATGTCATATGAATGGGTGCAGAGGGGCAATTCAGTTCATAGGAGTCTCCAAATATCCCTTTCCTAAAAAGGATAAGAGCCATTGGATTTAAGGCCTGTCCTAAGCTAGGACCACCTCACCTCAACCTGACTGTATCTGCAAAGACACCTTATCTAAAAAGATCATATTCAGGAGTTAAGATTTTAGCGTATCTTTTTGGGGACACAATTCAACATACAAAAGCAGCAAACACAATTGTTGAATGTATAGAGTTCCTAGTGCAGAAATCAAGGCAGGAAACTATGAGCTTCATGCCTATCAGTCCATATTACCTCAAAAAATTGAAATACACAGTTATCTGAGAGGTAGAAGGGAAATGCTGGTCTATAAATTCCAATACACACTGAAAAACACTTTTATCAAAGTCTGATTGTGGCTCTTGTGGGACACAGCAGAGGGAGTGGGTAGGTAGGTATAGGCTGGGAGGTAGAAAGGTTTCTTTTGAGGAGAGGACATGGACTTCTATGTAAGATGGGTAGAAAAAATGCTCCAGGGGCACCTAGGTGGCTCAATGGTTGAGCATCTGCCATTGGCTCAGGTTGTGATCCTGGGTCCCTGGATTGAGTCCTGCATCAGGCTCCCCGCAGGGAGCCTGCTTCTCCCTCTGCCTATGTCTCTGCCTCTCTCTTTCTGTCTCACATGAATAAATAAACAAAATCTTTTTAAAAATGTCCCGGAGAAAGCACATGTGGTTGGAGACAATTACAGGCAGATAGAGGACCATGGGAAAAGGTGTAGGGCTACAGAAAGGCCAGAGAACTTCATTAACTGCCCACGGTGCCACAGCGAGCTGTGGGAGGACCCTACATTGGAGCTCAGTATTGTTTACTCAAAATTCCTTTTTTCTTCCACTCTGCCACCCTGGAAAAGAAAAGAGGGATGCTGATTCTGGTCCCGCAGTATTTCTGTTCTGATTGAGTATCCTCTTACTTACTGTCCCATTATCAATCCCAAAAGGCCTTGAGGCTTAATGAAATGCACAAGGTGGAAGCAATGATTAATGCACCCGGGCCAAGGAGCTGCAGGAGTGGGGATGCCTGCCTCCTCACAGAGATGCCATTGTTCTTCCCTGAGACGATGTCCCTCCCTCTCACACCCTGACCACTGCTTCCCCAAGCAGAGTGTTTATGTGTTGAGTGCAACACTCCGTGGACTTTGGGGCCTAATGGGGTGTGAGAGGGGGCCTGGGGTTTTTCATCTTGTTTTCAGCTGTACAAACACCACACACTTTCCTCATCCACTCAGGGTCTAAGTTCAGGCCTTCTAAGATACCAGAGGCTGCAAGGTGGTGGCAGGGACTCCACAAGTCAAAAAAGAGGGACCAGGCACCTTCCCCCCTAACACCAAACACATTCAAAGTGTTTATTTTCTCAGCCCCCATCTAAGCTCTCAGATAAACAACTCATTGGTGGTTGATACTTTAGGGCTCCTCAGAAGCTTTGTTTAAAGGCAGCAGGATGGGCTCTCCATTGTCCAGAGAAAGTAGAACCTGCTTCCCCAAAATGCAGTTAGAAAAAATGAATTAAGACATTTTCTTTCCTGCCTGTCATGTTTTTTTCTTCCTTCTTTCATCTTTCCTTCTTGCCTCTCTCCCTCCTTTATTCCTCCTTCCTTTCCTTCTCTCTTTCTAGCTTGTTAGCATTGACTTAAGACTTAAGAAAGCAGCATCTGCTGTACTCTTGGCTGCTCAGGTTTATACACCTTTCTGTAAACCCCTCCCCTTGAGTGAGAGCAGGATCTGTGATTGGCTTATAATGAACAGAATATGGTGAAGGTGATGGAATATCACTTCAGTGGTTATTACATTATATAAGATCTTTGTTGCTAGTGAACATGTTACTATTGAGACTTTCTCTCTTGATGACCTTGGAGAAATAATGAGCAAAATTGGGAGTCCTATATCACAAGAAGGTAAGGGTGTTTTAACGGCCGACAGCTCACAATGGGCTGGGTCTCTCAAACTGCAAGCAAATGAGTTTTGCCAACAATTCTGCCCAAAGGAAAGACACACCTGGAAAAATATCAAAATCTGGATGTGCAGACCTCAATATAGTCCTTTCTCTTTGTTCTGCTCTAATGAGGCATATTTAGCCACTTTCTGTTTCAGAGTGTTATTTTGATTTTCTTTAGGCTTGATTATGATACCAACTCAAGACATGTTGACTTGTCCAAGTGGTTTTCTGAAGCTTCCCTTACTTTATTTAAGTGTAGGCTGGGCATGTGAGTAGGAGGACACACTCTATTCTTTAGAGAAAGGTGAAGAAAAGCATTATACTCCAGGAGTAGCAGTCTCCTAGAGGCTCCCATTACTAATAGAGTCTTTATCTTGAATTCCTCCTCTCTCCCTCCTTCCTTCATCTCTCCCTCCTATCTCTCTCTCATTCTCTCTCTCCTTCTTCTTCTCCTCCACCTTCTCCTTCTTCATTATCATCATCTTGAATTCTTCCTTTTTACATTGCCTTATATGCCCTGGTGGTAGGTAATGGGCTGATGGCAAGTTTAGTGGCACCATCTTTGCAAGTTCTGTACACATGGTTTTCAGTTTTGGAGGCTTAGCTGAAAGACAGAAATAGAGTGAATCTATTTTACTGTTTTTTTTTTTTTCAAGTGGGGAGAGGTAAAGTGAGAGGGAGAGAGAGAACCTTAAGCAGACTCCACACCCAGTTTGGAGACCTAGGTGTAGCTCACTCAGGACCCTGAGATCATGACCTGAGCCATCATCAGGAGTCTGATGCTCAACCAGCTGAGCCACCCAGAAGCCCCATCTATTTTACTATTTTCTTTATCCAATATAAATTTTGGAACAAGTTGCTTTTTCTCTGATCATCAGTTGCATCACCCATACAAAGGGAGTATTAATAATGCTGACCTGTCAATGTCATAAACCTGGCAATGAGGAAGTGCATAATAACTCTTTTATTCTTAGGAGTGGTCGGTCTTGCAAATACCCACTATTTGCTTCGACGTGGAGGGACCTGGAGGGTATTATACTGAGTGAAATAAGTCAGTCGGAAAAGGACAAACATTATATGGTCTCATTCATTTGAGGAATACAAAAATTAGTGAAAGGGAATAAAGGGAAAGGAGAGAAAATGAGTGAAAATATCAACGAGGGTGACAAAAACATGAGAGACACCTAACTCTGGGAAATGAACAAGGGGTAGTGGAAGGGGAAGTGGGTGGGTGCTTGGGGTGACTGGGTGATGGGCAATGAGGGGGGCACTTGGCGGGATGAGCACTGGGTGTTATGCTATATGTTGGCAAATTGAACTCCAATAAAAAAAATTAAAAAAGAAAGGAGTGGTCAGTCTTCTCCTTGGGTTGCTCTAGCAAAGAGGTTAGAAGTTTAGATTAAAAGAAGGGAATCCTAAGTTTAAATCTCAACTCTGCTGCATACCAGCTTATTAATGTTGTACCATAAATAATTTATCTCTGTCATGATTTTCTCATCTGAAAATAGGGATAATAATAGTATTTCCCAAATAGGGTTATTATAATAACCTGCATTAGCCAGCACCTACCACACACAAAATGTTCAGAAATATTGGCTACTTTTAATATGAATACAATGTTAATTACTGTTACACAAATATCAACAAGATATATCCTGGGATGTTTTATACAAATGACCACTCACTTTCTCAGTGATAAAAATGTATAATGATACAATTTTTGTGCTGAAACTATTTGTCTTAGAACACTGTAAAATAGGGGGTTTATAAACAACAGAAATATATTTTTCACAGTTCTGGAGGCTGAAGTCCAAGATCAAGGCACTGGCAGGCTGAATGAGTGGTGAGGGCTTGCTTACTTGTTCCGAGGTAGACAACATCCTTTCACTGTATACTCATAGAGATATCTCTGAGGGTTTCCGTCATAAAAATATTAATCTCAGACAGCTATGTTCTGTTGACCCCATCACTTCCCAGAGGCTCCTCCTCCTAATACCATCACATTGGGAGTTACAGTTTCAACACAGGATTTTTTTTGCAGGGAGCATACTTAGTCGATAGCATTCTTCCTTGGTCTCCCCAAATGAATGTTTTGCTCTATGCAAAACATGTTCATCCCTCCCAACACCTCTAAAGTCTCAGTTTGTTCCAGCATCAATTCTAGTCTAAAATCCAAAGTCTTATCTGATGAACCACTAATCTGGATTTCTAATCCAACTTTTTAAGTCCATCTTTCCTGTTGCAGCTATAGTAAACTCTGTAAAATGGAAATCAGATTATGGTACTTTCCTGTTCATTTATTTATTTATTTATTTATTCATTTATTTATTTTTAAGTAGTCTCTAGGCTCAGTGTGGAGCTTAATGTGGATCTTGAATCATAATCCTGGGATCAAAATCTGCGTGGAGATTAAGAGTAGGGTGCTTAATCCTGTTTTATTCATTTTAGAGTCTCTCCTTAACCACTTATACAATAACCACTATAAACTGCTCTTGCTCGCATCTTCAATTTCTCCCCCACCACCTCTCTCACCTCTACTTTGCCTCACACATGGTGATCTAGACATACCCTAGTATTTTTGGTTCCCATGTGATAGATTTCCCATTTCTCTATGCCTTTGTTCAAGAATGTCCTTCATCAGAAGCTACATGGTGAAAAGCTCTCACCTCCCATGACTGAGCAAGCATCATTCTTGCTCACCCCAGCTTCAGATGGGATTACCACATTCTTTGTGTCTGGGGACATCCCATCTCTGCTTTTGGCCAAAAGTTTTGCATTTTGCTTGCATAACCATTTTTTTCCCATTAGAGTGTGAAGACATTTAGGGCATGCACTATGACTTGCACATCCATATATTCCCATTACCCTTCATAAAGTTAGATAGACACACAGTGGGCATACACTGAGTTAACAGAGGAATAAATTAATAAATAAACTAGTGGATAAATCTACTAGAGATAGAAACCTTCATCCTATCTTCCTCTCAGGGTTTATGATGAAATGAGATGATGAGTATCAAAATGCCTAAATGTAGACCCTAAAGAATTATAGACAACCACCGAGTAAATAATCTTATGCCTAATTTGAAAGGAAATCCCTCATATTGCCATTGTTACCCTAGGATTTTCACTTTAGTATGTTCTTTGGGGGGGTCCCTAACAGGGTAGAAATTGAACAAGAATTCACAAAAGACTTTTCATCTTTTCTCTTTCATGTCTGCTAGGCTGGAGCAAAAACATGCCTGGACTGGAAAGCAGGAGATCTGAAATCTCATGGGACCTTGAGCAATTTACTTCCGTTCTCTCTGCCATAGTTAGAAGGTGAGTCTTAGTATTGGTTGAAATATGATATATGCTGTTTGTGTTTTCATTTCACAGATGGAGAAACTGAAGATTGGAGAGGTTAAAGAAGCTTAGGGTCGAGCCAGGACTGGAACGTTGCCTGGATTTTGGGTCCGTGCTCTTAATTGCTCTTAACTGTATGGTACATTGCCTTTCATGGAGTACATATTTGTTATAAGAGAGATGCTAAGAGAAACAATGAGATAGTCATCTAATTGTTGAAATAAAAATTGAGTTATGTAGAAAACTAAGTTTTTCAGTCAGGTTATTTTCTTGAAAATAAAATTATTATGTTCCTCTAGGTCCTGATCTTAGCCTGAATTACTAAAAAGAAGTCAGATAAGAGCTTGATACAGGGGATTATTTTGGGAAAACCCTCCAGGGAAGGAGTGGGAAGCTGGGATGTACAAAACAGAGAAGGAGAAAAGCCCATTTGAGAGTGCATTGTCACGTTGATCACAGCTGGGCAACTGGGGCTAATCCCTCTGGGGACTCTGATTAGTATTATCCCCAGCTCTCAATCCCTTATATGATGAATTTCCTGAAGAGATGGTTCTCTAGCCTCCCAAGGTGATATATGCATCAGAACAGCTGAGTGTATTTATGGGGTATCCCAAGCTGCAGAAGCTTAGAAGTTCTGGGGCAAGACTTACACAATCCAGCAGAAGCAAGGTGCAGTCAAGTCACACCTGTCCACAGCGGACTGCTGTGACAGTACCTAGTGTAAAAAGGTAGGCAAAAGAAAAAGGAGGATGTGAGATGGAATACAGTAGGTATGTGCTACACTCTCTTTTTAACATATTAACAATGGAGTCTGGAGGACTCCAAAGCGATGCCCCATCTGTACGGGGGTCGGTGGGTTGCCCCGTATTAGTGTAGGTAGAAGAAGTAATAGGAAAGCTTGACCTTGAGTGATGCCAGCCGATTGTGTCTTCTCATTTACCACATTGAGGTGTATCTCAATGAGATACATTGAGAACCTCTGGTCAAGTTTTTAAAGGAGAACTGAGTTAGCTGGAAACTGAGCCCTGTCCAGCAGATACTTTCTCCTTCCTGCTGCCTGGAATGCAGACATCATAGATAGAGTTGCACTGGTCATTCTGTGACCATGAAACAATCCTTGAGAATGGAAGTCACTTGCTGAGGATGGTGAGGATGGTGAAGAATGATAGAAGTTGCTTAGGTGTCTGATGCTATCTTTGATGTACCATCTACACCAGCCTTGTGTATTTCTAAACTTGCTTTTTCTAGGAAAAAAAAACCCTTAGTTTTTATTTTAAATACTCTTACATGCAGCCAAACTAAATCCTCAGTGATATATTTATATTCTTGGTAATTGATACATTCATGTCCTTCCAAACAACGGTTGTTGACTTACTCTTTACTAGAGTTTGTTTGAAACAAAAGAAATAAGCTCAGTCATTTTCACTTAAATTAGAAGTAATGCATTATATAAAACTAAATTATGTGCAGAATCACAAGAGATGTAATCCACATGAAGTAAAAATATCTGCTATGGGCAAGGTATGTCCAGAGCCTCCCCAATATGGAATCTGTTTTGTCACAGATGTCCAATTATCCTGAGCCTGGCATGTAATTTGTGAAGAAATAATAGATGGGAAATCAGAACTTGCTTTTGGAGGGAAAGTGGCAGTGGCCTAAAGTCCCTGACCCTGGAAAAAGATTGAGTTTATTTGCTTGGTTCAGTTTCTATAGAACTATAAGTAACTAGATACAGTGCCTTTAATATCAAGGCAATATGAATAGTTTGGAGGTGTTAGTCCATGGCTGGAGTAAAGTGGCAGGAAGTTCTAGGATGGCTGCTGGCCATGCAAAACCACTTGCCATCACAAGAGGACAAACAGTTACTAAAATTGGCTTTGTCTTCCAAGAGCAGAGGGATCAACAGAGACCATATATTGCCAATTTAGTGGGCTGAAGATCAAATTATAATGATTGTGAAACCTTGGGATATATAGTTTTTAAAATAAATGGTGATGATATATATATGCAATTGAATATTGCTCAGCCATCAAAAAGAATGAAATCTTGCCATTTGCAATGATGTGGATGGAACTAGAGGGTATTATGCTAAGTAGAATAAGTTAGAGAAAGAGAAATAACATATGATTTCACTCATATGTGTAATTGAGAAACAAAACAGATGAACACAGAGGAAGTGAAGGAAAAAGAAAATGAGATAAAAACAGAGAGAGAAGCAAACCATCAGAGGTTCTTAATGCTAGGAAACAAACAGGGTTGCCAGAGGGGAGGTGGGGGTGGATGGGGTAACTGGGGGATGGGCATCAAGGAGGGCACGTGATGTTATGAGCACTGAGTGTTCAATGCAACTGATGAATCACTAAATTTTACTCCTGAAACTAATACTATACTATATATTAACTCACTTGAATTTAAATATAATCTTAAATATGTATATTTTTTTCAAAAAATTAAATTAAATGGCAAATAGCAAGTTGATGTGTATTTACACGAAGGTGTGATATTTGAAAAATGATTCATGGAACACTGTAAACATAAAGTGGGTTAGTATATAGAATTAATTTAATAAATTAGAAATGTCTCTTCGTGAAATATTTCTCAGCTACAGTATAAAATCACTGATTTTTTTTATCAACTGAGATAAAACAAAATTTAAAAATAGCTAATATTTACTATTATATTCTGATAATATTTACTATATGCTGATTTTCTGCAAGGCCTTGGCATATTTTATGCTTATTATTTCATTATTTAAGCTTCTCTATAGCCCAGTGAGATAAGCACTCTAATGATTCCCATTTTACATAGTAGGGGTCAAGGAAAGGTTTGGCTAATTTTCCCAGAAGTCCACAGCTAGATTCTGGAAAGCCTGGTTTTGAGCTTGGATAGTAAGTAGTTTGACTAAACACAGAGCACAAACACTAGAACAAACACTAGAAGAGTGCTTCCATTCTCACACAGTAGGCCTTCCTAGGCGCAGTGCCTTGGTGTAGGATCTGTGGAGTAACTAAGGTGTTGGTCAGAGTGTTGTGCTATAATGCTTCCAACACCTTGCCCCTTCTCTATTCTCATAAAACACATTCAACTTGCTATTAATAGACTTCTTCCAGTCCCTTCCCTCCCTTCCTCCTTCATTCCTTTCTTCTTTCCCTTCCTCTCTCCTTCCTTCCCTCCTTCCATACATATTGGCTTCCATACATATGTCTTCCATATATATAGTCAATTTTCAGTTTTCATGGTAGCTATGTTCTGTAGTCACTATGAACACTGAATTAGCCAGGACTGAGCCATCGCTCCTAGGGGAAATACAGATTTAGCTTCCTGCAAGCTCTGGTCATAACATCTTAACCAACCAATCAATACATAATCTTGTCTTATGTGCATTTTCATTTAAAGACATCTTATTCAATATACACTGTTGATGCATTAGTATTGAACTCACAACCAACAGCACTATAGCTCATATCTGAATGAAGCTTATCTAATATATACACTTTCTCTGTAAAGTCCATCACAGCCTTCTTGCACTTAGAAACTTTAAACAGCCTTCTAACGCTACACTCAGGGACCATTTAAACAGTGAAATTCATCAACAAAATATGCAAAATGAGGAAACATGCACATTAAGTAGAAAAGAATATTTGTTTACAGTATGAGAGCTATAGCATGGAGAGAAAGCACTGGGTCACCTTGTTTGACCTCAGCTGGAACATGTGTGTCAGGTGCTCACATTTTTTGTTACTTTGTCCATGTCCATTATTGACTATGAAAATGGCTTGGATATTGATTTAATTTAAATGAGTGAGAACACTTGCAAATGCATGAGAATCAACTGTTTTCTGTTCCAAGTCTTGTGTGAGGCATTGAGGATCTAATAGTAAGCAAAAAACAAAAACAGTCCCTTCTTCTCACCAATAGTACAATATCTAGATGAAGGAAGTGGTTATTAACGAATAGTCACATAAATATAGAGAAAACTCTCATAAGTGCCATATCATATTGTGTTCCTTAATTGATCAGTTTATTCATCTAATTATTAATTTATTTAAAAGGACATTTTTGCATGTTTGCTATACATTAAGCACTATGTAAAATAATCAAATGTATTATTACTGCCCATTTTTTTTGTTTGATCTTGTCACCCCCTAAGGATGTTAGCCTCTTGAGGACAGGGAGAGCATATTACACATTTTTATATTCCTTCACACATAGATAATTGTTTAGTGGATTTGAGATCAGGAGTCCCCAGGGCTCTGCTATTTTTTTAGTAAAATAAGGAAGTTTGACTAAACAGTCTCCATAGGCCCACTGAAGTCTGAGTCTATATGAATCACTCAATATTTGCTGAAATTGATTTATGGGAACTTCTCTCCTAGGACTTTCAGATAAGAAATTCAGTGGCAAACTCTGATACTTCAAGTAGGAAAGGCATGCATGAGCAGTGATAGAGTCCAATATTTGATTCTGAAGAGCAAACCTCTAACTTTTGCTTCTGTGGGGCTCCATGACTGCAAGTAAATTTTAAAGATGCTATGTAAGCAGAGTGTGTAGTTCTCACAGTGAATATGAAAGCCCGGGAGCCACATTCCAGCACATTATGGGTAGTTTATGGAGCACATCAGTTCATAACGTGAGACAAACTGGCACCAGGGACTACAATGGCTGCAGTCCAAGTGGACCACAAAGGAAGAAACATGAAGGGAATGCCAGCAAGAGAAGGTCTTAGGGTCCTCTCCTTACAACTGGAGTTTCTAATTCCTCAAAATGTTCCTTTAACAAAAGGCTCACGTCCTAGTCACTTTATACTTTGTGACTCTTGAAATGAGACATGTAGGCATTCATTTGTTCACTCAGTCATTTATTCGTTCATCATTTAATGAGCAAGGATTTGAGCCTGTAAAAAATGCCATGCAATGTGGCAGGTTTGGGAATTATGGGGGTGAAGGGAATTCTCTATGTCCCTGACCAAATGGAATTTAAAGTCTAATGGGAAAAATCTATACTGGGACAGAGCATTGTACTATATAGGATCACAATCTGGGAGAACTAACCTTGTTCTACAAGGCCTCCTCCTTGATGAGTTAGAGTCAAAACTGGCATGATGAGCAATGATATAAGGGATATAAGGGTGGGGAGGGCTGGCTGGGGAATAAAAAGCCCTAGGCACAGAGTACCTCTCTGTAAAGAGAGTGCCTGATCCTATAGTGTATTAAAAGTCCAGCCTGGAAAGCAGGGAAGTAGTAGGAATTTGTGATGGAGCTGGGGAAGGAGGTGCATGGAGCCCAGGGCCTCCAAAGCCCCATAAACAATTGTGATATATATATATATATATATATATACATATATATATATATATGTGTGTGTATATATATATATATATATATAATCTCACATTCACCATAAAATAGGAAGATTTGGGGGGAATATTAAGCCAGTACTCAGATGGCAGTTAAGAAGCTGGAGAGATACACTTGGATTCCTAACAGGAAGTAAAGTTGGTAGGACTTGACAATTGGTTAGCTATATGAGCAAGAAAGAGGAAAAAAGACAAGGCTGCCTCTCAAATGTCTATGTGAAGTGATGGAGTGATTTTTCAGGAAGGATGATTCCTTACTGAGCTATAGTTCACAGTATGGCAAAGTTCTTTAGAAGGGACATTAGTAGCCAAGTTTTGAAATAATGCTTTTTAGGGGATGGTGAGAAATCCATACAGAAATGCCACTGCAAAATGTTAGTGAAAGGGTTTTGAAGCTCAGGCAAGAGGTCTGGGTTGGAGACCCAGAAAACTAGGGAAATGAGGAAGGCTTCAGAAAGCCTGTAGTCTTCCAGGGAAGGAAAGCAAAGAGAAAAGGAAGGGAGACAAATACAGGGGACTCCCAAGTTTTGAGGGTCAGGCAGGGAAGAATACATGTTAGGAAGCCATAAAGGCCTCTCCAGGGAGTGTGCTGGCAAACCAGGATCATGTCTTCTGCTTGCATGGAGACCTGCAACAAGAAATATCTATCCAAGTCTGTGTTTATTATGACAATGTCATGCAAGAGTTTTACTCACCATATTACCTAGAATTTCCAAATTAGAAATTTTTAGCTTTGGTAACTAGAAAAATTGTACTCTAGGAAAAACTAGCCTATTCCCATATTACAGATAATGTGCACAGTACAATGCACAGGTATTGCCCTTTTTATGTGGATATGAGGAAGCTCTGCGGTATAATTTCAGTCAGAGTTTTATTTTTATGAACTTTAAGAACTTTGGGCAGGTATCTCTATTCATGGCTCTCTATTACTTCATTTTTCCATTTAACTCTTATTTTTTCTCACTTTCATTTATTTTAAACTATTTCCCCCTACCAAATACTTTATATTTTTGTAATCTACCTAATGCCATTTTTGAAATGAAATGGGATATGTATTCACTACATGAAAATATTCTCATTTAATAACAATGTTTTTGACTGTCATTGGATTTATTATTCAATTCAGTTGAGAGAAAACAAAGGAAACTCCTAAAGCTGTATTTCATCAAAAAATTTCTTTCAAACTTATTTAGGTTGTCTCAAAGAACCCTTCATCATTGTGTTGTCACTGGAAAATGGAATCAAATGACTAATAAATATCTCATTCTGGATAGAAACTTGTAATACAATTTTACTATAGGTGCATATTTATATCAGGATTTATTATTTGCTGCTAAAATGTCATTTGAACTATAGACAAGACTCTAATGCAATTGCTATGTGCAAAAGGAATATAGTGATTGAAAATTCAAAAGCAGAAAAATATAGGTAGCAGAGGGTTGCTTTTAGGGGCATTATTCTGTCCCTGGTAGAGGTAGAAGAGTCAAGGGAATTAAAGATGATGTTACAGGGACCATCGGCATAGACATCTACAGCTAAAGCCCACCATATTTGCATAGGAATACCCGTCCCTTCTTTTTGTCTTATGGCAAAGAGGAAGGAGAGAGAGAAGTGGTGGAGAGTGGATGGAGGAGCACAGCAGTGGCTCCCAAACTTTCCTTACTGCAGGTGTTCTTGTAAAACATTCTTATCTCAGCCAACATTCCTCTATACACTGGGAAGCACAGCCCCAGGTTCAATGATGGCAATAATTAATTGTTTTCAGATCGGTAGTGAATGGATAATAGATCTGAAAGATCCCTTGAATCATTCCATGTAAAATTATATGGTAAATTGTGCAAAACTTACCAACACAAAGATGTAAGTCACATGTATGGTAGCTCTGGATCAGAGAATGGAGCAGGAAGTCAAACATGGTAAAATACACCCATAAAACTTCTATTCAAACTTTAATACATGAACAGTGCTCTTTCTCTGTGAAGACTTTTCCAACTTTCCCCAAAACTCTCAGTAATTTGTTCATCCCAGAAGCTAATTCATGTGGGTGAGTGAAATGTTGACTAAAGGATCATCTGTTTTTGAGCTTAAATTTAGACTCGTGACATGATCTCCAAATAATTTTTAAAAGATTTATTATTTTTTTTTAATGAGAGACACAGACTGAGAGAGAGAGAGGCAGAGACATAGGCAGAGGAAGAAGCAGGCTCCTCACAGGGATCCTGATGCAGGACTCTATCCCGGATGCCGGGATCATGACCTGAGCCGAAGGCAGGCGCCCAACCACTGAGCCAGCCAGGCGTCCCAACCTCCAAATGAATTTCTTTGTATTGTCACAGAAATATGCCAACAAGATTGGAAAAAAGACATTAATCACATATTTAGATTTTCATTGTATTTAAATTCCAGTCCAAATTGATTATTAGCTTTAAATTTTACATTCTTACTAAATCCTGCATTTATTTTATAAATAGTACAATTGTGTGAGTTTACTTTTTTGGTAATTTTGATTTAGCTTCTTTAGTTTTTAGTGTACTGAGAACCCCCAAAACACACACAGAAATGACCTTGGGACCCTTGAGATTTTTGAGAGATCCTGATTTATTTTCTATTGTAGATGTTATTATCATATTTAATGATGCCCGTTTTTACACTTCCTCTATATACTCTGAACTTCTACATGGCAGGGTCTATGCCTTACACAGGTAGTTCCCAACTTATGATGGTTTGAGCTATTATTTTTTAAATGATTTTATGTATCTATTCATGAGAGACACCAAGAGAGTCAGAGACATAGGCAGGGGGAGAAGCAGGCCCCCAGCAGGGAGTCTGATGAGGACTCTATCCCAGGACCCTGGGATCATGACCTGAGCCAAAGGCAGATGCTCAACTACTGAGCCATCCAGGTCCGCAATAGTTTGAGTTATGATTACTCAACTTTATGATGGTGTGAAAGCCCATCATTAGAAACCCTTCATTAGAAGCTGTATTTGAAATTTTGAATTCTGATCTTTTCCCCAAATAGTGATCTGCAGTATGATCCTCTTTCATGACTTTGGGCAGCAGCAGCAGCTCCTAATCAGCCATGTGATCGCAAAGGTAAACACCTGATACATTTACAACCATTCTGCACCCACACAACCATCCTGCTTCTCACTTTCAGTACAGTATTCAATAAATTACTTGAGATATTCAACATTTTATTTTAAAATAGGCTTTTTGATAGTTGATTTTGCCCAACTATTGGCTAATATAAGAATTTTGAGCACATTGAACATATACTAGGCTAAACAGTGATTTTAGTTGGTTCAGTTGTATTCAATGAATTTTCAACTAATGATATTTTCAGCTATGATGGATTAAACAAGATGTAACCCCATCATAACTCAATGAAAATCTGTATTCATCTTGTCAAAGTGAACTGAAGTAACAGTGGTGTTTAAATGATGATGCGCTTAAAGAAACATCTTGGAAAACTGTCAAAAATCCATAGTCTTGAGCCTTAACTATAGAAATTTGGATTCACTAGGATTTTGCTGGGGCTCAAGGGTTGCAGTTTTAGTGAGGTCTCCAGGTTACTGTAATGCAGTGATCTATGGACTGCACTTTCTTAATGGAGACCCAGGTGTTAGGTGTACTTGACCCCTTATGCCAATGCTTCTCAGTGGGTCATGGTGCTATCCAGGGAAGTTTTAAGAAGAATTATATGGCTGCACTATGTTTCAATGGGAAAGACTTCTAAACCAGAAAAATAGATTGGTGTCAGAATGAACATTAGCTCTGTATTGTCAGCATTGGTTTAAACCAAGAAGCAATAAGGGAGCTAACACTTATTCAATGCTTTCTATGAATCAAAATCTATACTAGATACTTACATACAAAATCATTTGTTATCTCATCTCAGTCCAGTGAGTCAGGAAGGAACAGAGAAGTTAATTTGGTTGAGATCTTACAGGCAGGTAGTGGTGTTGGGGTTTAACTTCTCCTCATTATTAGTCCATGTTTTGTCGACTTCATAGAAAAACTGAGAAGCTTTTCAATGGCAAATTAAAATGAGTTATTTCTGGACTAAGAACTCTGATATGCAAAATCAGGTTGCTATCTGCAATACTAAGTATTTTATGGCTTTCTTAATGAATTTGTCAGGACTTGCCCTGTTATTATTCTGGTTGACTGATGAACTACCTGCCTGGGGCTGGATGTCTGAATTGATAGATGGTTTTGCCTGGAGCCTGTGTGCTGTTAGGGCTCAAAGCACTTCTATGTTATTCTAAAAGTCAGTTTCAATGTGAAAAAACTTAACATATTTTCAAATATCCTGTGTCAACCTGTGTAATATAACTTTGAAAAATTAGACAACGAATTTGGTTATTTTGTGTTTTAATTCCTATAACAAAAATATTTCAAAACAGTTTTTTAAAAGTAAATGTGACCTTTATGAGTAGCTGCATGAAGTCAATGAGCATGCTTGACATTGTTTACTTCTGTTGGCTGTTTGTTAGATAAAGAAGAAATATATTGAGAAATCAATTTCATATTTGTTGAGTCTATCTAATGTTCTTATAAAATTTGAAAAAATGCAATAAAAATAACAAATGTGAGGGCCTGGGTCACTCAGTCAGTTAAGCATTTGCCTTCAGCTTAGGTCATGATCCCTAGGTCCTGGGATTGAGCCCCAAGTTAGGTTCCCTGCTCAGTGGGGACCCTGCCTCTTCCCCTCTTTCTGACTTTCCCCTCTGCTCATGCTCTCTTTCTCTGTCTCTCTGTATCTCTCTCTCAAATAAATAAAACCTTTAAAAAATCCAGTGACAATACACACATGCATTCACACAAATAAACACAGAATAATTAGGTCAACTTATAAATATGGAATGGGATAGGGATAGATTTCAATCATTCTCTGAAAGTCAGATCATAGACTTGTAGAATTTTATTAATTCAACTGAATGTACTGCATGCTAAGAATTACACCAATAATTGTAAATAATCAGTTGTGTAAGACATGATTCTCTGCTCTCATAGAGAGCACTATCATGTATAGAAAAAAGTAAAGCTATTGAATCACACTCTGTACTTGGGAACACAGAGGCTGAGAGATGGAGAATCTAAAGCAGTTTTGGGGATGTGGGAAGTCCTCTCAGTAGAGGTGATGTTTGGGTTGACAAAAAAAGGGGAAAGGAAAAAGCATTTCAAATATCAGCATGTGAAAAAATGCAGAGACATGGGATGGAGGACACATTGGCAAGACCGTGAAAGGAGGTGGTAAGGGTTGCAAAGTAAGGTTTAGGTTTCAGGTAAGGACTTCCTGATCAAGTAGATGGGTGAATACTAACTTCAAATTTCTGGTTCTCTGTTTCTATGCATTATAATTACATGGAGACTGAATGAAATGGTCTGATTCTATATTCACTCATTCAACAAATAGATACTGAAAATTTATGTACCAAGCACAGTTCTAAGCACCTGGAATCTATCAGTTATTATAATAAGATTCATAAAGTCCTTTGGTGTGCCTGGGTGGCCCAGTCATTTAAGCATATGCCTTTGGCTCAGGTCATAATCTCGGGGTCCTAGGATCGAGCCACTCATGGGGCTCCTTGCTCAGTAGAAGTTGCTTCTTCCTCTCTCTCTGTCTCTCCCCCTGCTCATGCTCTCTCTCTCTCTCAAATAAATAAATAAAGTCTTTAAAAAAAAAAAAGATTCAGGGGATCCCTGGGTGGCTCAGCGGTTTGGCACCTTCCTTTGGCCCAGGGCGTGATCCTGGAGTCCCAGGACTGAGTCCCACGTCAGGCTCCTAGCATGGAGCCTGCTTCTCCCTCTGCCTGTGTCTCTGCCTCTGTCTCTCATGAATAAATGAATAAAATCTTTTAAAAAATGCGTAAAGTCCCTTTTTTCATTAAACTGGTATTCTTGGGGACTTTACAAATTAAATACACATAAGTATAAATCATATAGTATGTAAAAAGTAGTAGCTGCAATGTATAAAAGAAAAATAAAGCAGGAAGAAGAATGGCGCAGATTCTAATTTTAAAAAGGTGGCCATGAAAGATAAGATGAACCAATGCAGCCTAATTTCAAGACTTACACAACTACAGTAATCGAGTCAATGTGGTAATGACACAAAGATAGAAAATATATAATGAAAAGGAGTCCAGGAATAAATCTACACATAAATGGACAACTGTTTCTTGATATAGATGCAAAGGAAACTTTATGGAGAAAAGTTAATAGTGTTGGAACAATTAGTTATCTGTGTGCAAAAAAAGAAAATATCTGTATTTGTACCACATTAAGAAAAAAATCCCCTCAGAATGTATCATATGCTTAAGTCTAAAACTTAGAACTAAAAAAAAAAATAGCAAAACAAAAATATTACTTTGAAATTAGTAAAGATTTCTTCTTATATATGATAACAAAAGCATAACTTACAAAAGAACAAATTGATAAATTAGATTTCATCAAAAATATTTGTAAATGTATGTTTTGAAAGACACTGCAAAGATAAAAAACAAGACATAGACTGGGAGAAAATTTTGCAAATCCTATATCTAGTAGCCAGAATATATAAAAAACTATAAAACTCAGTAATAAGAAATTAAACAACCCAACTATTTTACTAAAGAAGACATGGATAACATATAAGCACATGAAAAAAAAAATACCTGACATCATTAGTCATTAGGGATATGTACATTAAACCCACGATGAGATAATAGTATACACCTATTCGAAGGACTAAAATTAAAGAGACTAACAATACCAAATGTTGACAAGGATGTAGAGAAGATAGAACCCATCCATTTCTGGTAATGCTGGAATGTGAAATGGTACAACCACTTTGGAGAACAATTTAGCAGTTTCTTAAAAAGATAAACATCCATTCCACCATTCCACTCCTAGGTATTACCTAAAAGGAAAATAAACCTGAGTTCACAAAAAAGACTTGTGCACAAATGTTTATAGCAGTTTTTGTTTTTGTTTTTGTTTTTGTTTTTGTGTTTGTGTTTGTGTTTGTAATAGCCAAAAACTAGAAACAACTCAAATATCCATTAACAGGTCAATGGACAAACAAGTTACAGATAGGTCAACATAGTGGAGTACTACACAGTAATATAAAGAGATTGTTATACAATAACATGGATGAATCTCAAAATAGTTAAGCTCAGTAAAAGCAGTCAGACCAAAAAGTACATACTCTATGATTCATTTCTGTAAAATCCAGAAAATTCAAATGAATTTATTGTTAAAGAAATCCATTGCCTGCAGGTGGAAAGGAAGATCAGAGAGGAGTGGGAGGAGCTGCAGGTGAGATCAGAAAGGGACATGCAAAAGCTTTGGGGTTGGTGGATATGCTATTTTGTCTCTGGTGATGATGAGGTCTGTTCATATTTCAGAACATCTAATTGTTTACTTTCAATATATGCAATTTATTACATGTCAAGTATATCTCTATGAAGCTATTAGAAAACAAAACAAAACAAAACTAGTCACACTAGGTTTCATTGAGAAGATGCCATTTGAGCAACATTTTGATGGAATAAGGAATTCATTACTTAGCTATTTGGAAGAAGAGCATTCCAGGCAAAAAGAACAGTTAAGAGCAAAACACTAGGTTGGGAACATGTCTAGCAAGCTTGAAAAATAGAAAAGAATCTAAACTGAGTGAGCAAGAATAGAGACTAGGGCACGAGATCAAAAAAGTCATGGGGCTCAGCCTTTTAGAGACCTTGAGGGGGTTGTTCTAATGATGTTGGATTTTTTTGTGAATAAAATAAGGATTCATTACACATTGTGAGTAGATTTCTATTTTCTCTCTTTCTTGTCTTCTCTCTCTCTCTCTCTCTCTCTCTCTCTCTTTTGAAAAGAGAGCTTATATTATAAAAGGACAGATCTAGGTGCTGTTCTGAAAATAGTGTAGAGAGGCGAGAGTTGAAGCTAATGGGCCAGTAAGAAGACAAACTTAATAATTTAGAAGGGAGATGATAGTGCCTTGCACCAGGGGGTAGTTTTAAGTGTGGGAGGAAGTGACCAGAGTATTGGTATCTTTTGAAGATAGATATTATAGATTTCCTGAAATTTGATTGAAAGTTGAAGGATAATGAGAGTGGTTAAGAATGACTCCATGTTTTGTTATGTTTTTGTTTGTGCTTTTTACCTGAGCAACTGAAAATAAAGTGTTTCCATCAACTGAGATGAGGAAAGCTATAGATAGAGCAGGTTTGGGGATCGGCTACAGCAGGAAATCCAATCAACCAACCCTTTGCCTTCAAGGGTTTACATTCTTGAATGGGAAATCAGAAAATAAACATAAATATGTGCCTATTTCTAGACCCTGGGTTGATGAAAGGAAGAGTGGGAAAGAATCAAGTCATCTCTGTCATTATATTTTGTATAATGTAACCCTCTTGGAAGATGATGAACTGAATGCTTTTCATCTCTGCTTCCAACCTCCCCAGATGCTTATCCTAAGTCAAGGATTCTACAAGCAATTTGGGATGAGTAAATTTGGTTTGCTGACAACCTGGTGGGGAGAGCTGGAGCAAAATAGTTTAAACTTAGAGCAGATAAAGCCCAAAGAGTGGTGGGAAGCCCTAGAGCAAGAACTGAAATGCTGAAAATCCTGGGAAGAGCTCATTCCACAGAGATCCAAGGAATGTTATGAAGAAAATAAACACTCACCTCATGTTAGTGTACTTCATCTTTCATGATAGGAAAAATAAGCTCATTTAGATGGGATGAGCCTCTTGATCCTGAGGTTGGTGAAGTTGAATAATACCAGGGAGAAGGGAGACGTCCTTTTGGGGTCCTAAGAGGAGACTTGATGCATGCTTGCTGCCACCCATTCCAGCCATTTGAACCTTTCATTACTACTACTTAGAATCAATAGCAAACTCCAATAAAGTCCACAAAGAAAAATTACACCTTTAGAGGGGTCCAACTATCAGAGAGAATAACCTCTGCTCCTACAGCTGAGGAACAGAGCAAAATAGAATTTCTGCAGACAGCTCTGAACTTGAATAAACCAATTAAGAGTATTTCAAAATTTTTGTATGGCAAAAGTAATGATTTTGAACAGAAAAACCATTAATATGCAAATTGACAGAAAGAACAGTTGACATCAAAATCTGAATACGGGACCTAGATAATCAAGTGAACAAACTGCAAGAACACAGCAAAATCCCAAAGCTACGGAATTCATAAAGGAAATGATAAAAAGTATGAAGGGTCGAAGAGGCAAACAATCGGATTTCTACATGGCACCCAATAAACATAGGAAGAACAGGAAATAATCACACACGATATGAAAATTTTTTCTCGAGTTGGAAGAATGACTGCATGTTCAGAATGAAAGAGATGTTTAATGAAAAAAGATTCATACCTAGACATATCTTAGCAAAATTCATGAATTTCAAAGATAATGGTATGAATGAATACCAGATGTAAAATTTAGCTACAGAGAAAAACAAAATCGTTTGATAAATGGACTACTTACATGAAAGAGTGGAAAACAGAAGATGGTAAGATAACATCCACGCATATTGTTGAGAGAAGAGCTAATACCTATTAATCATGCACTTATAACTCATTGATAGGAAAAAAGAAAGATACTTGCAGCTATTAAGAGATTCAGAGCCTACCATCCACTCATACTATCAATAAATTAATAAAGGAAAGACTTTGATCAAACAACAGAGACAGAGATCTCAAAGTTGTAGTTGATAAAGAGGAGGAGACAAGATTGAGCAAAGGTGTCTGGAAGAAATTACTTTTCTCAGGCAAATAGAAGTATGAATACTTAAAAATGTAGTATGTATACTTACCTAATATTACAAAATTTTGTCATTTTTACATATACTGAATTCCTTAAATGCAGAGTTTATACTAATGTTATTAGTGTCTTTGGCAGCCTTGGCCAATGTTGGTTTCATTTTTTATTAAGCAACTTAATTATCTAATTAAAATACACACAGTATGTATGGTATATTAGGCATAGTTCTTAACCTACTTCTTCCTATAGATATTACTATTATCTCAAAGTTACAGGTGAAATGGCCGGAATACAGAAAAGTTACATAACTGATCAAAGTTGTAACTAAGTAAATGTCAGAGTCAGGATTGAACTCTCTACCTGTTTGACTCTGAAGTTCATGCTCTTAACTACTATCCCATGCTAACGAAAGTAAGGATGAAGGAATCAGGGGATGTTAAGGAACACTGAAAAATTTTGTTTAGAAATCCTCTTGGTCAAAAGAGGGGCCAGTTTATCATTTTACAAATCTTCATATCATACACGAGGAAGCTGAGATTCGAAGACATTTGGCAACTTTCCAAATGTACTGAGTCAGAGGTGGTGGGAGAGAAACTCACACCAGCATTATTTGACTAAATGATCCAAGCGCATAACTACATTTTTTGTTGTTGTTGTTATCTTCACCGTGATATGACCAGAACATGCCAGTTAAAGAAAAAAAATACACATTTTGAATCTGTTGGAAAGTAATAGAAACAGGCAGACTTTTGCCAAAATATTACTTCTATAAATAATAAAACTCTTCTAAGAGAAAATGTCCTTGCTAAGGGAGAAATTACTCTCCAATGCTGAACCTCGGCTTCAGGTAGGTTCACTACCCACCTGCATGAAGGGAATATCAGAAAAGGAGTAGACTCCTTCTAACCCAACACAGGGGGAAAGGACAGGGCATAACAGTCCTCAGTGAAAGCTGGCTTTGAGGTATTTTAATTTTTGTCTGGCAAACTGGTTAACCAACTCTTCTAAATCATATCCTAACTTCTATAGTAGAGTTGAAATGGTCAATTTAATTGAAATATAAGAAGGAAATGCCAGTTTTGTTAATTTGAGTTGTCATGACCTTTCTCTCTTGTTCACTTGACAAATTACTGTCCATTCTTACAACTCCTGCACAAATATCATTTCCTCTGAGAATTCTGATCACTATATGCTGTTCACTCTCAGTCCTTCCCTGGCCCCATTACACTTTATCTCCCACTGCTCTAAATTATCCCTGAACCAGGTGTGTGCTCTGTATCCTAAATATGCACACAGTCCTGCATTCTAAATTCTTTGGTGTTCTGGGTCTGAGACCCCTGATGTATTGACAAGAGATAAGACCCTATCTATGTCTATCTGCCAGGCATCCAGGAAAGTTGCCAGCATTGTATTAGGCCCCTACACTGGACTTTTGGTCAAATAATTAGATTCTAAAGATTTGTTGAATTCAAGGACATCTTTGATTCAGTTCCAGAGGAAATATATAATTGTCTGATTCCTTCAAACTATAGATAAGAGAATGGTGATAAGTTCTAAGGAAACAATTATGAACATCTCTTCAAAGAGCAGCTGCACATCTTATTTTAAAGGAAAAAAAAAGATCATATCTATGAAATGAAATCTTATATTTCTCACTTCCTCATTTGAGAGTCAGAGGCACTGAAGGAGTACAGCAGATGCGCACACAGTGATTGATCAATTGGTTGGAAATGTCTAATGTGTTTAGTTATCTGTAAAATGTCAAGAAATTAGTGACATCTGATTTAAAAGACTGACACATTCTATGGCTCTTCCCTCATCTTTTTTCTTCACCCATTTTCACATTAGGGAAAAAACTTCTTTTTCCAGATGGTAGCATAAATTTTCGGGTCAAGTGATATTAAAAATAGATAATAGCCAGGACCCCATGAGTCTCTACAGAAAGACTAAACAGTCACAATGGGAGCTATCATTGTTTTGGTTTTCTTTATGGGCTTTTATGTACTCAGCTGCTTCTCAGGCAGGCTTTTACTGCAGTGGGACCTGCATCATTCTGAATTCCGGTTCCACATCACTTCCCATCCTTTACACTGAGCTCCATGCCACACAAGTCAAGGGAAAAAGCCTTACAGCTGCACTCAGATTCTGAATAGTGCTCTCCCCCAAGGAGCTGGCTTGGTTTGGCTTCAGGAGTCAGAATTCTATACCTCTCCTCTCTCGGTGCTGATGTTTATACATACTCTGCTGTCTTCAGGAACTTGTACTGACGGAAAAAATGTAAAAGGGGAAACCAAGTTATTTCAAATCAAGTTAAAAGGTTCAGCTAGTTTTGTTTAAAAATTATAGTGATTATTATTGATTCAGGTTAATAATTATTCTTGGCTAGTATGCTCAATCCTCATCTCAAATCAAATGCTACTCCTTTCGGGAAGCATTCTCCAACTCCACCAACTCTTAAATGATCTCACTGTTTATACTTTCTAGAGTTCCATGCCTTCATCCTCATGTGCTCCTAAGTCATGAAGCACTTGCTCCGTAGAACATTCTGCATCTAATTGTTAGTGTCCTTTTTGGTGGCTGGCTATGACGAAAGAAGGCACTCAGTTTATATTTGCTAAATGTTATCGACATAAGCTGTGATATGTTCAGAATTTTGATACTATAAACCTAAACTCATTGAATTATTAATGTTGAATGACTACCTTTTTATCGTTTTAATTAAAATAACCATTTCATTTATTATCAATATTTATTTGTATAGATCATATTCAGAATTACTGCAAAAATCAAAATGGGCAACTTGTAAATAGGATCAAACCAAATAGCAAGTAGAATACAAGTTTCATAAAAGTTAAAACTAAGAGGGACCCTAAAGATATCATGTAGAATCCTCTTACTTCATAGATGAGAAATATTGAGGCTTGAGTTGCGTTATGCCAGATGGCACAGTGAATCAGTGATCGACTCTAGGCTAAACTGAGGTTTTAAGAGAAGCATTACCTAATGTACTCTGACAGGTGTGGGTTTTCTTGAGACTTCATTCCAATTGTGTAACTTGGGCAAATTACTCAAAATTCCGAAGATTAACTGTGATGTTGTGATTTATAGTAAGTAATAATATATTTGGTCTTCATCCTCCATTCTAGCTCAGGACTCTTAAATCCCAGGAATTTCCTAAAGTGTGAAAACAATAAATGGCTATTTTGTTATGTTAATGAGGTGGCTTTAGGAAAGCTGCTAAAAATGGGGGCTGGTTCCCAGGGGTAGTCAACCCTGTGATTAGAAGATTGGAACCTTTAGTTTCCCTTACTCCCTACTTCCAGGAAGGGGAGAGGGGCTGGAGGTTGCATTGCTTGCTAACGGCCAATGATTTAATCAACCATGCCTATGTAATGAAGCCTCCGTAGAAAGCTTCCAAGTTGGGAAACACAAGATGAAATGGGGAGAATGGTTTCTACAGCTTTTCCCTAGACATTGCCCAGTTCATCTCTGCCATAAGAGATAAGAGCCTATCTATATCTATCTGCCAGGCATCCAGAAAAGTTGCCAGCATTGTATTAGACCCTTACACTGGACTTTTGATCAAATAATTGAATTGTAAAGATTTTGCTGAATTCAATATCTATAGTCTCAGAGAAAACATATAACTCCTGAGCTATATCTTTTATAATAAACCAGAGATCTAGTATGTAAAATGTTTCTCTGAGTTCTGTGAGCCCCTCTAGCAAATTAACTGAACCCAAGGAGGGGATCAATCTACAGCAGGTCTGTCAGAAGCACGGGTGACAACCTGAGTTTGCAAGTGCATCTGGAGTGGCAGGGGCTGTGGTGGTGGTCTTGTTGGATCCAGCCCTTAATCTGTGGGATGTGATGCTATCTCCAGGTAGAGTATCAGAATTGAGTTGAATTGTAGCACATCTAGCTGGTGTCTGATAATTGCCCTGTGGTGTGGGGAAAATCTCCCCTACCCCCATGAATCAGAATTGGTGACCAGAACCTTCTCTGATTCTTGAATTTGTAACATAGACAATAATGTCAGCTCCACAACATTTCTATGAGGATGAAATGATAGAACATAAAGGAAAATATCTGGTTCTCCATAGCAAATTCTCAGTAATTATTAATTGCTGTTAAAAGGCTAGTATCTCACATAATAAGGTGAATTGCCATGTATGTAGTTTCTGGTATTTAAGACACATGTCCCCCTCTAATCCTTTCTTAGTGTTTGTTACCTTATGTCCAACACTAGTGTTTTGTCAGCAAGTATGCCTCTTTTCCTCTAGGAAGAAAGTGCTGCAGGCATGTCAATTGCTAACTCTAGTAGGCAGTTAAGGGCCTTAGGAAGGGCCACCCTAAAATGCACACGTAACTTCTATTGCCGTTGCTTGTCCTATGAGTGACACTGACCCTATCCGGCCAGTGGGATCAGTGGAATTCTCCCTAAACAATTAAGAACAGTGACACCGAGAGAATGAGTGCATGGGAATGGCAGACACTTGCATTAAAAAATCATGCAGAGTATGCCCAGTGTTAGCAATATGCCAAATTAAAGCCCCAGAGAGGGCCTTTGGAGAAGAGGAGCTGTGAATGTAACAGAGAAAGCCAGCTGCAGACCAAGCAGGTGAGCAGAGGACCAGAAGAAGAGATGCAAGGGAAGTAATGATACAGCCCCTGGAACACTGACATTGATTTGGACCCGTGAGATGGTTAAATAGTGCCCTTGTGGGAAAGCATGCTTCACTTCCACTAGCCTGAGCACATCCTCGGCTGGCAATCAAAACCCCATGCCTAGAACTGTGTGTTAGTGGTACAGATAACTTTTCAATGGCTGAAGGAGAAGAGACATGACTCATTCCAAATACCAGAAATCTACTGGCAGTGTTCACGGTAATTCAGAATGTTTATATCAGTCTCTTTCCAATGTGACATCATGTATCTTTCCTATAGCATACAGTTTTGGCACAGGGGACTGCTCTTCCACCCACCCCTGCCTCGGTGCAGGCCTCTTCTTATTCCTTCTCTGAATTCTTGAATGGTGACCATGTGAGCTGCCACCCAAATGTGTGGTCTGAGCTGGCCTTTGAAGATTGCCATAATGATCTTTGCTGACTTCTGGCCTGTGCTTTTATTTGGAACCCCTGGTTAGTTGTTTGCTTTCCTAAATGTTAGCAGACTCTGAGCTGATGAGTTTTAAGTGCCTACAGTGATCAACACCAGGTCCTTCTTGGATAAGTGACTTTAAGTTTTGTGTTCATAGATTGAAAATGGAAAATGTAAAGAGAGAGAGCATCCTGCATTCCTCCTTTCCTTGCTTCCCTCTTTCTTTCTTTCCATCTTTCTTTCCTTCTTTTTCTGTACTTTCATTTTCCTTCTTTTACACGATTTCTTAGTTTTGAACATAACTGTGTGATAATAATGAAAACATTTACCTTTTCTCCATGGTTTCAAAGTTATATTCATTATAGAAAACTTGAAAAATAAAAGAGAATATAAAGAAAAATACTAGGATTCTACTACACTGAACAATTAAAATTAAGTTTCTGGTTTACTTCTTTTTGTTCCCAGTTTTGTCTCAGATACACAGATCAATCGATGGTTGGATAGATGATAGACAATACAGAGACACAGAGAAAGAGCTGGTATAATATATACACATTTTGTTTCCTGTATTTATCACTTTATATGTCATATGCATATTTTTCAAAGTTAAATATATCTTGGAAATCATTATATTTTAAAAATGTTTTTAAGTTTTTATTTTAATTCTAGTTGGTTAACATACAATGTTATAGTAGTTGCATGTGTACAGAAATCATTTTCTTTATTTTTTTTAAGATTTTATTTATTTATTCATGAGAGACAGAGAGAGAGAGAGAGAAAGGAGAGAGAGAGAGAGAGAGAGAGAGAGAGAGAGACAGAGGCAGAGACACAGGCAGAGGGAGAAGCAGGTTCCACTCAGGGAACTGAAGTGGGACTCGATCCCAGGTCTCCAGGATAACGCCCTGGGCTGGAGGCAGGCACTAAACTGCTGAGCCACCCAGGGATCCCCTGAAATCATTATCATTAATGGCTGAAAGTAATATCATATAGATGCATCATTATATATTTAATTAATTCTGTACTTCAACTAATAAAGTTGTTTTATTTTTTAGATGTGTAAAAAGTTATGATGAACATTTTTCATATCTTTATGAACAAAAATTAAATGTGTAATTGATCTTCTCTAGGATAAATTAAGATAAACAAATTTATATGGCTGTATGGCATAAACTTCTTAAGAGATCTTAATGTACATTCTGAGACTATCCTTCAGAAAGTTTATTCAAAGCTAAATTTAAAGATACCATTAAATAAATACATAAATAAAATGTAAGATAATTAAATGTGATCATTATTCATTTGTCCTGATAAATTATTAATGTGAACAAAATAACATGAGAAAAATATCATGCTCCTATATAACTCAAATGAAATATAACTGTCTGGGCATTTACAAAACAGTAGTGACAGCTTTATTCTTGAAACCTAATTCTATGACACAAGAGGTGATTAGTACTATGCATTTAATGATCTATACCAAATCAAAAAAACTAAATTTCTAAACAATTTTGTTCATCAATGATATGTAACAATAATATTCATGCATTTGGGTGGTAAGAGTGAATAAGCTCAGGCCTTGAAGTCACATGGATAAGAAGATCAATATTATTGGAAGGTAAAGAAAGAATATTGCCTTCCATTTAACAATGACAGCATAAGCATGGGAATTAGCTTATAGAAGCCGAGTCTTCAACCTAAATTAGAAAGCATATGGTCATGTTCATCACTCCATGTAAAGTAAGAGTTGTAAAAAAATTACAGCAATCATCTTTAAACAAACTTAGAGTTTTCAGATTGATAAGAGCAAAGGCTTCTACTTACGGATGTACGGGGCACTCTATAATTTGAAAATTTCTCCCAACAGAAAATGAAACTACATATATGTATAGATACTATAGGCATATAACTATAGTTTTATATATATATCATTATCGATATATTTTAAAGGTTCAAATTCCTGGCTGAGCTAGTATGAAAGGAATCTATAGGAGCCATAAAATAAGCAAAAGCAAGAACTCTGTAATTAAAGGAGTTTCCTTTCTCTCTTAAGATTCTTGCTGGATTCTGGGGTCCTGGAGCTCCTTGATAATAGCTGCACCGGATGTACCAAGCAGAGACAATATGGGAACTACTAGAAGAGATCCATGTATAAAGCTGGGACCCAAAATGACAGTGCATGCAATATAAGGGTAAATGCTAACTAATAGACCATATAAACATGCGAATAAAAAAATTGCCTTACTCAATATTTTGTAAATTAGTGACTATAAGATGGAAGACTCTTGAGTTGTTGGGGTGGCGAACTCATGCTACCTATGTGTCCAAACCTCAGCCAGATAATTTAAAGTGTAATGAAGTGATAATGTTCAGAAATCCCTGCAAGAGGCAAACATAATTTGTGTCTAGAGACAATTCAGGGCACACGCTGTACCCTATATAAAGATTCAAGGAAATTGGCAACTTCCAATAAAAGAAAAAAATAATAAAGCATGCAAATAAATAAGATGTCCTGAATGACAGCTAAGAAGCAGGGGTGGGGGAATCTCCCCACTTACAATAGAATTTCACCTACAAACATTTTAGATATTTGAATTCTTTAAAAAATGATATAAATTAACCAGGCTTAATATAAGAGAAGCTTGAAAATATGAACAAGGCAGAGAGGATTTCAAAATAATAAAGAAACTCTAAAATTGGAACCCCTGGGTGGCTCAGTGGTTGAGCAGATGCCTTTGGCTCAGGTTGTGATCTCAACGTCCGGGGATTGAGTTCTGCATCCGGCTCCCTTTGGGGAGCCTGATTCTCCCTCTGCTTATGTCTCTGTCTCTCTGTGTGTGTCTCTCATGAATAAGTAAATAAAATCTTTAAAAAAAACTTTTAAAATGGAATGAAATATGTCTATAAATGAAAAGGTAATAACTGAAATTCAAAGCTCAACAGATTAGGTACTTGTACATTCATGCCCATAGCAGCATTATTCGAAAGAGCTACAATGTGGAAGCCCAGTGTCCAGCGAGAGATACACAGATAAATAAAATGTGACAAATACATACACTAGAATATTATTCAACTTTAAGAAGGATGGAAATCCTGGCACATGCTACAACAAGGTGAACCTGGTAAACACTATGCTAAGTAAGCCAGACACAAGAAGGCAAATACTATATGATTCTACTTGTTGAGGTATCTAGAATAGTTGAATTATTAGAGACAGAAAGAATGGTAGTTGGTAGGGGCTGGGGGAGAAGGGAATGCAGAGTCATTTCATGGGGACCGTGTCAGTTTTGCAGGATGGAAACAGTTCTGGATATTGGTTGTGCAACAATGTGAGCATACTTAAAGCCACTGAAATGGCATTATAGTAATGGTTATGACGGCAAGTTTTATGTAGATTATATCACAACTAAAAATTGTTTTAAAAGAACAGAAAACACAATAATTAAAGAGAAAAAATTTAAAGACTTTATTTAAGAGAGAGAGAGCATACATATGGGGAGGGGCAGAGGAAGAGTGAGAGGGACAAGCAGACTCCTCATTGAGCAGGGAACCTGACTTGGGCTGGATCCTAGGACCACGTAATCATGACCAGAGTTGAAGGCAGGCACTTAACTTACTGAACCAACACAGGCACCTCAAAGAGAAATATTAAAGTGAAATATGGAGCTAAGAGATTGCCTACAATATAGCTCAGAGAATAAAAGAGAGGGAGAGATTTGAAAACTATGAAGTTGTACCATGTTCTGATTAGGGTACCAGAAGTACATCATAAAGAGAATAGGAAAGAGGCAACACTCAAAACGGGAGAGTTTGAAAACCTCGCAGAATTGTTGACAAATACTAATCTTCAGATCTCAAAATCACAATCGAACACCAAGCACAGAAAGCTGCATGAAATCCTCACCTAGAAACATTTAAACACCACAAAAGAGATTTTTAAAGCAATCAAGAGAAAAAACATCAAACATCTAGAAGGGATTGCTGGAACAGAATGGACTTGTTAACAGCAATAACTACAGACGGGAGACTAGAATAATTTTTTACTATGCTTCAAAAAATAATGCTTGTGGAGCTGGAATTATTTACATATGTAAATTATCTTTTATGAATGAGAGTAAAGTGAAGTTGTTACAGGCATAAAAATGACCTTTTACCAGCCACTGTAGGAAATTCTGAAAGATGCAGTACTTCAGACAGAAAGACAATGATCCCAAATGTACAATCTCAAATGCAAAAGAAAAAGGCGAGAAAATATGTTGGTAATTTTGAGGGTGACTTTAAACAATTATTGACTGCATAAAATAATGACAATGTCTAATGTAAGGAAAAATATAAAATAGAACCAAAATGCTGAACAAAAATATATAGAATTTGGAAATGGTTATTGTATAAAAAGTAATATAAGGTTTATTATTTTTATTAATTGTCACTGTTATTGTTTTGGAAGAGAGTGAAAATACTAATTTTATTTTTTATTTATTTTATTTTTTATTATTTTTTATTTTTTAAAAAATACTAATTAATTTTAAGCTTATCAGGTCAAGGATACCAAATAATTCTTCTAACCACTAAAATAACATGCAGAGTCCATTATTTCCGAGCAAGTAGAAGAGAAAAATGAAGGAAGAAAAAGAAAAAAAAAAAGTTAACTCAAAAAGGGGAAGAAGGAATAGCAGTGAGCAAAGAACAAAACTGAGCAGAAAGTACATAATAAATTAGCCCACATAAACCCAGAATAGAATAGTGACCATAAAAAAAAAAATGTGCAGGGAGTCACTATCTAGTTAAGGACAAAACTGTCAGTGTGCCTTAAAATCAAATCCAACATTATGTTATTTAGAGGACATGCAAAATATACAGAAGTAAAAGGTTTTGAATTCAAAAGATATAAAATATTTGCCATGTAAACAACCAACAAAAAAAGTTGATTTAACTATATTAATATCAGGCAAAACATATTTAGAAACAAAGGATAATATATTAGAAACTCTATAAAGTTCAATGACTAGACAACATATTATTTAGAATATTATATATTACATAGGTAGGATATATATACATGTATACAATATATGTATATATGCCTACACATATTTATCTATCTCCGTATATTCCCTATATATCTATTCCACAATTTATATACATACAAATATGAAGGAAAAACAAGGAAATTATTAGAATAAATTTATATATTTAAAGATTTTATTTATTTATTCATGAGAGACATAGAAAGGGAGGCAGAGACATAGGCAGAGGGAGAATCAGGCTCCCCAAAAGGAGCTTGATGCAGAATTTCATCCTGGACTCAGGGATCATGTGCTGAGCCAAAGGCGAAAGGAGAAAAAATGAGTGGGAAATATCAGAAAGGGAGACAGAACATGAGAGACTCCTAACTCTGGGAAACGAACAAGGGGTGGTGGTAAGGGAGGTGGGCGGGGGGTTTGGGTAACTGGGTGACAGGCACTGAGGGGGGCATTTGATGGGATGAGCGCTGGATGTTATGCTATATGTTGGCAAATTGAACTCCAATTAAAAAAAAAAAAAAAGGCAGACACTCAACCGCTGAGCCACACAGGCAACCCTAGAATGAAATGTAGAGTAGACATTAATTCTGGTGGCAGCAGCCTGGGGGAATCCAGTTGAGGAGGGATGTGAACAGAATTCTAGCATACCAATAATCTACTTTTTAGTCATCAGTGTGTGTGAAATGAAAATTTATTATTTCTACTCGAAACTGGTGTTTGCATTTTATTCATTTTTTATGTGTGTTTAAACACACACAAAAATAATTTGCTAAAGGATAGCATTTTTCTTTGGGATGATACATGGAAGTTACAAAATATATATTGGTATATTTGGGAAAGAAGCAATTGACAGTCTTGGAATTGGGAATATATATAATGATGATGGGATTAATGCGTCTGACACTAGACCTGAAAACCCAAATGCAATACAAATTTATAAAATGACAAAAAATATTAAAGACCTTTCAAGAACATGTAATATACTCAAAGACTCTATCATACATCTACTAGATGGTTTGGAAAGGGAGAAAAGTTTTAAGTCCACACACTGAAAAGTTTTTCCAAGTATGGAAAGAAATTATTTTTAAAAATGCATATTTGGATGCATCATAATACATTAGAGAACAACAAAAATAAAGGGAGTTTCTAAATGTAATCTAAGAGAATACACTTATAAATTGTCTACAGAGGAGTTGATTCAGATTGATGACAGACTTCCTTTGAGCAATGATAGATGCCTGAAGATACGGATTATTGTGAACCAAGTAATCAGAATAAATAACTACTGCTCTATGATTCTAAACTCCTTAATGAGCAAGATGAAATAAAATCATGTTTAGATGCATAAAGGATAAGGGAGAATAATTACCCACAGACATTTGTTGAAAAAAAAACCATGAAAGTATAGTCTTAGTAGGAATAAAAATGGGGGCATTTTTAAGTGGTCAAAATGCTAAATTTGTATCCTCTAAATAACTTAGCTTTGTAATGTATAAAGCAGAAATTACTAGAACAAAAAGGAGAAATAGATAAATTTGGAAGTTGGTAATTGTATTATGTACATCCTCAATATTCCTACTGGATTTTGACTGCTCTGCCTGTCAGGCACCAAAAGACAGGGATTGAAATCTCTCATTTCATTGGGAATTGGAATTCCATTTCTAAGTATCTTATAGGGTGTACCCTATGACCCCACAGAAATGCTTACATATATACACCCCCCAAAAGTGTTTAAGAATGCTAAAAAAAAATAGCCTTATTTGTAAGGTCTCCATATTGGAGATACCCAACTGTCTTTTCACAGTAGAAGGGATAAACTAATTTTGGTACATTCATGTAATAGAATACTATACACCGGTGGAAATAAATTTCATTTACTTATTTTTCCTATATTCACATATATAATGTTGAACAAAAGAAATAATGTATGATTTTATTTATATTCAGTACAAATGCAGGCTGAACTAATCTCTGAGAGCCTGAGAAAGGGTTATCTTTGAGAAGGAAGAGTTAGTGCCTGGGTAAGAGAAGGAAGGGCCATCTGGGTGTCAGCACTGTTTCTTCACCTGACTGGTGGTAACTCTGGCACATTTACTTTGTAAAAATTCATCAAGTCATAGCAGCAAACTTGGGTAATTTTCTATATGTTTGATATCAGCAAAGCAAAATATTTTATTAAAAAATACATGTACATGGTTTAAACAATGAACTAATTTTGTAAGTTTATGTATGTATGTATTTTATTTTACAAAATCACAGCCATGGTCTCTCATTTCCAGCTTTACTTTCAGCCACTTGACTCTGTAAGCTGATGGTTTTGGTGTTAACCTGTAGGATAACATGTTTATCTCTACTTCTAATTTTTCAGTACTAATATCATTTTTGCCTCTCAATAAATATTTGTTCATTGAAGAAGTCCAGGTTTTATTTATTGCTTTCTCTTTTTTTCTTTGTTGTTTTTAATTGAAACATAGATGGAAATATTTATAAACATATTATTACAATACATGTATTGGCCATAGCATGGCCCATTTAAAGACCGTTCTATCTTAAATTAGTCAATGTTGAAGACAAACACAACCACGTAGTCATAGTTTGAGGGTGAGTGTCACTGTATATACACACTGCATGGAACCAACTGCACCAACTATGATTTTGTAGAATTATCTGTATCCTGTGTGCTTAAATGCATTTTCCCTCAAATTTCCTGTGTCACCCATGTGTGTGGGTGACTGGGAAAGGTACGACAGAGAGAAAGACAAAGCACCACTCTTGTTAAATAGCAGGAAAGGGACAGACAACTTGACAATGACAGCAAAGTTCTCTACCTGGAGTGGTGTGATAGTCTCAGAGAAAGTTCTGAGAGTATAGGAGTGGGGCCTCCTCGTGAGCAGGGTGAACCGTAAGCCTCCTCTTGGAGGACAGGAAATTCCAACTGATCCTGGAAAGATGAATAATTCAGCAAGGGAGAAGAAAAAGAAGGGATTTCAGACAGATGAAGCCAACATAGAAATCAGGGTACTGTGATGCTTTCAGATAAGCTTGGGGAGCAGAGCACAAAGAGTGGGAGGGGTTGTGGGGAGACAAGTCAGCCACTGCAGCCAGACCCAGGTGCCCGAAGGGCTCTTTGTCCCTTTAACCAACCTTGCTCTCCAGTGGGGCTGCCCCTTCTTGCAGGTTTGGTCTAGTTCCTGGCTGTGCAGAATAGGAAACAAGGCACAGAACAGCACTGGTAGGTTCCAGCAAGCATGTCATAGTGGGAATCTACTTTTGCTCCACGAGATTGAAGTACAGCTGGTCCTTGAACAATGTGGGAGTTAGGGGCATCGTTGAAAATCCACATATAACTTATGACTCCCCAAAACTTAATTACTAATAACCCACTGTTGACCAAAATCCTTACTGATAACTAACAGAGTCCATTGACACATATTTTACTATTTGTACTATGTTATCTGTACCATATACTGTATTCTTACATTAAAGTAAGCTGGAGGAAAGAAAGTGTTATTACGATAACATAAGGTAGAGAAGATACATTTACAATGCTGTACCGTCTTTTTCAAAAAAACAAAAACAAAAACAAAAAACAAACAAACTAAACAAAACACCCTTCCATGTAGGGATGACTGGCTGGCTCAGTCTGTAGAGCACGCAACTTTTAATCTCTAGGTTGTGAGTTTGAGCCCCACTTTGGGTGTAGAGATTACTTGAAAAAATCTTTTAAAATTCCATGTTTAAGTGGATCCATACAGTTCAAACCTGGGCTATTCAAGGGTCACCTGTACTTAGAACCCAGTTTTAAGGGTGTGCAGGTTAAGAAACACAAGACAGGAGCTAGAAGGGAATAGAAGTCCCTGTGGTGCCTGTCTGCTGTGTGCCAGAAACGAGGAGAGACTCTTCTGCATACATGATGTCATTTCTTCTTTGCAACAAACAAGCCACAGATGGATGCAACTCTGTCCATTCCGCGGATGGGGGACACTGAGGCTAACAAGAGTTGATCAAAGTCACATGGCTGGTTGAATGGGGTGGCCAGGATGCCTGGGGTTTCCAAGCTGAGGATGCTTTGGCTTAATTGGTTCTGGGGGTGAAAATCAGTTGCTGTGGGAAGCGCGGCAAGATTTAGTACTTTCCTGACATCTGAAATGGAGTCTAGGCACCGGGGGATGACTACACATTTAAGTCCTCGCCTGCTATTAACTCTCCAGGCAAGGAAACACGCGTCTCCATTTATACTGCAAGCCTTGGCGGTCATGCTGGAGCATGTGTTTCTCCGTGGCCGTGGCAGGAGGCCACACGCCATGCCTAAGTGCACGGTAACATGACATAAATGTTAATGTCCTGTTCTAAAACCAAAGCCTGCAGGAGAGGAAATTCCACCCCCGCCGTACCCAGGGCCCATGTTTGGATACTGCAGTCTATATTTTGACTCCAGAGTGTGATGACTATGTAACTTTTCACAAGGATTTCATTTTTTCCCTGTCAAGCCACATTATTTTAAGGGTGACAATAACTTGGCTGCAAATGAGCTGAAACCATCAAGGTGATAAATGAGTTTCTGGGGGAGGGAGGCATCGGCCGGGCCCCTACTTTGCAGGACCACACACCTCTGTCGCCCTTCCACCTTCTTCGCAGAACAATGTGTCACAGATCTGCCCTCTCCGCATCTCCCGAGGCCCCCCTCACTCCCAGCCTCCTACCTCTTAAGCCAATACAGCACTGCGAGCACTTGCCTTTGGAAAATATACCTTATTTCCCAGAGTTGGGGAAGTGGGGGCCCTGGGGGGAGAAAGATTTGATATTTTCCTCTGGCTCTTAGCAAGGATCTGATTTATAAAACTTCCTTGGAGACAACTCCTCACCCTGTTTATTTGCTCTGTCACCCAGGTCTGTCTCTGAAGTGGGGTTGCCCATGGTCAACTCAGTGGTCAGCTTGCGTTTCTGAATTGAAACCCAAGAGTTGTATTCGGAAGGACCTGGTGAACTGGGGAGCTGCGTTTCTTGTCAAGAAAGATGACTTTCATTCTGATTTTACTGGGTCAGTTGGGAAGTAATGGGAAAGGCAGATCACAAGAGTTTTATATACATGATCTCCTCTAAATTATTCTCATTTTACTCTTTTAACCTACCTATGTTAAACAATTTACTTAAGGGTTCTTCCTGAGATTTTTAGCTGTCAAATTTGAACCAAGAGCTGTTGTGCTCTGAAGCATCCCCCTCTGCCTTCCCCTTCAGTTTTGTTATGCGAGGTAACATTCACATCACTGGGAAGTACTGGCAAAAAGTGGGCTCACCACTGTCTTACACACTCAATGGAAAGGAACACTTGGGAGCAAGGCCTTGTCGTGGTAAAAGTGCATAAAACATGGTTTCGAGCTGTGCCCTTTTTATTTGCTGTTATTGTTGTTCGTATTTGCTAGTCATATTCACATCTGTTATGTGATGTCTTGAGCGTGGGAAAGAAAAGGGGCATCAGGGAGTGGGTTGACTTCACATCACCAAAGGAAGTAAGGAGCTTCTAGCTGGTGAAAAACCTCAGTGTCTAATGACTTCATTCCACGTGCCGTGGAGCAAAGAGAGGCATCAGTTGGTTAATTTTGACGTGCGAAGGGATAGCCTCTCTCTAAGGATGGTGGGCTGCAAGGACGGAGTTCCTGTGTCATGAAGACCAGAAAAAATGCACTTGATTGCTTTCTTTTGCCTTTTACTTGTTTTGTTATTGCTCTCAGTGCTGTGTGGAAGTTATGTGATGGGTTGAAGTTCAAATGCACAGATTCGCATGTGTTTAGAGCAATTATTTGTGTATGTCATGTAACACCTTCTCCAGGCATGAAGCGGCTGGAGGGCATGGCTTTTGTCTTAAGCAGTTGTATTTTCCCAGAGCTTTGGACACATGCTCAGTGAGGGTTGGGGGGCGTCAGTGATGGGAGAGGTAGATAAGTCTGCCTGAACACTCGGTTTACTTCCTTATCCTAGAAGTAAAAATGCCAGTCTGATGGGGCTGCTGGGAACATCCAAGAAAAGCAGCTATGGGCAAGACGTGGTGTGAATGACAATATTATTTTTGAGAATATATTTTAGAATACTTAACATATAATGAAATTCATTTATTAATAATTGTACTATGTACACAAGTAACTCAGAAACCAATCTCCGTTTCTGCCCAGTCCTCTCCATGTGGTTATTTGGTGGCACCTAAAATTTACAAGACAGAAGGTTACATTCTACATAACCCCAAACTCCTCCCTAGGCTTCCAATCTTAGGAAATGTCATCAACGTTCTCCCAGTTGCTCAGACCAAAACATTTGGAGACATCTTTAACTCCTCTCTCTCTCTCTCTTTTTTTCCCCCGCATCCATAGCCTTATCACCATATTATCTTTTAGTTTCAAATTTATTAAATTCACTGATCTTTTGCAAGCTCAGGACTTTTAGTTCTATTAAGACTTTCTCCACCCCAATTTTAAAGTCACTTATTTTTCTACTAGTGTTATTTTGATTCGGGGCGGTGTCAACATCATCAAACCATATGGAGTGTATTGTGATGCAAGAAGGGATGGGTAGGGGTAAAATCCGATGGTTATTCCAGATGGCTAATAGGCTGTTCCTATGCCATCTACACAATCCACTGATAAACAATGTCACATTTGTCATATTCTACATTCTCGTACATGTGTGAGTCTCTCTTTGAATGTCTCTTCTGTTGACTCCTCTCTACTTACACATTACCACTACTACTCTCTGTGAGTTTTTGTTACATGATTTAATATCCTGTGGGAATTATCCACTTCATCACCATTCCCCTGGCACACCGTTTCTGGTTCTTTTTTAAATGAGGCTTGCTAGATAAACTTCTAGACTCTGAAATAAGACTGGGTTCAAATGCAGTCTTTGCCATGTACAAGCTGAGAAATTTTAAAATTTCTTAAATTCTTAAATTCTTAAAATTTCTTTAAATTGCTGTCTGTAAATGTGGAACTACAATAATGCTTTTCTCCTACAAATGTTGATACAACTGTACCGTTTAATATGTGGACAATGCTTTAAAATGCATCTGGCACATCATCAATAGTTAATTTATTTTGATTTTTATTTGTCTTTCCACATGACAATTATATTCACATTGCCTAGATACTAGAAAATTGATATTTTGTGGTAGTTTTTTAAGTTTATAGATTAATTTAGAAAAAAAAAACTACACCTTTATGATACCGAATCTTCCTCTCCAACCACAAGATACGCTTTTCCACTTCGTCCAATATTCTTCTGAGACTCTCATAGCTGTTTAGCATTTCCTTGTATATATCTTGCTAATTTTCAAGAAAAATTTATCTGCATTTTATCTTTTTTTCTTATTTCTTATTGCTGTAATGTACTATTTTCTTCACTAGATTTTTAACTGGTTTGTATTTTATATAGGAAGACTGTTATTGCATATGTTAATCTTGTTTCCAGTTACCTCTAATTTTTACTAATTTACTGTACTATGGTCTGAAAGTTCATGTAGCCCCTGAATTTATATCTTGAATCCTAACCCCCAAAGTGGTGGTATTAACAGGCAGAACCTTTGGGAAATGTTTAGGTCATGTGGTCAAAACTCTCATAAATGGGATTAGTGCCCTTATAAAAGTAGTCAGGGGAAGCTCCCTCACCTCTTCTGCCATGTGACAGAGAGAAAATATGGGGGTCTATGAATCAGGAAGCAGGTCCAATTCAGACACTGAATCTGTTGGCTTCGTGGTCTCAAACTTCCAGCCTCCAAAACCCTAAGAAATAAATTCCTGTTGTTTATAAGCCACCCAGTCTCTAGCATTTTGTCATAGCAACCCAAATGGACCAAGACAATCCTAAAAAGTGAATTTGATGTGATGATATTTATAGTAATAAAATGCTTGAAATATTTCCTTGCACTTTCCTAAGGAAATGTAAGCATTCATTTGTAAAATCTTGCACTGAGATAAAAGGGATGAAATCACCAACTCTCTTATTGTAAATTATGCTTCCTTAAATTTTTCTGATGACTTTTTCTCTTTTAACTCAAAAGCTAGATGGAAACAACAAAAATGCACTACGTATTTGTTAGAGTGGCTCAAATCCAAATCACTGACAACATCAAGTGCTGGTGAGAATGTGGAGCATCAGGAAATTTTTGTTCATTGTTGGTGGGATGTAAAATGTTACAGTCACCCCAGAAGATGATGGTTTGGCAGTTTCTTTCTTTCTTTTTTTTTAATTGATGTATAGTTGACATACAATGCTACCTTAGTTTCAGTTGTACAACATAGTTATTCCACAGCTCCCTACACTATGCTATGCTCACCATGAGTACAGCTGCCATCTGTCACCACACAATAACACCCCCGACTATATTCTCTTTTCTGTACCTTTCATCCCTATAACTTACTCATTCTATAACTGGAAGCTTGCACCTTCTATTCTGTTTCACCCATCTTGTCCATATCCCTACCCTCCTTCACTCTGACAACCTTCAGTTTGTTCTCTGTATTTATAGATCTGTTCCTGATTTTTGTTTACCTCTCTGGTTTTTTTTTTTTTTTTTTTTTTAGATTCCACATATGAGTGAGATCATATGGTATTTGCCTTTCTCTGACTGGCTTATTTTACTTAGCATAATACTCTCTAGGTCCATCCATTTTGGCAGTTTCTTACAAAACTAAACATACCCTTACCATATGACCTAGTTATCACACACCTAGGTGTTTACCTGAAGGAATTCAAAGTTTATGTCCATAGAAAAATCTGCACAGGGATGTTCATAGCAGCTTCATTCGTAATTGCCAAAACTTGGAAATACCATGAAGATGTCCTTCAGTAGGTGAATGGGTAGAATGGATAGAAAAACTGTGGTACATCCAGACAATGGAATATTATTGAGAGATGAAACCAAATGAAATATCAAGTGATCGAAAAACATGGAAGAATCTTAAACACGTATTCTTAAACTAAAGAAGCCAAACTGAAAAGGCTGTATGCTATATGGTTTCAACAATATGACATTCTGGAAAAAGGCAAAATGATAGAAACAATAAAAAAGATAAAGTGGTTGGCAGGAGATCATGAGGAGAGAGAGATGTGTAGTGGAGCACAGAGGAATTTTAAAGCAGTGAAACTATCCCATGTGATACAGTAATGACAGATACATAACATTTGCCCAAACCCATGGGATGTACATTATCAAGAGTGAACTCCAATGTAAATTGTGGACTTTGAATGATATTAACATGTCAACAATGTAGGTTGATGGATTATAACAAAGATACTACTCTGGTGGAGGATGTTGATAGTGTGGGAGGCTGTGCATGTGGGGGAAGGGGGCAAATGGGAATTCTTGCTACTTTCTACTCAATTTTGCTCTGATCCTACAATAGCTCTAAAGATAAAGTCTATTAAGAATTTATGTAGTATTCAAAAGGGATGCTTAATATTATCACACAGAGATGGTAGGCATATACAAATCCATGGGTGCACTTTATTAATTCAACAAGCATTTGCCGATTCCATTCTGTTCCATCCCTCAGTTGCACATACTAAGGCTATTCAGTCTGAGAGGTGCTACAATTTTAGTGACAATAGCAGCCTGGCAGAGGAACACTTATTAACACAGCCTGATGAGTGCTGTGAGGAAAGTGAGCATTCTCTCTTAATCTTTCTGTTCCTGGTTTTCTATAAATTCACACAGTAAAGGCTAGAAGACAAAGAATCTGATCTGGTATTTGTTTTGATTGCTCTTCAATGCTGCACCTGTGACCTCAAAGTTCTAGATGACTAACATTGACCACTAGAGAAGCTGAACTGACTTGCCCTGACCTTTCATGACCTACCTTCTGGCTAAATCTACGCCTGGAGGAACAGACACTGGTGTGGACAGAGCCCTGTTTCAGCTGTGTTTATCAAAAGCAGATCACAGGGTTGTCTTTCTGCAAGGCAACCTTCTCTCTGTGCATTCCATTTTCACAATGCTTGGAATCATTAATGCATGTATTGCTTCTGTTCTAATCCATCATTTAAAACAGTGTATGTCTTCGTATCTGATGATAGGATGGGACTCTGCCCTAGCAATCACCTTACAGTAAGTGAGAGTGGGAAGGAGAACCCAATCTATTGTCAAAATTTCCCAAACTCACTCTGTGTGGAAAGCAGGCCTTATCAAAGTGGATAAGCTTCGAGTTCTGATCACAGGTGACTGGAAGAGGAAGGAGCAGAGGACTCTGAAGTCTACTTTCTGATTCACCCTTCACTCATAGGCCATAGTATATGATTGCTATTGCTCTGTCATTGCACTTAGTATTACTCTACATGAGCTGCTTCCTTTTTCTGATTCTCATTTCCTCAAGTGTAAAATGAAAATCTTAGCCTACATCAGCAGTCTTCACCCCGTTTGCACATCAACATCCCCTGAGAGGCTTGTAAAAATGATAATCCCTGGACCCTATCTCAGATCAATTGAATTCAAATGTTTGTGGGTTTGGTTATTGGCTCTGGCGTTTTGTTTTGTTTTGTTTCACCTGTCCCAGGGGACTCTAACATGCAGCCTACATGAAGAATCTGTTGGAAAGAGCATCTCAAAGAATCTGTTGGAAAGAGCATCCCAGAATCTCTGATTCTCTGAGATTTTGCAAAGGCTAACTCCTCTCCCAAGAATGGACTTTCTCTTGAGCAAATTTAAAGTAATCAATTTATTTTAAATGTTTAAGTTCATTTAAATAGGTGCAGATTGAGGATGTGTTGTGCCTTAGACCCTGTGGCAGTTATTGTGGAAAAAATGCTAATTCTCCAGCTTCCTCACAGGGCTTCTGAGTCAGAATCTTAAATCGGAGGCACAAAAGCAGAAACAACTAAAGAATTTATGGGACCCAGTGAAAAATGCACGAGGACTCCTTTTTAAAACTATTAAGAATTTAAAAATGGGGGCAGCAGAATATTGAACCAAATGCAGGGAACTTCTGAGCCGGGGGGCCCCGTGAGACTACATAGTCTGCATGCTCATGAAGATGGCTGAGCACAGGGGATGCCTGGGTGGCTCAGCAGTTGAGTGCTTGCCTTTGGTCCAGGGCATGATCCTGGAGTCCCACATCCGGCTCCCTGCATGGAGTCTGCTTCTCCCTCTGCCTGTGTCTCTGCCTCTCTCTTTCTCTGTGTGTGTCTCTCACAAATAAATAAATAAAATCTTAAAAAAAAAAAAAAAGGTGGCTGAGCACAGGACTTTGTTATTAAAAAAATTTCTTAAGTCATTTTGATAGGGCACCTAATTTCAGAAACTCTGTGGTAGGGAATTAAAAGACAAATAATCCACATTATTTATCCCAATGCAATGGGGAGAACAGGCCAACAAGTCAAGGGGCTAATCAGGTATCTTTGCATACAAGGATTAGAGACTCACTCAAGGTTTTTTTTTTTTTTTTTTTTTCTCACTCAAGGTTTTATTGAAAATGTTCAAAAGGTACTTGAGGAGAGATGAGACTTTTAGAGGGATAAAGAAGCTCTAGTGCAGAAAGTCTGATGGATACTCCCTAAAACTGACCAGGGGCGGCTGTTTAGAATCCAGGGAGCTCTCCAAACTGGTGGCATCAGTTCGAACTCTGTTGCTTGTGAGAGACAGAAACCCCAATCCACTTACACATAAAGAAAATTGCATTAGCTCACATAACAGGAAAGCTTGTCTATGGGGCTGGTTTCAGACATTCTTGGCATAGGACCCGGTTTTTTCTGTTCTTGACTCGGTTCTATTATCATTTTATTGGCTTCTTTCTGGGACAGATGTTCTCCATAGTGTGAAAATGCTGCAGCTGACATTGGAGACTTTCTGTCTGGTGGGGAGAAGGGCAGCTTCTTTCCGCAAGGATAGAATTGTCTTCTAGGAGTGACTCAAATTATTCCTCACACTAATTCCTTATGCAATTAAGGAGGACTGGGGGATGAGACATATTAATTAGTATAGGTCAGTAAGAGCCCATTGAGAGAAAGTTGTTCTTCTCTCCTCTTCATGGATGAGGAAATTGAAGGAAAGAGGGTCATAGCTTGCCAAAGTCATAAAGCTAGTATGAAAGAAGCCTGGAATTTAAACCTACACACCTGACTTCAAGACCCACTTTATTAACCACTTAGCTATCTTAAAATTTTTGATTAAACAGATTTTTAATTTTTCATGGTTTCTTCTTACTTATAAATTCAGCTGTCTCATAATTTCAGCACACTGGTGGCCCCTCATGACTTACTTTCTGCCCCCTGATATTTTGGTGGAAATGCCACTGCTGCTAACTCCCTAATTTCCTGTTTTTCTTGTTTCAGATCTCTGACTGTGATAATATGATTGACCTGGTTTGACCTTGTTTGAGCAGAGCTTTAAATGTCAAACCTCTTCATCAGCCACTGGCCACCGTATTGTGGTAGGTGAGGGGTCTCCTCTTGGTCTAATGCCCTTGACAAGTGAAGCTGGTCATGATGACATGATATATAGGCTGAGTCTCTTTCACTTTTTCCTTGTGTACCAATCCATACATCCAACTGGAGCTTGGAGCATGGCTATTTCTCTTAGATGTGCATACTGGGATTGATCTATGATGTATACACATGTGTACTGAGAAGTATACTATGAGGCAGAGTAAATGTATGTCCTAAGGCAATGCAAACCCAGTGCTGTGAGACTGAAGAAAAGAGAGGTGTCATTTGGCATGGGCTTTGGAGATGTGGCCATAAGGATGGTGAGTCTGGTAAAGGGGACTGCTACAATAAGGCAGAGTCTGATTATTATAGACATTGCGATTAGTCACTTCCTCATTCAAGAGATGTATGTTGAACAAATACTATACTCTCAGGGAGGTTATATATATATATATATATATATATATATATATATATAAAATATAATTTCAAACACAAGACTTCTGAAAGAAGACAGTTTAGTTGGAAAAGGAGGGAGAGTTTCCACTCACAGACCTCTTACTGCCATGAGTCAGAGGGGTTGCTACATTAGTTCTGAAGTTCTACAATCCAAGCTCAGGCACCCACTGTAACAATGTCTTTGCTTCTCCCCAAGGAAAGTTGGCTGATCCTCCTGTGTGTGAGTTCAGGTCTTCTGAGAAGCAGACACTATGACAGAAAATATTTAGTGGAGGGAATGTTGATGAAGGGTAAGTAGGGTGAGAACAAGAGACAGTTGAAGAGAGTCTTCAGATCATAGTGCAGGTCTAGCATCTGCAGCAGGAGAGAGAAGAGTAGGTTGGGATGAAGGAACTTTAGATCATAGTGCAACTCCGAGAACGTGTCAGGCCCAAGGGTGTCCAGAGCCAAGGCTACCCACCAGAGGAGTCCTACATTTGGCAGGAGTGGCCCATTCCAGCACAGCCTGAGAAGAGTGTGACCTTGCTCTGAACATGGTGGGTGATCCCAAAGGTGCAGCCACCTGGAGGCTTTCAGCCAGCTACACAACTGAAGGCATCTTAAGAAATCTAGGTAGCACACACCCTTATGACAGTTCCATACCTCCAGAACAGTAACTCATATTTGATACTCTATGTCATATGATTTGAATTATCAATGTATTTTGTCCTTTTTACATGTGACATAATAATTACTTATGTCTTTTGCCCCACTAAATTTAGCTTCTTGAGTACAAAGACCATGTATTATCACTCATTTCTGCATCCCAAACATCTAGCAAAACATAAGGTAGGTATTCAGCAAATAATTATTGAATAAATGAATGAAAATGAATGCTGATCCAATCAATTAATCAGTCTATGAAGGGGTGGTCAGAAGACATGAAATGATTGGAGTCAATCTTTTTGGAAGGTTATTGTGGCATTGCCATAATTTTAGAAGTACAACTGAAAGACCCTGGATTCTCAAGTCTGACAGTTTTCAATTTGAATCAGATTCATGCTGCTTATTTTGTTTGTATCTTTGGCTGAAAGCCTGGCTTTTCTTACACTCAGTTTTCTCATGTATAAAATGAAAATTGCACTTATGTTATAGCTTTTTGTAAGCTATAAGATATGGTGCCCATAAATGGCTGGTACAGAGCCTAGAACACAGGGCAACTTCTCTCCTTGTTGCATGCTTCATCTCTTTTCCTTCTGAGATTGAAGGGGGCATCCCACCCGTGACTTCTATGGCCCCAAACTTGTCATAATAACAATCTGACTGAGTACTTACCACATACATGGCATTTTAATCATCATACTAGCCTCTAATTAATGGAACAGAGTATATAATAATGCTATTCTCACTTACAGAGGGGGAAGTAGAAGTTTGAGGTGTTGAATCACTCTTCTCTAGGCTGCATTTCAGTAAGTGGAACTAGTAAGATTCAGATTCAATTCTGTATTGAATCTGAGCTACTACCAGTTATACTGGCTTTCTAGGAATGGGCAAGCAGTTAGGTGACCCCAAGTACTGAACCTGCTCCTGAGTTCTCTGAGGGTATTCCCAAATTCCCAAGAAGCTGCTTGAGGGGGCTCTAATCCTAAATAGCAGGAAACAAATAATACCAATCTAGAGAGAAGATTTAGGACTGTGGGAGATACCTATTCCTCTTTTGTTAGAGTGCTCTGCCCTCTACTGGTTGCTTTTAACGCTTTTAATACACTTGGGTCATTTAAAATGCCATGTATATTAGCACCGGTCTCTAACTAATTGAACTATATAACAGCTGATTGAATTTAAGTTTTTTTAAAAAAGGAAAAAAAATGCCATGTATACACATGTTTTAGGTCCCTTTGGTGATTACTTCATAATATGTGTAACTATTTTATACACAAGTCTAAGTGACTACTCGCAAGGATGTCTGTGTGTTTGCAAGCATGCACCCTCACTGACAAAGCTATAAAGCATAGCACAATGCCTGTTACCCAATAGGTGATGAGTAAATATCCCATGAATGAAAGACTGGAAGCTCACATACAGGAAGAACACCAATAATTACAGAGTTGTGTTGAGTATAGGATTAAGGCAATAGAAAAAAGCTGGCATAGCTACAAGGAACCTTAGTAGTTTGTGTAAGTGCATTGAAAAATAAACTAATTCCCATCATTGTGCACTAAGAGAATGATGTCACAGGAGCTTAAAAAGCTTGATCAAAATCTTACTCAAATGAGTTGCCAGCCAGTTTTCCAACTCCAATACCTAAGTTCAAATTGGCTTCTGGGGCAAATCAATCCCACATCTGCCCTAAGCTGGTAAAGACTTCAACACCAAAGCTTGAAATGAATCATGGAGTCATAGGTGATCCAGAAAGTATGAAAGGAAGTGAGAGTTTGGATGCATTCAAGAGTAACACGTGCAGGTGTAATGTGAAGAGATGCAGGACAGAGACTTACAAAGTCATCATGATGATGAAGAGCTTAATAGAAACCTGGCATGCAAAAAAAAAAAAAAAAAGAAACCTGGCATGCTGATACAAGGTTGGCAAATACTGTTTCATTTGAGTAGCAGAACTAAAAAGTAGAGTTTTTCTCAGTGTTTTTGGATTTAAAAAAAAAAGAGGTTCAAAAAGGGCTCAGAAGTTGAAACTTTCACGGTTACCTTTGTCTCAGGAATTGAGAAGTGGTCTGGGGCCCCAGAGTGGCAACATCCAGAAAAGACAAGTATCAAAACATTTATATGGTGATTTTTCTGGATCCTAGGGCCTTGTTTAAAACAGTATTTCTTTAAGTTTAATGTGCACACAAAGACCTGGGAGTTTTGTTGAAATGCAGGCTTCGATTCATTAGTTCTGGAGTGGGGCTTGAAATTGTGGTCTTTTTTTTTTTTTTTTTTAAGGTTTTATTTATTTATTTATTTGAAAGAGAAAAAACGAACAAGCAGAGGGGAGAAGCACAGTGAGAGGGACAAGTAGACTCTGCTGAGTGTGGAGCCCAATGCAGGGCTCAATCTCAGCACTCTGAGATCATGATCTGAGCTGAAATCAAGAGTTGAATGCTTAAATGACTGAGCCATGCAGATGCTCTGAAATTGTGCACTTCTAATAAAGTTGTAGGGGATCTAGTTGTTCTGGTTCGTAAGCCACACTTCCATAGCGAGAATCTACATTGCTTCTAAATACTCAGCTTGTCATCTGGCAAAAGGTTGATGTTCCATTGTTTGTTGAATGAATGAATGAATGAATGAATGAATGAATGAATGAATCAATTAGCCAGTGTTGACATATTTTGCAATTGCAATAGAATCATAAGTCAACAAAATGTGTCCTCTTTTGAGCCTAAAATCAGTTTAATTAACAAAGCTGTTTTTCCTTATTTTGCCCTCTTGCTAGTCACATTGAGATCTTTGCATCTTCTGCTTTCTGGTTAAGAAAGTCATCAGCATGAGAGAGAGAGCACTACTTCCCAGGCTGGGAGATTTTGGAGACAACATTTTTAAGTAAGAATATCTTGATGTATTGCTGAAAATGTCTGACACTTTGGGCTTTAGGGATTTTTCTCACTCATCTCCTTCCTCTCCTCCCTCCTCTTCATCAATGCTTCCTTCTTTTTATCGAAAAATAAATGTGAAATGCCTGGATTTTTGTGATTTCTATTTTCCCTTGTTTTCCTTCTCTATCGGTGACACTCTTAAGGACATGAGGAACACAGCTGCAAATGGGAGGATGCTAGGCCTCCTTTCCCTATTTCATCCCATCCAAACCCCAAATGTAGATGAATTATTTTGGAAGCGATTCTGGCACTTTCCCCACTTCAGTGTCAACTAACTCACTATTTCTAGACCAAGTATGCAAATTCATCATGCAGATCAGCAAAATCAGGAGCTATGCATGGGTACATGGACTTAATGAGTATTTTATTACTTTCAAAGCAGTGCTAAGAAGGCTGCCCATTTAGTATTTTGCTGAACACTGCTCAGAACTGTTGATATCAGCCCAAACCTCAGCTGATCATCGCCAGAGGCTTCACTCTCCAGTTCCTCTAGGGAAAACAGAAAAGTGTTAGAGGAAGGGGAATGAGGGCATGGTCAGAAGTGATGGCACCTACTTTTCTGAATTTTCAAATTGGAGTCATTTGGATTCTAAGTAAAAGGAATCATAGAAACAAGGAAAATATCTCAATGCTGTAGTGAGACTTTTTCTCTAAATTCAAATTCTGAAGTGAAAACTAGGTATATATACACATATATGTGCACATATTTTTATATAAGTATATATATATATATGTTTTAAAATGACTTTATCATGGTAAGTGCACTCCTTAAGCTCCATCCCTTATTGCCTCCATTCCTCTACCCATCTCCTTTTTGATAACCAATAGTTTGTTCTCTGTAGTTGAGTGTGTTTCTTGGTTTGTCTCTCTTTTTTTCCATTTGCTCATTTGTTTTGTTTCTTAAATTCCACATATTAATGAGATCATATGGCATCTGTCTTTTTCTGACTGGCTTATTTTGCTTCGCATGATACTCTCTAGCTCCATTCAGGTTGTCAAGAATGGCAAGATTTCAATTTTTTGATGACTGAATAATATTCCATTATATATCCATAATATTCCACATCTTCTTTATCCATTCATCAGTTGATGGACACTTGGGTTGCTTCCATAGCTTGGCTATTGTACATAAAGCTGCTATAAACATAGAAGTGCATGTATCCCTTTGAATTAGTATTTTTGTATTTTGTTGGGTAAATATACAAAGTAAAATAAAATAATAAAAAAATAATGACTTTAATAAAAATCTATGCTCTAGTTGCTTTGAGTCACAATTGGCAACGATAACCCAACATTGGCAGCCCACCACACTTCCAATCAGTTAACAAGGGGAATTGGGTGTTTTCCACTATAACTATAGCAATAATAAATTATATATAATGTTGTATATTAATATAAAATATTATAGTATTATATACTACTACTTTATTATTAATAATAATGATATTGTCATAAAATTATTCGAAAGGTTATAAAGCCATGGTATTACGACAGTTTGGAGAAAGAAAGGAAAAATCATCCCCACCCTACTATTTTAACACAATCAGTGCATACTGGATTTCATTTTCTGCCTATCGTTTCATTACACATGCCAGATTTCATAGGTAACCTTGTAATTTTGTGCCCTGATCTTTTTTTCACTTACTGTTATTCATTTATCATTACGAGCATATTTATATAGAATGATCTGATATTTAGGCTGATTATTTTTAATAGCTTAGTAATGTTCTATCAAGTAAATACAAACACTTAACTAGCAAATCCACTATGGTGTTGTCCATTAATAAGAAGAAGTTTTCGAAGGTGCAAAGATGCTCTATGATAGTGTCTAGAATTCAGATTTAAAAACCGGCATTCTCTTGTCCATAGTTAAAGCCACAGGTAAGCCAGGATGAAAAGAGGGAGTCAGCTGGCTTGGATCCTATTACTGGCTCAACCAGTCATGCTACTTTCAATGCCTTGCTTAATGTTAATCTTTGGTTCCTATGAAATAGGGCTTAGTGACATCTGTTTAAGCTTAGCTTAACGTGCTGTAGTGAGAACTCCATGGAAGAAAGCATGTTTAGATCTGGAAAGCACATATGTAACAAATTGCAATGTCGTTTGCTAGTCGTCATTTTTTGTTGTTTGCTGTTCTCTTACTATGCCCTTGATCTTGGAAAGGCAGGGCACCCTGGGCAGCTACTGGAAAGCATAGCTAGCAACATCAAAATTAAAAAACAAGCAAATAATAGACTTCTCATGGCTAGCTGGGGTCCAGAATGTTCAGCATAAGGCACGGTGGGCTTTGCTTGTGACTTTGGGGGCTGCCCAGGAGGTTACCTTTTTGGGGGGCACCTCAGAAACTCTCTGCCCTAGAATCCATCTCTCCATCTCTCACATGGCCACTTAGATTCACTGTTCTTTCAGGTGGGGTCCTGCCTCTATCCTAGGCTTGTCTCTCATTTAATTACAGCTGGGTTTTTTTTTTAGATTGAGTGAGAGAAAATTTCGGATTTGTGAGTGCTGTGGTGAAAGGGAAGACAAGCCAAGCTACATGGCTTTAGAAGCAATTACTTGTAAAATGAAAGAATCAGATTTTTTTTTACTTCGCTGATAAATTCTGGTACATTGTTATGCACAATCTATATCCCCGTCTCTCTCTTTGTCTTTCTCCTTGATATCAGCACGTGTGAGATGGTAGGAAATAAAATCTGTCTTGCCACTTTCGTATAACCAAAAACCAGCAGACACAGTTAGGTGTGACATACCAGTGAATTCTGTCATAACAAGAGCCCAAAGGGGTAAAATATGGTCAGAAAACCATTGATGAAAGTAATATACAATACTACCTGATCCCCAAAGCAGCAGCAACATGCATATTGTCTCAATAGCACCTTGTGTCACGCCTTTCTTTTGCTAATGGACACAGAACAGTTTGGAGCGTGAGGGGAAAGGCTAACTACAAATGGAACTTTTCTCAGTGAGACATTATGCCATTTCCTTCCATTTGTTGTCTTTCAAAATTATTTTACCAATGTTTTCAGAGAAGTATTTGTCTCAAAAATGCCTTCCAGTAAGTTGAACTTTTTTGAATTATTTTTCCCATTCATACAAACCCGTAGACCAACTGTCACCTGTGCTGCTTTCAGACCCCAGAGCAGAGACACTTACTCTCCCTCCACCTGCGTGTGCCGTACTCCTTGTTTCTAGTCTACCTTGCAGGTGGGTTAGGTCATGCCACCAATTTTGGTAAACGGATTGAGAACAGAAGTGGTGATTAAACCTGCTTGCCTCTTCTACCCCTTTCTGCCCCTGCTGCAGCAACCTTGAGGGTCATGCTTTCCAGATGGAGGTTCAAGAGTAAAAAAGGTACAAAATAACATTTAAAACAAAAGCAGCCATTGAATGCATATCAAACGATGATACAAGTGAAAAATAAGGTCTTATTGTACTAAGCCATTGAGATATCAGGGCTTCTGTGTTGCACGAGTTAGCATTAATTAACCTGACTAATACAGCTTTGCAAAAAGGCAGGTTCAAATGCCCAAATGGCTTGGGCAAGGGACACATCTGCATATATTGCCAGTATTTTGTGCATCAAATTAGCGAACCATGGATGCTGCATAGATAATTTAAATTCACTGCCCAATTACTTTGAAAAGATTGTTTTTATCATCCGAATTTTGCACAGTGGCCATAATTATCTCTTTGTCTCTTCTTAAGATGCTTTATTTCTGAGTGTGGTCATCTTTACTAGATTTTTAGATGCAGAATAACTGACATTATGAGAGGAGTTTCTATCCCTAACATGACCTAACCTAATAGAGTATTCGGTCAGCAGGCGGCTGATGCCAAATCTGCTTCATGAATGAATGAATCAGGGCATTCATTTTGATATCTATCTCATTTTCAGAAGTGGCGATTTACTGATTTGTTTTCTTGTAAGACAGATAGCCAAGACTTTTTGCAAGATTTCTATCCTTCCCCAGATTGTACCCCACTTCCCTGAAAATAGGAAATGGGGAGATATTTCATTGGGTTGTTGTGAAATCATGTGGATAAAATTACCAAAAGTATGTGAGATTTCATCACACAGCAAAAGAATTTCTCAACCAACATTAGTTATTCTCTATAAACATTAAATTCTTTAGGGGAATCAACAGCTTCCTGGGAAGAAAGGAGGAAAAAGGCCTGCAGATTCAGGCGATTTTTGACATATGACCACCAGGTGGCACCATTGAGTCAATATTAACGTTTTTCCTGGCACAGAGGGGGAACCCTCAATTTTGAAAGTCTAAAAATGTACTTTTATCCCGTGTGATCATAACACGGATAGTTGCTAAAGATTATGCAATCTCTGTGTTATAAGAGCAAGACCTATGTGCCGTATCTTTCCATTATGATTGTTTTCTAATACTTAGGAAATCACCATTGACAGATTTTATTGTATTTTTTTATTTTAATTTTAATTTTTCTTATGCAGTGAGAACGGAGATGTTTTAACTTTCTTTTTTTTTAATAAATTTATTTTTTATTGGTGTTCAATTTGCCAACATATAGAATAACATCCAGTGCTCATCCCATCTAGTGCCCCCCTCAGTGCCCGTCACCCAGTCACCCCCATGTTTTAACTTTCTTAGCCCAGAGATGTTTATCAAGGAATGATCAGACTTTCACAGAAGGAAAAGGAAACTTTTAAGTTCCTTGTCTAGAGAACATTTAAATTTTGCCAGTGCAGAAATAAGGCTTTTCCCATAAAGATTGGCCCCTGAGTGAAAGAATGAAGAGCTACCCACATGCCTCCACACACTCCTTTGGGAAGCTGAGCAATAGAAAATGAGTAGATGGAGCTCTTAGGGAATGGTCGTCCTTTGTCTTCAACTTCTGGGGCTTGTCAGAGGGGTCCTTTCCTTGGTCCTTAGAAACTCTCTCCACTGCCAATCCTCTCTTCTCTCCACAAGTATCTCCCTGTCCTGGATTCTGCTCCACTTCCTGCTGGGACCCTGTCTCTCCCTGCCCTCTGGACCAGGTTGGAAGTCACCGGGTTGCCACGGCTCTTCTACTGTGTGAGTGCCTGAGGGCTTCAGATACCCACGGACTGGGCAGGAAACGGAGGACAGCTTCATTTCTTTCTTTTTCTTTTTTTTTTTTTAAGGAAATATTTAAAGCATTTAGAAAAGTGTGGAATATGACAGTACTTGCATACTCACCACCTATATTTTACCAATATTACCATTTCATTATATTTATTTCAGCTTTCTAAAAAAAAAATACAGACCACTGAGATTATCGACCACGATCCTATTTCCTCCTTTCTCTCCCTAAGAGAACTGTTACCAGGGAATGAGGTGTATCTTGCAGTGCACATTTTGATTCTTTGGCTACTTATTTATATAATGGCTATGAAAGTAATTCAGTGCCATGCACATACTTTCTCTGCTTTGGAAATGGAGAGAATGAGGCAGGCAGAGGTCGGTAGATTCATGCAGTGGTCCCTTGCCCTTCCCCTGCTCTGCACCCAGTGACCTAAGCCAACATCCGCCCAATCCCATTTTGCTTTCCTGCTCTCATTTCCCAGGTTGTGGCTCAGAAAGGAGCATGCTGCTTATCTCAAAGGGCAGAGGTTGTGGTCCTAGTTCTGCCGTGGATGAGCTAGAAGACCTTGTGCAAATCACATCATTTCTCCGAGCTACATCAGGTAATCAACGTAAAATGTATGAAATAATACTGTTTCTATAGGGATCATTAATTTAATGTGCAATTACACAATGTAGAGTTTAACTACACTTGAAAATCACATATTTCTCATGCTTGGTATTAGAAGCACAAACTCAGATAAGACAGTATCTCTAGGAAAAAAAATCCCCATCTTGAATGGAAAACAGGTGCATTAAAAACTGTTAGTGTCGGATGTGATCCATGTTATAACCGAGGTGTTTATTAACTGCTGTGGGAGCCCAAGAGAGGAAAATGTTAGTTGTGCCTGTGGGCATCAGAGGGAGCTTTTTCGTTGTTGTTTGTTTTTGCATTTGATTTGTTTTAAAGATTTTATTTATTTATTCGTAAGAGACACACACAGAGAGAGGCAGAGACATAGGCAGAGGGAGAAGCAAACTCCCTGTGGGGAGCCAGATGTGGGACTGGATCCAGGGACTCCAGGATCATGCCCCCTGGCTGAAGGCAGGCGCCAAACCATGGAGCCACTCAGGCATCCCTGCATTTGATTTTTTAAGGTGACAATCAGAGTCATGCATGGAAGTGAAAAGAAGGGAGAAGTCAACGTTTATTTGATTCTTACTGAATGAATATCCATCTCAGCTATCCATTCATATTTTTTTTTCTTTTCTTAAGGCTTATAGTGGGCTCGGTATTAAGCACATGATATTTAATCCCTCTTTTCTACATAAGGAAGCCAAAACTCAGGGAGGAAATACAAAGCACCCAAAATGCTAGGGCAGGTAAGGAATGAGGCGAGTTCACACACCCTCTTATATGTCACCCCTGGGTCAGGGCAGGGGAGTGGGCATGGGGACCTAACCTCCACTCCAGCCCATCTGAAGCAAAATTATTTGGTGATAACTCTTCCCGGTCAAAAATGGCTTCATTTTATTGGCCACCTTTGTCAGCATCTCAATGAGTGCTCTTCCTTCTACCCCTTTGAAGCTTTTGGTTGCCTGGGCTGCGAAGACCTCACCTGTCTTGGCTTTCTGTTTGCCTCCCAGACACCTTCTCAGCCTCAGAGGCTCCCACCCCTTCCCGGAGGCTACAATTGTCACAGGTCCTCACACTTATTCTCTGGTTCCCACCGTCTGGTCTTGTCCCAATCCCGTACCTTCCTACCCTCTTTCCCCTACAACACTAACTATTATGTGAAAGAAAGCACGTGGTTATTGGTTGAAGACTTTTCTCTTCTCCAAACACTAAGTTCCACGAAGACAGAAGATTATCTGGGTGACTCAAAATCGCATATCCATCACCTAGCCTGACAACTGAACATGGTAAGTACTAAGTCAATATTTGTTCAAAGAAACATGAAAGCAAACGACCAGATGGTCATCTTTAGTTTATGCCATATCACTTTTGTGAACTCTGAGCCCAGATGTCTGACTTGCCATTTAGCGCCCAACAACCTGGATGCCCGCACACTACAAGACACCACTTGGGTTCAAACTTGCTTTACCCCTGTGTCCTCTACATGGCTAAATGTCTTCAGGTTCCCAAGGCCCCCTGGGACAGCCACCAGCCTGAGTTTCTCATTTATCAGAGATTTCTCCTCCTTTCCTTCTTCTCCTGATCCATTCAAATAATCCTCCATTCATGCTGACAGTGCTACTATGTATTTTGCAAATCTCTGTTTCATCTCATTGGATCCACATGCTTACGGACCTACTTCAAACCCCATCTGCCCTTCTGCCATCAGCATTGCTTGCAACAGTTTTTATATAAAGCTACCCCTTTGGCTTGGTTTCCTACCACCTTCAGAATCTCCTTTGCTGTATTGATCACATCTCTGTAGCTACTCTACTGTTATTTATATTTTGAAAAATCGACTTCTAAACTCTTTTTAAACTTAGCTCAATTTTTGCTAAGCCACGATATAAATTAAAACGATTTTCATATACTAGTCATAATTTTTCTACTATACAATGAACATATAATCATTAGTATGAAAAATATTAATTTAAGTGCCACCTAAAACATGTCATGTCACACACCCCCTGTGGAATGTGTCACACAATCTCCAAACATTGACTTGGTCTTTTCCACATCCTGTTCATGTTGTATCTCACTGAACAGTCTATGTCATTTCTGAGTCATTACAGTAACACCTATGGTGAGTGTGAATATCTCTGTCTTACAAAAGAGAGCCTTGGGGGTTAGAGTGCTTTGGTAATGAGTCCAGTTGGAGAACAGGCATCTGGGATAAAAAGTAGCATCTGAGTGATGGATCCCACTTTGGCTCAGAGCTCTGCTGACCCTCCCCAGGCTCTCTGCTGTTCCTTCTGGTCCTGAGTGCTAGAAGTTCTTAATTTGCACCATTTAGTGTTGCCCTACGCTTACAGGAATAAGTTCACACACCTTAGCAAGGTATAGGAGACCACAGTAGACCTACTGGTGTGGCACGTTGCCCTATTATGTCCCATCTTTCACCACGCCCTGCCTTGCAGAGCTGTGACTCGCTGGCTGCAGCTCACGCTTGCTCAGTGGGGTGATTTCTGGCTTCGTGCTTCTGTTAATGCTTCCCCTTGGGGATGGACCACTCCTCTCCATTGCTCTGCCTCTCCCGATTGGTCCTTATTCACCACCTGTCCATTAGCACTTAGTGCAGCCTCATCTCCTTTGAGAGGCCCTCCCTGCACACTCCTTCCTCCATCCTGGGCTGGATTGCTAAGGTCTTCTACCACAACTTGCACGATTCTAGGTCTGGTGTCACCACTTCCTATTACAACAACCTACTGTGTTTCTGTCTCTCTGCGAGAGGACCTGTATTTTTCTTTACACTCATCTCTGTGTCCAGCATCTTAGTTCAAAACCAGGTCCAATAAATCATAATTAAACATGAACGAATTCTATTTCATGGAAAACTTCATGAGAATAGGAACTCAGATCCATCTTTGTATTCATTTCCCACATAAAACATCAATATTTGTGGAAATAAAAAATTGAAATACCTATTGCATTTAAGGGCATTATCCCGCAGTTCTGATGTAGTTGAAAAATGGATTCTTGATGGAATTTAGTTGGCTTTCAGAGACATAAAGCACATGCTCATCTCATCCTTCAGAATCAAGTGACCTTTTATAGAGAAAAGGGGGGAGCACTTCAGGCCCCTGCGATTTGCTCCTTCAAGAACCTGGCTGTCCAGCCTCCCGAGAAGCACGACTCCTGTTTCTGTTGATGAAGACATTGCTGGGGAAGTACCTTCCCGCATGCTGACTGCTCAGCTTTTGGATTCCTGCCCTGTACTTGCTAACTCTTTTTAATTAGCCCCTTGGTAATCTTCCCTCTGTCCAAAAATACCATTTTGCTTCAGGGAGACAAGGACAATTTCTTGTCCCCAAGAGATAATTCTGGATCTCCACTGCAGAATCAGATAGGAGTTATAACATATTTTAGGGGCCCTTGTTGTCAAAATGCATCTGCTAAGCCCCCGCCACCCACCTCCGCATGGCAAATACAGTGCATTGTCTGGTGACACATGTGGGTCACACGTTCTTTATTTAGAATCAGGCTATTTTCACAATCATTTTGATCATCATTTAATCCCTTCTTCCTTTTCCTTTGCAGTAGATTTGCCTTTTTCTCTGCTGGGTGAAATGTCACTCAGACCTGGGGATCTAGCAAATGTTATTCCTTCTTAGCTTTCACTTACACTATTCAAACTACTTCTGTCAGAACAGGTTCCTTCTCCTGCAGCGGGGAAGAGGGCATCGCTTCATTTCTGTTCAGTGGAAATCATCTACAATGGAGCTTGTGTGTTGATGTCTCCTCTGCTGAACAGCGGACTCCCACAGACGAAGGGCACAGCTTCCTTACCTTTGCATTTTTAGTGCTTGCACACGGAGAAAAATGGAAGCAAAGTAGTCGGTCTCTTTGTCTCCACACTTTCCCATCTTTGGCAGAGGGACCTTCCTGAAACAAAGTTCTGACCAAACTGTCTGGCCTGACACGGGACATCTGTAGGGATATGGCATTGGGTGTGGCTTTGTTCTTCTCTCTTCTTTTCCTTAGTTGGCCCCTGAGCCCCCTGAGGCCCCTTGGAGCTGCTCAAGTCTCATGTCCAAACCTATCTTGCCCACATCCCAACTCTGCTCTGTGTTCTGAGCATGACTTGTGTTTGTCATAGTCTAACATTTGGCCATTGGCGGTAAGCTCTTTGAGGGGTGGGAAGGATCTAGGTTCTATTATTCAGGCTCATAATCTGGGTGCCTGGTATAGCATCAACACAGAGTAGTACTCATGAATATACGAAGAGAAAATGAAGGTGCCCATGCTCTTCACTGCAATGCCCTCTCTTGCCCTTCTTCATCTGCCAAAACAAACTCATGCTCTGAGACTCAGGCCAGACACATCTCCTTGTGACAGCCTATCCAGATCACTCTCCTGGCCTTTGGATGAAGTGCCCTCCTCTGTGATCCCATAATGTCTTCTGTAGACATTTTTACTCTCTTTATCACACCATATTCTTTTTTTAAAGATTTTATTTATTTATCCATGAGAGACACAGAAAGAGAGAGGCAGAGACACAGGCAGAGGGAGAAGCAGGCTCCATGCACGAAGCCTGATGTGGGACTCGATCCCGGGTCTCCAGGATCTGGCCCTGGGCTGAAGGCAGGCACTAAACTGCTGAGCCACCCGGGCTGCCCAATCACACCATATTCTAATCCCCCTGTATTGGTCTCTTTTCCCCCTGCAGGACTGTGAGATATATAAAGATAGAGATTTTAATTAAGTCATCTAGTTTTCTTGATGTTTAGGACTCTACCTATAGCAGGCACTGAAGGCATACTTCTTGAATAGATGGATAAGAGCATATGTAATATTTGGTGGCAATACCATGTTCTTTGAAAGTTGGAGAGTCAGCCCAAATAATCAACTGAAATACCACTATCTGTCTGGTGAGGTGCAACCAGGAAGAAAAGGGACAACATAAGTGAAGGAATAGATCATTGATCTGGTAGTCCTTGGGGTATAGAAGATGCTTTTGCAAGCCCTCCACTGATTCCCAGAGACCTGCTGGGACTCAGGTGTTAATTAGCAATGTGCAGACAAAGACAATAAGGGAAATGAAGCATCCGTAAGTGTATTCAAAGCCAAATGGCCCCAGTAGGGATATTAGCAAGTAATACCCCAGGAGAGAGGACAGCTACTGCTAAAAGGTGCTTGCACAAGGAAGCGAGCAAAAAGTTATGTTTTAGTAAAAAAAAAAAAAAAAAGGCTTCATAATATCCAGCTGTAAACTATTGTTCTTGAAAAAAATGGCTGGCTATGAACATTTATGATGCAATGCTTTGAAAAGTTGTCCTTTCTCATTATTTTATGGACAAAGAAAATGAGGCTCAAGGGATTTCAAATTGTTAATTTTTGCCTGTTTTGCTCCAGAAACATGGAATCTGGGACCATATAAGGTTATGGCTAAGAGTATGCTTTTGGAGGCCTGCTGGCCTCAAATGCAATCCATTTTCTGCCCACAACTGGCTATGTCATTTTGCCTGAGTTATTTAAACTCTTCTACACCTTGGTTTTCTTTCTGCAAAACTGGACATGTTATGATATCTACCTCGTGGAGTTGGTGGGAGAATGCAAATGCATTTAAAGTGTAATGCAGTTATTACTATCTTGGGGAAAAATGACAAATAATAGCTCTTCAAATTTGTCTTGGAGAAGCTAATGGGGAATCCTTAAGCCCTCATTGGGTCATTTGTCCAAACTCCTTGCCCATGCCCAAGTAGATATGCCTGTTTCTCCCCTTGCCAGCCCGATGGGGAGAGATCATGGGTTTTTCTGTTCCCACTGTCCTGACCTTTGCTGGTGACATTAGCTGACTCTACTCACCTTACTTCACAGTCACAGAGCTTCCAAGCAATGACATGCAAGCAAGGAGTTCAGAGGAGGGCCAGAAAGGAAGGAGAGGGGCATTTATTCTCATACTTCCCCTTATAACACTTTTTCAATGTGGTGAGGGAAAAACCCGATTCTCAATCTTTTCCATCATCCCCTAGCCACTATCTTTGTGCCTTCTAGAAACACAGTTCACACACTATTAAGCTTAGCATAGTCATTGCTGAAATAGAATCCTGGTTCTGTATCTAACTTGATCAAGGTTACCTGGCTAATAAATGCTAGACTTAGGATTCATCTAGGAATATCATTATATGTCTCAGACCATCAAATCAATTTATTCATGCAAGATCACTGAAGGGGCACCTACCATATGGCAGGTACTTTACAAAGCACTTAGGAATGGAATGTCAGTAGGAACCAATCATATCAAAGGAGCGCTCTTATAATGTATTAGGAGCTCAGGATGGAAGCACTTCCTGTTGTGGGATCCAGGTGTCTTTCCATCTCCATAACTCAACACATGGCTGTGGAATTGAACTGAGACAGTGCTTCTATTTATGTTGTATTGCATTATCTTATTTTGAACTTCATTCAGTAGCCATGGTATAAGCAAATGAATCCAATGAAGCTCAAATAGCTAAATTTACAGGTTTACCTGTACTTAAAAACAGGTTAGGCTATGGTTAAACTTAATTATAGGTCTTAAAAACAAAGCTCTTAGTTCATAAATTCAAAAGTCAAAAAAAAAAAAAAAAAGTCAAGCTCATATAAGAGTCCACTAAATCCAAGTATTGGTCAAGTGTTGGAAAACTTCAACTCTGCTACGTGATAGTAGACCTACCAATATTCATGAGTTGAAAGTTCACAAATGGGAAAATTATAATGAGTAAATTTACAAATAGAAGAGCTTCTTTACTTGGCTTTAATCATATAGTTCTAAAGAGTGATGGGAACTTAATGCCCTAGCTTTAGCTTTCCTCCTTCACAATGCTCATTCCTACATGTCACTGGTATTTGTGCCCTGAATTTTAAAAGAAATATATTATTCAAACAAACAATTATCTGTAATAATTGCAGAGCAAAATGAGGCATAGATTTTCAGAGCCATTAGGTAGTACTGATGATGATGATGCTTGTGGTGGTGGTAGTGAATCCATTAGGTGATTAATCATCATAGGAACTAATAATTATTGAGTGTGTGAACAATCAGGGCACTAAAGTATGTAAGTATTTTAAAAATATTTTTACTTAACTCTTACAAAAAACTATATATCATCTTGAGTTTCAGATGAGGACGCTAAAGCTTTGGGACTTCCCAACCAGCAGAAACTAGTAAGCAGCACAACTGGGACTTGACCCCAGGTGTGTTTGGTTCAGAGCCAAGCCCCTAACACACACATGATTCCTCAGGTTCATTAAGTAAATCTCTTTCATGTCACAGTGTCATGATCAAAATCTAAGAAGTTACATCTTGTGCCTGAAGTCAGTAAGTCAGTGACAGAAGATGGTGGGAACTTAAGTGCTCTGACTCTAAGGTTATGTGTGTGTGTGTGTGTGTGTGTGTTTATATAATATTTATATATGTGTATATATGTATTATATACATATATAATATTCAAATATAAATAGTTTATCAAGCAATTTCAATGGAATTCTCAGTCAAGATTATTTTCCTTTTAGTGTCTTTAGTTTGTAAAATCCATCCCATGGCTCATTCTCATTCCTCTGTCTCAGTTTAAATATCTATCAGTCATGACAGGCTGGGTCACACTGCAGTTAAAAAGAACCCTAGTGATTTAAAGCAACAAACCCTCACTTCTTGTTCATACTCCATGTCCATTGAAGGGTAGTTCAGTGCTCAGCTCTGAGTATCTCACTCCAGAGCCCAGGCTGATGAAGCACCTGTAATCTGGGAGGGGTCTGATCACTACACAGAAGGTAGAAGAATACTGAGAATTTTGCACCATCACTCAGGGCTGTGAGTGGAAATCCTTTACTTCGTATTTATTCACATCCCTGTAGCTAAAAAGAGTGACACAGTCCCACCTAACCACAGTGGGGCCAGGAAGAAGAGTCCTACTATTTGCCTGGTAGGTGGAGATCCAGATTATTCCTCAGGACCTTGAGAATTGCTTTGTTATGGAAGACTCAGGGCCCCCTTCCTCATTCTCAGCAGTTGATGCATTTTCGCACATAAGGTCACAGTTCGGGATCCCTGGGCGGCGCAGCGGTTTGGCGCCTGCCTTTGGCCCAGGGCATGATCCTGGAGACCGGGGATCGAGTCCCACGTTGGGCTCCCAGTGCATGGAGCCTGCTTCTCCCTCTGCCTGTCTCTGCCTCTCTCTCTCTCTCTCTGTGACTATCATAAATAAAAAAAATAAAATAAGGTCACAGTTCTTGCTATTATACTTTTTGTCAGGTTCTAGTAACAGTTTTTCTCCTTCCTACTGCTGCTGGCTCTTGGGTGCTTCCTCATCTCGTGCTGGTGTCCTTAACCCTGCCAACAACCTCACAGAGAGTACCTTCATCAAGGTCTCCTTCATTACCCCTTGAGTGAGATCTATTTCTTCCTGGATCCTCTGTGTCTCCAAACCAGCAAACTCAGGTCTAGGTGTAGATCTATCCCACTATTCCTTCTAAAAAGGCATTGATATGCATAATGAAGCCTCCACTGTCTCTGTGACATGCAGTGACAAGTCTTCTGCTTATTTGACTCTCTTATTGTGGTTCTCCCCAAAGTTACCAGTAAGCTCCTTTTTGGCAAAGAAAATGGAAGATATGGTGTTCTTCCCTCATTCCACCTGCATTCATAGGAGCAGCACAGGTCATCCAACTTCTGCCTAATAGCAGATAACCAACTAAGAACATACACACTAGGCTTCCCTTGGTCTTTGGACCATTGTGATTAGGGTAGGGGTTGGACCTAGCACCTTGAGGAGAGTGTGGAGAACACCATACTCACGAAACTGCTACTGACCCTTTTCCTCCCCCTGGATATCTTCTTAACACAGATTCAGGGAGTTGTACTATAACTGAAGTACTAGCTTTTCATTGCCTTAGAGCTTTTCCCCCAAATTTTTGCAGACATCTTTAGGATCTGTAGGTGCTTTATATATCTGTCCTCAGGTTTAGCTCCCATCCCTGATTTGGGGATGACAGTCTCATTCAATATAGTGCTATATGCTTTGTTTCAGTGATCTATCTCTGTATAAAAATTCCTCAAAACTTAGTCCCTAAAACAACAAACACTTTATCATATCTTATAATTTTGTTGTTCAGGAAATTAAGCAAGGGTCAAGTAGAGGATTCTTCTATGACATGCTGGAGCTGACTTACATCAGCTCATTAGAGCCAGTTGCTAAATAAAAAAAAAAAAAAGATTCAGAAATTTTGTGAGCTCTAAAGAACTTGAAAGTGACTGCAGAGGGAATGTTTACATCATAGAAATAAGCAAGCACTAGAATCTTCTAAAACTTTTTCCCAGAAAGCCGGTTTACCTATATACCCACTGCTTCTGTTAGACATATTCTTGAGAGTAGTCAGTATTCAGCTGGTGGTGAGTTAGTCTGGAATTCCAAGAAGGTTTCACCCTCATGTCCGGCACTTTAGGGGCACAACATAGTGGTTCATAACTTAAAGGGCCTTAGAAAGTTCAGCTGGGACTGTCAATGAGAACATGTACACATAGGCTGTCCAGCACAGTGGTCTCAGGGTAGTCAAATGTGGAGACCACTTGGCAGTTTTCAGGGCCTACCCCGTGTCCTCCCACCCTGGGAACAACTTTATCTTCTTTCTAAGGGTGACAACTCAAAAACTTATTCAAACATTGCATCCGTTCCAAAGCCCATGTGTGTAAGTGATCTATAGTCTCCATGAGACCAGATATTGTTCCTTGTAGTTCATTGACCCAGGACTTAAAATTCACGTGTATCTTTCCCCATAAGCTGCACTGCCAACCAGGAGGGAACAAGGCATAATAACTGCAATATAATTTCAAATTTGGACAAGGGAAAAGGAGAAGACACACATCAGTTCCTGGCCCATAGTAATTCATGTCCAATTCTTGCTGGATAGAAATTTTGAAGGTTTTCTACCATAAAGGAGGGGAGAATTCCAACTTTGGTCACCATTCTGCTCTCAAACAGGAACTCTACTACCCATATCCTCTAAAGTCACACGTTCTACCTTCTGGGGTTCCTTGGTGTCTACAATTTCCCTTGGCCACTGCCGAAGGGATATGAGCAGTATTTCCTTCCTGCCCTGGTTTTTCAGCTTTGTTCCTACTCACAGAAGATTGGTGATTGTAGTTATTTTGAGTCTTGAACAAAGTATTTTTTCCCTTTCTATAGTTATTTTTATTCCAGTTTCATATTTTCTTTGGAAAAACAATTTCCTTATGAACTTTGCAAACTTTGATTTATTTCTCATTAGTCAGTCTCATGCGGTCATTACCATACCCGACTTTCTTCCATAAATCATGATTCTCAAGTCTGATTTATTTCTTCCCTTTTTTGCTGCCAGACCTCTTCCTTTAGTGAAGGGTAAGTGCTATCTTGAGGCATTCTGAAACAACATCTAGGAAGGCCACACCCTTAGTCTGATCTTTGCCATAGGGCTGAGTCCTTTTGTTCAGAAGAGAAGTCCTACTGAGTCTTTCATGTGGAGCTTATTAAAATTACATCTTGTACACTAAAGGCCTTGGAATAATTAGCTTTTCCAAACCTGTATCACTTTGAATTTCTAGACTTTGGCATTCTTTTTCTTTTCTGCTTGCCAACCAGCAAACTCTTTCCTGGGCTATTTCTTTCCTTTTATTTAACCCTGGCCAAATGTTACCCAGTAACAACTAATACACACTAGTAAAATCTGTTTGCAGTTTCTTCTGAAGCTCAAAAGAAGCACAATCTGCCTTCCAAGGTATCACAATTTTATCAAGTGTGTAACATGGATCTTTAGCCATACAGCTGCCACCCTGTCACCTGTCAATTATTTTCTTGTCATCTGCCAATGGGCCTAGGAAATGACACCTAAGTTAAATTTATTTTGTTTTGTTTAGTTTCTGTTGTTTGGTTGGTTTTGTTTTAACAACAACATCCTACTTCAAAGTAATAATTTCTTATTTAGTCAGCGTAAGGTCACTTCTGTGAGAAACGCCAGCAAACCTTGTTGGTCCTTGCAGAGGACTATTTCTCACTCACTATAATGTGTGCATAGTGGTTTTCCATTCAATGATGATTAACAGTCCCAGGCTGCTTCCATTTTGTGGCTCCAAAATCACCCTGGAGTCCCTCACTTAGAAGTCAGGAGAAGAAAACATGAAAGTTCATTTGGGTGATTTTAGGAGCAGGGACCAGAAGGGATGCACATCATTTATGCCCACATTTCATTGGCTAGAATTCTGTCACATTGATCTGTATACAACACCACCTTCCTGTGAGACTGGGGGGAATATTAGACAAGTTTGCTGAATATATAACATTATCTCAGTCCAGTCTGCAAATTGCTTCTTTTCTTCATTTTTTATTCAGTTGAATAATAACATTTATTTGGCCATGGAAACAAAGGTAAAGACAAAGAAGTAAGGCTGCTCAGCCCATCTTTCACTAAGTCCTATTCCTTTGACACCTCTTTCCACATCCATGTCCTTTTTTTCTACTGTGACTGTCTTAGTTTACCCTGTGGGATTTTTTCTGGTCACCACCTACCTGGTCTGCCTATTTTTCTTTAAGACTTTGCCAGACTATGGTCCACCCTGCTGCTGGATTTGTTTTAATGAAGCAAGAATACATCATCTTGCTCCAGGGCTTGAAATCCTTCAATGACCCCCTGTGTCTTTTAGGATAGGTGTTAAATTTCCCAGAAACACAAAGTGCTCTAATGATCTCCTTCAACTGCTCATTCAGTTTTACTTTTGGCCTCTCCTTTTCACTTTTTGCTCCAGCCAACATGACAGCTTTTTAAAATTAAACTTCCTTATTTTGAGATAATTGTATATTTATATGCAGTTGTAAGAAATAATATCCTAACCACTTTTTACTCTGATATCTATCATGCCTCTTCAACTTTCCAGAGGGGTATTTCTTATTTATTTATTTATTTATTTATTTATTTATTTATTTATTTATGTTTTTATTTAAATTTTAGTTAGTTAACATCCAGTACAATATTGGTTTCAGGACTGGAATTCAGTGATTCATCACTTACATAAGACACCCAATGCTCACCATAACAAGGGTACTCCTTAATCCCCATCACCCATCTAGCCCATCCCCCATCCATCTCCCTCCATAAATCATGTTTGTTCTCAAATCATAGGAGTCTCTTATGATTTGTTTCCCTCTCTCCTTCTTTTTCTTCTTCCCATATTTTCATCTGTTTTGTTTCTTAAATTCCATTTGAGTGAAATCATATGGAATTTGTCTTTCTTTGACTGACTTATTTTGTTTAGCATAATACACTCTACTTCTATCCAAATCATTGCAAATGGCAAGATTTCATTCTTTTTTCTGTCCACATCTTCATTATCCATTCATCAGTTGATGGACATTTGGTCTGTCTCCAGAGTTTGGTTATTGTTGATAATGCCATTATAAACATCATGGTGAATGTACCCCTTCAAAATCTATATTTTTATATCCTTTGGGTAAATATCTAGTAGTACAATTGCCAGTCCATAGGGTAGTTCTATTTTTCGCCTTTTGATGAACTTCCATACTGTTCTTCAGACCAGAGGGACATTTCTATCTACCTCTTACCCACTACTTGCTCCTTGTTTCAACTTTTACCTCCTCCTCTAACCTTTCAGTGTTGCCCTCCTACCTCACATATCCTCAGCTTTTCATGAAACTTGCAAAGTTGGCCTGCTAGATAGTTCACTTACCATAGACAGGGGCCATTTCTTTTTCAACCTCATAAGACTTAATTATGGCTTAAATCTTGGCCCATAGAAGGTACTCAGCAAATAACTGGATTAATGCTTGGAGAAATCCATAATGGCTAAGCATTTAGGCTTTAGATTCTGTCTAATTGGTATTTATGCAACAAATGGTGAACTCAACACCTGGGGTGTTCAAACTCTGCACATTCCAAAGACAAGGCTGGTCCTTAAGAAGCTTCTTCATGATAACCTCTATGCACTTGGAAAATCCTGCCTAATAAGAATGTCTTTGTATATTTGGGGACTTGGGCCACTCTGGTTAATCTATGCTAATAGTGTGATTTATGTCAGGGATCTGGGCCAACTAGCATGAGCTTGGTATCTGGAGGGACTGGACACTGAGAAATTAAGGTCATCCAAATAGGTATCCATCTGTACATGATTGACTGAGAAGGGAAACCCCAGACACCAAGGCTCAGGTGGCCTTTCCTGTTTGACAATATTCCATTGGTCATCGTGCTTTGCTGTCTGTTCTACTCCACTGGAGAGGACAACTGGAAGATTTTTCACCTTACTTTCTGTTGCTGATTTTAATCTCTATTTTTGCTGTAATAAACTGTAACTGTGAGTACAACAGCTTTTTGGAGTTCTGTGAATCCTTCTAGTAAATTCCTGACCTTAGAGAGATATTGGGGATCCAGAATGGCACAAAACCTCATTTCCAAACTAATCAGCCATGTGACAATGGACAGATTGTACAAATCCTACAAGTTTTAGTTATATCATGTGTTATGTGGGATAATGATAATAACAGCCTACCTCTTGGGATCTTATCAGGACTCATATTGCATGCAAAGCACTGAACTTATAATTAGTGATCAAAAAACATTAGCTTTCATCACTATCATAATTACCATACCATGATAATTTCTATACTATTGCATATTTTATAAATATCATCTTATAGATATAATTTTATAAATATCATCTTAAATATCTATATATTTTTCCATTAGAGGTAACACTGTTTATTTAGCCATCCTTTTATTGTTGGACTGTTAAGTCTTTTCTCATTTTTTTCATCACTATAAACAACATGGTACTGTGCCTGCACATTATGATTTCTATATTTAGGATTATTTCCTTAAGACACTTTCCAGAGATGAAATTTCTAGGGCAAAGGATTAAACATTGTGACATTTCTTGATGCATACTGACAGATTGCCTTCCAAAATATTTGTATTATTTTGAACTTTTCAAAGCTTTTAAAGTAAAAATTTTTTAAAGTAAAATTTTGTCCATTTTATTACACCCAGGAAGGCATAAGAAAGAAATTATTTCTTTGGATCAAATATCACAGAGTAACCATTCATTCTAATGTGACCATAAATTTCCTGAAACAAACTGAAAAAAAAAATCATTTTTGCTCTCACTTGTGCTGAAAATGGAAAGTCCATATTTGCACAGACTGCAATTAAACATATTATTTCTTCACTCATCAATGAATAAGGTGTGAATCCAACTAATAAATGCATCATAATGCAGAAAAATAACTTCTATTAGCAAATATGCATCTATTAAAGAAGATTAAGGGGAAAGGAAAACATTTTTACCTTTAGTTCCACAGAAGGAATTAATTCATTAGGCAGAGTTATGCTAATCATATTCATGCGTAATGTGATAGTCTTGTCATTAATGTTTGCACAAATCTGAGGGAGGAAATGAATATTTTTCCAGAGGTGAATTTTAATTTCAGTTCTCCAAGTGTATCACTGCCATTGTTGCATTTTTTCACTTTTCCTACACACTTCTTATAACAAAATGGGGGTGACAGGCCAAATAAAATTTGTAGCACACACTAAGCTTTTATCCTTTATCTTTATATTGGAACTTTTAATGCTCAGTTGCCTCTGCTTATTGGCAAACAGGAATACAGCACAACCATCCTGAGAATTCTAATTGGTAGAGGAAACTTGACAGTTCTCTGAATGGCTTGAGGTCACAAAGTAGCTTCCTGGCCATTGACAGCCACTCTTAGAGTGAAGACTTTGCAGGCTCATTTTGCCCTCCCCCCTTGACACTCAGCAGCAGAAAACACTGCAGTATGTTGATGGATAAGGTGGGGCTTCTAGGGTGCTGTACAGAAGATGTGGATACATACAGAAAAAAAAAAAACTTGTGGCTTCATCCTATCTACCTTGTCAAACTTACCAGTCACTGCTCCTTTAAACGATCCCATCCCCTAGACTTGCATTAAATGCTGCCCATGGTCAGATTGTTTCTGGTGCCTTACACCCATTCCTCTACAACCAAATTCTAGATATCCCTGTAGACTCAGCTGAAATGAGTCTGCCCAAGATTCCTTCTCTACCTCTCTTCTGGAATGTTCCATATGCACAAAAAATTCAGTCTTGTGTCATAGTAATTTCTGTGCATGTCTAGTCTCTTCTATTAACTATAAGACTCTCAAGGAAAGGAGTTTTGTGTGATTTATATTTATATTTCATACAGAGACTTGAACATAGCAGTTGTTAAAGATGAGCCTGCTGATGGATAAATGAGTTTTAATTGATAGTTGGATGGTTATAGGTTGTAGTGTAAATGTGTTCTGTGGAGCAAAGAATTCTGGTGTTGGGGACATTCATCCCTTCTTTAATATATATACATTTGTTGGACACCTATTATGCTCAGACACATCCTGGATCTTTTTTCTAATAGGCTGGGTGATTTTGGACAGACTACTTAACCTCTCTGAGTCTCCATTTCCTAATGTGTAAAATGCTCTGGGAACATTCAATGTGAAAAATTACATGGAGCTCATAGTATAGTATTTGTTTAACAATTGATATTTTCCTTCTTCCTTGCTCTTCTATCTAACAACAACAAAATCAATCAAAAACCACAATTCCTTCTCCAGTTAGCACTATGCGATTTCCCAGGCTTCATATAGAAGAAAATCAAAAGTAAGGAAATCACTTCTCAAAAATAGTCTTGGTCTTAACTTCTAGAGTGTATGAAGGATATTTCAAATGCTAATGTGTAACAATATATCCTTATAATTCTATGATGGACCATGGCTCAACAATCTTGTGAGTTAGAAGGGGCTTAATCCTATTTTTTTTAATGTGGGACGTGAGGCTCAGAGGAGTCAGCGGGCTTCATGGCTCTGCAAGCAGGAAGTGCCTGAGTGAGTCAGGGTACTCCTTCCCCTGATGTGCACAGAACATTTCCCAAACCCTGAAACCTCTGTTTGTAAGAAGTGTGGCTGCCTGAACACACACTTCAGCAGAGACTTCTCTCATCAGAAGCCTTCCACCTATTATTTTCCTAGCGGGCCTCTCCTTTTCAAACTCCCAGAATCCTGCAAGCAAGGCTTGGTGAATATGTCATCGAAGCAGTGTGTCATAAATCCATCAGCTTTCCCCAGCCCTGTCACGATGCTGCTGGAACCCTGCAAGCATAGCCCAGGTAGACGCTGCTGAGCCATAATGGGAAAACAAATGAGCCTGCTTTCAATGATCTGGAACCTTCTGCCTGAGTTAATGTTTCAGTAGATTTGTTTGCTTCCTACAGCTGGCTAAGCAGTTTTGGTGACTGTGACAACAGTTTCTCCGGATTTGTTTTTACCCCTCATCAGGCTTGACACGTAGCCATTCTGTTCTTCACTTTCCATGCTGGAAGTGCTTATGTGATCATTGCTCTGAGAATGAGCTGAGGACACCAGAAAGAGCTGCAAGAAGGAGCTCAGCATACCCCTTACCCTTTTCTGAATCAGGGCCTTACAATTCAAGTCTGACCCCATGAATATTTCTTTCAAGGAGATAATGCATTGAAAGAACTCTGGCCTGGGAGCCTGAGGATGATAGGCTTTAGTACCCCTTCTGAGAGGATGTCACTAGGCAACCACAGACAATTCACTTAAATTATGAATTTGCCTGACCATAAGAATCACTTGGGACAACAATTGGTTGTAAAAAGAAAATATATGGAGTCTTGAGCTTTCCTCAAGCCTCCAAGGGATATTTCTGGGGCCCTGTAATACCTTTAACAAGTCTTTCAGGGGGTGTTTGAAATCAGATATTTTGGGGGAAAATACTGGCCTTAAGTATCTCTATGTTCCTGGCATCTCATATTTAATAATATATAGAAGTCTTTTTGTATTAGGGGTCCACATTCCACCTGCTTCAGGTTGCCTGGAGAGTTCACTAAATTTAATGCAAATTTCCAAGCTATACTGAAGACACGCTGAATCAGAATCCCTGGGAGTACATCTCATGTGCTTTTATGACAGGTTTTCCAAGTGATTTTTACCCACACCTAAATTTGGGAACCACTAATAGCATTTCTTTATACATTTTATTATGTTTGGTGAGATTATCAGCATCCTAAAGCAATTGTGAGGATAGCAAGAGATAAATTATTAAGCATAATTTCTGCCATGGGCGAGTCCTTAATAAACATTAGCTACAAACATAATAACATGGTTGGTGCTTTCCTTGGGCAGGGATTACATCTTCTACTTAGGATTTTCACAACATACCAGGAGGGTCATAATGGCCGGTCAATATGTTCTTATTAATCTAATCTGCTTCTGTATTTCAAAGGTTTATGCTTTCAATTCTGCCGTTGCTCTTCTTCCCTATGCCTATTTTTGTACTGGAAGAGTCTCAGGGGAATGAGAAGTGCACCTTGACAAGAACTATTTTGGTTGCCATAAAATGTTTCATTTGGAAGGTTCCTACAGGGCTGCTCAGGCCATGTCTTCACAGATGACCAGGGTAGTTATTATTAGTTTTGTTTCAGGTGTGAAAAGACAGAGCCACAGGGGAAAGGTGACCTGGTTACAGTGTTATTTTGGTGGTTGGTAAGAAATCCAGGACTAGAACTCAGATGCTCAGTCTAGCATCCAGAGTCTTCTCCATTTCACTCCACAGCTTCTCAGTGTTGTGACTGTAGGACTTCCACTAACATCAGTTCTGTTTTCTAAAACTTCACTTCTCCTTCCCTTGTCTTCATCCTCCTCACTCACCTCTCTGCCTTTTGGTAATCCCATCTTTCCATATTGGCTCTGCGTTCAACTAATGCACAATAAATAAATCAGAGTACAGGCACAAAGGAAATTGGTTGCTTCAGTTGTGCTTGCTTTTACAAAAGAGCAATATGCATGAGAGGTGACTGACCCCAGCCTGTAACATGATGGTAGAAATTCAAAACATGGCACCTAAACAGGTGAAGGAGATTCAGGTAGTGAGTTCTTGCATCTCCTCAAATCATAATTTTGAAGGCAACTTCTTACTCTGTCCATGTCTGAGATCACTGCAGACAACAAGATTATAGCACTATATTTTTGTGATGAGATCCCCATCAGTGATATTTAGATAGAATACAAACTCTATGGATCACTCAGTATCTTGGAATTCACTTGAGATACATTCTCCTTTTCAAGTACCAAAGTAAGAATGATGTCTGGATTCTACCAGAATGGAGGCCACAGAGGGAGACCAAATCCAGCTCAGTAATCAGTATCCTGATCATGACCGACCACTTGACCATGGGCCTCTAGATTGATAGGAAGGTCTATTTAGTGCTGAATTAATACAACTTCAGTCTAGTGTTTCATGACAGTATAATGTGATATTTTCATACATTCTTCTCTGGGACATAATTTCTACTTGGAATTTTGCAGTGTTATATAATTTATTCTTTACATTTTATTATGTAAATGAATTGTCTTTCAACTGCACTTAGTACTCAGATTAATTAAAATACATTTCTTCATTATTTTATATGAACCATTCTTTTTTTTATGAGAACCCTTAAGATTTAGTCTCTTAGCAATTTTCATATATATTACAACAGTGTTAGCTATAATTATGTTGTATATGACATCTCTAGTATTTGCTTATTTAAAACAAGAAGTTTACCTTTTGATCATCCTCCTTCATTTTTTTATAATAGATTTATTTTTTATTGGTGTTCAGTTTACCAACATACAGAATAACACCCAGTGCTCATTCCATCAAGTGCCCCCCTCAGTGCCCGTCACCCATTCACCCCCACCCCCCCGCCCTCCTCCCCTTCCACCACTCCTAGTTTGTTTCCCAGAGTTCGGAGTTTTTATGATCATCCTCCTTCAATTCTCCCTTCCCCACCCCATATTTCTGGCAACAATACATCAGATCTCTATGTCTATAAGTTGTTTCCTTTTGATGTTTAAATAGATTTCATATGTGATATCATACAATATTTGTCTTCCTCTGTCTGAGTTATTTTGCTTAGCATAAGTCTTCAAGGTCTATCCATGTTGTTATAGATTGTAGTATGATCTCATTTTTATGGTTGAATAATATTCTATTTTATATATATTTATCCATCCATCTATTAATGGTTACTTAGGTTGTTTGCATGTCTTGGCTCTTGTAAGTAATGTTGTAATGCACATGGTGGTACAGATATCTTTTCCTACTACTACTAATCCCTTGAGGGAGTATCCCCACCACTGACTCTATTGTTTTGTTTCATTGTTTTCTGGAAGTTATTATCTCTGTTGTACAGAGTGACATACTAAAAACAACTCAGGTATCAAGTAAACATAAGAATTAAAATATTTTCAACCCCAAACAACACGGAGGCTGCAGATGGGTGCTTGATTTAACCTTCTTAACATCCATCTGTATATATTTGCACATACTGCATACTGTGCTATCATTAATACTAATATTGTTCATCTCCCACACTGTTTGCTTTTTGATGCCCCTCATTCTACATGCAGACAAAGACTACAGTTACCAAAAAAAATAAAAAATAAAAAAAAGAAGAAGAAGAAGAAAGAAAAAAAAGAGTACTTCTTTGTTAAAAACCCAAAGTAAGCACTAGTAGGATAAGCCCCAGCAGCTGTTTTCAAGGTGCAGTTAGAATCTTTGAATGTTCTAAAGGAATGTCCTGAGAATATCCTAGTGTTGTCTCTTCATTCTGTAGGGGAGGGCTGCTGCAAAGTTAGATAGATCAGGTTTGGAGAGCTGTGGCGTTTCCCCAGGAAGCCTCATGAGAAGGCATCCATGTGGGAGATGAGATATTCCACGTGCAAAATGGTCAGTGTCTGGAACTATTATCAGTGTCAGAGAGGACATTGATCTATTTTGCATATAGCAAGGATTACGCTGGTTATTGGCATCTACTGGCTCTAGTTATAACTATCATCAAAATTTGTGTGAATCCTTCAAAACATTCTCACAACGTTCTTAAAACATATATTGAATAAGAAAAAGAAAGTGTTACTATATTCACGATGCAGGAGAAATACCATTTGAAAGTCTCTATAAATGAAGCAAAAGAAAAATGTAAAAGCATCTGCTTTGTGTAATGAAGAGCAGGAGAATTTTTTGCCAGGGTGGGGGTGGTGGGAGTGGTTGGGGTGGTGGTGGTTAACTCTGAAATAAGATTTTAAAAAGTTGTAGGAGAAAACAAACCACACACACACGCACTGTGTTGAAGAGAAAACTGGCTGAAAAGCAGGCTGAGTTGAAAAGGGAGCTGAGTAAGCAAAAGAAAGCCTGAAATTAAAAATTAAAAATATTTAAATTCAAATTGGTATTGGGACCAGCAAGGGTAAGAATTGATAATGCAGAAATAAAACTGTCATTTTTGGATAACAAAGCTGCCTGGAAGAAAATGGGGAAGGAGACAGAAGTCATGACTGAGAAGCAAGAGGTGTAGAAGACACGTGACCAGCACGCAGTCTAGAGATAATTGAAGCCATGACCAGAACACCTGGATGAGAATAACAGTTCAGATGGGAGTGAGGAAAACTTAACTGCACTCCGAATGCTTACATATATTAATCAAAAGTCTGCTGAATATCAAGAAAAAATTATATAAGTAAACACCAAAAAAACCCCTCTTGAATATTTCCAATATTTTATTGTAAAGGTTTCTAACATGTGTACAATTGATCAAAGCTAAAATGCCTGTCACATGCATGATACTTTGATCCCATCATTAGAATTTTTTTATAGTTACCACACTTCTATGCATCTATTTTTCTCTCTATCCATCCATCAACTCATGTTTTCTTTGATATATTTCAAAATAAGCTGTTGACATTTGTGTGAGTGCCCCTAAATACTGCAGAATGCATATTATTAACTACTGTTCAGTATTTGCTTAGAGTGTTTTGTCTTCAGATATACAATTTATACTGAATGAAGTGAATAAATGTTATGATACTTTTACTGATTTTGACAAGGGCATGCACCAGGGATTTAACCGAAACCCCTGTCATGATGTAGAATATTGCCATCACCTTCATGCCCATCCCCTTCAAGCCTTCCCTCACTGAGCCAACTACTGTTCTGATTTTTCCAACTCACATTAGCTTTGCCTGTGTGGTAATAAGTGGAATCACAAAATATGTGCTCTGTAATGGGAGGCTATATAAGCTTTACCTATTCTATAACTTCATGTAAATGAAATCACAATTATTCTATTCTATTATCTATTATAGGAAACTTCTTCCATTCTCTAAGTATTTTGAGATCCTTCCCTGCTGCTTATGTCATAAGGTTGTTCGTTTTTATCACTGAATGGCTTCCTATTGTGCAGGTAATGAAGTTTGTTTATCCATGTCCCTAGTTCCAATTTTGGTTTATGATAAATATAGCTGTTATGAACATTTGTGCACAATTTCCTTGTGGCTTTGTGAGAATATGTTTACATTTCTTATAGGTGAATGCTTAAGAAGGAATTTCTATGTCCAGAGTAGTTGTGTTTGATTTTATGAAAAACTACCAGAACTCTTCTCAAAGTGGTTATAAAATTCTAGATTGCTACTAATAAATTAATATAGTTCTGGTTGCTCTTCATGTTTGCCAAAATTTGGTGTTATTTATATTTTTAAATTTAGACGTTTTGGTACATACATACTGGTATCTCATAATGGCTTTCTTTTGAATTTCACTCATAACTAAAGATGTTAAGCAATTTTCATTTGTTTATCCATGTACTTTCTTTATGAAGGGTTTGTTAAAACAACTTATTGTTCTTTTTTAAAAAAATATCCTATTATCTTTTTAAATTGCGTTTTTGAATTCTATAATACCAAGTTTTGGAGTTCTTTATAAATCCTGGAAATTAGCCTTTTATAAATAAGATGTATGTTTTTAAATGTCTTCAAATCTGAGACTTTTTTTAAAGATTTTATTTATTTATTCATGAGAAACACAGAGAGAGAAAGAGAGGCAGAGACACAGGCAGAGGGAGAAGCAGGCTCCATGCCGTGACCCCGATGCGAGACTCAATCTTGGGTCTCCAGGATCAGGTCCTGGGCTGAAGGCGGCACTAAACCACTGAGCCACCTGGGCTGCCCGAAATCTGAGACTTTTTATTTATTTTCTTAAAAATATCTTTTGATGAGCAGATTATTAATTCTAATAAGCAGATATATTTTACGCTGATGAAAGCTGATTTATATTTCTTTCTTTCATGAATATTATCTTCATGATTCATCCATGCCTAGATTAAGTTACGGAAAGTGTTTCATCATTCACTGGGTGGCTAAGCTCTGTGGCCTAAGTTAACAGGCAGCTAAGTGCCACCCAGGGAAGAGACCTGCAAAAGATTTGATTTCACTGAAAACAGACAACACACACACCAGGCTTAAGTGGTCCCACCCATTTACTTACAACAGGAGAGGAGAGTGCACAACACTTAGTCCTTGAAATGCAGTGGTCACCAAGCCCAGCAGTCCCACTCCACATTTGATGCAGGCAGTGTAGCTGCACTGACCCCATTTCATGTCACAGTAGAAGGATGCTACATCTCTCTAGTGGGATGTAAAATAAAGAGAACTGGAGGCCTGCATGAGAGCCCCATTGATATATACACTTAAGCAAAACACAGGTGTATACACATCAAACTTGGAAGAGAGAAAGGTAGTTTCTTTCAAGACTAAAAGTCTAGCATGGGTTGTGAGGGTTCTTTATCTCTGAGTAAAAAAATGTTCTAGGCCCAATATGACTCAAACAGCCATGCAGAGGGTGAAGAAGGGTGTCCACTTCTCCCATTCTCGACTCCACACATACCTGCTAGGATACTGTGATAGCAGGTAAAGTATTTTAAATCTGGAGAGTTCACTGCAGGAAGAGGCAGAGCTGGGGGCAGATGGCTATAGTAGCCCAGTGTACTCCATCAGCTTTATTTTTTATGGATCCATCCATGAGTTAAGTCAAACCATCAACTGGAACATCTTCCAACTGTGAACTCCACTTAGCTGAGGGAAGATCAGGAGTGGCCCTGTAGGTTATTAAGTCCCCTCCAACAAGGCAGCTACTTGTTCATGAAGCTGTGGAGTCAGTTGACCCTCCAAAGCCTGGTTAGTCTCCATCTTTCCTACCAAAGATAATCTCCTATATTTTTTTCTCTAAAAACCTCATAATTTTAGCTTTCATGTTCTGATAGTTGATCCAACTCAGTTTAAGTTTTGAGTGTAAGTGGAGGATTCATTTTTTTCCACATGGATATCCATTCGTTCCAGAATTATTGGCTAAAAGGTTTTTCTTTTCCCCATTTTATTACTTTAGCACCTTTGCCAGAAATCAAATTGACTTGTACATGTGGGTTTTCTAGGTCCTCTGCAATATACTATTGATAACATTTGTCAACTTATATGCCAGGATGATGCTTTTTTATTGAGATGGAACTTACATATAACATATTAGTGTCAGGTGTACAACATAATGATTTGATATTTGTATATGTTGCAAAAAGGTTACCCACAGTAAATCTTGACATCCATCATGACACATAGCTATATTTTTTTCTTGTTATGAGAATTTTTGAGATCTACTTTCTAAGCAGCTTTTTACATATAGTACAGTATTATAAACAATAGTCATGGTGTCTGTGTATTAGAGTTCTAGACTCATTATCCTATGTAACTGCAACTTTGTAACTTTTGATCAACATCTCCCCATTTACCCCACCCTCACCCCAATCGCTGGTAGCCACTGTTCTACCCTCTGCTTCTATGAGTTCAAGCTGTTTTGTTTTACCTTTTAGATCCCACATAGAAGTGATCACATAGTATTTGTCTTTCTCTTTTTGGTTTGTTTCACTTAATAGAATGTCTTTCAGATTCATCTATACTGTTACACATGGCAGGATTTCTTTCTTTCTCATAGTTGAATAATATTTCATCACATATATAAATATTTATATATAAATGTTTTATAATAATATATTACATATTATTTAAATATACAACATATAACTACATGATATACAAATATATTTATATTATATAATATATTAATATTTACATATATTTTACATATAAAATATATATATCTTCTTTATCCATCCATATATTAAACGACGTTTGGTTGTTTCCATATCTTGGCTACTGAGAATAACACTACAGTGAACATGGGAGTGTAGATATCTCTTAGAGATAATAATTTCATTTTCTTTGGACACATACCCAGAAGTTGGACTGCTGGATTGTATGGTAGTTCTATTTTTAATTTTTCAAGAACCTCCACACTGTTTTCTGTAATGGCTGCACCAATTTACATTCCCACCAACCGTACACTAGAATTCCCCTTCCTCCAACCTTCCCCAACTCCTGCTATCCTGCTATCTTTCTCTTCTTTCTTTCTTTCTTTCTTTCTTTCTTTCTTTCTTTCTTTCTTTCTTTCTTTCTTCTTTTTTTTTATATTAGCCATTCTAACAGTTGTGCGGTGCTATCTCACTGTGGCTTTGCTTTGCCTTTCCTTGATGATAAGTGATGCTGAACATTTTTTTGTGTACCTATTGCTATCTCTCTTTGTAAAAAAATGTCTATTCACATCCTTTGACTTTTTTTAATCGGGTTGTCTCTTGTTATGGAATTAGTTTGAATTCTTTATATAGTTTGGTTATTAACCACTTATCAGATGAATGGTTCACATATATTTCTCCCATTCCATAGGTTGTTTCTTCACTCTCTTGATTATTTCCTTTGATGTGCAGAAGCTTTTTAGTTTGGTGGAATTCCATTTGTCTAATTTTGCTTTTCTTGCCTGTGTTCTGGGGTCATATCCAAAAAAGATCAATGCTGAGATCAATGTTAGGAACCTTTTTCCCTCTGCTTTCTTTGAGTAGTCTTATAGTTTCATGCCTTACATGTAAATCTTCAATCCATTTTGAGTTAGTTTTTGTATATGGAATGAGCTGAATCCAATTTCATTATTGTGCATATAGGAAACTAGTTTTCTCACACCATTCATTGAAAGGGCTGTCCTTTAAATGTGTTCTTAGGCCCCTGGTGAAATATCAATTGACTATTGCATGGATTTATTCTGGAGTGGAATTCTTGAAAAATAATCAAAATTGCAAAATCATAAAAATAATTTACAGGAACTAATGTTATATATTGAAAATGTTTATTGGTAGATTATAAATGTTAAATGCAAATTATAGCAATGTAATAAGAAAATAGGACCAATATAAATAAATCAAATTATTAAATCTATTAAATAATGACTAAAATCACTTGTTAATTCATAATTTAAAATAAATTAATTTAGAATTATTTTTTAACTCCCTAATCCCACGTAAATTAACGTTAAGTCCTGGTATAATTTCATCTGAATCAGACAAAGGCTGAAGGACTTTGTTAAAGCAAAAACACACCTACTAGTAGAACTAAAAACTGGCTATGTACTTTCAAATACAGTACAATAAGAAGCACAAACAAAGGGGAAATACAGATTCTATAAAACCCAGAAAAATAAATTATAATCATAAAATCTTGCCATGGTTATTTTCTGGTCATATGTGGGAAAGAAAGTAGTAATGTGAGATTTTTTAATCTCTTATATCTTTTTATATTTTTCAGATTTTTAGCACTGAGCATAATTTGCATTAGTAATTGAGATAAAAATGAAAGATTCTGTTTATAAACACTTGGAAAAATTTTTTTAAGTAATTTACGTTCTGAATTGACACTACCACCTTTGTCTCACTTTCCAAGTTTAAAAGAGTTTTCTTCCTAGGAAGTATTTCACTTAATGCCAAGGAAAAATGTCCACTGCACTTCACCACTGCCCCTGGAGAACTCATTGTAAACCTCTTGGTATTTCTTATATTTATGTATGTTGCTGTTTTACAGAATAAACATCTACCTAATGAACACCAAAAGCAAGATATATCTTAAATTCATTTTCCAAACATAAAACAAGTCTTCAGCTATATATAATTACAACTTGGAGAAATATATATATATGCAAGTTTCAAAGGAATGCATCGCTAATGACTACATGTTTTTGTCCCGCCAAAATTCATATGTAAAAATCCTAAACCCTAAAGTGATAGTACTCAAGAGGTGAGTCCTCTGGCAGGTGATCAGGTCATGAGGATGGAGCTTTCATGAATGGGATTAATGTTTTCATAAAAAAAAAGTGCCAGAGAGCTCCCTCCCTCTTTCTGCTATGTGAAGACACAAAGAAAAGACAGCATGTACCAAGAAGGAAAGAGGTCCTCATCAGACACTGAATCTGTCCACACCTTGATCTTGACTTTCCAGCCTTCAGAACTAGGAAAATTAAATTGCTGTTTATAAACCACCTAGTTTATGGTGTTTTTATATAGCAGCCTGAATGGACTAAAACATACATTTAAAACATACAATCTTAGTTTCAACTTCAGACAAAGCTGGGATGGCCATCCTTGAAAGCACAACTCAGTCACCAAGGAGGCAAGATTTACCACTGATTAAAATCCAGGGCAGCCCTGGTGGCTCAGTGGTTTAGCGCCACCTTCAGCCCTGGGCATGATCTTGGGGACCCCAGGATCCAGTCACACTTTGGGCTCCCTGAATGGAGCCTGCTCTCCCTCTGCCTGTGTTTCTGCCTCTCTCTCTTTCTCTCTGTGTGTCTCTCATGAATAAAAAAAATCTATAAAAAATATTTTTAAAAAACCCAAAGTAAGCAATAGTTACATAAGCACTGACTTAGGTTCTCAAGAAGCAGATCGAAGCTTTTTCTAAAGAATGTCATAGTGCTGTCTCTTCATTCTGTGGTGGAGAGGTCTGAAAATTCAGATATGCATATAGGAGAAAAGGCAGTCTTGCGTCTTTGACAATGTAATTCAGTGAAAATAAGGAGAAAGGACATGTACTTTATGGGGTGATCTTTCGGGCATACTGAACTGTGCTATAGGAAAACATGACCTACATTGTGAGATGAACTCAATGGCCTTGGAGAAAGAGACCAGGTGGCAGAAGGTGTCTCTACATTTGGCTCATGATACAAAGGTTCCTCACAGTAATGTGGGTAGCCTACTCTGGAAGGAGCAGGAGAGACACTGATGTGAATATCCTACACTGGCTGGAAAGAACTTAGTGGGAAAGTGGGGTCAGAAGTTCTTCCATCTTTTAGGATAAAAGTGAACGTCAAAAACCTGTTTTAGGGGAAACCTTTCTTCTCCTTTCCTTGTATCTCTGCATCATAACATAGAGGAAGGGACTTCTGATAATCCATCTGCCTTACAAGGAAGGGCTGCGGGAGCTCTTGCTTCTCTGTGGTCCCCAAGGAAGGAGGAGCAAATAATCTGGCCTGCACTGGGATATATTTAAAAAGAGAATAGAGATAGTATAGAGAGGCTATGGTCCTGATCTCCTGGCCTCTTGTGTTAGCCTGAACTGAGATTCACTGGATGTCTATGCTCTCTTGCTTTCCTCCTTGACCTTATTTATGATTTTCTTTCTTTGTATGTTACACGGATCAGGCCTCTGTCAGCACATCCAGATTCTCTGCAGCTTTGCAATATTTTACTGGCAGAAGAGTTATATAATACCTGCAGAATTCACCTAGGGGCTTCCGAGCTGGGAGTGAAAATGCCTTTTTGTTTTCATGTTGAAAGCTTGCCCTCTGATAAAGTTTTTCAGGAACTATATATTTGGGAGTGATTAGATTCTTGTTCAATCAATAATAAACCTGAGTCTTTGAACTCTACTTGATAGTGATTCCTATTTCTTCGTATTTGTTGGACTTTCAGTGGAGAACAGGGGTAAGCTTAGCTTGTTTCCACACTAAATTTCCAACACTGTTTTTAAGATAAAGTATTGATACCCCTTTGTTAATAGAGAAAACTTAATATTTAATCAACTTAGTTATGAAAAATGTACTGACATTAGAACATGGATCATTAATCAGCATCTCCATTTAATAAGAACATGAAGTTCTCCAAACATTGCATATATTACATCACCTATTTCTGAGCACTGACAATATATTCCAGATGTGGTAAACACTTACTGATATGCCTTTTGCATCTACTTCTGTGAATTGTTTCTTTAAAACATATCTAAAAAATATCTGCCCTATCTAACCTACCTGTACAGTATGAATGCATCTGATTCAAAATGAGTCAACGAGAAATCTTTCCCTATAATTTTTCACACTACAGGTGCAAGAGAGAAGACAGGATGCTGGTGTGAGTCTGGAAGCTGTTTATGGACATATATGCCTTGCTACATGGAAAAGCAAGCTTGTGGTAGGAGAAATGGAGTCAACCTAGCCTAAATGTCATTATGAAGACAGTGAGAGAGGAGGTCCTGTTTCCAGTCATGTGGTCTCTGGCTTGCTCTGACTTCTGCTTCTTGGAAGTTTGGTTGGCCAACTCATCTGAAAGATTACTCATGTATCCTTCTAATAAATTCCCATTTGTGTAAGCTTGTTTGAGCTGTGTTTCTGTCAATTTCATCCCAACTAATGCACCAGATGCTTACATTAATTTCTGCTGTATTTGTGATATCCCTATAAGATAGATATCAATTCCATCTACAGATGAGGAAAGGTAAGCTAGATTACTGGTATCATTCCAAAGCCCATGCCCTTTCCATCCCATCTTCAGTGACTTCTGAAAATACTTTGATAATAATGCAACTTGTTAACCTTAGGCTAAAATAGCTGAATGTCCTGAAGTTCTATTATGGATGAGATGGAGAAGTTTATCTGTGTAGGAGACTTGTAAATTCTCCAATCTACCAAGTTGTGCCAGATGCTCTTCTTTCCTTAATCAAGGAGTTATTTTTTTTTTAATCAAGGGGTTAAATGGTTTGCATTCCTGCACAAGACCATGGAGGAAATAAGACAGCTGAAATGAATCTCAGATCTTCAGACGCCTGGGCTCTCACTGCCACATGTTACTCTCTACAAGTTTCCTATTGACACAATAAGAATTTGGAAGGCTATGATATTAATTAAATAAACAGTGAGATGGAGAAGATATTGGCAAGTGACATATCTGATAAAAGATTAGTATCCAAAATATATGTAGAACTGATATAACTTGATACCCCAAAACCAAATAATCCAATTAAAAATGGGCAGAGGACATGAACATACATTTCTCCAAAGAAGATATATAGATAGTCAACAGAAACATGAAAAAATGTTCAGCATCACTCACCATCAAGAAACTGCAAATCAAAACTTCAACGAGATATCACCTCACACCTGTCAGAATGGCTAAAATCAAAAACACAAGAAACAACACATGTTGGTAAGGATGTAGAGAAAGGGAACCCTTCTGCACTGTTGGTGGGTAGTGACTACCATATTGGAAGCACAGAATTACATGCTTGCCTCTTCTACAAATACTGACAATCCTAAATTTTACTTGTGAAGAACTTCTCCATATCTTCATACCTCCGTATCAAATTGTGTACCAGACATTTCACCTGTTTCCATAGGATTTTCATTCCTACATTTCCAAATCTAACTTCTTTTACCATCCTAAGTTTATCTCTTGTCTCCCTCCTTAAGAGTTGCCATTGACTAGCCAATTGTCTAAGCCAGGTATTAAATTTAGGTGTTTGTCTCTCTTTCCCAAAACAAATAATTTATCAAAACCTATTTATTCTATCTAACTCCTTTCTTAAGTCCTAGCTCTGCAATGCATTCTTGCTGTCACTGCCCTGATTTAGTTCCTCAAAATGACTTGCCCAAAATTCTTGCAAAAATCTCCTAACCTGAGTCCTCCCTCACAGTTTTACTCCTATTCATATACTCTGCTGTCATGGTCAATCACACCATCATGATGCATATTCTAAAAAGTAGATCTGGTCAGATCCCTTTCATCCAGAGTCTCCTCAGCAGTTGCAAGATGAAACCTAAATTGTGCATAACCAGATGTCTGTTGGGTTCCTCCATCACATCACTTTGAGATAAGAGTACCTGGATTTCATGATCCACACATATACAAATATCTTGACTTTTCCAGTGAATTTCCAAAGTAAGGGAAACTATGGTTTTCAAGAAATCCCTTTCTCTCTTAGTTTCAGCCTCTGGATCTCACAGTGTCAACTCAGCCTCTACGTGAATTTCCACAGAAATTATCAAACAAACAACAAATGTATCAATTATCATAAAAAATTGAGGGAGACAGTGGGTTTTAAAGAAGAACTGGGGTTTGCACACACATGCACACATGCACCCACATCAAGCAATATAAAATCTGTAATAGTCATTTCAGTTCTTGAATGTCCTTTTCGAGAGGCAGTATGGCAGAGTGGTGGTGTGTGCTCTGGCTGGTTTTGAATCCAAGCTTCTGCACAAAGAGCTGGATAACCTTGAGGAAGTTCTTCAACTTATCAGCACATTCCTCAGCTGGGAAACTGGCATAAGTAGAAACAATTGTCTCTTAGGGTAACTGTGAAGCGTGAAGGCATTAAGGAACATAAAGTGTTGGTAATGGTGCCTGGTCCTGGTGTTTAAGAAATGTTTGCTCCTAATAGAATCAGTCATCATTGTGGCATTAGCTCCACCATGAGAAAGCCTCTCTGTTCTTTCTGATCATTTCACTTCTGGCTTCCTTTCTCTAGCTTTTCCTCATCAGTAGCCCATCTCTCACTCTTTTTCTGACCTTCTCATTTCCCCCACTTACAACAGCATCACATGGACAAGTCTACATTGCTGAGAGAGAGGGTCAATCCTGTTCTGTGCCTTCATATCAGCACATGCTAGGCTCAGGATGTTTGCCAAGTTATTTTTCCTTACAAAAAGGGGTCTCATTCTATGAATAACTTTAGTATTAGACATTAGCAAAGTTAATAAAAGGACAGTGTCTTCTTGTTTCACATGGCAAGTCAGCTTTTCATAAGCAAAATGGAAATCAATTTCATGATTTCATCTCTTACTATTGCCCAATATGCATGCTGAAATTTTTTAAAATAATTTATGTATTCATGAGAGATACAGAGAGAGAGAGAAAGAGAGAGAGAGAGAGAGAGAGAGAGAGAGAGGCAGAGACACAGGCAGAGGGAGAAGCAGGCTCCATGCAGGGAGCCTGACACAACTCGATCCTGGGTCTCCAGGATCAGGCCCTGGGCTGAAGTCTGCGCTAAACCGCTGAGCCACCGGGCTGCCCTGCCTACTGAATTCTAGGCCCACTGAATTGCTTCCCATAAGTCTTTTATGCTAGTATGTCCTTGCCCTCCCCTCTGGAATTCCAGGTTGTCTCCTACATTGTTGAAGGTCCACATGAAATGTGATGATGCTCTTTCTGACCTTTGGAACTTAGTCTGACCTGCCTAACTGGGAGTTTAGAACACCTGAAAAATAGCATCCATTTTCCCCAATAGCATCCATTTTCCCCTTTAGATTCAAAGTATAAATTCTAGAAGTTCCCCTCTAGAATTCAAAATCTCAGACAATGATATATTGGAGCTGACCCCTCCTAGGTAGCCAGAGCTGATTGTGAGCATCTCACCCCGTGGTATAGTCAGTGACTTTTTTTTTTTTTTTTTTGGTAGCTTGAAATCAAATGTGGTAGATGTATTTTCACCAAAGAAATCTTCAAACACTACACATCACCTTGTTTTTTCTGCTAGAGAGCAATTGTTAAACATTTATTGCCACCAGTGATATAATGGAAACCATGATTTAAAAAGATATAGCCTATTTGTCATTTCTAATGGCTGAGGAATATTCCATTGTATACATAAACCACATCTTCTTTATCCATTCATCTTTTGATGGACACCGAGGCTCCTTCCACAGTTTGGCTATTGTGGACATTGCTGCTAGAAACATCGGGGTGCAGGTGTCCCGGCATTTCAATGCATCTGCATCTTTGGGGTAAATCCCCAGCAATGCAATTGCTGGGTCGTAGGGCAGGTCTATTTTTAACTCTTTGAGGAACCTCCACACAGTTTTCCAGAGTGGCTGCACCATTTCACATTCCCACCTACAGCAAATACCCACCATTTGCTTCAATGTGGATGGAACTGGAGGGTATTATGCTGAGTGAAATAAGTCAATTGGAGAAGGACAAACATTATATGGTCTCATTCATTTGGTGAATATAAATAATAGTGAAAGGGAATAGAAGGGAATGGAAAAGAAATGGGTAGGAAATATCAGAAAGGGAGACAGAACATGAAGACTCCTAACTCTGGGAAATGAACTAGGGGTGGTGGAAGAGGAGGAGGGGGGTGGGGGGAATAGGTGATGGGCACTGAGGGGGACATTTGACGGGATGAGCACTGGGTGTTATTCTGTATGTTGGCAAATTGAACACCAATAAAAAATAAATTTATTATTAAAAAAAAAGAAATAGGCTATTTTACTGATGGATCTTATGGAGAACAATCTATGATAGATCTGATCTCCTAGTGCCATTGCCAGGTTGAGGCAGACTAGGCCACACATTTGTGGATAGGGCTGGGAAACCATAGACTTCTTGAAAGTTCCCAGGTCTTACAAAGAGGATTATCACATGGCCACAAGCAGAACAGAGAACATGGTCTCTTTCATGATGAAAATACCCCATATCCCTTTGCAAGCTCTGCGAGCAGTCACAACTCTTGGGGAAGAGTGAAGACTAGCATGAGATACCAAAAGTCTTAAATAGATGTTTTTCTCTTCATTTCACCAGAGAAGGGAAAGGAAGGAAAAGGGAACTTTATTGAATTATAAAGTTAATTACATTTTTTGCAACTTTGTTTATCTTCCTGTCTCTCCTACTAGGCTTTAGTATTCTTGATGGCAGGGACTCCCGAATGAAAAGGCAGTTTCAGGAACATGGTAGTAGCTCAATAATTGTTGAATGGGTTACAAGGTCAAGATTGGCTAATGAAAATGTTGAACTTTACTCAAGCCCTATAATCCTAGAAAAGAGTAATCATTAAAGAAATTCTTCTATTCCTGGTGTTCCTTCCTGCCCTGTGGCAATAATATTTCTGAATAGATTCCCTTCTCACACGTCTGGATTTGTATTTGACATCAAGCACCCAGGCAATTTGATATCCAGTAATAGGTGCTACAAAGTTGAGACTTTTTAATCCCTATAATTAAGGGTAAAGTTCCTTGCAAGATTTTGAGACATGGAGCATCTAATGGCCACAGATGTTGGTGATAGCCAGAAGGGAGGGCAGGGAGCAAATTAGATGAGCACTAGCAATTGAATTAACTGTAATCCTTAGAAACTCTTGGGAGCTTTTATCAATGCCCCAGTGCCAGATTACTGAATCAGAATCTCAGGATGGGAACCGGGAATCTGCATTATTAAAGAGCTTTCCAAGTGATTTACATTCACAATCAGTCGGAGGAAATTTTAAAACTTTTACTCCTTCATTTGAATCCTCTTTATTGAATCTGCCAGTGTTTCAAATTATGCATTTCAATATTAACAGAATTGAGCTGCGCAATTTAAATTTTTAATCCCTAAACATTTAAAATCAGGCATTAATTTCCAGCTCATGCCCCCCTCCTTTGAACGTGACCTTTATTTTAATAGTGATGAAATTTATGAAGCATGCTTCATTTCCCTGATTTACTATAACACAGCTAAATTCATGTTGGAAATAATTAGACTGTGGCTTCATATTAAATCCTTAATATACACACACAAGTGAAATTATTGGTTCTTCTAAGCCACCCAGTTAAAAACATAGATAATGGAAATCAAATTTCCAGTTAAATTTCCCCTTTTTATGACTCAACAGAGCTTGTCATTGCCATACAAAATCCATGAAACGATAAAGGGAAGATGACAAAGAAATGAAGGCCCTGCCTTCATTGAATTAGGTTAATTGTTAGACACCTGATGGCAAATAAGCAGCCTGAGAGATTTTCTTTCTGAATAGATTGGTTTTTTTGGCACATTATAGATGCAGCCTCAGGCTACCTAAAATGAGTGACTGATTCCAGTATATGCTTTGGCCTCAGATTTATTTTTTCCTTATTCCATATCACTTGCCAACACGGTAGGCAGTAAAATGCAGTGGGGAAAATATGAAGCCAAATAACACAACAAAATACTGGAACACCTCTTAGGGTCAGTTTTGAATCCATAAAGTGGCTGTTAATATTTTCCAAGATTCACTCCAAAGAATGTTAGTGATCACTATGGTACTCCTGAATCCCCTCTGGAGTAGATAGAGAAGGACAAGAGGGGGAAAGTAGATTGTGGAGACATATTTCCTTGTAGAAAGATGGAGTCTAGAAGTGTGCTTGAAAATAGGTATGCAGAGGAGAGAGGACATTAGAATAACTGAGCAGCACCTATATACCAGACATGACATCAATTCTTTCATTTAATCTTCACAAAACCTTGCAAAAAATATGTTATGCCTCTCATTTTACAAATGAGGAAGCTGAAGCTTACAGACTCTAAGAAAAAACACCATAATGGCAGATTCAGTTTATAGGTCTCAGATACCCAGAAAGGAACAGAGGACACCAGAGTCCAATAATTGTCCATTTAATTCCAATATTTCCTAAAATAAAGTGGCCCACTTCTGTATGTATTTTCTCATTTCAATCTGATAACAATCTTGTGGGAAGGGGAAAGGTAATTATTATATTCCCCTAACAGAAAGAAATGGGAAGAAATAAAAGACTTTCATTCTTCTCTGTTATGTCTCTAAGAAGGATACCTTCATACCAGATTTATTTTTAACCCTTCAAGCTTTTACCTTCCAGATACAAACTTTATATATCTTATCATTGAGAGACTATTGTCCTAGACCTCCTTAAAAGGCATCTTAAAAGATGCCAATCTCAGTTCTGCCTCCTACTATGTTACTTAATTTGGCTATTTCTCTCTGAGGTTCAGGGGTGCATTGTTGCTGGCACACTGTGAGTGCCTTTCAACATACATGCTCTAAACTATATGACAGGGACACTGGTCAGGCTCAAACTGGTGTGGGCCAGCATGGTGAGCAATGAAGATGTGGTATGGACTGAGTGCTAAGATCAGATGGGGAGTTCGGCATGAAGAACATCGAGTTAGCCAAGGGTGTGGTAAAAGCTGTGTCCTAGCAAAGACTGTTTCATCTGAATTGTTTTTTCTTGAGGCAATATTTTTCTTTCAACAAGTCTTTGGCCCATCCATTATAGCTTCTTCACTCCATGCTCTGACCTGGTCACTCTATCCATCACTTCTGTTGACAGAACAACACCAGCTTCTTCTGACAGGAAGAGCTTGGCACTGCTTTCACCTTCATACCTGGCTGGGACTCTAGGCTTTGGAGGCCTTCCCAAGTTTTTCTTTTTCTTTTTTTTTTGAAAGATGAGGGTTCAGTAAAATATGTTCCATTACTTTGGTAATATTTTGAACCAAATATTCAATGCAAATGTATGTGTTGCTTCTTTAAGTGGCTAATTTGAGAAAAATTTCATCTAGCGCATTTTAAGCATGAAGCCATATCTAGTTACTTGTCATATAAATATCATATAAATAATATTTTAAGATGTATTTTTATTATGCTATATTATTAGTATATAAATGAAAACAACCGACATTTATTAGAAGCCTACTATGTGCTAGATACTGGGCTTAATATTCGCATTAGTTTCCCAGGGCTACTATGCCAAAGTATCAAAGCAAGGGTCTTTTTTTTTTTTTTTTTTTTGATTATTTATTTATTTATTCAAGAGAGACAGAGAGAGAGAGAGGCAGAGATATAGGCAAAGGGAGAAGCAGGCTCCCCACGAGGAGCCCAATGCAGGACTCAATCCTCTGCCTGGGATCACACTCTCAGTCCAAAGGCAGATGCTCAACCCCTGAGCCACCCAGGTGTCCCTCAAAGTGGAGGCCTTAAACAATAGAAATGTATTTTCTCTTGCTTCTGGAGGCTACAAGTCTGAAATCAAGCTGTTTGCAGGGTTGGTTTCTTCTGAGGCTTCTATCCTTGGCTAGTCTATGGCCAGCTTCTCCCTGTGTCTTCCCATGATCTTCTCTCTGAATGTTTCTTTGTGCTAATAACCTCTTCTTGTAAGGTCATTAATCAGATTGGATTAAAGACCACTGTAATGACCTAATTTTTACTTCATTACCTCTATAAAGACCCTACAAATGCACACATATTTAGAGGTACTGAGGGTTAGGAGTTCAATATATGAATTTTGAGGGAACATAATTCAGCCCATAATAGGTATTTATATGTATTATTTTCTATAATAATTGTAAATTTTGTATAATTGTTCAAATTTTTGAATGAGAATAAAGATACTGAATATCCTTCCTTAGGTCAAAGAGCTGATAAGTAACAGAATTAATATTTAAGCCAAGTCTATGACAACTTAAAGCTCTAATACCCAGTTCAAACAGCCTTTTCCAGTCTTTGCCATATCTTCTTCCAGTGGTTCTATCTGCATATATTATATTAACTATATTAACTATATATAACTATATATTATATAATAATTATATTAATATATTAATGTTCATCTCTCCCTGAACATTTGCACAAGTTGACTCTATGTAGTTGTTGCCATAGGTTGATAACATTTTGCCACATGATGTTAAATCTTGCCTGAAGAATAACATTTCATTTCAGACATTATATAGCACTGCCTTAATCAGTTTAATAGAACTTTGATGCAAAAAAAAAAAAAGGAACTTTGATGCAAGTGTAGTTAGAGGAGTATGTTTTGTTCAAGTTCAGAACATTTTAAGTAGTTTTGTGTGAGTTACAAGTTTTCCATTTAAATGATGTTGAGATGTAGATTGGTTCATGTCTTAGTCACTTCTGGCTGCTATAACAAAAATATCATAGACTGGGTGTTTTAAACAGATTTTTCTTTTTTTTTCTCATAGTTATGGGTTCTGGGAAGTCAAAAAATAGGTACTGGCAGATTTGGTGTCTCATGAAAGATCTCTTCCTGGTTTGCAGACGGGCATGTTCTCGTTGTATCCTCAAATGAGCTAGAGAAAGAGAAAGCAAATTCTCTCCTAGCTCTTCTTGTAAGGGCACTAATTGCATCATGAGGGTTCTATTCTCATGACCTAATTACTTTCCAAAAGCTCCATCTTTAAATATCACCACATTGGGGATTAGGGTTTCAACATACCGTAGACACAAACATCCAGTCTATAGCAACTCATGAAGAAATGATGACTTTGACAGATATGTGGCATCACTTTTTAACATAGGCTATATTATCTGATCTTAGTACATATGTGTTCTGAGATAAGAAAATACCAATTTCATTATGACTTAGTTAAATTGCCCTATTTCCCCTTCAGACTTCTCAGTGCAGTGGTCAGACCAGGCTTTTATGTGTTTGTAGGACAGGTCAGGAGATGGTTATTGTAGGACTTAAAAAGTAGTAGTCATGGACCATATTCATGGGGCATAGGTGCAAATAAGAGCAGGGAAGAGGAGGAGAGAATTGATTACAAAACTTATGGAAGAAGAGATTTCAAAAGTGTCTTTTTTTGGTCACATTTATGGATACATATCACTTGTGTGGGATTCTGTTGGTTTCCATTAAGACTAACTATACAGGGATCCCTGGGTGGCGCAGCGGTTTGGCGCCTGCCTTTGGCCCAGGGCGCGATCCTGGAGACCCGGGATCGAATCCCACATCGGGCTCCCGGTGCATGGAGCCTGCTTCTCCCTCTGCCTACGTCTCTGCCTCTCTCTCTCTCTGTGACTATCATAAATAAATAAAAATTAAAAAAAAAAAAAGACTAACTATACAGGCATGAATCACAACTTCAGAAAGAACTCTGTCAGGGAAAATAAGATAAATATGCACAAACTTAAAATACTGATAGGCAGGAAATTAAAATATAAGGAGGTTTTAAATTGTTTTCTGCAGAAATGTTTTAAACGTTTTCTGCTTCTTTATCATAAAAGGGGTCAATTTTATCTAAAATGATCAGCTACGGGATGCCTGGGTGGCTCAGTGGTTGAGCATCTGCCTTTGGTTCAGGGCGTGATCCTGGAGTCCTGGAATCCAGTCCCACATCGGGCCCCTGGGAGGGAGCCTGCCTCTCCCTCTGCCTATGTTTCTGCCTCTGTCTGTGTCTTTCATGAATAAATAAATAAAATCTTTAAAAATAAGTAAATATATAAATAAGTATCTAAAAACATAAAATGATGAGCTGTAACATAGTAAATTTGGCTGAAACTTGCAGGGTATTAAAGGGAGTTTCTGATTTGAGAGTGAGCAGAAGAGGATTATGGGATAAGTGCAAGCTTGAGAAACTGGTGGGGACGATGTGGGTAGGAAACTGGCAGATAAGAGAGTAGTTAGAAAGTGATAGGGGAACTGTCTCTAGATATGATTTGGTCTCAGTTTATTATGGAATACAAGCAGGGCTTCCTTGATAAACTAAGGGGTGGGATAGATTCAGAAGGCAGTGAGTATTGTTTACCCAAGGTAAAATGTCTCTCTTCTGAAAAATCATAGCAAAATTTCTTTTCTGGATTTTGGAATAAAGCCACTGTCATCCATCTTTGCTTTTTAAATTTTCACATCAGAATTTGATCCCAAAGCAATTGGCCCATTTTTTTTTCAAAGGAAAAGCTCTTTTGATCACTCTCCAAAAATTAACATTTGCTTTAACTGTTTAATAAGCATTTCTAGAGAACTAAGGTATGAATCAAAAAAACTAAGATGCAAACAAAGATGGTCATAAGAGCAATAATATCTATAATAGTGAAAAATTAAAAATGACTTTCATTTTTCTGTTTAGAGGAATAGCAAAATAAATTGTGATGTATCTATGCAATAAATTACACTGTGGCCATTTTAGAGTTCTGGTTATGTATGTAATATTAGATAGAAGTACAACAATATTTTGATTATCTTGATACAATCTGGGAAGTTTTTTGAAATGAATTTTTAATAAATTCGTCTATTTTCCAAGTTTTAAAAATTGATCACATATTTATTAGATAATTAGAATAAAAATTTCAATGAATCTGAAGTCAATTCCAGACAATGGTTTCCAGTAATGGCAGCACCTTGGAAATAATCCATAACAATAAAGGATATGATTTTGAAGGAAACATATTATTGACAAGGGTACATTTTAGTCATTGATATTCTAGCCCTTCAACCTATAAGTGGTTTATTTTGTCTCCAAATCTTTGTAAATAAAAATAGCCCCATCCTCTGGGCCTGAGTTGGTTGAATGGAGGTGTCAGTGGCACCCATATTCTGGTCTTCTGATTGGAGGCTCATGACGAAATTTAAATACCATCAGAGTCTAGAACTGTGCTTGACATATAAACATCAAGGCATATTTGTTAGTTGTACAAAAAAACGAGTCAACAAGATTTGTTCATTTCACAAATAGTGTATCATTCATCTGAGAATTTTGCCCAAATCTGTTTTGGGGATTTGCCCAAATCACATACTCAATGTATTTATTTGTTTTATATAGAATGCATGTTGCTGAAATTTGCTTTATGCGGTGGGGAAAATCCCAGCTATTATCCTTACTGGCTTCATGATCATGGACAAGCCACTCAACTTCTCTGATTTTTATTTTATCAAAGAACTGACATTAAAGTTAAAATTTAAAAAGTGTGGAAATATGTAGCATTGGAAAAAAAAAAGGTAGCAGGTAAATGTCTGAGTTTGAGTGGATTGCTTTTTTGGTAAACATGATTGACTGCAGGCATTTTGGAGAAATAATGAGCCTTTCAGAAAAGAGTGGGATCATAGCAACAAGTAATGATTACAATGAGTAATGTAATGATTACAGGTGGGGATGTGTTAAAGACAAGACCTGACCCCACTTAATATCAGGGAAAATATCATGGCTGGTTGCAAAATCCTCCAACTGTCTCCCAAGCATTCTACAATAGAAAATAACACATGGGGTTTGAGAGTCAGGTTTAATCTCAAATTTAAAGGGACATTTGCAATATTGGCTAATTTATGACTATTCCAAAGAGTTCCAGGAACTCATAGAGAAATCTTGATAAATTTACAGTGATTTTCTCTATTCTTCGAATGTTTCATCACTCAAACATGCTATGAAGACAGGAGAAAGATCAAGGAACATGTGACACGAGGCCATGTAATATTTCCCCAAATTACATAATAATGTCCCATAGGAAATGAGCCCCAGCCACCAGGCATTAACAGTACCAGTCCTTTATGCTTTCTGTGGATTGTAGAGGCACCGCCATCTAGTGGACAGAGCAATAATTTTTGGAATAGGAAGATCACATTTACTAACTCACTTTTTTTTCATGTGTAAAATAAAATTAATCACATTTCTTTAAAGTAGGAAAGAGGGTAAACTTTTTCTTAAGTGAATTTCATGTGTATACATTATATAATGGAATAGTATCTTATAATAATCCTTCCATTTTAGATGAGAAAAGTGAACTTTAGGGACACAAAGTTGTTTGATGCTATTTGCTTTTCAATGACAGAGTGGACTTGCTCCCAAGTCCACCTGAGATTCAAACAATGAGAGAGCAATGTTTACTCCATAGCACCACACATGTGTTAATGTTAAATATAGAGAATGCAGTGGGCTCACTGTCCAGAACTGGAATTTCATTTGTGGCTCTGATAATTATCAACTGTGTGATCTTGTATAGTTTATTTGATTTCTGTAATCCTGAGGTTATCCTTACATAAAAAGTGAATATAAAACAAGAACATGTATCTAAGTTCTCTATAAATTCTAAAGGCTCGGGTTTGTTATTATATCAGCAATCATCTCTATTTTAGGTTCATGTTTTGTATAAACACAGAAATGCAATAGAGAAGGATATGAGAGGAATATGGGATAACATGGTGAGGTTGGAAATTGGATATAGGATGTCACTTTTTTAGCTCTTTGGTTGAAAATTTCCAATCCCAATACTACTTTTGCCAAAAGAATCAGATATCAAAATAAAGACTTAAACATGTAGACATAGGAAATTAGATGGTTACTGCATATTTCCCCAACCCCAGCAAATTTGCACCCCTATTATTGGCCATCAATGAGATCTAGGATTTTTTTTTTGAGATCTAGGATTCTTTTGCATTATATGAGGTATATGGATAAGCCAGTTTTTATTTCTTAGATTTTTAGAATTCTTAGTTTTAGGTATTAGAGCTTCCAGTTCCTTTTCTTTTCTTTTGGATCACATCCATTCAAAGACATCTTACTGACCAAAAAAAAAAAAAGTCCTCTAATTCAAGACTCTCAGAAAATATCTCTCTAGACAATTCCTTGGGTTATAGGAAATAAATAAAATGAATACTTCAAAAGGATCAGTCACACTAGTATTGCAAAAAGTACTTTTTTTTTTTTTGCAACAAAGAGATTAAAAAAAAAAAAAAAACTAGATTAGAACCTAACAGGAATTAAATACAAAATCTGTGTGTTCAAATCCAAGATTTTCTTTTTACTAGCAACGTGACCTTTGACAAGTTATATAGTATGCCAATGCTTCCATTTATTCATCCATAAAATGGAGTTAATAATAATACCTGCTTCGTAACTTTGCTGTAAAGTTTAAATAAAGTGATATGTGTAAGGTGCTTAGGGCAGGGACTGACACTTAAAAGGTTCAGTATAAGTGTTAATAATTTCTCCCTTGCACAACCAAAATGTTACATGTATGTGATCTGTCCCCCGTGTTTTTATTTTTCATTATTGTAGCTCTTTGCTTTTATTTCTTTCCCCACTAAACTGTGACCTTCTGTAACAGCGTTGTCAAACAATAGCCCATGTTCCACAATAGCCCATGGCCTTGTCTCTTACAATCCATGATTTCTACCCTCTACATGGTACACAAAATAAGGAAGAATATGTAACAGAGACCATCTATGGTTCACAAAGCCTAAATTATTTAACATCTGGCTTAAAGTTTGCCATTTCTTGTTTTAAGAGACAAAGACAACGTTTAATTTTTCTGCTTTATGTATTTTTGGTACCAGGAGAAAAGGTAAAGAGCAAAAAGGAAGGAAGTATGTCCAAGAAAATACCACTGACACTGTGGGAGAAGTTACTTAACATATACATCATGGGCGGTTTCATGTAGGACTTTAAAAATGGAGGTGATCTCAATGAGAGATTTGATCAACTCAAAATGGATTAAAGATTTAAACTTAACACCTAAATCTATAAAAGCCCTAGAAGAAAACAGAGGGGAAAAACTTATGACATGGGTCTAGCAATGATTTCTGGGATATGACACCTAAAGCACAAGCAACAAAAGCAAAAATAGACAAACAGGATTTCATCAAAGGAAAAAAGTTCTGTACAGCAAAGGAAGCATTAAAGGCAACCTACTGAATTAGAGAAAATATTTGTAGACCACATGTCTGAGAAGAGGTCAATATCTAAATATAAAATAAATTCAATAGCAAGAAAACAAATAACCCAATAAAAACATAGACAAAAATCCTGAAAAGACAGTTCTCCAAAGAAGACATACAAATGGATGACAGGTATAAGAAGAGATGCTCAGCTTTATTAATCACCAGGAAAATGCAAATGAATACCATAATAATATATCACTTCACCCCTGTTAGGGTGGCTATTATAAAAGAAATCAAATGATAGGTTTTCTCAAGGATGTGGAAAAATTGAAATTTTTGCATGCTAAATTTTTTGCATGCTATGAAGGAATTTCAAAAATTATTTTTTTATGATCCAGCAATCCCACTTCTGAGTGTATATTCAGAGGAGCCAAAGTCAAAGTCTCAAAGAGATGTTAGTGCTCATGCTTATTGCAGCATTATTCACAATAGTCAAGTTATGGAAAACAACCTGAATGCTCATTGACAGAAGAGTGGATAAAGAAATTATGGTATATACAAATGATGGAATGTTATTCAGCCTTAAAAAAATAAAGAAATCCTGCCATGTGTGATAACCTGGATGAAACTGGAGATTGTGCTACATGAAATTAGACACAGAAAGATAAACACTGCATAATTCTACTTATCTGATGTATTTAAAATAGTCAAACTTAGAGAAACAAGCAGTTTCCAGGGGTAAAGGAAGGGAAATGGAGAGTAAGTTTCAGGTAAAAATGATAAAGAAATTCTAGGCATTAGCTGTATGACAATGAGACCAAGAATATTGCCTATTTTTATCAGTCAGACTAGAAAATTTCATAATTATGAGGAATTGGATAGAGGACCCAGGAAAGTCTTACCTCAGTAGTGTGCAATACAAACCCTAGACTAAGCCTTGCCTAGACACACAACATATCATGAAGCAAACCCAAAATATCCAAAGTATCCAGGTTACTTATCTGTATTATAGCACAAAACTCAAAATTGTGTATAAGATTGCAATATAGAGCCAATATTCTTGGGTCTTGGTCTTTTTAAAAATTCAATCTGGCAATCTCTGCCTTTTAGTTGAGGTATTTAAAACATTTACATTTAGTAAGATAATTGATGTAGTTAGGTTTAAGTCTATTACCTTGTTACTTGTTTTCCATTTGTCTCATTTGTTCTTTGTACCATCTTCTCCTCATTTTCTACCTTCTTTAGATTATTTTTACAATTCTATTTTATCTCATTTGTTTGCTTATTTTCTATACCAAGTAGACTCCCTTCTGTGGCAGAAGCTAGAAATATGTTTTTCATTGGAGGCCAGATGGTAAAATCCACCTTAGCATCTGTTTTTATTAGTCACTACTAGAATGAAACAATTCTACTTGAGTTTCACAGGAAGTAAACTCTGAGTTGAAATTTAGTACCCAAAATGTTTTTTAAGCAGTGTCTGTAGGATCAATACCTATGAAAGATAGCTAAAGAAACATGAGAGGGCAGACAAAGATGCTATCAGGAGTTATCCTTAAAAGGGACGAGATGACCTGCCTCTCACATTAACCTGTTACTGAATGAAGGCCACTCCTATAAGAATTTTGAGTTTGCAAAAAACAACTTTCTGTAAGTGAAGTAATCCTGTTGGGAGATGACAACTATAGACTGCCAACAGTATTCTCAGAAGCTGAATCAGCAAATTTTTCACTAAAGGCATAATTGGGTAGCATATTACAGAACTTGTCATAATATTTTAACAGAATTTCTCAATTTACTCATCTATATCGTTTGATTTTCCTTTCTCATTTGTTACCTATTTATTTTTCTATGCTACTTTCTTAGTGAATTTCTCTGTATCACCTTATAATTGACTGCTTCTCTTAGATCAGAGAAGATTGTGATATTATTTCCATTTCCTCAGAAGTAATTGTCTTCTCATTTTCTTTGTTTTTTTTTTTTTTTTGGCATTTATGTGCATAGTAAATTTTGAAATTTTACTTCAGATTGAGGGAAAGGGTTTTTTAGAATTTTTTTTAACTTCATGCCTTAATTCTTTTTGTAGAGATTTTATGATTGCTTTTATCCTGTTCATTGATTTCTCCAGTTGTAAACCTTATGTCAGGATGCCTGGGTAGATCAGCAGTAGAGCGTCTGACTTCCACCCAGGGCGTGATCCTGGAGTCCAGGGGTTGAGTCCCATATCTGGCTCCCTCCATGGACCCTGTTTCTCTCTCTGCCTATGTCTCTGCCTCTATGTCTCTCACAAATAAATAAAATCTTTTAAAAAAAGAAGAAAAGAAAACCCTATGTCTTGTTGTGGCTTTAGCTTTGTTTCATAGTACTACAGTAAACTATTGATCTGTAAATTATCCCAAAACCTGGCAGTTTAACCAATAATCATTTATTTGCTCCTAATTTTGCATTTAGGCCTAACTCTGGCTTGTTCGTCCTCATGAGGTGTAAGCTAGATATATTCATTTGTATTCAGCTGGGAGCACAGTAGAGCTTCCTGGTCAACAAAGGCCTCAATATATATCTGGTCATGATACCTGCTATTTGATGGATCATTTTGGTTCTCCTCCTGTTGGACTCTCTCTCCAGTAGTTCAGACAAGTTCGCTTACATAGAGGAAGAAGAAAAGCAAGGGATTATTAGCGTCATCTTTAAAGACCATCTACCACACAGAGGAATGAAAAATATTTAACCACTGAGTCAGCACATCTTTAACATTTTTCTGATTATTACACTGTTGCTTCACTTCCTCACAACCCCAGGCAAGAAATCCACTACTGTCCCTGCTCCTAGACAATGGTATCAGGAGTAATCCATATCTGTTCCTACTGGTCAACCCCCTGCTGCACACGATGATCCTATTTCTTATCTTTTACCATGTGGGACTGCTTTGAATCTTTGTTGCTTTTTGGTGGCAGAAGAGAGTCCCTTGTATTGACCAGATATTCAAGAGGAATCTAATAATTAGAAAATCTATATGGACTACTTTAAGATATGAATCATCAGCCATTAATAACCTTCAGGCAGAACTATGTAACTGTGTTTTGAGCATTTCTACATAGAGTAAAAGCTAGAGATAACTAATGTCTTAGTTTTGTTTGTTTATTTTGTTTTTCATGTTTTTTTTCCCTAATACTCAGATTCTTTTTTTCTCTGTTCAGAAAAAAATAAGATCGAGGAATATAGATTCAAACTAGAACTTAGGAAAATTTTGAAAACTTTCCCATTTCCCCTTCATGGATGAGAAAATCCTATAGAGATATCTGCAGTGGTCTATGGTTGTCATGAGCAAAGGAGGTCCAATTTGAATGAGCTCTGTGTCATGTCTAGCTTGATTTGTGAATGAGTGTTCCTGTTGTAAATGTAAAACTCAATTTTAACTATAAGTAGGACAGGCAAAAGAGTACAAATCATCAAGCTCTTTAGTGTTCATCGACATAAAACCTCACAGCAGATAATTTCTCTGCACTGTAACCCATGTCTGGGAAAAATGTCAAATGCCCTTTGACATACCTATGTCCTATTTAAAACCAAGTCTACACTTCCAGCATTTCAATGGTGCTTTTTCCCACACAAGAGCATTTTAAGTAGATTCATAAAATATTACATGTATGAAGGATTTTTGGAGATCAGTCTTTCATCTCACAGATGGGATTATTTTTCTATGCTGGGAAGTTATCCAGGGCCTTCAAGACAATAGTAGATGATGATGATGATGATGATGATGATGATGATATTAGCAAATCTCATTTCTGAGCACCTGATATGTGCCAGACACTGTGCTCAATGATTAAAAAAGATTTACTCATTGTACTTATCATTAATACTCATCATAATCTTCTGATGAGAGTACTGCTAACCCCTTTCACAGATGAAGAAACTGATGCTTGAATAAAATAATTCACTTGAAGTTACAGGTGTCAAACAGCTCTGGAGCTCAGTGAGACTTGACATTTGGTAGCAGAGTGGTTCTGCCTACTAGTACTGAAAAAGTCTGAAGACTCAGATATATTAGATACCTATTGTAGGATAATGAGACTACTGGCTTTGGCTCCAGAAAGAGTTGGGATGAAAACCCACGCTGTTCACGTTGTATGACTGGGAAATTTTTTTAAAAGATTTTATTTATTTATTCATGAGAGACAACAAAGAGAGAGGTAGAGACATAAGCAGAGGGAGAAGCAGGCTCCCTGTGGGGATCCCAATGTGGGACTCAATCCCAGGGCCCCAGGATCATGACCTGAGCCAAAGGCAGATGCTCAGCCCACCAGGTGCCCCTGATCTGGAAAAAATTAATCAACCTCTCTGACCTTCAATTTAATCATGTGTCACGAGGTGGTGGTTAAAGTCTCTATCTTTCTAAGCTGTTGAGATAAATAAACATGACATAATAAACACAAAGTGCTTAGAACTATACTAATATACAATAGGCACTAAAAGCTGATAAATGACACATATAATAAATATATATGTTATCATTATCACCATTTGATACTCCAACCCTAAGCAGGTCTTTGTCTAAATTTACCTGGCCAGTGTGGCTATCTCTGGATATCACATTTAATGTGGCAGACCAACCTCCCCTCCAGCACTCACTATTCCCATCCCTACTAGACTTTTATCCACAAAATTTATCAACAGCCATCATACTACTAATTTATTTATTATTTGTCTTCCTATACTAGCTCATCAGAACTGACTCTTTTATCTATTTTGTTCATTGCTTCTAGAAATATACTTTTCTCAATAAGTATTTGTTGTATTACTACTACTACTACTACTACTACTACTACTACTACTACTACTACTTTTGTTACTTTTGTTATCCAAGCATTAGTCACTTCTCTTCACCACCACTGTGAGGCACTGAGTCATGTCCTTAAAAAATTCATACACGGAGTTCTAACTTCCAGTACTTCAGCATGTGACTATAAGGAATACAGAATGTAACTTTATTCTTTAAAGAGGCAATTGACTTAAATGAGGTCATTAGGGTAGACCCTATTCCAATACGACTCATATTCTTATAAGAGAAGGAGGTTAGAACAAAGACACATACAGAGGGAAGACCATGTGAAGACCCAGAGAAGACAGCCATCAGCAAACCAAGGAGAGAGGCCACAGGACCAACCCTGCTGACCCCTTGGTCTTGGATGTCTGGCTTCAGAATTGTGAGGAAATAAGTTTCTGTTTTCTTGAGCTATCTAGTCTGTGGCACATTATGATAGTCCTATAAACAAAAACAGTCACTTTTTCCCTAGTATTTTGAAAGTAACATAGTTTTTCCCATATGCCATTGAATATTATACTCAGAAGCTTCTTTGGCCCACTCTATTTTGCCCATCACTTAGCTCTTCAGCATGCAATTGCACTGTGGTTATGGCAATAATACACCCCAGTTTGTCTGCTCTTCAATCCGCCTAGATTTGTTGAACTGAAATCCTCTTTAAACATAATTCTCCTAACTCTGGGAAACCAACTAGGGGTGGTGGAAGGGGAGGAGGGCAGAGGGTGGGGGTGAATGGGTGATGGGCACTGAGGGGGGCACTTGACAGGATGAGCACTGGGTGTTATTCTGTATGTTGTCAAATTGAACACCAATAAAAAATAAATTTATTATTTAAAAAATAAAAGAAAAAATTAACATAACTCAAAAAAATAAAAAATAAACATAACTCTCAGCAAAGGGATGATTGTTGAACATGACTTATCACTTTATTTTAATGTTTATTTGTTTGCTTCTCTATTTTTTTATTACATATATCACAAGCCAGTCTGTACATATAAAGTAGACCTACTGGGCAGCCCGGGTGGCTCAGCAGTTTAGAATCGCCTTCAGCCCAGGGCCTGATCCTGGAGACCCAGGATCGAGTCCCACGTCAGGCTCCTTGCATGGAGCCTGCTTCTCTTTCTGCTTGTGTCTCGGCCTCTCTGTGTGTGTGTGTGTCTCTCTCTCTCTGAGTCTCTCATGAATAAATAAATAAATTCTTAAAAAAAATAAAGTAGACCTACTGAATTCTTAAGTCAATAAAGGACTTTTAGAACATAGCAATGCAAAAAAATTAAAATGGAATATTAGATATCCTTCCTTCATCAGAAATTTCCCATGGGTCACTCTTCTCCATAGGCTCATCTTCGTAGATTTCTCTTCTATTTGAAGTTTTCTCATTTTCTCTTTATTTTTCTGTCTGTTGTCTCCAAATTACCATGATAGTCTTATGAATTTTAATTTAACTCTGTTTTTATATATGGCATTTTTTCCTAAATCTTGGCTGCTTATTTTTATTTTTATTTTTATTTTATTTTTTGCTAAGAAGTATTCTATTATCAGTTAACATAGCTCTTGCTTTTGTTTTTTATTATTTTGTTTTATCCTGCTACTTTATTATATTTTTAAAGATTTTATTTATTTAATTTGAGAGAGAGAGAGAGCCCATGAGTGGGGGGAGGGACAGAAGAAGGAGAGAATCTCAAGCAGGCTCCCCAATGAGTATGGAGCCCAATGTAGGGATTGACCCTGAGATCATAACTTAAGCCAGGTAATGAGGGTGACCTCATTTAAGTCAATTGCCTCTTTAAAGAATAAAGTTACATTCTGTATTCCTTATAGTCACATGCTGAAGTACTGGAAGTTAGAACTCCGTGTATGAATTTTTTAAGGACATGACTCAGTGCCTCACAGTGGTGGTGAAGAGAAGTGACTAATGCTTGGATAACAAATGCTTGGGACCCTGAGCACCCAAGGGGCCAGCCTGCTACTTTATTATCAATGAGTCAATAAGCATCTCTGTCATCAAGAAAGCAGGAGTTTTCTTGCTTTACTTCCTGCTTGTATCCCTGATTGCTCTTGAATGACCTATTTTCCTCTACAGGAAGACCAGTGATCCTCAAGTTGTGCCTCCAGCAGCAGCAGCAGTATCTCCTTGGAACCTATGGAAGAGCAAATCCTCAACCCCATCCGAGACCTATTGGATCAGAATATTTAGGGATGGACTCCAGTATTCTGTGTTTTAACAAGCCCTCAGGATAATTATAGAGCATAGGAAAACTTTCCAAGTTCTACTCTAAGCTATCCACAATGCTTTTATGAACCTAATTTTTCCTGACTATGAGCACTGTTGAAGGATAAAAATGATGTATGATGTTCATATGCAGTGGCAGATTAAGGGTTGGAGGAACCTAAAGGTTATAAAAATTGGAGGAATACTTTAAGAATAAATATAAAAGTTAAGAATATAAAATTAGTTGCAAAGATAAGAATTTAGTTAAAAGGACAAAAAAATCACAACAAATGTCACATTTTAACAAGCTGTGAAATACTGGCAATATCAGAAAATCTGGGAAAATAACATACTACTTTCATTCATTTAATTCATTAATATAATACTTTTTTCTTACATTTTTGGCTGTATATTCATCACCACTTTATATTACAAGAACTTGGTGATAAAATTTCCATGGAGGGAATAAAATAAGTGTCTCCCTCTTCTTTTTTTTTTTTTTCCAACCATGGTTGCCTACATTCAGCATCTCTGTGAATGATAATTTAGAAACATTTCAGCTTAACAACACACTAGAGGTATTGCTATATAAATATTTAGGATTGCTATAAAATTTGGCAATGTCATTACTGAGTTTCTTTCATTCTTAAACTGTTGCAAACATGCTTACATTTTGCAATTCTATTACAGATTCATGCCCTTTAAACACAGAAATTCTGATAAATTTTATGTCATGTTGTTTCCATAAAAACTAAAAAATTCATGGTGTGTTTTTAATTATATATGCTACATTATTGCATATATTCCTTGTACTAGCAAATCTGGTTTTATTAGGCATCAATGAAAACTGAATCTTCTGTTCAATTTTATTTGTCTGATAATTGGAATAACTCTGCACTCCTAAATTCTGGCTTCACGAGTTTCTTTCCTTTCTCTTACACTATTGGTTTGGGGTATCCTAAGACACAATTATTTTGACATGAACCTCTGGCCCTGAATTTTCATGCCACCAGTTTGAGTGACTGGCACCAGGACAATAGTAGTATTCCTGAAAGCTATTCCTTCACTGATACCACATAATTGTTTAACAGTGACATAAATCAAGCTAATTTAAAAATTGATGAATCCTTAGCTAGACTTCCCCTTATATGGAATGCCAAAATACATAAGTTTGCTTAAACTCATCCAAGATGAGGAAAAGTATAGCAGAAGGGACAATAAAGTAGAAAGAGACACTTATCTTAACCTATGTTCATAAAAGTATGTATCTTTAAAAAAATCTGGAAATCTAGTCATATAAAACCATATATAAGGCTCCTCTCAGGATGTTTTAGGAAATTCTTGCAACTAAGGTGTCCTGAAGCTAATCTCCATCACTTTTTTGGTATGTTTTTCTCTGTCTACATGAAACTCATCTCAGTTGAAAAGGCCAAGCTGGCATGGGAACAATGTAAATATTAAACCCATTTAGTTGTTGTGGTCTTTGAGGCAACACGATAACATAAAGAGAGAAGCTTTATGCTCTAGATGACTGACTTAAGATATATTGATGTCATATCTGCCATCTCATAAAAGAAAGACAGGGGGATGTTCAATCTAGTTTCCACAGGTTCAATTAAATAATATTCATGTAGGGGCATCTGGGTGGTGGTTCAGTGGTTGAGCAGATGTCTGCTTTTGGCTCAAGTTTTGATCCTAGAATCCTGGACCTGAGTCCCACATCAGGCCCTGTGGGGAGCCTGCTTCTCCCTCTGCTTATGTCTCTGCCTCTCTCTCTGTTGTCTCTCATGAATAAATAAATAAAATATTGTTTAAAATAATAAAATAAATAATATTCATATGAATCAAAAGGAGATCAAAACAAAACATCCCTTTTGCCTTTGGAAGATTGTGTAAACTTTTTCCAATTTGACTGACTTTACGTCCCATGATCACTAGTGGGATATTTGGAGAAGGAATCTGCTTCTTATTTCAGCCTTTATCCCTAGTCTGGGCATATTTGTTCTCAGAGGTATCTTTTCTGTGAGTTTTGGCATGTTTTGATCTTCCACACCTGCTTATGAACATGAGAGTTTCTGGGCTTTTCTCAGCAGCTTGGCACTAGAGATAGCACTTAACCTTTCTCTCATTTCCAGCATACATAGATCAGAAAAATTCTGAAATTACATGTACCCTAAATATCAACTAAGGAGAAAAATGAAAAACATGACTTCTTAAGAAAAATGGAAGTCAGGTCGTCATTACATATGCCTACTTAATAAATAAGAAAACAGAGGATGACAGAGGGCCCCGCTGTCGCATCAGGCCAGAGACCTAAGGAGGAATAATTAACCAAAGGGGCTATGATGTTGCATGCTATTACTTAAGAGAGGAGGGTAGGAAGTCTCCTTTGATTCTGATGGAAAGGACAGCCAGCAAAATGAAGCATATTGGGAAGAGGCTGAACTGAAAATATGGAGTTGTAGCTTCTAATCTGAATTGTGGAACAGGCTAGGTAATATTGAGGGGATGACCACCCTCTATTTGTTTCAAGATTCTCGTATGTAAAATGGGGTTTTGACTGGGTAAAGTTCACAGGGATAAGAGATGTGAACATAAAGACTGGAAATGTATACTTTGGTGGTACATGGGAAGAGCAAAGAGTGTGTTAAGAGATGAGAAAGCTATCTTAAAATAAAGTCCCAAGGGTCCTAAAAAGGTATAATACCTTACAGCACAAAAGCATCTTCTTTAGAATACATAAAATATTCTAGACTGGCATCTTGTACTCTAGGGCTAATAAAGACCCCAGGAATTGAAATTTAGTCCCAAGTTGTCATAGGCTTTTGGTGATCATGAACATGTGACATTTGCTGTAGACTCAATTTTCCTATCTGTGAAACGAGGGTCTCAACTTGGTGATTCAGAAATTATTCTTTAAGAATCAGCCATAAAGTGACAATAGACCCAAGAAGTCTGTATTTCATTTTCATTCAGACTACAGTTCATGCTGTCATGAACTAATGCCAGGAAATTAATGTTTGTGACTCTCTGGGAGAAAGGACATGTATGCCCTAAACTCGGTACTTTTCCTAGACTCTGTCCTATGTGTCTTGACTCTTGGCTGATTTTAATGTGTATCTTTTCTCTGTAATAAAGAGTGACTTTGAGTATAATAATTTTCAGTGAGCTTTATGAATCTTCCAAGTGAAGATTCCTGAGGGTGGCTTGAGGAATTATGGAACTTATAATGTTGTTATAATGTAGTCTTGTGTAGGATAGTGCTGTCTTGAACACTGCAACTAAAACTCTTGTAGAGCTTCACAATTGTGCCTTAGAGGACTAACTTTATTTAGAATATAGCTTGGAGAATTCCATGCCTAATGACATTGTCAAAAACGATGGAGATCTTGGTGGAGGACAATTAAGAGGAAACTGGTAGCTCCATAATCTGAGCAAAGTAGCACATCATCCAGAAGTTTAACAGAGAGAACTAAGAACAGAGACAGCTAAGAAGGACCCTCTATGTTTTGGAATCCACAATGGGACACATGAAGTCTGTGCACAAGTGTTAGGCTGCCTCTACTCAGGGAGAATCATTGAAGATGTGGGAAAGATTTAAAAGCATCCCCAACCAACAGGCAAACACTCATCAACACACAGCAGAGCTCCAAGGGCACAAGAGATTAAGCACAATCTCTCCCCAAACACTGAGTGAACAATAAGCTGTTGTAACTCATAGGGACCAAAATAAAATCACATGTATTCTTAGGACTCTGGAAGACTGTGTGCATGACAGGTTAACCCACCTAGGGATTATTGGTGAAGGAAAACAAGCTACTAGGCCCTGGTTAATATCCCACTTCAATAACCAGTAGAATAACCAGGCAGAAGTTAAATAAGAAAATGGAGGGCAGCCCCGGTGGCTCAGTGGTTTAGCGCCACCTTCGGCCCAGGGCATGATCCTGGAGACCTGGAATTGAGTCCCACATTGGGCTCCCGGCATGAAGCCTGGTTCTCCCTCTGCCTGTGTCTCTTCCTCTCTCTCTCTCTCTCTCTCTCTCTCTCTCTCTGTGTGTCTCATGAATAAGTAAATAAAATCTTTTAAAAAAATGGAAGATTTGTGTGATCAAATAAATCTATTAAACATCTGTAGAGAACTCCATCTAATGTAGCATAATGTAAAATCTTCTCAAGCACACAGAACATTTGAACATTCTCCAGAATAGACCAAATAGTAGGTCACAAAACCTTATTCAACTTAAAAGCATTAAAAACATGGTATGATTAAAATCATAGAAAGTATGTCCTCTGAACACAGTGAGGTGAAATTAGAAAACAGTAACAGAATGGAATTTGGTAAAATTCACAAATATCTGGAAAAGAAACAGTGCAATCCTAAATAAAAAATGACTTAAAGAAAAAAGCCCAAGAAAAAATAGAAAATATCTTGAGATTAATGAGAAAGCAACACACCAGAGCTTATGGGATGGAGTTAAAATAGTGCTCAAAGGGAAATGTATAGCCATAAATGTCTAAAATCTCAAATCAGTAATTTAACCTTTCACTTTAGGAAACTAGAAAAAAAGAGCAAAATTGCAAAATCCATACTTCCTAATTTCAAAACCTACTATAAAGCAATTTGTAATCAATTGAGTGTGGAATTGGCATGAGGGTAGGCATATAGATCAATGGAGTAGAATTGAGAATCCAGAATTAAGTGATACATTTATGGTTATTTAATTTTCAATAAGGAAACTAAAATAATTCAATGGGGTTAGGATGGTCTTTGAAAATAATGGTGCTGGGACAAATGGGTAGCCACCTACAAAACAATGAGATTACATATCTTCCTTAGACCATGCACTAAAGTTAACTTAAAATGGATCATAGACCAAAATGTAATAACTAAAATTACAAAGCTCTTAAAAAAAACACATAGTAGTAAATTTTTGCGACCTTGGATTAAGCTATAATTTATTAGATATTATCAAAAGCACAAATGACCAAAATATAGGCAAAATGGACTATATCAATATTAAAACTTCTTTTCTGAAAGCGGTACTATTGAGAAAGTGAAAGGAAATTCACATACGGGAGAAAATATTTGCAAATCATATACCATAAAGGATTTGTACTGAGAATATATTAGAAAATCTTTTACAACTCAATAACAAAAAGATAAACAAATGAAATGTTGGGTGCTGTCGACTGAATGATTGTGACCCCCTAAAAATTTGAATATGGAAACCTAACCCCCAGTGTGATGGTATTTGGAGGTGGGGTCTTTGGAAAGTGATTGGATCATGAGAGGGGTGCCCTCATGAATGGAATTAGTGTCCTTATGAAAGAGACTCTAGGGTGCTCCTCGCCCCTTCCATCATGTGAGGACACAGTGAAAAGATGGCTATCTACGAATGAGGAAATAGGTTCTCATCAGACACTGAATCTGCTGGTACCTTTATATGAGCTTTCTCCACCTCCAGAACTAAAAAAATGAATGTTCATTGGATAAGCCACATGGTCTGTGGCATTCTTGTTACAGTAGCCTGAAACTACTAAGACAATGGCAGATGATCTGGACAGGCATTTCTCTATATTTACAAATGACCAATAAGCATAAGCAACAATGATTAACACCATTAATCACTAGAAAAATGCAATAAAAACAACAGTGTAATACTACCTCACATCTCCTAATTGTTGACAAAGATGTGGAGAAGCTGGAACCCTTACCCACTGCTAATAGAAATGTAAAATGTAAAATATAAATGTAAAATGCTGCAACCAGTCTGGAGAATAGTCCAGCAGTTTCTCAAAATGATAAATACAAAGATACCATGAGATCCAGCAATTCCATTCCTAGGTATATACTCAAGAGAAATGAAAATATATGTCCTGCATTATTCATAACAAAAAGTGGAGATGGCCCAAATGGCTCAACACAACATGGCACAGTCATAAAATGGAATATTATTTGGCAATAAAGAAGCCAGTCAAAAAAGACTATCTATTATGATCCCATTTATAAACAAGGTCCAACTAGGTAAATCTAGGGAAATAGACAATAGTTTGGTGGTTGCCAGAGTCTGACATCATTGATGGTAAAGAGTAACAGAGTGACTACTAATGTCAATCACTTTTTTTGTGGCAGTAAAAAAAAAACTACATTATAGGCTGGTAATGGTTGCATCATCTTGTGATTATACTCAAAAACTGAATTGTGTGAATGAATTTAATGAGTGAATTATATGATATATTAATTATATTTTGATAATATTTTAAAGGTGCTCTCCAGGAGATAAGAAAAGGAATATATTTGAGTGATGAGAGGATAAACAAAGAGAGGGTCAGTGCTGAATATATAGAGGGTAAATTTTCCCCACATGTCCAAGGAGAAGTTTTAAGAGGTCATAGAAATACTTAAGGATTTGAAGGGCAACTATTCAGTTTTTTGCTCTATAGTGATGGGAATTTTCTTATATTTTCAGTAAAATTTTCATTTCTCACTAACATTTAAGTATTTTTTTTTCTTTTTGACATACTTATTAAATTTTTCAGTCTAGGTTTAAAGTCTGTATGGCACAAAAATATTATCTATCCATCCAGGAAAGACAAGCTGTAAGAAAAGAAAAGAGGATAGAAAACAAACAGGGCTGTCTGGCAACGAACCTAAGTATGCACAAGATACTGAAACACCATCAATCAAAAAAACTGCAACAAATATAGATTATATTCATGAGCTGATTTGAATTTCAAAATGATCTCAAGTACTTTGTCTTCTTCACAAGAATGTAGAAAGGCACTATTGCCCCATTTTGATACAGAGGCATTTTAGGGTTCCAGAGACTCACCACAATCAGATGGCAAGCAGTGTCACAGAGATGGAACATAGATGTACATTGTTTTGGCTGCCAATGCCTCCCTCTTTCTCAGACTCCGAATCAGACTTCGGAAATTATAGCTTGTGCATTACACTATCATTGCCTGAGCAGAGGGATAGTATTTTATGCATCTTAGTTGTGCTTGGCTTCTTTTACTCATAGCGGGTGAGGAATTTACATATTACCTTGAATGAATGATCACAGGAGATTGGAAGTTGGATTTTCTTTTTAAAAATTGACATATGAGGTCACCTGAGTGGCTCAGTCAGTTAAGCATCTGCCTTCAGCTAAGGTCATGATCTCAGGGTCCTGGGATCAAGCCCTGCATCAAGCTCCCTACTCAGTGGGAGTCTGCTTCTTCTTTTCCCTCTGACTGACATTCCTCCTGCTTGTGTGCTCTCTCTCTCTCTGTTAAATAAATAAATACATAAATCTTTAAAAAGATAAAATAAAAATTGACAAATCATTAAAACAGACTGTGTAAATTTAAGGTGCACAACATGTTGTTTTGATACATTTATATATTGCATTATGGTTACAACTGAAATGTTAGCTAGCACCTCTATCATGTCATATAATTATCATTTTTTGGTAGTAGGAAAAAGTGAGATCTAGTCTCTTAGCAACTTGAAGCTTATAATACAGTACTGTCTAAAATGACTATGCTGGCATTAGATCCCCAGGACTTTTTATCTACTGCTTGCAAATTTGTACTTTTCTTTCTTTCTTTCTTTCTTTCTTTCTTTCTTTCTTTCTTTCTTTCTTTCTTTCTTTCTTTCTTTCTTTCTTTCTTCTTTCTTTTATAAGATTTATTTATTTATTCATGAGAGACACAGAGAGAGAGAGAGAGAGGCAGAGACATAGGTAGAGGGAGAAGCAGATTCCTCTCAGGGAGCCCGATGCAGGACTTGATCCAGGACCCTGGGATCACCACCTGAGCCAAAAGCAGCTGCTCAACCGCTGAGCTCCCCAGGCATCCCAAGTTTGTACTTTTCAATGACATCTTCTCAAATCCCCCTGAATGTTGGATTTGGTGGCCTGCAAAGATAATACTAGGTTTTTCGTAGAATCTCTGTGTTCTAAGAAATGCTTCCATTTGGAGAAATATTACCTTCTCTGTTTTCCCGAGACTTGTACTTTATCTGGTCCCAGTCATTCCTCATGAGATTGAAATCCTGCTATTTGGTAATCTCACTAACTTTCTGAATTCAATTAAGAGTGAGGAAAGGAATACAGAAGTCCTCTGGGCTGACAGATAGTTGTAATAAAGAGGAAAGTCTTCTAAAATATACTTCAGAGAACAGCGTAGGGGGGTGGGTACTGCCATGATCACTTGGTTTTGAGACTTTAAAGGTAGTTTAGCGAACTCTAGACTATACTCTCTCTGCCTAGGTGGTGTGACCACAGAATATCTTGCTATTCTTGTCAGACAGGCAGTGGTGTGAATTGGGTCCATTTATTGGGGGTAGTTGATTTAATTTTAGTGCATGATGTTTATTTTCCTTAGGGATTCAGATAAATGTGCTGAGAATTTTGAACTTTTTGTTTACAAAGAAAATGAGCAGCTCAGATGTCGGATTCTGTATGTACAACGAGGCCCAGGTGTCGGAAACACTTATGCAACCTATAAAACTCCCTGATGAGGTTTCTTTCCCCTGGCTTGGCGGGTAGTTCAGTTCGTGTTTACGCAAATGAGAAAACAAATCAGTGGTTAAGGGGAGTACTGCTGCGCTGACACATTAACTTCCACTTTATAACCAGGCGACGTCGATGAGTGCAGGTTACCCCAGTGGGGACGCTGCCAGGCATGGAAGGGTGTGATGTCCCCCTCCTGCTGAGATGGCAAAAATAGATCCATCATTGTCAACCCAAATCAATAAAAGGTGCAGTGGCTTGTGCATGTTGGTGGATGGAGTACACTACATGTATACAGATGTATACATGTATACAGATGCAGATTTGTGCATAAGTAGAGAAGCTCCTGGCTTTACCCTAGCCATGTGCATTGGTTTCCTATGGCAGTTGTCACAAATAACACAATCTGCAGGGCTATAACAACAGAAATGTATTTTCTCACAGTACAGGGGGCTAGAAGTCTGAAATCAAGGTGGCAGCTGGGTTGATCTTTCTGGAAACTCTGAGAAAGCAATCATTCCATGCCTCTTCCCTTTTGGTGGTTTTTGGCTGTCCTTGGCATTCTTTGGCTTGTGGATCTCTGCCTTTATGTGACATACAGAACTTATGCTCTGTTCAAGTCCAATTCTGCCAAATTGCCCTGATACATATACAAAGTATGGGAGTATATTGTACATATCATATACTTAACAAAAATTTATATCCACATATGCTTGGATGTTCATAATACATATTGGTATATGTACTCTGTACATGGATATATTTGATAATCAATAATCATTCTAATGTATAATATGAATACTATTATTTTATGGTAATGTGAATACTACTATGTAATTTTTTTTAAGATTTTTATTTATTTATTCATGAGAGACACAGAGAGAAAGAGAGACAGAGACACAGATAGAAGGAGAAGCAGGTTCCATGAAGGGAGCCTGATGTGGGACTCGATCCTGGAACTCCAGGATCATACCCTAGGCCGAAGGCAACACTAAACCACTGAGCCACCCAGGCTGCCTTACTATGTAATTTATAAACAAACATGAAATACATTATATGTGTATATATCGTTATAAATGCACTTTTTCTATATCATTTTTTCCTTTATGGACAGTCCCTTCCTTGATCAATCCAGTTGGATGAAACAGACAATAGCATTAAAAAAGATAATAAACTTTATAGTAGACTATAGAACAAAACTGTAGAATTTCAGGCAACAGAACCAATATGCATTGAGAAACTGCTTTGGATCTTTACTACTTAACCCTCTAATCTACTGTATGAGATGATTAAATCATAATTACACCTATTTCAGAGATGAAATCTTGAGACTTAGAAGCCAGTAACTTTCTGAAGATACCTCACCCAGTTTATGTCAGAATGGAGCTGAATTCAAGGTTTTCTGATTAATCCACCTCCATCACTTACAAGCACTATGAGCTTGGCACATTTGTGCAACTGTAAATGCAGGTAATGATTACAGCAGCTCATTTGCAGAGAGTGGTAAGGGTCAAGGTCATGAAAAGAAGATAATGCATGCAAGATTCTTTCTGTCTCCTTGTTGGAGAGCATGATGCTTAGTGTGTATAACAGCATGTTAAATTAAGTGGTACCATCTATTCCCTCTGGAGGAGTTCAGGAAAAGACAATGTCAAAGTATCACTTGAGGAAATTATTACCAATGCAAAAATCTCTACTTGAATTAATCTAATTGAACCCTCACACTTTTTTATGTAGTTATTGATTTCATTGTATAGAATTGAAAAAATAAAGAATTGTGTGTTTTTTTTTTTTTTTTAATTTCAGCAAGGATAAATAATCTTCTCTAAGATGCCTGGCTTCAAAGTTAGAATGTCCTTAAAAGCCTTTTTTTTGGGGGGGGGCTACTTAACCATTTATTTTCAACCATTTATTTTCATGTGTATGTCCTCGGTGGTGAAAAGATGTAGGGCTGCTTAGTAGTATTTTGGAATACTCACTATTATTTAAATAAGACAATGATCCTACTGGTAAAAAAGAGACCAGTGTTCAGAAGACTGTAACATAAAATAATAATTATTTAAATAAATCCTTATTGAATTGACTTCCTTACACTCAACCGTCTGTATTTTCTTTCCTTTTGCAAATGCAGTCGGACTTTTAACATTCTGACAGTAGATCCAAGGAAAGCAGGAGGTATTGAAAACAGGAGAAAGTTCTTTTAAGGCCTCAGGGCAAGCTCTGAGTTCTCTAGATGGATTTGGTTTACATTCCTTGGTGAAACCTCTGTGCATATCAAAACCTTTTATAAGACTCCATCCACAGTCCTTTTAGATATGTGGTTTAGTGATGAATGTTTACTATCTCTATACTTCCTTGTGTACATTTGTGACAGACAGATCCAGATCTCTGACCTCTAAAATAATAAACACATCATCGCAGTTTTGAAAATCTTCAAGTTTTACTTGAGAAAAAAAGTGTGAGTTTTTAATTAATACCTTCCAAGAATCTGCCTACCACAAGCATCTGGGATATATTTTTTTCTGGTCTGGAATATAGATGCATTTGTCACTTCTGCATCCAGTTGACTGTGTAAAACCTACCCATGCTGTAAAAGTTTACTCTGAGGTTACATCTCTCAGGAAGCCTGCCCAGATTACCTTTCCTACCAGGCTGATCTTGATATATTTTATTTTTACAGAGAACACTAAGCTTATCTAAAAAAAATTGATAGTAGCAATTTTATATTTAAAAATCTCTAATGCCAGTATAAAATCTGAATCAAGAAGGTGCTTAATTTTTTTTGAAATAAATAACAGTTAATAAGTGGAGAGCAAACAATAGTTTACAGCCTGAAAGGAGCATTGTCACAAACCACATGAATTTTACCCTGGGGAAAGTTGTATAGCTGCCCTCAAACCATTGGGTAACATTCTTTTAGTAAGTAAGATACAAATTCTGCACCCTGGTATTTCTGGTTCTCTTCTAGGCACATGGTCAGATTTTAGTTCCTCCATGCATTTAAGTTCAGGAATGATAAGGTCACTCATCTAGGTCAATGCAATATGTGTATTTTTTTGTGAGCAGAAGAATTTAAGATCTGGGCTATGACTCTTCTGGGCCTTCTCTGTTTGATGGAGCGAGGTGATCTTCCAAATGGTGAGACTCTATTCAAGCCAGCATTTGGACTAAGTCAGAAATGGAGTAGTATCCCATCCCTGCCAACCCACGATGGCTTATGACCAAGAAGCAACTATTTTGTTGCTTTAAGCCACTAAAATTTGGGATCATTTGTTAGGACGTCAAAACCTACTATTTTCTGAAGGGTACAGTACATACTTTTAAATAAAAATTACTTTTGAATGTAATTCAGTTTAAATTGATGATTATTCTTATTCATAATGGGTGCTAGAAGGTATTTGGGATCATTCTGCTTCTTGGTTATTTACCAAGATACATTTTCCTCCCTCACCAGTGAACAAACATATGTGGGAGGCTATCTTGAGGTGTGAGGACCATAAGAACACAAAAAGTCATTCCATCTCCTTGAGAATTTTTATAGTAAAAAAAATATATATTATATAGCAATAACAATTATATAATATAATAATTATATAATTATAATACATAATTATTATATTATAATTATCATTTATTAATTATATAATAATTATATTATGTATTATAATTATATATAGTATAATTATTATATTATTTTCTAGTAAGAAAATTTTTTTCAGTGTTGGTTCTTTTCTTTTCTTTTTTAAAGATTTTATTTATTTACTTATTTATTTGAGAGGGAGGAAGCAAGAGAGAGCACAAGTGGGGGCAGAGGGCAAGGGAGAAGCAGACCCCCTGCCGAGCAAGGAGCCCAGACTCAGGGCTCCATCCCAGGACCCCGAGATCATGACCCAAGCCAGGGGCAGACACTCAACCAACTGGGCCACTCAGGTACCCCAATTCAGTGAATTTTCTCCTTGCTCTGTATATTCCAGACTTGAAACAAAGAACTGGCAACTGAGAAACTCCAATGGGCACAGATATAAAATCCCCAAAAGAAGTCTGCTTTCTCTAGCAAAAGGACAAGGAGAATGGCAGTCCACCAAGACAGAGTCAAACACCACCGAAAAACTTTTTTTCTGCCCTACTCGCATGTGCAACTATTAAGTGAGGAACCTACATTTCCATCCTTATAGGATGCTAACAAATATTGCTACATCTTATACTGTACCATTGAGAAGTTCTACTTGTTTTATGGTTTGGTATATTTCTTTTAGGGACTAGTGAGAGCCCAAAGACCACTACTCTACACGAAGAAGGAGCAACTGTAGTTGTTCATTATCATAGGTTCTCCTGAAAATAAATTGGGGGGGGGGGGGAGAGTGGTTAGATCAAGTTAGAAATGACCAGGTGTTGTACATTGTGTTTACTGTGGATGACTAAACCTGTTTTTTTTTTTTAATTTTTGTTTTCATGCAAAACTTCCCAATGTCTAGGGAATAGAAATCCTGCTGAAATCATTAACATTGTCTAAGAGAAAAAAATCTCACTGACCAGGGGCTGAGGAAGCTGTAAAAGCTGATATCTGGGTAGTATTTAATGCTATCTTGAGCAAAAATACAAGTATTTTGTTGAAAGTGTTACTGGATTGCATTGTTGAGTTCTGAGTTTTCACCCAGTGGCCCACTAAAAACAATGTAATACACATTTGAGCCTCACCTTTTCCAAACAATCAGTTTTTCCCTGATTTTTGCTCCTCCTAAGGGAGGGGCACTAAGGAAGGATCCCGTAAGGCTAGGTGAAATGGAGATTAGTTAAAATTTTGAACAAAATCATACAATGTTTTACACGTACCAATTTAGCAGCAAAAATGCCATTTGAGTTCAGAGCCCCACTCCCTAGCACAGTGTTTATTTTCCTGCAGACACACTGACAAGTAACCTATCAGATAATTGACAAGCTTAGAAGACATAGCAACCACTGCAAAGCTGAGAGTATCGCATTGCCTGTTCTGCATTGAGATTTTTATTTATTTCCCACTTCAATATGTAGAAATTGAATTTCAACAAAAGATCATTATTATCCTTGAACAAATAATATGATGTCAAACATTATGTAGCCTTAAGTTTATGTTCATACATTTCATAGATGTTTGCCATTCGCCTTCCCAGATACACCCAGGAGAAGCATTTACTTTAAAATTTCCCTGATTCCCATAGTAATGAATTCACACTAGTTTACTCAAACTGGGTATTATACTCAATCTCACTTTCCGTCACTTAAACCTGTTCCCTCAGTGGAAACAGAATAACTTTCAGGATGTCTTAGCCATTCCCATTTCTCACCCATGCCAACAATGTACTATTTACATAAGCCTGCTATTGACTTCGAACTTAGCCTTCTTTATCCAGTTTGGACATGACAAAATTCTTAAGAGAAAACTGAGAGATGTTTTCCCAGCCTTTGGATCATTATTCTTTTTCTCTGTGGGAGACTTGCCAAATCTTAGCTCTAGGTCTGGGCCTAAATATCTGAAGGCATTTTCGGTCTCATCCCTCTGTGATCTCTCTCCTGGATTTACCCCCGCTTTCTAAATGTAACTTAAAAGTTAAAAAAAAAGAAAGTAAAGAGAAAAAAAGAGAAATAAATATTATACATTCCACTCATCCTTGTTTTTCAGGCTCTTAAATATGCACAATTTACAGTCGGTCTTCTTTCCTCTGTCTCTTGGCCAAGATTTGAAATACCTTTGAAATGCATCCCTTTTTAAAAATTCCTATTATGAACCAGTCTTTCTACTTACCTGAACTGTTATTCTTAGAGCTGTTTGTTGAACTCTTTCAATGTATAAAATTTAAACCATCGTTGTAGGTATAGCTTTGCTAGGGTCAAACAGGAAAGGAAACTTTCATGTAGAAACATGGAGTCAGCCTTGGGCAAGAATATAAAGATAATGAAGGTTCCTTAGTACCCGAGCTGAAGTTGTTGACCTATTGCTTCCTGGAGTTCCTTCTTCCCTTTTATTTACACACCTTTTCTTTACCTTCTGACTATGGGATGGGGGTGCGAAATGCCATAGTGGTTAAGGGCATAATCTCTGAACCCAGACAATCTGGGTTTACATTTCTTGCTCAGCCAGGTGATTGATTTTGATTAAGTGATGTAGCCTTTCCAATCATCAGTTTTTATTTCTGTATAAAAGGTAACATATCAATACTTATACCATGTGGTTATCATCACTATTAAATAAGGCAAGGAATATAAATTGTGCAATGTATTTCCCAGCACATAAGAATTTCTTGCTGTCTGTTAGTTGTCATTAAGAGCAACTTTGCTTAGGAAACTGAGTTTTTTTTTTTTTTCTCTCTTTGCTATATAATAACATTTTTGGATGCTCTATGCCATTAAAAAATTTTTTTTCCAATGATTTTATTTTACCATTATGCTAGGAACCACAGTAAGTGTTATGAGCTCTATATCATGCTAGGTTCTCAAAATCTTGGTAAGGGAATAGACAGATTGCTTCTACAGATGTAGAATCTGTACTTAGAGAGGTCAGGTCACTTACAAAAGATTTAAGTGGCATGGCTATGATTTGACTCTACATCTATTTCATTTTTACATCTTCACACTCTCTACACCATATCTCTTAAAAAATATCAGCACAGTGGTGACAGTATTTTAATGAGGAACTTCCTTTCCCCACCTTTATTGTTTCCATGTGCAGGGAAACTCATTAGTGTGAATTTCCTGTCTCCTCTCCACTTTCCACACCCTTTCCCCATTATTGATGACTTATGGAAAAAACAGAGAGCAGTTTTGGCTCAGTCTTTTTTTCTTCCATTCTTTTAGGAACCCACCCAGTGACAGAGAAGGTGTGGTCTGGTGTGCCCAAGGCCCTGCAATAAGTCTAGTTGTAAAGACCTCACTCTGGAATAAGAATCACTGTGATTGATTGATCTGGTAGGTCTGCCTGGTTCTATTGGGTGCTATTCCTACACAATTTGCCTTATTCACCTAAATAGCTTTTAATAGTAACAGAGAAAAGTTCTTCATTTTCCTTGACCTTATTTATAACTCTTATTTCAGTTGGATTCAAATTTAGATGAGAAAATGTTTATTTTATTGGGTCTTCTCCTAGGTCATTGTCAAGACTGGCTTTTTAAAATGATGCCCAAGTACAGACATGCTTCATTGCCCATATGGAAGATCAAATAATTGTGGGAAAAGATTTTGGAAGAAGCCAGAGTCCTAGGCACCTTGTTAATGTATGTTTGAGCCTTAGTTTTCCTTAGATTTCAGTGCCAGATTTTTCAAGGTAGAGCTAGGTTCACAAATATCTCCTGTATCCGAAATTATTAGCTATTAATTCTGGGACAATTAACCCCATGCTCTTCTGATTATTTTCCAAGAGAATGGCTTGCCAAATTTGGGAGCCTGGAGGACAATTTTAGAATCAACTAAGAACTATGCATCTTTCTTATCCTAAGTGAAGATAAAAAAAGTGAAAGCAAAATTTTGCATTTAGTTTATGTATCTTTTATTTTATCATTCACTCATTTATTTATTTATCCCTTCAGTGTTTGTTGAACTTTCATTCCTTGACTAGGACTTCCCTAACACTGGAAATATAATGCTGAGCAAGCATAAAGGGCTCTTAAGTTCAGGGAACCCAAGCGAGAAGCCCATTATAGTACCAGATATCTGTATTCATTTATGTTACTTTATTTTGAGTGATAAAATCTGACCATGGTTAGTTTAAGAAAAAAATGGGAAAATATTTGGAAGCATATTGAAATATCTAGTGGAAGATGAGTAGGGAGTCAAAAACTTGTAGAGAAAAATAACCAAGGAGATTCTAGGACTTGAAAGAGCTGAAGCACTTGGGTCTTGAATTGGAAGGCTACTATTAACATGACTCAGCCTGTTAACACTCCCGCCCTGCCTTCTGTTGGTATCTGAGTGAATCAGACTGGACTAAATGTTTACCCTTCATTCATTAGGTATGGCCATGAATGGGTAGTCAAGTTTAAGAGGTAATATGACCACTGGTATGTGATGACTACTTCCAAAGAAAGCAGAATTATTTTGAAATGAGCAGTGTCTCCAAGAAGGCTCTGCTCTATGAAATGGATGAAATTCCTGTTTCTATAAATCAAAGTGATAGAATATCATATATTTCTATAGTGCAATCTAAAAATAAATGGATTTCTTGACTCTTATTACATCTACATTCTCTTTTTCTCTCCTATGTTCAAAGATGTTGCTCCCCAAAGTCATCCAACAATGCCATATGAAACTCTCAGACCTCCACAGGGAAAGTAGGCATTAAACTTTTTACTTTGGCATCAGGTGCTCACATCCCCATTTCTCACCAGGCAATGAGAAGAGGAGCTTTGTGGATGTTGGGTGGAATATTTCAGCATACTTCCTGGCTCAAATAACCTTCCTAAAGAGTGTTTGCTGAATGATAGAAACTCTATGAGGCCTAACTAAGATGAAAAACTGTTACAGACTTAAATGTCTCCCCAAAATTCATATGGCAAAGCCCTAAACATCCAATACCTTATAATGTGATTATATTTGGAGATAAGGTCTTTAAAAGGGTGATTAATTTAAAATGAGGGTCTTGGGGTGGGGCATTAATCCAATCTACTGGAAATTTGGATGAAGAGATTTGGTCACACAGTGAATCACCAGGCATGTGTGCACACAAAGGAAAGGTCATGTGAGGATACAGTGAGAAAGCAGCTATCTACAAGCCAAGGACAGCTATCTACAAACCAAACCAAATGACATCTTGATTTTAAGCTTCTGGCCTCCAGGACTGTGAGAAAATACATTTATGCTGTTTAATCCATATAGTCTGTGTTATTTTGTTATGGCAGCCCTAGAAAACTAATACACCAATTCTGGTTTTCCTGGAAAAGAGAGGTTTCCAGGGATGTAGGACTTTCAGAGTAAAATTGGAAAATCTTAGATACATTGGGGCAAGTTGATCACCTATAGTTTAAGCCAACAACCGTGTGTAGCAATCCTGTTGAAAACATCCTGCCTGGGTGGCTTAGTTGGCCGGATGCTGGACTCCTGATTTTGTCTTGGGTCATAATCTCAGGGTCATGGGAATAGGCACACATGGAACTCCATGCTCACTGGGGAATCTGCTTGGGATCCTCTCTCTCCTTCTCCCTCTGCCTCTCCACCCACATGTGCACATGTGCATATACTCTCCCTCTCTTTCAAATAAATAAATCTTTAAAAATATTCAGAGGAATAAAGGAAGTATTGAGTGTCAAGGACCCAACATAGTACCTGCCACATTGTTGTAATTCAAATGATAGGATTAATAGTAAAAATAAAATTAATGTATGTTTTCAAACATTATTTATCATATAGTGTGTTAAAAGAAGTAAACATCATCTCAACTTATTCTGACAAGCACCACAATTATTACCATTTTGCAGATGAGAAAATTGTCTTAATCTCATAGAGATTAATCATAGAAAGAGTAAATAAATCTTCCAATGTCATACAATTTACAAGTAATAGCACTGAGATAGTAACTGAATTTGGTCTGACCCAGAGCTTGTGTTCCTTCCTCAAGATGCCCTCTGCATCCTTAACTCCCATTGTTTCGGTTGATTTCTCTTGTGATATTCCTTTCATTCCTGACTAAATCGTTCCACATTTCCCTGGCTTAAGTACTGAGTTCATGATTTTCTAGTTTCCACTTTTGCTGCCCCAGGGAGTACTTTGTACTCAATCACTGACTTCCATTGCTTATTAATTGACTCAATTATTCTACCAACCTTTAATATGTGACATTTTTGCATTATGGATTCAAGTTATAAATACAAATAACCCAAATCTTGTCCTCTTAGTTATAGAGGGATCTTTATGTAGAGTCAGGGAATTTTATTCAGCAATACAACCTCAGTTCTATTTTAATAGTCTGCATATTGAAATAATACTTATCAGAGAAAAGATGCTATTTTTTCTCCAAGAATTAGACCCCAGTCTCTAGACTCAAGGCTGAGATCGGCTGTTTCATAGGACCTATGGTGTGGGTCTAGCTACCCAGCTTGCTTTTCTCTATGTTCTCAAATGTAACTTTTGAAAGAGTGAATACAGCTGGAAGTAAAGAATTCACACTAAATGTTGTGGGGATTTGTCTTTTTTTTTTTTTTTTTTTTTTTTTGCTTTCTTTAGAAAACAAACACTGCTTATCCAACCCATCAATAAGCAACCACCACAGTCTCTGAATCATCAGTAATGAAATGGACATAGGCTCAGTGTTCTATCAGATGACTATGAAGAGTGGAACATAAGAAACGTGATCTGGAAAAATGTTTACTGACCAGAAAGTCATCATGTTGCCTGGAGCTTTGTCTTCAAGTTCATTTTCACTAAGAGCTAAGGCTGTGGATTCTTCATTCCAGTTCTGTTACCATCCTTGGCTAGAAAGCAATTCTTACACCTTGGATTCTTCATAGGCTAAATGGGACCATGGTGACAAAGACCCACTGGAAAACATTGTTTTCAGCAAGTAAGATGGTAGAAATCATAGCATGATATTTGGAGACGGCTAATGTTGCTAAAGATAAACTTTCATAGCAAGTAAAACCTTGTTTCACAGTCCCAGTGAAACATTTTTTCTAGCTCTTTCTTTCTAAATGCTCCTCAAAAATACACAATTCAGCATATTTTTGAAAACCTAATGATCTTTCCAAAAGGTATTTATTGTGGTGGTTTGGAGTGGCATGAGGTAGACTTCCCCTCCATCTGACCTCCACATCTCTGGATGTGACTTACTCTTCCTAGGTTATGGGGTACAACTGACATTTGCTCCTTGAATTGGACCCTGTTCTCTTTGGCCACTGTCATGCCCAGATCTGACCACCAGAGCTACACTTCCCAGAGGGTGGTCATTAGAACAGTTTTCCATTCATTTGTAGGACTCTGCTCAGAATAAAGAACAAACTGACTTTGGAGTCACTTTCAGGAAAATGCATGCCATCAGTTAAGGGCTGCTTTTTTCATTTGGCAGAGCTCTGGGAGGGGCAGGTCATTGCAGTAAGCCAGTTATGTTTCTGATCAACACAGGGATTGTTTTATGTTCAGCAAGAAGATTTTGATTGCCACCAGCAGGTGCAAGATATAGTTGTACTTGAAGAAGTGTGGAAAACATTCCTCTCAGACAAGGCTGTGGGCTATGGAAGGAGAGTGAAACACAAGCATTGGAGGCCTTAGAGTCTGCTACTGAGGATCAGCCTTCTCCACCAAGTATGGTGATGCCCTTGGCAGCAGCAATGCTGGAACTCTTGCGGATGGGTAAGAGCCTACATCTGCCTGATTGGAATCAATGGCCCTGAACAGAGAGACGGTGTACCTCAGAAAACAGATATTCTTAACATTGACCATTATGAGCACCACAGGGGAAAGATAACTTGGGCCCAAGGAAATGGCATGTGGGAAACTGGTTGGAAGCAAAGGGTGTTTCCTCAAAGTGAGAGAAGTGCCACTGTCAGCAGCACCAGTGAACTTCAGTCTTATCATAAACTTGACCTCACAGAATTGGATCAGGTCACCTCTCTCATGATTTCTGCATGGTCCAGGTAGCTTGTCCAGCAACTTTAATGACACTGTATTTTTTTGAGATTTTTCCCTCCATCTCAGCCATTTTTTGCTTTGCTCTGTTCTTGTTTGTGGGTGATGCTGGAATCGACTGGAATGGAAAATATTCTGGAGAATCTGACAGTGTGTATTTAGGGCTTTGTGGTTTGTCAAGGCCTTTCACATAACTTCACAAGTTCACTGAAATTAGGGATTCTGGAGAACATGGCACACAACCTCATCTCCGGATAGGAAATACCTGTCGAGCTCAATGGAATACTCAAACAAAAAGAGCATCCATATGTCCGAGTTCTAAAGAGGTAAACTGATTCTTAAAGAACTCAGGGAAATGGCTTATTAGTGCCAGGGCTGAAAAACAGCAATAGATCTGAAATTCAGCTTTCCTGATAACTGGAGCAGTTTTCTGCTCTTTCCTTTTTTATCCTTGTATATGTATTTATTATTATTATTATTATTATTATTATTATTATTATTATTATTATTACATTAGTTGTGCATGAGACAGCTCTACCGCTCCAAAGCAATGTGAACAGAGTTTTAGACGGTGACATCATTGTAGAGCTCAGATGTGTTCATTGCTATAAGCGGAAAGCTTCCAGCAGGCTATGGTTTAATGAGGCAATCTCAAAGCAGCTTAAACCATTGTTTGCCTTTCGCCTTTGTTTGCAAATTCAGCACAACTTCGTGAAATCTGCCAGAAAATGACAAGAGTCTAGCAAAATTGCTCATAACTCGAGGGACTGGGTGAAAGTAAACTGTCATCGCCTCTTTCCGTGGCAATTTGAGATGGTGGATGAGACAGGCCCCTGCACACAGGTTTCAAGGTCAGAACAACAGCAGCCCAGAGTGGACGTTTTCCTCCAGCAATTTCACCTCTGAAACCCAGGACCCTGGATTCCACTGCAGTATTGAAAAATCCAGGTTGCCCCCCAAATTGGCTCTAAAAGTCATTTCGTGGAAATAGTCCTCAAAAATAGGATCTCAATGGCAGTAAAGATTATCACTGGGTTTCCAAAGAAAATAAAAACATCCACATACAAGTGCAATTATATGATGTTTGTCTTTTTTTCTTCTGAAAAACAAAACAAATGAACAAACAGAAAAAGAGGAATAAATACAGGGATCTAACTGGTGGTTGCCAGAGGGGAGAGAAGTAGAGGAAAGAATAAAACAGATAAAGGGGATAAAGAGATATCAACTGCCAGTTATAAAATAAATAAATCATGGAGATGAAAAGTACAGCTTAGGGGATATGGCCAATAACATTGTAATAATGTTGTATGGTGGCAGATGGTGACCACACTTTTTGTGGTAAGCAGTGAGTAACGTATAGAACTGTTGAATCATATATGTACATCTGAAACTAACATCACATCATATGTCAGCTATAATTCAATAATAAAAATTTAAAATAAAACACCAATTCTATCTTTTTTATATTTTATTTATACATGAGAGAGAGAGAGAGAGAGAGAGAGAGAGAGGCAGAGACACAGGCAGAGGGAGAAGCAGGCTCTATGCAGGGAGCCCGACATGGGACTCGATCCTGGGTCTCCAGGATCAGGCTCTGGGTTGAAGGCAGTGCTAAACCACTGAGCCACCTGGGTTGCCCACACCAATTCTATTTTTATTAGACACATAGCAAGTTACAATAGGAAGGAAATAGGAAGAGAAGAAGAAAGAGAAAGAAGAGGAAAAGAAGGCAGCAACAAAGAACGTCCTGGAAAATAAATAACTCTGCCATAAAGATGTGAAGAGGGCCCAAGACCTGGTATCTACACAATATGGAGATTTTGCCTTTCATGCCCCAGTGAGATGAGAGCCAGATTCACTAACAGGCTAGAGGACCCAGACTTTCTACACCTGCCTTCCTTTCTTCCCACCCCTAAGGAGAACTTAACCTTATAGACCTCCACCACCAGGGAAAGCACTCAGCCTGCTTGCTGTGCTCTGTGTTCTGGAAGGATAGCTGGGAAGACAGTGTGCAGAGGTGGGAGGAGAGGGGAACTCAGGCCAGTGTAGGTGGAGCTCTTCCTCTTTCCTGCTCATTGTTACTTGGTTGTAGATCATCTGAATAGTGGGGGACATGGAAAGAGAATTATAAAAGAAGCCAGACATGTTACTGATTACATACATTTGGGAGGAAGATACAATGACAAGTGTATGGATGGGGTTGTTGGTGGAGCTGACAGCAAGCACAGGATACAGGAGAATTTAGATTTTGAGAATTCTTGCCTGAGAGACATGTGCATCACTGGAATACCCTCATTCATCATTTTGGATACTTAACTTTTTTTTTTTTTTTTTAATATGGCTCTGTAGGGAAACTGTCATAAGCCCTGACATTCACCAGGTTTTATTTGTTTCTCTATTATAAACCCAGTAGAAATAGTTGTTGCCCAATTCCTCATTCTCTTTGCAGTACAATGAGTAGTTAGACTAGGAGAGAGTACACAGATGGTCTGGACTGCCAGCTCTGGTTCAGTAAGCTGTGCCTGAGGCATCAGGGTAGGTAGAACAAGACCAAGATTATGGTCACAGGCTTTTCCCAGTCAGCTCAAATTTAAAGATGTTTTTCCCACTATAATAATAATAATAATAATAATAATAATAATAATAATAATACTGTCTTGGGAGATGCATCCTCAGCAGGTTACTGCCACATTGTAAGAAGATCCTGAGATAGAAGACATTGGTTTCCAAAGCTGGGAATCCCCCAAACTTCAAGTTCATAGCTTGAGATCAGAGAACATCTAATTACCCCTTCCCGGTACTGGTTCCAAGGAGGGCTTCTGGGAAACGAGAGGGTATAGGAATGAGTCAAGTGGGCTTTTGACCAATTTAAGTCTACAGTCCTTACCCACTCTTGAGTCAAATGCTTGCTGAAATTTGATAAAAGCTATGGAAATTCTCCCCAGAAACTGGATTAATGCATAAATTTGAGGAAATCTTTAGTGGATTTCAGATCCATATGATCTTATTTAATTAAGTCAAGGGGTTAGAAACCAAAAACAAAGATCCAGGACACAAACAATTTGGAGATATTTTGGAAATGTCAGTTTCCAATTGGTCACTCATTATCTCTCAATGTTTTCTCAGAAGAAATAACAGTAAGACTCTAAAACCAGGTGGACCCTGGGATATTTAAACATAGACCAGAAGAAAGAGGTATATTGTATGGAACCAGAAAAGATCCCAAATAGGCAGAGGAATGTTGAAAAAGAAAACCAAAGCTGGTGACATTGCAATGCTGGACTTCAAGCTATATTACAAAGCTGTAATCATAAAGACAGTGTGGCACTGGCACAAAAACAGACACATAGATAATGGAACAGAATAGAGAACCCAATAATGTACCCTCAACTCTATGGTCAACTAATTTTCAATAAAGCAGGAAAGCATATCCAATGGAGAAAGGATAGTCTCTGATAAATGTTGTTAGGAAAATTAGACAACCACGTGCAGAAACTGAACAGTTCTTTTGCACTATACACAAAGATAAACTCAAAATGGATGAAAGATCTAAATGTGAGACAGGACATTCCTGGAGGAGGATATAGGCAGCAACCTCTTGGACCTCAGCCACGGCAACTTTTTGCTAGACATGTCTCCAAAGGCAAAGCAAACAAAAGTAAAAATGAACTATTGGGACTTCATCAAAATTAAGTTTCTGCACAGCAAAAAAAAAAAAAAAAAAAAAAAAACCTGTCAACAAAACTAAAAGGCAACCTACAGAATGGGAGAAGATATTTGCAAATGACACATCAGATAAAGGGTTAGTATCCAAGATCTATAAAGAACTAAATCAAACTCAACACCCAAAAAAACAAAGAATCCAGTAAGAAATGGCCATACAAATGGCCAAGAGACACATGAAAAAAATACTCCATATCATTTGGCATCAGGGAAATACAAATCAAAACCACAATGAGACCGGCTAGAATGGCTAAAGTGAACAAGACAGAAAACAACAAATGTTGGCAGGTATGTGGAAAAGGGGGAGCCCTCTTACACTTTTGTAAGGAATGCAAGCTGGTACAGCCACTCTGGAAAACAGTATGGAGGTTCCTCAAGAAGTTAAAGTTAGAGCTACCCTACGATATAGCAATTGCACTAATAGGTATTTACCTTAAATATACAAATGTAGTGACCTGAAGGGACACCTGCACCCCAATGTTCATGGCAGCCAATGTCCACAATAGCCAAACTATGGGAAGAGCTGAGATGTCCATTGACAGATGAACGGATAGAGAAGATGTGGTGTATATGTATACAATGGAACACTACTCAGCCATCAGAAAGGATGAATACTTATCATTTACATCGATGTGAATGGAACTGGAGGGTATTACGCTGAGCAAAATAAGTCAATCAGAGAAAGACAATTATCATATGGTTTTACTCATATGTGGAACATAAGAAACAGTGCAGAATCAAAGGGTAAGGGAAAGAAAACTGAATGGAAAGTCATCAGAGAGAGAATAAAACCAAAAGAGACTCTTAACCATAGGAAACAAACTGAGGGTTGCTGGAGGGGAGGTTGGTGTGGGATGGGGTAACTGGGTGATGGGCATTAAGGAGGGCATGTGATGGGATGAGCACTGGGTGTTATATACGACTAATGAATTAGTGAACATTACATCTGAAACTAAGGATGTACCATATGTTGGCTAATTGAATTTAAATTTTAAAAAATTTTGGGCAGTGGTTTAGCGCTGCCTTTAGCCCAGGGCGTGATCCTGGAGACCTGGGATTGAGTCCCATGTCGGGCTCCCTGCATGGAGCCTGCTTCTTCGTCTGCCTGTGTCTCTGCCTCTCTCTCTCTCTCTCTCTCTCTCTGTGTGTCTCATGAATAAATAAATAAAATCCTTAAAAAATAAAAAAAAATAGTAATAAATGAAAAAAATTAAAGAAAAAAAGAGAAGTTCATCAAAGAGGCAAATTCAGGAAAACCAGGGCTGGGACAGAAATTCCATGAGGAAGAGCCTCAAATTCTCTTTTGCTTTTAGAATACAACGCAAACTCTTTAAAGCTATAAGGACCTTGCTTGATTTACCTCCACCTGTTACTTACTCCTCATCTCATTCCACTCTCCTTGTGTTCCAAGAACCTTTAACACTTCCCTGAGCACTCACCCCATCCCAGAGCTTATCCCCTCAGTACCCAAGACTGGAAGTGTTCTTCCTATAGCAGCTTATGCCAGGATGGATTCCTCCTCACTATCTCATCAATCCATCAGAGAGGGAGCACCTGTGTGGCTCAGTGATTAGGCATCTACCTTTCACTCAAGTTGCAATCCTGGGGTCCTAGGATCGAGTCCCACATGGGGCTCCCTGGAGGGACCCTGCTTCTCCCTCTGCCTATGTCTTTGCCTCTCTCTCTGTGTCTCTCATGAATAAATAAAATTTAAAAAATTCACCAGAGAGGACTTTGTTCATCTCTTAACCTAAATTTGTCCCCTCATTCCAACCACAGGATTCGGTTTGTTCTCTTCATATCTCTCCCTGCAGAATATCATCAATGTTACTTTATTTTGAAAATTTTTAAAAATACTTTTTATTGGAGTTCGATTTGCCAACATATAGTATAATACCCAGTGCTCATTCCGTCCAGTGCCCCCCTCAGTGCCCTTAAAAATAGTGGCTAACACGTATTGAGCACTTACTATGTACCAGGTACTAATGTTAATTAATAATTAAAATTTAATCTTCCTAAGTACTTTAAGATATGGGGACTGTTATTATTCCCTTTTAAGATATGAGAGGAAACAGACACAGAGAGGTTCAGCAACTCGCCCAAGGTAACACAGAAAAAGGGGACCCAGGACTCAAACCCAATTTTCTGGCTAGACTGTCTTGCTATCCTGTCACTGCCGCTTCTGTCTCCCCCACCAGAAGGGAAGTTCCCAGGGGCAGAGACCCCTCCTGTCTTCACTGCTGCATCTCGGGCAGCTGGAACAATGTGTGGCACATACTCTGTGCTCAGATGTTTATTGCAGAGATGATAAAGGGAGAAGGGGAGATCTCAGAACATGTCAGAAGAAGGAACTTGAGAGCTAGGTCTGAGGAGTCACTGTGAGACTCACACAGCAGATCAGAGGAAGGAAAACATCTTTCTGGATTCAGGGCTCCGTGCTTAGTTAATGTGTGGTGTTACCTAAATCCTTTCCCTGAGCCAAGCCTTATTTCCCTGGTTGTCATAAATCTTGTAGTTTACATCAAGCACGTAGCACACAGCAGGTCCTCAGGATGTGGCAGGGGCTGTGATGGAACGGGGGAAGAGGGAAGAGGAGGGAGGAAACAGGGAGGAAGAAAAGGCAAACAGGGAGATCAGCTTATTGTATTGAACCTACATATTGTTTTAACCACTATAAATTGCTATATGAATGTTCAATGGGCAACCTCTTAACTCTCAGGCACTTTGGTCTGTTGGAAAGAACATGCATTTGGAGTCAATTATTCTTAAACTTTTTTTTTTTTTAGATTTAATTTATTTATTTGAGAGAGACTGAGAACAAGCAGGGGGAGCAGCCAGCAGAGGGAGATGGAGAAGCAGGCTCTCTGCTGATAAGGGAGTCCAGTGTTGGTCTCTGTCCCTTAGATCATGAGCTGAGCCAAAGGCAGATGTTTAACTGACTGAGCCACCCAGGGGCCCCTATCCTTAAACTTTTGTTAGTGCTTTATAACCAGTGGTGTGCCAGTACATGTTTAGTCATTGGCTCTTAGGCTAGGAGATGGGGCTGATTTGTAGCAATCATTGATCTACATGTCATAAATAATTTCACTGTGGCTGACTTCAAGTGACCAATGTGGCACTCTTGAATAGGGAGTGGCCTCTCACAAGTTGGTCTAAGCTGGTTCCAGTACACCATGTTACCTTCCACCATGTGACCTTGCAGAACTAATATCTCTAAAATTCAATTTCATGCCCAACAAATAGTATCTGTCTGTCTCCAGATCTGGGATTACTGGACAATATTAAATGTGACAGTTTAGGGAAATATCAAACACAGTGCCTGGCACATACCAGGAAACAATGAATAATGGCCCCTTCCTTTTATTTTTTATTTATTTTTTTTTTTGGCCCCTTCCTTTTAAAGATAATCTGAGATTAAAAATCCAAAAAGTAGGGGATCCCTGGGTGGCTCAGCGGTTTAGCACTTGCCTTCTGCCCAGGGCGTGATCCTGGAGTCCCGGGCTCCCTGCACGGAGCCTGCTTCTCCCTCTGCCTGTGTCCCTGCCTCTCTCTCTCTCTCTGTCTCTCTCTGTGTGTCTCTCATGAATAAATTAATAAAATCTTTAAAAAAAAATCCAAAACGTTTCCTCAAGTTTGTGTTACTATGGAGAGAACTGGGAAGAGAATCCAGATCTTAGGAGAAACAATATTTATCTTATTCTTCCACTTTCTTTTTCATTCTGTCTATAATGATCTTATCTACACATTTTTCCTTGGCTCTCATTTCCTCTGACTAGAGCTAGACAGTCAATTGCAGAAAGGATAAAATAAATGAGAAGTAATAACTATGGCCTTGGTACCACATTTACTTTATAAATAAAATGAATCTTTCAGAACATTTTGTCTGATGAAATGACATAGATGGGACTCTAAAGCCAGATTTGGAAAATCTTAAATATACAGATTGAACGATTTTAATAAAAAGTGGCAAACCCCTTGATTTATTAGAGAAGTTGTTAACCAACTGACAAACGCATACGTATATGCACACATACATATGTTGGTATCTTACATAAATATGTGTTCATGTACATGCATATTAGACTACATTTTATTCATAGATTTGTAGGTAATTTCGAACATGGAGACTCAGAAATAATTAGTTTATTGATTTGCTTTTTTATCCATTTAATTTTTATCTCCTTAATTATTCATGCATCCAATCTTCGTGGGATATTTGCCACGTGTCAGACTCTGCTAGGCAAGAAAGCGGACCGAAATCATTTCTAGGGGTCTCGTGCACTGTAGGAGTTAACCGACTCCTGGGTAGATAGACATATACAGAGATAGTTACAATGCAAGTAAGGACAAAACACATGATAAAAAAGGGGGGGGGGTAGATGCACAAAGCTTGCCATCTTCAATTCTGTAAAGTAATGATCTTGCAGAAAATGGGGGGGATGGAAGCATTTTCGTTTAGCTAGCTTTACTTTTTACTTATATATACCTGTCTTGAAGGATAGAAACAAAAATGGACTGCAAATAACTCTACATAGGATTGTCTGAGATCACATCCCTGAGTAGTCCTTCCCGAATCATCCAAGACTCCAGCCTTCTTGGATTCAGGGTCTACCGGCACCCACGAGGTAATACACTTATCTGCCTGTAGATGGCAGACTTCGCTCATTGTTCCAATGGGTTTCACCCACACCTGTTGGATGTTAAACTTTGGGCCACAGCAGTCTAAACCTCTGCCTCACGCTGCTCCACAAATGTAGAGCTACATTATTTCTTTGCTTGGTCCACCTTAAAACCTTGCGATGCGACACATTTTTCATGTCAGGGAGTTTTTAACGTACCTTAGCATTTTGGGGAGGGTACAGCTCATAAATGAGTAAGTAGGCAGGGTTTCAACTTGAAAGACTCTTGATCTTCGGATGTAAATAAGAAATTATTTAAGAAAAAAGTCAATACTGTGGAAAAACCAGGTAAATTTAAAATAGAGGCCACTAACCCTGAATATAAACATGCCTGTGAAGCATAGACTCTCTTTGCAACAGCCCACACCTGTTTCTTCTCTGAAGTTCTGGCAATCTGTTAGCACCTTGGCCCAAGGGCTAGAATTATTTCGATGAAGCAAGCGTTTACTGGCTTCCTTCTATTTGCAGGATACTGCATTCAGTGATAAGAAAACATACAGCTGAATAAGCACAAAACTTGGCCTTTGAAACTCATAATTTTGGGGAGGAAACTAATAATAACGTAGCTAGAACATCACAAATTCAAGAAAGGTACTCTAGGGGTTCAGGGGTAGAGGGTATCACACCTAATAACAGTGGAAGAGATATTTGTGAAAACATGGAATTAGAATTAGCTGTGAGATTATTTGCAGAGCCTTCAGAGGCAGCTCTAAAGAGAAAGCATTACAAACATTTGAATCAGTTTGGACAAAATCATATTTAGCAAGTTCTTTGAAGGCAAAAAATTGTCCTATGAAGTAGAATTGAATTTGGATTTTGTGGCCAATGAATCTGTATAATCCCAAAATAAACATGTATATTATCTGCTATTTATTCTGTATCTTGAAATAATTATATATTTATATACCACACTAAAATATAAGTATCTGGCAACTTTATAGTTTTTAATATATGCTTATTATAAAAAATCTATAAACTTTGGGGAAAATAGTTAGTCAGTAATAAAAATAACCTGTAATCCTACCTCCCTGATAAAGCTTTTCCTAATATTTCAGTGTTAAATAAAACTTAATGATTAAATAAACATTCTAAGAGTGTGATGTCTACATTTATTAAAAGGTACTAGCTCGAGACTGAAATTATCGGCACATAAGGCCAGTCATGAGCACAATGACATTTTCCTGCCTTGTTAAAAATTATAAGGAATCGATGAGAATGATTTTCATTTTGAAACTAGAAAAAATAACGAGTGCATTTTTTTCTTCCAGTAAGGTCCCAGTGTTGGGTTTTGTCTATAAAAGATTTGAGTTTAAATCTAAGCTAAGATGAATCATTTATTGGGTTGTTGCTTTTCTTCCTGAGACTCTGTTTCCTTTTCAGTAAAGTGATATCATAATATCTACCTTCACTTGTGAGATTCAAAGGAAGTTGTGTGGTAGACCTGACACATAGCAGGTGCTTATGAAATGTAACTTCCTTCTTCACTATGTAGGGTAAACCTGTTTTCTTTTACTCCCTGAGGCTTTCTGAGAAAAATCACTCTAGTCTGGAATTTTTCAGCTTTGGTGCTATTGACATCAGGGTCAGATAAATTTCTGATACAGGGGCTGTAGGAATCTGCAGGATGTTTATCAGGATCCCTGTCCTCTACCCAAGAGATGCCAGTGGCAACTCCCCAGTTGTGGCAACCAAAAAATGTCTTCAGAAATTGTCCAATGTTTCTGGGAGGTACAAATCACTGCTTATTGAGAATCACTGCCCCAGTGTTTTAATTGATATAGATGGATGGGGAACGTCTCTCTGTCTCTAATACACTTGTGCCATACACCATGGCCAACAGCTGCAACTCTGGCTGAGTGCTTTTAAACCCTGCCTTCCCGGGTCACCTGGGTGGCTCGGTGGTAGAGTGTCTACCATCGGCTCAGATCGTGATCCTGGGGGGTTCCCAGGATCTAGTCCCTCATCAGTCCCTCATCCTCTACAGGGAACCTGCTTCTTCCTCTGTGTCTCTGCCTCTCCCTGTGTCTTTTATGAATAGATAAATAAAGTCTTTAAAAAACGTACAAACAAATCCTGCCTTCCTAAGCTTCACAAAACTACAACACACACTGTGACCCTTTCCTGCATCACTTAGCTCCTAAGAAGTCTTGGATACAACAGTTTGTGTTTTAATTTTTTAATGTGTTTTAAAGATGTATTTATTTTACAGAAAGAGACAGAGACAGAGGGGGAGGGAGAGCAAATGAGCTGGAGGAGGGGCAGAAGGAGAGAGAGAATCTCAAGCAGACTCTCTGCTGAGTGACATGAGGGTGGGGCAGGAGGAGGGAGCTCAATCTCATGACCCAGCCAAATTCAAAAGTCAGGTGCTTAACTGACTGAGCCACCTAGGAGCCTCCATAGTTTGCATGTTAGCATCTTTTTCTTCCAGACAGCTCATAGGATCCATAATCTTCTATGTTGCCATAGGTTCAATATCTGGTTTGCCATGGGTAAATGCTTCACCCACTGAATCACAGTCCCCCCATCTGCATGCACGATATACCCAAATACACTTCTGTTTTGGGTCCCCTTAGCAATCAGGTTTTCCACTGGCACTGCCATGGACCACAGACCACTTGGCTGAAACCGTGGCTTTTTTCATAATTTGGTGTCATCTTAATCTCCCAGGAACCTGGCTCACAGGTCCATATACCCAGTGACTGACCTAGATGCTATATATATATAACACTCTTCAGAAGAGGGGTTGTGTTGCTTGAATAGGATGATGGTGGATTCTCTATGAAATGATGACAATGAAGTGGCACTGAGATTTGAGCTAGACTCTGCTATTCATACTTGTCTTTTACTTCTTGTCTCTATGTCAATTATTATTGTCTGCCATTTTGTACTTTTGCAGAATGTGCACAATCAACAGTTTCTTCATGTATTTAGGTGCCTTAAGGGCATTGAGCAGTCTGTCATGTCGTTGGCAATAAGAGCTCCACCTGCATGCAAGGGCACGCGGCTCTCTGCACAAACCCTAACCACCATTCATTTTTCCTTCCTGACACTACCATGAGTTTCATGCCCAGCTAGGCTGTTGTTTAAAGGGAATAACCACTGAGAAGCACCTCATCTCTAACTCTTTGAAATTATAGATCCACCCTCTACCAGGAACTCCTTATTTTAGTAATTTTAAACCCTATCCATTTTATTGGGTATCCTCATTCACCAAATTCAGTTCAAATAAAACCAAAGTTCTTATCATACTGTATATTGAACTTCTGGACTGACCTGTACCCAGATGAGCCATATCAAATTCTTTTCGCTAGGCTTCTCTAGATTTTTACCTTTGTTTTTTCTCCCGTGACTTATAGTTACTAGTGGTAGCCAAGATTTCTCGAAAAGCAGAATCTCAGGCAGAGGCTTGCATCATATAGCTTATTTTGGGAAGTAATCCCAAGGAACAAGATAGGGCATAAGAAAAATGAATCAAGCAAGGAAGGAAAGAATATTAAAATTTGTTATTGGAATGGTCACTGTTCTGGATTTCTTAGGCTACATTCTTCTGGAAACCTTTGATCCATGTGTCATGTTCCTCAAACTTGTCCACTTGAGGGACAGAAAAAGGTTGTACATACCTGTAGGCTTCAATATCCAATTGGTCAAAATTAGCCCTGTGGACTATTAACTCATTATAATTCCCGGCTTGTACATGTGTCAAAAATGGCTTACCCAGTTGTTACAAAGAACACATGTGACAGCATGAGGTGTTTAGTGCAACAGAGGAAAGTACCTTAAGAGTATCCTCACTTGCAAATTATCATTGAGCCATGGCTGAGATAAAAATTGTAAGTGCAGCAGATATGAGGTAAGATACAAAAACTACCTAACCTGTGCAGTGTCCAAGTTCCTTCAGGTGATGAGGTCATGGAACCCTGAATAAGAGCTGCTTTGTTATCAGTGCTAGGGCTTTCTCATTATCAGCAACAAGAGAGAAGATGAAGTTCTATCTGATAAGCAGTAACTAGTGGAAATGTCTTATACAGATAAAGGCATCCAGAAGAAAGGTAAAGATCTCAAGATGGATTCAAATGGGCATGTATTTATACAAGATCAAAACTGATAATAATACACCCCTTAACCTCACATTGGCTTTTCATTCTTCTCTCAATCTGAGCCTTCTTCCAGTTCAGTCACCAACCCTATTCTATACAGTGACATTATCAAAGAGAAAGGCTTCATCAGATCACCACCATGATCTTCACCCTTGGTCCTGGATTTTCATATAATTTCTAATTTTTGTAGAATCCAGATGTTTTGGTTGGTTTGTTTACATGTCCAGATGTAACCTAGTCTTATTATAGATCCCATGCATGAAGTTGAGCTGAATATTAGTCAATCATTGGGCATCTGAGATTTCAGCTCTTCCCCCTCTGAAGTCTCTAAAGAATGTCAGCATTTAATAAATATTCTGCTTACTTTGTGTTTAAGCCTGTGGAAGGATATTGTCTCAAATGATTTCATATTAAAGTACTCCACTGCCAGTGTTTGCACACATGTGTATGGGAGAAGAATGAAAAGCCAATGCAGAGTCAAGGAGCTTATTATTAGCAATTTGAATCTTATATAAAACATACTGATTTGAAGCCTGTGTGTACACCTGGTGTGTGTGTGTGTGTGTGTGTGTGTGTGTGTACACATGGGCATGTGGTAGAAGGAATGTAGAAGTTACAAGTTACAGGGTGTTATGAATTAAAGGATAAAGGATCTTCTTAGGTTCGGTGTCCCTAGTCACAGAATGTGAAACAAAGATTTTAATGCAAGGGGTGGGGTGGGATTGGGTGATTCCAATTTGGGTGATCCCAGGCAACTCTGGTAGGCAACAGGGGAAATAAGACAGAATAAGAAAGAAGGTTGTCTTATTCCACATCCTCTGGAAAGCAGACATCAAGGCAGGGTTACATGTATAAGCATTTCATTGGGGGAAAATATCTAAGAGAAAATGAGGAAAGACTAGGAGAAGTTTGGAGATTTGTCAGATTTCAATGGAGGTTTGAAGGACAAGGAAGGAAGAAGGTTGGGCAGGAGCACCTTAGACTGCTAAGAAAAATTTGGTGAGACCTGTATAGAGCCTTTGAGTCCTCGGAACTTATCAGAGAAATATAGCACCTGCTCCAGTGTCCCCATCTGTCAGACACTGGCTGAGAGCAGTCCACGAGAAGCGTGGTCTTGGTGCAAATGTGGTATTGGATTTAGGAATGGAACAGCTGGGTCTCTCAGTCAGTTACTTCCCTGAAGTCAGAGATCTGACAGGTGTATTCTCAAAACCATCACAGGAGCCAATTCCAGGTGCAGATGCTCTTAAAGAGTGTGCTACTGACATGGGCATTGGGGCACAATCTTGCTCAGGACCTCTGATGCCGGAGGAGGACAGACTTAGATGTTGTCCTACCTGAGGGCTGAGGAAGCTGAGATACTTATCTCCCAGGTGCCACGTGGAATTACTTGAGGACTGGTCCCAGGAGCATCAACCACCTGGCACCTCCTGCTTGCCCCATGCTCAGCCAGAGAAAGCCCCCAGGCAGAGAAGCACAGATGCTCAAGTGGGAGGCCATTGGCACACATGGAATGGAAACCACCAAGGGGGTATGGCCGAGCACCAACAGAATCCGTTACAGTGAGCTAAGGAAAAAGGAAAGCAAATTCTCCTGAATGCTAATTATTTGTTCTTCAGCTTCTCTAGGTTTCCCAGGATTTGAGGGTAGTCAAGTAGCATTTTCTTACTGTTTATGATTTCCCTCTGAGACTATCATCGCTTTAGGCAAATGTATTCATGTGAAGAATCATTTTTCTCCATGTCTGAGCCTGTAATAAATGTCAACCCTTTTTTGGCAACTGCAGCTAATGCTGCAGACCTACCATTACTGAAATTGAAATTACATATGTTAGGACCCCAGATCAATTTATTTCAAGGGACATCCAAGATCACTCTGGACAGGCAATGAAATCTCTCCACCTCTGTGGCTCTGAGCCTCTTTCTGGAAAATGAAGATGGGATTTTTTTTTTTTTACTTGCTTTTCTTTTTCTTCTCAATTCTTGGATGAGACACATAATGCAAATGAATCGTTAGCCTTATTAATTCCCTTCCAACCTGGCATCCTCTCTAAAATACTTCATAAAACCAGGTACCCAGGAAACGAAGTTTGAGGTCTTTAAAGTTTGTTCAGTGGAGCCTCTAAGCTGTCTAATAAATAGTCCTTACATTTACTTACGAATCATTGGCTGTTGGAGCAGAGAGTAAAGCAACATCACAGGCAAGGCTTCATTTTACAGGCAAGGAAAATGAATGCCAGAGAAGGAAGGACTTCTGCAAAGAGATTCATCAGGTCGGTGGCAGAGCTAAGACCAGAAATAAGGTTGCCTAAAACTCAGTCTAATATTTTTCAGTAGAATTTAATAACTATAAATTGAATAAAAATAAAGTAATAAGAAACGGGACTTACATTTTAAATTCTGGTATAAAGAATTTTTGTGCATTGTCTCATATAAGGAGACCTCTAATCGTATATCATCAGTCATGTAGGAGGCAGTGCAGCAATCTGGTTAAGACCAGAGGGCCTCTGGCATCAGAATGCTTGGACTCAAATTATAGCTCCAGTGTGTATTACCTGTTGGCCCTGAGTGATCTCTCCATGCCATCTTGTTTTCCTTGGTAAGTCATACCACCTATCTCAGTATTGTTAAAAGGATTGCATGAGATTATACAAGCAGCATTCTTAGGTGGTGTCTAGACCACAGGAAATACTGAGTGACTGTGAGGTAGTAAAGTGCCATCTTTACAATAGTTCTTTAGGGTAGGTTTTCTGAATCTCATTGTCCCAACAAGGAAACAGGAACCTATCAAGGTGCCACATTAGCAAGGGGAGCAAGGGGAAGAGCTGCCCTTCAAACTCTGGTGTCTGACCTGCAGCTTTAACGGAGTCACCACCCTGCTTCTCTTTTTAATGGCAGATACTCATGCAACGATGATATGTATCAATCATTTCACTTCAAATGTGTTTCTCATCCCATTTGGCAAATCACATCACTCTTCTCGGAAGCAATGTCTCTGTCACCCTGGGGCTTAGTGATTTTCCTTAACATGCTCAGTGCTGGTCTCATCACATACTCTTCTTCCTTGAATTGTTCATGGTCATGGACCAAGGACAGTATTACTCATTTTTTGGGAAAAAAATCATGTACAAATTTCAACCTGGTGATATGAATCCTTATGAAGAGTATTTAAGACAAATCTTTTTTTTTTTTTTTTGCCTTTTTACATGCTCTATGAAATGGTTGCCTCTACTTTCTCCTCTGCTTCCGGCTTTATAGAGTATAGTTCACTCCTTTGTAAGTCTGTTAATGCCCCTGGATTTTAGACCCTGCCTTTAAAGAGCTCATAACTTAGGAGAAAAATATTGGAAGCATATGCAGATACCTATAATGAGGCAACTAGCAGTTGACTAGGACAAGATATAAACTATAAGATGGAGAATAATAAAGTATAACTTGTAGTATGAGTTTTAAAGATTAGAACTACAATAAGTGGCTGAGTCAGTGAAGTATCTGCCTTCAGCTCAGGTCCTGGGGTCGGGTTCCGAGTCAGGCTCCCTGCTCCACCAGGAGTCTGCTTCTTCCTCTTCCTTCCCCCTCCCCCCTAATCATTCTCTGTTGCTCTCTCTCAAATAAATAAATAAAATCATTAAAAAAAATAAAGATTAGAGCTACAAATTGTAGAATATCACTGCTGTGGCTGAACAAAAATATACAACTGCCCTAAGAACTTGTAACAGAGGGAAATTAAGCTGTAAGACAATATATAAAAGATTGAGCACAGGCATGCATGGTTAACTAAAGCAGAATATGGTTCCTGGAATGGCTAGACATCAGGGCAACATTTTGGAATAGATTAATATACTTAGAAAATGATGTCAATAAAAATGGGGTTGGATGTGCCTGTTAGGATAGAAAGAGAAGAATCAGAGGAGTTTATGTTAGCAGTGTCCAATTAATTGGATATATTGACCCAATTGTTCTTGATCTTGAGATTCTTCTCAGTCCTTGTTTCTATGCTTACCAAAGGGCATTAAGGAGATATTGTTTTGATGATAAAAACTTTGGTTGTTCCCAGTCTCCAACAGCGATTCTTCATGGTTACTTGGAATAATTTCTAGCTGTGATTTGGAGTCCTTTATCTATTGGCTACATAAAAAGAAAAGACTCGGGAAAGATCTGAACAAATATCTCTGGCCCACAAGATGACTATATTTCTTATTGTGCGTTGATAAAGTGATACTTTGATGACATATCAGTTTTGTATTTGTTTACTTAGCGAGTCATTTTTTCAGTGTTTTGTCATTACTGGGTGCCAGTAAAACAGTATCTGGTCCCTTAAGTAGAGTCAGACCCAGTGAACATCTCTCTTAGAAGCCACTTTACCATTACCAGTTTCATGTCTGTCTTCTTGTGACAGGTACCCTTTAAAGGCAAAAATTATTATTTTATGAGTTGCACCAGCATTTCTTTGAGGGAAACAACTAACTGCATCAGGCAAATACCATGATGATCACATCAAGGTTGATGTTGGAGGGATGGTGTGGAAGAAATGAACAGAAATTTCGGATGAAAGGAGGTAAAAGAGGCATGACAGAATGAAGGAACAGAAAGCCAAAGGACCCTCATTAAGATGGAAGAAAGTCGGGATGCCTGGGTGGCTTAGTGATTAAGTGTCTGCCTTCAACCCAGGGTGTGATCCTGGAGTCCCGAGATCGAGTCCCACATCGGGCTCCCTGCATGGATCCTGTTTCTCCCTCTGCCTCGTTCTCTCTCATGAATAAATAGATAAAATCTTAAAGAAAGATGGAAGAAAGTCAAATCCCTGTCTGTCACACATTGCCAGTGTAATTTATATATTCCACTACTACATTACCAGCAACACATTAGAAATTCTGTCAATTTTCTGCACAAGGGGAAGACTCGTGTAGATTTTTTTTGGATAGCTATGTTATTGCAAAGATTGTTGTTACACCTAAGAGAGCTACGTGCCAGGTCTATTCTGACATGTGCCTGAACAGAGACACCATCTACAAGGTGGTCCACAAACTAAATTAATTCAGAGGAGACAGCAACCGAGAATAAGTCATCCTCCCAACCCCCGAATCCCTGAATGTTTGAGAAGGTTGATTTCTCTGTTGCTTTTGAATCTGAAAGCACAGGCCATTTCTATTGATATTTGCATGTCATAGTTATCAACATCACAGGAATTAATAGAAAGGAGGGATCATTTTATATTGGGGCAATCAAAGAACGTTTCATAGATGATGTGGCAGCCAAGGAGGACTTTAAAGCATAAGCTGTATCCTGATGAGCAAAATCAATGTTAAATAGGGGATGTCACCTAGTGGTTAAACAGGTGTTATCTCCTGGTTAAATAGGGGAGATGGGAAGATGAACTATGTAGAAAGGAGGTTCTGAGGGTTTGTGAAAGTAAAAGTTGTGTGGTAGTTGTTGAGCAGAACATCCGGTTGGAGGGATGTATGTGACGTCTGTATCACCCTGTGCACAGGAAGGATGGCTAACCATGCAAGCATGTGAGAATCAGAGGTCCTGGGGCCTTGCCATCTTCTGAGAAGTCATTCACGAGGCATGAAATAGAGCCTGTGATTCACTGGGCAGCTATAAATGCAGAATCCAGGTAGTGCATCTGAAGTCAGGGACAAGGAAAAAGCAAACATGAGTCCCTCTGGGGCTACTTAGAAGTGCCAATGGAAGATGGGCCAATGCTATTGATGCTGCAAACCCTGGCTGCCAGCCCATCTCTGATTTTAGTGACATTCTGATGGACAGATCCGTGTACTCTGACTGCATCCCACTCCAAACAGACATAGTAAGATTCCGTTTTTCTGCTGCAGGCATTTCTTTTTCCCTAAAGAGCTACTTAAGCTCTTTATCTAGAGCAGTGCAAAAAGGTGGGGAAAATAAATACCTTCCAGGAATGCCCCACTATTGAGGAATGGAAATTAGAGGTAGATGCCCCTGCTTTAAGTTTCAGACTTAATGCTGACACTTAATTCTAGTAGGTTGTAAAGAAAGTCCCCATGAGCACTGAGGCCCAGCTGTTCACCAGAGTAGCCTGCTTTATAATGCACCTTCCTCTGCTTGACCCACTTTCCCCATTCCCTCACTCCTGTTTTCAGAATTATTTCCCAAATAAACCTGCTTCCAAATCCTTGTCTAAGACTTTGTAGTATGAAATTTGTCAATTAGAAAATAAGTTGAGAGGACTGGGTGCCTTGGAGATACAGGTAGGTAAAAACTAGAATATTCTTTTTCTTAACTGAGTTATGGCACTTAAGGAAAGAGTTCGCTCTTGTAGAAGTCAGGGGGAATGGGTCTGTATGAATAAGTTGGAACCAGGACGCAAGTGTTCTAGATCCCTAGATTAAGACTTTTGGCATTTAAACCATGGAGAACTACTAAGATTTGGGAGGCCCAGAAGTCACAGGATAAAAGCCAATTTATAGTGGGGAGGTTAGTATGCCTAGAGTAGAGAGATGAATTTAGTTAAGACTCAGGCTACAGACAGAGACCTCTGCTGGATTAATCAAAAACAGATAATGCTTTCCACATTTTTCTGCAGTTTAAATTTTATGTAACTTTTAGATATTTATATTCTATATTTGTATTCTTAGGGAAAATGATAGGTTTTCAGTGTGTATATATTGTATGTGAGTATCCTTGTGATTCTCTTCCTGACACCATGAATTCTCAATAAGCCTTTGACTCTTGGGCCGCAAGATCTAACAGCTAATTTGAGAGGAAAGCATCTGAAAATCTGCTCAGATCTTCCTGGCTCAGTAGAAACCAGGCATACTAGTTATTTGATGAAAGGTGAAGATTGGCCTCTTCTTTGGAGGATTTGCCTTCACAAGGTGAAATTGCATGAAAATGGGAAATGTTTTATTTCAGAATGGCTGAATACAATATCAATATTTATCTTGGAGGTTGTTGGCATCCCATTAAAAAAAGTTCAAGTGCAATTTGGAGAGATGCATTTGGTGGGCTTGCAAGGAAAATCGGCTTTCCATTGAATTCAGAAGGCGGTTTGTAATGAAATTCTAAATTGAGTGAAATTGGTCCAATCTAAAAACCCAGAAAAGAAATTTAAGTCTTTTTAGAAGACCTTAGTCAAGTTTCAAATCAATGGGAGCCGATATATTATCTGAGGCATATAATGAAAACCAAATTTTCACCAGGCTCCAACAGGCCTGTGCCATTAGAATTTTTGAGCTTTAGCAGAACCTGCAAGCAGAGGCACAGAAATAAATAGAATGTCAGGAACAGATGTCACCAAAAATTAGTTTAGAGAATTTTTATTGTCCTCCACTCCCTTTGGCCTGGCCTTCAAAGCCCTCCATGTGTTATCTTCAGCACAGGTTTATGACTTTGTATGAGAGGATTTTAAATGGAATCCTTTTTCTGCTTCTGTTTCTCTCTGAAGCTCTCCAAAACCAAGAACAAAACCAAGGCCAGTGTCAAGTGTTCAGCCATTCCAAAACTGGTTTCTAGTCCCTTAGCTCTCAAGATCTATCTTTGAGGGGCCAACGGAGATCATTTCCTTAAAGATGCTCACCAGTTCCAGAGAAATTCCCTCCTTCATGCTTTTCTCTCAATTCAAGTCAAATGAACAAGGATTTAAAAGAACCTCTTGCAAAACTAAAATCTGAGGGCTACAGTAGATTGATGTGTGATTCATACACTTGAGAAATCTACATGTGACAGGTGATGGCTGTGGTCCAAAGAAGTACAGCACAGCATGAAAGAGACCTGGTTCTAGAAAAAACTAACAATCCTTCCACTCACAGCATGGAGACAAGAAGCACAAATTCCCCAAGTAGGTCCCTAGGAGAGATGGCAAGCTCACCCACTCCTGCTTTCACTCCTGTGTTCCTTGTCCCATTTAGTTGTCTTATTGGAGACACTGTAACATTGATTCAAAGTGGTGACCTATGAAAAGTGGATCTTGTAATCCTGTAATCCTAGGGCCATAGAAAGATGCCTTTGAGGACTTGCAAAAAGCGAATGAAAACCATGACCACATTCAGAACACATGTGTATTACCTATCTATTCTTATCAAAATGAATTGCTTGTGTTTCCAGTATGGAAGAAATTCAAGGCAGTAACTTTCACTAAGTGACCATTTGATCTCCTCAAAGAATGGTACCACTTGGAGACCAAGAGTTGAGCTCTGTTGCTGTCAGGTTGGACTGTGGCAGTGGCAGCAGCTAGATCACTTTTGGTTAATGGGACCTCATGTATATCCTTCATCTTTGCTGTCATGGACTGTTCACTTACACTGTAATTCTGTAAGAAATGAGGAGGCCAAGGAGAGAAGCTGGTTTACACCAACTCGCCAAGGCATTTTTTTCTCTTTGATTGGTTAGGGTCCCTTTTGTGATGAATGAGCACTAGTGGAAATTAACAAATAAATATCTTCTCACTTGATGTCCTTCTTGATATCCTTGCCTACTCACCTTCTCATACCCCACACCTCTTTGTTACTGATCTTCCAGCCTTTCTCCTTCCACACTTCTTCCAGCCAGCCAGGACATTTACCACTGCCCAAGTTCCATATATAAGCTGACTTCAGGGAACTTCCCTTTCAATACAAAGTGGATAATCAAATCTCTCTGTCAATTGGGGGAAATTTCTCTTTCAATCATCTATCAAGGCTATCCATTAGTAGGTTACAGTTAAGGTGAAATCCACTATAAGCTTATATTCACGTACTGAGCCTTCAGGCTTCTGATGACTCATATTTGACATGCACTTCATTTCACTGGGTCACACAGATGCATGCTGCTTTGGGAAGGACATGACCTTAGACAAGACAAGTTCTCAGTTCTCTATAGAAGACTCTGAAGGAAATAGCAGGAGGAGACTCTTTCCTAACCAGATTCTTCAAAACTGGGCAATAAATCCTTCATGAATGTGACCTGGACAGTGTATCTCCATGTCGACCATTGTTTACTCCTTGTATCCTCCAGATGAATTTATCCATGTACATTGAGGAAATGTGTTTCTGTAGGATTCTGGTGGAGCTCTATTCTTGAGGGGAGCTTGTAAGATGAATGATGGAAGGATAAACATTACTCATCCAGCTACAGTTGGTCTCAGGGCTGCAACTGTTATTTATCATCTCTCCACTGCATCATCCTTTCTAAGTTCCCTTTCCTCTTGGCCACTCCTACTCTTGGTCTTGATAGATGGCTTACAGACCCAGACTCGCATCCTTGAGGGACCAGACCCTCTGGTCATGGCGTCTTTTTCAGTTAGAGGTTTCTCTGCTTATCCTTTTACCATCACAATTGGAAAGGGGATACCAAGAGGCACCCAGGTGGGTCACCAGGATTCCACATGGGATCCTCCCTCCTTGCATGAAAGCATGGGCCATTCCAGAAGTTGTATCCTTTACCTGTTGCCTCACACATATTCACAAATATCTGTGCAATAAGTAAAGATCTTCATGTATTTATTAATATGGTGTCTACTTGTAATTCATTCTCATACCCCATTTCCAGGAAGTGAACTAATTATTTATTGCTAAATATATAACTTAGGAGAGTCTTCACTAATTACAGTATAAGAAAAAGCATAATATAAACCATGGCTTGAAAGTTTCCCACTAGTTCCCAAAAGCTATGTTTTCTCATTCCCTTTTAGTTTCAGATCAATTTGTGCAAAAATGTTGCTCAGTCAATTATCTTTACTTGTATCCCATGACTCATTAAAATGAAACTTCTGCTTATAAGACTATCTGAGACTATTTTGCTGAAGTCTTTTAGAATGGCTAGTGTGAGCTACAGCTCTATTCAATTAACCCAAAAAACACTATATAATTACTCTTTTATTATCTCATTGATTAGATCTTGGGATTAAAAACAATAAATAAAATATAATCTCTTCTCTTGTGGAGTGCAGCCTCTGCAAGGGGCTTCAATGGGGGCTATTGTAGAGAATGCAGAAAGTACAGAGAGAATCCTAAGGGGAAAGTTATAAACTAAAGCAGATGAAACTAAGGAGCTGAGTGGTTAAGGAAGGAAGCATTCATAGAGAGTAAGCAAACTGATCTGTAGATGAAGACCAGTGTGAAAAGAATATCCCAGGCAGAGTGATGGTGCAGAGGCTTTTAGAAGGATGTAGCACAGAACTACCAGGGAATACTGAGTTGTTTGATGTTGTGTGTCCAGAAAAACAGCACAGATCATGAAACGTATTCAGTGACACACTGAAAAATCGTGGATTACAGTGACGGACAATAGTCCTTCAAGGTTTTTTTCTTTTAGATATATCATTTTAGTGAAAATATGGGCTATGAATTGGAATGGGAGATTATAGAAGTCAGGAGACACAGAGTGAAAAAAATTGAGTAAAATTGAATACTCATCTGTTGAATTTGTATTATTGTTTCAGGGACTGAAAGCAGAAAGAAGGCACACCTTTCCTTGCTTTGGTTTCCTTGGGGTTCTATAGTTTCAACTGCTCTACCAAGAAAGAGATGAACCAGTCCTGGTCATGGGAGGGTACCAACATGTGCAAAATATCTACTTTGGGAGGCCCTATGCCAGATATTAAATATTTGGTAACACATGTAATTCTTTCACCAATGCATTGAAGAAATATAATTATCTCCATTTGACAGAAGAGGGTAGATTTTTTTGATAAAATGAGGCTAAATTTGGAACGGACCTACATCCATCAGCTGTACACCCGAAACATGCTTCTGCTACATCACAATTGTGTGATTTAGGGCATATTACTTGAAGATGATGATCTTTAAATTTACTTATTTCTAGAATGGGGAACATGCTTTATTCTAGCAGTGATGTTGAACATATGAGAGAAGGTAGATATGAGAGAAGGTAGATAAACTTCTCCCAGTGCCTGCAAATCACTACTCAGTAAGTGGGATATTACATTTCACATTTGATCAGGATGCACAGTGGCGCCATTGACTGTGATGAGGAGACAGGCTGAGGTACAAGAGTGAGAGACATGGCTGAATTTTTAATTTGGGCAGTACTTATTTAACAGGCCCAGGAGATGTTGAACTAAGGGCTGGTGCTGTCATGGTCCACAGCACTTCTTGAGGGTTTTTGTGGAGCGTGGTTTTCAGCACACTGAGAATTCCTTCCCTCAAGAGTCTGGAAGAGGAGTTTCTCCAGCATCATTGGAACTTGTTCCTCTTCAAGCAGGCAGGGTCTTAGAAGTTGTCTATGGGGGCAACCTTCAAACAGTGAGAGGTGAGAGTTGTGGATACAGGTGCCAACCGTCCCAAGCTCTGGTGGGATCATTCTGAGGTTGTTCCATGCATAATTCAGAGTCTTCAATAGGATGAAATGACCATACCAACAATGATGCCCAACTCTTCATTAACACTGCATTCCTTGCCTCATTTTGGCAATTCTTTTGTGCTTCCTATAACCCCCCACCACTACCACCACCACCAAAAGTGATCTGTACCTAAGTTGTGGCTTCAAGATTAATTTAGAGAGAATCCAAACTAGGACATATATCCAAATGAAAATAGCTGTTGGTTTACAACATATACCTAATTGTTAGCTCAGTTCTGGATATATAAGTGGCATGCAGTGAATGATTTCTGAATAACCAAATTGATTAATCTACTGACAATAGATTTTAAAATTAAGTTTAAGTTATAGAGTATAAATGAAAATTGAAAGTTTGGATTTGGATGGGCTTACTACAAAAGAAAATATTGAATAGTAAGAATACTGGGACAGAATTTGGATAAGCATCAACTTTTCACTGTTGTAAAATATACATAACATTTACTGTTATAACCATTTTTAAGTACATAACTCTGGTATTAAATAGATTCACAATGTTGTGCAACCATCACCACCACCCATCTCCAAAACATTTTCATGTTCCCATTACTGAAAACTGAAACTCTGTTCCCATTAAACACTAACTCCCTATTTCTCTCTCCCCAGCCCATGGCAACCTTTTAAACACCAACTTCGATTTATTATTTATTTATTTATTTATTTATTTATTTATTTATTTATTTATATTAAATTTGCCAACATATAGTACATCATTAACTTCAGGTGTAGTTTTCAATAATTCATCAGTTGCATATAACTGTGCTCATCCAGTGCTCATCACATCACGTGTCCTCCTTAAACTTTTAATGATCAGGTGTAGAAAGACTGACCAACTCAATAGAGTGGAAGGTGTTCACAAAAGAATAGCAAATGAAAGCGATTTCTTGAAATTCAGAGGAGATAGTTTTAAGAAAGGAAAAATGGCTCATGCAATTTGATGCTGCATAGAGATCAAGTTTGGTAAGACATAAAATACATCTATTAGATTTGGAGAGGAGATACGTGTGGAGTAGCGAACACAGAACCATGGCTATAGTGGACAAAGGAGAAAATTGGACACAGAGTGAGTCCAGTGAGCCTATCCTGGTCTTCTATCTTATTTACTCCACAAGTAGTTACTGAGTGTCCAAGTTCTATTATACATTGTACTTAAATTGCTGAAATGGTGTAATATCTTTTCACATGAGAGTTCAGGATCCAGAACTCTCTTAGAAATTTTAGCTAATTAACCTAAGTCTGATGCTTTATTATGTACTAGGCTCTATACTAGACTCTATACTAGGTTATATGTTATCCAATTTTTTTAAAATTAGGTATTTCTATCATAATTTTATGGATAAGGGAGAGGGAGATCTGTGAAATTAAGAGAAACTGTAATTTTCCTGTGGCATTTTAATACTATGTGTAGATGGTGCAATCAGAGTGGGTTTAAGGTCTGATGCTCTTGTCACTATTTTGGTAGGTGCATAGCTTAGGAAGTTGTGCTGCCCTGCAAAATCTGGATAATTAGGGATTAGAAAAGGGAAGATTATGGGCTAAGTAAATGTATGGGGTTTAGGCATATTTTGACTCCAAGTGACAAAGCCACACATTTATGTATGACTCGCTGCCCTCTATCAAGAGCATGATTGTTCAAAATGCAATTGGTACCAAGCTCAGGTTTAATTTTCTCTCGAGTACTAATAGCACTAATGTGGGGGTAGTCTCAGGAGTATCCTCCTCTGCGTGGGCTTCTCTGAAGCCCATATCTCCCCTTGGGCAAGGGAGTTCCCATTGCCTCTGCCTCTATAAGTGAGTTTAAACATTTTCCATTGCAGTTTACAGAAACTGAATTCAGATTGACTAAAACTAAACTTAATTTCATTTAGATTAAAATTGACTCCTTCATTAAACAGAAAAGTCAAGAGATTGACTAAATTAAAACATGACTTCATAAAAACATTCCAACAGCATCTTTGGAACTTGGTCTTCCTTTGCTAGCTCAACTCCTGTTTCCAAGATATTGCTTTCATTCTTATGTGGAGTCGCTCCATGTGGTGCCAAGAGGGCTCCCTACAGATCAAAGCTTGCATTCGATCACACTCAATAACTGTAGAGGCAAGATTTCACTTTTCTCTTAGTCACAGTCCAAATGCCAGAACTGGCCATGAAAGTCCTTGCTTAGGTCATCTGCACATCAAGGGGATAAGGCTCTGGGGGAGTCTTGCCTGGACCAAAGGTATCAAGAGTGGAGGGGATGGGGTGGGGTAGATCTCCAAAGAAAGTGTGAGAAAGAGGATTGGAGGCTTTAAAGACAGAACCTTAGATGCGTTTTCAGAGCATTCATCACAACATATTTCAATTTTCTCTCTCCTTCACTTAAATCAAGCTTCGCATGTTACATTGGTGTATCTCTTCATCAAGCATCTATCTATCCAACATATATCAATTGGGCATCTAATGTATAATAGGAGCTATACTAAATCCTTAGGACACAGTGATGAATAAGTTAAACAAACAGGTTCTCTAGATTCATACAACTTATAGTCTTTTACAGACATAGACATGGTAAATGAGTGATAAATTTTGTGAAAGCAGAAATACAAGGTTCTAAGGATTTCTAAAAGCCTAGAATTGGAGAGCTTTAAACTAGTCCAGGAGGTCAGGAAGGCTCTCTCAAGTAAGGAATAGATGCAGATATACTTATAGATAATAGATATAGATAGATCTTAATAGATGATCCCTGAATGAGAAAATAGATACTTTAGGCATTATTTTAAATGGTTATAGTAATATCCTATGATGTGAGTAATATCATTTTGCAAAAGACCTCCACACTGTATATAGAGTTCTCATACACTATGCATATATGCATGCACACCCACACATACCCACCCCCGCACAACCCAAGTATTTATCTACCATCCCTTACATATGTGTTTTGGGGAAATGTAAAAGATCAATGAGACAAGAGTATACCCAGCAGGTCAGACTGGGTCTTGATGAGACTAGAAAAGTGAGCAGGGATCATCTCATGAAGGATCATGTTGCTTAGCTAATGATTTGAAATACCAGGAGCCCTTGGAAGGCTTAAATTAGCAGACTAGAGCTTCACCCTTTGGAGAGGTCATCTGGCTACAACGTAGAGAATGTATTGTAGCAGAGTGCATATTAGGAGTGGAAACAATGAAATTGATTAGTCTCTCAATAGACTCCCTGTAATGAATGAATAAATAGCCACTTTAACTATATCATCCTCTTTGGGTTATAAAAAACTAACATATTCAGTTACTTAGGGTTTTTACTTTGTGATACACCTTCACATTTATCTGCTCACTTTCTTTAGGTGGGTATTGTGAAGAAACAGAGCCTAAGTGGTTTATCAAAGCCAAAAGACCAGTAATGCCTAGGTCCCTGACTTTCTCATCTAGGATCCAAGGAGACCTGGGCATGAGATCTGTCATTTGCCCTCATCTTTGTATGGAGGAGTCAGCAGCTTGAAAGAACAGAGTGTGGGACTCCCTCCACCATTGATTTGCAGTGCAGCCTTCGTAAATTGTGTCCCTAGATTTTTTTTGCCCCCGCTCACGTGTAAAAGGGGGTGCTAATAAAATTTTCTGTCTTTCACTCAGCAGGATAATCATGCTAATCAGATGAGAAACTGTGTGTGCGGTGCTTTGTGAGTTTACTCATTCATTAAAATTTATTAAGTGCCTATTATACACCAGGAACTAAACCACATATTGGGGACATACATCCAAATGATACATAATCTCTTACTTTGGTTAACAAAAGAAAGGAAAACAATAATTAAGATACAGTGCATCAGTTGTTACAAAGGTTATGCAAAGGATGCTATGGTAGGGCCCATGTGGAGGAGTCCTTAGGCCACTTGAGGTGAGGCCTGATCAGAAAGAAATGCCTAAAGGAAGGAATACTCAAAATTAATTTTGAATGCAGCACTCCAAGTGTTTAGTTATTAGTTGGAATTTTCAGTTATTCTTGTTATTATGAATTGATGTTAAAATATGTACTATTAATTTTCTTGTTATTAACAACATGATAGGGAACTATGAAAGAGCCTGTTTAGATTATTTTAGCACATAGATATGGTGGAACTTCCTGGGAATGAGTCTTCCTTCTCCTACACAGATGGCTCCCAGCAAGAGGGCAAATTTCTTTCCAGTGGGAACCACAGTGCAGCAGCTGGCAATTCTGATACTTGCATAACTGTCAATTTTTACCCCAAATCTGTTTCCTCTGTGTACATGCTATAAATCACCTGGATTTTATTAGGAAGGTATTATGCTTCTTAACAAGGTAACACCTTCAGGAGGTGAGACTGCCTGTGCCACGAGTAAATGACATTTTTTTAAAAAAAATTAGATGCTACTGTGGTGGGATCGAATAGATTGAAATATAGGGCAGCAAGCTCTTTCTTTTATAAACAAAACCTTGTTTTTTATGACTCTTCCACTTGTATCTGAGCACTGAGAGATTCTAAACTTGAAATCATTGAATGTATAATATAAGTGATATATTCTACTTCAAAGAAAAGTTTAAATATGTTTTCTTGCCCTCCTGTCCTCTTCTGCCTTTCTTTTCTTCCCTTTTTCTCTTCTTTTCCTTTCCTTCCTTCCATTCTCTCTCTCTTTTTTTCATGCTAGAGCTTATAACTATGTGGACAAATTAGGGAAAAACTTGGATTAAAAGAAACTATTGGAATATGACGAAATGAACAAAAAATACTTTTAGAATTTAATTGCACACTGAATTTAAAGCTAGGGGGCTTACCTAAAGACTCCATCAAAACAGTGTTAGAACTAATAAACATATTCATTAAAACCAAAGGATACCAAATCAATATACAAAAATCAGTTTCATTTCTATACACCAATAATAAACTATCAGAGAGAGAAATTAAGAAATCAATTCCATTTACAATTGCAACAAATGAATAAAACCTGTGAGTAAATTTAACCAAGGAATTAAAGATCTATACGTTGAAAGCTATAGATATTGTTGAAATACATTGGAGAAGACACAAATAAATGGAAAGATATTCCATGCTCAAGGATTGGAAGAATTAATATTGTTTAAATGCGCATACTACCCACAGCAATCTACAGATTCAGATCTATCCCTGTCAAAATTCAAATGGCATTTTCCCCCTAGAAATAGAACAAGCCACCCTAAAATTTGTATGAAACCATAAAAGACCCCAAAGAGTCTAAGCAATCTTGAAAAAGAGGAACACTTTCTGACTTCAAAGTGTATTACATAGCTATAATAACCAAAACAGTGTGGTATTGGGATTAAAAACAGATACATCCATCAATGGAACAGAATTAAGAGCCCAGAAATAAACCCAAGCATATATAACCCATTAATTTACAACAAAGGAACCAAGAATAAACAATGAGGATAGGCTAGCATCTTTAATAAATGCTGTTGGGAAAACTGGACAGTCACATGTAAAACAATGAAACTTGATCACTATCTTACACCACCCACAAAAATTAACTCAAAATGGATTGAAGACTAGAATATAAGACCTGAAACCACAAAACTCTTAAAACATAGGGATAAAATACTTAAAATTGGTCTTGGCAATTATCTTTTTTTCAATTTAACACCAACATCAAAGACAACAAAGCAAAAATAAAGAAATGTGACTACATCAAACTCAAAAAGCTTCTGTACAGCAAAGAAAACCATCAACAAAGTAAAAAGACAACCTACAGAATAGAAAAAGATATTTTCAATTTGCATATCAGATAAGAATATATAAAGAACTCAGAAATAGCAAAAGAAATCAAATGATCCCATTAAAAAATGGGCAGAGGAATGGAGTAGACATTTCTCCAAAGAAGACTTTCAAATGGCCAACAGGTACATGAAAAGATGCTCAGTGTCACTCATCATCAGGGAAATGCAAATCAAAACCACAATGAGATACCACCTCACAATTGGTAGAACAGCTATCCACAAAAGCAAAGAGATAAGAAGCATCAGTGAGGATGCAGAGAAAGGGGGAACACGTATGTGCTGTTAGTGGGACACCATAGAAATCAACATTGAGTCACTCAAAAAATTTAAAAATAGAACTACCATATGATCCAGCAACCCCACTTCTGGGTATATGGCCAAAGGAAACAAAAGCTGGGTATCAAAGATACATTTGCACTCCCACATTCATTGCAAGCCTACATGTGGAAATGACCTAAGTGTCCATCAATGGATGATTGAGTAAATAAGATGTGAAATGTATATTACACACACACACACACACACACACACACACACGGAGGAATATTATTCAGCTATTAGAAAGAAAGAAATTCTACCATTTGCCACAACATGGTTGGATCTTAAAGGCATTAATCTAAGTGAACTAAGCTGGACAGAGAAAGAGAGATACTGTGCGGCATCACTTACATATGGAACCTTAAAAAAAAAAAAAGTTGAATTCCAGAAATAGAGTAGAAAAGTGGTTTCCAATGGCAGAGGTTGGAGAAAATAGGGAGAAATTGGATAAAGGGTATATATATTTTCAGCTGTAAGATGAACAAAGTCTAAATATTTAATATATCACATGGTGATATAGTTGATAATACTATACTGTATAATTAAAATTAAAATTTGCTAAGAAAGTAGAATTTAAATGTTGTCACAAAAGAAGAAAGAAAGAAAGAAAGAAAGAAAGAAAGAAAGAAAGAAAGAAAAGAGGGATCCCTGGGTGGCGCAGCGGTTTAGCACCTGCCTTTGGCCCAGGGTGCGATCCTGGAGACCTGGGATCGAATCCCACATCGGGCTCCCGGTGCATGGAGCCTGCTTCTCCCTCTGCCTATGTCTCTGCCTCTCTCTCTCTCTCTCTCAATGTGTGACTCTCATAAATAAATTAAAATTTAAATAAATAAATAAATAAATAAATAAATAAATAAAAGAAAGCAGATTTGTGAGGTGGTGAATGTGTTAATTAACTATATGCCAAGGAAAATCCTTTCACAAGGTATATGGATATAAAATCACCATGATGCACACTTTAAATATCTTACAATTTTATATGCCAATTATGCTTCTATAAAGCTGAAATTTAAAAAAAAAAAGTTAAAGGGTTTCAGAATGAGGGAGATGGTGAGAAAATTGCTGTAGATTAATTTGCTTTAATTTTACTTATTTATTTTTTTAGAGCAGGGTCAGGGAGGGGCAGAGGCAGGGAGAGAGAGGGAGAGCATCTCAAGCAGACTCTCCACTAATCACAGAGCCCAGCGTAGGGATCAATCTCATGACCCTGAGATCACGATCTGAGCTGAAATCACTGGTTGGACACTTAACCAACTGAGCCACCCAGGAGCCCCTGTGCGCGCTCTCTCTCTCTCTCTCACTCTTTTTAATGCTAAAATGACAACCATGATGATAATTATGAAGGTTATGATTATTAAAACAACTAAAATTTTATAAGGTTTTATATATAATAAAGCAGTGATAGAGAAACAAGAATGTGGGATGTGTCTATAACAACACTGTTATTCTTTGAATGTCCCTTTCTAATATCTCAATATAAAACAATTTTCACTCACCTCAGTTCTTTAGATAACTCTAGAAAGAATGAACTGCTAGAGACTGAGCATTCTGTTATTTATTACTACCTTTAGAAAACATGTTTAGCCAAGTCTAAGAGCATCTTCCTTTCTAAATAAAAATATATTAAATATTTAATCCCTCATGAATATGTGCTTCTCAAACAGCATGTGTTTTATAATTTGAATTTAGTAAAAGCCATCTTCCCTCAAATAGTTATACCACGGTGACTATAGAAATTGCTTTAATATTATACACAGTTGTATGCTTTAAATTATAACAAAATCCAAAGGATGGGCAGTAGCAAAATATTACTTGGGGTAGATATTAGTTAGAGTAGGCATCTACACAAAAATCACAAAGTCACTATTGAAAATCAGGCTCAGAAAGCTAGTAGTCTAAATTAAAATTTTAGACCTATAAACTGCAAAAAGAGGTATGGAGTGAATCTCAGCTATCAGAATTACTAAGAAGATAGAAAATATTCTCAAGAGTGTAAAGAAGCACATGTCTTTTTATTTCAATAATGCAAAACAAAGTAAATAAAATAACTCTGGTTTATGTCCAACTTTAGGGATAAACCTTTGACAAAATGGAAGATAGAATAATGTTTAGAGAACAAAAAAAATGTCATACATTTATATAATGCAAAGGTCAATGAGCAGTTGGAAGAAGATGGGAGGCAAGAAAAGAGTGTGGTCACGTTTTTTATGTAAATAAAGAAGGGAAGCCCCAAAGACAACATAAAATTGATGACTTTGTAAAGAAGTGGAGAGAAGTAGCTATAAAAATGGCAAAGGAAAAAAAATGGCAAAGGAATATAAAGGAAAAAAATAGCTAAATTCTCACCAATTATGGCCAAAGCCAACAAATAAAATCTTAAAAAAAAAAAAAAAAAAAAAAAAAGGCAGTCGTGATATTATAGAAGTGCCCCTAGAGGACAAAATAAAAAATATTTAAAAAGGAAACTAGAAAGGAGAAGTCAGAATAAAGAGGATAAGGGGGAAGTGGGAGACCGGATACAGTGTGGAAGCATCTAGAGAAAAAGACATGGTTGGCTCTTGGGGGAGGAAACATGAGTGAGCTATTACTCAGTTATCCCTGGAGGAGTTGGAAGAAAGTCATGTCTTGTTTGTTTATTTTTTCCTTGCATTGAGAGAGACTCAAGTGCTTTACATCCTTTATGGAATGAACCACTATAAGAAGAGATGATAAAGGTATGGGAGAGAGAATGGAATCAGTATTGGAGGAAGACTATAATCGGTTTACACATCTCCAAGATGGGGAGGGGTTAGAAGCCAATGCTCCTGAAGAGGGTTCATTTTCACAGGGCAGAAGAGGACTCTACACTGAGGCTGGGAAGAGAGAGACAAGGGGGTGGGGGGCGTGTGCAGATGCTAGCAGTGCCATCAACTCTCTTCTCTCTCAGTAGTATTTTTTTTTAATATTATTTATTTGAGAGAATGAGAATAAGAAGGAGGGGCAGAGGAAGAGAGAGAATCCTAAGCAAACTCCCCGCTGAGCACAGAGCCGGATGGGGAGCCTGATCTCTACACATAACCTGAGCCAACTTCAAGAGTCAGATGCTTCCCTGACTGAGGCACCTCAGCCAGCCTCTCAGTAACATTTTGTAACCTAAACCAGAATCTCATTGGCATTTAGCACGGCTGAAGGAAACTGAGTCCATTTGGACAACGTGACCATGACAGTGTCTCCCTTTACAAAGAGTCAGATCCAGCCAGGCTTTTGCTTTTGCATATTTCTCTTATCTGGGTTTTTATGACTGATTACAAATTCTTTATCTGCTTACTAGCTAAGTACCTACTCCCCTCTTGACTCTTTTCCCTTGAGGTTATATTGCCCCTGGGACATACCATCAAGCCAATGCATCTGAAGTCTTTGGAATCAATCTACCCACAGTACTGTGTTTAAAAAACAAAACAAAACAACAACAACAACAACAACAAAAACCCCACAAACCTGCCGGGGGTGCCTGGGTGGCTCAGTCCGTTAAACAGCTGTTTTCAGCTGAGGTCATAATCCAGCTGGGATCCTGGGATTGAGTCCCACATCAAGCTCCCAGTTCAGCGGGGAGTCTGCAGCTCCCTCCTCCTTCCCCCCTCTCCCTGCTTCTGCTATCTCTCTCTCTCTCCCCTTCTCTCTCTCAAATAAATAAAATCTTTTTTTTTTTTTTTAATGCCAAAAGGGATGCTTTATTCTGTGCCTGTGTCAGGATGCAGTTTTAGAGTGAAGGAAAATCAGCTCTGGGAGAGCCTCCGGGGAACCTCGATGTCTGACAGAAAAAGGGAACTTCAGTTTCATCCTATCTCCTATGTTTAGGACTTCAGCTTTTATTATGTTACTGCTACCCAATCTGGAAAAGGAGAGAAAAATAAACCCACGCCATTCTGGAAATAAGTGATGTCATTTCAATTTTACAAGAAAGGGAGAGCAAGGTGGCAGAGGGGAAGGAAACTATCTGCTGGAAGAAGAGGATGATTAAGGTTCAGAATTAAGGTTCAGTTAGCAAAATCCTCCTACAGCAGAGGTTGAAATGGCAAGGCAGGGAAGGCACAATTTGGGCTGTACACAAGCACATGGCCAGCGTCAGGAAGCCAACACTCAGCTCACTGTATCTGTGTCTCCTGTCTAGTCTCACTGCGTGAATCAAACATAAGCAAATGGGGGGCACCTGGGTGACTTGGTGGTTGAGCATCTGCCTTTGGCTCAGGTCATGATCCCGGGGTTCTGGGATCAAGTCCAGCATCAGGCTAAGTCTCTGCCTCTCTCTCTCTCTCTCTCTCTCTCTCTCTCTCTGTATCTCTTATGAATAAATAAATAAATTCTTAAAAACAAAAACCCAAAAGTTAGCAAATGGTTGCTGGGAGGTCAAAATCTCAATACAGCCGTGAACCTCAGGTACTTGAGAAGGCAGTGCGTTACCCCAGTGGTTAGTCCATAGTCACAAAGGCAACAAGCAAAGACAAGTTTCTCTTCTCTGGAGGGGTGAACACAGAGCTGCAAAAGGAGAGTAATTGCTACATTAATAAATAAAAGGGAAAGAAATTGAAGGATTTTTCTTTAAAACTGATGTGTGGGATTTTCTTTGTTGCTGCAGACTGTATTATTTCTGGGTCCAAGTGATAGTGAACTCCTTTGAGCTTATCTCTGGATTGAAGGCAGGGTAGAGTGGTAAGGTCAGTTCCAGGGACTACAGGCAAATTTCCTCATCTGCAATATGGGATAATGCATCTTTTTATAGACAGTGTGAGGGTCCATGGAGCTAAGCGAAGGTCTTGGTATAGAGAGGACATTTACAAAGACACTTCTTCCTTTCATAAACCATGACAAAGCATTTACAGTTTTGCTACTTCACTAGAAAAATTTAGGAAATGAAAGGTGAATATGAGAAAAAGATTGGGAAGAAAATAACTTGGGGAGATTAGAAAAACCAATGTAAGTAATTCTAATTTTTTTTATGTCTTTGATAAGAGTGTGTTTTTTGTTGTTTGTTTTGTTTTGTGTTTGTTTTTTAATATATCAAGGATTCTGAAAATAGAGATGCGGTTGCTATTTCCTGAAATGTCAATCTTCATGTTTAGTTGCTCCTAGCTTCTAAATCCCCCCAAATTTATGACCATTTCTTTGAATTTTCCCTTCATTTCCTGCATACCTTTGAGAGCTGTTTACTGGCTTGTGACCTTGAGAAGTTCTTCAGAGTAGTCTTTAGAAAAAGCTTGCACTGGGTGCCTTGTGTTGCCTGTCTTAGTCCCACTCTTCTTCCTCCTCCTCTCAAGAACCCCTCAGATCAGTAACACTACTCGAATTTTACAAAAGAGGAAGCTTGACCTTGGGAGTAGATTTTGGAGGTACCTTGCCTGGCTTTTAATCTCAGTCCCCTATTTACTATCTGTGTGATTTTGAGCACACTGCTTGACCTCTCTGTACCTCTGATTTCTCATCTGTAAAGTGAGAATATCTGTATTCATTTCATATGATTATTGTAAAGCTGAAAAGGGAACATGTTTGTTAAGTACTTATCACAGTGACCTTACACTATGGGATTTAGAATAAATATTATTGTTATTGTTATTGAAGAGTTAAGTAAAGCACATCAAGTAAGCAGCAGTGCATCCTGTAAAAGGCAAGCCGGCCTGTCTCCAGAATTAGGAGCTCTCCACCATTAGGCTGTACACATATTTTGTGTTGTGTCGTTTTATGAATTCAATCGAACCAGTCTTTGGAAGGAAATTATTCAGCTTAATGATGATCAGAAAATTCATTTGATAAGTTTAGAGGTGTCAGAATATTGTAAATATTTTATTCTTCCTATATGTGAAGTTGAAGGTGGATATATATGATTTGCAAATAAAATAAAATAAAAATGCAAACATAGTGATTTAACATGAGTGTCTCAAATAATGAAAATTACAAAAAAAAAAAAGTGTCCTTCCTTGCAAGGGTAATGAACGATTTACAAGGAAGTCAATACAATCTGCAGCTCATTAAAATCTTAGCAATAAGTTCCCTGTGGTAAAAAGGAACTTATTAGGGCTTGAACCCAACATAGGTGAGGTGTGATGATGGACAGATCCAGGAGGTGTTGTGTTGGGGAGAAGGGAGCATTTAAAGGTAAAAGGAAACATTTAAAGGTAAAAAGAAAGCTACCTCTTTCTGTGCTTCTGAATGGAAGATGAAAGAGTCCTTTCGGAGCAGAGACTGGCCAACATCCCCTTGTAAAGGCAGATGCTTCAAGGATGTCCTACTTGGCACAGGGATTACAGAATGGACTCATGCTTATCTGAATTTTTTGGAACCAAGAGTTTTCAGACATTTGAGAACCTAGATGAATGTCTTGCTGATACTGGAATACTTCCTTCTTATCTTGCTATTCTCCTCTCCTTACTCTTTCTAAGGATTCAGAGTCTGACCTTGAGTCCCAAGGCTGTTTAATCATGTGATACTAGGAAAATCACTTCACTTTAATGGGAAGGGAAGGGCAAAATGGGAGCCCAGAGGAAAAGCAAGTTTCTCTTTCTCTCTGACAATATCATAAAGAGGATCATTTCCCTAAGGTTCTTGACAGCTGTGTAGGAGCTTGTTTAAGAGAAGGAGACAAAGGAATTATAAATGAAAAGGAATAATAACCTGTGGGAGTGTGGCTGCAGAAAATAGGCAGGCTCACAGCACATGGGTTCATTATCCTTCTTTGAAAGGTAGGGGCCCAGTGGTGCTTGGTTCTTGGGAATTTGGAGGTTTTCAGATTTTTGAAAGATAGTAGGAAACAAATTTTTTATATTACATGATACACTTGGTTGCTCTGGATAATGCCACATAATCAAACCAGTATTTCAGCAATAAAACAGATGCTTATTTCTACAAAGTGGGGTAAAAAAAAAAAAAAGACTATAATTAGCTTTTTAACAGTTCAATTGGTTGAATTCATCTAAATTTAACTGTTCTCTTGTTAAGAGTTTTTCCTATAAGCAGTGCTTCCTCAGGTCATATCCTTTGTGTCATAATTAAATTACTCTCTTACCTTTGGGCATTGGCCTCTCCCCAACTCCCTGCATTGCTCTACAATTTTCCTTAAGAACTTGGAAAGCAAATACCAAATTATGTGGTAGAGAGTAAGTGGACAAGCACATGCACCAGGAATTAACATACATATGGGTTCTCAAAATGTAACTGTTGCATTTTTTGTGACCCAGAGACTGTGTGGTGTAGTGTCCAGCTAACAATTTCCTTTAAAGTCTAGCATTCAATGGGAGTTCTTTGTCCCTTCTGGACACCACCCCACCCGCTTCATACACAAGCCTGGTTACCAGGTGCCTGGTTTTTTTGTAACCATCTAAGTGATAAATATGCCTGATTTATATAAGGAGAGTTAGAACATTTTGAAACTTTTGCATTGTTTCATTTCATGGATTAGAACAAGAAAGGATAGGTTTAGAGTTTTTGTACTGAAAAATGTGGGTTCACATTACTAGACTATCACAGTAGTTCTCCAACTAGTATGTTTTTCAGGATCATCTAGAGATCCTCATTTCCAGAGTTTCTGGTGCAGAAGTTCTGGGGAGGCTCCTGAGAATTTGCCTTTCTAGCAAGTTCCCAGGAAATACTGATGCTGCTGAGAACCACCAGGTTGCAGCATCCTGAGAGGCTGGTCAGCCAGTGGGGCAGTGAAGGAAACCAAGACACATAGCTGCTGGGTTCACCAAAGGACAGGACAAGGGATACATCGGAACATCCATCAGATAATAGGATAAGGGAGCAAAGCAACTGAGAAAATCAGAAATGTGCCTTGGATGATTCAAAATCACAAGATTAGAAGCAGATGGCTTTAGCATAAGGGGACAACAAGGCTCTTGAGGGTGCTGTACATGGGAGGAGGCAGAAAAGGTACCACTGAAGCATCATTATGACTTCTGGATGATGGCATTATGGGGAGGCAACAAGAAAAAGGATGAAGAGATTAAACTCCAACACCAAACAGCCCTTGGTTCAAATCCAGGGTTTCCAAATTACCCAAGTGGTTTGAGTTTTTGTAAATGAGCTAATCTCTCTGATACTCAGTTGCTTTATCTGTAAAATAAGTGCAACTGCACTAGCCTCAAAGACATTAAATAAACTATGCTGGACACCTAGCACCTTGTTATTAAAGAAATAAAGTATCAAAATACCTATATTGGCCATAATCAGAGAGTCAGCTAATGATCATCAGAAATCTGGAGTCCCAGATCACATTTGATCTGTGTTTGTATCCAAATAGAATTTACAGTGATTAGCTTAAGGTGATGAATTTGAAGGATAGGAATGAATTATAAACTGCAAAGGAGCCAAAATCCCTCACCCTCAATTACTGGGGACAATGAGAAATGGTTGAACCAGAACAAAAAGTTATCACTAACTTTATGACCTAACAGCCTAGAAAAATGTTTAAGAATATATCATGATCAAAGATCTATTCCCGCACTCTAGACTATGTGATTCCAAAGATAACAAAAGCAACAACAAGAATAATAATAACAATAATAAGAATGGATATTTATTGAATTCTTTCTAAACTTTGATGTGTGTGCATGGTGTATGCATTTGTTGGCCTTCCATGGAACTTTATTATCACAATTACAGTTCACTTTGGGAGAAACTGAGATGGAGACAAGTCATGATCCATGTAAGTAAAGCTCCACGAGCACGAACATCAACGTTCTGGAGCCAACCCTTGATTCTCCTGTACCATGTCCTGTTGATGTTTGTTCACCAGTATCTCTTGCTTCATTCACCAGCTTTGTAGGGATTCCAGTCCTTGTTGACTGGTTCACAACCCGGTTGACTGGTTCACAACCCCGTCACCAGGTTCCCTGACCTTTCCATTTGTTCAGGGCATATTGCTTTTTTCTAAATTCATTCTTGATAAGGAACCTCTGAGGACCAACTCTGCACAACCAAATGTTGTCATCCTTGTCTCTATTCCATATCCAATCATGGAAGGTGTGAAGCAGTACAGTATCACTCAGCCTTCTGGAGGGAGTCAAGGTGATCACTAACTTCCTGGCTCAGAGGACTAACTTTCAGAGCAGGAATTACCTGCCAATATTCTATCATTAATCCAGGTTGCAAAGGGAACACTAGCCCAGGTCACAGACATAGACTGACTGCCTTGCTTTAAGAGAGAGGAAAGTGGACAACCAAACATTCTGGATAGTAATCACCTCCTAATTCAATCTCTGACTTTCTGGCTGATGTAGTTCCTCATTATTTCTCTGGTTATGGCCTTTTGCCTCTCGATCTCCTGCTCTCACCACCACCCCCAGCTTCAGAAGTCGCTCTACACTCTGTCTCTCGAATCCCAGTGAGAATGAGTAATGCTCCAGTATAGAAAATCAGCAAACGGGAGGATTCAGTAACTAAGACATACTGTTCTAAGGAGACCAAGTTGACAGAGTTTGTTTCCTTAAGCTAAAAAGCTTCAAGAGATAATTAGCACCCTGTATTGAAACAGAATGCTCATAACTATTTCTAGAGATTATCATGCTGGTGAAGTGGCTTGAACTTCCAACTTAAATTCAGTTTAAAATTTATTGTTTTATGACTTACAGCAACACAGAGATGTTGTCGAACAAACAACGATATTCTCAAGTGCATTTTTTTTATAGATGGAGAAGGAAATTCTCCCCCATTTATGGTACCCAACTCCCTCTGCTTTCAGAGCCTCTAAAGGCCTCCCTTTATCGATGAGCTTATACTACTACACTGAAGTAATCTATTTATAACTGCTTCCCCAGTGATCTATGAGCAAACGGGACCCCATCTTATTCATAGTCTTTAGCATCTGTCTCAGTTCCTGGCGTATAAAATGTGTAGGGGCACCTGAGTGGCTCAGTTAGTTAAGTGTCTGACTTCAGCTGAGGTCATGAACTCAGCCCCACATCAGGCTCCCTGCTCAGCAGGGAGTCTGCTTCTTCCTCTCCCTCTACTCCTCCTCTCACTCATATCTCTCTCTCAAATAAAAATAAACTCTTTAAAAAAATAAAATGTGTCTAAATAATGTTTGTCAAATTGAACTCAACAGAAGTAGGATGAGGGTGTTGAGAGAAGGGGTTCTTTTCAGATTAAAAACATTGTGAATGCTCGTGGGAATCCAGCTGTCACTGAGCCTTGAATGCTAAGCAGGTGTATACCCACCACATACCTCTAAGGCCTAGGATTACTGACTCCAGTAATATCTGATATAATGCTCAAATATCAGTTACCCAGGGTCTGGCTAATGGGTCTGTACATTCTCTGTGGTTAAAATAGAGATTCCAGAAAGTATGAGAGGGTCATTATTAGCTAACTTCTCATTTCTCTTCTTCATAACTTCAACACACAATCCCTCCTATCCTGCATCACCCATCTCCATATGCTACTTTAAATCAAGTAACTAAGGCTGGGACTGGTGTGCAGTAATTAACAGATTGGGGGGGAGGTCCTTGGATTTTTCAGAAAATTAGGATTTTAGGGGGAAGAAGTTGACATTTTAGCTGATCAGGATGAAGTCAAAGGGAGGCACAGAAGCATTCATTGACTGGGGTTTCTCCGTATGTTTCCTCTTCTGTAGGCTTTGTGAGCATAGATGGCAAGCATGACTTTTGAAGGTCCTTATGTAGAAAAGAGAGGATAAGACAATCATACCCACAGTGGGTGAGCAAGAAGAGCTCTCAAAGATTAGATCAGGTGTGGTGCCAGCTTCGTCATCCCAGCAGTATCCCCTGCTGCCATAATTTTGGGTTATCCATGTCTGGGTTCCCTTTCATTCCTTTGTTATCTGAGTCAACTATCACTTTCAGTACAAACTCAAACTTTCATGAACCTTGATGGCCAAGGCAGACTTCTAACATGCAAATTAGATACCTGGGAGATCATTTTCTCTTCTGCTTTTGAAAAATGTATCTCATCTTTTCTTTTTGTCAAAGACGATAAATTAAGGACAAACTCAAAACTGTCAGCTCTGATCCAAATTTTTTCTTGACCCCCTGATGAGACTAAATTCAAAACCAATTAGCGGTTTCATGACTTTCACCTTTGATGGATGGCAGTAGTTGCCTTTCTCCCCCCAGGAGTAAAATAAGAAGCAGAGAGCTGAAAGGGATAAAATAGCTTTTGGATCAGAAATCCTCAGAGTCTACCAGTTTCAGTGATTACCTAGGGCAAAGTTGTAGCATTGTTCTTGTTGAGAATGGCCTTGGTGAGCAAGCCCCTCCTAGCTCCTATCATAAGGACAAGAAAGCAGTTTCAGAGGTAGGTGACTTGCTCCAAATCACAGATGCAGTGAGGGCAGAACTACGGATGAAATAGAAATTTTGGAATTCTCCACCCTCCATCGCTGAGTTTCTTTTTCATCAGAAGCCCTGATCCTTGGTGGATAACGTGCAAAACTTCTTTGACGCCATGGAAAAGTGTTGACTTTTGGGTCTCAAAGTTGTGAATATTTATGCTAAGTCACCGAGAAGTCCTTCTTTCCAAGACCCACTATTGTCTCTTTTGTTTTGGAAGACTCAGTTGACTACAGCAAACTCTTTCCCCAAAGGTACTTCTCCCACATTCTATGGAAGGAGGTCACCAGCAGCATTTACTGAGGAAATGTTCTGAATCACCATTCTATTAATATTGTTGTTGGCCTTTGCTAATCTATGAATTCATAGCTTTCACTTTTGATGGATGACAGTAGATCAATCCGTAGACACTTTCTCTCTGCCTGCCTGGGATTCCCTTGATATTCCTGTTCTTTAGGCTCCAGCTTTCTCCATTAGGACTTCCTAAATATATCCATTCCCTAGATCCTGTAACTCCAGTGGCTGTGGTTTATTGTTATTAGTGGAACACCCCAGGTAAGATGATACCTAAGATGTTGATTTTTGGTGCAGGGGGAACTGCAGGCTCAGCAGTGGACAGAGTTACCATACTCCAACATCATGTTTCAATTATGCTGATCCCAGAAATAATAATGACATTGACCAGTCATTGATCATTTACTTAGAGGATATGCTGTATTAGATCCTGTGGTGAGCACTTATTATATATCATTATTTAACACTGTAGCAGCAGGACTTGGAGACCTTCAAAAACAGGGAGCTTACTTGACCAAAGGCCCTACCTGCTGTGCTCTGAGGTCTATTGTCATATTTCCATGAAGGCAACTCTTCCTGAGACCACACTCTCATCCAGTGGCTGAGTATGGCAGGGATACAAAGACAAGCCCACTTTTGAAGACATGGCTCTCAATTGATGGCTGACTTTGATTGGAGGACTCCCTGACAATGGCCTTACTGAACATCCCTGAGACTGTCTGGTGATCTAGGATGCTTCCAACAACCTTCCTTGCCTTTTGCCTCCACTAAAACTGAGGTTGCTCCCATTCAATCCCCAGTGTCTCCAGCTACTATTTTTCTATTGGAGTTTCTACCTATTAAATCCTTGGACATTTATTCTAGTCATGACATCTGCATCTTGGGGGATCCAGACTAATAGAAACTCTTACAATGGCTCTGTGAGGAGGCTTCTATTTTCCTCATATTTGGATTAAAAAAAAAGCCCCCAGAATTTCCTGAGAAATGATTACTAAAGAGAAACAAATTTGTGACTGAAACCCAGGTCTGGCTGATTGCAGACCCTTCATTTTAATGACACTCTGTGTTTTCTTATCACACCCAGAGGTGACCATCCCTCCAAAATAAGCAGAAGAGCACTCACTAGGTGGGCTCAAAGTCAACTAGATAGAGCTGAAGAGAATGTCTATAAATTAGATGACAAATCAGAGAAAATTATCCAGAATGAAGCACAATGTGATAAAGATGTAGATTGAGAGACATGACATATAGCTGCTAGAAGTTGCAAAAAGAAAAGAAAAAAAATAGAAAGAATGGGGGTGGAGAGGAATTTGAAGGAAGAATGGATATTTTAAAATGAGTTCTTAGAAATTGTCCCAATTTGGTAACTTGGCTAAACTGAGATAGCTCAGATTCACACGTAGGTCTTCTGAGTGTTTAGCCCAGCTCTGTTTTAACAGCATGCTGGCTGCCAACTGGCGCTTCAAGTCATTTTCACAAGTGCAGTAACTAAGTCTTGTTTTCCCTCTTGGATATTTCATCAATTTGGTTTTTAAACTCAGATCCTGGAACTTGTTTGTTTGTTTTTATGTTTCTTTCTAAAATCCATGTTATATTCTATTCATTTTTATATACTATTGATACTTTTTTTCTATACCAATCTGTCATTGAATTGAACATACTTGGGATACTGGGCTTCTTTCCATCTTTAGATCATCTACAAATGGATTGGCTCAATATCCTGTAACAAGACTTAAAAAGTCACTGAGAACATGTCAATTATCAATCAGTGACTTTGTATTTTTCAATTCTTCTGCTCCCCAAACTGTGCTAGTCACTTTGAAGCAGTACAAGAGAATTATATTATATAGCACCTATCTGCAAAGTTTGCTATGTTGGGTCTATGAAAAGGCAAAACAATAGTTCAAATAATCTAGCAAATAAATCAATTTAAGAAATAAATAAGTCCTGTTTTTATATTGGTAAAAAAAAGGACTATTGGTTTTCATAAATATTACATGGGCACAAAACTCAAAACTTGTTGTTTGAAAGTTCAGTAGAGGAACTTTCTAATTTATTTCATCTGATTATTTTTCAAATCAAATATGCATATTATCAATACATTTTTTATTTTTAAAAATTGAAATATACTTCACATGCCATGAAACTTATTCTTTTAAAGTGTACAATTCAGTAATTTTCAAAGTATTCACACACCATCACCATTTTCACCAATCACAAAAGAAAGCCATACTCATCAGCATCACTGCCCATTCTCCCATTCCCCTACCTTTCAGCAACCAATCCTTTTCAAGGTTCATACTGGTAAAATTTTAATTGTAAATTTTTTTCTATTAATTTTTGTCATAGAAAAATAGGCATGTTTCCAAGTCTAAACATTGTTATATATATATATATATATATATATATATATATATATATATATATATTTCCCTTGATTTCAAGTCTAAATAAGTAGCAGACCAATACACAAATCCAAATTAATGGAGGTTACAGTTATCGACTTTTATTGCAGAAAACTAATTTCTCCCCTTCCACTTCAGTTCAACTTTTATCAACAGTTTGGAGAAGAAAGAGGAAAGAAATCACTGATGATAATTGAATGAATATTTCCATGAAATTAATAGAGCTGGCCATATCTCCCATTTTGCTGTAGGTTTCAGGAAGCTCAAATTACAATTTGATGTATATTCAGCAATCAATTAAGGCATCATAACATTTTTAAATATTTTTAATATTTTTAAATTCTTTATCTTTCCCTGACATTGAATACATTATTATCATCATTATTCTTGTTGTTATGACAAAATTATCTGCTTTCTGATTTTCCTGTATATTTTACTTTTTATTCCATTATACAGATTTATTATACTTTGAATCCTGAGGTTGGGTATAAAAAATTTCTAGTAAAAATAGTTATTGAGAGGTGAATTTGGACTATAAAAGGAAATAATATGGTTAAGTGTGTTGTTGAAAGTTATTTCCTTTTAATAATTTTATTTTTCTTACCTGAAGTACCCTATTGAGTTTTTGGTGAATATGGCTAATGAGAGATGGAAACCTTTAGAAGAAAAACTGAAAAGAGCAATTTCTTTAGAATTGTCACCACATTCTATTCATTTCTTATCCTCCAGATCTGTCATTTTCTCAGACCACAGGAAGTGATCAGTCAATATTTGTATATGGTATGGTATCAGATTTCAACTTGCGGTCTGGAATGAAACTGTATACACTTCAGAGATTTTTTTCCTTCTTTTTTTTTTTTCTTTTAATAGTACTTTTTAAAAACCTGATTATCATCTTTGCTAACTATAGTGTCTTTTAGAATTAATTGACAGCCTGTCTGTGCTAAGAGTTTCAATGATTCTTAGTGGGGTCCATTTTGCACTTTTTTGGTAGTCAAAACTGGGGGAGGTACTACTGGCATCTAGAAGCCAGGAATGATGTTAAACATCCTTTGATGTTTAAAAGCCCCCATAATAAATAACTATCTGGCTCAAAATGTCAATAATGTTGAAGTTAACAAATTCTAGGCTAAAGACTTTAGATAATTTGTTAGGCATAGTCTGAAAATGTCTGTCATACTTTTGCTTGGTTCACTTGCTCTGGGGTAAGCCAGGTCCATGAGAGTACTCAAAGAGTCCGATGGGTAGTCTGCCTACCTTGGGAGGAACTGACATCTCTTGTCAACAGCCAACATGTACTGCCTGCCATATGAAGGCACCATCGTAGAAGAGGATCATCCAATCCAATCAAGGCTTCAGATGACAAGTCTGGATAATACCTTGAATGTTACCTAAGGAGAGATTTATTAAGCTGGAGAGACTCAATTAAATCACTCCCAAATGCCCCCCCCACACACACACACTGTGTAGTATAATAAATGTATTGTTATCTCAGTCTTCCACATTTTGTAGTAACCTGTTGTGCAGCAATTAGTAGCAAATATCTTGCTTCAATGGCATATTTCCAGCTTCCTCACAGTTTATTCACCATCTCTGGGAGGTGACAATTCTTTAAATTTCTTTCTGAATCATGACACAAAGAATCTACATAATATTTTTTGTATAATCAGAAGGATATCAAAGAGTGGTAGAAAGAATGGAGTTTCCTCTCATGACAGTAATGTAATCATTTCAGAGAACTGAGTCCATTGTTTTCTTCAAAAGTATCTGAAATGTTGGATGATTAGATTATCAGCTAACTCAATCAACCTATATCATGGAGAAAACCTATTTTAAAGAAGAGATCAAACTTTGTTATACCACCAAAAAGTAACTCTTTACCTTATCCCTTGTGGATTTGTCTGTTCTGAACAGAGTGCCAAACTTGTAGATATTTCATTACCTCAAAAACTTTATTACTGCAAAGGCATCCTTGTTCTCATAGAACTTCAGTTGTTTATAAAAAGTGTTTCTGCTTCTTCTCCTTTATCTCAACCAGTAAGTATTTTAATTCAGGTGACTAGTTCTTATTTTAACCACATCCAAATGAACCCTCTGGGATATGGCACATTGTTAACATTTCTGGTATAACTTATTATTTAATTAACAACCAACACATTGTTGATAATTCTAATATATTGAGGTCAAGATGAGGAGATGATAATGGCAATTTGATGAAATTTGGGTAATAATAAAATGAGAATTGTTTAAACATCGGCAAGCCAGTTTAAAAACCATAAAAAATAAAGACTTATGAGGAAATGACTGTTTTGCATGAGCCACGAAGGACAGCTGTCTGAAAAATAAAAGAAAGTGTCAACCATAAAACATGACCAAAGAATTTGACATAAAGGTAATTTGTTCAGAATTCCCTTAGACATTTTACAATTAAGATAATGCCATTCAAAACTCCCCAAATTGGAATACTGAAAAGCCCTGCTGAATTGCTGGTAAGATATGGAGGCTGTCAGATTTCAGCTTCATGTGTGTGACGTTGATCTGGACGTTATTTAAGTTAATCTGACTCTTTATTCAAGTATTTCTTTCTTCTAGTAACTGGTTCCCTGAATGATACAAACAATACTTTTTTATTTTTTCGTACTGTATTGTTGAACGAATAGAAGGCCCTTAACTAATAGAAAGAGGCACAGAAAGAGGGAAAAGGATGTCATCAAGTAAGATGTAAAATGCCCAGCTTAACAATTAATCTTGAGAGTAGTTCTGTCACTAATTTATCAAACACTCACAGAACACTTACAGTTTTAGAATCCAAGTAACAAAGAGAATTTTCTATAGCTCTAGTCTTGAGTAGCTAACAGTTAGAGGTAATAGAAAAATAAATGGAAAATCATGGTAATAATGATAATAATTATGGTATTAATTTTTAAAATAAAGGCTTCAGAAAAAATTTTACGGAAAGACAAGGTACCAAACACCTTCACTGGGAAAACAGGATTGAACCACTTGATTGTGGGGAATTCCTGTGGGTTGCCAGGCATCAGGACACTGGAGGACATTAGAGGAGCAGTATCTGAAAGACAGAACACTACGTACAAGGCTGATTCTTTTAGGTATAACAGCATAAATGTCATAAGTTGTTTTATTTTTCTTATTTTTTTCTCTCCTTCTGTAAGAGAATTTACAGCTCGATGTGTTGTCATGTGACTTCTGACGCCAGTCTGCAGTATATAGAGATGGCTGCCCATCACTGAGGTCAAGATTGACCCTATGACTTGCTGTGGGCAGTAGAAGGAAAAAGATAGTGACCTTGTCCCATTGCAACGGAAGCTGTAAGATTTCTGTATGGTTTGAATGTTATTTGCTTTCTTTATATCATAAGGTTAAGTCAAGGGCTCATTCTTAAAGCTGAGTTGTGAAGTGAATGGAGGCTCTGAGGAGCCACAGCAACCTGCAGCTGCTGACATGTAAAACAGGAAAGAAATAAACCTTTGTTGTTGGAGGCTATTGAAATATAGGATTGTGGGTTTATTATCACGGTACTACCTAATGAAAGCAGTAATCAGAATGATTAGCTTACATTGCCAATGGCCATGATCACTCTAAGAATATAATTACATACACTGTAACCATCATTGTGAGTGTGTAAACACACACACACACACACACACACACACACACACACCTCTTTCAAAGTAATGTGCAGTAAAAGCAAACCACATTTCTTGAATACTTCATACAGATCTCTCACCGGGATCTCCCACTCACCTGCTCTTACCATTCACAGACTGTGCTGTCCCACATCAATTGTTTCTGTTATTTATTAAGCAACATGACATAATAATAGGAAATTCATTGATTTAAACATTTTTAATACAAGTATAATTGATATACAATTTTATATTAATTCCAAGTATACGACCTAGTGATTTGACAGTTACACACAGCATATAGTTATCATCACTATGATACGTATGGTCATCATACAGAGTTATTACAGTATTATTGATTGTATCCCATATGCTGCACTTCTCATATTGATTTTAAACTTAATTTCAATCTCGTATTCTCAATTTCAATATACTTATGAATTAGATTATAGTGACATTTCTTTTAGATTATTTTAGGTTGATAACTACACTTGATAACTGTGAGCCTATCAAATTAAGAACAATAGTTGGAATATGCTGTGTCATCTAGAGAAGGATGAGCTGAAGGTATCTGAGAGATTGATCCTACTGGCTCATGATGGTCTATCAGATTCATGGAACAGGACAGGGTAGGAGTCCAGGAGGAAGTTGGCTCCAACAAGGAAGATCTCACATAAAGATCTTTATGATTTAGACAGTTTGAATTTCTTCACTGTTTCCAGTAAAAATAAACACATGTTCCCTGGACAGTTCATTGTATATCTACTAATGTTTATCCACATTGTGTATTTCATGAGTAAATGGCAACAGCCCTCCTGTGAGTCTGTTGAGTGTCCAAAGCTGATTGAAGCAAGAGGAGAGAGCCTCAAGTTGTGACATGATATGACAGACCACATGGGGGTATTCATGGCATTCCTAGAGTATTTGGCATGTAGGATAGATTCTTTTCCTTCTCTTTTAATTCCTATATAATAACATTCACCCTTTTAAAGTGCAACCATAACCATAATCTAATTCTGGAAACCTCTTGTTGCTCTGAAAAGAAACTATGTAGCCAGTAGTAGTCAACACCACATTCCTTCCTCTCCCAACTCCTGGTAACAACCAATCTACTTTTCACCACTAAGGATTTGCCTATTCTGGACATTGTATGTGAGTGGAGTCATGCCAGATGTGACCTTTTATGTCTGACTTCCTTTAGCATAAGGGCTTCATCATTCATCAATGTTGTTGCATGCACCAGTTCTTTATTCTTTCTTATAATGGAATAATATTCCATTTTATGTATTTTGAAAATATTTTCTTTATCTATTATTCAGTTGATAAACACTAGGATTGTTCCACTTTTTGGATATTATAAATGATTCTGTTATGTGTCTGTTTATAAGTTTCAGTATGGATATATATTTTCATTTATTTTGGACATATACCTAAGAGTGCAATTGCTTTGTCAGGTAGTAACTCTATGCATAAAATTTTGAGGAAATGCCAAACTGTTTGCCAAAGTAGCTGCACAATTTTTCATTCCAAAAGTCTTTGCAAATTTTATTCCAAATTCTTTATGTCCTCTTCTATACTTTTTATAGGCCATCTTGTTGATCATGGTATTTCAAGTGTGTGTGAAATGGTATCTCATTTTGGTTTTTATTTAAATTTCTGTAGTGAATAAGGATGTTAAGCATCCTTTCATGTGGTTCTCGGGCATTTGTATATCTTCTTTGGAGAAATGTCTGTTCAAATATTTGCCTCTCTTTAATTGGGCAATTTGTCTTTTTATTCTTGAGTTGTAAATGTTCTTTATATATTCTGGACATTAGATACTCATTAAATATATGATTTTCACATGTATTCATCAATTTTGTTTGTTGTCCCTTTTCTTTCTTGATGTTACCCTTTGAAGCTCATAAGATTTTCATTTTTTTTACAGCCAAATGTATTTAGTATTGTTTTCTTTTTGTTTTTGATGCTTTTGGTGTCACATTTAAAAATACTCTTTATAACCCAAGGTCACAAAGCCTTACTCCCATATTTTCCTGAAGAATTTTGTAGTTTTAGTTCTTACCTTCAGGTCTTTGACACATTTTGAGTCAATTTTTGTGTTCACAGTGAAGTGAAGGCCCAAATTCATTCCTTTGTGTATGGATATCCAGACATAAAGCATTATCTGTTGAAAAAGTATTATTTCTCTTAGTGAATTGTCTTGGAATATTTATAAAAAGTCAATTGACCCTAAATGTATGGGCTAAGTAGGAACTCTCAATTCTATTCGACTGGTCTATAAACCTATTTTTATGCCAGTACCACACAGTCTTGATTGTTATAGCTTTGTAATAATAAGTTTTGAAGTCGCCAATATGAATCCTGCAACTTTATTTTCATTTTAAAGATTGGGCAATTTTGGTTCTCTTGCATTTACATATAAATTTTAGGATCAAGTTGCCAGTTTTTGTTAAGAGGGCAGCTGGAATTTTGACAGGGATTGTGCTGAATCTGTAGATCAATTTAAAAAATAGTGTCCTCTTAATATTAAGTATTCTAATTCATGCATATGGATGTTGTTTCACATCTATTTAAACCTTCCCTAATTTTTCTTTTTTCTTTTTCTTTTTTTAAAGATTTTATTTATTTATTCATAAGAGACGCACAGAGAGAGAGAGAGAGAGAGAGAGAGAGAGGCAGAGGGAGAAGCAGGCTCCATGCAGGGAGCTTAATATGGGACTCGATCCCAAGGTCTCCAGGATCACGCCCTGGGCTGAAGGCAGCGCTAAACCATTGAGCCACCCAGGCTGCACCCTAATTTTTCATAATGATATTTTGCAGTTTTCAGTGTACAGGTTTTTGTACTTTTCATATTATACTCATTTTTAAGTATCTTATTCACTTTGATGCTATTGTAAATGATATTTAAATTTTAAATTTAGATTATTTATTGCTAGCATATAGAAATAGAACTGATTTTTATATCAATAGTTTCGACATTGCTAAATTTGTTTTTAGCACTGATGGTTATTTTGCAAATTCCTTAGGCCTATAAAAGACTACAGCTTCTGAGAATAAAAATAGTTTTCCTTTTCAATTTGGATGTTTTGTTTTATTTTTTCCTTGCATAATTGTTTCCTAGATCTTCCAGGACAATGTAGAATAGAAGTGATGGGAGCAGAAATCATTGTCTTGGTCTTCATGGTGGGGAAATACCTCAGTCTTTTACTGTTAAATCTGATGTTAACTGTGGATTTTTCATAGATTTCCCTTATCAGGTTAAGGAAGTTTCTTTTCATTCCTGGTTTACTGAGCATTTTTATCGCAAATGGATATTGGATTTTGCCAAATGCTCATTCTGTGAGTATTTATGACATGATTGTGTTAGTTTTGTCCACTTTTCTATTAATATGGTCAGTTACATGGACTGATTTTCATACATGGAACCCAGCTTACATTTCTGACATAAATCCCACTTGGTCATGATGTATGTTCCTCTACCTGTGTTGGTAGGTTAGGTTTCCTGCTAATTTTTTTTAGAATGTTTGTGTCTACATTTATTAGGACTATTAGTCTGTAGTTTCCTTTTATGTGAGATGTTTGTCTCATCTTGGTATTAGAGTAGTACTGACTTCACAGAAGAAGTTGGAAAATCTCACCTCTTCTATATTTTGAAGGAATTAGTAAATGATTGATGTGAACTCTTCTTTAAATACTAGGTAGATTTTACCAGTGAAGCCATCTGATCCTGGGCTTTTCTGGTAGAAAGCTTTTTGATGAATAACTGACTCTTTTTGCTTATAATAGTGTATATTTTGATTTTCTGTTGATTCTTGAGGGGTTTTTGTTTTATTAGGAATACATGTTTTTTGCTTTACTGCTGATTTGTTGGCATGCGAATGTTTATGGTGTTCCATGTGTTGAACAAGTGTTACCTGTTTGCCATAAGGAGCAATAATCGCAGGATACCAAGACAGTGCATGGTTTGCAGATGTCAGGATCACCACGGAAGACATGACTCATACCCTGGATGGAACACATAAAGCAGAGACAGCAAGGTCAGCAGTGATAATGAGAAACTGTTCCCTTGGGCAATGGGTCCCATCTTGCAAGCTGATGCAAGAAGATCACATGAACCTCTCTTGTGCTGCAGGCAAAGAACCTCTTTCCCTCTCACTGAAAATAGATGTAGCAGTGGGGTTGGCCAGGTGCCAAATAACACATAGGCTTTGAGTAGAACAAAGCAGTCTACATCAAGTCCAGAATGGGCAAAGATATGCTCAGACCTGTCAATAAACACAACAGGGACGTGAGGGTTCCTTATATCCATGTAAGGCGTTGTTCTAGGTCTGAGGCTCAGTCTATGCAGTTATGCAAGGGCCAAATGAGTCGCACATGACTGCTTTTCACAAACCTTCCTATCCTGTCTCTTTCTGTAAGGGTGCTAATAGTGCATCATCTTTCATTCCTGATTTCATTAGTCTTTCTTTTTTTTTCTTAATTGGTATAACTAACTTGTCAATTTTTAAATCTCTCCAAGGAATAAAATCTTGGGTTTGTTATTTTCTGCTGTTTTTCTATTCTTTATTGTGTTTTCATTCTAATCATTGTTATTTCCTTCTTTTTGATTGCTTTGAGTTTAGTTCATTCTCATTTTTCTAGTTTCTTAAGATGGAATGTGGATACTAATGTGGATAATTTCATGACTAAACATTGCTTTCTTTTTCTCTTTATTCCTTTTTTTTTTTTTTTTTTTTTTTTGAGAGAGAGAGAGAGAGTGCAGGCAAGTGAGGGGAGAGGCACAGGGAGAGAGAGATAGAGAGAGAGAGAGAATCTTAAGCAAGCTCCACAATCAGCATGGAGCCCAATGTGGGAATCAATCGCAAGACTCTGAGGTCATGATATGAGCCAAACCATGTGTTGGATGCTTAACTGACTGAGTTGCCCTGGTGCCCCTGGGCCAAACATTTCTATGTTGAAATCCCATCACCACCTGCCTCAGATATTACTGTATTTGGAGAGGCCTTAAAGAGGTAATTAAGTTATGATGAGGTAATCAGGGTAAGCCCCAATCCAGTATGACTAATGTCTCTGTAAGAAGAAGGAATTTGGAAACACACAGGTCCATAGAGAAGACCATGTGAAGCCACAGAGAGAAGGTGGGCATCTCCCAGCAAGGGGAGAGGACTCAGAGGGAAACAACCATGTAAAGAACTTGATCTTGAACTTCTAGCCTCCAGAATTGTTGAGAAAATAACTTTTTGTTGTTTGAGTCACCTGGGCATGTTTATTAGAAAACTAATATAGGTATTTTTTTATTTATTATTTTAAATATAGTCAAAATTACCTATAAATTTCCATCTAAACTCTGTTTTCATTATAGCCCATGAGTTTCTATATGTTGTGTTGCCCTTTTCATCATCTAAATGCATTTTCAAATTTACTTTGTGATTTCTTTTTTGACCCATTGGCTATGTAGGAGTGAATTGCTTAATTTCCACTTTCTTTGTGAATTTCCTAAATTTCCATCTGTTACATATTTCTAACTTCATACCATTTTAGTAGAAGAATATATTGTATATGATGTTAATCCTCTTATTTTCTTATGGCTAATATAGGGTGTATTCTGGAGAAAATTTCATGTGTTCTTTTCAGAACTTTCATTGTATCACGTTGGCTTCTGTCCTTCATCTTTCTGTTGTTGTTAAGAAATCAATTGTTAGGCTAACTGTGGAACCCTCATGCATAAGTATTTCTCTCTTGCTGCTTTGAAAGTTTTCTCTGATTTTGATTCCTCTAATTATGATGTGTCTAAGTGTGGATTTCTTTTTTTTTAAAGATTTTATTTATTTATTCATGAGAGACACTGAGAGGGAGGCAGAGACATAGGCAGAGGGAGAAGCAGGCTTCCCATGGAAAGCCTGTTGCGGAACTTGATCCCAGCACCCAGAGATTGCAACCTGAGCTGAAGCAAGGCCCTCAACCACTGAGCCACCCAGGTATCCCTAAGTGTGGATTTCTGAGTTGAATTTCATTTCCCTTTGTGAGTGTATAGGTTTTCATTAGATGTAGAAAGTGGACTTGATTTCTTCACATATTCCTAGTTTCTCTTTCTCCTTTTCATGCCCTATGAGACTCCAGGATTTCTTTATGTGAGTGTGATGTGCTTGGTGAGGTCCCACAAGTTTCTGTGTCTTTCTGTTCTCTTCATTCTTTTCCCTTTCTGTTCTTCAGACAGTATAATCTCCATACAACATTGTCACATGCATGAATCCTTTCTTTCACTGGCTGCAATATGCTGTGGACCCTCCTCTGGTGATTCTTTCATTTTAGTTCTGTGTTTTCAACTCTAGGACTTCTGTTTCATTCTCTTTTTCTCTAATTCTTCTTCTTCTTTACTTTGGTGAAACATCTATCTCATACTTTCTTCTAGTTCTTTAGACAAAGTTACATGTGGTCTTGGAAAGTATTTAAAATAGCCTTATTTCAAGTCTGTCTGGTGAATACAATGCCTGGACCTCCTCGGGTATAGTTTCTATGGACCAATTTTTTTTTTCCTTGTGTACGGGCTATATTCTATTGCTTTCTTCATACATCACAATTGTTTTTGTTAAACAAATAGGCAGTTAAAATAATTTAAGATGGCAGTTCTGTAAGTCAGACCCTCTTCTCACTAAGATTTGTTGTTGCTATTTTTTGTTCTTTTTGTTTGTTTAGTGATTTTTTTCTGAACTAATTCTTTGATTTTCTTAATTTTAATTTTTTAAAGAATTTTATTTATTTATTTGACAGAGAGAGCCCACAGACGGGAGTGGCAGGCAGAGGGAGAGGGAGAAACAGACTCCCCATTGAACAAGAACTCTGATGTAGGACTCCAACCCAGGACTCTGGTATTGTGACCTGAGCCTTAGCTGCTTAATCAGCGGAATCACCTAGGCACCCCAAATTAATTCTTTAAAGTCTGTATTCTTTGTCATGTGTGACCACTGAAATTTCTTTTTTATTAACTGAATAGTCAGTTGTGATTATACAGAGTTTCCTTAGATACTTGCAACCAGGGAGTCTCCCAGTCTTTGTCAAGGGGCTCTGTATTCATGTTTGTGCATACCTTGAACACTCACAGAGACGACTGATGGACAGTTGACACATTTGCCCTCTGATTCACTTCCTACTTGTGCAGAGCCTCAAACTTAGGCAAGGATGAGAGCTGGAACCTTTTCAGATGAGCATGTGGAAATCTCTGGGCATGAATACAGACCTACACATACACATGGCATTTCCAGAATATGTCAAAACTCTTCAGGGCCCCATGCCTATCTCATTCACCAGTCTTTCCTTTTAAGCTTTTCAGCTAGTTTATTGTTTGCCTCAACTGTTATCCACCACCTTAGGAAGCTGTGAAGTTAAACATAGGAACACTTCCTTAGGAAGTTATACAATTTCCTGTGATTGTTTTTGACAACCCCCAGAGAAAAATTTTTTTTCATACTGGGTAAGCGCTGAGTTAGGTCAAATAAAGATGTTTCATGTGGGGACTTCAAGGAAACACTAGACAGGTGAAATAATGTCAATACCCTGAGAATGAGGTTTGAAGGAACTCCAGTCCCCATCTACCACCATGATAGCGAATTGTTGATTTTTAAGGTCATTATAGAACTGGACTGCAGGAAATGGGACAAGGTCATGTTAGGACATTGGCAGTCTGATTGCTCATACCAAGAATCAGCCATTTTTCTTGAATAAACAATCTTGAATTCTTGAAAGCTTTTGGGAAATTTCCAGAGTCCTGAAAAATTTGATTATGACAATTTATTCCAGTTTTGTGTTGTCTTTACAAAGGAGTGAATTTTGGAAATCTGCCATTTTCACTGATGTCATTCAGAAATCATTTTTCCTCCACTCAGCATCATATATCCTCTTTACAATTAAATTTTTTTGGTAACTGTTGATGAACACTAAAAATTATTTTCTTTTTTTTTTTTACTTTTTAAAAAGATGTATTTATTTATTTTGAGAGAGAGAGAACAAAAGGGAGGGGCAGGGAATGTGGGAGAGAGAGAATCTCAAGCAGATTCCATGCTCAGCATGGAGCCCAATGCGGGGCTTGATCTCATGACCCTGAGATCATAACCTGAGCTGAAACAAGAATCAGACACTTAACCAACTGTGCCCAGGTGCTCCTCTTTTTTCACTTTTAAAACAAATTATTGCCAATTTGAAAATAATGCATTTCAATTGTAGATATATTATTCATTCACATTCAGCAAAATAATTTTCTGTATGTGCTAAACTGGATTTACCAAGTAAAAATATTACAATTCACATTGTTTCACTATTTTCTTTTTTTTAAGATTTTATTTATTTACTTGGGAGATACAGAGATAGAGACAGAGACAATGAGAGAGAACAGGAGTAGAGAGGAGAAGGAGGAACAGACTCCCCATGGAGCAGGGAGCCTGATGCAGGGCTTGATCCCAGGACTCCCGGATCATGACCTGAGCTGAAGGCAAACACTCAACCGAGTGAGCCACCCAGCCGCCCCTTTTGTATTGAAGTACAAATACATTGAAGTATTCCAAATGTTCATGTAGAATGATAGGATTGAAGTGACTCAAGTGGAGTTTCTGCAATTTTATAATCAGTGTGCTATTGTCGTTTATTCAGAATGTACCTTTTTGTGCAGAGTTACAAAGTACCAAAGACTTTGGAGATCCAAAATCTTCCACGTGAGCTTGAACTATTCTGTACCCTTGTGAACCTACTTTTGTACTTATTCTCAAATAGAATACATTTACCTAAGTGTATGTGGCAAGGGGTTAATGGTATTAATTGGCCTTATCCAAATTAACTTCTATGAAGAATATCATGTTTATTGAAGGATAAATGTCAAATGCATAGCAGCTCAAATCTTACATATATGCTATAAAAACTCAGTAATAACTGCAGAAATTCTTTGCACTAACATTGTTCAGAATGTACAACCTTATTGTCTGAATGTAGGGTGGACTGCTTCCACCATCTTGCCCTGGTGTGTCACAATGATACACATTTTCTTTTCCCTCCTATGAGCGTAATATAGACATGGTGTCTGTCACCTGAACCTTTACCCCTGCTCTTGTCTCTGCACATTCTCTTCATCATAATCTTTGTCCAATTCCTACTAGCCTTTCATGTTTCTGCTAAAGTATCACATACTCAGAGAAGTGTTCTTGATCTCCTTCACCTCTATCCCACATCTGTTGAGGCACCTGTGTTCTAATACCAAACCTCTTGTCTATATACCTGTATTCCAGGATTTACCATGCTGTATTGTAATTGTCTGTGTGCTTGTCTCTCTTCAGCAGGCAGAAAGTAAATCTTACTCAGTTTTATTACCAACAACTACTGGTGCTTGTCACATATCAGTAATGCAATAATTATTTTTGGAAGAAAGGATGAGAAAATGACCACTGTTTCTCACTGAAACAATTTTATAGCAGTACAAAGTGGAAGGGTTTGTGTAGTTGATGTAGCCAAGTATTGGTGGCCAGCATACAAAACCAATTTCTACTCTTTCATTATGTATTTATTCCCTAAGGGTGACTTCATCATTCAAAGGCATTTCTCAAAGTGTGGGCAATAACTCCCTTAAGGAAATACTTCTTCATAAAATGTGTAAGATGCATGAAACTTTTATAACTCTGGTGGCAGTAGGCAGAGTGTCACACTAGAAATATAAGGAGATTATTCAAAGATGGGGCATTAACTGGAATACAGTTTGAATTATCTAAGGCTGATGGCATGAATAGCTTTATAGACTTAAAATAAACCAAAAGTAATACATTGTATGACTATGAGTATATATTATTGTATTCTAAAATGCTGTTACATTAAAATACTTATAAAATTTTATTCAGATCATCAAAAATTTGTTAGATACTAGAAATGTAAATATGAAAAATTTATGATACACCTATAATTTCACTGTTAAATTTTCCTTATTTTCATCTCAATTTTCCCTGTTTTTTTTTTAAATTTTTTATTTATTTATGATAGTCACAGAGAGAGAGAGAGAGAGGCAGAGACACAGGCGGAGGGAGAAGCAGGCTCCATGCACCGGGAGCCTGATGTGGGATTCGATCCCGGGTCTCCAGGATCACGCCCTGGGCCAAAGGCAGGCGCCAAACCGCTGCGCCACCCAGGGATCCCTCAATTTTCCCTGTTTTTATAACCAGATATTATATGTATATTTTAATTTAAATATGTATTTGTATTTATAGTTTGTTTGATAAAATGTATACCATATTATATACATTATTTTGCTTCCCACTACCACATTATTTGAATTTGTCTAGAATACTTAATATTCTTGAAAAATATTATTTGACAGTTATCATTAGCTTGGTATAATATAAAATACTCAGTATTTCCTCTTTTGCAAGTTATGTTTTTTTTTCTTTCTTTTAATTTTACTAATACATGCAAGTAAAAAATATTTATCATTTTAGGGTAAGTTTCATATATATGATTTTTTAAATAGTAAATTATTTAAATGGTATTTAGTTTTGAAGCTTATTTAAAATATTTTATTACTCTTGGGAAGTAGTCTATTGCTAGCAAGAGTTTTATCAACTACAATGAAAGTTATAAAATATACTATTTAAACTTTAATTTTTATGGTTTCATAATTTGTCCGCTAATCTCACAGGCCACTCATTTTCAGTAAATTTTTCTCTTTTCTCAGATCATTAAACATTAGGATGTTTCAGAGTTCAGCCCTTAGACCTGCACCTTGTCATCAGATTTCCTCTAGATTATTACAATGATTGCATGATTTTTTAAAAAGATTTTATTTATTCATGAGAGACACACAGAGAGAGAGAGAGTCAGAGACACAGACATAGAGAGTAGCAGGCTCCCTGCAAGGAGTCAGATGTGGGACTCAATCCCAGGACCCTGGGACTAGGACCTGATCTGAAGACAGATGCTCAACCGCTAAGCCACTCAGGTTCTGCAGTGATTGCATGATTTTATGCACCACCTTAACCTTGATGACTTCAAATGTGTATCTCAAGTCCCCCTTTCTTCCGTGAACTTCATACCTGTTGTCTTACTGTTTGTGATATCTATCCAATGTCTAATACACATCTCAGGCTCAACATTCCCCAAACCTATGTTTCTTTTCCACCTACACTCAAATCTGCTCTTATCTCAGTTATCCTTGTGTCACCAAATGACAAATCAAAACTGCAGCAGGTGTTCAGGTCAAAGCTTAAAATCATTGCTGACTAATTTCTCTCCCCCACATTTACAGAGAACCCATCACAAAGTGAATGTTGTTACAGCTTTAACCTCAGATTCTCTTCACTCACCAATGTCCATAACCTTCATTGTCATTGTCATTATCTAAGAACAAACACCACCATCTCTCGCTGATCCCACTATGACGCGTCCTTGTCTTCAGCCCTGAGTGCCCCTCGAAGTGTAGGCACACATACTATTTTCACACAGTTGCATGACTGAGACTTGAAAATAATCACACCTATTGAAATCTTCCAGTGCTGTTTCTTCTCACTAAGAGAAAAATTAAATTTTTTACCATGTCCTACAAGATCCTGCCAGTTCTACCCCCAGCATCTTGTTACCACACGTACTTCTGCCCTCAGCTATTTCACTCTTTTGGTGAGCAGTTTTATGGGGTCTCATTGACTGTGGAGATTAATTTGTGAAGAATTGGCATATTTACATCACGCGAGTCCCCTCTTATCTGCAGGGGATGTTTCAAGACCCCCAGTGGATGCCTGAAGCCAAGGATATACCATCCCTGTATTATTGTGTTTTTTTTTCCTGTATATACATACATATGACAAAGTTTAATTTATAAATTAGACATAGTAAGAAATTAACAATAAAAATTAATAATCAAATAGAATAATTTAACAATACGTTGTAATAAAAGTTATATGATTGTGGTTTTTCTCTCAAAATGTGCTGTAACCACCCTCCTGTGATGATGTAAGATGATAAAATGCCTATGTGAGGAGATGAAGTGAGGGGAATGATGCAAGCACTATGATGCAGTGCGAGGCTACTATTGACCTTCTGACTATATGTCAGAAGAGGATCATCTACTTCTGGAGGGTAGTTGACTATAGGTCACTGAAACCACAGAAAATGGAACCACAGATAAGAGGGGGCTACTGTGTTAAGTTACTCTAACCTAGAAGAGCTATATTTATTTCTCTGTTTCTTTTTTACAACCATGTCCCATACAAAAATTATATTATTTTTTCCAAAGACAAGTCTCCATATTTATCTTTTTCTCTCTATACACAGCTTTTATTGTTATTCTTAATGTGTTCCCAATTTTCCCCAATTACATTTTCTAATTCATTATTATTTCACTATGACAGATTTTTTCAACTTTGGCATAAGTTGACATTTGGGCCAGATAATTCGCTGCATTGTGCATTTCAGGATATTTAGCAACATCCTTGGCTTTACACCCTAGATGCCAGTAGCAGTCTTTCCCCTAGTTACAATAACTAGAAAATGTCCCCAGACATTGCCAAATGTCTTGTGAGGCACAAAATTGCCCTGGGTTGAGAAGCACTGATCTTTATGAAGGTATAGATTGGTTTTTAAATGCTGCATGCAGCCAATTCTTGTTTGGTCTAAATGTTCCCCATGTTCCTTTCATCTTAATCGGTTCTTAATTTAAAAACTTATGGTACCTGACATATTGGCTATAAGAAAGAGCGATGCCAAATGATTTCCTCAGAGTCCCACATAGATTAAATCTCTGATTCTAGGTAATCATAAGTCTACTGGTTAATATGCTTTAGCAACACTAAGCGATGTAAAGTACATAGGCATGGGAGACCAATAACCTGGGTGAGGTTTTCAACATACTGCCTAGTGGGTATATGATTCTGTGCACATGATTTAGCTTCTCCAAGCCTCAGTCTTCTCAGATATAAAAGGGAAGTGGGAGCAGCTGCTTTGCATGCTGTTATGAAGTTATAAATGAGTTATATATGGCCTAGAGCATATTTTAGACAATATATGATTGTAGCTATTATTAGTTCCCTGAAATCAAACAAGTGACAATAAGGAACTCCTCCTAAGGCCTGAGGAAGGGGCTGGAGGGCTGGAAAATATGTACTCCTCCATCAACACTGCCCTAGACAATACAGCATTTTTACCAGGAACATTTATCAAATGTCCTTTCTAGGAATGATGCTAGAATGAATTTTTGAAGATTCAATGTCCAGATCCTGTCTTTAAGAAGCCCACTAAGGTAAAAAGAAACATAGTGAAAATGGTGGCCTGTACTATAACAAATAAATGATTTAGACTGGCACAGGGACAGAATTAGAGGGATCAGTGATATTTATGCAATGCCTTATCTAGAGAGGAAGAATTGATGTTATAGAAATAATTATCCTTACACTATATTTATATGACAATATTAATTTTAAGATAATAATTAGTTTGTAATTCCAAAATCCCCATCTCTAGTCCAGGTCTCTGGAAATTTCCTTTTGGTGTTAGTGACTTGGGTTATACAAAGGGCCCTTTTACTCAAACTCAAGAAAAGCCTTGGAGAGAATCAGACAAGCAGTTTCTCCTGTAGGCCACTAAATTACATAAAATAATTAACCATAGATTTAAGAGGGATTTTCAGTTGTTTGGCAAAGTTAGGATTAGTAGCAAATGAAAATAAAATAAGCACTGACTTGCAGAGAGCTACTCCTTCCTCCTGCGGGACTCAGATTCTCAAATGCTAAATTCTAATCTCTTTAAAGGGAAGGATCTATGACTTACAGCAGAAGTCTATTTATCTCCCAAATAATAATCTTTAATCTTTAAAAACATTTCCAAATGTGATCTATGATAGTTTCATTGAGATTCTTATCAAAAGGAAGCCTCCCAATGCCAAATGAGACACACCACCTATTCCAAGTCCTTTGTTTCTTTATTTTGATTAAGAAAATGAAACCCAGAGTGATGAAATGACTTGCTCAAGGTCACACAGATATTTTCTTTTCAAGCAAGAGTTCGAGCACATTTCTCAACACTGAGCCCAGCGTTTTCCCCAGTACGCTTTGCCTCATCTCCACATACCTCACTTTGTCATCTTTTTCGAATAAATGGTGCTTGGAAAAGTTCCAAAGGCAAATGTACCTTCAGCTCCATTTCGAGAGTTCATCCTATAATTGTCACACCTGATCTCTGTCCCAGTGCCTGAACCCAATCACAGGGGATAATTTGAATCGACTGAAGCTCCTAGAGTCTGTGCTTGTTGCTGTTGACCCTCCTCATTCAAACGACGCCATTGTGATAGGCAAGGTTGGCCACTGCCACTTTAAATTAGTGGTTTATCTTGAGTCCTGGAGAAAGGAAGTCCTTTCAGGGGGAAAGGATGATGAATCACATGGCAGGGAACAAATGTAACTGTGATTAATGGGACATTACACAACAACAAAAAAATAGAGCCAACTGTGTGCAGAGATAACTGGAACCAGAAAGACCAACTTATTGTCTAAGGTGATGTAATTAACTTCAAGCCCCTCCATAGCTTGGATGGCTGATTCCAGTGAGCCTTTCCATTGTGCTTGTAATAATGACAAGGTTGTGCCTTCTTATTTTAAATACTATCCTATTAAGGACCATTTTTCTCCAATGCATGGCACTGATAAAATGTCAAAGACTAAGATACGGCAATTTGAAGTAGCATGATTTTAAGCAACTGCAGATTCATTCAACTTTCCCCTTTCCCAAGGAAGACAATGGAAGAAAAGACCAAACATTTGACTTATGATATATGAGCTTCTTCAAACATTTCCATGCAAAAAGGGCTAATTGATTATCTTTTTCATTTTTTATTTTTTTGGTTGTTCCAGTAAAGATAAAAGAAGTTTTCAGAAAAAGTTGTATTATAGTAACCATGATGAAGAAAGATTTCTTTTTGCTTCTCACCACCTGATAGGGTGCCTCGTCCTGATCATGCGAGTGCATTTCTCTCATTCATACGAAATAAGTAATTGCTTCATCTATTAGACAGAATTGCTGACTTGGATTTTTGTGAAATTATTACAGATTCAGAAATTACTCTGTGCATTTTAAATAGAGAAAAATCAGTATTGCAGATTTTTTTTAAAGAGATTTTATTTATTTATTCATGAGATAGAGAGAGAGAGGCAGAGACACAGGCAGAGGGAGAAGCAGGCTCCATGCAGGGAACCCGACGTGGGACTCGATCCTGGGTCTCCAGGACCATGCTCTGAGCCAAAGGTGGCGCTAAACCGCTTAGCCACCCAGGCTGCCCAATTGTAGATATTTTCATCCATTGCAATCTTATCCACATTCTTCAGTTAGCAAAGTTGGAATGAAAGTCTGAACTTAAAAAATACTTGCCAATCTCTTTACCAAGTTTGGAGGCTTTCCAAATATTTGATACCTGTTTCATTTCATATTTTTGGAATCATTTGGCTACTCCCACAGCTAACAGAATAGCAAAAACTTCCTCTAAAAATCTGAGATATGATATATTGTAAATGCCAACTTTGTTCCCAGCTGTCAGGTGTGTTTTCCTCTTCCTGACTTTAAAGTAATAATAACATCTTGTACTTCATGGTGTGTTTATCTTTACAAAAAAAAAAAAAAATCCACCCTCTTAATTATACCAGGGTAGATGTTAAAAGTAGAGACGTGCTGTGTGTGAAACAGTGTGGACTCTAGGGTCACCTATCCAGTGTGAGTTTCAACTCATGTAACTATTCACACAGATTTTAGATAACTTATTTCCTCCCTCTGAATCTCACTTTTCTTGTCTGTTAACATAGGGTAATAATACTTCACACAAGTGTGTGAAGACTGAATGTATGTATGCTAAGAAAACACTTAACTAGCCTTTCTTAACACAATCCCTACCTTCTCTACTAGAAGAAAGTATTACATTTTATTTAAATTCATGCTTCCCAGAAAAGGAGAAAGAAATAGTATAATGTAGGCTTTATTAGAAACCTACCATGATTTGAGATCTGTTGTAGCTCATTTCAGATGTGTTAGAGTATTCAAAGGGGATTATCCCAATGTTTGCAAATAAGGGAATCAGATGTTGGGAATAAAAAAAAAAAAAAATGGCCTGAGATAATCAAACACCCAGGCCAGTGCCCTAAGCTTAATAAATACTTTTTGAAATGAGCCATGAAATGCAAGTGTGACATCTGACACACTAGGGGCAAGCATTCTTTAATCTGTACCTCCTTTAATCTGATATGCTGACCTTCAGAGCATACACAAGGCCATGCAAAAGCAGGCTTCTCTGGCCACATGTGAGCTGTGCCAGCCTTAGTTTTACCTGAATCACATGTACTCTCTTCTCTCCCTTCCCTGAATCCAATTCCAGTCCACACTGGTTCCATTGCCCTCAGTCTTCCTCCTCATTTTTCATCTCTCATATTCACTTGGCTCTTTGCTCTTGACAATAACCCCTAAGTCCCCCAGCTATAACTTTTATTCCTATCCGTAATTCTGGTCTTCACCAAACTCTTTGCATCAGTGACTGCTGTAGACCAGCATCTTTCTAGACTTGAGCTGTTTTGACAATCTTCTTAACTTTACCTCTCCTTTAGTTATGATTCACAACTAATGCATCCTCTTTGTGTAGAAAGGAACTAGTGTCAAGGAAAATTATTCAATGGCCCCTGATATAGCATACTTTGGAAGACTTTATTCGAGGGGGGACCATCATGGTAGGTATGAGGACAGCTGTGATGGAATTTTACAATGAGTTTGCAGCATATGCAAGAGGGAATTAATAGTCAAGGGGCAAAGGTGAGGATTTCAGGAGTAGGGAGGATTCTAGTTCAAGTGATCTCACAGGATTCTTGCTGAAGGTAAACCAGGGTGAGCAGACATCACCTGGGGGATGGTGGAGGTGAGAAACCCCTATTAGACACTGAGGGTCATAGCTCTTGAGGTGTGAGTTCTGGTGTAGCTGACTCATCGGGATTCTTGCTGCAATGGGACAATGTGGAGGGGAACACAGGTATCCAAAAGTCAGGACTAGCTGGAAAAGAGCTCAGGGAGCTTGAGTAGAGCTTGGGCAGTGAGAGAATGTTTGTCACTAGACAGATGAGAAGGTGGCGGAGAGGAGAAATGACTTGTCCCAAGTCGCACACTTAGTTCTGGAATGAGATCTGGTGTCTGAGGCAGCCTGATCTACTGCCATTCCTCCCAGACCACTGGTTTTTAATAGGGGCATCTAGTAGGTAGAGCTCAGAGATGCTGTTAATATCCTATAATGCACAGAACCCCTCCTCAAAAAATTACCTGGCCCCGAGTGTCGATGGTGCCACAGTAGAAAAACCCTACCCTGGGTTAACATACTGAATCATGAGGACGCAGGAAGAAGTCTCCCTCAAGTGATTTTACTGCTTTTTATGCATGTAAGAACCACTTTGTGTAGCTGGGATTAAAAATGCAAGTCACGAGTCCAGAGTTCTATTTACATATTTACCATTGATTTACTTTGTGGCTTCCTGTTCATCGCTTCACCCCCAGCCAGAAGCATTTGCTGAGAAGCCCATGTGTGTGACTATAAAGAAGGTGTGGGGAAACAAGGGTGTTCCATATCAGCGCTGACCACTTGTGCACTAGCAAACACTATTCACCTCAGTGTTCATTTGACCTTTGTAGATAGAAGGCAAAATATACATTCTCCGATTTCCCTTTTATGTTAGAGCTATAACATTTGCCGAAACAGTATCTAAGTGCTATATGTGCTATTGGCCAAGTATTAAATAATGCAGTATACATTAATAATGCATTATAATAAAATGTTCTTTACCACCATTATATTTATACTCCTTTATTAATCTTTCTTTTGCCAGCTTGTTTTCTTCTTTTCTTTCTGCCAGCCACCTGGCCACAAATATTATACCGATTACCTGCCAAATCTCAGTTACTACCCTTCATTTCTTTCTACTTCATTTTTCTTTTCTTTTTTTCAGTTCCAACTTTCTGTTATCTTAATCTTAAATTGGCATTTTTTTGTGTCTCTTTATCACCTCTTCAATGACAGTAGTCCCCCCTTATCTGTGGGGGATCCATTCCAAGACCCCCAATGATCCCTGATGCTATAGACAGTACCAAACCCCTATGTATACTGTTTTCTTCTGTCTATATGCATACCTATGACAGGTTTAATTTATAAATTAGCCACAGCAGGATATTCAAAATAGCTGATAATGAAATAGAAAAAAAATATAACAAAACACTGTAGTAAAAGTCATGTGACTGTTGTCTCTCCCTCCCTCCCAAAATATCTCATTGTACTGTATTCATCCTTCCTTTTGTGCTGATATGTGAGGAAAGAATGCCTATGTGATGAGATACAGTGAGGCAACGACACAGGTGTTGTGATGTAGTGTTGGGTTACTTTTGACCTTCTGATGATAGGTCAGAAGGAGGATCATCTGCTTCTGGGCCATGGTTGATGGCAAGTAACTGAAACTGCAAAAAGCAGAACTATGGATAGGGGATGGAGGTTACTGGAATCTCCTTCCTCCCCTTTTCTGCTAAACCTCTTTTCCTCTCATAACAAAACATCCCCAGAACAGTTATAAAAGAACAGAGGGAAGTGGAAAAAAGGAAGATGATTGTTAGTCTTACAGATCTACTTCGTTTTATTGTCTTCTGCAGAATTACTGACCTTATTTCCAAGGACTAGACAATGAGGACAAGCTGACAGCCCACACTTTAGGGAAGAAGGGGGATTTACAGAAACTGTGTACCCCTCAGGGCATGCAGCAGAAGGCTGTGAGGCTGCCAGGTAGAGGATGCCTTAGAGATTTAATGGAACTCTGACTTAGGAAAATGTAAACATGAAAGTGGATCTTACCTTTGCGGGGCTCCTCACTGCCTTCAGAATAAGGCTAGTCGAAATTTGGCTCTTACCTCTTCAATCTTATCACTTACATCTTGGACCCAAATGCTCTTCTCTGCAGCCAGAGGACATGTGTCATTCCTTGAACACACCATGGCTGTTTCTGTGTCTTTATGTCTTTACCTCCAATGTTCCTCACTGCTAAGATACCCCTTCCCAGGTTCTCTGGCTAGAATACATTTCTGTTCCTTCTTAACATTTTAGCTCAGAAAGGTCTCCTCCCCTCAATCCATCTTGGCTTAGGCAGGCAGCCTCCATTGTGTTTCCAAGTGCCAACTACTCATCTCAATTAATTATATGGATGCATTTGTCTGTTGCTTTATCTTCCTTACCGTTTGATGAACTTTTAGTGGGGAATAGGGCTTTGGCTTTCTCCTTTTATCTCCCTCACTAGTTACATTGTTTTGCAAAGTGGATGGGCAGTAAATAGCTGCTGATCAAATAAATGGATGACAATAAAATGGGTAAAAAAATGCCTAGAGGAAGGGAGAAGGGAGGCCCACATGGGACATACTCTTGTTGTACAAATATTGCAGCAATGGAAAAATAATGCTATTCTTTTCCCACAAGACATCTTCATGTTCCTGGGAAAAAATAATATGCCAACTAGCTAGGAATTATGGAAGGAAACTTTGTCGTTTCATTTTTTTATTTCCAACACTTAGACATTTAATAGTTCATTGGTTTTGGGGTTGAATAAAATCATTGTTTCTTTTAAGATAATTTCATTATTGTTATTAAAAGTGGGTCTTCTAAAGGGAATTATAACTTAAACTTTATTTATGTTCAATTTATGTATTGTTTGAGCTGGACTTGGTCCTGTGTCACTATTCTTCTCAAAGCAATTTACTGGGGTTGTTTTTCTCCAGACTTGGATAATATTAAAGGAAAAGAAAAAGTTTTCTGGTTCATTTCAAGTAATGAAAAATAGTCCATTTTTCCCAATATATTTAAAGGCAGTCCCTCTCAACATAATAGCAAGCCATAGATTACTCACCCAATTTTAAAGGTTTCTTCTTCTTAAAACTTAAGCCTGACTTAAACCAGAAAATGTGGAATAGAGAAGGGTCTTGCTCTATTTGCTCCCTTCTTTGCCACTTCTTTTCTTCTCTAATCCCTAATTGCTGTTTTGGGTTCCTTCCAAGTGGGAAGAAATGAAGAGAGGAGAGTTAGGGAAAGAATAAGTCTCTTATGACATTTAAAGTTTTAATTTGGCCCAAATGTTCAAAATATGTGGCTAATTCCTTCCTTTATGCTGTGTTTTATTAGGGGCTGTGTGAAATGCCTATCCAATTGTTAGGTTCCAGTTTTCTTTATCTAGGCAATAACTCAGCTTGCAGTCACTGAAAACTCAAATTCTCACCTCCTATTGCCCCTCCCATATTTGAGGGCACTTTACCCCTCTAGGCTACCCTCTTGGTTGAACTTCCTCAAGATCAGTCTGTTTATACAGGGTTCACATTTGTCCCAACCTTGGATTCTTTCACTGTCTTGTCTCACAAGGTGTTTATTCTCAGTGTAACCTGTGTCTCCTCTATGCTGCTGGCAAAAGGTACATCTCAAAGCAAGTGTCAAATGTTATTTGCTATGTCTCTCATCTTCCTGGCAATATATATCAAGCTTTCTAAATGGTCACTTGGCTTGAGTCACAAGAATACTCTTCCTCTCATATCCTGTGTTGGTATTGGCCAATGGATCATGGCACTTTGGTGCTTAATTTCAAAGAAATTCTGTTGTCCTGTGTCACTGATGTTCATCCTTGGGTGCAAAGGGATGTTTATGTTTCCTTATTATTGGTCCTACTCTTTAACCCAACTACTGAGATGACCTGGCTGCAACAGATCATCCTTTGCTGGTGACCAGAGAGTATCATATTTTGTATTTTGAGTGGCACTAATGTAGGATTTCAACCGGAGTGGGAGCGGCCTTCTTAGAAAGACACTGTTCACCTTTTTAGGTTTGACAGAGCCTCACATGTTAGGATGGTGATAAATAATCTAGCAAACAGGAAAATTTTTTTTAAATAATGCTGAAGAAAACAGTATCTGCTAGGCAGCCCTGGTGGCCCCGTGGTTTAGCGCCACCTTCAGCACAGGGTGTGATCCTGGAGACCCGGATCGAGTCCCACGTCAGGCTCCCTGCATAGAGCCTGATTCTCCCTCTGCCTGTGTCTCTGCCTCTCTCTCTCTCTCTCTCTGTATCTGTCATGAATAAATAAATAAAATATTTTAAAAAACAGTATCTGCTATCTTCTGCTACATAACAAACTCCCCTGAAAGTTATGGCTTAACCAAATGACCCTTTATTTGGTTCACAACAGCAGATAGACAATTTGGACTCAGCTTGGCCAGGCAATTTTTCTAGTCTATTGGGTTCACTTACGCAGCTGTGATCCACTACCAATTTTGTTGTGGCATCTCTATTGGAATGACTCATCTCTGTTCCATGTGACATGGCATCCTCTGGCACACTGGACTTAACTTCTTCATGTGGTGGAGACAAGAGTCCAGAAGAAAGTAGAAAGAGAGTAAATGCATGCCACGACTTCCCTGAGAGCCAAGGTTCAAAACTGGCACATTGCCCCTTCCCCTGCATTCTCTTGCCAAAGCAAGCAACAGAGGTAACCTGGATTGTAAGCAAGTAGAACTAGATTCTGCTTTGTGATGGGAGCTGGATACAAGAAGGGGAATAACTGTAGTGATTTTGTAAGCAATCAATTACAAACTGTCACAGACTGTCTATGATATCTCCTTTTAGACTGTCTTGATATCCATCTATCCCTTTACCATTGGATATGAAATCTAACATGCCAGAATTATGAGTGGGCAAATAATGTTTTTATATATGAGATGTAAAACGCACTCATATTATCTGAGGGTTAATTTGACAAAAGGGAGATAAAAGCTCAAATTAGGGCTAAAATCTGAACAATCTCTAATGTTCTGTGGTTATGTTTTCTGTGAGTCCAGCTTTGAAACAAAGGTTCTTGAATATTGTTTTATGGTTACTATGTGGATATTTCCATATCTCTCCCTCTAAAATTGGGTAATTTTCTTACAATTCTCAGATTATGGGAATTGGTTTTACTTGTCCTGAGAAAATGTTCAATACAGTGTAACTATCAAATATAAGATATCAACATATCTATGGAGTTTAGCAATTGAAATGTGCCTGTAATTTATCTTTTTTGTTGCTCTTTACATCTTAGATTAGAAAATCCCCCAAAATAGGATTTTACATTCACATTCCTCCGACTGCTCTTTTGTTTGAGAAGATTTCTATATGCATTTGCATGTACCAAATTCTCCTACAATAATCCATCACCAATAAACCACTTACTGGCAATATTTCTGTGCTGTAGTTATTGCATTATTAATTGGCAAAAGATTATAAACATGATTTATGAATTATTTAAAAAGTATGTCTACTGGCAAGGGAGAAATCTGAATGCAGGTAATGCAAAAATATGTATGAGTTCCAGTTTGTGCAGGTCACCATTTGGGAAACCTCTATTTGAAATATACAATGGGTAGCATGACCTTTTACTAGATACAGATATCTGGCGCTTTCACTGTATTAGGAAAAAATCTCCTTAGAATTCAAATCATGGTAGGATATTGACAAGTAATGTAAGATTTGTAAGCACACTGCATGTTACTTTTCCTATCAAATTAGTAAAGTATTTTTTAAAAAATGAGGTAACAGAATAGATATAGTGTTATATTATCAACATGTTTATGCTACTAAAAAATAGAAAAATAAATTACTATAATCTGGAAATATGGGAAAAATCCTAAGAATACTCTTGATACTGTGTTTTGGTTGAGGGAATCACAAGTAAAAGTACCCACCTTCTCTACCAGGGTTCTGAAGCAACTTAGAAATTAGACAATAGATTCAACAGATGAGGCGTAAGATAGTAGTAGGTTGAAGACATAGTTCATATGTCTAGGCAATTAGGCTTCTTAATTTTTTTGCTAATATTGGAGTCTAGAATCATAGAATCTTATCAAACTAGTCATAGGCAACAAATAAAGCTTTTCTCTGTAATTGCAGGAGAGGACAAGAATGTATATCAATCTATGACACTACCACATTAAAGTTAGCTCAGCCCTATAGCGTGGTCAGTGTAAGGCGTGGCCACCAAGCTGAATCCAGCAGAGCTACCTTGAAGCAAGCTATGATAGAGTGAGATAGTCCTTCAGCAGTGGCTGGGGAAAGATTAAGAGCCAGATGGAGGAGGGATCAGACAGTAATGTCTATACTTTGCAAAAGTGAATCAGTTTGATGCCAGCAAGGCCAGCAGGAATAAGTAGCTGAAGGCAGAAAGCAGAGGGACAGAGAAACTGAGAGGGTAAAAATTTTTGTGCCACAGTCTGAACATAAAATACGTAGAATATACTGGTATCAAATTGCCTGTGTTTTATACATTAGATAATGCTTTAATGACCTTTCAACATAGATGAGTGGCTTAGAATGATGAGAGAAAAAATAAAAAGCTCACACATATAAGAACAATTTGGGGACCATACTAGGTAAGCTTTTTTGGAAACAACATTCTATTAGAATTCAGGAGACTTGTGTTTAAAATTTAGTTTATTGAGGCACCTGGATGGCTCAGTGGTTGAACATCTGCTTTTGGCTTAGGTCATTATCCCAGGATCCTGTGGTCAGTCCTGCATTGGGCTCCCTGCAGGGAGCCTGCTTCTCCCTCTGCTTTTGTCTCTGCCTCTCTCTGTGTGTCTCTCATGAATAAATAAATAAAATCTTTTAAAAAAATAAAATAAAATAAAATTTAGTTTACCTAGCAAATAATTTTGTAGTTTGGGGCAGTAGCCTTAGCCATAATATCCCAAAGTTTGCTCCTCCTTTTTTTTTCTTTTTCTTTTTTTTTTTTTTTAATTAGGGAGTTGATCTAAATGATCTTTAAGGATCCATCCTATAATCTTAGATATTGTTTTTAACATATGTTTTTAACATATAGCTTTAATATAAGTCTATGCTATAATAGTAAACTTTAGTGCATTTTTGTTCACATTGATAATTCCTTTTATATAAATTTGACCTTTCTTTATATCTAATTTATTGTGGCCTATATTCAAATAGATGTCGATTTCTAAGTAGGAAACAAACCCATATTTCTGAAAAATATTTCTTCTTGAGAAGAACTAATTAAAAATAGCCAAAAGGAGTTTCTCAAAATTTAAGCCAAAAGAACCTCTTTTGATTCCTCACACAATTCTTTCTTATAAACTAACTTATACATCTAGCCTTCTGTCTCTAGTGTTCTGTGCCCATACACTTAGAAGAATTAAGACATCAAAATACAGGGGATCCCTGGGTGGCTCAATGGTTTGGCGCCTGCCTTCGGACCAGGGCCTGATCCTGGAGTCCCGGGACTGAGTCCCACATCGGGCTCCTTGTATGGAGTCTGCTTCTCCCTCTGCCTGTGTATCTGCCTCTCTCTCTCTCTCTCTCTCTGTGTGTGTCTCTCATGAATGAATAAATAAAATCTTTAAAAAAAAGGACTTTGAAAAACATCCATTTAGGAAGTAGTAAATAGAACATGTAACGGTTCCAACTATGCTGCCTTTTCTTTAAAATACTATTCTGGATTATTTATTACTTTGACCTTAAATAACTGACCAAAACCTCAAACATTCTCTGACCACTGAAACTTGACCATGGCCTTCATCCATAAGTATTACTTAGATCCTCAAATGTACTGAAAATCTTAGTACCCTCTGTTGCATGGTACTATTGGGATCTAGAAGGCTATCATGAAATAATGCTTCCAGATGCATCTGAGTGGTTTGGGCAGCCAACTCTTGATTTTGGCTCATGTCATGATCTCAGGGTCCTGGGTTCGAGGGCCACATCAGGCTCTTTGCTAGGCAGGGAGTCTACTTGAGGAGTCTCTCTCTTCCTTTCCCTTTGCCTCTCTCCCTGCTCATGATCTCTCAGTCTCTCAAAAAATAAATAAATGAATCTTAAAAAAAAAAAAGAAACAATGCTTCCATATTCTTTTCTATTTCTAGTTGAACAGATATCTAAACATAGAAATCTTTAACAGTTCCTAGAACATGGAAATGCCATTGATCAGCAATGATTGGGAGATAGAATACACAAAGGTCTTTCCATACCAAATCCATGGAGAGATTCTTGGCACGATTCAGCCAGGGAAGGGGATGTGTAAACATTTTTACTAGAATGGAAATTTTGGATCTTCAAGTGAATATCTAAATTTATCTTATTTTGCCTTACTTGGGACATGAAAGAATGCCTTGATTTTTTTATGCCTTATCCCATAATTCAAAATAAAAAAGACAAGCGAGATTGCAAAACAGGTATACTTTAAACAAGAGGGTTTCAGATCATAAGTTTTCTACTTCATTGTACCTTTGGAAAGATCTCAGCAACTTTGGCATTCATTCCTAAAGACCAAAGTTTATATTCCATATGTCTTATTCGACCTTGTGAAAAGGCATAATCATTATGCAACGAGACGTGTGAGGCTCCATTTGGATACCTTCCCAGATTACTCCATAATATATTATCGAGGTAGACTTTCCTTCTATACAAAGCATTACTTCTCACTTGTGTAAAATTTTGTGCCTCTTAACCTTTAGATGCTTTGGGAAATGTGATAACTCATGAAACTTGGTGATGCCTTCTTTTGTTAGCCTCTTTAATTCTGGTTTTGGAATATTGGACTTTACCTTGAAGAAATGCAATAAAACTTAAATACAATTACAATTATTATTAGCACTAGAGAAGTCCACAAAATTCTCAGCATCATACTAATCCAATAACAAACTACTTTTGGATCTGCATGGTTATGTTTATCGAAATGCATTAGCTAATTAGATTTCATTATTTAGATAAAGGAATAATTAATTACATTTGCACATAAGGACATTTCTGCTCGAGATATGTTGAACTATGAGTATAGATAAACTGTTAAGACAAGAAATATACTGTAGAGTACACGGATGAATCAAGAGGAAATACTTATATATGTATCTTTAATTTCAGATGGTTAGAGATACGATATCTAGTTAAATAAAATTTCTTTACTGTACCAGAAAACTGACTGCATTTTTGGTATTATAGTTTACTCCTCCCTCTTTTGCTTGTGTTCCATACCTGAGAAAGCTAATATGAAAACCTAGATGCTTCCTCCTTGGTGCCCATAGAGATTCAAAGCATGCAAGCCCCTGCCCACACATGAGGACCCTTACCCTGCCCACACTCCCTAAGTACAATACAGCATACCCTCGTCTCTTGTCCTGATTCTCGCATGCAATTAATGAAACTTCTTGAGAGGTCTACTCTACCCTGCTCTTCCAAGGGATCTCAACTGTGTAAGTTACAAACCTTCTCATACCTCTTCGTGTGTGTGTGTGTGTGTGTGTGTGTGTGTGTGTGTGTGTAGCATCACCATTCCCAATCTCCTAACCAAACTTAGCACGGGGACAAATTATGACTTTGCAAGGATGGAAATAAGATCCCCCTAGTTGGAACCAATTGAGATTTAGCCACAGGATTCACATGTATGGAAATCTAAATATCAGTTTTATTCCTGCTAAAATGCTGAATTGGAAGATGTGTTTAAATATGGGTGCAGGAGGGGGTTCCTTGGTTCCTTTATCTAATGCATCATTTGGGATAGGCTGGCTGTGGTCACACTTGGGTAACAAGCATTCCTAAAATATATGCCTGGCAATTAAACACTCCCATCTAGTTACAGGTAGACTTGAACAACCACAGGTCTCTGTCATGGAAGGATCCTCACCTAAGAGCAGAGAACAAAATAATGGAAGAGAAAGGGAGAGAGTGAGATTGAGGGAGAGTAGGGTTAGAAAAAAAGATTTCCCTCTTCCAAATTCATCAGTCAGATAAAACTCCTTGTCCCTATGGGAAGGAGCAGAAAACTGGGTGGAAGGAGACCTTGAGTGTCACTAGCACCAGTGTCAGTGAACCACATCCCTCAGGCCACCTGCCTTTGTGAATAAAGCTTTACTCAAACACAGACAAACTCCTTGATTTACATATTGATTATGGTTGATTTCATGCAACAAGGGCAGAGTTGAATAGTTGAGACAGAGAAACCATGGCCTGCAAAGCTGAAAATTAATCTCTGGTCTTTTGTAGGAAAAGTATACTGACACCTGCTCTAGCAAATGTCTATCCATGAGACAGTTTAAGAATGAAAAAAAAAAATTAAACAAAGAATGACTTCAAACTACAAGGGGAAAAGAAGAAAGTAAAATTATTTTTTTTCAGTACTGTTTAGTACATTTGTGAAGACCCCAATCGGCCTTCCAGCCATATTTACAGTACAATACATGGAGGTAAATAAAGTAATAGCCACGGCAGGCAGGCCTGGGTTTTAATCCCATGTCTCCTATTTGCATGCTGTGTCACCTTAGACAAGTTCATCAGCCTCTCTTAGCATTAATGGAGATAATAAATATGCAGACCTTAGTACTGTGTTGGACCTGTGGGCGCTTAGCAAGTGCTACTTCTCTCTCACATGTCTCTGGGTATTTCAGAATGCATTATGCAGCCTTTGGTGGAAGCTTCCAGTGACACAGAGATGACTTTTAAGCAAGACACCACTTTTTTATAATTAGCCCTCTTCCCAAAGAGAAGCACTAATTATTTTTTTAAATTACATTTTTCTTTGTTATAGTCAAATTTAGCCTTAATTTGCCTCTCTTTCCCCTGTTTCCATGACTATCCTCTGCATTTATAAATGTGTCCCCAACTGTCATCAAAGTTCTGGCACAGGTCTGTGATAAAGTTGTCACTGATCATTAAAAGAAGTTTAGGTACATTTTATAAAGCAAAAATGTGTTCAAAATGTGTTCACAAGGACTATCTTTTATTCTAAGGGTATATAAGTCCTGTCATTCTCATATTAAAATAACTTTTATTAATAACACAATGCCAAAGTTAAAATAGCTTTTACTCTATAACTTTTAATTTATAATGATTATATATATGTGTGCATGCATGTACATATATATATACAAAATCACAGCAAAAATTCAGTTGTGACACTTTCCCAGTCACTCATTTTGTCTCACACAAATGATTCCCAAATTGTAAAACTCTGATCCACTGAGATACACAGCTGAAGGACACCACACTTCCATATATCTGATTTTCAAATTCGATTAGAAAACAATGTCATGAGGTCATTACTCCTTTGTCCTTCTCCAAAGAAAACAAGCCTTGTTTACTCATGAGCAACTTTGGTAAGAAGTTTTCAGTTCTATACTATGAGGTTGGCAATCCTTCCTGACTTACATCCCAAACTCATATTTCCACCTCCTGGATTCTGTCCCTTGAAAGATGGTGACCTCAGTGGTTCCTTCCCAGAGACTGCACTTTCTCTCTTCCAGATGTTAGTTTGGGCGGCTTGGGGCTCTGCCCACCATTGTACCCCCAAGCCCCTCAGCTCATCCTGGCCAGTCTTGTTGTGCCCAAGATTACACATCCGAGAAACCACTAAGGAGCCGACACAGATGCAAACACACGAGGGTTTATTTACAAGCTCGAGCTTGGGTCCAAGTATACCCGACACAGTGGAGCAGGGACTTGGACCCCGAGGTGGGTTCCAGCTTAATTTTATGGGCTGGTCTAAGGGACCTCCTGAAGTGGGGGGGGGGTGAGGAATTTCTCAAGTTCTGTTTACATTCTGATATGGGGCTTTCAAGGGCATTGAGCTCTGTTCTCATTCTAATATGGGGCTTTCTAGGGGTTAAGCTGTAAGCTGTTTTTTTCTTGTAACTGAAGTAATGTAAATTTCAGCTCTTATTCTCGGGGGCCTGGGATGGCTGTACTTGTGCTAACGCAGAACTTAAAGTGGAATGGCCTTAATTTTCTCGGTCTCCACAGTCTTAGTCTTACTCAGCCTCCATTAATAAGAGAAATGCCATTATTGGGCATTGTTAGGACTAGTGACAGTTCTGTACCAAATACTAGCTGAGAAAATTATTATTTTTTATTTTATTGAAATTCGATTTGCCAACATATAACACCCAGTGCTCATTCCATCAAGTGCGCTCCTCAGTGCTCATTACCCAGTTATCCCATCCCCCTGCCTGCCTCCTCTTCCACTACCCTTTATTCATTTCCCAGAGTTAGGAGTCTCTCATGTTTTGTCACCCTTTCTATGGAGAAAATTCTGTACCAGAGAAGTTTCTGTCTCCAGTCAACCATTTTACCAAGGAGGAATGCAACACTTGTAAATTAACTGCCAAGTGTAAACAGCTGGTTATAGTAGGACAAAAGAAATCCACTTAGATTTTGCAAATCTGAAGCCTGAGCCCTTTCCCTTGAATCGCCTGCAGGAGCAGGTCTGTGCAGCAGAAGAAATGAGTTTAGATGTGGTATTTGAGCCTATCCTGAAGTTGACCTCTCTTAAATCACATTGATCCTTCTTTCTCTACTGAATCAGGATCAGCAGGCATGCTTTGTTTGCATGCAAGGGAATGCATCTACACAGAGCCTCCCAATGCTTCTCTGGGGCAGGAATCCTCTTTTGTATATTCCTAGCATTTCTGATAGTCCATAGAGCTGAAATCAAGCATCCCCTCAAGGGCTCTCAACTTATTTACACTCTTCATTCATGCTCTCCCCAGCCACAGCTTGGGTTTTCACGGAATGGGCTTTTAGGCCACTTTGCATATATCAGTTCCATTGCCTTTTCTTACCAGTGTAATAGGAAGTACACAGAACCAGAATCTACCCTTCAGACTGCATTTTGTTTCCAGAGATTTAAAATGAGCAAAGGAGAAATGTTATTTCCCAGTTAAACCAGGAAGAAGAATGAAGACAGCAAGAATATCTTCAGTGAATGTGATGTCCTCACAAATCCTCTTGAATTAAAGAAAACGTAGATCACAAAACTGCTTATATATATATATATATATATATATATATATATATATATATATATACTGGAAAATAGAGTTAAACATCTTTAAAAAGTATAATCAGGACTATATTTTATATATTTATATATACTATAGTTCATAGTCTATAGTTATGTTACATATTGCATAGTCCTGAAGGGGCATGTTTATACATGTTATGCATATTTTTGCATGTATTTATACATACTGGCATCCATAATCCTACTATTGGAATCTTGTTTCCCAGGTGGAGTCTGCACTCACCTGCATCAGAGGCGCCTTGGAGGTTTGTTTAAAAATGCAGATTGCTGGGACTCTGAGGTGGCTCAGTGGTTGAGCACCTGCCTTTGATCAGATCATGATCCCGAGGCCCTGGGATTGAGTCCCACAATGGTTTCCCTGCAAGGAGCCTGCTTCTCCCTCTGCCTCCGTGTTTGCCTCTCTCTGTGTGTCTCTCATGAATAAATAAATAAATAAAATCTTTAAAAAATCCAGATTCCTCCTGGGCCTCTTTAGATCCACCAAATCAAAAATTTTAGGACTGTAGACCAGGAATCTGCACTTTGGACAAATTCTTTAGCTGCACTCAAGTTTAAGAACATGTGATGTAAAAATATCCATTTAAAAATGGAGTCTTTCCATCGAGGCTCCTCCATGTGTGGTTCTCACAACTTTATCCTGTGTCTATCACCTAACATTGCACAAAAAATTATCCCAGGACTGACAAGTCACTGTAAACACCATTTTAAGGCTGCATAATATAATATGTGGAAATACTGTAATCGTTTTTCATATTTATTCAACAGCTAGATACTTCCAGGTTTTTGCTCTATAAATAATATTGATGTGAATCTGTCTAAGCATACAATTTTTCCCACCTCAAATTCTTATCTATTAACTGTGATGATTCTTACTCTATTCACAGTGTATTAAAAGACCCTTGTAGGGCAGCCCCGGTGGCCTGGTAGTTTAGTGCTGCGTTTAGCCCAGGGTGTGATCCTGGAGACCCGGGATCAAGTCCCACGTTGGGCTCCCTGCATGGAGCCTGCTTCTCCCTCTACCTGTGTCTCTGCCCCTCTCTCTGTGTCTCTCATGAATAAATAAAATATAAAACATAAATAAATAAACACACTTGTTGCTTCATACTTGCCAGAGACAACCATATTATTTTAACTTGTCATCTTTAAATGAATGTATAATGCTTAATATTATTATCATTGATATTTCTTATTTTATGAAGCACTTTTTATCCATCCCCAATACCTACTATAGCCACTGCTTTTTTTTTTATTTGATCTATGGAGCTATTTTTTGGAGCTATTTATTTATTAAGAATAATAACTCTTTAACTTAAAATTTTAAAATAAACATTGTGCACTTATTTGTTATTTTTCATATTCGATTTTATTTATTACAGCTTTTGAAAAGTAAATTTTTGGGGTGCCCTGGTGGCTCAGCTGGTTAACTATGTGCCTTTGGATTAGGTCATGATATCAGGGTTTGGGGATTGAGCCCCACATCTGGCTCTCCACTCAGCAGGGTGTCTGCTTCTCCCTCTCCCTCTCAAATAAATAAAATCTTTTTTTAAAAAAAAAGAAAAAAAATTTTGATTTTTTTTAAGATTTAACTTTTCAGAACACTTCCCTCTTCTTTCATTACATTTAACTTGTTTTCAGATCCAAATATTTGCTAGATATTGTTTTTTAATCTTCCACGTACTTTGTGTGTGACTAAATTTTTCTTTCTGTTGAATTCTTTGGGACTTCTTTTTCAGTTATTTTGGAAGGAAGTTGTAGGGAATTAGCACTATTATGATGTGCCTCTCAATTAGGGAAATACAGTCTCCATCAACATAAAGTACTCTTGCCAGACCTCCTCCTGGAATCAGAACCCTAGCCTCAGGCAACCCCAAAGACACAAGTGCTGGAGATCTTTCCCGGTGCATTGGCCATACACATGGAGAGGGTCACTGGCTCCTGAGCAGGAGAAATCTCACATGGGTCTGGTTCAGAATCAGGGCAGGCACAGCACTGCCATCCTTAGACGTTCACAAGAGACTCAGTAAATTTCAAAGAAGTTCCTTTAGATTGAGGCAGGGGGAAGTAGTCAACACTCTAAGATTGTTCTGCTTACGGGTAGAACCATAGAGGTTAGGAATCAAGCACAAGACAGAGCATCAATGATGAGGCTATCATTCGTGTGCTTTCACTGGGTTTGTTTTAGAAGACTATATCCTTCTGAAACAGAGCCCCATACTCTCTCAAATCAAACTTAAGCAAGTTAGTTTTGAAATTTATTTTTCTCATGAGGGATATTTTCATAAGAAAAATATTTGTCAGTATCACATATCATTCAAAAATCTGATTTAAATTGACTAAATGGGGTTAATAGTACACATTTGTCTAGCAGTATGTGAAATTATGCATACATGCATACCTACTCCAACATTTATCTTAGCTCAATTGCTGGCTCATGATAAGCATTTGGAATTGGTTAGCTTCCTCCTAGACCCAGTGGACAATCACCCCACATTCACCTTAACAGAAACCCAGTATGTATTCATCCCCCCTCTCTCTTACTGATACAAGGAACTACATTTTTTTTCCACCATGGATAAAATACTGGGTCAGTTGTAAAATACATGGATTTAATTGAGACAAGATAAACAACTTATTTCTGTTTAACAGAAGTTTCTGAAGCATAGATTGTACAAATATTTTATGACAATTTTGAAGAATGTTTTATTAAACTATATGTATTTGTATACAAAGATAAGAAACAAATATGCACATGAAGACAGCTATGGTTGGGAGATGAGAATATAAGTGATGACTTTTTTCCTTGTGTTTCAAATATTTTTGATCATTTTGCAGCATCATTTTTAAAATTGAAAAAAAACAAAATTAAAATATATCTATATATTTATATGTATATAGACATTTCAAAGACACTTCAGTGACTAACCTCTTGTAAAAGTGAAAGCCCCCCCCCCCCCCCCCCAATGATTTAAAGGTATCTATAGACAACTGTTCTGGAACTTCTAATGTTTCTTTTCACCAATTTCCTTAGGCTCCCTCCCATACTCTTCTGTGCCAACAAGCAGACAGCCTCTTCTTTTATGTAATAACTGAAGCATTTTTTCTGGGAAAAGCTGATATAAGAGCCTTTTTCCACTTTAATTTTTCTCTCTATTTTCTCATTTTAATAGTTTCTTTCCCTCATTCATGGAGGTTTCTCAGGTAATGTCTGCCACTGGATTTAAAAATGACTACAGTTTGCCAGACTTTTAAAATGGGTCATGTGCAGGATTTGTAATTAAGGGGTGGCTGAGAGGCCCTCCTGAGAAGGAATGAAAGCAAATCTCAGCATGGAGCTCTACAGTTGGGGAGAATAAAGAATGATATTGCCAGGAGTGAAGTGTGTGAAAATAAGGATTCTCAAAATCCATTCTGTAAGCCCTATGGACCAATCTGCTAGTTACAGGTTACTGGTCACTCAGACCCTCATCCTCATCTGTAAATTGGCATAAGGTTTTGTATTTCACCTAAGCCATGTGAGGCTCAAAGAAAAGAAAGCATTGAAAACAGAGCTGTGATCTCCTAAGGACTTCAAAACACAGGAGATAGATCCCTTTAGTTCTCAACTAACCCCCAAAAGGCTGGCCACCATTTTGGTATGCACACCAGTTGAAAGTTAATAACTTCTATCTCTGCTCAGCTGAGAAGAGATAATGAACAAGAACAGGACTTTGACGAGGAGAGAGATTCTTGGAACCAGTTTTGTAGGGGCAAGTGAGCCAGCTGATGGCACTACTAGATCTAATTAATTATAGTGTTGATTTCTCTATCAACAAATATGAAATGACATTTTGCAGCCCAGGCTTATGTCCCTGAGAAACATGCTGATTTTATAATGCATAAACATCATAGAGTACTTGCTCAGTCTAAACCAAGCTGTGCCAAAATCAACCTTCAAAAAAAAATGCTTTTGTAAGTGTTGTTGTTGGCTAAATTGCAGCTATGTGGAAATTATCTATTAAAGAGACCTTGTGAAGGAGAATCTTAAAAATTCCAATTTCCTTTATATATTTTTAAAGAAAATGTTTAGTAATACCGCTATTTGTCACATATAAACACGATTATTGAGTTTCATTGTGGAAATCAAATACATTGTGCCTCTGGTCAGTGTGTTTTGATTAACTGCTTCTCGATAAATCAAATGACATCAATTGCTATTAGCCTGACAGAGCTGTCATACAAGGATCAGACCTATTACTCCACCTAGCTCTTTTTATATGCATTTTTTTAAAAGAAAATTGACCTAGACACATAATTTGAAAATTAAATGATCAGATGTTAGCAGCACACTTGTGTTATGCTAACATGGTCCTATGAAATTTGTGTGTAGGGAGTATCATGTAACATTTATTAGAAATCTTCCTTATGTCAGAAATAGAGATCTGCTCTGGGGTATTTAGTAGGGACATATTATCTCATTGCATCTCCAAGTCTCCCTATATACCTTGCATTCAGTTGCCATGTAATGGGTATTTACTGGATCCTGTGAATGTGTATATTTACTAGAAATAGAGATTTTGGGCCGGAAGGGATTTGTGTGATCAATTCCTTGAAAATGGGGACTGTGGTTTGTTTGTCTTTGCAATTCCTGCTTATTAGCTCTTACTGTGTACCAGACTCTGTGTCACATGCTTTCTGTCACCTGGCCTTTGATTATTTCTCCACCCTCACTCTGACTCTCTCCACCCCTCACAAGTGGATTAGCCACCAAGGTATTCCATCACTCTCTCCAAATTGTTGCCCTTGTTGGGATGTTGCACACCCTGCTACATCTTCTTGGAACACAAATAAACAATAATTCACAGGATGGTTGTTTTTGTACCTTTTTTTTTTTTCCAGAAGAAGAGAGAGTGCGTGAGCACAAGCAGGCAGGGAGGGGTAGAGAAAGAGGGAGAATCTTAAGCAGGTTGCTCGCCCAATGTGAAGCCCCACTCGGGGCTGCATCTAATGACCCGGAGACCAAGATCTGAGCTGAAATCAAGAGTCAGATGCTTAACGAACTGAGCTACCCAGGTGCCCCTGTTTTTGCATCTTTAGATTTCAGCTAATATGTAATTTCACAGCAAAGAGGTCTTCCATTACTACTGTGAATAGTTCCCCGTTTCTCTGTGTCAGAATCACTAGTTTAACAACTTCATGAAAAAACTCACCTAGCCAACATGTTTATCTTCTGTATTAGCTTAATTGTTTTTCATTGGTATTCGCTTGCACTCTGCCCACCCCTTAAAATGTAAAGCACCAAGAGGGCAGGGGGTAGCAGATGTATGGAGGGAAAATCCCTGGCACAAGGTGCTGATGGACTGCCTGAGAGAATGGATGCAAGACACTTAAGACTAAGTTCTTAGAAAGGCAATAATAAGCTAATTGTCTGAGAGGTGCAGGGGCCCAGAATTCAGAGCTGGGAAGTCAGGGGTAACCATGCAAAACTGACCTCAAAAGACTGAGCCTGATCTAAATTTTCAAGGAGCACAGGACTAAGGGATAAGAATTAGTTTCACAGTTTAATGTCAGAAGTATTGCTATAGATTGGATTGTGCCCACCCCACCCCCCAAATTCATAAATCAAAGCCCTAATCCCCAATGTGACTATATTTGGAATGAAGGCCATTAGGTGTTAATTAAGGTTAAATGAGGTGACAAGGGTGGGCCCTGAATACTCCAGAACTGTTAGCCTTATAAGAAAAGGAGGGAGCTCTGTCTCTGCACTTGCTTGGAGGAAGAAAAGGCCATGTGAGGACAAGTGGCTGTTTGCAAGTCAGGAACGGAGCTCTTACCAGAAACAAAGCCCTCTAGACCTTGATCTGGGACTTGCAACTTGCAGAACTGTGAGAAATAAATTTCTGCTGTTTAGCCACCCTGCAGCATTGTGATGTGGCAGCCCGAGCAGATGAATACCAGTATAAACAGGAGAGATTTCTTCATTAAAGTTCCTTCAGTAAAATTTCTTAATCTGTGCCAAGCTTGAATAGCTTCTTTTTCATCCACCTCTTTTTAACTTCTTCTCTTGCTATTCCTTGCTCTTGAGACTTTTATTATCTCTCCCATATATCGTTGCACTATAACGTGCCTCAAATATCGTTTGGTGATGATTAGGTTATTTATAAATAGGTAAATAATGATAAAGCTTTCTTGGCCTAAACACTAGTAGTCAGATACACACACACACACACACACACAGATATATATATATATATATATATATATATATATATATATATATATATTAGCATTTTTAGTCAAAGGAGAAGAATATTCATTGATTGCTGCTTCTCAGCCTTCAGCTTTCTTCCTGCCTCTGGCAATATTAAACCTCTATCTCTAGACCCGCTGTGATGAGAATTTATTTTAATTATGCGAGCAGCTGGGTTATGTATGACTAACTCACCCCTTTGTAGGTGCACCTACTTCTTTAGGTCCACTTAACGATTAGCATTAGTGTTGTTTGGCTTTTAAATCTAAATCAGCGGGCACTGATACCTAGAGGTCCATGGGACAAGTGCCATATTTCCCAAATGACAGTTGCAAAGTCTGCATTTCAGTGACACCATCAGGAGGCAGAAGAACAAAGCTTTTCTATGTGTGCTTCAAAAACATAACCCTACTGAGAAATTTCCCCATAAAATCTCTTTTAAAGAGAAAGCTGAGGATTGCAATGTCAGATCATGTCTTTAGTTCAACCAAGGATATGGTAACAGAGGAAAAGGTAACTTTCCATAACTTTTTTCTACCATTTCTTCAATGCATTTATTATTATTTTTAATTTTTAGAAACTCTACCTCTAGAGGCAATTTGTTCCACAATTGGTGGAGAGAACATAAGTTTTTAGGCAGAAGACTTAACCAGTTTATCTTACACAGGTTATTTAATCATGCTAAGCCTTATCTCCCATATCTGGAAAAAGAAGATGTTTATCATACCTTCTGGAAGGATGAAGCAATGCATGAAATCATACATGTAATAAGCACAGAGTAAATACTCAAAAATATTCCTATTGATGCTGATAATGTACAAACAGTTTTGGTTCTGAAATTATTATTAAATTTTTAAGTTCGTTGCCATCAGTTAAGCCATTTATTTATGTGAGTTTCATTCAGTACAGAAGATGTGGGATGATAAAGCATGGCCTACATAGTTCTTAGGGATCTCAAAAGAAAGTAGCTGGAATGGAACAGTTTGTTAATATACTGTAGTACTGGAATGCTTAAGTTTATGTGTCAACCTGGCTGGGCCATGGCGCCCAGATATGTGGAATGATATTCTGGATGGCAAAGGTCTTCTGCTATAAAAAGAACTCTTCACATCATTCTTCTCCTCCATTTAAAACACTTTAAAAACTTTAATCTTGTTTACTCCAGCAGATATAAGTGCCACAACCTACTTTTCTGACCTCCTCCCACATTCTCTGTCACTCAACACACCAGCCACATTGACTCTCTTCCTAGTCTTCATATATCATATTGGTACTCAAAAACACCCAGCCAGGGTGTTTTTGAATAAGATCAGCATTTGAATCAGTGGACTTTGAGCAGTGTAGATCACCCATAAAGTTGTAGGTGGGCCTTACCTAAACAAGTGAAGTCCTGAATAGAACAAAAGACTGACCTTCCCCAAGCAGGAAGAAATTCTACTCCAGACAATCTATGGATTTGAACTCTATAGGTTTTGGATTTGCTAGTCTCTGTAACTATGTGAGTTAATTTCCTAAAACAGATCTCTCTGTCTATGTATCTACACACATTCTCTTGGTTCTATTTCTCTGGAGAATACTGACTAATGCATATATGATTTTATTTACTTAAACTGCAATAAAATATGTATCAAACACTTAATGTATACCATGTACAATTCTAGGCAATAGGGATAGAATGACACATAATATAGAGAAAATCCTTGACCTCACAGAACTTATGCACTGGTGTGGGATGGACACAAACAACACACCAGATGGTTTCATGTAGTAACAAGTGTTGTAAATTAAAGGAAACAGGAAGGGATGATAAAGAATACCTAGGGATGAAATACCAAAACAGAATGTCCTTTGTTTGATCCTATCAAACAAATTCACCTATCTCTATGCTGACTCTGGGAGATTACATCATAGGTGTCCTCTGCTTTCTTGACAATTTGGCCTGCAATAGAGATTGTAAGAGAGAGGAAAGTAAGTCAGCATATTTGTTTCCTCTGCTCCCTCTCTGCAGGGTCACCTTGGGCTGGCTCTGTCCCTTGTGTAAAGCTTACTGTTCCTAGGGCTCTACACTATTCTTCTTCATTCTGGTTTTTGGAACTACTACTACTTAGAGATCCTGAAATATCTATCCCTTGTGGTTCCCTTATACCCACATGGTCAAAAATGGTCTCCTTGAAAATAAATCCTCAGATTACCCTGCTTTGAATGTGCCACATGTTTCCTGTTGGAATCTGACTGATGCAAAGCATCACAGTCTTCATGATGGAGATTGGCATGCTGAGAAGAAGTGGGTTATGTGAAAATATTTGGAAGAATGCTCCAAATGGGAAGAAGAGCAATGCAAACTGCTCTAGAGACAAGTACCAATAAAGACTAGGAAGAGGGTCAATGTGGCTGGTGTGTTGAGTGACAGAGAATGTGGGAGGAGGTCAGAAAAGTACATTGTGGCACTTATATCTGCTGGAGTAAACAAGATTAAAGTTTTTAAAGTGTTTTAAATGGAGGAGAAGAATGATGTGAAGAGTTCTTTTTATAGCAGAAGACCTTTGCCATGGGCTGAATGAAGGCCTCCCAAAATCTATGTCCACATCGATCCTCTGACATCTATAAATGTGAGCTTATTTGGAAGAAGAGCCTTTGTAGGTATAATTACATTAAGGACCTTGAGATGAGATTATCTTTGATTTTCCAGGTGGGTCCTGAATCCAATGACAATTGTCTTTATAAGAGAGAGACAGGAAGAAATTTGAAATACACAGAGGAGACAAGGAGGAGGATGTGAAGATGGGAACAGAGACCAGAAAGCCACAGGAGCCAAGGACTGATTGCCCACAGCATAGGACACCAGAAGAGGCAACGAGGGAGGTATTCTCCTTTATATTGTCAAGGTTATTACACCTCCACTAACACGTCAATTTCAGACTTCTAGCCTCCAGAACTGGGAGGAGAAATTCCTGGCATTTTAAGGATCACCATTTGTAGTGATTTGTTACAGCAGCCCCAGGAAGCTAATCCAACCTCCACATCATTCACTCTGCAGATTGGCCTGAATTTATTTCACAACTGGCCTCTCTTTGTTGGCCTTATATATCTTTTGCTCCCAACATTTGATATGGATGCATGCCAAGCATCAGTTGTGTTTATCCCCAACTTGTTTATACCAGTTCTGCTTATTCTTTTAATTATTTAGTGATGCAGTTCAGATTACATAAATTAATATAGTACGAATATACTTAACTACTTGCATACAAGTATGAGTTGAAAATGAACTGGAAACTTGTGTGCGAAAATGTTGTGGGAAAATCACTCTGAAAAAAAATCCCCCTGGATTTTCTGGTCTAAGGGATAAAAGAAGGAGGTCAGTGTAATCAGGAGAAGAAAAAACACTAAAGTATATATCAACAGATGATAAGGGGGGATTCAAGCATTTGGGCTCCAAGGTTAGCACAAGGGGATAGATAGTTGTTGATTAAAATACAGGAATGATAGAGTAGGTCATCTGAGAAAAACAAGGTCTATTCTAACATACATACCCCAGGAGCACCTCCGTTTGTGGTAGAGCTGAGATGCATATCCAAAAGCCTATCATCTAGACCAGGTGCCTTTTATTTTTCTTTGGGTCAGTTTCCCTAGGGCTTCTGTGTTAGGTTCTCCAGAGCTTTTAGAAGTCTAGGTAACAAGCTCTTACTCTTTGGGTTTATCCTACAGAATTCCAGAAAACAAATGAACTGAACAACCATCTTGCTAACCAACAAAGTATTAAACAAACAACCACAAGAACAAACTCCTAAGTGTCATCACTTAAAAAAAAACTAACTTGAATATTTTACAATGAATCATAAAATAAGTCACTACAAAAATATAAATACCAAATTATGTCATAATGAGGTGAAATGCATCAGTAAAATATGGAAAAATAGTTTAAAATTTTTATTAGAGGCTATACACATACTATTTGGAAAGTATCTTTACAGTCTGATCCATTTTAAAGGCATTTCAACTGGAAATTGTGAATGATTCACTGTGTCTGTGGCTTATCCCAGAAAGAGGTAGTAGGACTCTAGCAGGAATTTTGAGTCTACAACATAGAACCAGTGAATTCATGTACGTTGAGAGTTTCAATTTAAAATAAAATGTGTGTGCAACTATATGTGTATCATTTAAATAATTTCCTCACATTAATAAAACATTTTTGATGAACTGACCAAATATTACTTCTTATCAGATGAAGAAGGCTTGACAGAACTTTGGGTTATGAACACCTAGAGTTTCTTCACCATGACATGGACCATACTTTTTCTTACTCTTGCCTGTTTCCCCCCCCCCCCCCCAGCTCACCACCTTAGTGTTCCTCAAAAGGAAAGATACCACCGTCTTAATTTTGCTTAAGCTTATCTCTTACCGTGCTGCCTGGTGCAAAGTAAACCCTGGCAAAAGAGTTATTGCCTTAAACTGATTTGGGTATTGGCCATGGAATTTGTTAAGTGCATGATTGCCTAGCTGTTATACAGTTTGTTTCAGAGAAGGTTTCCTGATCTTACTTCAATCAATTTAAAAACAGTACAAGAGCGGTGCCTGGGTGGCTCAGTGGTTGAGCATCTGCTTTGGGTTCAGGTCAGGATCCCAGGGTCCTGGGATCGAGTCCCATATCAAGCTCCCTGCAGGGAGACTGCTTCTTCCTCTGCCTATGTATCTGCCTCTGTGCCACTCATGGAAAGATAAATTAAACCTTAAACAAATGGTACAAGAAAGAGGCAAGGCTAGTGAACAAGAGGTGTGATCTGGTTAGGAAATGCTGATTTTTAAAGTAGTTAATAGTGAATCCCAAAACAGGAGGACAGAATTACCTGTTTTGCTCACAAGCTTAATCCAAACTTCTCTGTGTCTTGAAGGAATTAAAATTTAAAGAGTGGATGCAAATAGGTATTTGCACTTCTGCACTAAGTTCCCAAAGAGTAAGAGCTGCATCTATTTATTTAATAAATATATAGAAATTTGTTGAGTACTTACTGCTTGTCAGGCACTATGAAAGTAACTGCCAAGGGTAATTTTATTTAATCATTCTGAAAAGCCTGGGCATATTGAAGCAGCATGGACTATGGAACCTGGGAAGCCAATTAGGGATTTCACGCCCAATCATCTTAAAATGTACTGAGCTCAGAACATGTGCTGGTGACTGTCCCAAGCAAATTACTTGGGTTTCCTTTTCATTCCACAATATCTTCATGAGGTAGAAAATTCCATTGTACCATTTTCCATGAGAACATATAGATGACAGTAACAAATAATTATTTCTTGTATCTAATAAGCGACAGTCTTGATTTGAACCTGGCCAGTCTCCTGAGCTTGAGTTAATACATCTGATCTTCCTCCTGGGTGTTAATTTCCTGATGCTCCTCTGTGGTTTATACTTCCTTTCTCAGTTTCTTCAAATGTAAATTTGAAGAATGAATATTTGCATATTAAAGGAGCTTGTGCCATAGGCCAGTGAGTAAGTGGTAGAGCTTTGCCAAATCCTCCGTACTATATGATGGTTCAATCTTTATGTTCCCTAGGAGTTAGCCCAATATCATGAATGTAGTACCCGCTCAGTAAACACTCAAGAGATCCAAATATAAAAAAATAAAAAATAAAAAGGAGATCCAACTATTTAAAACTGTTCTGATTTTTCAATCCAGAAATTTTTATGTTATTTACATTCATATGCATTCATATATTCTGAGGTTTGCTCAAAACTGCTTTGTAGTTTTACCAAATATATGCAAATTTATTAGAAATATGGGAGTTCTAAGTCAATCTTCAGCCACAGTTGACATTTATGTTGTCACAATATTTATCTTATCCTTTAAGGTTACAATAGGTTTTTCATCCTTTTTATTTTAGAAATAAACGACAATAACATGCAATCAGGATATGATCTCTGCCTATTTGAAGGCAAGGCCCTACAGCTCTAAGGTCTTCCATTTCTGGCCACTGGATCCTCATCCTCATTTCCAAGTTGTATAATTAAATTTCAGAATCCCAAACAAAAGATTAAAGCCTTAAAGATACGGAAGGACAGAGAGTATTTTTTAAAGTGACAAATTGGATAATTTAGTACAGAAAAACAAACCTTGAATAAAAAGGCAAAGACTGAGATACCAGAGAAACAAAACAAAACAACACACACACACACACACACACACACACACACACACACTTTCAAAAGCACCTATAAAACTCAATGCACAAACTTATGAATTAATAATGACAAGAAATATTTTATTCATGATCATTTTTAATAGCTAAATTATTCATGACTGTGCTTCCAATACAGGACTTAGTGAGTTTAAGTAACATCCAAGGCATACAACTATTCATCATTCATTCATTCTTCATTCATCAAAAAGTTATTGAGCAGCTATACTAGACAGCATTAATTTAGGCAAGGATCCAGTGATCGTATATTTGTTGTTGTGTTTTGGTTGTCTAGAGTAAGGGTCTGTGAAATGGGTATGTGTGTCATAAGTGTTATTTAACATGGAGATTGGCACAAGGAATCTGGCTTCACATGCCAGACACTTTGATTAGGGACTTGAAGTAGATTGAATCACTGACTCTGATCTTTCACTTTTCTCTGCCTCCTTCCATTTCCATGGCCTCATTGCGGGTGGAGTATACAATACTTCTTGACTCTGGCTTGGCCATGCAACTTACTTGGTCAGATGGTATGTGGGTGTAGTGATAGTGTACAGATCTGAATGTAGGTCTGAAGAAGGCTTGTGAGTTTCCATTCTCTTTCTTGCTATTACCTAGGGGAGAATGTTCTTTGCTTCTGCTGCCCCTTCAGTGTAGGCCCAGAATAAATGCATATGGGACAGAGTCACCACAACCCGCACAGCAAATCTGTATGTTGAGTCACAGCCACCCAGCGCTGCCTCGCCTAGATCATCCACAGTCTGAGTTTCAGATCAGTAATGATAAAGGACCGTTGTCTTTACCCACTGAGTTTAGATGTGTTTTATGACCCATTCTTTCAAGGGAAATGGCTGAGTGACACCAGTTAGCCTAATGCTTCTGACTTCTTCTCATTCCCTCACTTCTTCTTCTCTTTTAGTGAGGAATTTTAGTTTGGAAGAAGAAATCAGAGACACATTTCTCCTTCCATTATTATTGGGTATATTGAGCCTATAGGGTTATATGTTCCATATTACTTTTTGTTTCAAGTTTTATAGAGTGGAATAAACACACACACACACACACACACACACACACACACACACACACAAAACATGTAGGGAGAAGTGTCCTAGTTTGAGATGGTCAGGCTGAGTGGGTAAGTTACTTAAATTAGTTGAGATTCAGTATCAGCAAGTTCACAGGAGCACAAATAGAAGCCATGCTTACTAATATTAACTTCATCAATAAAAATGTTGGTATTTTGGCCTCCTCTTCTTTCCTTATCTTTTTTCTCAGTTTATTCAGGTGTAAGGAGAAAGAGAGAGAGATCCCAATCATTAAATGTCTTCAAATCCCAGCATATGCAGCATGGGCCAGTTGGACTGGAATAGATGTTCCATGCACTAAACCTGAAGATCAAGCTTCCATAGTGTTGGTGATGGCAGTGAAAGAGTTGGAGTTTGGAGGTTGATTTCACTTCATTGGGTGCATTAGCTTGTGGACTTTGAGAAATAGGCTGTGATTAGTTGATTAATATATGTGTGTATGCTTAATGAACACTTATAGAGCACTTGTGCGCTTTAAAAAATATGAACTCATTTAATCTTTATAATACTATATTATAGCATGATCATAGTGTTATCCCCATTATGATGATAAGGAAGGCACCTGGGTGGCTCAGGTCATTGAGCATCTGACTCGGTTTTGGCTTAAGTCCTGATCTCAGGAGCTTAACATTGAGCCCCATCTCAGGCTTTGCACTGGATAAAGAGTTTGCTTGGGATTCTCCCCCTTCTCACTCTGCTCCTCTCTCTCTCTTTCTTTCTCTCAAATGAATAAATTATTAAAGGAAAAAATAATGATGAACGACTTGAGGCACAAAGAAGGGAAGTAAGTTGCTCAAGGTCACTTACCTAGTAAATGGCAGAGCAAGAATTCCAACCCAGGCATTATGTTTCTGATATTAATATTTTTAACACTAAGCTTTAACTTTACAACAGATATTTAGATTAGAAAATAATACATAGAAGCCTTTTGTTGGGTTCAACATGCTTAGTGTTGAGTATTGTATGGATATGGCATTTTATTTTTTTTTATTTTTTATTTTTTTTTGGATATGGCATTTTAAGGTTCATAATCCATGCAGGCTTATGCTGAGATATAGGCTTACTTTCCTTCAGTTGGATTTTAACCACTGCCATCTGAGCACCTAGCTTAGGCCTCAGAGCCCATGGGATTTTTGGATTTTAATTGATCTCTGCGTTGTAGGACAATTCTGTGCAAAGGCAAGCAGTGTGTTTTACAGAATTACCACCATATATACAGATTCTTATGTAGTAGAGATTTTGTTTCATGCAAAAGTAAACGTCAGAAAAGGTAAGGGTCACAGGGTCCAATCAAATGACAGTCATTGGACTCAGTAATGGAATAGAAGTTCTGGTTCTGCAACCATACCATACCATAAAGTCTAGTGAGTAAATATTGTGCACATTACCCTCAGAAAATGTAGAGATTTCAGAAAAACTCTGGCTTACAGTCTCCACGATAGAAGACATGGGGTAGATGTTAAATCCTGACCACACACTATAAAAACTTTGGCCAAAGCAAAATGCAGTTTGCTGTAGGATCTCAGGTGACAACACTGCCCTCAATAATGGCCCCAGGGGATGCTTGCTCTGTGGACCATTGCCACAAATTAGGTCAGGGTACAAATGACTTGATTTCTATGACTTGATCTTACACTATGAAAATGCAACTTTTCTTGAATGTGGTTGGCCAAGGCAAACATTTCACCATAAGAGAAAGAGCCTTCTTGTCCTTTCAGATATTGGAGATGAGAACAATATTCTCTGCTTTCAAATGGCACAAGAGTTACCCATGAACTAGACAAAGGTAGTGCAGCTCCAATTTCAAACTGTTTGTGCCAAAAGTAGTCACATGGTGTTAGATTAGGGGCTCCAAATTCAATTCTTTTGGGGCCAGCAGCTAAACTTGGCTTCATGAACACACCTTTCCATAAGTGGCTTTATGGTGACACTAATAAAATATAGGCGTCAGGGCCCCCTTGTGCACAGTTTCCTCCCAAAGCTCTCTGAGGCTTCCCAGCAATGTGTTCATAAGGTCATATGTCTCATAAAATTAGCAAAAGTCAGATATTTTAGCCCCAATCGGTTATGACCATTGCTATTTAAACTCTGATTTCCCTTACATCTCTCTTCCCCAACTGATGGATGGGATAAGAGTTGCCATGACATTTTGGGGATCCAGTGAAAAGGAAGTTAAAGTGTGGACACATTTGGTTTGAGCTGAGTAGGATATATGTTTGTGGATCATGATCACTTTCCTGAAGGGCCATAGTATTGTTAGCCATCCTGGCATAGGCTGTGATTCCAGGTATGTCCCTCCCATCTCTGTGCTGATGCACCACAGATGCTACACAGAGGAACAGGACCAGAGGGCATAGCTGGTTTTGTAATTGAAATTCCATATTATTTTGTTTGTCAGAGAATGCTGCAAATTATATAAACGTCAGACCTCAGAAACCCTGACTCTGACCCTGTCCACAGGTTCATCCTTGCCAGATGGTCTCCGGTTAGCTCTAGAATAAATAATTCCTCATGAGGGTAAAAAGCATGGCTAGGACAAATCCCACAGGAAGTGGCAGTGGAGCAGGCAATGAGCCAAAAGTCTTAAAATGGCTAAACAGGAGAGAATGGACATTGCATTGCTAGAAAGATTCTGTGCATCAGCAATTGTTTTCAAGGATAAAAGGAGAAAAGGAAAGTAAGAGGGCTAGATATAAACAGAGTTATAAATATGGATGTAGGTACATTTATAAATATATAGATAGTAGACCAAGGTACTATTCAAAGTACCTGGTGATTGGGGCTAGTATTGCAGCATATTCCCAAACCTTGCAAGAAGATAATAATAACTCATGTGACATTCTCTGATCATCAGTGCTGTGATAGGGTGAACTATATTTAGACTCTTTGAAAAGTGGGATAAAGATGCAATTTACCATGGAACTGAAACAAAGTGAGTGTGCACGAGAGAGACAGAGACAAAGAGGGAGAAAGGCAGATAGAGACAAAGAGAGACAAGAAACAAAGAGACAAAGAGATAGAGAGACTTCTGGCTGCTACAAAGGCATCCTGACCCAACCAGACATTTAGAGTGTCTTATTGAAACTGAGACGAATAAGAAGTTGCAAAGGATGGGTTTTAGACCTGAATTTTCTTGAGCTTTAATTCACAAAGAAAAATAAAACATTAATTCCTTTGGACTTTAACTTGAAATATTATTTAATTTTTGGACTTCAATGTCCTCCTGAAGTTATAGGACAGAGTTTAATTTAAATTTGGGGACATTTTCATAATTGCTGGCATTCTGAGCATCTTAATGGCATTTAATCTCACTGCAGAATCAGTATATACTGTCCAATATGGCTGGACATCATTCAATATGGAAAGTAGGATATGGAATGAATCTTTAACTTCAGTTTGTGATGGAATGAGAAAGTGCAGCATTATGGTTCTGCAATATAAACTAAAAAAATATGAACAAAATATAGGAAATAACATTTTAACATGTTGGACAACATGCAGCAAAAAACTCTGATGCCTAAAGACAAAACAAACAAGACAGGGAAGCCCCATGATCATCTCAGCTTTCTGACTGGAGGGAATACAGAATGAAGTGCAGTCCAGGGAAGCCAAGCAGAGACCAGGGGCTTCACCAAGTAGAAGAGAGAGAGGAAAGAGTCAGGAAACCCATGGCAGCTAGACTATGTGGAGTGGAGTACTTGGGAGAAGGGTGATGTATAGGAGTCCTGGATATCTACACTGGAGCCTTCTTAAGTCTTTAGCTGAATACCAATCTGCTTATGTAGAGGGAACAGATAAGATCCCAAGGGTGGGAAAATTACTGGGGAACTATAAGCCAAATAATCCTGAGATCATAGAATTGGACACTATTAGAGATCCTTCTGGGAGATAACCTTGTTGAATACACGACATAATCAGTAAAGACAAGGGAGGAATTGTGCTGTAAAAGAAATCTTTTTTTTTTTTTCCTAATAAAATGCTAGCCTCAATTCATCCCCTTCCAAAAAAAAAAAAAAAAAAAGCCTTCATTGTTTTTAAAAGCTAATACTTATTCTGACTTATTATGCTCCACATTTATTTCATCATAGAATCGCCCAGTGTAGCATAGGCATAAAGTTAATTTTTATTTTCTAGGAATTGTATAGCATATTAAAAAGTCTGCTTAACAAGACCAGTTTACCAAGTATTAGATCAAATCTCCATTTATATTCTTCTATGAAGCTTTTGGCAAGGACTATGATAAAAATAACTTCGGTTGGATGCAGTAAGGCATTTTTCAGTAAATTACCATTATATCTTACTTTAAAGAATAAATAAACTAAATGAAATCTTAATTTAAAAGCACAAGGGAATCAGATAATTTAAAGAAATCATAATTAAAAAAAACTTGGGAATCTTTCTGTAAAATAAAGAGTAGTCACTTCCCTTTTGTTTTAAAAAAAATCCTTATATTACTAAACTAGCACAAAAGTAACTAAACTACCAGCCAGATAAAAAGCCCAATACTCTTTAAAGTCATAAAATGAAATCTAGCAATCTAGAATATAGTATTCACAAACTCCAGCATTCAATTAAAAATCCCTAGATTATAAGAAAGCAGGAAAATATGACTAATGGGGAAAATTTGTTTTCAGTAAAAACAGACCTTGAAATAACAGAGATGATAGATTAATGGAAAAGATATTAAAACAGATATTATAACATGCTCCAGGTATTTCAACAGGCATTGGGAATAATGATAATGACTTGAAAAATGGAATATATAAAAAAGACCCAAGGGAACCTGTAGAGGTGAAAAACATAATGCCTGAAATAAAAATACACTGAATAGGATTAATAATAGTTGAGATGCTCATGAAGAAAAGGCCAACAAAATTAAAGACACAGCAATAGAAACTATCTAAAATGAAACAAAAAAAAATACTACATGTAGGGAATCTGAATAGTATATATACGATCGTCATTTTCATGCATCAACTTAGCTTGGCTGTGGGTGCCAGATACTTGGTCACACACTGTTCTGAGTGTGTCTGTGAGGGTAGTTTTGGATGAGTTAACCTCTGAGTTGGTAAACTGAGTAAAGCAGACTGTCCTCTTTAATGTTCTGCTATCCAATCAGTTGACAGCCTGAACAGAACAAAAAGACTGATTCTCCCTGAACAACTCCTGCCTGACCAGTTGAGATGAAATACCGTTTTTCTCCTGCTTTTGTACGCAAACTGAAATATCAGCTCTTCTTGGGTCTTGAGTCTGCCAGTTACAAGCTGGAACATACACCATCCATTCTCCTGGGTCTCTAGCTGACAGCCAACTGCAGGTCTTGGAACTTCTTGGCCTCTATAATCATTTAAACCAATATCTTATAATGAATATCTCGTTCTCCTATGGAAAAATATATTTTATTGTTTAGTGTGTATATAATGCACTAATATACTATCTCTTGGTGTGTATATATAATACACACATATATGTAGCATGTATATGTATGGATATATATGACATGTATATGTTACACAATTGTACATATAAACATATATATAGACACAATGAAATATGTAGACAATTACATAATCATATATAATTGTGTAGGCAGTTGTATAATTCTATAATTATATGTAATTACATATATATGATCATGACCTATAGAACAATATTAAGTGATGCAGTAAGACATTCAGTTGGAATTCAGAGAGAGAGAAGAAAGAAAAAGTTTTTGAAGAAAAGTGGTTAACGTAAGTGATAAGGGGAAATCTTAAAACATCTAGGGAAAGGGGAGATACATTTTATACAGAGAAACAAAGATAAGGAGTAGAGCCAGCTACTTACTTTGTCCTATTTATCTTTCCGATACAGACTAGAAAGGGAGACTTTATTTATTAAATCTCCTTAGGTCTGACTAACTTATTATATGGCAATGTAATAACAAGGCATAGTAGTAAAATAGTAAGAACTTTAAAAACTAGAGTTTGCATAAGTTTCCTCCCTTATTGACGTTAGTTCTGCTTATTGTGACACCAGGAAATTTATGCTGGCCTAGTTCAATGGATTTTCAGTTTGTATGATCTAGTTTTCGTAAGCTAATTGTCATATGATGAATAAATGGCTTAGAAATTTCACCAAAGAAACTGGTAGAGCTAACATTTCTTTCTAATACAAGTTCATGTTTAGCTAAAACACATGTTTAAAATCATAATGATATAATTTTATGCAAACAGTGAACTAAGAGAATCTTGAGTGTTAAAAAAGACTACTTGGGGGGTGCCTGGGTGGTACAGTAGGTCATGCATCTGCTTTTGATCATGATCCCAGGGCCCAGGGATCTGGCTCCATGTCTGGCTCCCTCCTCAGAAGGGAGTCTTTCTTTCTTTCTTTCTTTCTTTCTTTCTTTCTTTCTTTCTTTCTTTCTTTCTTTCTTTCTTTTTCTTTTTTTCTTTTAAAGATTTTACGTAGTTATTTGAGAGAGAGAAAGCACAAGCTAGGGAGAGAGGCAGAGGGAGAGGGAGAAGCAGACTCCTGAGCAGGGAGCCTGATGTGGGGCTCAATTCCAGGAGCCTGAGATCATAACCTGAGCTGAAGGCAGACGCTTAACCAACTGAGCCACCCAGGTGCCCCTCTTCCCTTTCTCATAAGGACAGTAATACCATCATAAATACCTTATGACCATGACCTCATCTAAAGCTAATTATTTTCTAAAAGCCTCATATCCAAATATGATATAGGTGATTAGGACATCAACATATAAATATGGGGGGTACAAAATTCAGTCCATTACACCAGTTATTTCTTCAGTATAAATACTGAGGTGTATTCCATGTTTTACTAGTATGAATATGTAAGAAAACACCAGAAATCTACCCTCTGAGAAAGTTGTACTATTACTCTAATACATTTGCTCATGAAAGAATCTAGTTTTCCAATGTTAAATATCATTTACTATTCTTTACCAATATATTAAAATAATATGATAACTTCTTACTGCATTTTTAAAACTCATATTGGTAACTAATGGGATAAAAAACAATTATGCTCATTGTTTATTTATATTACTCCATTGACTAATTATACACTTTGTCTATTTTAATTGCTTTTAAATTTGTTTCTGCTTGTTTTAGATTTTAAGGCCTCCTATATCGTACCTATCAAAACTTCTATCACATGTTAAATTATTTTTTAATAATTTTGTGCCCCGTATTTTTATTTGATGAGAGCTTACCATAACTTATCAATAGTTTTGAGTTTGCTTTTGTTGGTTGTTGGATCAACCAACCCCATTGTGCAGTCTCTATGACTGAAATTTCAATCCTATCAGCAAATAATAGAGGTGAAATTTGAACCCCAGTGTTCCCATTATGGATTTTTTGCCCTCGAGTTCCATGTTACAACAGTATGGGACTCTAGGCAAGTAATTTAGCTTCTCTGATTTTTTTCTCATGTAAGAGAGAAGTGGGAGAGGAGTGGCGGGGGTCGGATAGCAATATGTGTGTTACAGGGACTGTGAAAGATAGCAAATGTAAAATGTAAAGCACTGAACACATGGTACGTACTGAAAAATGTCAGTTTCCTCATTAAAAAGCATAACTCAATTCTTTGTAATTGGAAAGAGCATGCTGCTACCCAGTATACCTTCCACTATTTTATAATTTGAAATTTCAATTAGGATGCCTCATGCTTCTTTCTTCTTCCCTCTACATCTGAAGGACCTGATGACAAGGTAGGAGGAACGTAAAAAATGAACTATTTTTTAAAAAAATCTCTGAGTGCTTGGAGGACAGTTTCTTCATTTGGTGAAGGAAAAGTCCTTCATTAGAGTAGATAATAATGTTCTTCATAAAGCATTTCACATTAACCATCCCTAAAAAGCAAGCTCTTGTATATGCAGTCACGTTACCTGAGCCAACACTCAGCCTCCTGCAAAGCTGAAGTTTTACATCGTGCAGAAAGCACCCAGCCTGAGCACTTTTGACTGTCAGTGGAAAAACAGGCTCTGAGCAGTTCCAGGAAACTAAAACAGTAACATGGAAAAGGACAGTGAAACAATTCATTCCCCAAATTTACAAAAGAGCCCTTGGTGGGGAGGGAGCAAAATGCTTGCCTTCTTTAAACTGCTGCCATTAAAAATGAAATATATATTTTACTTTAAAAAAATCATGGCATTCCAAACTGAAGGTTGTGACATTTGGCCACACACCTTTAGTTGTACAAATAAACACATTAATCTCAATGGAACTGTAGTTTTGCTTTTTTTGTACTAGTGCCAACCTCAGAATGTGCTCTGATTGCCTGGTTTTAAAGAAAACAGGATGTTAAAATTGAGTGAGGTGAGGCTTGCATGTTAATGTAATTCTTTGGAGTTAATGTTAGAAAATTGCTCTTCTATTTAAGGCAGTACCTGATGGGAGTGTTTCTTGTAGTTTTCCATAAGGTTGTTTTATAAGTAAAACTTGACGAGAGACCTTGATATTCTTTGAGGTAACAGTTGCAACTTAGACCTGATTCCTGTTGTAGGATGCTATGAATACTGTGTTATATGCTGCTGAAATTGCAGGTGAGAAATGCTATTTTCTTCTAGGTTGCGGACAGATTTTTCTAAGAAGGGTAAGTCACTCCTGATGTCAGCCCATTGAGGAGACTGTTGTTTCTTGTTGTGGAAACCAGAACTAACAAAGAGGTCCAGGTAGGGGTCATGTTCATGGTTTTGATGAGGAAGGGGTGTGATAACTGGGGGAAGGACAATGAGGACAGGTATTAGGATGGAGCTAATGTTGAAGAGCTGTAAGGTCAGGAAGTGGCCCTCCAAATACATGTTTCCATCAGGGTTCCTGATTCTGGTAATATCCCCAGCAGTGTGCAGAAGACAGCAAGTGACCTCTGGGAACTTGAAAAGTTTGAAATTATGTTGTTTATAGTCAATTATAATGACTCTGACAGGGCATACCCAAGCCCAATGAAGCTTAAGCAAAAGTTACTGAATCAGCAAATCTTGACTCCTTGGCCCAACATTATTCCTTCCAGAAAATATTGCCTTTCTGATTATTTCTTTGCCACACCCGGCCCACTTTCAACTTCCCAGCATGATTTTTCTTTTCTTCCCAACAAGAAGGAATGTCATCACAGCTGATTAGTATTCAATGGGTAAGCCCTTGGTTTCAAACCCACTCCCTTGTTTTTCAGAACTACACCAGGAAAGATGGTAGCATTGACAAATTGAGTTTGACATTAAAATAAGGCTCATCTATCAGGCTTTTGGTGTAGGGAGAACAACAGAGACGGGATGAAGAGGCAGAGTCAGCAAACCCTGGATCCTGGAGCAGGAGCTGTCCCTGAGAAACAATGCACACATTCCCTCCTGAAATTTGGGACTGAACAGGAGCTAAAGGAACCAATGTGTCTACTCTAGGTCCAGTGATTCCTCCTGTGAAAAGGGACAGAAAAGACAGGAAAGCCCCCTTTATCTGTCACAAATGAGGGGAAAGTGGAACGGAAGCAAAGCATAATTTACCTTGTGATCAAATTGACAAGTATTAGAACATTGGCCCTCAACATCCCAGTAAGTTATTGGTTCTAACTGAACTCCAGTTTCTTCATCAATAAATTGTGGTTTGGAATAATACCTTAGAATTGTTATAGCTATCAAATGAATTCAAATGGAAGTCATACAGCTCAGGGCCAAATCTAGCCCCTGCTTTCTTTTGTAAATAAACTTTTATTAGAATATAGCTATGCTATAATATATTGACATATCATCTATGGCTACAACAATTGAATTGTGTAGTTTTGATGGAGACAGACCCTATGGCCTGCAAATACTGAAATACTTACTCTCTGGCTCTTTACAGAAAATATTTGACAGTACTTAAACTAGACTATGTTCACTAAACTAAGTAAAATACCCATTACTGTGGCACATAAGCAGTACTCATTTTTGAGCACTAATTATTAATTTTGTTATTACTATTATTACCTATAGATAAAGACTCTGTCCAGGGATGAATGCAAATATTACTGTGTTAATTGTTGGCTTAAATTCTAAATCTTAAATCTCAGCAAACTTGATTAGCTTTGTACCTTTGTGCTTAAACCATGACTCATGTAAATATTTGGACTAATATTGTTCTTTATTACTATCTAACATACAACTCTATTAGTTTTCTGCTCCAAAGAGCAGTTCTAGACTATGTGCCATCATTAAGAGTAGAATATTTTGAATATTAATATTAATGTCTTTAAGAATGTCATTTCTTCTTTCAGCAAAAGGTCCACACTTGAGACCAGTCTGAAAATCATTTTTCTCTGTTTTTTTATATGGCTCTTTCTTGACCAATTTTTTTTTCTTGACCAAATTTTAGAAAAAGTCATGCCTATGTGGGGTAGCTTCATGTCTCAATCTCCTTGTTACATATGAGATTTTTCCCCCTTCAAATATTAGTAGCTTGGCTGCATTGGGATAAAACAGTAGTAAATAAGAACCACAAAAGGGAAGAAATGTTTGACAGTTTTTATAATTTCTATCTCTTCTCCCCCTACTTTTTACCTTATATATCAAAATTGTCCATCATTCCCTTGAGGACACTGTTGAGTGACCTCAAGTATTTCACTGTGTCTTTGTCCCATACTTTCTCCTCTCTAGTGATGGAATTCCAAGATGGGGTGGCCTCGATCTACTCAAGAACTAACCTTGAGGGAATACACAACAAATAAGACCTTTGTAGGGCCTGGGGATTTGGAAGTCTAACCTCTCTTATGTCAGAGATGTGGAAACTAAAAAAAAAAAAAAAAAAAAAAAAAAGAGATGTGGAAACTGAGGTCCAGTGAGTCTCAAACCTGCCTTAAGTCACACAGTAGAGGAGGTATACAATTTCAAAAAAAATTTTTATAGATGGTTAGCAACTATGAAAGTTAATATGCTACATTTGGGGCAAATTTGTATGAAAAAAGGAATTTCCAATAAAGTCTTATATTTATTTTATGCACCAACATTTTGGAGAAGAATTATGTTTATTCATTTCACAGATACTTGAGTGATAACCAGAAGGCAGGGGCACAGGAATAAGCAAAACAGACAAAGGCATGTGCTCTTATAGAGCTTACATTTTAAACAGAGGAGTCAGGAAATTAACAAATAAATGAATTAAATGTGCAGTATGTCTGATAGTGTTGAAGTTTTATGATAAAAAGTAAAGCTGGGAAAGCGGAAGGAGCTGCTGGGTCAAAGGTACTTTTTAAAATTAAACAGAGTGATTATTAGCAAAGGCTGAGAGGTGCTTTAGCAAAGGCCCAAGGAGAGGGGTGAGCAGGTGGTGCTGATTGGGAGAATGAGATTTCCAGGCCAGGGAAGCATCAGAGAAAGTACCCTGGGGCAGGAGGCTATCTTGAAAATGTGGCTGGATTCGAGTGAATGAGAAGGTAGCTAAATTGGAGATGAGAAGGATGCAGGAGGAGGCATGCAGTGTCCTGTAAGCCATTTTTAGTTGGATTTTATTTTGAGCTAAATGGAAGTCGTTATAGATTTTGCAGAAGTAAGTGGTCTGACTCAAATTGGCTGCTGTTTGAGAATAAATTTAAAGACAAAAATGTAGAACACATTGTTCTGTTATAAGAAAAGAAAACAAAAAGTTCAGAACTCCTACCTGGTCTAAAAGACTTTCCACATTCTGATTCCATCCGTTTATTCCATGTGACCCTTTCCCCAACCACATTACCTTTGAATTCACCCCCAAGAGCATCTTGCCAAACTGGTGCTCCCTCTACCTTGTCTTGTTTCTTCATCCTCTTAGCGAATCCAGTGTCTACACAGATGTCAAGGTTCAGCTCAGTGAATCGCAACTCTTCTGCCAGAAGATTTTTTATAAAACTGTTAGCCTTTGTCACTTTTTTCCCAAGGGCTCCAGCAGCACTTTGGGCATCCCTCAATCCCAGGACTTGGTTCAGTGAATTGTTCTTATTTATTCATAGGTATGCTTCCGCAGCTGGACTTTGAGCATATAGACAACCAGTCTCAAGTTTGGGGTCAGTGTTCAGAATCTCCAAAATAAATAAATAAATAAATAAATAAAAGAATAAACGAATATGTTCTGTATCTGCTGTACAGCATGGTTCTCATAGTTAAAAGTATGATGCTGTGTACTTAAAATATTTGTTCCAAGGGTAGATGACATGTTAAGTGTTCTTTTTTTTTTAAGTTTTTATTTATTTATTCATGAGAGATAGAAAGAGAGGCAGAGACATAGGCAAAGGAAGAAGCAGGCTCCACACAGGGAGCCCAATGTGGGACTCAATCCCGGGTCTCCAGGATCATTCCCTGGGCCAAAGGCAGGTGCTAAACCACTGAGCCTCCTAGGGATCCCATGTTAAGTGTTCTTAACACACACACACACACACACACACACACACACACACACAGATACACACACAGACAAATCGATAACAGGGAAGCAAAGGTATTAGAGTAGGTGTATTGTCCCAATTCTGGGGATGGTATTATGGATGTTGATTTATCTCCTAACTCATCATATGGTACCCATTAGATATGTGCAATTCTTTGTGTATCAATCATACTTCAATAAAGCTGTCAAAAATTAAAATAATAATGAATGAATGAGGCCAAAGTATGCTTTTTTCAGTCATCATATTCCTTATCCCCATGACACTGGTATTCTTAAACCCCAGTATAGCATGTTTTCCAGGATCCCTTATTTTTTTCTTCCATCTGCCTCCCTTCTCAATAGCCTTGACTAGGGGGACTCAGTCAATGAGCAAGTGTTTTACTGGCATTAAAACGTTTTCCAGAGGCACAAAATATGTGGATTCCATGTGAGAGAAGCTGTTTATGTAACCAGTACAGAATGTGTTTCTTCCTGAAGAGGCCTGTGCATCTTTGATGAGCTCTATATACATGCATTTTTATGTCACCTGACGGTCCTCATTTCTTATTTGACATTACTTCCTAAGGTACTGTTTTTAACTCCATCAAAAGGAACAGAGATAGTTAAAGAAAAATAAAGATACATCAAGATGCATCAAGGTTCACTGCACTGGGCTGTTAATTACAAGCAGGGTAATTTGGTGAGTTTGGATATACTGCAAGCACCCATGACACTGCTACCACCATAACATGACCTCATTACAACTGTTTAAGAAAAAAAAATGAAAAAAAATTCAATCTGTGCAAATGTCCCTTTCCCTGTCTGTCTCAACCAAAGTCGTCTTCACCCCAAACTATCTAATATTACTTTTGTGGAATTTTCTAAGTATCATGAGGTCATGAGACCATAGAAGAACAAGAATAAAATTACATGAGGAGTAGGTGGGAAAAAGAAAGAAATAAAAGGTTATTTTATTTGTTAAAGGTCAGTCTAGCTGGGCCCCACACATTGATTTTCTTAGCTGCTTCAGTTAAACAAGTCTCAAAAATAAATGTATTATAGGCAATGGTATGTTTGCAACCGTCGAGCTGAGCTTTAATTTGAGAATGCAATCAATAAGCCTTTGTGTTTCCATAACAGAACATGAGCAGAAAATCTGTGATGGGGGCATATGTGTTTGTACAGTTGCTGATATATCAGGCCAATGACTGCTTTGACAAATGATACCCTGCTTCCAATCAATAACTCATAAGCCACAATTTACTTTTTCTTTACCTTGAACTATAACCAAAAGGAGGCAAACATCACTATAATTTCCACTTAAAACATGGACAAGAGTTGATTGTGTGTGTGCATATATGTGTGCATATGGCCCAAAGGGCAAGCCATGACTACCAAGAGCAGTAAATTCTTCCCATTGGAAAACTCATAATTGTGGTAGCAGGAAATACTGCTAACGAAATTTGGCAATATGCATTAGCTTCTCAACTCTGTACTGTGACTCAGAAGTCCATTTTTTCTGAGTCTGTTCTATGGAAATAGCCCATTGATTATAGGAAGGACAGAGTATATACAAAACTGTTTGTTGTAACATTATTTACAATGAGGAACAATAAAAGTTAGCAGTCATGGTGAGTATCTCAAGTTGTGTGGTACACAGCCAGTATTAATGCGATGAGAAAATGTTAAAAGAAAAAAGTGAAAGGGGGAATTTGACACTTGGTATTATTTCAGACATGCAGAAAAATATACATAGTACAAATGGGGGCTATAAATACCCTAAAACATGTTTAGTAATAGTTCTGAGGTTTTGGGGATACAAAGGGTTTTCCCCCCATCATTATGTATTTTCCAAATTTATTATAATGACTAAAATTATTCTTATATATATGATTTATGGAGATATACTACAATGTAATGATTCAGTATTTGTATATACTGCAAAATGATCACCAAAAGAAGTCTCCTTTTTCTTTTTTTAAGATTTTATTTATTTTTTCATGAGAGACAGAGAGAGAAAGAGGCAGAGACACAGGCAGAGGGAGACGCAGGGTCCATGCAGGGAGCCTGACATGGGACTCGATTCCAGGTCTCCCGGATCAGGCCCTGGGTTGAACGCGGTGCTAAACTGCTGAGCCACCTGGGCTGCCCCCAAAAGAAGTCTCCTTAATATCCATCACCCTACATAGTTACAATTTTTTTTCCTGTTGTGAGAGCTTTTAAGTTCTTCTCTTTTAGCAACTTTCACATATATAATACAGTGTAATGTACTGGAGTCACGATGCTATATATTCATCCCTGGGACTTATTTATTTTGTAACTGAAAGTTTGTACCTTGTAAGGTGCCCACTATTCTTAAAGTGGAAAGTTTTCCTAAGTGACTTGATTTTTAAAAGACACCAACGTCAAAGGAAGAAACCACAAAGGAAAGGCTAATAAATTTACCTTCTAATCATTGACAAGGCAATTTCCTATGACTTATTATAAATAAAAGTAAGTCAAAGGGCAAACTGGAGGTGGTTAAGGGAACATAGATATTAATTTTGTTAATATTAAAACATTTAAAGAGCAAAAATCCTTAGCATATAAAATATATATTTATATGCTATATATTAAGTATGCTTATATATAATATATTATATTAATTATATATTATTAATATATAATACTATATATGTGATAATATATAATTATAAATTATTTTATAAATATATAATTATATAAATATATGGTTATATACATATTGTATAATATATTAACATTCCTAATATATCAAACCAGTAGAACAGACAAATTAGTACGGGAATTTTTTTTAAAGATATTATTTTTATTTATTTGTGAGCAACATAGAGAGAGAGAGACGGAGACACAGGCAGAGGGAGAAGCAGGTTCCATGCAGGGAACCCAATGCGGGACTCGATCCTGAGACTCTGATTCACACCCTGGGCCCAAGGTAGCCACTGAGCGACCCAGGCATCCCTAACACAGGAATTAAGCATAAGTTTCCAAAAGAAGAAACACAAATGTTCATATATAGGATATGTATGATATATGGGATATCTATATCTATATCTATCTATCTATATATATGATATATATATTCAAGATTGATAAAAATTATAGAAATTCTTACCAAACAGAAATTGCTACTATGATATGCCATATAATTAAGTAAATATACATATATATTTAAAGATTTATTTATTTATTTTAGAAAGAGCAAGTGAGAGAGTCAGTGTGGAATGGGGGTGAGGGAGGATGGAGAGCGAGAGAGAATCTCAAGTAGGCTCCATGCTAACAGAGGTCATGACCTGAGCCAAAACCAGGAGTCAGAGGTTCAACTGACTGTGTCACCAGGCATCCAAATTTTTAATTACAGTACTGAGAATTGAAAGAATAGACTAAAGTGCTTGACTAATGTCAACTGGTCTAGTCATTCTGTCATATGCTCTTCTGTGATTATCATTGTGTCTAGGAGGATGTCTGTAGTTGGTTTCTAAATGGTTGATAATTCATAGCCTGGCCTTAAAATCTTAGATGTCCTCACTGTGATTCTCCCATAGGGTTTTACCAAAAATTTCATGTGGCATCTTTTCTCATCACAACTGCCTCTAATAGAACAGGGTCTGCTGGGTAATATGGCCCAAATGGCAGGGCTGTTGATGCTGTGAAGTGGACCTCCTACAGTCTTTTCTGTTCTGGGTCCCCCACAAAGCTGACAGTCTTCCATGTCACAGGGTAAATGGTTTGGGACAGCATTCTCAAGTGTGGACATGCTGCCTCAGAAATCCAAAGAAGCTTATCAGGCACTGGGCTTCTCTTCTGGTAGTGGGAGGTATAAGATTTAACAATTTTTTCTTTGTCTTTAGTGATACAGTGGGACCCTGAATATATGTTGGGTTACCTCCTACTGTCTGGAGTGCATAAATCTTGTCAAAGCTTCCAACACACTTGCCATTTGTTGCTTATCCAGTTCAATAAACATGATGTCATTGACCTAATAGAACGGTGTCTTATTTTTCAGAATGTCAGTCTCTCCAGGTCCCTTCTGACTATTATAACAAGGGAATTAACATAATGGGGCAAAAGCAAACATGTGTATTCTTTCCTATCCTTTGTGAATGTGACATACTTGTGATTTTCCTTGTAAGAGATGGGAAAGGAACACATCTTCCTGGTCACCTGAGGCTATTCCTCTCTAGAGGTGGTGAAATTACAAAGACAATGAGATCTAATGTACCTTGTGGAATATATCAACACACTGCAGAAAGGTCATGAAAGGCTGAAGAGGATTAATAGCCGACTTGAAACAAAATGTGGAAATAAGGGACCTCCTTGGTGACATATTAATAAATACTCATTTCCTGAAGACAAAGGGTAGATATCAGTGAGCATCAGGCCTAGGACTTAATTATAAAGGTTGCAGAGCTCCAGAGAAGATTAAATTGTCAACCCCAGAAAGTCCACTACCAAGATTAGTCATAGAGTGAGACCCAGAGTGGGGGACTCTGAGTTATGAAGCACTTAAGAACTTTAAATCCCAACATTCTCATGAGCCTTCTGAGCCTGTAGAAATGACCTGCTTCTTCCTATTAATGGTTAGCACTCCCTACTTGCCTAGAGAGAATGAAGAAGTCTCTACTTTACAGAACATGATACATCTCCCTTAGGATTTACCTCTACCTTCTCACTTGGCCAATAGATCAATAATTCAGATCAAGTCATCATATAATCTGACTTGGGAGTGATGAGCCCGGGATAAAGTAAGGGATTAATTGACTTTTAAAGTTAAAGAAACTGAAATATAAGAGCTGACATTCACACTCAGAGTGGTTATGACAATTTCACATGGTGAAATAGAAATAGATCTTGGTTTTCATCTTCAGTTTTAAATTGCTGAGCTAATAATATGTCTACTGAGATTTATAAGAGAACAGAAATACCACTCCCAAAGGTATCAACAGAATAATTTGGAATTTCATGTTCTCTTTTGCTAGGGTTCTTGTCATGATCTGTGATGAAATACATTTTTATTTATTGAGTGTCTGTGCAATAAATCACCAAGTGTTGAATTTCTAAGGAAATTCAGAACATCAGTGTTAAACTTTTAGTAGGTAATTATATTGTGTACAATACAATTCTAGAACTCAATTATGTATTACTTCTATCTCTAAACATAAAGAGGTTACGATAAATGCTAAAATAATGTAAAACAGATGGGAAAGGAAATTTAGTCAATATTTATATGGAATCACATTTATTGTGCCTCAAATTTTTTATTGTACTTGTGATTATTTTTCTTACAATGAGACTTTCCATATGTCCTTCATATTTCTGGGTGGATTCCAGTATCTAGCATGATAACTTTCATATTGAACTTATGATTTTTTTTTCTTTGGACTGGATTAATCTTGAAGACCAATCATATAATGTGCATTGTGAGATGCAAGCTCAGACACATTCATCTATTCAGGAAACATGCACTGAACCTCACTCTGTACCAAGAACACTGCTAGGTACCGGGTATACTGTATTGATGAAAACATAATCTCTGCTCCCAAAGGACTCACATCTTTAAATGTCTTGAAACTGAAAGATGCAACAACCCAAATCTACTTGATAGAAAAAGTCTTCTATGTATGCAGGCTCCAAATTAGTAATGATAGCTTAGCTTCCCAGATAAAATCGTGGTCCGGTATTAAAATGAGAATTATATCTCATCACACTCATTGTGACACTCACTTTGCAAAAAAACACCAGAAAATTAATACTATACCTCATTGTAATTTATGTTATTGATGTTTAGATTCTACTAAAATTGTTGAAGAATCTGTTAGTTTTTATAGTGGGCTCTTTTGTATACATTGTGCAATATATTTACTGTCCTCTTTCATTTGATCTTTTGGCAAATGGCTGGCCACACACCTGCCTTATTCCAGTCCTTAGAACACAGCAATGAGCAAGATCAGTCCTCAATTTGAAAAATATTAGCCTTCTTTCAAGACCCATCCCAACTGTCAATTCTTCTGTGATGCTTCCCCTGATTCTTCTTAAAAGTATAAATTACTCCACGAAGTTGCAATACTTCGTGTCAGACACAAAGAGGGAAAAGAAACAATTAGGACGACAATTATCAGAAATATACCAAAGAGTTCTCTTATCTCATGAGGTGAACATGGCTCAACATATTGAGTTCAGTTTTCCTTATTGGAAGAATGTTTAATTATTTTTAATAATAATTCTTCAATTTGAAAGTTGATCTCAAAGTATACTAGATAAACATTGTTGATTTTCCGATGGTTGCTATGCTATGTATATTATGTATATATCAAATATTTATAGAAAACATAAAATGTCTAGTATGCATTCAACATGATAATGATGTTCAATATTACTTTTGTTACTGTCATTATTATTGAAAGTTGTGTAGAATATTGAGTAAACACATTTGCTTGAATCCCCAGATTTTTATTCAAGTCATAACTCATCTTCTCAGTAGACCAACTCTCAATGATCTCATCTGCAAAATAGTAATAATATTATTTTACTTCATAAATTTATTGTAAATATTAAATAGAATAAGGCAAGCAAAAATGTTAAAATAGTGCCTGACATATGGAAAGCACTCAACAAAAGTTGACTTTCATTTTATTAATTAATTATCTTAAGGAAGGTAAGCAGCTATCTTCTATATAATGTACTACACAAATATATATGCTCTATAGAATTTATGGAGAGATACTTATTCCTGGCTAGACCCCATGTATGCCTTTTAACTTCATCTTCTGCTTTCTATTAAGTTTTTTTGATAATTAAAAGATGCATAAAATTGAGTGGGAGTTGAAATTGATTATAATGACTGTTATTTTGTAGAAGAGTTAATGTGGTTAAAGAAAAGTTGTGTAATTATTTAAGCCAAATTGTTTGCAAGAAACCTTACTGTGTCCAACAGCAATGCTGGAGTATTTTCATAGAAACACATAAAGTAAAATTCACAATGTCTGGCATTTATTCAAAGTATCAAACATAAATACAAGCAGAAAAATATAAATTATAATGAGGAGAAAAATCAATCAAAAACTGGTACAGATATGACACAGCTGGAAATCAGATAATAGCAAACAAGAACAGGCAAACAATAATTAAAAGTGTATTTTATATGTTTAAGAAGAATAGTCAGAGGTGATATGTAAAAGACCCAGGCTGAATTTCTATAGATAAAAATTACCATATTTGAAAGAAAAAATACATTGAATATACTTATTGGCAGAAAAGAAATACAGAAGAAAAATATTAGTGAACTTGAAATAGTGCAAGAAAAAACACAATGAAATGAAATGAGAAAAGAGAAAATATTAAAAAATCAACTGAACATTAGTAAACTGTGAGAAAACTTTATAGCTCCTTAAGGAAGAGTAGGTAAACCACATACAGGGGAACCATGATAAAGCAGCACAAGCCAGAAGAGTGGAGCAGTCTCTTAAATTCTGAAAGAATAAAATCTGTCAACCTAGAATTCTATACCCTAAGAAGATATCTTTAAAAATAGAAGTAAAATAAAGACACTTTTTTTTTCAACAAACAGTGGCTGAAAATAGTTCATCACTAGCAGATCCACTCTATAAGAAATATTTAAGTAAGTTATTTAGGAGGAAGGGAAATGATAATGCAACAGTAAGGAAAACAGAGCAAAAGAGAGAAAAGAGTAAATGTATTTACATTGATAAATACATAATTGTGTTATTTTTATTTAATCACTTAAGCAATTTGCCGTTCAAATAACTAATCTTATAGCATTTTTATACCATATGTGATACTAAACTGTAGAGTTGTAATGACACAAATGTTGGGAGGAGCTCAGGTGAGCTCTTTTGTGAGTCTCTTATAGTAGATGTGAAGCAGTGTAGTGTCACTTGAAGGTAGAGAGTAATAAATTAAAGATGCAAACCTAAATAAACCACTAAATTAACAGTTATTTTTTTTAATTAATTTTTATTGGTGTTCAATTTACCAACATACAGAAAAACACCCAGTGCTCATCCCGTCAAGTGTCCACCTCAGTGCCCGTCACCCTAAATTAACAGTTAATACACCAACACAGATAAGATTGAATGATAAAAATTATTGAATTAATAAATAGAAATAGGACAAAAGGAACAAAAATAATGAGATAAACAGAAAACAAATAGCAAAATGATATGTTTAAAGCTAACCAGACCAATAATCACATTAAATGTAAGTAGTCTAAGTGAAATAATTTTCTCAACTTAAAATTCAATTTATTTCAGTTTTGATAAAAGATGACAGCCAAACTACATGATATCTACAAAAATACACTTTATATATAAAGGACTGGACAAAAGTCAAAGGACAAACATTATATTCTTTCCTCTGAAAGAGGATTACAAAAACAAGAATAACGCTGGATTAAATAGTCATTTCATAATGATAATGGGGTCAATTCAACAGGAGAAGAAAATCATCCTAAAAGTTTACTTACCTAATAATAGAATTATAATACGCCTAAACTAAAGGTAATAAAATTAAGAAGAAATAGTTAAATCCACAGTTATAGTCAGAGATTTCAAAACCATCTTTTCAATTATTGATGGAAAAATTAGACAGCAAATCAGTAAGTGTATCAAAGATTTGAAGATTATGATCAACCAACTTGACCTAATAAATATTTTTGAGTACATTAATATTTTTTGAACAGCAGGCTATTATTAAGATAAATTGAAGAAGACTTGAATAGATAGAAGGATAAAAAATACCATGCTCATTGGTCAAAAGATTCAATATTGTTAAGATGTCAATTCTCCCTAAATTGATGGATAGATTCAATGCAACCATAATCAATCCTAGTGGACAATTTTTTTTTTTGTACAAATTGACAAGATGATGCTTACATGTATATGGAAATGCAAAAGTCCTTGAATGATCAAAACAAAAGAAGGTAAAAATTGGAAGTCTAACATTATTTTAAATTGTATTATAGGGGTGCCTGGGTGGCTCAGTCAGTAAACATCTGTCTTCTGCTCAGATCATGACTCCTGGATTGAGCCAGATGTCAGGATCCCTGCTCAGTAGGAAGTCTGCTTCTCCCTCTCCCTCTGCCCCTTCCCCCCTGCTTATGCTTTTTCTCTCAAATAAATATAAAAATTTAAAAGATAGGGACACCTGAGTGGCTCAGTGGCTGAGCACCTGCCTTCAACTCAGGGCATGATCCTGGAGTCCCCGGATTGAGTCCCCCATTGGGCTCCCTGCTTGGAGCCTCCTTCTCTCTCTGCCTGTGTCTCTGCCCCTCTCTCTCTGTGTCAAAGAAAGAAAGAAAGAAAGAAAGAAAGAAAGAAAGAAAGAAAATATTTAAAAAATTAAAATTAAAAAAATAAAAATTTAAAAAATAAATTGTGTTATAAATTTATAGCATTCAAGATAATGTAGTATGTGCTTTTAGTGGAATATTAGAGTTCAGAAATAGAGGCATACATACATGGGCTACTGATTTTTGATAAAGATGAATGTAATTCCGTAAAGAATTATTCAAAAACTATTTTCAACAAACAGTGCTATGATGGTTATAAATTCATATGTAAAAATTGAACTTCAATGTGTGTTTTGTATCATAAACAAAAATTAAGTAAAATGTATCATATACCTAAATGAAAAACCTGGAGCTTTAAATCTTCTAGGAGAACATTGTTGTACTTTGGATTAGGCAAACATTTCTTAGCTACAGCATCAAAAACATGAACCATAAAAGAACAAATTGATAAGTCAGACTTCATCAAAATTATGAAGTTCTGCACTTCAAAAGACATTGCTAAGAGGATGAAAAGGCAAGCCAGATATTGGGAGAACATACTTGCTAACCACATGTCTTTTGAATGACTAGTATTCATAATGTATAAATAATTCTCAAACTTCAGTAACTAATCCACTAGACAATCCATTAAAAATGGGCAAAATATTTTACATATTACTTTTTCAGTAAAGAGATGGCAAATAAGTATATAAAAAGATGTTCAATATCATTATTTATTAGTAAATTAAAATTAAACTTACAAGGAAATACAAGCACGCACATATCAGAGTGGCTAAAATTAAGATCGAATATACCAAGCGATATTTGTACATGAATGTTCATAGCAACTTTATTCATAATAGCCCCAAACTAGAAACAACCCAAAGTGTCTATTAACAGATGAATAGGTGAACAGTGTTCCCTCAGTACCCATAAATGGGAAAACTATTTAGTAACAAAAAAGAATGACTTACTGACGTGTGCTGCAACATGGATGAATATCAAAATAACTCTGAGTCATTGAAGCGATGGAAACAAAAGAGAGTATACAGCAGGGATCCATTTATAAATTCCAAGAAAATACAAGCTAATATCTAGTTTACAGAAAGCAGAGTAGTAATTCCCTGGACACGGGTGGAGGTATAGTAGAAAGGGGCTGGGCAGAGAAATTACAAAGTACATGAAGGAAAAGGGGTATATTGCATTAGCAATTTTAATTTGGAAAATTAAAAAAAATCTCAGATGGCTAATTAAAAAGCTCAAAATGTTAAGGCTTGGCACTAATAAAGCTGATTAAAATAATGTGTTTTATCATAAGCAATTTCTTTTATTAATCATTTGATTAAGGACTAAAAATGATAGTATTTAATGAAACAAAGATAAGAGAGATGGCCACTTACATAACTTCTAATGGAAATATAAATTGGTGCATCCTGTCTGAAGAGCTGTTTGTCTCTCTGTAGGTAAGGTTTCAAATCAATGTCTAAAAGCTAATCTGAAATGTCGGTATTTTTTTATTATTATTAGAGAGGTAGAGAGAGGGAGGGGTAGAGGAAGAAGGAGAGAGTGAGAATCTAACACAAGGCTCCATCTCACTACCCTGAGATCATGACCCCAGCCAAAATCAAGGGTTGGATGCTTAATCAACTGAGCCACTCAGGCACCCTTGAAATGTAGGTAAATATTGATGCAACACCTTTTCAACATTGTTATAAGAGCAAAGACTATAAAAATATACATGTCCAAAATTGGACATATGCCAAAGAGCTTAAAATAATATTTTTCTAGAATAATAATATAAGAAATGCTATGGTTATATTTTCAGTAGAAAATATTGAGAACTGTAAATGGAGTAATAACTTGCAATGTAAAAATTACATACTAAAAAATGAGGACACTGTAGAGTGAAGAAAGTTGGTTGAGTATATTGATTTGTATATTATTATATAGATAGATACATTTATTAATGCATAGAAAAAGGACTACAGGGATCCCTGGGTGGCGCAGCGGTTTGGCGCCTGCCTTTGGCCCAGGGCGCGATCCTGGAGACCCGGGATCGAATCCCACATCAGGCTCCCGGTGCATGGAGCCTGCTTCTCTCTCCGCCTGTGTCTCTGCCTCTCTCTCTCTCTCTCTGTGACTATCATAAATAAATAAAAAATTAAAAAAAAAAAAAGAAAAAGGACTACAAGGATCAACAACAAAATATGTGATTCTCTTAAATCAGGGAAGGGAACTGAATATTGAGAGAAATGAGAGAGGATGTTTGGAAGGTGGACTTTGATATTTCACTATTTATAAATATATAAAGTTTAGCTATTAAACTATATATAGTTTTAAATATTATATATGTATATATTTATATATATCTATATGTATCTATATTTAAAGGTTTGTTTTTTGTTTTTTTTTTTAAGAGAGAAAGAGAAAGCAAGCAAGCTAGGGACAGGGGGCAGAGGGAGAGGGAGAGAAAGAATCTTAAGCAGGCTCCACGCCCAGTGTAGAGCTCGATGAAGGGCTCAATCTCACCATCCTGGGAACAATGACCTGAACCAAAATAAAAAATCAGACACTTACCTGACTGAGCCACCCAGGTACTCCTCGCTATTAAACAATATTAATGTATTTGTATTAACCTTCATAATATGCTAATATGTCTGTATATGTTGAAGAGTCCTACATTAATATCTCTAGTCCTGACTTCTCACTTAGCTCCAAAATTATACATACTTCATGAAGATATGTGGTTAACTGATATACAATACATATGTTAAATAATTTATAGGTAAATTGCCATTATGATGCACACATGGATGCACACACACACACTTGCAGAATACTCTAGGGACAGATGTCTTTAATTAAGTTTATTTTGTAAGTAACCTAACACGGTATTTTGTATATTGTTCATTATGTCAATGTTCTTCACTCCAATTAAACTATCCCAGGAACTTTCTGGGTGGTTAATGTATGAGGAAATGGTGCTGAACACTTGTACTGTTAATGGACAAAGAAATAACAATATCAATGGAATTTAAAATTTTTTGCACTCTGGTTGGGATGACAGGCAATAACAAAATGCCTTCAGAGAAAGTTCTTTTTGGATAACATTGTTCTGAGAAGACATTGCTTGAGTTTCTGTTTTTGAGGAGAGGTAGAAGTATTGATAAAAATAAAAATAAAGCCATTTTAGATTAATTGGCATGAAACATTTGGCACATGCATTTTACCTGGTTTAAGACTTAAACAGGTATCGGGAAAAATCTTTTTATTGCTGCTCTTATTAAGCCTCTAATCATTCCATTAACATTTATGGAGTGCCAGCGCTTGAGCAGCTGCAATCACACCTGCTCTTAGATGACTTTATTTTTCAAAGTATTTGCTCTATTTAAAGCACTGCATTTTATAAATAAGCTTTATGCACTTAAAAAGAGAACATGCAAAACCCAGGTCGTCTGTGAGTGGAGTCATTATTGCTACATAATAATGTATAATGTGTTCCATATTAACACCTGTGATTTTTTTCCTTAGCATTTCCCACTCCGTGCCCTTGTGGTTTTCCTCTCCTGAGAACTCAGTGCCAGAGAATCACATTACCATTCACTTGTTAGTCTTGTGCCTGGGGCCTCTGAAAGTAGGCAGAGCTTGTCTGAGGCTAGGAGCCTGGTGGGACCTGGTAGTAGGAAAGTGAGAGTCACTAACTTTGAGGTGCCCCAAGGCTCCTTGGGGCCACTTCTACAATGGGGTTTTATGCTGCTTCATCACCAAGAACAGACCAAAGACACCCAAATCCTGTCTCATTTCTTAACTCTACCTTGACTCTATGCATACTAGGTATACCAAAGGACTTGGAAGAAAGATCATGAATATCTTTGTAATCAGTGACCTTCTTATGATTTATGTGTGCATGAGAGATGAACTTTGTCAAAGACCAAAAGTATCTCAGAGCTGCTAACTGTGACCTTGGCCAGGGTACTCAGTCACTCTGAGACTCAATTTCCTCACCTGCCAAAGGAAGCTGATGACTGCTGCCCTACCTTCTTCTCTGATATGCAGCAATGCTCTAACTAATTAATTTAGCAGATATGAATTGAGGCTTGGCTTTGTAGGTGCCCAATTCAGTAAAAGGAAGCAAGAGCACGAACATGAATAAAACATGTCTCTATTCTAAGAGTAGTAGCTCAGAGTCTATCAGGAAAGATAAACAAGTGAGGAACTAATGGTGCCAGAAGGTGTGGATGCCATGATAAAGCTACAGGCTATATGTTATGGGAGACTTAAATGAGGGAATGATTAATTCTGTGGTGAGAGGGAGGAGTATGAGAGAAGGCTTTACAGAAAGGATGATTTTTTAGCATCATCTTGAGAAATGAGTAGGAGTTTGCCAGGTAGAGAAGAGTTGAAGGACATTGTACAGAGTGGAGAGCAATCAGTCAAGAAGCTGCACAGGGGAGAGGTATGTGGGGAGAAGCGTGCACTTCATTTCACGGATGCAGGTGCTCTGCCATTGGCAGTGGTTTGCATGGGTAAGGTGGCGTTATTGTTAAAATCATATGGAAGTTATTTGAGAGAACTCAGCTCTGGTCTCTCCAATGCAAATGACATGGTTATCAGTCTGGTCTTCATGGCTTCTTTTCTTGTGTTGTTTTGCTAAATTGCATTCCTATCAAAGTTAACATGTGTACTTTATATGAAATAAAGTAGCAACACAACACCCCCTTCCCAACTCCCATTCCTCAAAGGCAACTGCTTCCAATTATTATAGCTATTCCTCTGGTATCTCTAAGTAATATATCTAGACTGTGCTTGTTTCTCTTTGCTTTGAGACACATTTATCTATTGATTTGTTATGAAAGATACAACTTTAGCTCACTTTGCCCATTATTCTCCATTTACATTTTGTCACCTTATTTACCCCAAGTAGTTATTTAACAAGTATCTATTGGGGGACCTAGGTTGTGTCTTACTTTTGGTTTCAGCTCAGGTCATGATCTCAGGGTCTGGCTCCACATTCAGTGTGGAGTCTGCTTAAGACTCTCTCCCTCTCCTTCTGCCCTTCCCCCTACTCTAAAATAAATAAATCTAGAAAAAAAAAACCCAAAACAATTATCTATTTAGTAATTTTTGGCATATATAAATTATGACTACATAGATATCATTCAAAGCTATGCCTTGCTGTGTACAGTCATGTATTATGATGAATAATTCCCTTCTTTGTATATTATTTATTTTTTTATATTACAAATTGCCTTGATTTGGGGGGTTTGACTTTCTATATGTTCATCCTAAATTATCCTCCCTACAAATATCTAACAGAAGTGTAAAACTTTTTAAAATAGGGACAAACAAATGAGTTGAGGCCTTTCTTCTTTGTTCTTTCTCTTTTTTTGGAGGGATAATCTGCTTTTCCCAGTTTGCACTAATTTTTCTTCAGCGTCACCATACATTTTTTAAATGTGAATTTCTTCCTGCATTTCTTTTTTATCTGTTTTTTTAAATATATTTTTTGATTTTTCATTTATTTATGATAGTCACAGAGAGAGAGAGAGAGAGGCAGAGACATAGGCAGAGGGAGAAACAGGCTCCATGCACCGGGAGCCCGACGTGGGATTCGATCCCGGGTCTCCAGGATCGCGCCCTGGGCCAAAGGCAGGCGCCAAACCGCTGCGCCACCCAGGGATCCCCTCTTCCTGCATTTCTTTATGTCAAATGCTACCAGAGGAAAAGTTACTATTTTTTAGAAAAGATATCAAAGATCTGAGAATTTCTTTATTTTTATGCTTATTCTTTTTTTTAAATAATTATTTTAGAGAGAGAGAGAGATTTTAGAGAGCAAGAATGGGAGGAAGGACAGGGGAGAGAGAGAGAGAGGGAATTTCAAACAGACTCCCTGCTGAAGGCAGAGCCCAACATGGGCCTTGATCTCACAACCCTGAGCTCACCACCTGAGCTGAAATCGAGAGTTGGATGATAGACCAATGGCACCACTCAGGCGCCCCTTGACATTTTGACAGAGAATAGAATTCCAGTTTGTAGCCACCTTTCTGACAGAATTATTATGGGATTTCTCCACTGTATTCAAGCTTCTGATGTGTGGTGACCATGGAGATGTACAGCTCTGATTTTCCTGAGAGAAGGAACTTGAGAGTGCTCTGGGATTATGACAAATTTGTGATCACTATGACTTGGGGTGGGGCTCCCTTCTCATGGGCAGCTCCAGTCAGTAAGCAAGCATGATGAAATCTTAGGGCTTGTCTTTTTCTCTCCAGGGTGGGAGTTCTCTAATGGGAAATCTTTGGGGGGAGTTCCATTCTGGGTCAGCTGAGATCTCCTACCCAATGCTACTTTCTCCCCTCTTCCTCTCATAGGTGTCAAATTGGCACCATGGTCTTATTATCTATTGTAAAAACCGTTTAGAAAATACCCTCATTTTTATCTTCTTGACCTACTCTGTCTTCCATTTTGCCTGTTATATTCAGGTCAGTAGGGAGTTAGGACTCAGCACTGGGCTTCTGCTCTTCTAAGTCAGCTACTATGTAAGTATAAGCCTCCCTTCTTACAAAATGTTCTTCATGATTCTTATCTGTTGAATCATTATAGTGGGACACCAAAGCCACTCATTTCTTCTATCTTCCAGGAGTTGGCTGTCATGCAGATAGCTCAGAGGTTAGTTGCCCTCAGCCTAGGGGAGCTGCTTACCAAGTTCATACCCTGCCTGGGTGGCAGCCTGCATCCAATCACAGGCTAATATTTGGTTGCAAAGACACCCCTAGCCATGCCTCCCTTAGGGATATTTTATAGGGCCTTCTTAGCTATAGATGTTTCCACTGAGTTTTTTACTTGCATTTAAAGCTACAGTTCAGTCTCTCCCTATGCCAGTCCTTACCCGCTCATAGGTTTTGAATCCAAGGATACTCACTCAAACTCTGACACACAAAAATCTCCATCTTAGAGTCTTTTTTCCAAGAAGCATGAACTTAGACATATCTCTATTCTCAATTTATTTGTCCTTTTGCCTATACCTTTTAAAAAAGTTTTTTATGGCATTTCAGTGGGGTTTTAGATGAGGGTAGAGATCATTTGCATGTTTAATTTGCCATAGTTAAATAACAACTTGATCTGTTACATATTTCCCAGATTATGAAGAATAGTTGATAGGCTTTCTGTTCCTCTCTTTGGGGATTCTAAGAGGAATCAAGGACAAAGTGAAGAAATACTGTCCTCAAAAATCCATAATTAGTTTTCTTTACAGGGATGAGGAACAGGAATTCCAGTAGATTGAGTAATAAAGGAAATACAAACATGTTTCATGGCTCATGGTTTCTCTTTTCTGGCCAAGAGTCTAAATCTCTGATAAGCCACCATGAACTAAGTTTTGTAAGGGACATAAGCTTAGATAATTTTTTTAAAAAATATTTTATTTATTTATTCATGAGACACACAGAGAGAGGTAGAGACCTAGGCAGAGGGAGAAGCAGGCTCCATGCAGGAAGCCCAATGTGGGACTTGATCCCAAGACCCTGAAACCACACCCTGAACTGAAGGTAGATGCTCAACCACTGAGCCACCCAGGCGTCCCAAGCTTAGAGAAATTAATCTTTATTATGAATTCAAATTTTAGCCCAGATCTCTATTTGGTCTTTTATTTTGGAGATCTGGTGGAACAATGCTCTTGAGGAGTGAGACTTTTAGTGTCGGCTTATTGACCCTGCTGGGAGTAGCTTTCCTGTGTCCTCTTTCCTATGAGCCCTTACTTGAACTTAATTGTTGGGTCCTCCTGACCTTACTGCTAACTGTGAAACTGACTTCAAATAGGGCAAAGCTCTGGGCCTCTCTACTCATCATGAAAACATGAGGTGAAAGGAGGGAGATGCAGAGAGACTATCCTTTCCTGAGGGATATATATATCCCCTTCTCTCCTCTCCCTAAAATAAATCTTCTAGAAGGTCATCTACCTGCAGGATGTGAAGACATTCATGTTTCACTTTTCACAAAATTGTATTTACTGCACGGGGTATGGAAACATTCTTGATTTTTTCCTTTAGGCTAGAATGCAGACAAATGCACAATTTATATAAGCTGGGCCCACTGCTGTCTTGAGAGAGCCAGATGTAGTCAACACAGATCTTATATTCATCTCAAATATCTTCTCTAGAATAAGACTGCAGCTTATTCCGGAAGAGAAAGGAATCTGAGTAGATGACAGAGCAGTGCTGCCCTCTGAATGCAGTGGGCATTGTTTACACCAAAATACGCTGGGAAGATGGTTATGAACTATTTCCACTTCTTACCACTGCTCCCCCAGGAATGGATGGCTTACAAACAGGAAAAGAATGAGTCATTTCAACCCAGGTTGGGTAAGGCAGTGCTTTTTCTGTGACATTTTATAATTGCATTAAATTGATCTAATTCTGTTCAAATGGAAGCTCATTCAGGTGTCAGATCAACAAAAAGTGGGGTTTTGGTTACTTCTTTACCATTTCTGAATTTCCATTAATCTTTTGTGCCAGAATGAAATGGCAGATGTGCTTAAGTGCCTTTCTATGGAAAGAAGAAGTGAAGGAGCTATATCACCATTTGTTATATCCTTACTATATACCATGAACAATTATAATGACCTTATCTTGTTTAATTCTTTTTACCACCTTATGGTTATGATAATGCAACCTGCTTAGAGATGAAAAAACTCAGGTATAGAGAGTTTAAGTAACTCATCAAGTATCATACAGCTGATAAGGAGCAGAACCCAGACTTGAAACACAGGCTGATAGGACATGAAACTCCATGACTGTTTGCTCAGTTATAAGCTGGTTCTTTTTTTTTTCTTCCAACACATTTTGATAGTTTAGTTTTAATGCTTATCTTTATTTTATATGCAAAATGATGACGGAGGGAATAGAAAATGAGATTTGTACAGCTCTTTCTAATAATTTGTTTCTTTTTCATTACTCTCACATTCTTTTCATGATTTGTCTCAATAAATCTTTCTTCTATCCCAGCCCAGAGAAAAATAAGATAGAGGGCTCATCTAAAGAAGTGAACAAACACAGGCACAAGACAATCTGTCTTGGTGATCATAACCATGACCATTATCCATGAAGGCAGAAGCAGTTTAAACTCTGTTCTTATCACTTCCAGGTCACTTCCAGGCTTAAATTCTGAGATGCATCTGGAGTGTCCCTGGGGCACAGACAGGAATATTACTTATCTTTAGTGACGGGGTCACAGTACTTCCTTCATGAAGAACAGATGGAGGGACCTAGAGTACAGCCTTATTGAAGAACAAGTAACATTAACCAACTACTAATTCTTAGAGAAATTATGATGGGATCACATTCTTCTAAGTTTCTGTTATTATAATATTGGATAAATGTTGTCAAAGGTGGGTCTTTCCCCATATAAGATAAGACAGAATGACAGTGAAATACTTTTTATCTCAGAACCAGAAACCCCAAGATTTAATCCTAGTGCATGTGTTTATATGCCTGGAGGTAGAATCACATCCTGTTGTCTCTCTCAGTCTCAGATTGTATGTCAGACCAGTCTGAGCCCTGGACGTGTTTGCAGGTGCTTGTAGCGACTTGACTGTTGCTTTATCCAGGCTAACTGACATTTCACACTGAGGAAAGTGTTACCTGCAGGCAGTCTTCAGAAAGCCTGAATCTAACATTTCCCAAAATGGGAGGGAAGGTAGGGTATTAGAAGTTCTTAGAGGTAACCTCCAAACCAGATGTGAATCCCTGTGGTTAGGTCCTATTTCCTTCTGTTACTGGGCAGTGCTTCCTCTACCTTATCTCCAGATTTTCCATTAATGCTTGTCTTTAAAGAAAGACTCTTGACTGTCTTTTTAAATCACATTATTGGTTTATCATGTCCAGGATGTGAATTCTAGATGAATTTACATAAAAATCATGCATGAATTATTATGTCTTACATCACCAAATTCATGTTAAGTTTATATTATTACATATGTGAATAGATTTTTTTAACTCCAGTATTTTTTTAAGTCTACTTTCTCAAGTGATCAAATAGTTCAACTCTTAAGTATATTAGAACACCAATAGTAAGGGAATGTTCTTGATAGAATATATTATATCACATAGATATTACATTTATAAAATCCAGCTTCTACATATTCTTTTGTTAAATACATCTATAATATTTAAATTTTTCATCAAGTGTGGTTATCTCTGTAAGTGTCTGAAGAAAAAGAAAAAAACAAACAAACTATAAAAGTTGATAGAAAAACAATAGGCCTAAACTTCTTGGTCTTTTACAGCATACATTTTTTTTTTCTAAAGACTTGTAAGTTGTGCAAACAAAGAAGTAGAACATTTTAAAACTACAATTTCATGGATAACACTATCTGTTTCTTAACTGGAAATGAATATGATTTATGTATAAGGACTATATATCTCTAAACTCAAATCTGAATATATGATCGAAACATTTTTTTTTTCTTTCTGCTTTTGAGTTTATGTGAAAAGATCTCATTGAGATTCAACAAATTATTCATTTAAAAATTAGGGGAAAGATGGAATAATATATTTATTTGCAATATAGGAAAAATCAGGAACTTGTCTTTCTCATAATTCCCATCTCACAAGAGGCTTGTTGAAAGGCAGCAGGCTTAAGTTTAAAGAGACATGATTTTTGAAAGTAAAAAGATCTGAGATATCAGCCCCTCCACTTACTAGTTGTTTAATCTCTTGTAAACTATTAGTCATATAGGGAAGTGGTCTTGCTTTACCTGTCCTCCCCCCACATCACACTCCATGCACACCAGGCTCTTACTGAATCACCAAGGAGTGATCATATGACCAAGACATGCCAGTTAGAATTCCTTTCCAGGGATTTTTAAAAATAGGGTTAGGGAGAGCTATTAGTAGGTTTAGAGATTGCTGTTTTGGTGTAAAGAATGAAGCGTAGGAAGAACAATACACAGGGATAGAAAGAGAGAAAGTTCTAGTGAGTTGAGTTGTTCTTCAAGCCTAACTATAAGCGTGCTTCCTTTATTATTTGCCTCTTACCCTCCTAGGTCATCTGTGTTTTGTTTAATTACATAAGCCAGGGAATTATACTTTTATTTAAATCACTTGAGTTTTGTTTCTGACATATGGTAAAGAAGGATTCCTAATATTCAATGTCTGTGTCTCTAATACCTTTTGCAAAATATGATGACAACAGTGAAATTATCATGATGAAGGATTAAATTGACAAAATGCCTTACATGAAGCAGAATATCATACCTAATGCCCACCATTTGGCAAGTTCCTTTAATCATTCTCTACTTAAATAATTTATACGAGACCATAACATCAAACTAATGCATTCATTATCAATTTGAAATAAAAAGTGTTGAGTCATGAACAAAAACATCAGTATAGGATTTTGATACAGCATAAATTAAAAGATTTTAGAGAAATGACATTTTAACCTAAGTTCATTACTTTCTAAATGTGTGATTTTGAGCAATTTGCTTTATAATTCAGCATCTAAATTCCCTCATGAATAAAAAAAAGAAGGCTACTTCTCATTTCACATTACCAATCTCAGATACAATGAAAGGGCAAATGTAGTAAGTACTCAATTGGTCTTACTTTTCTCCCTGAAATTATCTATTCATACATAGTCTGACTCCAGCGGTGATCTGAAGAATATTAATTCATAAAGAGATACATGATGTCCAACAACAAGTCTATATCATGTATGTTCAAGTGAAACAATGACTGGTCATCAAGAAGACTGAGTCAAATGTAAAAATATGATCCCCTTTCTTTTCCCTAAGATTTTAATGGTAGAAAAAAGAAATCCAACTCTTCCTTTGGGTTAGGAGTGGGGCTCCTATAGGAAAAAAAATCAACATGTTATTATGTATTCCCATTCATTTTCCAATTCCCCTTCAAATCATGAAGTTGAATTGATCGAGGATACAGACATAAGGGGATAAGTAGGGGACTTAGGCTCAAGAGGGGCCCTAGCTTCTTTTGGCTTGAACAACTGATTATTACTTTTTTAAAGGATTTTATTTATTTATTAATGAGAGACACAGAAAGAGCGAGAGAGAGAGAGAGAGAGGCAGAGACACAGGCAGAGGGAGAAGCAGGCTCCATGTAGGAGCCCAATGCGGGACTCGATCCCAGGACTCCAGGATCACGCCCTGGACCGAAGGTAGGCGCTAAACCTCTGAGCCACCCAGGGATCCCAAACAACTAGATTAGAGAGTGATGTCTTTAAAAGGAATAAATGAAAGGAGAGGTCTATTTTCTTAAGGCAGAACATGGAGGGAGATGAGAGTTTTGGAGAATGTATTTAGTTCAAGGTGCCAGTCAACTGTGAGAAACTCAGTGGAGATATTCATTATAGGAATATCTGGACTGGAATGAAACACAGGTTTGGGCCAGAGATACTGGCTTGGGGGTGGTAGCAGGTGAAACTTTTCAGGAAGCACACAGAGGGTGTGAGGAAATTTTGGGCAGACCCTAGAGACACTGATTTAAGAAGAACGGTTTTCTAAAACAGTCTGAAAAAGAACAAACAGAAAAACAAGCAAGATAGAGATAACCTGAAGGTCAAGTATAGAGATAATCTGAAGGAGTATTAATGATTGTTGGAAATAGCCAGGGGTAGGATCCAAAAATACAAATGGTGATAGTAGCGTTAGATCAACCCTTTTTTTTTTTTAATGACAAGAGGAAAAGATAAATGGATGAGTGAAGATAAGAACAGGTATACAGGTTTGTTGGCATCTAAAGGTAGCATGTATGAAACTATACAACTTATATTTTCTTCCAAGCCAGCACCTTCTACTCGCTCTGTATCTCAGTCAAGAACAACTCCATTCTTCCAGTGTTTAAGGCCAAATATCATGATGGCATTTCTGACTCCTGTCTTTATCCCCTGTCAGTATCTCAACAAATTCTGTGGGCTCCATCATTCACATCTATCCAGAATTAAGACTTTTTCACCCTTCTGCTGCCTCCTTTGATCTCAACTACTTTCCTTTCTTACCTGAATTGTTGCAATTTTCTACTTAAGATATATTACCTAAGAAAATATTCTAATATGTGGAAAAGTATTATCCAGAAATAACAGTTATGCTTCAAAAGGTATAAACATACCTCTCTAAATTACATATATATTTAGTGAGTTACTTTCTAAAGTAGAAGTACCAATTTGTAAGGTCAATTGTCAGTGTTATTAATACGTTTTATGATGATAAAGAAAAAGGAAGAATTTAAATTTTTTAACACATTTAAAAATTATTTTTTAAGATTTTTTAAAAAATTTTTTTATTCATGGGAGACACAGAGAGAGAGGCAGAGACACAGGCAGAGGGAGAAGCAGGCTTCTGCGGGGAGCCCAATGTGAGACTCGATCCCAGGACTCAGGGATCACGACCCAAGCTGAAGGCAGATGCTGAACCGCTCGCTGAGCCACCCAGGTGCCTGGAAGTGTTTGAATTTATATTTATTTGATTACCATGACATTAGGGCTTCCCACAATATGAAGGTCCTATAACTCTAGCCTCACCTGAGGTGAATTCTATCCTCCTGGGTCTTCTGTACCCACATTGCCTTCCGTTAAGCTTCCATAGGAAAGGTCAAAATATTAGTTCACTGAATCTACATATGGCTTTCATAAGCAAATTTGGAAAAGGATCAAGACTTACCTAGGTCTTTGGGACAAATTTGAACATCAGATGCAAAACTGCTACAGAATAACTTCACTTTTCCTCTACATAATGTCTTTATTTTCTTTCACTTTAGCCCAACTCTGCTCACATATCCTAGCAATCATTACCAACTGTGGCTTCCAAATGTCACACATATAGTCTTTTACCTAAACGGATACAGAAAAATTTATAGAAGGAAAGGACATTAGAACACAAATGGAATTGAAAATTGGCAGGATTTAGAAATAATCTGGTTATGGCTGTGTCACAGACACATTAATTAAATAAGAGAAAAAGGAAGAAAAAAAAATTGAATTTCCCCAAATGAGAATATACCTATAGTTTTGTATTCAAGATTTTATGCTTACCATTATAATAATTTTACAGGCTATTACATAGTTTTACAATCATAATTTCAAATAACTGCATAATAATTAATCTAGTGTATATATTGTTTTTTTGTGGATAATTATTCTATTATTGGACATTGATTGTTTGCAGTGATGCAGCCAGTATAAATTATCTTGCTATAGCCATCTTTACATGCACTGGATTATTATAAAAGATTATTAAGCATTCATTGAATGAAGTAACATATAGTAAAAAATAATTGTTTCAAATATTTTTAGATGTGCAGTTTTCACTTCTTTTTGTTTAACAAGCATTTGGTATTATTGGAAAATGGTGCTCTTAGGTGCTGAGACAATATTTGTTTCCTCATCTCCCTGTAGCCAACTTTGCCTTTAGAGGTGATAGATTTCATTCACGGAACAAATTATGGAAACATAAAGGAATTTTGACACATAGTTGATGAATCCTGTTTTTCCTAGGTTGGACAAAATGATTTATAGTGTCAAAAAACATCAGTAAGCAGATGGATTTGAAAGCTGCTGAAATTTATGAATAATTTGACTGTGTATTAGATTTTATGGCTGTATCTAACACACTGAAGAAAGTAGGGGTGGGGAGCATCTAAGAAACCAATGCTTGAAACTCCAGAACGAATAGTCTAAGATTTCTCCTGATATTATTTGTGATGGAGGTGGGGGGCATTTGTTCAAAGGATAGTAAGATGGGGGCTGTCAACTCTGCTTGTATAACTGATTGCAATTTTTATCTAAGGATCTGTGTTATCTCATTCCTTGGGGTTGGGTTGAATTCTAGGTCTGATAACTAAAGTTGCAGACTATGACTTTACAATTTACCTTTCTAAACTTGAACTTTCTCTTTTGTAAATGAGGGGAAATACCCCTTTCCAGGGTTAATACTCAAAATATTAATGACTCGTACAATGGAGGCACTGAGCCCCTAGAAAGGTTGCTGGTAATTGCACCCTGCAGATAACTGGAGCCCTGGCTGGGCTGGGCATTCCTTTTTTCTTTTTTCTGGATTTTTGGGAGCTCTGAGGAGTGCTGACAGGAAAAGCACAGCAGGGATGGCTGGGCAGGGAAGGAGAGGACACTAGGGAAGTAGCTACTTCCTATTTGTAATGGAAGTATTTCAATATTTTAACGAGGAAACAGTCTGCTCTACTGGGTATGGCTGACCATCAACCCTATTTCATAATGTGAGATTTCATAATTTGGGAGACTGAATGAACAAATACATTTGAAGTATTTTATCTATGTTTGTACCATGCTAAGAAGTTGAAAAATAATAATAATGTCATTGGTAAATTTGATAAATCCTGTAGTCATAACTCACATTAAAGAGACTATAATGAATAAAAGCTTTGGAGTATAGGGGAACAAATATAAAAGAATGATGGAAAAATGTTTTTATTTTTATTTTATTTTATTTTATTTAAAGATTTTATTTATTTATTCATGTGAGACACAAAGAGAGAGGAAGAGACTTAGGCAGAGGAAGAAGCAGGCTCCCTGTCGGGAGCCTGATGTGGGACTTGATCCCAGACCCAGGATCACTACCTGAGCCACAGGCAGATGCTCAACCATTGAGCCACCCAGGTGCCCCGAGAAAGATTTTTAGAAACTGCTTGTTTTGCTTCTTCCATAGCAAATTCTTGAGGAAATTCAGTCCATCCACAAGCAATTGGATTTAAGTGGGGCTACCACATGTGGCCTGGCCTGCCATGCCTCTGGAGTGGCACAGGATCTAAACCAGGCCAAACATACACACTGGCAGAAACTTAACCCTTAAATGAAGTGACACAGAATGTTGTTGAATTACTCAATTTTACAAGAATGTCATTCTCCTTCTAGCAATCAATACATTTGAAATGAATTCCAATATAAAAGTCTCACTATGTTTTGACATCTAATTTATCAAGTCCATTTAAAGTTTATATTAAAAACTAAGTTAAATATGCTTTGATAATTTTAGGGGAAAGGGGAAGATACAGAAATAATGGGCTTGCATTCTCAAACACAAATCTTTGAAGCTGTATGATTCAGGTTAGTGTGGTGTTTGCAAAGGGATAGATCTATGGGGACAGATACAAAGCCTAGAGATGGAATTCTATTTAATATATAGTGGTTGGATAAATGTGCTTTTCCATATGCAGTAACAACATAATTAGCTCATATTACATCCCAAGATAAATTCTACATGGATTAAACACATACACAGTCATTTATACAGATATTTCTAAAATTATAGCACATCTTTAAGATATCAGAAAAGGGAAGGACTTAATTCTTAAGACAGAGTGGAGACACTGTTAGGTGTAGCAGGCCTGGAGCACTGAGTGTCCCTTGTTGGAAGGAACACATGAAATGATCACTGAGCCAGGGCAGGGTTGCGGGGGTGATGATCCACTGGGTGTTCTGGACTGGTCCTCACTCCTAGGCTGGTGACCAACCATGAAACCATCAGAATCAGGAAGAAAGGCCTCTTCCGCCTGAAATGTCCCTCCTGCGCCCTCTACTGGGAAAGCTTAACATTGTGATCTACAATTTTTTTCTGCAGAACGCCCTCTATAGTGAGAGCTTCCCCCTGAAGGATCAATGCTTAAAAGGATTGTCAGTAGTTTTAGAGAGGTAAATTAGGAACCAAGAGACAAGAAATGTATAAGTGGAACAGATTTTAATCAGTCCCCACGTCTGAGTGTTGGTGTTTTAGGCTGGGCTTAGTGTGACATTTTTTGTTTTTGCTTTTTTGTTTTTGTTTTTGTTTTGTTTTGTTTTTTAAATGGTCTGATGTGGGCTTGCTTTTGTATTTGTGGTTTGGCTAGTTTGGGGATGATCTCAAATGGCACTGAGTGAGGTGTGTCTGCTTGTGTCCATGTAACTAATTTTCCAGCTGGTTCAGCAATGTCTATTCTCATGATGATCATAGAGAGCAAGGAAAACAGCCAATACACACAGAGTATTTGAGTTTAGTCTTGAAACTGGCACACCATCACTTCTAATGCATTCTGTTGGCCAAAGCAAAGCCACAAAGCTAGCCCAGATTCAAGGGGCAGGGAAATAGACTCCACTGTTTAAGATAGGATCTGTAAAGCAGCAACAAACAAACGAACAACCACGGAAATAGGAAGTGGAGAATAATTTGGTCCATTGATGCAATTGATCGACCACACCGTTATGGCTTCACTATGCATATCTACAGATTCCAATATCTGAAGTCTGAATGTTCTGTTGGGCCCACTGTTTCTTGCCATTATTGTGTCCTTCTTCATGTGCCTGGCTATCATTGCTCTTGCAAAAATATTTTCAGAGTTTTCATGAAGCTGAGATCATTGCCATCCTCCAGCTGTGCCTTTCCTGTGTTTGCTTCTGCAAGGTGCCTGGGGACAACCCATTTGGAGGCCATGACAAACTGAGTTCATGGCTTGATGTTTCCAGACCCACCCAGATAATCATGTAATACTCATGAAGGCTGGTCTGTAGATTCAATTTCTCAGGAACAATAATTGTTCTTTTCCCTTTCTCTTTCTTCCTTTGCTTTACTTGGCATTACAGCAACCTGATCTACAGTAATCTGGACTAAGAATAGGATCCTTTCATTCAGATTTGCCTTTATCCTGAGGGTGAAGCCTTTTGGAATCCAAGCGAAGCTGTTTCCTATGATTTTGCATGTTGCATACCACACAGTTTCAGGAAGACACAATTTGTCTTGCAGTGTACTGGAATGCCTCCTTTACTTCCCAAATTTTGCACTGTACTACCTGTGTAGTTACTATAGCTAATGGCCTTGTTCTGTGCTTAATATGGGAAGAGAGTCTTTGGGACTGTCCTGTCGAACAGTCACTGTACTGGGAATTCTGTTCTCATGACCACAGTAAAGCATGCAATTCTCAGTTCAAGCACATGACATTTGTAAACCTCCTTTATGTATCTTTGCTGTTCCAATAATTTGGTTACCTCCCTGCATTCTCCAAAATTCAGTCTGGCAGTTTTTCATTATATTTTTAGCTCTTCCAAGAGGTTATGGTGATTAACAAATGTTTTCTTTGTATGTTTAATAGTATTTAGTGGAAGAGTCAATTCATATAATCCTGCCTAGAGCCCTTTGGTCTATGTTTTTAAAAGATCATTCTTGCCATCTGCGAGATAAGAGACTAAAGATGAATACAGAGACAGAAGTAGAGCCTTTTTACAATAATTTAAGCAATGGCCTGGACCAAGGTGGCCAGAGTACAGTGGTGAGAAGTGATTTTACTCTGAGACAAATTCAGTAAAATGCATCTGTGACTTCTTATGTCCTAGTGAGTATCTGAAAGATACCTTTTGTACCTTCAAGGTTACAGACCGGGCCTGCAGCCTGATCCATGCCACTGGATGAAAGATAAATTCTTTGTGGTGTACTCAGGCATATCTGAATACAAATTGCCTTCAATATCAAGTGTGATTAACGTTGTGTCTATATGTTTTAGAGTGTTATTTACAGGGGGAGAAATGATGGATGAAATAATGCGTTTTATTCCATCATGTTAAATCATCAGAGTGGTAATGTAATCAGTCTAATTTGATTGGCAAAGATGTAAAGTTACAAAGATGTAAAGTAAATCAGCTCAGTGGGTTTGGTTTTCCTTTTTTTTCTTCCTGAAAATTATGCATTGAAATAATATGCTCTCCTTTTCACTTTAAATATTAATAATCGTGGCTCATCTTTATTATTTACTTTACACATTTATAAGCATGTGTTTGTCCTATCCTCAGATAGGGAACTCTGATTATTGTTTCTGCCACTGCAACCACTGCCAGCTTTCCAAGCAATACCCCTGGCTTACCTGGTGTGCCAACTCTAGTTCCAGAGGCCAGCTGAAGTTGATTAATATATACTGTTAACACACTATGTAAATAGTTTCATTAGCAGGAGGCACAGATAATTTTGCATAGTTGAAACTAAAACATAGCCAATTTTGTATTTTACCTTTCACCATTTGTTGTACCAAATCATTTGAATTATTCCATCATAAGCATGTTTTGAGGGTACTATATCATTGTTATCAAATTAAAGAAAACCATTGCATAGAGTTAACATGCCAATTACTTCTAATTTGGGTAATAAGAAATGTAGTCTGTGAGTGACCTGAATGATTTCATAGCAAATTTAGGCTGAATAGGACCCAGTCTCCTAATTTCCTATAAGTAGGCTTGCTTTTGGGTTGAATCACAGGGAACTTGTGTCAGAGCAGATTTAGGAGCATCCATTGAAGTGTACTGTGCCAGTCTCTGCCCACCAATAACCTGGACCCGCCATCATGGTTCTTGTGATTGCAAGATGGCCTCAGTAACAGCAATTAGCAAAATTAAAAAAGGCAAGGTTTATTACTTGCAAGTTTGGAAATCACAAGGCACACATGGGTAGCTGGGAAGGAGGGAGAGAGAGGGCACGGACTTGGGGTTCTGCTTTTATTAGAATGGAGGATGGGGGCCTAGGGTTTTTGTGAGCTCACTCTCCAGTGGAGGATTTAACACTGTCAGAAAAGAAACAACAAGCCCTGGGTGGAGTCATTTGCCCTCGAGGTTGCAAACCAAGACTTATTTATTGTTTTCTTGTTTCAACCTCTTTCAGGCTGAAATTTCATGATCAACAAAAGTGACATAATATGCATGACAAAATAATAATAATAATAAGCAAACACACAATCAAACAGAGAACCTATCCCATTATTCCCTTCCCCCTCCAAAAGAAGATGTCCTGAACTATAAGAATTCTTTATCTTTTACTCATTATTTCTTGCCCCATGAAATACCAGAAAGGGAGACAGAACATGAGAGACTCCTAACTCTGGGAAATGAACAAGGGGTGGTAGAAAGGGAGGTGGGTGGGGGTGGGGGTGACTGGGTGACGGGCACTGAGGGGGGCACTTGATGGGATGAGCACTGGGTGTTATTCTATATGTTGACAAATTGAACACCAATAAAAAAAAAAATCTCTATAAAAAAAATTTCTTGCACCATGGCTGCTGCCTGTATAAACCTTCCATTTTGTACAACTCCTGAGAGCATCTCTTTACTTGCTGGATGGGATGCTGCCCAGTTCATGAATCATTGAATAAAGCCAATTAGGTCTTCAAACTTACTCAACTGAATTCTGCTTTTTTTTCACAAAATATAAGAGCAGGAGTTTAAAGTGTGGGAAGAGAATAAACAAGTGGCTTGAAATCAACCAAGATGTCTAAAATAAGGGAGACTGGTGGGAGGGGGTGGTCTTTTTTCTAGCCTTTGAATACAATTTATTTATTCCAGGTCACTGTCTATGAAGTGGCTGCCTCTTTGAAGTGGCTGCCTTGGCAATCAAAGCTTTAAATCAGACACTTGGATTACAAAAGCAAAAAACCACTAAAAACCAAACCAAGCAAAAAAAAAAAAAAAAAAAAAAAAAAGCCCTCAAAACCTCTTAGAACTTACACTATGAGAAGATATTTTTTAAAAATTGATAAAGACAGCTTATGAACCAAAGAGGCTTAGTTAATGAACTTTTAAAGGTTTAGCTAAACAATTTAGCAATATTTTATCCTTTATTTTTCTTCTTATTTTTTAAAAGTGTAGATATATTCTAAAATCTTGAGGTCCACTTGAGAATGCCTATTTTAAACTATGTAGTGATAAGAGTTTAAAATACATTTCCCCCCTGTTGCGTGTGGGAATTTAGACATAATCTAAAAGGGCTAACAAGACTATGTGTTCAAGAACCCCTTGACCTAGCCTGTGATCTGGTCTGGCTTCTTCTGATGGCTCTGTTGGGCCACAGAGCAGATGGCCAGGTTTCCCTGGTGACTATCCCATCTGTTTGAGTGAACTAAATTCCCAGCTGAGAGCAATTAGAAGCCATATTAATACCCTGGCAGGGACTGTTAAGACCAGTTGGGTGGTCTGCTGGCTGGATGTGAGCAATCTCACAAGCCAGACATTCCCAAACAAGCCAGAGGCATTCAGGAAATTATGGCTTTAAAGGGTGTTGAAAGGTTTTGTTCATTTAAAAAAGTGAATTTGGGTTGAATAGAGAGAGCTTTCCTAGAAACAGCAGGGAATGTTGCTCATTCACCTTTGCCTTTTCTTATTACATCTCCTTCAACTCCATCATGGGTTTTTCTTTCATGTATTTTTTAAGATTTTATTTATTTACTCATGAGAGACACACACAGAGTCTCTCTCTACACAGGTAGAGGGAGAAGCAGGCTCCATGCTGGGAGCCTGACGTGGGACTCAATCCCAGGTCTCCAGGATCAGGACTTGGACTGAAGGCAGGGGCTAAACCACTGAGCCACCTGGGCTGCCTCGAGTTTTTCTTCAGAAACTAATTGTATTGAAATGTTGATGCGTGACAGAGAGGAGCCTTACAAGCAACTTAACTTAGTCCATAAACCTTTGGTGGGATATTATGCAGGCCACGACATCATATTCATTTGTTTCAAATGATATGTTCTGTCAAGAGGCCTGGGGTATGAACATTGATTTGACTTGATTATTCAGAGGAGTTCAGGGGAATTCAGTTTCCTGCCCTACATGTATATTGACTTTTACCTTTTCAAAACACTCACCTTACAATGCCTCATTTAATCTTCACAAAGATTATTTTCTTCTTGTTTTCTTTGGAAGAATAAATAAGAATGAGAATAATGGGGATCAGAGAATGTAAAGGGTTATCAGCATGGTTATAATGTTTATTGTTTTTAGTTCATTAGGGGTTCTCGGTCTAGCTTCCTAGTTTGTTTTTGTTTTTGTTTTTTTTTTTTGTTTGTTTGTTTGTTTTAAACAGTCAGAGTTGCTGGATCCATACAAGTCATGTTGTACATGTATAAGAGTAACTCACATTCTGGGGTGGTAGTCCACCAAAACACTCATTCAGTGAGTTTTTCCAAACAATCCCTTCAGTCTTTTACAGCATCCAAACCAGATACTGTCTTAGAAGTATCTGCAGGTCTATCTTCGCCCAGACCTTTGGGGGTCCATCTTGAAAATCCTGCATGAACAATATCACAAAATTGGCCCATTATGACAAGATGACCCCCTGCCAGTCAAAATGCAATAGAAGACAGATTAATTACAAGATTATTTTGCAAACTGACTCTTACGTCTCATGCTAGTTATAGGCCCTCTCTACATTTATTTGTACGGAAATTAACTTACCCCACTAAATCTGGTGATATATGATGAGTCCTCTATGGTCTATGTTTTATTTTATGCTGCATTAAAAAAAAATAAAACAGTGCACATACATGCACGTAATGTCCAACACTATGCAGAAGACAAATAATGAAAAGCAAGTCCTTGTCCTCCACACTACCACATTCCCAGTATGTATCTCAAAATAATATGAGTATGCTATTTTAATTATTAACATTTGATGTTCTCTATTAAATTTTTATTATAGTGGATGAATATTTCTCTCATATATGTCATCTTTACTTTCTTGTATCCCTTCCTCCTCCTTCTAATATTGTACTATATTCACTTCCTCTCTGGTTAACTGCAAATTCAAACAATGTGTTTATGGCTACAGTTCTATCCTGACAACAGTACATGATATCCCTAGAATCTCCTTATTTCAGATGAGGACATCAGCTCCATCACATTTCTTTGAATCTCCCAACCTTAGGACTTTCATTTTCCATCCTCAGCATGCATATTTCCATCCTAATTTGTAATCACAGATAAGTCTTTCACAGTTTATTTACATATTGGTGCTGAAAAATGAATATAAAGCATAAATTAGTGAAATTAGTAAATTTTTTTTTTGGACTGCAAAGCCAAGTCTCATAAGACATTTGTAGGTTGCTGGTGCACAGGAAAAATAAAATTATTTTACCTCAACAACCATCATCATTACTATACAATAGAATAAAAAAATTATAATGCGTGCAGGAAATGCACAAAAGGAAAATCCAAAAGGGCCAATAAACACATGAAAACATATTCAACCTAAAGAATAAACAGGACCTTCAAATTAAAACAACTGAATACTATTGATATACTGGTGTTATGCCTTTAGACTGGCAAAAGTTAAAAAATACAATGAACAATATGTAGGGAAATGGGAACTCACTCACAGCTGATAGAAGTCTAATTAGAACTGCTTTGGGAATGATTTGGCACTACTTACATGAAAATATGCATCCCTTATATCATGGTGATTTCCCATCTTCATCGTTAACCAAGAGAAGCTTTCACATATTTGCTCAAGAAAGCCTATAAAGTGATGCTCATTACAGCATTGTATTTAAAATAATTTTTTAAAATGAAAACTCCTAAACACTCAAGGAAATGAGCATAAGTAAATAAAATACAATGTAGTGAGAGGACAGTAGTATAAATTAAAAAGAAAGCATTATTTTATTCCCTTGATGTTATCATTGAAAGGACTCCACAACTAAAGCTGAATTAAAAAACAAAATCAAGCAATGCCTGGATAGCTTAGTCAGTTAAGGCTCCAACTCTTGATTTTGGTTCAGGTCATGATCTCCATCCAGGTCATGAGTTCTAGCTCTGACTTGGTTCTGTGCTGGGCATGGAGCCTGCTTTATTTTTTCTCTCCTTCTCCCTTTTCACCCTCTCCCACCTCTACTCATGGTCTCTTTCTCTCTCTCTTTCAAAAAAAAAAACTTGTTTAATAATATGTTTAAAGGGAACTGACATTTATTGAATGCCTAATATGTGCCAGATAGTTTCCACAGGGCTCGATATGTTCCCAATTGTCCTTGTATCAGTTGAGTTGGAAGTATGATTATCCCACTTCACAGATGAGAAAAACAAGCAGAGAACAAGAAACATTTCCAAGTTCCCATAGGTGGGATAAGAATGAGTCCTGGTACACATTCTTCCAATATTGTGCAAACAACACCAATTGGTCCTGAGTGTATGTGTGAAAATATGTGTGTGCAGATGAAGATGTAAAATTGCAAAATTTTAATGAGCACCCTTGGGTAAGGAAGAGGAAAACATGACCTGAGCTGGTCATCTAGAGGGACAGTAATACAAACTCTAATATTTTAGATGATCTTCTTTTTAAGATTTATTTATTTGACAGAGAGAGTGCTTGTATGAGTAGGGGGAGGGGCACAGAGAGAGAGAGGTAGAGAGAAAATCTCAAACAGACTCCCCACTGACCATGAAGCCAGATTCAGGGCTAGATCTCATGACCCTGAGATCATGACCGGAGTTGAAACCAAGAGCTGGACGCTCAACTGACTGCAGCCACCCAGGTGCCCCTGTAGTTGATCTTTTTAAAAAATAAAAGAAAAAAGATATTGTGGGATATAAATGCTAGATGACAAGCCTAATTAAAACAAATGTATTCAACATACCTCCTTAAATAATTGGCATAATTAGTCTTCTTACATACATATAAGCTGCAAATAAGAGCATAAAATAAAATGCATATCAGCTTTTTCTGTTCTATAGGTGAATGACACAAATTCCCAGTACAGTAGCTAATTAACATTCTAGATTTTATAAATGTTTATAGCCGAGAGCTGGCATTGACCTTTAATTTCCTTGGGCTGGTTTAATGATAAATACAGACCTGAAAAACATCAACATATTGCCAGTTGAGCTAAACAAAAGGCATTTGTTTCTCTCGAATGGATATAAACAGGAGGAACTTTTAATTTTTCTGTATGCAAATTCATGCATTACGAAAAATAAAATACCCCCCCATGCACACAGCTAGCACATCGTGAGACTCACTCACACATCTGTTACGGTGATCTAAATCAAGCCACTGCAATATTCCTGTTGTTTTTTAATATGCTGTGAGCAGTTTTCTCAGTAAGATCAAGTTAGAGCAGCTGGTTATATCTGAGGAATTCAGCCTATCCAATTTAACATTTACTGAGCACTGTCCTCCCTGTGGTTGGAGAATCAAAGATGAATAAGGCATGATCCTTATATTTTTGGAGCCCAGAATCAATTAGAGGAATCTTCTAAGCACATACATAATTATAAGTTAGCCTATTGTGGTAGCAAAAGTGTTATTAAATTGCTCTGGGACTGCAGAAAATAAAGCAAATTCTTCTAACTAGGAAGATTGAAGAAGGACTTGCAGATGTTCCATTGGAAGTACTTTCCCTTTGAAGGACACATAATATCAGAGTGATAGAGAACTTTCCAGATAGAAGGAATCTCTATATAAATATTTTTATTGCAGTGTAATCCACATTATGATTAGTAATTAGTAAGAGTAGTTTAGGAATCACGTTGCACACATATTTTGCAAATCTTACTTACTAGCATGCCTGTAGTCACTGGATGGCATTTATTGAGTGATTACTAAATGCCATTAACTGGGCTAAGCACTGTATATATCTTAGTTTATTTAATCCCCAAATGAACACTAGCAGGTATAATGTTACTATGTCTCTTTAATGAAGGAGAATAGTGTGTTTCAGAAATAGCTAATGGCTAAAAATGACATGTCTGGTTTTCAAAACCAGCTCTGCTGATTTGAAGACTGTGCTCTTTGAATACCAATTCCCCTGTTTGAATGAGGAAACTGGTAAGTGGCAGAGCTGACATTCCCACTCACGGATAGTTTGGTTCCAAAGAATTTAAGAATTTGCTCTCAGCCACTTGCAGCAGGACCCTACTACACTGATAAAAACATTAAGTTTTGACTTGAAGAAGTACAAGTCCCTCAAGCAAGAGAATATTCCCAGAGCAATTATTTTCAAAATTCCTGACCTACTTAATAAATAAGTAAATAGATCGCCCCATCCACTCTGAGAATTTCCATGTGAATGTTCCATTGACACTGCAACGTTTATTCTTCTCAAACTTGATTTGCTTAAACTTTTTTCATGATGTGCAAAGGGTGGCATCACGCATGATGCCACACATTTCAGAACCTGGAAGTCATTCTTGACTTTCGCTTTGTCATTACCTATATCCATTTGCTGCCCAGATGGTTCTGATTTTGTTTCTACTTACGTGTTGAATCAGTACCCTCTGTTCCATTTCCAGCGATGAGTTTAATGAAGCCCGTATCATTACTTGTCTCCAGCTTTCTTATAAGATCCTTGCCACTCAGCGTTTCTTCACATAGCCACCACCTACACACCTGCCAGAGGTAGCTTGCTAAACGCAGCCTGGTTCTGACTTTTGTGGCTAAATCCTTGAATCCTTATTACATCATGAAAAACCCTGTACTGCCAGTTCTCAGGCTACCTTACAGCTTGAGAATTAAGTGTCCAGATTCTAGAATCAAGCCTCCAGTACTCCAACCAGGGCCCTGATGCTTGTTGGCTTTGTGATCTCAGATAATTTATTTGGCCTCTTACTTTCTTTTTTCTCATCTCTGAAATGACCTAATAGAATACCTAATAGAATTGTTGCAGTGATTGAGTTAACACATATAGAATTGTTAATAGAATTAACAATACCTACCTAATACCTAAGAGAATTGTTGCAGTGATTGAGTTAACCCATATAGAATGTTTAGATCAATGCTGGCAATGAGTACTAAGTGTTTGTTATCATTATTAGTTCATCCCATATGCACGTCTGTGAGATACACCACACTTCTCCTGGCTGCTGGGGCCCATGTATAGAGCATCTCTCCCTGGCATGACTCAGTTCCCATATCCTGTATGCCATGACACCTTCCTTGTCTCCCCTCTGCAAAGGTGAGTGTCCCCATAGCTGTGTGGTGAAATTGATTGTAGAATTTGTAATATAGCATTGCAAATCTCAGTTTATGTGTCTGCCAACCACCCCAAGCCTTCTCCAGAGCTGAACTTGGGTTTTATTCTGCTCTTTCCCAGCAGCAAACACAAGGCTGAGAGAAAAGTGACAGGATCACAACTGAGAGGAGAACGCTTGCAGGAAGAGAAATGTCTAAATGGAAGAGGAGAAGCTAGAGGCAGAATAGTAGTTAGGAGGTTAGTCACGGTCCAAATAATGGATATTAAAGACAATGGCAGTGAAAGAGTCAATCTGAAGAACTTAGGAAGTTGAAATGAAAATACATAATAATATCTAGTGAGGGGACAATAGTGAAGCACTATGTCAAATATAACGCTTTTGCTTGGGTATAAAGAAGGATAACTTGTTTTGGTGCTGTGGTCAATCTTCTTTTCCTCTCTTTTGTTGTCCCCCTCCTCCACCTTTTCTTCCTCCTCAAGTTCCTCCCATTTCTTCTTCTTCATTGATTCTTAGGTCCACATATTTGAATGGCAAAATTGCAATGATGACTTTGGTATGAAATCTAGCATAGGATATTGAAAAGAGGGTGATATAGAATCCCTGAGTGCTTGTCCAAAGGCCAATCAATGTTTATTTGCTTGTGACTCTGTTCTCCCAACCACCAGATGAGGTTGTATAATTGGTATCATAAGATGCAAATAATGAACATGTGCAAATCTGTTCTGAAAATTATAAGGAGCTCTACAAATGGGAGGTGTCACTTTTCTTATTGCCAGAGTGTTGTAATGGGTTTCTACATAATGAGCTCAAATTTGTCTTGCTTCTAAGGACTGTGGTTCTCATGGAGAGATTGCATTTATATAATCTGGGTGAAGTTTTTAGGGTATTAGTCAGATCTCAACAATATCTACCCAAATTTAGTTACATGATTTGTTACAGAGTTCTTTGTATTGAGCATATGCACTGGATGTACTTGTATCTGAAGAAAGTATATCACCTTTCAAAATTTCAGTCAAAAAATAAAATAGCCAGGGTCATTCTTTACATTACTTTTGACTCTCTTCTAACAGACTAAAAAAGTCAATACCCTTGTCAAATAGAGTTAAACCTTGACCCACACCCTTCAAACCCTTGCTCCCCGGGTTGAAGGGCACCCAATATTCTTTAAATAGTGCCTGTAGCCCTAAAGGCAGGGAGGACTGACAATAAAATATTTTTGATGTTATTTTTTGACACATTGTTAAAAATATGCTTCCTTCACATCCTGTGTCTAAAACTTTTTGTCATCTCTCCTAATCTAAAATAACATGTGGTGACCTTATATTAAATACCGCTGGATGACTAATTAAGACAAGGCATCAGGTCTACAGTAGCCTGTGACAAAATAATTGCAAAGTAACTTTAAAAGCATCTTCTGCTAAGCTAACATATATAGATTTTTTTAAAGGTGACATAACCGGCAATTACGTGTTGATGTTTTACACAAATTCCTAACAATAGAAAAACACTTTTGAAATCTATGTGCCCAATATCTTAAGACAAGTCCAGCAATACCGTTTGTAATTATCACTTTGATTCTAGAGAGTGCCTGGACCTCTGAGTTATCCAGCCACCATTTCTTGGTGCCAGCATAAGAAAGGAGTCTCCTCTTTCACAGGTGAGGGATGATTTATTATTCGTGGCAATAGCAGTAACCAGAGCATCAGCTTTTTTTGTATCTGTTCCCTGAGACCCAGTTCCTATAAGGTGATGTAAAAAAGCCAGATGACACTCGCACATAGAGTGAGTGGCATTACAGCAGACGGATCCTCAGCTTAGGGAAAGCAATCTTTTCTAATGAGTAGAAAGCGTGCCTGCTCTTTGCTACAGATAGAGATGCTATAACCTGTTTTTCAAAACGACAAGCAAACACACTTTGCTCTGGAGGAAAACAGTATTTTTATCTTCCAAGGATGCTCACTATGCTAACACCTTTGAAAAGAAAGTCTGGAAGGAAGGACTTTTAATGCCTTACTTGCAAGACATACAGAAACACCACAGACCCCTGGATAACTGTTGAACTATTGTGTCCCAACAGAGAGACAGCACTCCTGGAGCTGTGAGGCTAACCATGCTGGGGACTGAATATGGTCCCTACTAATTAGTTACTTTTCATTCCTGACAATTTATGTCTCCTAGTTGTCTACTTTTTCATCTGTAAATAGGGATAATAGCATCCCCTAAAATAAAGATTTATTTTGAAGAATAAATGGGTTAACACTGTAAACACTAAAGAAATACAGAATCCCCAGCTATCCAAAAGTTTGCCTTATGCCACTTCATTTTTAAGAGAGACCTACATTAGTTTAGTAATAGCTTTTCCCCTAAGAGCTGAAATCTTTTTCAGATTTCCTTCAGTCAGTGAAAAACGGGTGCCAAAGTAGGGCTCTCATCAAAGTGAAGTGGTGTTACTTGAACTTTTGGAAAATGGAGGATACTCCTTGCTTTATGCCATTTTAGCTCACGGAAAGCTTTGTAGGCATGCTCTCTACTCTTGGATAATGGGAGCATCCTGTATTAACTATTATAGATAAATGACATTATAAATAAATTATTGATTAATCTTTCTTATTTTAAGGCATCACTTAAGTTTTGCAAATGTATATAAAATGACTATCATAGATTTTTTTTCAGAGTTACCAAACCCATGGTTATCTGTGAATTAATTTTTAAACATCTGACAGTAAAAATTATGCATTTTATCTCTTCAATTTATTTATAACCTATTAAACTTTCTATCTTCTTGACCTAACTTTGTTAAATGTGTCACACTGGATTGGCACAGAAAGCTTGGAGATTGATGGCATTAGCCCCAAGGGATAAAGCCAGGCTTTAACCCAGTTCTGTGTGTGCCCTTAACTTACACACCTTTTCACACTATATATAAAATATTCTGTTAGGGATGGGTGCTTGGGTGGCTCAGTGGTTGAGCATCTGCCTTTGGCTCAGGTCATGATCCCGGGGTCCTGGGATCAAGTCCCACATCAGGCTCCCCACAGGAAGCCTGCTTCTCCTCCTCTCTCTCTGTGTCTCTCGTGAATAAATAAATAAAATCTTAAAAAATATATATATTCTGTTAGGGAATATATCTTAACCTTTGAGTCTATTATGGCACCTTGTACAATGCTTCTGTGACAGTAAACATTTCATGTTTATCTACTGCTCTATAGCTACAAAGCACTTCCATCCATTATCTCTTTGTGTAAATTATCCTGCGTTAGTATTGAGTAAGCTAGTCTCTGAGATAGTTAGTGCCTGGCACGGTATCACAGAACTTGAAAATCGAAGAGATGACCTCAACCCACATGACCTAAATTACACTTTTACCCAGGAGAAGCTCCTCCGCTTCTGTGCTGCTCCCTTCTCTTACCTACTCAGGGGAGCATAATACCATTGCCTTGCACTTTGGAACAGCTTCCCTGCCCCAATGAAATGGCCTCTCGTGTAAAAGCATAGTGAAACAATTTGAAAAGATTGCTACTAGTAATCCTATTAGATATTATCCTCTTCTGAGTTGAGAGGACTTTCCTTTTTTCCAGAACGATAAAACTGCCTTAATTTGGGCAGACTCTGCCATCAGACTGATTTGCTCCAGCAAAACAATGTGGTGTAAAAGATGAAGAGGTTAGGTTGGTTGAATGAGAAGTCCTGGAAAACTATTCTTCAAGGTGGACCAATGAATCCCTGAGTTGTAGTACTGCAGTGGCCACATGGGCACCTTGAATCTTGTATGTGAGATCAGAAGTGAGGATCCAGAGATAGACGTGAGAAACAAGACTTGATTTTTACTCCTAGGGACCCCAGGTTGTTTCAATCTTGTGCCAAACACACAGCAAAACACTCAGCAAAACAAACAAACAAACAAGAACATAAAAGTGATGCTATTTTTAGATGGGTCTGTGGTATAGATTGTACAACTAACTGGGTTATATTAAAACAAATTGGCTAAGGAAACATCTTAGGATTCTTTTTTAATTTTTTTTATCTTTTAAAGATTTTATTTATTTATTCATGATAGAGAGAGAGAAGCATAGACATAGGCAGAGGGAGAAGCAGGCTCCATACAAGGAGCCTGACGTGGGACTCGATCCCGGAACTCAAGGATCACGCCCTGGGCCAAAGGCAGGCGCCAAACCACTGAACCACCCAGGGATCCCCCTTGGGATTCTATATATTCCAGAAATTAATAGCTTGGATAAAGGGGAGCAGCATCTAATCTCCTGATAGAAGAAAAGTATATATATATATATTTATCCTGACAGTAAGAATGTGATTTTGTGGCAGAAATTTTGTTCTAATAGGTGAAGTTGTAGATTTGGAAACTGAAGATGACTCCAGTGATGAACTTTGATCTTGACTTTACCCAACTCAGACAGGAACCAGGTACAGTTTAGTGTAAACAGGTGATCAGATTTTTTTGGCTGCAAGACTCCATCTAGATTTCATTCATTATTTAGCCCTGGTGGAAGTAGGTAAGAGTGCTCGGCCCCAAGGAAACTCTCAAGGTAGTAGATCTGGGGATTATGTCAACATGGAAAGCCCCAAGGGATCCTAATATTGAGTAATCAAATGACAAACCTAATGTTGGTCTACAGAGAGCCAATATCTTAGCTTGAAAGTGAATGTTAATCGTCAAATCCCAAAGAGAAGCAATATGCAAAACAAATGGAAGAGCAATGAGCCCATAGACTGGAAGAATTGAGAGATGCATGGAATAAAGAGCTAGAACAAAGTAAGTGCAACTATTCAGAACTACCAATGAAGGACTCCTGGGTGGCTCAGCAGTTAAGTGTGTCTGCTTTCAGCTCAGGGTGTGATCCTGGAGTCTAGGGATCGAGTCCCACATCAGGCTCCCTGCATGGAGCTTGCTTCTCCCTTGGCCTATGTATCTGTGTGTCTCATGAATAAATAAATAAAAATCTTAAAAAAAAAAAAGAACTACCAACATAGTTCTTAACAATGGTAAGAAGATCTTGAAGTTCCCCTCCATGTGTTATACGGAATGGGAATGGGGGTCAATAGGCAGGAATGACTTTTAGATATATGAGCTATTATGTCTAAGGTAGCAAAATGTATTACAGATCCATCCAATTGAGGGGTGAAGCTAATTTTATGTTCTCTGTTCTGAGGAAGACTGGTTCATAAAATGGAAAGTCTAAGCTTGCTTGTAGATGAACATCCAAATGGACTCCAGACAGGTAGAGGAGTCTAGGGATGACAGCACCTTTCTAGAAAGTAGAAAAAGAAGAAATAGAGATAAGTTCTACACATAGTAAAGTCCTGAAAGTCTAGCTGTAAGGTAATTTGTTCCCAGCTCATTAAAGCCAAGCAGAGAAGATTTTGGTTTTCACCTTAGTGATTATTAAGGAAGTATAGAGCAACCACAATCAATTTTTCACCTCTCAGAGTCATGAGACGTATTTGAACTTTGCAACTAAACAAAGGTATGGAAGGCACTTTTTAATTAGGGTTTTTCCCAAGACACACATGATTAGAGAAACTTATTTTCACCCACAGGTATGCATTCATTTGTTCCAGCCAATTATTAAGTCAGAACACCCTAGTGTTTCTCAGAGTTATTAGGTCAAAAATACCCACAATGTTCTCAGGCATATGTGAGCCCCCAAAGCAAGAAATGAATTTAAGGGCATATATTGCACATTGGTTTGTTATAATGAAGTACTATCAGATCCATCTCATATACAGCATAGTTGTCTGTTTTGCTTTTATTACCTATTTAGTTCTTGTTGACACCAGTTCCACCTCAGCTGGTCCAGAATGCAGTGAGGAGATTGTAGAAGGTGTGGCAGAGCATATCATGTCTGCATAGCTCCAGTGCTGGACACAGAGTCAAACAGGTGCACTCTGGTTTGATGAGACTTCTGCAGGTACTAATATTTCTCTCTTCTCTTTTCAAAACACCACCTGGTTACCATGTTTCCATTATTCATTCCATATACTCAGTTAAATGCATCCAATGGCCCCTTCAGATCAGTTCTCCTGCTGCACACAATGCTCAACTTTGTTTTTCTTCTTTCAGCTACTTAGATTGGACTTTGAACAGCCTGATCTTCACTTTTGGGAACTTGGAATTAGCCTCACTGTTCTTCACCCCTAGGAGCTCCACCTGCTAGTTCTTTGTTTCCAGTGGGCATCCTAAATGAAACTAATAAGATCCTGAAAACTCAGTCCCACTCTGTTTTATAATAATTTTTGGTCAGAACAGAAATTACAGTAGATTATCCCAGATTTTAAGTAACAGGTAACTAGAAATATTCTTGCTGCTTGATACCTAGAACTTGATATCTCTATGGAAAAATCTTTACTATGTACCTTCCAATTTTCAAGGTCTCTCCAACCCTCACTGTGCTTTGCCCATGAAACAGATTTATAGCTTTGCTTTACTGTCAGCCTGAACTAGAAGTTTGCCCTGGTTGAAATTGAATGATTCCTTGGCTTCTTTCACTCACTTACCTTTGCTAGACCACTGGTTCTCAAAGGCTTGAACTCTGATAAAAATTTCTAGGGATTAGCTGAGTGGAGTTCCAGTGGAAAATTCTCTTGAACTCCACCATTTGGCTGCATATGTTGTCACTACCTGCGTAGGCCCTTTGTTTTGCCCCTACCAACAGTATCAACACTCTGAGATATAAATGCCAAATCAGAGAAAGTGTGAGCTCTCCATGATACTTTGGGCACTCTGAGTTGCTTTCCTTTCCTATAATGAAGGCAGGTGTTCCAAACATATTCAACATAACTACATGGTAAGGCCCCTGAGGGAGGACAATTTCTAATGTTATTAAGAGAGAACTTAGCAACAGTGTAGTGCCTCTTTAATAGGAGAGTTCTTTCTTAGCTCACTCAAGCCCCAGGGAGCTATGAACACAGGGCAGCAGCAGAGCAAAGGGGTCAGCTCTTAAGCTTCCCTTCTTCCCATTAGCAAACCACCTGCTGAGCTTGGAGAATGACTTCTCACAGAGCTGTTTAACATGTGTTTTCTCACAGTGGCCTCAGGTGTGGGTCATGCTGTCTAGGAACACACAGTACTTTAAAATTTTGCAAGCGACCAGAACTTCTAGGTCACCTTAAAACAAGACCAAATGGACACAATTTTTGGTAAGAACCAGCATGACCACCTCAATTTTTAAAGGATAAAAATAAAATAAAAAGAAAAAAGAGAAGTAACTGATAGCTTTATTTGTCAAAAATTCTGACATAAGTAATTTATATGCCAAGAGAGATTATTGGCCATTTGAAATTAAAAGCATGTGTCTTTATTTATAGGAAATAATTTAAAGTTAATTGTGATTTATTTACGGCTTTTGAGTTCTAATTTGCATGAGACAGATTGTGTGTTAATGCAGTGATCCTTTTCCATTTGAGGTGGAGATGAAAGACCTATTATTTGCCACTTCTGGTTCCCTTAAATAACTGTAATCTTCAATAGTAGTTCTGTTCAGTAAAGGAGAGGCTTTTGACTTCTTGGCTTCTATCCTTGCGTTTCTATTGAATTATTTCTATGTTTATATCAATCCAAGCTTAAATACATCAAGCCTGGGAAACAATATGACCAATGGTTGAGGTGTTAGTGTGTTTCAGGTGTGATTATTACCAGTTTTCAGTACTGGTAAGTCTCTCCCACAGAGAAACATTGACTTACATGTGTTCAAAGGAATGAATGATGGCATTCACTAAGAACATTAAAGGATTTCAGTCAATTTTAACAAACTCCCATGCCAGGAAACGGCATCTATGAAACTTTTCTATAAACACTTATGACTTGTTTTTCTTCCTGATGATTAGAAGGCCCTTGCTTTTATTTTTCTTAATTTCACAAAGAGGTTCATTTACAGATGTTTAGTCTTCTTGATCATACTGATAGAGATAGTCGTGGTTGAAGTTTCAGAATGGGAGAAAAGACAGAAGAGGTGAGGGAGAGCATCTCATAATTTATCATGCTCTGAGTACATGCCATCACAGAAAAATAATATAATTCTGCACTGAAAAGAACAGTATAAACATTTTTATGGATATCACTTAATAAAAAAAATCACATCACTGATGTTCCCAAACGACTAAGATACAAAGTGAAAATTCAAAGCTGAATAAACTATACCCCTTCATGCCATGTAGTAAAAGCAAATAATGTTTAACCAAAGGATAGGACTGTGAGTTTTAACAAACAAATGATTTTAGTAATCCCCATCAGTACTGAATACAAGTATAACTTAATTTTCTTTGGACTATTTAGTTACTGTTTATTATATAACCTATTCATGGTTTGAAAGGAGTTTGTATCCCACTGCTTATTGGTGTTAATTTTGTAGTCCCTTGAAGTCCTCAGAAGTCTACTTAAATACTGTTCTTAAGTATTCTGGATCTCATAGATATGCACGTCATTTGATCCTTTTGTGGAACTTTTTCTGGAATCTTGTTTTTCTGTCTATGGACTGGGACTATCAAATGGTTCTCGAATCTCATTTCTATTACTTTTTTGTCATTTAAAATTTTTTAGATATTATGCTTTATCTGGCATCTTCAAAGGTATCAGCCAAAAAAAAAAAAAGTAGATAAGCTTCTAAAAAAATCCATGCAATGAACCTCATGGGCCTCTCTCTTTATTGACCTTTATCCATTCACTCAAGGTCTGAGGCCTTTTGCTAGCAGCTATTATAGAGAGATGATGAAGACATACCTGCCACCACAGAGAGCTCATAAATTAGTTGGGAAGAAATATATTTAAGTTAGCAAGAGCATACAGGGTCACTACAGATGCTATGACTATAGTACCTAGAGAAAAAACAAACATGAAACAAAGGTAAGAGAGGTCAGTTTTAGCCATAGGTATCAGTGGTCAGAGGTGTTAGGAGACTCTTGAGTTGAGTTTTGAGAGATGAACAGAGGGATTAGGGTGGCATGAGATGGGATCGGATGGACGGGGAGGAAGATTTTTCAAACAAAGGAATCTGTGCCAAGTCAGAAAGCATGAACTACTATGGAATTTTCAGGCAATGGAAGCAGTGTGGTATGGCTGTTGGTATCCAAAAGAGTGTGGTGCCATTAACAGTGGGACTGGAAATAGAAGGTAGGAGTGAAGCTAACAAGGGTCTGCTGGGTCATGCCAGGTGTTTGGATTTTAATCTGCAGGCACCAAAGAAGTGTCAAGATGTTTCAAGGAGAGTGTCACATAATTGAATCTTGAAGAATGAGTCATAATTCATTAGATATGGAGGGAGAGAGAATGATAAGAAACATAGATTCAATATTGAGTATCAAACAGTGAGGCTAAAAAGGCTACAAAACCATTCTTGGTATCATTCCCTGATACATATTTTTTCAGCTCTCCTGTAAGGCCAGGAGCAGTTCTGTCAAAAACATCTTGAAATTTAAGTTTGCTGTGTCTACAGCATCCTCTTGGCCCACTTTTTTTTTTTTTAATGCCAATCAAAATGGAATAGAATTCAGCTGAAATGTTGTGTTTGCTGAATTCTCAAGATTATTTCTGTTTATCACATTTTAGTTTTTCTATAACACAAGAAAAATGATAATAATCCCTGCTGCTTATTGAGTGCCCACTAAGGACCAAACATCTTACAGTTATTTTTCAGTCTATACAGCAATCCCATGAAGAAAAATATAATATTGTGGAATATTAATTTAATATTAGCTCTTACGCAGCTATGAAATTGAACTATGATGGCTCACATATAACATGGAATGAAAGAATGCAAACACACCACCAGAGTCTGCTGTAAGATCCTGTGTATATAAATAACACAGAGCAAAGCTCATCTATGGTGATAGAAAAGCAGGGTGGCAATTATTTTAGGAGGTAGATCAACTGGGTGCAGTATAGGAATATGTTCAATTTTTGAAGATTCATTGAGCTGTACACTTTTGATACAAGAACTTTGTTGGTTTATTATACTTCAATAGAAGTATAGAAGCATTTGAAAATCACTCTCACTAACTTGCAGAGAATGGATTATTGCAGGGTGAATATGAAATGAAGACCAGTTTCGAAGCCATTGCAGAAACTGAGGACAGAGAAGTGAACATGGTGAGAAATGGAAATATTGAGGACATAATTTGATGCTAAAGTGAACAAGACTTAATTCTGATTCTGAGTTAGACATCGGAAGCTGATGGAAAAAGGAGAACCAAGAATAGCCAATAGGTTTTTGCCTTAAAAACCCTAAGTAAATGATGTAGCTATTTGTTGATTGGGGAAAATTGGTAAAGGAATGAAGTTGGTAGTACATGGGAGGGTTTGATCAGAAAAGCTTTTAGGGGAATATGCTAAATGTGAGATTTCCAGATGCAGATATCAAGAAGGGAGTTGAATATAGAGAAAAGCAGGTGTGAGGAGAAAATTGAAGATTATTTGCTCAAACAATCCATTAAGACTCCATCAACTAGAAAAGATGTGGAGATAGAAGAGAAGAGAACTCAGGGTAAGTTTTCATTTTCACATAAGAACATACCAAGTAGTTCATGAGACATACTAATTTCTTTTAAAGGGTTTTTATGTGTGCATGTGTGTGTGTGTGCGTGTGTGTGTGTGTGTTTAATCGGTAACTCCAATTTAAACACCTACCCTGTACTTCTGTTCTGTAAGTCCAAAAATCATGGCCTCAAAACAAATCCTGGAGGGCATAGTCATGTACGGTTGGAGCAGAGCAAGACCAAGACGCAAAAGAAACAAGTATCCACCACTGAAATAGGGGAAAGCCAGTAAGTTGTGACATTTTAAAAGCCAGGAGAAAAAAAACAAAGCAGAACAACAACCACAACCACAACCAAAACAACAGGACTTAGTTTCCCAAGCACCAGTGATTTTGAGGGTCCATAACCAGGACCAAAATGAATTCTTGTTCCATTCATTTAGGTAGTGCAGGCATTTTGTATGGGGGCATTCATGCCACCACTCTCCTTCTTTGCCATCTTGGCTACCCTGGACTTGACATTAAAAAAAATTAGATTTGTTTGGTAAGAAGAAAATAAGGAATATTTTAATTAACACCAGAGGGAAAACTCTTAGTCTTTTTTGCAATATGAGCAATAACAGACCAGTCCCAGGGGTTAGAAGGTCTGGTTCAATGCACAGGTACATAAGGTTTCAGGTATTTGGCTTTGGGAAAGCCACACATCTCTCTGGAGCTCAATGTATTTTGCTACACAAATATGATGATGTTAATGTATGTGTGTTTGAATATACATAGATTATTTCTGTCAAAGACTTAACTATTTTTACTAGTGTAACACATCCAGAGCATCTACTTAGCCTTGTGAATCTTTGGGCGTATGTTCATTTCAGGACCCACAGCACCCACTAAAATTTCAGTGTGTGCCTTGTATGGAGGTGGCAGTAGCTGGACACAGAAAATTGCTGAACACCTTCCAGCAACTGTAGCTTTTGCACTGGGGCAGAACAGATGAATGGTGAGCCCAGCAGGGCTGCCTACCTGTGCACTCGCATCTCTCCTCTCCAAGTGCTTAGGGGTTTCTGGGCTGGGGCTGGGGCTCTGGCATGGTCCATGATTCACAGTGCGTCCTGGGGTAGGTACTGGAAAGTCCCAAATTAGAAGTGTCTTCGCAGCAGAATGGCAGCTCTGACGCCTGCACATCTGGCAACGGAAGCATATGGATCTATCTTTAATCAACAGCATAGCAGAGCAGAACTTCAGGCACGTGTCAGAGAATTCAGCCCCAAGATGACTCTAATCAAGCACTGCCAAGAGGCTGCCGGGATCATCATTTTTAAAGCGGGGCACTTCAGATTAGCTCTGGTGAACAATCATTGGGAGAAATTCTTTACTTATTCTTTAATCTCCAGCCCTATGGTGCCTAACCAGTCATACCATGAGTGACTTCTGGGCCCCCTTGACTGTAAGCAAGCCTGCTGGTTTTATGCAGTATTGCTGATCAAATCTGGTGGAGGGGGCATGCTACCTTGCTGTGACAGTCTCTACAGTTCTCAATTTCTATACTTAACTGGCTGGGGACCCAGACTTGGTCTGTGAGCAAGTAGCTTTGTAATTACAGTAGCTTTGTAATTAAAAATCAAACCTCTGCTTCCTGCTTAGAAATGTGTGTGTCCTGCCTTTTCCTAATAGGTTTAAATATCTCTAAACAATTTAAAGGTATTTTAAAATTCTCAGTATGGTAGTGGCCCATGGCATTTAATTTAATTCACTATTATTGTCCCCATCATATTTATATCAGTACTTTCTGCTTCCATGCCTATCTACTTGCAAAGTTTGTGCTTCTGGAGGGCAGTCACAGGGTCATAAGCATATGTGTATCCCCAGAAACTAGAACTCCATGTTTGATAAATAAAAAGATCTTAAAAGCTCATCTGGACACTTTGTATATATTGATTAAGAACCAGCAATGAGGCAAACCCCATTCCAGGCCCTAAAAATGTCATAGAACTACATGCCAAAAATGTGTGAACAAAAATGATAAAAATCCCTCCCTGCATAGAACTTTCATGTTATAGAAGCTGATAGTGAGATTTTTTTTAAAGTAAAATATCTGTTATTTTTAGTTGAGGATAATAACAAGGTAGAAGGAAATAAACAGGAACAGAACGTTTCTGAAATTGTGTGAATGTTTTTTAGATGACCGAAGTTAGAGGTGAGTCAAAATTTCCTCATCATCTGGTTAAAATAGTGTCTTTCTAGTCTCATCTCTTACCTCTACAACCACACACAGAGAAATGCTCACAGAATGCTAGTACTTTCTTAAATCTATTATTTCTTTCTGGAAAGCTCCCTTTCCTTTCTACTGAGGAAATGACAGCTTACCATTTTAAGACCTAGGTCAAGTTTTATCTCTGGAAACCCTCCCTGACTCCACAGGAGGGTGATAGTCTGCCGTTCTGAGAGGTTCTTAACATAACCATAGTTTAAGCACGATCACGTTAACTTTTGATTATTTGCTTGTGACAGGCTTTCTGCAAGAATCTGCCAAGGCTGCAAGGCAAAGACCTTATATTTTTTGCCTTCTGAATTCCCAGAGGCGTGTGGGGGTGCCTTTTGTATTAGGGAAGCTCGATGAACATCTGTTGAAATAGATTCCAAGTAAAATGAGTTGAGAAAAACTATCTAAGGGATATAGTGACCTCCTGCTTCTTAGTTTTGTGAGGTCTGCCTTTGTCAGAATATAACACAGTTGGACTATATTAAATCCTTACACTGACATTTCTGTAAATATAATATTACATTTTTGGACTATATGGGGTCAAGATAAGAAATATCACTTTAAAAATGATTTCTACATCCTTAATATATCTATCTCCTCAAACTATGTATTTGAAGATCCAAGTGATGATATTCCTAGATGTACATCCTCATTATACCTATAAACTAAATCCTCATTATACATATAAACTAAATGGATACTTACATTCCTGCTTCTGTAAATGTCAATATCCATTTGTTCTGCTATGTGAGCTCCTTGAATTCCTCACATGGACCCAGTGAGGTACTAATATTTTAAATGTTCAGATGAGAAAACTGAGACTGGGAGCTCTTCTCTCTTAGAAGCCCAAGGAGCTATGAGTTATTGAGCACTTGCTAAGTGTTGGTCATTGTGCTAAATTCCTTGGACTCATTATCCCACTTGATTCTTCCATGGTCTGATTGAAGATTAGAGAGTGGGTGTAGCCATTGCTCAAGAACTCAAGAACACATATTCAGGACTGAATCAGGACCGAGCAGTCTCACACCCAGAGCCCACCTGCAATTCCACTACACTGTGCCCAAACATTCTTAGGAAACAAGGGTGAAGCCATATTTGGAAATCAAGTTATCTGGCCTGGAGACCAAACTCTGTGTTGCACTACACGGATTATTTTTTTGTGGTTCTTGTGGGCAGCCAGAGCTATTCATACCCTGGCCACTTCTTATGAAAAGATTTGCAAGAGCCAACATGAAAATCGACCGAATGCTAATTGATTTTTTTAAAAAAAATGTTCTAGTTTTTTTGGATATGTTTTTACTGGAGTTTGATTTGCCAACATATAGTGTAACACTCAGTGCTCAACCCATCAAGTGCCCCCCTCAGTGCCCGTCACCCAGTCACCCCATCCCCCCACCCACGTCCCCTTCCACTACCCCTTGTTCATTTCCCAGATATGGAGTCTCTCATGTGCTGTCACCCTCACTGATATTTCCCACTCATTTTCTCTTCTTTCCCCTATAATCTCTTTCACTATTTTTTATATTCCCTGTATGAGTGAAACCATATAATGTTTGTCCTTCTCCAATTGACTTACTGCACTCAGCATAATACCCTCCAGTTCCATCCACGTCGAAGCAAATGGTGGGTATTCGTCGTCTCTAATGGCTGAGGAATATTCCATTGTATACATAGACCACATCTTCTTTATCCATTCATCTTTCGATGGACACCCAGGCTCCTTCCACAGTTTGGCTATTGTGGATTTTGCTGCTATAAACATGGGGGTGCAGGTGTCTCTATCTTTCACTGCATCTGTATCTTTGGGGTAAATCCCCAGTAGTGCAATGGCTGGGTCGTAGGGCACTTCTATTTTTAACTCTTTGAGAAACCTCCACACAGTTTTCCAGAGTGGCTGCACTAGTTCACATTCCTATCAACAGTGCAAGAGGGTTCCCCTTTCTCCACATCCTCTCCAACATTTGTGGTTTCCTGTCTTGTTAATTTTCCCCATTCTCACTGGTGTGAGGTGGTATCTCATTGTGGTTTTGACTTGTATTTCCCGGATGGCAAATGATGCAGAGCATTTTCTTGTGTGCTTGTTGGCCATGTGCATGTCTTCTATGGTGAAATTTCTGTTCATGTCTTTTGTCCATTTCATGATTGGATTGTTTGTTTCTTGGATGTTGAGTTTAAAGATTTTTTTTTATTTTAAGATTTATTTACTTATTTATGATAGACACACAGAGAGAGAGAGAGGCAGAGAACAGGAGGAAGGAGAAGCAGGCTCCATGCCTGGAGCCCGACTTGGGACTCAATCCCGGGACTCCAGAATCGCGCCCTGGGCCAAAGGCAGGCACTAAACCACTGAGCCACCCAGGGATCCCCCGGGTGTTGAGTTTCATAGGTTCTTTATAGATCTTGTATACTAGCCCTTTATCTGATAGGTCATTTGCAAATATCTTCTCCCATTCTTTAGGTTGTCTTTTAGTTTTGTTGACTGTTTCTTTTGCTGTACAGAAGCTTTTTTCCTTGATTAAGTCCCAATAGTTCATTTTTGCTTTTGTCTCCTTTGCCTTCATAGATGTATCTTGAAGAAGTTGCTGTGGCCAAGTTCAAAAAGGGTGTTGCCTGTGTTCTCCTCAAGGATTTTGATGGATTCTTGCCTCACATTTACATCTTTCATCCATTCTGAGTTTATCTTTGTGTCTGGTGTAATAGAATGGTCTAGTTTCATTCTTCTGCACGTGGCTGTCCAATTTTCCCAGTTCCACTTATTGAAGAGACTGCCCTTTTTCCAGTGGATAGTCTTTCCTGCTTTGTTGAATATTAGTTGACCATAGAGTTGAGGGCCCATTTCTGGGTCCTCTATTCTGTTCCATTGATCTATGTGTCTATTTTTGTGCTAGTACCACACTGTCTTGATGACCACAGCTTTGTAGTACAACTTGAAATCTGGCATTGCAAGACACCTGGCTCTGTTTTGTTTTGTTTGTTTGTTATGTTTTTTTCAATATTCCCTTGGCTATTCAGGGTCTTTTCTGATTCCACGAAAATCTTTTTTTTTTTTTTTTTTTTTTTTAATTTATGATAGTCACAGAGAGAGATAGAGAGAGGCAGAGACACAGGCGGAGGGAGAAGCAGGCTCCATGCACCGGGAGCCCGATGTGGGATTCGATCCCGGGTCTCCAGGATCGCGCCCTGGGCCAAAGGCAGGCGCCAAACCGCTGCGCCACCCAGGGATCCCTGATTCCACGAAAATCTTAAGATGATTTGTTCCAACTCTCTGAAGAAAGTCCATGGTATTTTGATAGGGATTGCGTTGAATGTGTAAATTGTCCTGGGTAGCATAGACATTTTCATAATATTAATTCTTCCAGTCCATGAGCATGGAATATTTTTTCACATCCTTGTGTCTTCCTCAATTTCTTTCAGAAGTATTCTGTAGTTTTTAGGGTATAGATCCTTTACCTCTTTGGTTAGGTTTATTCCTAGGTATCTGATGCTTTTGGGTGCAATTGTAAATGGGATTGACTCCTTAGTTTCTTTCTTCAGTTTCATTGTTAGTGTTTAGAAATACCACTGATTTCTGGACAGTGATTTTGTATCCTGCCACACTGCCGAATTGCTGTATGAGTTCTAGCAATTCACCATGACCAGGTGGGATTTATCCCCAGGATGCAAGTTTGGTTCAACATTTGTAAAACAATCAACGTGATAGATCATATCAACAAGAGAAAAAACAAGAACCATATGATCTTCTCAATAGATGCAGAGGAAGCATTTGATGAAATACAGCATCCATTCCTAATCAAAACTCTTCAGAGTGTAGGGATAGAGGGAACGTTCCTCAGCATCTTTTTTTAAAAATTTTTTTTTTAATTTTTTTATTTATTTATGATAGTCACAGAGAGAGAGAGAGGCAGAGACACAGGCGGAGGGAGAAGCAGGCTCCATGCACCGGGAGCCCGACGTGGGACTCGACCCCGGGGCTCCAGGATCGCGCCCTGGGCCAAAGGCAGGCGCCAAACCGCTGTGCCACCCAGGGATCCCGTTCCTCAGCATCTTAAAATCCATCTTTGAAAAGCCCACAGCAAATATCATTCTCAATGGGGAAAAACTGAGAGCCTTTCCTCTCAGATCAGGAACATGACAGGGATGTCTACTCTGACCACTGCTATTCAACATAGTACTAGAAGTCCTAGCCTCAGCAATCAGACGACAAAAAGAAATAAATGGCATTCAAATTATTAAAGAAGAAGTCAAACTCTCCCTCTTCGCAGATGACATGATACTGTACATTAAACCCCCCCCAAAAAACGTATTATTGATGTATGACATTCAACTTAAAAATAAGTATATACCTAACAACTCAACAACTGATCTTAAGATCAATCTTAATTTTAATGTTACTATATTGGTGACGATGCACTAAACTGTGAGGAGTGGGAAGCTGCATAGTATAGCAGCAAAGAGTAGTTGGCATGGACCTTGGCCTAAGACTTTCTGTGTTTATTCTCCTGCTGCATCCCTGGTTAATTGTGCAAACTTGAAACAAGTTTTCCATTCTCATGGAGTCCTGTGTTTTCATCTGTAAAAAGGTCATAAATATCTGTTACTTATCATGACTGTAAGTTCAAGGACTGATATTAACAAATATTTAATTACTGTGTAATGCTTTCTATTCTTTTCACTCTATGTTAGGAGGCTGAGAAAGTGCATGGTGCATTTAAGAAAGACTGTCATTTAAATGGGAAAATATATACAAATGTGCAATTAAAGAAGTGTTTTTTAGTTATCTGAAAATGACTGGTATGGAAGGTTTTGTTGTTCATGAGGTTGGATAGACAGATGAAGTGCACGATATTTAATCATTATTATGTTCTGTATAATATTTTTAGGATGGATTTCTTGTATTTATTAATGTAATATGCTGATATAGGAAACTAATTTTGATTATCTTGAATTTGTCTTGTCGAGAACCTTGAGAAGGCAAAATTGGAGGCAGCCGAGAAGCAGTTTTTAGGATTCCAAACCTGTGTGCACATCCAGTGTATTATTATCACCTTGTAGTCAAAAAACATGTGACATTCTTCCAGCTTCTTCCACAGATGGCAGAGTTAATAAGGTCACAGAAGTATTTACACTCTGACCACAGAGCTGAAAATTAGGTAGTAACACAAGGATTTCCATGCTGCACAAATCTCTTCCCTGCCCAAAGCCACATTTAACACAAAACATTTAGAAAACAATACATACAATGATGACATCAAATAAAAACTCACATTATTTCAGCACCTAAGTTTTTTTTCTTGTTTCCATATTTTGCTTGATGTAGAAGAAGAAATAATGTTAATTTGGGGTTCCTGGGGAGCTCAATCAGTTAAGTGTCTGCCTTTGGCTTAGGTCATGATCTCAGGATCCTAGAATCAAGTCCTGCATTGGACTCCCTGCTCAGTGGGAAGTCTGTTTCTCCCTCTCCTGCCCCTTCCTCAACTCATGCTCTCTCTCTTTCTCAAATAAATAAATGATGTCTTTAAAAACAAACAAAAAATAATGTTAATTCAAATTATTCTAGCTGGGACACGTGGGTAGTTTAATAGGCTAAACATCTGCTTTCAGCTCCGATCATGATCCCAGGGTCCTGGGATCAAGATCCAAATTGGATTTCTTGCTCAGTGGAGAGCCTGCTTCTCCCTCTACCTGCCACTCCTCCTACTTGTGCTCCCTCTCTCTCTGACAAATAAATAAATAAAATCTTTTAGAAAATCCAAATGATTCTAGCTTTATGTTTGTGAGTAAGCCACTTTTGTAAGTGTTAGATGTATTTCTTAAACCAGGGGAAAATATTACTTTTTCTATCAGCCATGTTGCAGTAACAAAGGATCCCAAGGCTTTAGGGACTTACAAGATCAATGTGGATCTCTTGCTCAGTCTGCATGTCTAGCATGATATACATAGTGATGGAGCCAATCGCTGCTTTTCTCAGAGTGCCCAGCTGATAAAGCAGCTACTGTCCTGAACATTACTAGTCATTAGCTAAAAGGAAAGGAGAATGTAGAGAGGCATGGCATAGTCCCAAAGTGACACTTTGATTCTTGGTTCATTGGCCAAAAATAATCATAGAAAAAAAAATAATCATAGGATCTCATTGAACTTCAAGTTGACATAGAAATGCAACACTGCCCTGTGCCTAGAAGGAAAGAACCAGAATACCCACAAGCACGCCTCATGACTCTCACTCTGCCCTATCATCTTCACAGGATATCATGGGGATTAAACAAAATAACTATGTAAAGAGACTTTGCAAATTTTAAAGAACCATAGAAATGCAAAAAAAAAGTAATGTTATAATATTATATATATATATATATAATTATTGAAAAATTGGAAATCAGCATATGGAACTCCATTTTAGATGTCATTTACTGAGTACTTGAAAATTTTTATGGGCTGAAAAAATGTTAAGAGCAATATACTTCTATACTCATGGTCCTACATATTTATCTTGAGACAGATAAACTTTTCTTTCCCACCTTGTGCACTTAATAGTAACTCGTGCTCATATTCCCATCCCTGAGATTAATTAGGGCCTACAACTGCGATAACATTTTCCTATCAGTGACTCCATCATGAGAGCTGCTTAATGCTGATTATAACAGCTGGCATTTTATCATTTGTTTCCCTTTACAATTTTTACTTTCTAATTGTATACATTTTGTCACATAAGTTAATAGGAAGCTCACATAAAAATGAGGACAAATAATGAACAAAGATTAAGATTCTATAATAGTTGATTTTTTCTGAGATTAAGATGATATGAGATGCTAGTCATTTTAAAAGTCATTTGAATTTCACTTCTTCAGATGATTATCAGGAAAGTGTGCTGTTATGACATAGATACGGTGTTCCTGCACCAAAAAACTCCAAATTATGTTGTAGATTATCCAAATGTCTAAGAATTAGAAAGTAATTTAGAAATCTATTCTAATTGTAATCTATATTTTCTATGAAAAAGAGAGGAGAGGGGAGGAGACAGAGAGAGAAAATAAGAAGAGAACATTCTTTGATACTCTCTAGCTATAACCTATGTTTTGGTGCCACCTGCCCATGTTTCATTATTCTGATGTCAGCTGCTCCTTTTAACTACTTACCCCCACCTTAAAAAAAATATTTATTCATGAGAGACACACACACACACACACACACAGACACAGACATAGGCAGAGGGAGAAGCAGGCTCCATGCAGCAAGCCCTATGTGGGACTCGATCACCAGACCCTGGGATCACGCCCTGGGCCAAAGGCAGAAGCTCAACCACTGAGCCATCCAGGAGAGCCACGTTTCCCCTTTTTGAGCTAGCCTGAGTAGGTTTCTTTACTTTTCTTCTTTTTTTTTTTTCTTTTTCCAAATGACCAAAATTTTTAGGCAGTCTTTATATGTCTTGGTACTTTTTCTGTTACACCTTTGTAATATGTCCCTCTTTTTAATTCTCAACTGGTCTTGTAAAAGTACACCAGCAGTCACATCTCCTTCTGGGCACTACCATAACTCAATTAATAGATTTGTATTGGATACCTACTCTATGCATATGCTGGGTAGTCTGTGAGAAGAGTATAAAAGCAAACTATCATCCTTTGGTCTTTTGGATAAATCAAGTATATTATAATGGAATTTGTTGTAATAATAAAGACAGGAGTTATCTTCAAGCATCTACTAGGTATTCTAAATGATTTTAATTTTGCTCTTTGCATTTCAATTAACACTCATAATGTATGGTGAGAAAAATATTATTCTTTCTATTTTGTATGTATCTCATGTTTGAATTGCTTAAGAAAGTTGCCCCATTCACACATTATTACATGACAGAGCTTGGAGTCTGTCAGACTCCAAATTCTAAGCAAAGTCCAAAGCTTGGGGACTGATATTCTTCACCTAGAGATAAGGCATTCATACATTAAGATTAAACAATGAAGTGTTAAAGAATAGTTTAATTCAACAATACAGAAGACATTATAATCCACTTTGTGATTGACAAACATGTACTGAAAATAATAAATGATATTGTTTGTCTAAAGAGACCAGAGGAATCACAAGGATCTGGAATGTGCTGTACAGAATTTATTTATGAGGGTTTTATTTGTCTTACTATAAGTGGTCCTATCACTAGGGGGAAATCAGACAAGTATACTGGAACTAGATTCAGGAAACCTTGGTGTTCTTTCTTTCTTTTTTTTTTTTTTTCACTTTTATCCACGGTTCAGCCTTGGGCAAATAATTGATGTAGTCTGAACTTGTGCTTCCTTATTTGTAAACTAGAAGTATTATAGCTGACCCTAGCTGACCCTACCTATTACAAAGAACAGTGACACAATGGATATAAAAACTGGAAAACAATTAAACTGGTGTGATAAGTCTTTCTTAAGTTGTAGCAATTGGATCTAATGGCTAGAAATCATGGTGATAGGGACATTACCTCTCTGTTTACACCGTGTTAGCTATCCCAGAAAGAGGAAGGTGGATTCTATGTTGTGGTGTGATGATTTTAAAACCTTGCTCCCTCTGAGGTTTTCATTCCAGCGTGCCATTGTCCACAGAGTCGCTTTTCACTTCCAATGTCAGATGGTAAGCTTTAAACACAGGTATAATGAGCAGAACTTGAGTGTTGGTGGTCAATTGTACTCCAGCTGCAAGAACGGCATATTCGTGATTTCTGTTTGTTTATTTTGAATGAATGAATGTAGGTATGCACAAGTAGCTAGAAAGATGGAGGGATGGTCTGCAGGCTGGCTGGATGACATGGAAAGATGGGTGAGTGAATGATATGAAGAATGACTCAAGCACAATAGTTAAGTCCATGGGTCGCTCCTTCCTTCCTTCCTTCCTTCCTTCCTTCCTTCCTTCCTTCCTTCCTTCCTTCCTTCCTTCCTTCAAAACTGGTTGTTTTCTCAGCCCAGGAAAGGCATCTTGATGGAATGACATATGACACGGTCCTTGCCTCAAAAAATTTAAGTTCTAACACAGAAAAATACACAATCCAAGATATAAAGACATAAGAGTCTTGAAAGAAGTGTGGATAAATATGAAAAAAGATTAAAAAGTTATGGATTTTGTGAAGGAGAAGATAAATCAAGGAAAGCTTTATGGAATAGTTATATTACAAGAAAGAATATTGCCGATTGAGGGTTTGATGGAAAAGGGAAGGTGAATTACACTGGTACAGTTCTACTTGTGTAGAATGAGCTATTTGGCAGTGTATGATGGTTCCTTGCCCAGTGTAATCTTCCTGGCACTCTTATTAACCAACTGCTGGGATGATCCCCCATCTCATGGCAACAAGGTATAGTGGTAAGAGGATGTATGTTGGGGTCCTGTGTCAAGTCTTTCACTGATCACACAACGTCCAATTGGCAAACGACTTAATCTCTCTAAGCCTCACCAGACTTACCTATAAAATGAAAACTACAATGTTTACTTTGTAGAAGTCCAGAGCCGTGCTTACATTTCAAAGCCCAAGGTGTATTTGTCTAATCAATGAAGAGATATCATAAATTCAAAAGATTGTGTGTGTGTGTGTATGTGTGTGTGTGTGTGTACAAAGGAATTAGATAAACCCTGAAGTCTTTTACAGCTCCTTTTGAAATTTCATTGTAACTTATAGCATATTGGGTCAATTCAACATGTAGAAGAGAAGGACAGGAGAAGTAAGTAGAGAGTCAGGTCATAGAAATTGGCAGCACTGAATTACTTTTACATAGTATTCGAAAGTTTACATGAACGCCTCCTCAAACTCATTATCTTATATCAACCTCACACGCACCTTTGGCAGGGAGCCTTATATATTAGAAATAGTGTAGAAACTTCACTGACGAGATAAATGTTCTATACTGGGATTTTCTGTCAAAGTACATATTTTCAGAAATATCACGTCTTAATATATTTAGCAAGTGCATGGATGATCTACTATCCCTGAACTAAAATTACTCTCTCTATAAATAATCTGCAATTTGGCAGGATTTTGTGCAGATGCCTCTGTGCCCCCCTCATTATGTGCATGTATAAGTGTGTGTGCACGCATTTATTTTTTAAGATTTGCATTTCTTTATTGACTCTTCACAAGTTTGGCAAGGTGAAGGGCTTGTGGTGGTTAGTCACATGTGTTAGCATTACAGCCGGTTTGAATGCAATGTCTTAGCCTACAAGCAGCTCAGACTGTATAGTTTCTGAGCTGCCATTCTTCAATGGATTGTCGTTACAAAGCACGCTTGGCTAGTCGAGGAAATTATTTGAACTGTGTTAGAGACTTCAGTCAATGGTCCCGCAATCACACTGCTACTCTCATTCTAAATAATCTATCTCAAATAACTTTGTCACATGAAATTCTTTTTTCTGATGATTTCTTCTAATAAGACAGGGTACCTGCTGAGAACCATCAGTATGTTATATCTGCTGCTCACATACCACCTTCACTGCACTCTGACTCCCTCCGGGGTTGTAGAGAGAAACACTAGTCTTCCATTATGAAGCTAGGTTTAGGCTCTAACTAAGGAACCTTAGAGTTCTCTTACGACATTGTTCATGTCAAAATCAACTGGAAATAATCTCATATTATTGACATCCTGACTATCTTTTTGAAACAAATAGTTAAGTAGAAAAGTATAAGGAGGTCTGAAATGCATCTGTTTTTTTTTTAAATTTTTTATTTATTTATGATAGTCACACAGAGAGAGAGAAAGGCAGAGACACAGGCAGAGGGAGAAGCAGGCTCCACGCACCGGGAGCCCGACGTGGGATTCCATCCCGGGTCTCCAGGATCGCGCCCTCGGGCAAAGGCAGGCGCCAAACCGCTGCGCCACCCAGGGATCCCTGCATTTGGTTTAATGACTATGTATACAATTGGATCCCACAATAAAAGTCTATTTTTTTTTAAATTGGCTAAATGAAATAATCTTCAGGTATGTTTTGAAAAATAAAATTACCTTAAAATGAAAATATTTTAATCATTATTTAACATTTCAGTATTTCCTCCATGCATGCATTAACATTATAAGTTTTTATCCATATACATGTGGGTAGATGTGTATGCTTTTATGAATGTGTGTATGTGTGAAGTTCTTAGAAAGAATAAAATTTGCCTGACTCCTAACTTAAAAGTTTGGCTTGTTAGTTTCCTGGACATGTGCTTTAATCCAATATCATCACCAATTTGAGATAAAATATAGAAGTATAAAGATGTAAGGAAATGAATGTCTGCATGGTTAACCAATCTCAAAAAAAATTATTAGTACATAAGAATTACAAGTAGGGGATCCCTGGGTGGCTTGGCGGTTTAGCGCATGCCTTCGGCCTGGGGCATGATCCTGGAGTCCCAGGATTGAGTCCCGTGTTGGGCTCCCTGCGTGGAGCCTGCCTCTCTCTCTGCCTATGTCTCTGCCTCTCTGTCTCTGTGTGTGTGTGTGTGTGTGTGTGTGTGTCTCTCATGAATAAATAAATAAAATCTTTAAAAAAAGAATTACATGTAAAAAAATATATAAACAGCAACATACTATACAAAGAGTGTCTGTACACACATAGAATGTATGTTAAAATCTATTGATGAATTATTTCTTGCTTTAATACCCCTAAGGAGATCTATATTTACATTAGTGTGCCAAATGCTCTGAGGTATCTTGCAATAAAGAAATATTTTTAGGTTATTTAGTGTTATTTAATACAGAATGGGAGTTACTCAAAATTATTAGACCCAGAGCTACATTTCCATAACTATATTAGGTCTTTGTAGAAGAGATGTTCTACTATTCTTACTCTTAGAAATGTTGAATTGGACATTAAAAAAATGTTTCTTATTTACTCCACAACACCTCCACAAGTTCTTGCAGAAAATATATGTTATTTCATATTTTCTAAACAAAACATGTTTCCTGGCAAAATGATACCTTGATTTTCCTTTGGGGAAAAATATCATTCTTCTCTACCCCTAACATTACTTTGGAGGCAGGCCCTATGTGAATGAATGAGCATTTTCATTTATATATTCATTCATTCATTTATCCATTCATTCATTCATTTGCTTGTTCATTCAATATGACATACAGAGTTTTAACTTATATAACAGTTACTTTTATGGATACTTGAAACATAGTTTCAAAGAAAATAGGCCAAAAAACCCCCACATTGCAGTGATAGAATGTACAGACAAACAAATACATAAGTGAAATATAAAGAAGATAAAATGGTGAAGAATGCTCTGGAGAAAAGAAAATAAAGCAAAGTGGGGAGCTTTGACTGCTGAGAGTGGGACATGGTTGCTTCATTGCCCATTTTAACTTATGGAGAGGAAAGAGGATGATCTCAGAGTTCTGAACTTCTTGAAGTGACTGAAATAAATAGTGTTAAAATAAGATTGGTTCTTAAGTATTCATTCAGTAAATATTAAGTGGCTACCACATGCTTGGCACAGTTTAGATATTATAGAGATGGTAATTAATAAACAGAGATCTCTGATCTCATGGGCACAGTTCTGAAAATGTTTGAGAATTGTTTCTTCAAAAAATTAAAGAGGATCCGAATTTGGAGCATTTGTGAATTTTTGTGATCTATATAACCTACTATGATCAATTGGAAGCTACCACTTGAATACAGAGTTGGAAGCAGATGTGTACCATGAGCTCCTGTATGAAACTAAGGGCAGGCTCAAGCATATCACTGCATGCATATTATATTCTATCATGTAAATATAAATATACTAAATGGTAAAGTAACAAATGCATTAGAAGGTGATCAATACAAGTAAGTAAAAGAAGGTACAGCTGTGTGAGAGGGCAGTGGGAGTGGAGTGCAGTATTAAACAGGGAAGCTGAGAATGACTTCATTTACAAGGGATATTTCAGCAAAGATTTTAAGAAAGTTAGAGGCACAGGCAATTAGATGCAGGGGAAAGAGTCTACCAGGCATGAGGACACCTAGAATAAAAGTTATAAAACAGGAGCATGCTTAACTTGTGTTAAAGGACAACCTGGAGGGTGATCTGTCTGGAGTACAATGAGTGACAGGGAGACTAGTGGATGAGACAGAGACTCAGTCTTACAGTCTACTTAGAGGGACTTTAGATTTTAAAAGTTTAAGCACAAGAGTGACATGATTGAACTCTTAATTTAATTTTATTTATTTTCTTTTATTGTTTATTTATTTTCAAGTTTTAATTCAAATTCTAGTTAGTCAATATATACTGTAATATTAGTTTCAAAAGTAGAATTTAGTGATTCATCACTTACATATAACACCCAATGCTCATCACAAGTGCACTCTTTAATACCCATCATCCATTTAACCCATCACCCTGCCTTCCAGAAGCCCTCAGTTTGTTCTTTATAGGTAAGACTCTATGAATTATCTCTTCCTCTCTCTTTTTCTCCCTATGATCATCTGTTGTGTTTCTTAAATTTCACGAGTGAAACCATATGATATTTATCTTTCTCGACTATTTAGCTTAGCATAATATACTCTACCTCCACATCATTGTAAATGGCATAATTTCATTCTTTTTATGGCTGAGTAATATTCCATTATCTATCTATCTATTCATCTATCTATCTATCTATCTATCTATCTATCTATTGATACATACATACACATCACATCTTCTTATCCATTTATCAGCTGGTGGGCATTTGGGCTCTCTCCATAGTTTGGCTACTGTTGATAATTCTGCTATAAACATCAGGGTGCATGTGTCCCTTTGAATGTATTTTTGTATTCTTTGGGTAAATACTTAGTAGTGAAATTGTTGGATCATAGGGTAGTTCTATTTTTAACTTTTTGAAGAGCCTCCACACTGTTTTGCAGACTGTTCTAGTTCCTAGGGTGAGAATAAAGTATAGGCAGAAAATCAGTTAGAATTAATTCAAATGGTTCAGAATAGGGTGGCAACAGTGTTGGTAGTGATAGTAGTTGGATTCAGACTATATGGAGAGGGTGAAAGCCAACAGTATCTCCTGATAAAATGGAGGTATCTTTTGAAAAAAAGAAGAGAGTAATGATGATCACAAGATTTTAACCTGAGCAAACAGAACGATATAGTCATCATCAAATGAGATTGGGAGGGCTTTTTGTTGTGATGGGGGTTATGGGGTAGAATCAGGGCATCAGTTTTAAACACGTTGAGTTTGGAGATATTTTTAGCATCTAAGAATGGATATTGAGTAAAAAGTAGGATATAATTGTCTAGAATTTGGGAGACAGGTCTGGGATAAAAAATACATATTGTGTGTCTTTTCTGTGTAGATAATTTTAAAGCCATGTGTCTGAAGAGGATTGCCAAATGCATAAGTAGGTAGAAAAGAGAACAAGAAAATGTCCCTTAAGGTGCTACAACATTGAGCAGTCAGGGCAAAGCATAAGAGACTGTAAAACAAAGACCAATGAGATAGGATAAAACCCAGGAGAGTGTGATGTCCTGGAAGTCAAGTGAAGAAAACCTGCCAAAGAGGACGGGGGACCTATTATTTCAAATGGAGATCAGAGGTTAAGTAGCATAAGTTCTGAGAACTGAACAATGGTTCTAGCAGCATGGCTCTTCTTGCTAAAACTTACAAGAATTATCTCCGTGGACAGAGAGTGAGAAGCAATGGGAAAAGAAAAAGAAGTGACATCAGGGCAGAGTTTAGAATGAGCCCTGATTTGTGGAGACCATCATGAGGCTTTTCCAGGCACAATGAGTTTGGTACTATTTATTCAAGGCTATTCTCAAGGATGATATGCGCCTGGGGAAAGGGCAGCATTACCAGGAGACTTAGGGACTTCTGAGTTATTTTGTGACTCCTGCTCTCAGGTGGTAAGACTTAGGAGTGGGTAGGGGGTGCTCATCTAGAACTTATACAGGAAACTCATTGGCTCTATTTTGACTCCAAGTGATAGAGACAAAAGTGGGGCCAACTTATCAGGAGCACTGGAGGCATGTGGTTTAGCTAATTAAAGTGTTTTGTTTCTCCAGTCTGAGAATTAGCTAGCCAGCCAATGAGAGTTATATTCCCAGATTCTAGATTATCTACTTGAGGAGAGATGCCCTCTTACTGATGGATTTGAGTCTTGTGGAGTTGTGTTGGTACAGTGATCTTGTGCTTGCCTGAGGTGAGCCTGGAGGTAACACAGGCCACAAGTCCACACACCATAGGTCAAGAGATGGAAAGAGGCAGAGCCTTCTTATTAACATTAAACCCTGAATCCAGTGAGGCTCTCAGTTTCCCTAGTTCTGGACATTCCGTCTGCCAAAGTTAATAAATTCCCTTTTTGACTTAAGCCAGTTCAAGTCAGATTTTCTGTCAAGGTTTCTAACAGAATCAGGTAAGTATTATCACCTCATTGGTACAGATTGGTCTCATTGGTACAGATGGCAACATTGAAGCTTATTTTTCAGCAAATAATTAAATGACAAAGTTTACACAACTAATGAATGAAACCAGATGCATCTCAGGTTTACACACTTTCCCTATTCTACTGAAGAAAAAAAAAAGTTTAATGAGTTACCAGGGGGGAATAGCTAAAGAATGGAAATGAAAAACTAACTTCCTAAGAGTCTACAGTCGGAAGGCAATTTCACAATTATTGTTGTGGTCTCCTTATGAGGAATTGCACTTCAGACAGGAATAGCATGCCTAGGGTCAGAGGAAGAGGTCTTAACCAACAAAGAAGAAATTGTGGTTGCTTTTTAGTGCTGCACTCAAGCTTCAGGCTTCTTTCAATTCCACATGATACTGTTGACATAACAAACAAATGAAAATAAATAACCAGAGAGTTAGACATTAGAGGTGATGGAAAATAATAGAATTCGAATAGCAATTAAGAAAAAACTCTAGAAAATTTAATTAGTACAAAAGGCCAATTAAGGTGGCATCCATAGCTCCTCTACATTAGTGTTTAGAAGGTAAAGGAAATTACAAATGTTTAAGCAAATAGCAGAAGATAGTGTGTGTCATGGGAATTTAAGGTTTGATTAGGAAAGCCAATGAGGGGTAAATTTAACCTAATGATGCTTCCTAAAGAACTGATACAAAAGGGAACCAACCAGGGGGAGGAGCCTGTGGATCACTCTTACCCCTTTCTCAATGAGCTGATGATAATTTACAGTGGGAGCAGCAGGAACAATAGGCAGATAAGATACATGAAGGGAGAGGGGAAAGGTTAATTAATAAAAGCGTGTTTTTGAGTATCTGTTATCCACTAGTATTTTGTGGGACATCTATAACTTACAAAGAATCAGATTCTCTAGTCCATGCCTCAGAAAATGAATAAATAAACACATAAAGCAGCAAAGAAGAGAAAGACATTGTCATCTAATGTAAAGATAAAGAACAAGACTTACTGATAACAACGAATGCACTTAGCAATACAACATTGAGACTATATGGTAGAAAGTTCTGAAATAGTTGGAAGAGAGTTACTGATCAATTGGTCTGTCCTGGTGACTTCAAAGTGATGTGAATATACGTCTGTTACATGTGGCCTCAAGGTCTAGTCCCCTTGACCAAGGAGTAGTTCCCACAAATTATACCACTTGGTCATTATAACTCTCCTGTTGTGGCCAGTTATTATTTCTTCTGGACAAGCTCCCTTCACTTCAGAAGACTGTTCCCCACTTTTGGTAAATTCCTGTAGCCCCAAGTCAGCCTGTCCCACTGTGCTAGCTGTGGGGAGTGGGGAAATAAGACAATTGGGCTAGAGACCTCCCCTAGGATTTTTGAGTTACAGCTCATGGAGGACTAACTGTTCCTTGTTGGTGGCTGAGGTGCGATGGGGCTCCTGAAGCTTTTGGGTGCTTGTCTCAACCCCTATTCCCTGAGTGTCAAAGAGGCTTGTGTATGTTGTGTACCATCAGAGGTATGGGCCATCATTGCAGAGAAGCAACTGTGAGAGCCAATCTGACACCTGACTTAAGTTGTCCACAAAGCTAGTTTCTTTTGATGCCCTTGTGGTTAATATATATGCTTGTAAAACCCATCATTGCTCTAAGGCAGTTATTTTGTCTTGTGTCATTTGCAACCAAGGAAGTCCTTGACTGATGCAAACACCAGAGTACTTGTGGTGGATATGGCCTTTTCCATCCTATGGCTGTGGGAGTGAAGAAGGTTCAGCAAAGCCAGTTCACCTGCACAAAGTCATTTCTTTTTCTGTTTTCATGTATTTATAGACACCCACATGATCAGCTCTTCCTGAAATGTCACCTCTTCAGAGTGGATATCACTGATCATTCTATTTAAAATAGCATCTTCCATTCTTCATTTCTGCACCTTTTTTCATTTACTCTTTCTTACTAATCTCTAGAACACTTACCTTTCCTGAAATGAAATAATGTCATCAATCTTTTCTGTGTTCTTTTAAATGACTGTCGTTCTGCCCACCATCAAATATGAACTCAGAACTCAGATTGTCTTTACCATTATATCCCTAGAACCTAGAAAGAGTATATGTCAGTAAATATTTTTGATTAACTGAATGAATAAACATATTAACTATTAAATAGTCGGGTAATTTGTCCTGACCTGCTACTTGTGTGTTTCACTTATAGTAATTGGAGATTTCTCAAGGCACCTCAGTGGCTCAATTGGTTAAGCATCTGCCTTCGGCTTAGGTCATGATCTCGGGGTCCTGGGATTGAGCCCCCACATTTGGCTCCCTGCCCAGTGGGGAGTCTTCTTCTCCCTCTGCCCCTCCATTTGCTGTGCTCTCTCTATCTCTTTCTCAAATAAACAAATAAATAAATAAATAAAATCTTTAAAAATATAATTGGAGATTTCTCATTACTAGTTTTGATAGTAATTTGTCATTCATTGTATTGAGGAGTGCTCCATTACAGGAATGCAACATAATATATTTGACTACTTCCCTTCATGTAGATCTTATAATATTTTGTTGTTAGGGAAAAAAATTGCAAAGAATCTCATTTTTAAACATTTTGTAATTTTATGTGAGCCCTTTCATAAAATAGATAGCTTAGAAATTGAATTTCTGGGTCAGAAAATATGGCCATTTGATACTTGCTGTCATTTTGCCCTCCAATCAAGATGTAACAGTTTATACTGTAGCCAGCAATAAAGGAAAGTGCACACTCCTTGCCATTATACTGTTACCAAATGTTTTTGCTCTTTCTCAATCCCATAGGTGAAAAATGATGTATCATTGTAGCTTTATTTTTGTATTTCTCTTCTGAGTGAGATCCAATATTTTTTTTTAATGTTTATGGCTGTCTGTGCTTGCTTTTCTGTGAAATTTTAGTTTGCTAGTGATAATAATGGGCTGGTGTTTTCCTATATTTTATTAACTAAACATTAAGAAAGCAAAAATTTCACTTGAGATATGTGCCTAAGCTTTTTATCCAAACTTTTTTTTCAGGATTTTGTTTATTTATTTGACAGAGAGAGAGCACAAGCAAGGGGAGCAGAAGAGGAAGTGGGAGAAGCAGACTCCCCACTGAGCAGGGAGCCAGATGTGGAACTCAGTCCCAGGTCTCTGGGATCATGACCTGAGCAGAAGGAGATGCTTAATCAACTGAGCCACCCAGGCACCCCATCCAACCTTTTGTTTGAATTTTTACTTTATTTTTGACTAACAAAATGTTTTGTATCCTGTGTATTACCATTAAAAATGTTTATGACTTCTGGCTTTCATCATTACTAAAAGCATCTATGAGGATTTATAGGAAAAACCCTCCCAAGTTCTTATCTCTTTTAAGTCATTTAAATTCTAAATTCATTTTGGATGTTTTTCCATTTTAATTTTCTACAGAGGATCATATGCTTTCAATTGTATGCCATAGACTTAAGAATACAGTCTATTTTTTCAAGAATTAGAATTCAGTAACATCAAAATAACTAATAAGGTGTTGAGTTTTATGTGTTGCTCCTTGCGTGTTTCCAAGCCAAACACTGAGGAAAAGGAATTAAATTAGTCATATATTTCTATTTATTTCTCTCTTACTTTTTCTATGTTGACAATGACAATATATTCTGAACTAAGTATTTATTTAAAACTTCATCTCTGTTAGAACAAACAAGCTTCATCTATAAATTGGTTTCTTTCTTTTTCTTTCTTTCTTTCTTTCTTTCTTTCTTTCTTTCTTTCTTTCTTCTTTCTTTCTTTCTTTCCTTCTTTCTTTCTTCTTTTTTTAATACCTCATCCTTGAATAATATAAAGATTTTAATCCATCCCTTTACCTACATTTTCTCAGTTATAAAATTGCCCATCCTTCTATTGTTCAACCTTAAGTCAAGTTATAGTCCTATCTTTTGCCTTTGTAATGCAATATGATATTCTTTGTATTTAAATAGGTAATTTTATTTTCATTTCTTGAAATGAAATATATATTTGGCCTTAATTGCGTCTCATAGTTTAGATGATGCTTTCTGCTTTTACTGCCCCCTTTTAAAATCTTTTACTATATGAAGTAAATTTCTTTGCTATTTGTGTGTGTCCCTTGATAATTTAGAATTATGTTCCATTAATTGCTCTTCTTAATGTTACTTTTATAACCACAACCTTATATAAATTCTTGCTATTTCATTGATTTATACACCAACTACTGAATCCCCACAATGAACAATTATAAGATTATGAAACTAGTGTCTTTGTTTAGGTTCTCCCAGAAGCAGATCTTGAGAGAAAGATTCACGTGTCAGGTTATTTACTTGGGAGGTGATGGCAGGAAAGTGCAGCATGGAAGAAAGTCAATGAGGTGACATTATCCAATCAGCTCCCACCTGGGATGACTGGGATGAAATTCTGCCCGGGAACTCTTAGGAACAGTGTAAAACACTCTACTCAGAATCATCTCATCTGAAGTTAAGGATGCTGGCTGGGCTGATTATACACAAATTTACATGAGTAACTTGCCCTAGGGCTGCTCCCACAGGTGTTAATTTCCTTGTATTTCTAGCTTTTCTTACAGTCAGAAGAAGCAACATTAATAGTTGAGAAAGCCTCGGACAAAGAAGTACAGGTACTAGAAGTGGAATTTAAGCTGTTGTGCCCTGTAGTGGGAAGGGCACAGAGATATGGGCAGGGCACTCAGAGCATCTGCTAGAGCCTTTCCCCTGTACCACTCAGATCCACTCGTGTCCAATACCAAGTACCAATCAGCAGTTATTTGAGATATGGTGGCCTATCCCAATTTCTAAAAAAAAGAATAACTTATAAAAGGGGGTTTATTAGGACAAACTCTAGTCTCTACTGCTAAAGTGAGTCCTAGAGTCTTAACTGTTATACACAACCTCCTATCTCTACTACCTGTTCTAGATTTGCCCATCAGCATTTCTGTTTGTCACCTGGTTATGATGCCTTTGTTAGGCTGTGGTTGTTGCAATTGTCCCTTTACATGGACAGGACATGGAGGCATCCAAAGGTGTCCCCAGAAATACCTTGAATCCCATACTCCCTGTACTCTATCACCACTATCTAAAAGCAAAATTATATTATGTATATTGAGGTCAATTGCCCCTACCAATTATAACAAATCTTTTCTTTGCTGCTAGTGTGGTAGTCTAAAGAGACATTTGGTGGGAGACAGAGTAGAATTCTTACTGTGTCTCTGGAAAGAGTATCCCTCTGGATCTCCTGGCAAGAGCATCCTATTGTCCTGAAACTAGATTTTAGTCCAGCAAAATCTAAACCTGTAGGCCCAAGAAACACACATTCTCTGAAAAGGTCATGGGGTGATGATGATTGAGGTCACCTCTGCTTCTACTTCTGGACCTTATTTACCTATGGCAGAATCAAAGTTATAGTATGGCTATTGCTTAAAATATACACCAAATATTGAAGGACATCACTTCAGACCCATAGGGGGTCATCTTTAAACTGGTATCTGAATCTCAGGTTGAAGGATCCATCCCAAAGTTCCAGACAGATGGCAGTATGCAAGTGATGAAGTACATGGAAGAACCAGTGGATTCTCTGCTCATGTGCCAAGTGTCACACTTTCTTGCTGCTTTAAATCCATTGGTCTGACATAATGTTATGCAAAATCCCATGGCAATAACTTAGTACCCTGCGGATAGTGGTGCTGCCCAAGGCATTCAGAATAAGCAGTACAGGGATGCCTGGGTGGCTCAGCAGTTGGGTGCCTGCCTTTGGCCTAGGGCATGATCCTGGAGTCCCAGCATCGAGTCCCACATCAGGCTCCCTGCATGGAGCCTGCCTCTCTCTCTGCCTATGTCTCTGCCTCTCTCTCTCTCTCTGTCTCTCATGAATAAATAAATAAATCTAAAAAAAAAAAAAAAAAAGAATAAGCAGTACAAATCCATACTCAAACCCCTTGTCACTTCCAGGAATTATGAAAGGGCTCCAACCATGCAAAGATGGCCTAGTGAAATCACTTTAGTGACAAGTGATTAGTCTTCTTGAAGAAATAATACCATATCATAGGCTCAACATCTGTCAGGTTGTACATTCAGTAGCAACAGAAATGATATGAGCAGTGATGACAAGGGAGCCCATACTGTAGAGTCCATGCATTATGTCCACCCATGCCACTATAGCTTCTCAATGAATGAGGTAGCTGAGGACAGAGGCTGGCGATATCCACTGGATAAGGCCAACTATCTCCTCGACTATTCAGTGCCTCCACTGCTGTTACTACTTTCAGGTTAGAGGACATAAGACCTACTACACACTTTGCATTCACTCTTGAGGGACCATCCATATAATTCTTGCTCTAACATCTTTTCCTTCAATCTTCCAATCTTGCTCTTTTCAGGACCCTGAGTATCCAAACAAGACATCATTGTGAGTCCATGTACATTCCTTACTCATGCTATGTCTTTCTATGCAGCAACTTGATGAGGAGATGCTACTGGCTCTCCCCAGTTAGGGTTCGCCTCATCAGTCTTTCTCAAAGCCACTTTTGCATGAGGCTATAGTATAACAAAGGTCCTTTCTAAACTCAGTTAAATATCAAAATGATGCATCCATAAACTAACCCCAGGTGTTCCTCTTTGGTCACCCCATAAGACCAGAGGAGCAAGCTGAGTGAAAGAGGTAATTACAGCAAAAATAGGTAATATGGAAGTCTATACCACCAATTTGTATGAATGTCCTGTGCCCTGTGGACATGTGTATGTCACAATGGATAGATGCTGTGCCTACGTGATTTTTTGACTTAGTGAATCTGACAATACTAGCTGGACAATTGTGTTCGCATGATTACTTGGGGCCCTTTGGTAATCCACTCAGTTTTACCAGGGTCCAACAGTAAGCCAGATATGGCTTTAAAAACATTGTTTTAAAGTTCTCTGCTGCAGAAAGTATGCCTGTTCTAGAATCTTAGACATTTGTGTTCTGACTCTGTTAAGGTTTGCCAGACTTAACACAGTATTTATAATCTGTCACAGATGGTAATACGGTATATTCCAGATCATATAGGCCACTTGAGAAGATTTTTGGATCACAGCCTGATAGTCTTCTGAGTCACCCACTATATGGACCCAATTAGGATTCTTAAATGTGGTATATTTCGTCTCCAAAATCTTAAGAGCCAATCAAGTACTATGCCTCCTTTTCAGTGGTAGGAGATATAATCACTTGTCTTTTTTCTTGAAAATGATGTCCTGGCATTTTCCAGATCATTGGACCCTTAAGAACTTTACCAATGTGGCTGGTGTCTAAATAATTTATTGTAGGATTTATCACACACCCTCTAGCATGCATATATCCAACCAAAGAATCCAATGTAATTGCCACTTCTTACTCTCCAGGCCCATTTACCACAACTTCACAAATATAATGGACCATCACAATGTTCTGTAATATACAAAGGCAATCAAGCAATCTTCAGATAATATCACGACAAAAAAAAATGTCCTGATATAAGACTATGGCTATATGCTCTATCCATCCCAGGGGGATAGAAACTGCTTCTCATCCTTTTTGTCTTTAGGAAATGAAAATGAAATGAATTTGTCAGATCAATAACCATGTACTAAGTACCAGATACTGTGTTGATGTGTCATGTTACTTTGATTCAAATAGAACAAAATATTTGTAGGCAACAATACATGGTTTAACTCACAGTAAGATCTACCACACAGATGCAACAAGGGTTATTAAGTTTAGAGTATCCACCATTACCCACTACGATCCAGTTGGGTTTGCTGAAAAAGCAAAATTGGTAAATCAAACAGATAAACAATGTGCACTGATAAACCTGCATCCTTTAAGTCTTTGAGGATGACACTAAATCATGTCCCCTTCCCCTATTAGTCTGCCATTATGCACAGAACATAGCTCTGATTCTGATATACTGTTTTGGCCAGTGAAGAAAGAGGTGGTTTTGGGAACTTGTACATGTCTTTCCTAGTATGATATCTTTTGAGGAAAACAGTATGAGAGTTCAACTGAGTGTTAAGTACAGTAAGTACCCTTATTAAACTCTTGATTAGTAGTGAAATAAACACAAGGTGGGTCCACAGACCATTCCACCCACTCTGAGATGAATCGGGCCAGGACTCCATTTATATTCTGGCATCTGCACACCTCATTCTTTAGTAATGAGGTCATTGTCAGTTCAGACTCTATATCTAACAGTCCCCCCCACACACATACACACAGACCTGTTCCTATTTCTCTAATGTCCAATTACTCATATAAATGGCCATTGGATCCTTTAGGGAAATAATTGTAGAAATTCTACAATATGTATTTGTAGAAATATAGCATCCTCCTCAAGATTATCTGCTTCCCCTTTTAGTCAATGGTATCTGGGTCTTAGAAAGAGCTCAGTTGTGGAACTGAAATATAACTAGGCTACATATGGTATGCAGGGCTGACATCAGGCTTAGGCTCACCCTCTTTAAAATTTATTTTATTTGTGAGTCAAAAAACACCTTATTTGGCTACATATCTATCTTGTCCTTAGAAATATCAATTTGCCATTCTGTTTGTCCTGTGCTTTGTGGTAATTATGTCCACTTTGCTAATGATGAGTAAGTGCTTCCTTCCGGCCTCTCCTATTCTCCTATCCCCAATTGAAACTAAGGAGCTGTTCCATACAATCCACAGATCCTGCCAATATTTGTTTACAAAGAAAATGTATCATTGAGTTGCTGATCTCACAAACACATCTCTCATTATTTTGGTGAAACAAATGTCCTCTAGGCCCTCTTGAGAATACAGCCAACTATTTTGTTCTCTATTTTAGTGTATTAACTCAATGTTAGAATATCTAACCATTTTAGTCTTTAGATTATTTCCTAAATACTCTGCCAAGGAAGTTTTGGCAACTCTAACCCATTGTTTGATTCAAGCTTCAAGGATTCAGCCTTGCAATGAATTTCAGATTTGGCTCCTTGTGTCCCTGTCTGAATTGTAAATCTTGAGTCATAAGAGAGAGACCTCATATCAAGAAACTCTTCTTTATCCAACCGTATGTTCTCCCTCTGTACTTGTTCAGCATCTTCAAGGTCTATCTCCAATCATGTCTTCCTGGTTCCAACTGATAAATGTTTGCCTAGTCTTGTTACTGTTTCAACAACAACCCTACCATCTTGAAACAAAGGCAGAATTCTCTCAGGCCATCTAGGACATGACTTGTTACTAGCCCCCCAGCCTTGAAGGACTGTGGGGACGAATCTTGAGGAATAACAATGATGATTTTGTGATATATCTACCTTAAATGAAAACTCTTTAACTCTGCATCATGTCTAAGTAAAGGGAATCTGCAGAGTGAAACTAGCAATGAGTGTGGGTGGGGGAATGAGACATTTCTGCAGAACTGGAAAGTTCTGGAGAATCTGGGGATTCAAATTTTCATGGGTCTTGACCCAGCTGTTCCTAATCGGGTTATGAGACTCCACTGGTCTGTTGGGCCTTGCTTTAACATGAGTAATTCTTTCAGAGTTATGAATTTATCCTTAATTATAATTCAGCTACTCTAAATCAGATCTCGGGTCTGATTTTCAGCCAAGTCTTCCCTTCAGCTGCAAAATATGAGAGATTCTTTAAATACTGATATAAAAACCTTTTGGCTTTTCCATCATGCTTTCATTTGGTAATTGGCTGGTGTGAACTTTCACTTCTTTCTTCCGTGTTTCAATTGTGCTTAGTAATACCCAGTTCCCAGCTTCCTACCTACTGAATACTGGAAGTACTGCATTAGGGGTGCCCCTCTGTTTGTGTCATACTGAAATCACTATAGTTAACTTGCATAATTGTAAGACCAATACTAGGTAAAGCCCATCTGGTGATAGCACCTCTTAACACAAAAAATAACATCCCTGTTGTCTTCTGGTTGGTAGATGATGCAGTCTCATAATCTCATCATGAGGTCTCATCTACCTCCTAGAACCAGTTCTCACACCAATTGTCTTAGTTTGTTTTCCATTAGAGTCAGACCCAGGTTCAAAAATTCTAGGCCATGTTTATCAGAGAAGAAAGGTAGGAGTCTAGGGAAGGAAAGTTCCTGCTACCACTGTTAGAGAATCTTGAGCAGCCTGTAGAAACCCGTAGAACACAGGTTTGTGTTTCACTGTTATCTGATACAAGAGGGAGTCTTTGGTTGAAGGCTGATCCAAAGGGGTGTTAATTTTCTGGCACTTCTAGGCTACCATTATGAGTTAGACAAAATGTTTTACTTGCAAGAGAAAGTCAAGTCCTCATTAAAAAAAAATCAGATGCTGGCAATTGTGATACGTGGGGACACGTTGAAGTAGTGTGAGTGAAGGGAAATGGGTAACATATTGGTAGTGTCTGTTATGATTGATTGCTGTTTCCTAGTAAGGTAATTGCTTTTTCTTAATAGTCTAGTATTTAAATTTATAAATTTTAATATGCTTATATCCTTACAACTTGATTTGTACACTTTAAATTATATAATTTTGAGAGCTTGGTTACACAGATGAGAAAATGAGCCTTCCTAGATTGTCTCTCATACTCTCTTCTCCTGCCTTCTCTCTTTCCTTTGGATATTTACCATTTGTACATCTTCAGGTTCATAAAATTTTTATTCTATTCAGTTGATGTTTTGTATTATGGTTGTCTTAACTTTAGCCCTATATGTGTATGGATTCAAAGCTCATGCTGGATGACTTTCCCAAGGACTTTCTGTTCATCTTAAGTTTGCTAAAATTTGCCTTCTAGTTATTTTTTTTAAAAAAGGCTCATAAAAATTATGTGGCTATATGTGCTTGCTCAAAATGTTTTATTATGAATCCAACCGCCTATTTAGCTTCCCTGTTTGGACTTCCAGTGGGTATCCTAGTTTGTAAAATTTCCAAAGTGAGCTTCTCATCTTCCTTCTACCAAATCTCAAATCTGTTTATCTCGTAATTTCTGCAGCAAATGACAATTTCATTGTTATTCAGTAGCTTAGAACAAAACCAGGAGTCATCTTTGCCTCCTTTCTATTTTTTAATAGACTTTATTTTTTAGAATAGTTTTCAATTCCCAGAAAAAGTGAACAGAAGGTACCTAGATTTCCCATAAAGCCTGCCCCTACTCATGTATAGCTTTCCCCACTATAAACATATCCTACCAGAGTGTAACATTTGTTACAATCTGTGAACCTATATTGACACATCATTATCACTCAGTTCATAGTTTACACTGGGGTTCAGTCTTGGTGGTGTACATTCTATGAATTTGGACAATGTATATGACATGAATCCACCATTATAGCATCATAAATTGTAGTTCTACTGCTCTAAAATTTTTCTGTGCTCTGTGTACTCATCTTTCTCTCTCCCTTGATAAACAGTGATCTTTTTACTATCTCTGTAGTTTTTCTTTTTCCAGAATGTCATAGGGTTGGAATCCCACAGTATATAGTAACCTTTTCAAATTGGCTTCTTTCACTTAGTAATATGCATTTAAGTTTACTCTGTGTCATTTGATGGCTTGATAGCTCATTTCTTTTTAGTGCTAAATAATATTCCATTGTTTGGATATACCATAATTTGTTTATCCATTCACTATAGAAGATCTTGGTTGCTTCTAGGTTTTGGCAATTATAAATTATAAATAAAGCTGCTATCAACATTCATGTGCATTTTTGTGTGGACATAAGTTTTCAACTCTTTTTGGTAAATATCAAAGAGTAAGATTGAAGGATCATATGGAAAGAGTATGTTTAGTTTTGTAAAATGCTTCCAAACTGTCTTTTAAAGTGGCTGTAGCATTTTTTATTCCCATCAGCAATGAATAAAAGCTTTTATCTTATTTTTTAATACTATGCCTAGTTTATAGCAAGTTTTTTTGAGTCTTACTGCTTTTATTGCTACTATCTGGGTTCAAACCACCATCAGGTTTAACTTGTTTTATTTAATATCCTGCTAAACAAACTGTTTATATTCTCTTTCAGCCTTTTTTTAAAACTCAGAAGACAGAGAAACGGTATCAAAATATATAAAAGATCATGCCACTCATCTTCTTAAGACACACCAATGACTTCCCATCTCAGTTGTAGTGTAAGCTCAAATCCTTAAAATAGCCAACATGATGCACTTCTTTCCAAACTCCCTTCCTGACTTCATTGTCTGGTTGCTTCCTCCCTACACTTCCAACCACACTTACCTCCTTGTTCTTTGGACACTCTAGATACATTCATGCTTCAGAACCTTGATATTAACCATTCTTTTTTGCTTGAGGTTCTTTCCTCAGATATACGCAAGGCTTGCAACTTTACTTGTGTGTTAGAAATCCTGAAGCTGGTGCGTTAACTATATGCAGATTATGACCTGCTGGCTGAGGAGGCTTATGTCACCCATGTGGATTCAGCAAGTAGTACCCTCAATATCTGAGCTCCTATCTTGGGGAAGTGAAAACCCTAAGGCCATTTCGATTGAAGGCACAATTTTAATACACTCACACAAAGAAAGTAAAGCACAAAGTTTATTTGGTAGAGATCCCAGATCAAGGGCACAATTAACTGAAGGCAGAGTAGTCATCTGCTTCAGGTCATGAGTGCAGGAGGGAGAGAGAGAGAGAGAGAGAGAGAGAGCAGGAAAGCAACCACCTATTACTTATAAGGTGGTTGAGGTAGGTCACTTAATTTTCATGGGTTGACCTCTAACTAGTTATTTTAAAAGATGCCCTGGGAAAAGCCAAGTGGGAACTTGTGGTGGGAATTCTAAGCTCAGGTCCTTATCTCAGTGTCCAGACTCTGGGTGTGAGCAGATTGTCTTACTGTAAAATGCCTGGGCCGAACCTTAAAATGGTTATTTTTCTCATCATAACATTCATATTTTTATCATATACCCTCACTAAAGCCTTATGTGATTGTCCTGTCTAAAAGACAATGTTTTTGACAATCTCTATCTACTTTCTCTGCTTAATTTTTCTTTTGAGCATTTTATTACTAATTACCTCCTCACATACTATACATTTCATAACTTTATCTCGTTCATGGCTCCATTTTTATTCCAACTAGAGTGTAAGTTCCATGAAACAGGGATCTTTGTCTCCTAGTTCTTGTTGTCTCTGCCATTGTACTTTCTGCACGGAGAATGCTTGGCAATAATAGATGCTCATAAGTATTTTCAAAACATAAAAGGACATTGACTTTATAGTTAGACCAAAATTCTGTTGGGCTAGAATTCTTGCTTCCCTGCAGATGTTGTGCCCACATGCTCCATCTTCTTACATCAAATGTTGATATGAATCATTTTCAATTTCTCCAGAATTTTTTCTCATTTATATGATTTAATCATTTGCTTTTATGCCCACCATATTCTTTATTTTAAAAGAACTTCAACTTTAGCTCTTCAGAATTATTTTTTTTTCAAAAGTCGTGGGTCTCGTGAACAGACATTTCTCCAAAGAAGATATACAAATGGTGAACAGACATGTGAAAAAATGCTCAACATCACTCAGCATCAGGGAAATACCAATTAAAACCACAATAGGATACCACCTCATATCAGTCAGAATGGCTAAAATGAACAAGTTAGGAAATGACAGATGTTAGTGAGAATTCAGAGAAAAGGGAACTTTCTTATAATGTTGGTGGGAATGCAAGCTGGTATAGCCACTCTGGAAAACAATATGGAGGTTCCTCAGAGAGTTAAAATAGAGCTACCCTACCACCCAACAATTATAATACTAGATATTTACCCAAATGATACAACCATACTCATCCACAGGGGCACCTGCATCCCAGTGTTTATAGCAGCAATGTCCACAATAGCCAAGCTGTGGAAAGAGCTGAGATGTCCATTGACAGATGAATGGATAACAATGATGTGGTAGATAGACAATGGAATATTACTCAGCCATCAAAAAGAATGAAGTCATACCATTTGCCACATAGGATGAAACTAGAGGGTAGGGCTAAGCAAAATAAATCAATCAGAGAAAGACAATTATCATATGATCTCACTCGTGTGGAATTTAAGAAGTGAAACAGAAGATCATAGAGGAAGGGAGGGGATAATAAAATAAGATGAAACTAGAGAGAAAGAGAGACCACAAGAGACTCTTAACAATAGGAAAGAAACTGAGGGCTCCTGGAGGAGAGGTGGATGGTGGATGGGGTATGGGGATACCCATATGGGGATGGGCATTAAGGAGGGCATGTGATGTAATGAGCACTGGGTGTTATATGCAAAAGATGAGTCACTGAACTTTACCTCTGAAACTAATAATACAGTATATGTTGATTAATTGAATTTAAATAAAATTAAATTAAAATATACGTAAAAACATTAAAAAATTCTTGGTCTCAGTATATCCTTTTAACATATATAATTAGTTCCTTTTATATCCAAAAATATTTATTAAATCATATCTTAACAAGCATAGTAAATTTGGAGAGCTAATAATAATAGGGGTAATAGGGGTGTGTATATGCATGCATTAAGTCTTTTCATTTTTTGTTTCCCGTGTTCCTTAGTTAATATCTGCAACCTTTTAGAACTCTGCATTTTCCTTTTATTTTTTCTCTGGTCTTTCACAGCCTTACTATGTTTTGAGGAGCTTCTATTTTCCTTCGTGCTGCTTCCAATGCAGGCATGGTTTTATAGGACGATTTTTTTCCCTCTTTCCACTTATTTCCCGCATTTGGCTGGTGCATGTTTCATCTCTTCTGGTAAACTTGACATAGCTTGCTAGTGCACTTTTTTAAAGGTATTTTTAAAATCTTATTTATGGCTGTTTGCTCATATTTTACATTTGTTCTATATTTTTTCTGGTAGAGCTTAGTCATCTTTCACATTGTGCTGTTCCTTTTCTTCTTACGTCTTATAGTATCTTTGTCTGGATTCTGTGCTGCCTACCTTTTAGTTATTTTTTCTATTTGAATGCAGTAGGCTCTTAGAGGACAGCTATTTTGGGGAGGTTTGGATTGCGCCTGTGCCAGAACTGGTCTCTGCAACAACGGAAGTTTTCTCGTGTGGTGGGGTGGGTAGCTTGTTTGGCAGGGTTATAGTACTGTGGGTCTTTTGAGCCTTTGCTTCTTTCCAGAAAGCAGTGATCAATAGCAAGTTGCTTCCAAGTCAAGGTCTCTCCTCTCTAAAACACTGCTTCAAGGTTTTCTGAAGCCACTGGTTTTGCCCACAGCCCAGTGTTGTGGGATGGGTGGCAGGGATGTTCCCCTGGCTAGCCTTCATTACCCCCTTGTAGTCACTCAAAGAAATGAGAGGCAAGCTTGCCCTCTGTTACACTTCCTTTCGGAAGCTAGTCTTGCTAAACGTGTTTTATATGTTTGCCACTACAAACCTCTTTTGCAGCAAGTGTCTTTGACCTTCACTGCATTTGTCAGTTCTTTGTCCTCTCTTGCTACCCAAGGTTATAGGAATTTTTAAAGAGAGATTTAAATGCTGTGGAGTTTCATGATATCACACTGTCTTTCAGAGCTTTTTTTTATGCGTAGATATGGGCCTGAAGAAGAAAAGAGAAGGAGATGTGGATACTTAAAAATAGCAACATTTGACATAGAGAGGAAAGGTTTTAAAGAGAAAGAATGGATAGGGGCACATGGGTGGCTCAGTTGGTTAAGCGTCTGCCATCAGCTTGGGTTATGATCCCAGGATTCTGGGATCAGCCCCACATCTGGATCCTTACTCAATGGAGAGCCTGCTTCTTCCTCTCCTTCTGCACCGCCCCCCCCCCCCAGGTGCATCCTCTCTCTCTCTCTGCCTACATTCTCTCTCTCTCTCTTAAATAAATAAATAAATAAATAAATAAATCTTAAAAAAAAAAGGAAATGGACAAGAAGACATTACAGGGTGATCTGTGTAGAGGAGGACTCCTTATTATGTGAACACTGGTGAACATCTCCTGAGATACACAATTGAGCAGAGGGAGATTTAGGAAAGATGACCGTAAGCTGTGGTTTGCATGTGTTTTGTCTGAGACGTTTGCTGGCTATTCTGGTAGAGTGTTCCAAGCCTCCCTGAATAACGAACAATAAAGGTGGTGAAGACAATGAGTCTGAGATGGGAATTTGAAAGTTACAACTGCACATAGCAATTAGAACAAAAAGTAAAAAAAAAAAAAAAAAAGGAATATCATTGGAAATCATTGGATAAAGTGTGTGTTATCTGAAAAGCCAAGGGTGGTGTGTTCGATTCTTTCTTATGCTCTGGGCCTGGAGAGAGGAGCCCTGTAAAAGCCAAGGAGGAAGGTAAGGGAGAAACAGAAGCATTTCACTTGTTTGCAAGAAATGAGCTGGATTGTTTTAATGATGCCATTTTAATGGTGTTTCAAAATTTGTGTTGCTGTTCCTACACAAAATTCTTATGTCATTTATTGATCCACATAACACATTATTTTAAGCTTCTTTTAGGTGTCATGTCAGGCCCTTGGGAAAAAGGGGGTGGGTGAGTCACAGCCCTAGTTGATGGTTGTCTTCATCAGTATGGGCTGCTAAAACAAAAATGCCAGAGATTGGGTGGCTTATAAACAATAGACATTTACTCCTCACACTGTGGGGGCTGCAAAGTTCATGATTCAGTGCTGGCAGATTCGGTGTCTCTGAACTTGCTCCCTGGTTCTTGCTGTGTACTCATATGGCAGAAGGCAGGGAAGGGAGCTCTGTAAGGTCTTTTTATACAGGCACTAATCCCATCATGAGGGCTTCACCCTTGTGATCCAGTCACCTCTCAAAGGCGCCACCTCCTCACACTATCACACCAGGGGTTAGGATTTCAACATATGAGTTTTGGAGGGGACACATTCAGTGCATTGCAATTATGTATCTTCATGGGAAGAATAAAGAGTAATTCTTTATTTTTGGTCCTTTGGGATGGGAGAACAGTTGAGAACCTAATTAATCATTTCAGTAAGTTCTTACTGAGAATCTATTATGTGTCAGATACTTATCCAGGTACTAGGTATAAACCAGTGACTGACACAGATAAAATTCTCTACCTTCGTGGAATTTCTTTGGAAAATGGGGGTTCTTAGGGGTGGTAGAAAAGAAGGTGGGCAGGGGGTGGGGGTGACTGGGTGATGGGCACTGAGGGGGGCACTTGATGAGATGAGCACTGGGTGTTATTCTATATGGGTTAGAATTTCCAGTCCCATCCAGTCCCCCAGACTCTGGAGAGGAGAGGTAGGAAAATAGTGATTTCATTAACCAGGCCCATGTAATGTAGCTTCCATAAAAATCCCAAAGAACAGTGTCCAAAGAGCTTCTGGGTTTGTTACACATGGGGGTTGGAGGAGAGTGGTGTGCCTGGAGAAGACATGGAAGCACTGAGCCCTTCCCCCTTACCTTGTCCTATGCATCTCTTCCATCTGGTTGTCCCTGAATTTATACCCTCTTACAAAACACTAGTGATCTAGTAAGTAAAATGTCTGAGTCCTCTGAGCTGCTCTAGTAAACTAATCAAACATGAGGAGGGCTTCATGGGCATCTCTGATTTAAGCCAGAGGCTCAAGGCAAGTGCGTGATGTCAGAGAAGGGGTCATTGGACTTCTAATGTATTGCCAGTTGGTCAGAAGCACAGGTGCTAACCTGGCCTCACAGTTGGCATCTGAAGTGGAGGCAGGAGTATTCCTGTATGATTGAGGAATAACCTTGTGGTCTCTGATGCTATCTGTCTCTGAGTGGATAGTGTCTGAATTGAGTTGGATTATAAAACACTCCGCTGGTGTCAGAAAATTGCTTCTTTTTTTTTTTTTTTTTTTTTAAGAATCTTTTTTTTTCTTTTTTCTTTTTTATGATAGGCACACAGTGAGAGAGAGAGAGGCAGAGACATAGGCAGAGGGAGAAGCAGGCTCCATGCACCGGGAGCCCGACGTGGGATTCCATCCCGGGTCTCCAGGATCGCGCCCTGGGCCAAAGGCAGGCGCCAAACCGCTGCGCCACCCCGGGATCCCAGAAAATTGCTTCTTAATAGGGGGAAGTGCGCCCCACCAACACACATGTTGGAATGGAGTCCAGGAACCCACAATATCCTCCAACGTGGGGGGAAGCACTTATAAGCAGAGGATGATTCCTTTTTTGAAAAAAAAAATTAAGAGATAGCAAACCACACAAAACCTGTTATAGGTTAAGAATCGCTGGGTTAGGTTTTAGTTTTAAAAGACTAAATAACTCATTTCACAGACAATAATTAAGAAGGGAAGGTAAAAGCATACAATGATCTTTGAGTACCAAAAAGACTACAGTGATCACTCTCCGTTACAAAAAAAAAAAAAAAAAATCAGTGAGGTGTTCATCATTCTCATCTTACACTGAAGGCACCCAAATGTCAGAGCTTAAACTGCTTCACCCCGTGTCACGCAGGTGCTTAGCAGAGGGGCTCGAGCTCTGTCCAGGCTTCTGTGACTTATTCCACCTCACTCCATTACCCACTAAATTATTGCCCACCTCGATTCCAGGAGTATGGCTTTCGCCTGAATAAATAAAGCCACTCTGTTATTCTGTTTCTGTTCTCCGGCTCCAGCTGTTCTTGCCTATGGTGAGGACAACAGCAGGCTCCTTCTTCCCTTTCTTCTGCTCACATGCCTCAAAGTAAGTGCTAATTAATAAAGCTGTTTAGTTTTCCAAACATCTGAAAGACGTAAAAAAAAAAATACGGAGACTTGGAACAGCAGGCCTTTTTTCTTTTCTAGCCAGTGATCTGAAAAGTTTGAGAGGCGAATGTAGGTGCTAGAGGAAGTAAATAGATGCAATTTGAGGCAGAACATGTCAAGACTAAACAACCATGAAGAGTGTCTCCACCGAGTAAATGGTGCTAAACAACAGCTAAAACCAGCCATTGAAGGCAGTATCTTTTCACATAAAAGAAATATTAATTTGACTAAATGTTCCAAGAACTTGTTAGATAAACATAACTCAAGTAGCCTGAATGGCAAAGAAAAAAAAATGTGGCAGATAAAGCTGTCCACAGCTAAATATATTAAAACCAGAAAGTATGGAGTATGTTTACTCTGGATTTGATAGTCTTTGTTCAGAGCAAAAGCAGCTGCACTTTTCAACTTTCCCGCAGAAACGTGTCTTTAGTGGCTTGCATCAGGCAGTAAGCGTGCGGGTACCTTCGTGTGCCCGTGTCTGCGTGAGCTGAGGTGCAGGTTCACCTGTGCCAGTGCATGCATTTGAGCACTCCTGTCTGAGAAATCATGTCTGTGTGTACCCTGTCTGCATATCCTTGTGAGTGCTGGGTTTGGAGGCAGGTATAGGAGCCTGTGGGCAATCCAAGGGGCACACATGGGATCCTCTGTTGCATGTGTGTGTGTTTACAGACATGTGTCTGTGCATGCAGCTGTGAGGGTTGCATGTGTGGGTAAATTTAAGTGCTTACGTGTATGTGTGTGTGTGAGCACCTACATGAGGAGCGGCATGAGTGTCTCCATGTGCAAGCTCTTTGCATGTAAGTATGCCTGTGCAAGCACAGGTGTGTAATTGCATTCATAGGAACGTGTGCGTGCACGTGTGTTGCATGAGTCTGGGGGAAGGTAAGGGTCTGTCAGCAGCGTTGAAGAATGACAAAGTGTTGCTGGAGGGGCTGTTTCTCCACCGTCATGCTTCACTGTCTGCGTGGAAGCTGTTTCCAGAAATGGCTGCTGCCGATTTGTCCTGCTGTTAATTGATGTCAAAACTGTGTCTGTTGGGTCTGGCACTCAAGCGATAAAGTGAAATTTCCAAACAAGTCCAGACCCCCTGAAGCTGTCCTGAGTTTATAAGGTGATTGAAAACAGACATTTTGAGGGGGGAAAAAAAGATTACATTTTTGGTGGTATTTCATCTAGAGGGCCAGTTTGACAGGTCTATGTGTAACTCACTCGGAGTGGGCTGGGGACGAGGTGCTATAGGGCAGTCAGCCTGAGTGCAGGAATGGAAGTGGGGGCAGGGGGCTACAGGGCAGCCAGCCAGGCTGACCAGCTGAGAGGACATCCCATTGCATTTTCCCAGGCTCTGAGCGGTTGTTAACTACTTCAGGGCTCTTTTCCCTCAAAGACTAGGATGCTAGAGCCAGGTGAGACACCATCCAGAAAAAATCTTTTGTGTAAGTTTTAGGAAACATGTCCAGAGTGAGAAGACTGTTTCCTTGGTAGAGTAAGAGGCAGACTTCAGATTATAGCCCAAATTAACAAAATGAGAATAGTAGAATTCAGGTTTTTTATTTCCTTCTAATATTCCTTTATTTTTTGCTATAAATCAATATTTATTTGTTTAAAAAAATATTCAAACAAACCAGGAGTGAGAAAACTGTTGGTTAGTTAGGGAAGGAGGGGAAGAAGTCTGTAGGCCTGCTCGTGGCCTGTCATTTCCTCTCCTGCATCTCTGTTCACATTCTTTCTTTTGAAATCCAAACACACAAACACTCTATTTTTCTCTCTCAATAGGTAATTGGAAATATTGCTGTAGCACAGGAAGTACCTCTTACCTGAAGACAGTTTTAATTCACTTTTTACCTATTACATAAACTTTAACTGCACATCATTTTCCTCAATTGTAAATGCCCTTAATAAGCCTTGTATGTACTCATACACATACAATTCACAATAAGAATGCAAATGAAAATTTACAACACACATGACAATTAAAGTAAACTATATTCCATTTTACAAAAATACTTGTGTAATATACACCGATTGCTAACTCACTGTACAGATAAACAGACTTGGGGCCAGTGGTACAGTTAGGCTGAATAAGTAAGAGTGGATTTAAGCATGCACACAAAGCGTTGCCAAACCTACATTAAAATGCAAGTGCCTTTTGAGGGTGAAACTGTTTATCTCCAAACTAAAGGTATGACTTCAAATGGGACACTACTTAAAAGAGGTATATAACTACACGATCCAAGTGTTGATGGGATATTTAAGCTTGTAGAAGAGATCGAAATACCCTCCCCACTCCTAAGGACATTATTGTTCCAAGTCCTCAGTGAAAGGAGTTTTATTAGCAAATACGTTAAGTGTTTGTAGGACCGCTTTTGGAATGGAAGTGGGGGCAGGCCGCTGTTGTGTGTGTGTGTGTGTGTGTGTGTGTGTGTGTGTGTGTGTTTTCCTCCTTGGTCTATGGCCTTTTAAGGATTTCCTGGCACTTCCATGGTGTCTCCCTGGAACTGGTGAATTAAAGTCAGGCCCAAAATTCTCTTCTGCATGACAGGACTCCCTGATGGGGCAGCCTAAGTCAAAGGAGTCTGTGTAGACTGTTTATATGGTGAATAAAGACCATTCTCTTTACCTTTGGAACACTCAGACCTCTACAGCTCATGGTCAGAATGAGGGACTAAAGAAACAGCCAAGAAGGCTGCTACACCTGAATTAAGATATGTAACATAGATTTGTGGCCAAACAAACTTTTAGATACTTTATCCCCAGAGTCTTAGGGTCCATGGCTGTCAACTGTGACTTCACATTAAGGACCATCTAGGAGAGTTTTCTTAAAACCCAGGCACCCCCAAGGATTCTAATGCAGTTGGTTGAGGTCTTAGGCTTACATGTGGATACTTTTACCTGGAGGGACATCTCCACATATCTCCCTTTGGGATTTTCAGTACTGAATGTCAGCCTTGGATTCAGAGATTTAAGGACCTGCATGTCATCTTTTCATCAAAGACGAGGTTAACATCAGGAAGTTTATGAGCTAGGTGGAGAGGAGATGTTGTTCTTACCTCCACACACTCTTCCCTGGGCCACATCTCTTAAAAGTACTGGCAGTGTAGCTTCTATGCTCCCCGCTGCTTCATCACTCATCTATCTCAAAGTAGTAATTTAGAGAATTGGTTCAATAGGAAGAGATTGTTATTGCTCCTCTGGAGCTCCAATCATTTTAGCCTCTCATGGATCTTTCTGCTTAGGGAACAGGGTCATTACTCTCTGCCTCTGGTTCCACATCAAAAGCATACCGGGATGAGGGTTGGGTTCTCTATGAGAACAGGCATGGCTGTCTGTATCTTTCTGGCTCCACTTAGGAGGTCAACAATTCCCCTGCAGCAGCTGGACAGGATATGGTCTACTAGTCATTCTCTTTCTAAAGCAGTGGTTTCAACCCTGTCACCCAATTTCATCCCAGGATGAGCTACATTAGTATCACTTGGGATTTGCTGGAAATGCAGAAGCTCTGATCCCACCCCAGGACCACTGATTCAGAATCTGTATTTATACAAGGAGCTCTGGGATTATACATGCAAATGAAAGTTTTTGAGAAATGCTGATTTTAACAGCACCCCTTCTCCATCCTGGCTCTGTAATGAAATCATATGAGGAGCTTTTAAAAAGTAAATTGAAACCCAGGCCTCATCAATTAAATTAGAATCTGTTGGGTGGGACCTGGGCATCAGCATTTTTAGGAGCACCTCACTTGAATATGAAGTCAGGATTGAGTGTACTGTGTCACAATCCAGGAGCAAATTATTCTTAAGTTTATTTTAGATGCAGATATAAATTATGAACTCAAATTTGTATGTATAACAATACAACCAATATTTTGATTTTTCAGTCAAATGATTTTGCTCTCTATATCTTCACTGCCCTGAACATACAGGGATAAAAGCCAGATTTTTTCACTTTGCACCCCCTCTTTTTTAAAGATCTTGTTTTATTTATTTGACAGAGAGGTAGAGAGCATTGGAGAGAACAGGAGCAGGGTGAATGGCAGAGGGAGAGGGAGATTCATGGCTCCATCCCAGGACTCTGGAATCAGGACCTGAGCCAAAGGTAGATATTTAAACGACTAAGCCACCCAGGCACTCCACTTTGCCCCTTTTATGTGCAAACAAACGATTAGGTCCCATATGAAATCCCATGTGTTACTGGGGGAAAAAATTGTAAGCCTAAACTCAGACAACAGGTGGGTAAAGCTAAATAAAAATATTTCCTAGCTTTCTTTCATATTGCTAAGGACTACTTGGAGGCGTAAGAAGCTAGAGTGTTGTTGACCCTTCCACTTGTTTATCTAACACTTCTGGGAGCTTTCTCCACAGGTATAAACACTCACTGGCCCCTTTTTTGTACCCCCGGCATGATGTCTGAGAGTAATCATTTATATCTTAATTACCCTGTAATAATTTTGTGTTTGTGTACGGGGGCTGGGTGAAGGGGTTCCTGCCAAATTGATAGGCATTTTGAAACTTTCAGACTTTCTGGGTTGAGTAAGGAGTTATAGAGTCTTGATGGGGTTTGAATCCTCAGTGAACAAGAGAGTGGGGGCAGGTTACGAAAATCTTCCACCCACCTCTAGAGTCCAGTTGTGCCCTAATCACCGATTCCTACCACATAGAACAAAGACCACAATCTGGCAGCCTATGTGGAGAATCTGGCCCACATATACACTTTAAACATTTGTTTTGTATTAGCTGCTGAAAGTTAGAAATTGAGAGATCTCAGATAAATTTTGGACTTTTGACTTTTTGTAGAATATGGAAAACTGACAATGTATGGTCCTAGTTCAAAGACTTAGTAGTTAGAAAACATTAAGCAAGTCATGTAACTATTGGGAATTTCAATTTCCTTGTCTGTAAAATAGAAATAAAAATATTCACTTACCTCATATGGTTATTGTGAATATTAAATAAGGAATATATGTAACCATTCCTGAACATTGTCTGAATTGTAGTAGAATCTCAATAAATGAAGTTTTGAGTCATTATTATGATTATTAAGGAAGTTACAAAAACTATCCAGGCATAAAATACAATAATTTTGATGTTACATACCAAGATTATTTCTGTTAATTAATAAGAATTACCGGGCAGCCCAGGTGGCTCAGTGGTTTAGCACCATGTTCGGCCCAGGGCATGATCCTGGAGACCTGGGATCGAGTCCCACATCGGGCTCCCTGCATGGAGCCTGCTTCTCCCTCTGCCTGTGCCTGTGTCTCTGCCTCTGTGTATGTGTGTGTGTGTGTGTGTGTGTGTTTGTGTTTGTCTCACGAATAAATAAATAAAATCTAAAGAAAAAGAATTACCTAATAGTTCTTAAAGAATTATTTCTATTTTGGTCTGGTTTGAGTTTTCTGATATCCTGCACTCTGAACAAAATACCTTATGAAGTGGTGGATATGGGAAACATATAGACTATTCCAGCTTCAGAGAAGCTAAGTCCTTTTGGAAGACCCTCCATATCATCTGAATGTACATCACTAGCTCGAATCGCCCCACTGAACATCACAGGCAACGTTTCCTAAAAACCTCTTTTTTATAATAACTTTCTAAATTAAATGGACAAATTTGTAACTGTTTGAAGCCTGCTATATATAATGTAGAGCAAACTGATAGTTATGACTGGTCCTAGTCTATTGTTTAGAAGACATGCCAAGAACAGTTTAGCATCTTAGAAATAAAAATATGTTGATGACTATCACGTGTCTGACCCTGAGCTGAGCAATAAAGTACCAGAGACCAAATAAAATCTTAAAAATCATAATTTAGTGCCTGAAAATTCCATTCCAGCTGTGTTTCTCTGGTGTGAGAGCTTGAGTTTTCTGCCAAATTAAAGTTGAAACAGAAATGTAACATATTCAGTTGGTAAAAGTTCTCCTAGAAATAAATAATATCCAGTGAGTAAAGTTAGCCCTGATGCGTAGGCTTGTTTATAACTGCCAGTAATTTCCTGAAACACAGCTGCAGGATTAAAGACACAATAATGTTTAGCCTTTTCCAAAATTTCCATATCTTTTATCCAATAAAATCCTTATATCAACTCCCTAAGACTGTTAATAAAGTTAATTAGTTAACATAGTCTAGGTTATGTTCTGCTAATCAACAATCTAAAAGTCGGTGACTTAACAAAGTCAGTTAATTTCTTGCCCACATGATTTCATGCTCACTGAAATTCTAGGTGACTCATTGATCTAAACTCTTCTTATATTTTAACTCTACTGTCTTAACATGTGGACTCTACCCTGGCTATAAGGAAGAGTTAGAACAGCACCTTTCATTGGAAATGGAGGGCCACCACATGCATGCACTGCTTTGTATGAAGAAAAGTAGCATTCTTTGGTGGATCAGAGCTTGAGGACCTGGGTTATGGGTCCAACTAATACTTGCAGCAGTGGGATTGAGCACTATCTGAGTGTCATTAGTCCAGTATTCTCTTTAGCAAGTGGTAAAAGCAAGACTTGCCTTGAATTCATCAAAATAATATATTGAGGGCTCTTGGAACAATATATAATAAAATTATTCTTATTAAGGGATCAAGAAATCTTCATTGAATTAGGGTTGTTGTGATGGTCAATTTTATATGTCAACCTGGCTGAGGTGACTCCTATACACTGCCTAAGTAAGTTCCCTCACTGTGGAAAAGAGACATGGAGGGGGGAAATTCTGAGTTGGTTAAGGGAGCTGGACCCCAGCAATCAGAGGCTCTTCATTCCTCCCCTATCCTTTGTTTTGTTGTTGTTGTTGTGTTTGTTTTTTAAAGATTTTATTTATTTATTCATGAGACACACAGAGAGAGGCAGAGACATAGACAGAGGGAGAAGGAGGCTCCTCACAGGTAGCTTGATGTGGGACTCAATTCCCAGATTTGGGATCATGCCCTGAGCTGAAGGCAGATGCTTAACCATTGAACCACCCAGGCATCCCTCCTCCCTTATCTTTTGAATGTGGGTTTTCCTTTCCTTCCGTGCTCCCAGAAGCTGCCCCAGGATATGGTTGGTGCTGAGACCACTTGCACAACACATATGATTGATTTCAATTAAGGTGTTAAGTGACAGTTTCGTACCACTCTTGCGGGACTGCATCGACTCAGAACATCAGAAATGGCTCTTCAAGGGACACATGTAATGAGCTGTCACTGTACCAAGGAGCTCACTGAAGGTGTGGAAGGCCCCTGGACTCTGCCAAGCAGAGACTTGGCTGAGGACAGTGACGGACCCACCTGAAACCTGGTCGCTCTACTTTGATAAGGAAGTCATTTTACAATCTGTGAAGGTGATGCTGGATTTAATAAGCTCAGTACTGATTTTGAAAGCTTCAAAACTGCTCCCAAGTGCCCTATTTTCAAAAGGTGATCATAAAATGTTAACTCTTGGTGTTCAGAGAATTAAAACCTTTAAATAGTTTTCTAACAAGAAAAAAAAAAAAGCTGGAAGATGGTCCCAAGTTCTTGAAATCTGAGGATGCTGCCATTGTTGATATGGTTCCTGGCAAACCTCCGTGTGTTGAGAGCTTCTCTGACTATCCTCTCTGGGCCGTTTTGCTGTTTGTAACATGAGACAGACGGTTGCTGTGGGTGTCATCAAAGCAGTGGACAAGAAGGCAGCTGGAGCTGGCAAAGTCACCCAGTCTGCCCAGAAAGCTCAGAAGCTAAATGAATATTATCCCCAATACCTGCTACCCCAGTCTTAATCGGTGGTGGAGGAACAGTCTCAGAACTGTTTGTGTCAATTGGCCATTTAAGTTTAATAGTAAAAGACTGGTCAATTATAACAATGCATCATAAAACCTTCAGAAGGAAAGAATGTTTGGTGGACCATTTGTGCTTTTTTGTGCATGTGTGCCAGTTTTAAGTTATTAGTTTTTAAGATCCATACTTTCTAATGGAAACAACTTGACCAAAAATCTGTCACAGAATTTTGAGACCCATTAAAACAAGTTTAGTGAGAAAAAAAAATAAAGTTTAAAAAAATTTTAAAAAGCTACATATAATGTAGCTTTAACATTTGATGGGCAGGTGCAAAGATCTACTTGTCTTGAGGCTGCCCAAGACAAGCCCTGTATATCAGTCCTTGCTTATTACAATTGCCACCTACCAACCTGGAGTGGCTGCCTCTTCCTTCCACATTTCCCTGTACTGCAGTACATAGGGGCTGGCTTCAGATACACCCAAGGAGTTCCAGAGAAGTTTGAACCAATATGCACAAGAATATTTTCAATTGTATATGGTGGAAATTCAGAGGGCAGATGAGGATAGGGAAAGGGGGAATGAGGTGTGTATCAGATCTTTGAGAAGTACACCCTTTTACACCTAAACTGGTGTTCATTTTCCTATACGATATCCTACACATGGGAAGACCCTCAAGTCTCTCTGCCTAAAAGAAACCTTCCAAGAAACCAACATTAGGAGCCAATTTTTCATGAAAACTTTATGACTTTATTCCCAACTATTGATTTCTTTTTTCTTCAGACTTCCGAGTCTCTTACATTCTGCACTAATTTTTTATTAACAGGACCAGTTAGATGACCCATTTGAATATAGAAGGACCTTGGTACATATAAGCAAACTGAATGAAGACTTAGATTTTTAGCTTATTCCTTAAACCCTGTATGAGTCTAGACTTCACCCTGACACGATTTATGTAACTTTGCACATATGACAATATATTAGCTCTTAAATTTTCATTTGTGACCTATGCGATTTAGATGGCCTTTAAATCACTTTCCAAGTTGAATGCTACTCATTGTTTCAAGAAATATGTTTTGGACCAGGAGGTCAGCTGTGTTCCTGGAGGTAATGACCAGTATTAATGATGTGGAGTTTAAGATACAATAGGGAAGATATTAACAGAAATTATGTATGCAATTATTTTATCTATATATCTCTCTGTATATGTGTATCTGTATCTTTATCTACATCCATATCTATAATAACTTAGGATATTGCCTTTGGTGGTAGGATTCAATGAAAAAAAAATTCCTTTCTTTCTCCCTGTCTCCCTACTTTCTTTTTTCTGAACTACTCTGCAGCCACTGTCAATGTAAATTTGATCTGGCACATCAGCCATCGCCCTAAATTCAGAGATGATGTGTTCCCTGTCTACAAGGCAACAGATGAGACTGTATGCCAAGCCCCTGCTCTCTATATCACTGTTCCATCCTTCATCATCTCCTAGAGACAGATTCACAGTCCTCAATGGTTTCACAGACTGAGAGCATTGTTATTATTTACACTTAGTTTCTTCCCACCTGTTTCTAAAAAAATGGTTTGTAGTCAAACAGAAGGAAAACAAAAATTTGCATGTTCTATCAATCTTCCTGTCTCCTGAGATGTGAGATTTATAATGGAAGAAGGCAGTATTAGAAGGAGAACTAGATAGGGAGATAGAAGACTGGTTTCTGTGTTAAAGGAAATGATGTAAGATAAGAACGAGTGATCTGGGACTGGAAAGTGCTATCTACACAGGAGGCAGCCTTACTACTATTCTGGGTGATTTTTGTTGTTTTGGTCATAACAAGTATATATACTTGAAACCCCATTTAACCCCTCAGGTTACTGTCCTATAGATTAATGGGTTTTAACTAAATATTACCAATCTAATATCCAGCCTAAAGAAACTATTCACTTAAAAACATATTACTTCTTAATTCGGGCAACTCATTGTATCCAGTACTAAATAAATAATAGACATTATCTGTTGACATTAAAGAGAAGAGAAAGGCCAACCAATGGGAAGTAACTATGTTAAATAACGTATTTAAAAGACTTATTTTATTGTTATTATTATTCCAGGATTTAACTTCATTCTTTAGATATCAAAATTCATTCATTTAATGTCTTCAATCTTTCGAGTGTTACTTATTCTCCCAGGGAGAATTTATCCATGGTCCCAGTGTGTCTATCATGGCTCTAGCCATTACATCTGAAAACAAGAACAAGATAGTCCCATCCCAATCCCCTCAAATGGCTCATTTTTTTCAAGAAAGAAGATCTTTTTTGGAAGCACACTCAACAACTCTTTCTTGCTTTTCTTGCCACAGCCATGTGATCACTAGTCATTGAGTATGGTGGGGAAATCTCAATGCATGTTATGTAAGAGACAGAGAAAGCATATTCATTTATTTTCTACCATCTTTAGTTAGGTCTTGTATAGGAATAAGTTTTCTGCTTGGCTCTCTTTGCCACTTCCAAACTATCTCTTACACTGGAGATATATATATATATATATATATATATATATATATATATATATCCCTAAGTACTTATCATTAAATTTTATTACTTTCCACACCTTATCAACCACTGTCATCTACCACTCACCAGTTAGTAGGTCTTTATCCATTGATGTCTTTAACATCTGGGTTAGGGGATCTTCTTTACCACTAACTCTTATTACCATTATTAGTGGTCGTCGCCACAACTCTGATAATAGTCCTCGCCACAACTCTGATAATAGTATCCAATGGCTTGGTTTGCCATTTTTGACATTCCATCTCTAATGACTGTGTCCCTTTCTGCTCCCATTTTCTGGTGCCCCTTTCCATAGTCTTAAATTGGAACTTGTCCCATCTATGACTGACCATTCACTAAGATATCTATTTTAAATGCCCTATTCTCTAACAACCATCTTATTCTAAGTAAGAAACCAAACTTTCTAGATAAATGTATTTTCTCTTCTCCTAGAAAATTATTTTAGATATGTGTCTCCCTCCTAAGAATGTTAGCTTTTCCCATGCCCACACATAAGGGTAACCGAAGACAATAGCTAATCTTGTATGAACCCAGTCATTTAAGATTTTTTTTTAATCTTTCTACCACTGAGATCCTGACCAAAATATTTCTGTCCTCCTTTTCTCTCTAAAATGTACAGACTTTCTTTTCTCTAACATCAGCCTATCCCATCAGCCTATCCATCCCCTGCCCCACTCAACTTGTTCACAGGTAAAATTATTCATTATGTTCTTTCAGTCTTGTATTATTTTCTATAATTGCCTCAAAAATAAATCTTCAAATCCCTCCACTATTCATTTATAGAGTTGTCTCTCTTGCTCAGCACTTCAGCTGGCCTGGGTCACTTATTAGGTGGAGTGAGCTAGACACTCATCCTCAAATCCCTGAATCTTTGGTTGCTGTTTTAACAGTCTATGTTGGTTCCAAATTGCCTATTCACATAACCTCTAACATGGAAGCACCCAGTGTGGGCTATACTAGGTGAACCCAAATCACGTTTCTTGCACATGCATTGTGCAGAACACCATGACTAATTTCTGTTCCTATAAAACTTCCCCTTTGGTGAGGCTTCATTGGTGGTTCAGTACATGAATTATTATGCTACATACTTAATTCTGTATCTTATTTGGTCATTCATTGTTGCTTTATAGGTATGACTTCTGTCTCTTTCTCTAAATGGCAAGGTTTTTGTATATTTAAGCCTTAGATATCATTTTCATTGACCAAATATATGTGCTTGTATATAACTTTCATTTATAAAGTGAACTGTCAAGTGAAAATGTGATTAGTCTCCTATTAAGGCAACTGTCTTTGTTAGCTACACTTGGACACAAGGTTCCAGCTGCATTGTTCCTTTTCTCTGTCATCTGTATCTTGTGATTTTTTAGAATCTGTTTTGTGTCCCCAGAGTACTTAGGGAGTCTCAGTAGAACTCTCCTCAGCTGCGCTGATGACACCCGTATAGTGGTCTCTTTAGACACCTAATGAGTGCTGGGGAGGTAGCAAAATTCTCACATCTAATAACTTCACCCCCATGGTTTGCCACAAAGCCTTGTATCCTCATTTTCAGATACCTCTTGTTAAAAATCAAACAAAGGTCTCTTCCACTCAGCAGGAGTCCTGGGAGGGAATCTCTTTAAGACCGGCAAGGCTGTCTCAAACTATTTTTCCATTTTCTGAAGGTGGTTATAATTTCATGTGTTTGAAATACATGTAGGCAGCACCTTTGATGCCTCATGCTCATGGACCCTGAATTCTGGTAGACCGGAGCCCAATTCTGGCTCTTCCACTTACTGGAATAACAGGATACTCAGCATCTCAGGACATCACTCCTTTAATCTGTTAAAAATGAGAATAATAGCATAACTTCAAACAATTGAACTTGGATACAGCCAGGCAATGCATGTGAAATGCTCAGTACAGACTTAGAATAAAAGCCCAGTGAATGTCAATTCTATTATTTCTGTTCTCACCTCGGAAATCTATATGAAGGGAATTTTTTTATACCTGAGGAAAATGTAGATGCCCAAACATTATTTTATCACTGTTATTTATAAAATCAAGTAGTAAATAAAAATCTGAATGGGCAACACTACAATGAAGAATATATATGAAGAGATAGTATGTATTACAATTATGCTTGTAATTATTTTGGATAGTATATAAACATAGTTTTGCTTCAATTTAAGTGACTGAAACAAGATGAAATTAAATATGTAGTATGATGTTAGCAACATACAAATTATAAACATGGCTGATACAACTGATGATAATGGTTAGAGTAAAGCCATATGACCTGACAGTTTTGTTAACAGTCTGATAGAAAGAAAGCAGCAGAGCATGGCTTACCTGGACATTTGCATATCAGCAGGATGGTGTAGCACATTGAAAAGAAAGAATGGGCAGCCCTGGTGACTCAGCGGTTTAGCGCCGCCTTCAGCTCAGGGCCTGCTCCTGGAGACCTGGGATCAAGTCCCATGTCAGGCTCCCTGCATGAAGCCTGCTTCTCCCTCTGCCTGTGTCTCTGCCTCTCTTTGTGTGTGTGTGTATCTCATGAATAAACAAAATAAAATCTTAAAAAAAAAAAAAGGAAGGAAAGAGGTAATGGAGTAGTAAGATAGTGGTCTCAGCCTAGTGGTCATGGAACCATGGATTTCACTTCCTGAACTCACTAAAGCGTCTAGAGCAAGCCACTTCCCTTTAGTGAACCTATTTCTACATCTGTAGAAAAAGATCAGTAGATTAGGGCAAACGAATGAAAATGATAGCATTTTCTGAGGGTCTATGAAAGTGCCATGCAAACTTCATATTTTGCTTCTATACTCACAGCTCTTCAGGATAGTTATGATAATCCCTTTTTTATGTGTCATGAAAAAGGCTCAGAAAAAAAAAAAACAGGTATATTTCTAGGTTTGCACAGCTAGTATCTTGTAGAGTTGAGATCTGCACATGGTTTTATTGGATCCTAAAAATCATATTCCATCTTTTGTCCATGTGACTGAATGTAAGAATGCCAGCATGGGGGAGCAGGAAGGAGGAGGCTGTATTATTTACTAAAGTAGGTAGGAAAGAAGAACCAGCACTTAGCCAAGAAAGATAGTCAAGAACGCTGTGATTTCTTACCTTCCTGGCTTTCCTGGTTTCCCTGTGCACCTCTTCCTGCTGCATTTAAATTTGCACTTCAAGCCTGAATAAACTTCTTCAAGCAAAAGTCTGAGCTCACTACCTTGCTCTACAAGTTCCCCACTACTTAAAAGAATAGTGGAAGTTCCTCAGAGTAGCATTCAGTATCCTCCAAGTCTGGTCTTTCCTAACCCCCATCCCAGAATTCTCTCCAATGATTCCAACACCAATGCCCACTCTACTCTGACTAGACCTCCACATTCCCCATTGGAACCCTATAACCTACGACTGTTCTGTCTTTCACCAGGCTTTTGCTTGTGGCATCTCCCCACCTACCACCCTTGGAACACATGCCCTTCTGCAAGCTTTGAGTAGAAACATCCATGTTCTTTGTAGAAAAAGGACCAGTGTCTCTTCAAGACTCATGTGGCCAGAGCTGGGAGAAATAGAGAATCTTGGACTTCAAAAGGCTTGTAGATTTGAATGCCAAAAAGGCTGCTGGAAATGTCAGAGAAACACAGCAGAACAAAAGATGAGTTAGATGGATTTTATGGTGTTCTTGAATACCTCAAACTGCAGTTGTTAGTTACAGTATATTGCTTATAATGGTGATATATGACGATGTATAATTGCTTTTAATTAATTTCATAAATCTATTAATTCATATGTAGGTTTTTACTGTGTAAACTATATTAGTGCATTTGTGTTTATATAGTTTTATAGCTTATAGACATGAATAATACATGATTTTAATTTTAACTTTATTTTAGGATGATGAAAACTCTTTTTCTCTAGGGAATATATTATAATAAGAGCTATTCTTTATATTTGAAGACCTGTTTATATTTTAAAATATCTTTGGGTCATTATCTTATTTGATACTTGAAGCACTGCTTAAAATTACTAAGAAATTGAGGGTGAGAGAGGTTAAGTAATTTTTCTCAAGCTACACAGCATCCAAGAAGACTCGAGATTAGAATATATGACTTTTTCATTACCTTCTCCATAGGTCATGGTATTTTTTTTCAAAGAACTCAAAGAACAAGAAGATAATTTAAAGTTTAAAGATTTGCATATTTTTTTCAGTCTGTTCCTAGAAGGTGGGAGGTGGGGAACAGTGCACTTCTTCTTGCCAATTACACTTCAAATTTATTTTCTTTATTCCGAATTATATAAAAAAGAGAAAATTCTTCACTGATTGCCTTTCTTTCTGGTGAAAGTCCATTCTCTATTTATCAGATAACTTTTTGATAATTATGTCAATGGATTTGATATTCCTTTTAGCTATATTTATATCCCTAAAAGCCAAACTCATCAGCAACTGCAAATAAAGTCACCATCATCATCACTCACAATATTATTTTCACCAAGGCAAAATATAAACGATGGCATGGCTGAAACATATTGATCGTATTTCTTTGGAAAATCATGAAACTTCCTCTGAGATATACTATTTGTCATAACTGTATTTTTAGCCAAGAATAATGAATAACTGATAAAATGAAATATGGTAGGACATAATTGGTAAATGGAGAGCATTTTGCAGAAATCACTCAGAGTATTTTGAATTTCATTTCTAGTCATGGTTTATTTAACACTAGCTGAGCACTCAGAGTTGTGCACAAAAGATTGATGATCTTTTAGAGCAATTCCTAAGTGTAATATTATGTCTTAAAGAATTATGCCACTCTCTTTAAGGGTGCTGAGAAAGATGTTAGGAAGCATCAATAACAATTCAAGTATTACTAACCATCTGCATTTTGTAAATCAAGTAGACAGAGGGTTTCCCCATACATCCCCTAAAGGAATTAAACAATCCCAAAAGACATTTACTAAAGTATTTGTATAACAGTATAGTTTGTTACTGAAAGGTAATAGATTTGTGGATAACCCTAGATGTCTTAAGAAGAATGAAATAGAAATAATACAAGAATCTACACAGGGGAGAATTTCTATGAAAGTTTGGTGTTGGCATTAATGTTTCAGTTGGCATTTCCTAAAGAATCATTTTTGCTCCCAACGGGGAAATCATAATGTTCTGTCTAGTGAGTGTTGTTCTAAATAGTTCTTCTGTGTCCTAAAGATTTTTACGAGGTTCTCTCAGTACATATATTGCCTCCAGGAAATAATTCATTCATTGAGAACCTTTAGATCTTAGAAACTTGAGAAGTTGATGTTTGTAACAAATACTTTCCACGCACCTTTCTCATTTCTGTCTTACTTGCTTGGTTTCTGTGCTTCATCTTCTCTTCAGGCAGTGGGATATCATAACATTAGTATAGGTTTAGAGTCAGAAAACTGGATAGGGGGGTGCCCGGGTGGTTCCGTTAGTTTAGTGTCTGCCTTCGGCCAAGGTCATGATCCCAGGTCCCAGGATGGAGCCTCACATAGGGTTCCTTGCTTAGCAGGGAGCCTACTTCTCCCTCTCCCTCTGCCTGCCACTCTGCCTGATACTCTGCCTATTTGTGCACGCTCTCAATGTCTCTTTCTCTCTGTCAAATGAATAAATAGAATCGTAAAAAAATGGATTGGAGTTGCAGATCTGGTATCTATTAGCTCTGAAGCTATGGACACATTACTTGGCTTCCTTGTTCTTTAGTCTTTTCATCTATAAGATGGTGATAATAATAGTACTTAGGAGCAATGCTCAGAAAAAAAAATGATACAGAATAGATTTTCATTTAAAGTAAGCTATTAAGCCTCTTAACCCTTCTCATTCTGAGATCCCACTTTCAAGTTTGGGGAAATAATATACTATTGAGTATATTAGAATATACTCAGTATATTCTAACGTGCAACCCAGTAGTTGTTGCATCTGATCAAAGAAAAAAAAAGTATGAAATGTTCTGGTAAAATAGTTTGCTTTATCTTTTTGGAAGAGACAACTTGTTTAATTGTATTGGAGTCAGAGGATTTGGGTTTGAGTCCTGGTGAAAAAAAAATGATTCTACTGGTGAACAAACCACTTCATTTCAGAGGCTGTTTCTATTTTGGAAAATTATTAAAAACTGTTATTAATCTAGGTCACTGTGAGACTCCATATGAGGTAAGGTATGCAGTCGTATAGCTTTAAAAATAGAAAAATATAAGATATATTGTTAATATTAACTGTTAATATCACAATTACTGAGAACCAAATGGATTGCCAGGCTTCTTCCTTTTGCCTGTTTTCTTTCTTTCTTTCTTTCTTTCTTTCTTTCTTTCTTTCTTTCTTTCTTTTCTTTCTTTCTTTCTTTCTTTCTTTCTTTCTTTCTTCTTTCTTTCTTTCTTTCTTTCTTTCTTTTTCTTTTTTTTTAGATTTTATTTATTGATTGATGAGAGACACAGATAGACAGAGGCAGAGACATAGGCAGAGGAAGAAGCAGGCTTCCTGCAGGGAGCCCAGTGCAGGACTCCATCCCCAGACCTCAGGATCATGCCCTGAGCCAAAGGCAGATGCTCAACCACTGAGCCACCTAGGAGTCCCCTTTTGCCTGTTTCTAGGGAAAAAGTAGAGACATCATGCTTTCCTTCCTATGCACTAAATTCAGAAGGATGCCTCTCCCTGACGAATTGCATGTAAACTTTCCATTCTATTGCTGAGAGGAAGCCAAGTCATCATTCAGGAGTCACGTGTCTTTGCCAATCTGTCTGCTAGCTGCTATGGAGGATGCAGTTAAGTCTTACATGGATCCTTTCTTGAGGAGTAGAATCTATTGGGAAAAGTGAGGATGAACACAAACTGGGTGTCAGAAGTGCTCAGAAGTGGAGAAAAAGCACATAGATGACATCTGGACTGTATGGCAGAGATTAACTGGGTTGAGTCTTGTGGGAAACAGAAGAGAGACAAGCAGCGTTCTTAGAAAATTATGATGGCAGCATCAGAGGGAGGCAACGGGGTGTCCAGGATAAAGATAAATTTTCTTTTGACTAGGTCCTCCTATATCATTTGGAAATTTAATGGGACTAAAAACTGGCCACTGTGGAAGCTAGGCTTCATCCAGAAGATATGGGAGAGCTAATACAAATTTTAAAGCCAGGGTGAGGTGGTGACAGAACTATTTTTATTCACATTCTGGCATAACCTTGGTTGCTGTTGCTTCTGTATGGATCTACATACTTGGATCTCTTCTTTCACCTTAAAGGAGGTAGCCCCAGGCCCCTTTGTCTTTTTCTTTCCCAGCCTACGTCTGCACACAAGATTCCTCTTCTTTCCCCCCTCCCAGAAACCTCCCCAACCTGTTCTTTGGCTTCCTTCTGTTCCATCCACTTAGATGTCCTTAGCCAGCTCACAACCTTTACAAATCAGCTCAATGCTTTCATTGCCTTTTTTGTCCTCTAGAGAGATTCCACTGCCCACTCACTGTGTCTGCCTGATGCTGCCCTGAAGCTTTACAGTTACAGGTGCCTAATGGTGGGTAATGTACTGGTTTGTTTACATGCCTGTTTCCCCAAATAAACTGTGAGACTTTTGATGAAGTGGCCCATGTCTTACTCTTTTTTTGTAAGCCACTTTACTTCATTTTATTACCAACAGGCATAACCTTATAGTTATGGGATATAATGTTGCTGACGTTGAGCACCAGAAAATCTAATTTGAAATTAGTTCTAAGGTACTCCATCGCCTTAGAATTCAATGTATTCACACTATAATCTTTAAATCAGCCTATGCTTTGTTGCTGTAATTTTAATCTGATATTCATTCATTTATTAAGTGCATGTGTATAGAGAGGAAGTTAGATTATGTGAAAAAAATCTGAGAAGAATATAAATAGACCTCAGTTCTAGACTTAGTTCTTCCTCCAAATAGATCTTTGATCTTAGACAATCATTTAAAATTTGTAGATGTGAGTTTGCTAGCTATGAACTGAGACATTGGTTGCATGTTCCCTGGGATTCCTTTCAGCTCTAGCATGCTACAATGTGTATAGTGCCAAACATAACAGAGTTTCCTTATGACTATCAGAATGAAGATAAAAACTGTAGATGTTTGAAGGAACCTAATAATTCCCCCTCCTTGTCCACCATATTATAGAGCAACTGACATACAGGAACTGGCTAGATATTAAAACACACAATTCACTTCATGTCTTACAGATATCAGTTAGAAAATGCAGCCTGGACACGAAATCAGAAGAGGAATTCTTATTACCTCTTCCATGAATTGAGCCCTGCTATAGATGGATATCTAAAGGACTGCAGGGAACTTAGTACACTACAGCAAGAGTAGATGGGGAAACGTTCTAAGCTTGGGGGTAGGTCCTTCTAGAGGAAGACAAAGAACAGGAATATACACTACTACCTTTAACTTTGATCAGTAGTGTAGCCAATAAACACCCAGATTAAACACATGCCAGTGTCACTTTCTGTGCTTCACAGAGTAGTAAGTGACAGCAAGAAGACAGGAAAATCTACCCCTACATATTCTGAAAAGGTGGAAAGATTGAGATTTTCTATTTCTATATGTGCTGCCAAAGGGAGCACAAGAGATTTTCTATTTATAGGCAGAGAGGAACATAAGGTGAAGACCAGCACCACCAACATACAGACAACACACGGACACACACACACATAATCTGTTCTACAAAATGCATGCAGTGAGGTTGGTTTTAACAGAAATGATCAAAACTGTGTTATTCTTTAGAACCTAGAATCAAAAGATGTCACTGAGATTGAGGAGTTGCAGATATGTAGCCACCACTTGGAGCACTTATCTTTCTGGTCTCATCCCTACTTTATGAAATTTATATTATCCAAAAAAATTATAACAGGTTCAGAAGTGTATTTATTGGTTCAGGGTTGGAAGTCATATATCTTTTCAAAGATGTTGACTAAACATGATTCAAAGCCAGAAAATTAGGTATTGCAATAGTAAATCCTTCAATGTCCCCTCTCTCTATCTAAACAAATAAATAAATGCAAAGAACAGTGGGTATGGTCTCTCTTTACTCTCCTAGATACTGTCCCCATGCATTTTTTTCACATGCTTCCTCTTTGTATATAATGTTCTTCCTTATCTTGCCTGATGTAAATCTTCAAAGCTAAATGAACCTTCCCCACCTCCTCACTCACAGTTAAGAATCTCTCGCAGCCTCACTAAGATATCTTCCCTGACCTCTGAACTAAGTATAAAGTAGTCTCCCTCTAATCTCCCTACCTCTGTCTCACACCATGTATCCTCCTGTAATTCACTAGACGTTTAAGAGGACTTCTAATTTGTGTTCATTTGTCTCTCAAGTCACTGGTCTGTGCATTGCTCAAGATCAGAGACATTATATACACAAGAGGTTACCAATAAATCTTTGTCCAATAAATGAATAATTGATGCTTTTTTGTTCAGTGAATGAATAATAGATGTTTTAAAAGAAATTTTATAGATGCAATTAAATAGTTTGGTTTTATGGACAGTTTTCTAAATCCAAAGGTAGTAAAGTTGAAAATCTTGAGAAGAAGAAATGGAGACAAGATTCGAATGTAAGTGGTTTATTTGTGACGTGATTCTAGAAATCATGGGAGAGAAATGGAGAAGAGAGTAGGGAAGGGAAGAAAGTCAGTAAAAATTGTGCTAACTGAAAAAAAAAATTGTGCTAACTGGTTGCCATTGTGGGTTGCTGGACCTTCCTTTTGGTAGAGATCTCTGAAAAACCGCAAAGAGCAAACCTCAGGGTTCTCCCACCCAAGAAACGTGGAAGCTGAAATTTTAAGCACTGAACTCCTGTTAGTGATTAATTGAATCCTGCTTCTATGCTTCTATGCTGCTAATTCATTGGTACTTCCAGAACATCCTTATGAGAGCCATGTCAGTTTTAGTGACCAGATAAAGCCCTTAGGCAAAAGTTCCTAGGTACTGGAGCAGGAAGTCACCAAGTCAGTAATAACAGGAACACTGAGTACAAGGGGGATTAGTAAATGTCTCAACAACATCTTTAAGAATAGCCAATCCATATTCAGAAAACTTGTCAGTTCTTGTAAGAACAAGCTTCTGACCATGTGCAAGTAATAGAGTTTGTATGTGATTTGTCCTTAAGTGGCTCATTAATCTTCTAATTATATTTTATCAGAGAAAGAGCTCAGTTTTTGACTTTGCTAATTGTAGGTTTGATATCAGCCACACAATATTTGTAACAACCTTCAAAAAGGAAGCCCATAATATTGGACCCATGAGTAGCCTCCATTCCTACCACCGTGGGTGTTCACTATATGGGCACATTGAACAGGTTCTAGAGTGGACAATAACAGAGGCTGTTTACCCTCCACTGGAGTAGTTCATCTAATTTATCTGGTTGTGCAGGGGTTTAGCTGAGATGCATACCTTTTCTAGTGGGCATTGGCCTGAGATAAAATGATTTATACATTTTGGGCCATGTCATAGGTCCATCCCCATACATCGTTCTGAAAATTTCATTATCCTCAACTTCTTTTATTTATTAATCTTATTAGAGATTGATTGATTGATTGATTGATTGATTTGAGACAGAAAGAGAGAAGCAGAGATACAGGCAGAAGGAGTAGCAGGCTCCATGCAGGGACCCGATCCCAGATTCCGGATCACACCCTGAGCTGAAGACAAATGGTCAACACTTGAACCACCCAGGCATCCCCATTATCCTCAACTTTAGTCTTTTTCGAGGTAAGTTATTTTCATTGCTTAGGTATCTCTGTGTATATTTCTTACCTTTTACCACTTTTCTCATGAGGTTGATGAATACTACACAGCTGAAAATCTGCCAACTAGGGAAGAATGACCATCACCACTGTATCTCATGGATATCATTGATTGGGGTTGTATGCAGAAATTGTATATTTTCTGCTCACACTGACATATTAAGTTGACTCATTTATGAACTAGTCTCATGTTATCTTTCTAATGTCAGCTGGTCATAGAGAGCTCCTAATAGCACCATAAGTGTGAGCTGAGGAGAGACATTGGTCAGAAGACTCTTGTGATGTAAGGATCTGGATTCCCAAAGTACTATTTTAATAATATGAGAGATTGATGCTGTGCTCTTCTGACAATATTTAGCTCATAAGGAATTCATTGTATGGTATAAAGGATACCATATATGAGCTCACATAGGAATATATCCATTGCATACTCATTAGATGTCTCATATTCTATTACAGGGCTTCTACTAAGGTCCAGTAGTTTCCCAAAAATTCTGTTCAAAAGCGAATAGTGTTTTGGCATAAAGAACACAGCCTGGCTTCAGAGGTTTGTCAAAGAATCAGCATGTTGTAGAACACCATGGGTAACATGTAGATACCTTTACCTCCTTGAATGTACCCATATGATCTGCTTCCTGAACTAAATGCAGAAGGCTATAAATTATGTTCTAACCTCATTCAAAACTGACAGCCCTATGAGTTATCTAATAAATGAGTCAGAAGTATGTTATTAAAAGTGATACTTGCTGCCTTCAAAACTCAAAATGGTCATCCAAGTACTTTCCTAGTTTCTTAGTGATAGGAAGGACAAGATGAAATATTCTGAAATTCATTTTTAAAGAAATGTCTCAGAACTACCCAAACTTTCAAACCCTTAAAAACTTCAAAGATATGTGAAGCCCCCCAAACATTTTGGATTTAATATCCCACCTTTTGATGCATAAGTGCCTTTCCAGAATTTACAGACAGCTTGCCATTTCATGTCAGGTCATTTTAACATGATGTTATCAGTTTAGGGCAAAGATATAAACACTACAGTATCCAAGTCAAATGTAGACTGTCACCTGTTTTCATACATAAAGTCTTATTGAGACAAAGTCATATTCATAAATATTTTTTATTTGAATATAATTGACACACAATGTTACATTAGTTTCAGATGTACAGCATAGTGGTTCAACAACTCTATACATTATGCCATGCTCATCACAAGTACAGCTACCACTTGTCATCATTCAACATTATTACAATACCATTTACTGTATTCCCTATATTGTACCCTTTAATCCCATGACTTATTTACCATATAACTGTGTCTGCAAATCCACCTTCACAAATCCCCCACCCTTCTCCCCTCTGGTAACCATGAATTTGTCCTCTTTATTTATAGGTCTGATTCTGGTTTTAGTTTGTTTATTCGGTCGTTTTATTTTCTAGATTCTACATTTAAGTGAAATCACACAGGATTTGTCTCTCACCCTGACTTATTTCACTTAGTATATAATACCCTCTAGATTTATCTATGTTGTCACAAGTGGCAAGATCTCATCCTTTTTCTTTGACTAATATTCCCGTGTGTGTGTGTGTGTGTGTGTGTGTGTGTGTGTGTGTGTGTATCACATCTTCTCTATCCATTCTTTTACCAGTGGACACTGGACACCTGTGTTTCTTACGTATTTTGATTATTGTAAATAATGCTGCAATAAACAGAGGGATACATATGTCTTTTCAAATTAGTGTATGTGTTTCCTGTGGGTAAATACCTAGTAGTGGAATTACTGTATCATTTGGTATTTCTATTCTTAATTATTTTTTGAGGAACTTCTATATTGTTTTCCATAATAGCTGTACCACTTTACATTCCCACCAACAATGCCTGAAGTTTCCTTTCTCTCTACATTCTTATCAATATTTGTTATATCTTGTCTTTTTTTATTCTGGCCATTCTGTTAGTGTAAGGTGATATCTCTCTGTGGTTTTGATTTGCACTTTCTTGATGACTGGTGATGTTGAACATCTTTTCATGCATCGGTTGGCCATCTATATATCTTCTTTGTAAAAATGTCCACTGGGGTCCTTTGCCCATTTTTATGCAATTATATACGTTGCAAATATCTTCTTCCATTTAATAGGCTGCCTTTTTGTTTTATTGATGGTTTCCTTTGCTGTGTAAAAGCTTTTGATTTTGAGATAGTCCAAATAGTTCAAATTTTTGCTTTTGCTTCCCTTGCCTTAGGAGACATGTCTAGAAAAGTGTTGTTATGGCCTATGTCAAAGAAATTAATGCTTACCTTCTTTTCTAGGGGTTTGGTTTTATGGTTTCAAGTCTCACATTTAGATTTTTCATCCATTTTGAGCTTATTTTTGTGTATGGTGTAAGAAAATGGTCCAGTTTCATTCTTTTGCATATAGCTGTCCAGTTTTCCCAGATCATTTATTGAAAAGGATTGTATTTTCCTCATTGTATTCTTCTCTCCTTTGTCATAGGTTTATGTACCATATAAGTGTGGGTTTATTTCTGGGCTCTCTATTATGTTCCAATGATTTATATGTCTATAATACCCTACTGTTTTGATTTCTGCAGCTTAGTAGTATATCTTGAAGTGTGTAATATCCACAACCATTAATTTATATAATGCCTATGACTCTTCAATGACAGAGTGTAGAAGTTATGACAAAGACTATATGGTATGCAAAGTCTAAAATTCTTCCTACCTGACTCTTCATGGTAGAAGTTTGTTGAACTCTGATAGAGCAGAATAGTGCAAGCATGTCTAGATTATTCCCTTTAATCTACACTGAGACAGAGCAGGAGATTAATATGGTTTTGAATCAAGACTGTGAATATGTACTGCTACCTTTCCAAGTGGATGCTAATAACATGTGATTCTCCCTCCTGATAGACATTCAGAAATGTAGTTTCCCCAGATCTATGGCTATAGAGCAGAGAATGGTGATTTCTTCTAGAAAAGATATAACTCCAGACAGAAGTTATTACTGAGACTTCCAATTTGCTACATTTATGAAAGATTATAATCATCTATCAAGATCCATCTTTTTTCTTTCCATTTTTACATACCATGTCAGTGAATTAAGCTGTATGTATAGGAAGACATAGTTATTGTATACTATTGATGATATAGCATTAAAATTTCTTCCCTAAACATATATGATCTTCATTTCAGTCATGGACTCTGGAGTCCAACAACTGGCTTAGATCTGGAAACTGGGTAAAAGAGAGTGATTTTCCATCGGATTAGTTGATATCAGCCTTCCTTCTTGTATGTTCTTAATCTTTTAAAAACTATATAAATAAAACATTATTCTCATTGGCTGTTCATCTACCTTGCCACTGGAAATGCCATCACCACGGTCCCTGGCTGCCTTCTGGAACTTGCTGCCTGTCTACCTTATCACTAATAATTGTGTGTACCACTTTGTCTCAGCTATTTGAAATTCTTTCATCCCTACCTATTAAGATAATACTGGCATCTCTTATTTATTCATAGAACATTATTATTTCTAAGCCTCAAGAACTAACCTATATTAGGATTGACTTAGAGTATCCTTATAGGTATATTCAATTCTAAATCACTGAAGAATGCCCCCTCTTTTAATAAACTGTCCCCAATCCAGCCATATATTGTTTTTGACCCTCCAGATCTATCCTTAGACATGTTCCTACTGATTCTTGATGGTGTTCACTATCTACCTCTTTTCAGAATACATCCTTTCATCTTTTGGCCATGCAAACACTAAATATTGGTTTAGAACAATAAAGAGAGGAACAGATTTTGAGAGGGTTAAGTACCACATTTGTTGGCATTTACCTTGGACAAAACCCTTGGATAGTCTTCATACAATGAGAGATTGTTCTTCTTTATAAAGAGTAGAAGGCCACTCTGAATCATAGAAGATTTAGGGAAATCTTAAGATTCAAGTTTCTCAAACACATCTACCCAATGTTCATATCCTACATCTTAAGAGTTGTGGTTTTTTTTAATCATGGACTTAATTTTACTATAGAAGACTGGCTGAATATTCAGACTTCATCCTAACTTGGAAATCTTAGAGTAAGGTCTTGAGCCTACTAGTCAACAAAATCTATCTTCCAGGTGAAGTTGAGGGTGTTTTAAAACATTTGCATTGGGGTTTACTTTATTTTAGTGTACCCTGGGTTAATACTTGACTAAACTGAGACTAGTATGTTCTTATTTCAGAGATCTGTGGTAATTTTTAGTAACTTGAATCCTTGTTTCCAATTGTCCCATCAAGTATATCTTCCCACACCTATGTCTATTCTATCACCTTTCAGCCATGGTTGACTGTCTTATTAACCTAACTTAGTACACATTACAGTGCCATATTACCATTTGGCCATTAACCATCTAATCCCAGAATTCTGTTCCTATGATTCATAATTCTACTTTTGGCTCCAATTATCATAGGTTCTGTTTCCCTTGAACATATTCTGATACAAGTTTTTGATTACAGTAGTTGATTTTGAGAGGGGTCACAGGTTGCACCAGTAGGGAATGGGGAGGTAAATCAGGGAAGACAAAAATCTCAATACAGTGAGTGCTAATGAAAACTTATAAGACCAACCGAGGCTTGATGCCACTGGAAACTACATGAAATATTTCTCTGTTAGACATAGGCCAATGTGACAAAAATTGAGCTGAATGTAAATAAAACAGGAAGTAAAATGCCCAGTCCTTTAAGGAGCAATCTGGGACTTTGAGTATAATAGGGATAACTGAAATATGAGTCCATGAATAAAGAATTAAAATACTCACAAATGCTATCCCAGAGATAAGATCTAGCAAGGAAATACATTAAAAAAAATCCCCTCATGTAAAAAAAGTATATATATAAAAGACTTTATGATGAAAATTATGCTCTCTACTCTATACTTCCCCATTACTGGTCTTACTAACCGGGATCATCTACTATTAACAATTTATGTGTTTAGTTCTTATTGAAGTTATGACAGAAATGTGCATTGCCTTAACAAATATTGTTTTAGTGAGAGCTATGTGTGTTCCATCACTTCTCATCTCTGATTCCTCTTAGTAGTAAAATTATTGCTTACTTCATATATTCAGTTGTCTTTGCATTTTATATAACTATATACAGAGATATGTAGAAAGACATAATTATATAAGATATAGTTAATTATTGATACTGTATATATTTTAGATAGCATGTCTTGGGATGAAGATAATAGTGCACTTATCTTTCACTTGGAGAAAAGAAGTTTGATTTGAGTCTTTCAATGACATTATTTGACTTCCAGGGTTAATAATCGTGTGTATTGACCAACTAGTCTTTCCTTCTACATAACATCAAGTGAGTCAATAAAAAACTAAAACATAACAGTAGCAACAAAAATAAATGGAATAAGCAGCAATAAAAAAAGCAAAAATAGAAAATCAATTAATCCATACCTAGCAAAAATTCTCAGGCAGCTATGAGAATCTTTGTCTTTTCTTTAACTTTATAGGTTCTACTGAATTATTTTGATCTTTTTAATATATAGCCTGAAATACTCTTTCCTTTGGCTCTTCATCCTGGATATTAGCTATACAGAAAGTTATGCTATCAGGCAAAATTCTTAACTTTAAAACTTGAATTTCAAGTTGTAGTAACAACAATGAACATATTTTAGACATGTGTCTGGAAGTCTAAAATAAAGTTATTAATACAGGAGAAATGAAGAAACTTAGAAAAATAAAAATATTTCTGGATTAGGAGCATGGACACCTAGATTTAGGGTTCTGTTATTTCATTGACTAAAACTAATCTTAAAATAAAAATAAAAATGAGCACCTTGTTCATGCAAGCTCTCTGCTAAGTACTGAGACCAGAGTAGGGAAAAAAGCACATACAGATCTTGTGGTCTTAAAAGAGAATATTCCGTACATACCAAATGTGATAAATAGAGCAAAGAGGTAGAGAGAAAAATGTCTAAGACAACCCAGAGATGAAGGGCTTATACCAGTTTTGATAGACCAGGAGGTTTTCTGGAGGCAGAGGTGTTTATATTTGAAGTCTAAAGGAGGAATAGGGTTTTGAAAATTGTAGTGGCTCCTGTGGGGTAAAAAAGAACATTTCGAAGAGATTATATTTGTCCTGTAGTGAGACAGAGTACAATAATTTCAAAGATATCACAAATAATTAGGTTCATATAAGTTCAAAAATATTACAAATAATTAGGTTCATATAGAATGGGGGTCATCAAACACTTTCCATAGGGGGTCAGATAGTAAATATTTTCAGGCTTTGCAAGCTTTGTAAGAACCAATCTCTGTTGCAACCACTGGAGTTGGCAGGAAGACGGGCATAGACAATATGGAGACAAATGGATATGGCTAAGTCCTAATTCAACTTTATTTGCAAAAATAGTCAATGGGCACTAGCTTGAAATCCCCTGATTTAGACTCTAGAAAGCAAATGGGTTTTGAGAAATTTAGGGCTACTACAACAAGCATGGCACAGACTATGAATGATCTTGAATGGGAATGTTTTAGGACCTCTTTTTGTCATTAATTAATGGTCACTGAAGGTAACGAGAAGTTAAGGAGATCATGAGCTGTTATTTGATCTTCCTCTTTCATGAGTAGATTAAGAAGGTAAAATAGAGACAGATTAATCCAGTCAGGAAGGCAGTGTAGTAACCAGAATAAATAAGAATGAGCTGAACCCCAGGCCCCTGCACTATTTCTTTCCCTCTACCTGCAACCTTGCTATGTGGCCCCAGGTGTGCTGTGTAGTTTCCAGGTTCTGTGAATTATAAGACTTTATTTTTTCAAAGTTTCCTGATGGTAATTGCTTTAGGACATCTTGCAATAATAATAAGAAGAACCACAAGAATTAGTCCAACCACAACATTCCTTATTGATAGGCTGAGAAAGGCACAAAACAACATACAAAATATTTCATAGAACAAGCTTATACTAAACAATTATTTATTTTTTAGCTGAAATTCCATTTAGAATGAGCATTCTGGATTATAATTTGCTAAATCTGATAAACCTACAAGTATGTATTTGATGTAGTTTGTAATTAGGAAAGAGAGATATGGGTGTGAAATATAAATCTGGCAATCATATACATATATAGCTCATGAGAGAAGCTCTGAACTAACCAGCTCTCTGGCTCTGGCCAAGTTAACCTCACCTCACATTTGTGTAATGTGGAGACTTCATTAACTGATTTTCTCGAGCCTTTTTTGCTTTAAGATAATATGTAACTATAAGTACACTTTCTTGAATATATTTACTTGTTACTGTTGTGCTGTTAGCTGCTATGAACAAAATTTACTGTAATTGCACAGAGTTCATTGCCATATTGAATTTTTAGGGAAAAGCAAATTGCCATTTGCATGCAAAAATATCTCTAGTTTGGCTTATTTTCAATCCTTTCATAAAAATTAATGGTCAGACATTCTGATACAGAAATATTTATTTCTCTAAAACCACTTTCTCTTATTCATTCACTTTGGTCACAGTATGCCATTTTTGGATCATAAATTTTGATTTATACTCAAGTCACAGTGAGGGGATATTGATTCACTTGAACATATTTGATGCAGTACATTTCTGAATGCTACAGTTGCCTACAAAACAGCAAAATTATTTCTCCCTATTCTTATCCTCAAGGGAACTTCTTTTTTTTTTTTTAAGATTTATTTATTTATTTATTCATGAGAGACACACAGAGAGAGAGAGAGAGGTGGAAACACAGGCAGAGGGAGAAGCAGGGAGCTCCATGCAGGGAGCCCGAATCCTCCATGCAGGATTTGATTCAGGGGCTCCAGGATCAGGCCCTGAGCTGAAGGCGGCGCTAAACCACTGAGGCACCCGGGCTGCCCTGTGACCCTATTCTAAATAGCTAGTCAGAAAGCAAGAAACTCCTCCATAGGCCAGAATAATGATGTCAGGGTCCCTGACCCACACAATGTTAAGACTGATCATAAAATAAATTTAATTATATTTTGATAATTTAATAATACTGACAGACATGACCAACTACATTGTGAAGCATTCATACTGGTATCATGATCGCTGTAGGCAAGAGACAGAGGCACAGGATAGCTAAGTGATTTACCCAAGTAGATTGCCTCTGTGAATGAAGGAACTAACACTGAACATAGGGATTCTGCTCTCAAATCTTATTCTCTCCCCATTGTAGTATGCTGTCCTTATCAATTTCATAGGTTCCCTCACAAATAACTGAAGTTACTTTCAAGGAACTTATACAAGGTAGTGATATAAAGAATGTTAGATTTAAACCAGATTTAAAAAGGAAAGAGTCAATTCTACAGTCTGCTCTATCAGCAGAACTATCAAAAGATGCACTGCAAACTGATTTAAGAAGGTACATCTCATGTTAAGTGTTTGTGCCACAAAAACAAAACACACAAAACAACAAAAAAGACACAAGGACATGCTGAGACGTCTTGGCTATGTCAATTACCTTGATTGTGGTGATTTTATCACTGTTGTATACATATGTCCAAATTTATCAAAGTGTACACATGAAATATGTACACTTTTTGCATATCAGTAATACCTCAATAAAGCTGTTACAATAAAATAAAACAAAATAAAACAAAATAAAATAAATAAAATAAAATAAAATAAAATAAAATAAAATAAAATAAAATAGAGAAAGGGTAGTTCCTATCTCTTAAGGAATTAGAAGAGATAATCTGAAGACTTAGAAGTTTAAGAATGGCTGGGTACAAAAGACACTTGAGTAGTATATATAGTTAAACATCATCTATAGACTTGTATTCTGTTATATTATTAATGAATCAGTCTATATCTAGATGTGGACAATCAGGATTTTTAGAGGTCTAGAAACTAGCCATGGAAACAACACCTAAAGGAGTCTTAGACATTTAAGTTGGAAAAGAGGATATGGGTGAATCTGAATGTCATGTAGAAAGAGGGAGACTCATTCTTTGTGACCCCAAAGGACAGAGCTAGAGCCATAGATTAATGAAAAGTAAAGGATGATAAAACAGAGAGAAGGAAAAGGAGGAACAGGATAATAACAAACTATTATCCAGTAACCACCTAATGTACACCAAAGAGTTTGAACATGCAATTAATCCCCATGCTTCTATTAATTTACTTGGAGGTTCTGAGCCAAGAATTTGTAGACATTTTATTGTATCCAGTATGCATTTAACTTATAATTATTTTTGCATTAAAGATGTGTAACAACAACAACAACAAACTATGACTTTCTCAAAGATTCATAGACCTTATTATAGATACAAAGCTGCCAAATATAATTTTTGTTTCTCCATCTTACTAAAGCACTTGATCTTATCATATCGAAGATGAGGGATGTGGTGAACATTTGTTAGGATTCACTGTCCAGCTTCTTTTCTCTTTTCTTCTGGTACCAGCCTCTCCAATTCCCCTCAGCAATCCTTTCTTTCAGTTGCATCCTAAATGGTTTATGTAGTTCAAATACTTCACTGTTCTATGAGCGGCCATAGTTTTAAACAACAGATTCTATTTGTGTATTTCTATGGCTATGTCATCACACAGGTCACAAGAACAGGTTTGCTATCCAATTCGGGGCAAAAAATGGTAAATTTAGGGCATCCTTCCTTCTCTTCTTTCCCCCCTTCTTTTTTTCCTTCTTTTTCTTTTCCTTTTTTTTTTTTTTTTTTTAATATTGGGTACAGTGAGACCTTGATCACTGGTTTCAGTGCTATGAGGACATGAGCCTGGAGCTGATAGAGACCTCATGTAGGGCAGTTAGGAAATGAATTATGGAATTATCCTAAAATATCATAAAAGAAATCAGAACATAAAGGGGGAAAATAGAATGTCAATGATTCAGCTTCCTTTGAGCTCTCAGATATAGCAAAGAGGGAAACCAGGACCACCTTTGAGTTTAGTAGATACCCAAAAGCTTATTTTAAATGATGCTGGTTTGGGAATGCTTTTCATCTCTTATAATTGATTAACATGATGGGATGTCCTTTGTTTGGGCATTCTTCAGTCCTGTCATTCCTGTGTCATTCCTTTTGTTTCCCAAACTCTAGAAAGAACTCATCAACTCTAGCATGCAAATTATTGCAACTGTCTTCCATAAATACATCTGCAACTTCAGCTTCTTTATATTCCATGTACAAGTGATGTCATACAATATTTATCTTTGTCTGTCTGATTTATCTCATTAGTATAAAGTCTTCAAGGTCCGTCCATCCATGTTGTCACAAATGGATTTACTTCCGTCTCACTTCTAAACAATAATATATTATGTTATGTTGTATTATATAATACAATATATAATAATTGTATTATTGCATACATATTGCAATATGTATGTTACATTTTCTTTATTCATCCACTGATAGATATATAGATTGTCTTCATATCTTGACTACTGTGAATAATGCTATAATAAGCATGGAAGTGGAGCTATCTCTATGAAGTCTTGCTTTCAATTCCTTTGGATATATACTCAAAAGTGGAATTGCTGGATCACATGGTAGTTATATAAACCTAGAGTAGAATGGTAGTTACCAGGGGCAGGTGGAGTGGGAGAAGAGAAGAGAGGTCCTTTAAGGATACAAACTTGCAAATAATAGATAAATGTATCTTGGAGGTCTAATGCCCAGTACGGTGATTATAGACAACAGCAATATTATGACTATCAGCTTACTAATATTATTAATTATTCCCACCACAAAAAAGGAAAAGATAATTATGTGACATGATAGAGGTGTTATCTAATGCTACAGGACAATCACATTGCTATATGTAAATGTATCAAATCAACGTTGTACACCTTAAACTTATGCAAAGTTATATGTCAAATATATTTCAATGAAATAAAAGTAATGAGGGATTATGAGAAAAGATAGGAAGGAAGGAAGGAAGGAAGGAAGGAAGGAAGGAAGGAAGGAAAAGAAAAAGAAAGAGAAAGAAAGAAAGAAGAAAGAAAAAAGAAAGAAAGAAAGAAAGAAAGAAAGAAAGAAAGAAAGAAAGAAAGAAAGAAAAAGAAAAAGAAAGAAAGAAAGAAAGAAAGAAAGAAAGAAAGAAAGAAAGAAAGAAAGAATCTGGTCACATTTAACACATGATGCCAAAAGGTGACATGAATGCCAAAGTGATATGGAACCTGCAGGGCCAGGAGTTAGACACTCAGGGGCAAGGGAATTTCATGTCTACCCCAAGGCAGGCTGGACAAAGTTACAGGAAGGTGGCAAATTAAAATCCCCCTAAAGCTTAATGTTGAGGTCTTCTGACAGTGATTTGCTTCTGCAGAAAATTATTAGGCTAGGGTAGAGGGAGAGAGAGAGTTTAGGGAAATGAAAATTCTCTAAGTCAGGAGAGAGCATAATGCTTAGGAACAACAGAGGTCAATTAGGCTAATATAAACAGAACAGGGGATCATCATAGGAGCATTGACCAAAGATGAAAATAGGTTAGGCTTTTTCATCATGGAACAGAATTTGTTCACTATACTAAAAGACATGAGAAATTATAGGGGCTGAATTGTGTCTCCTCAAAATTCATATGCTGAAGTTCCAACCCCTGGTAACTCAGAATGTTACTGTATTTGGAAGTAAGGTCTTTAAAGAAGTGATTAAGTTAAAAACCTTATTGGGGTGGAGCTCTAATCCAATATCATCAGTGTCTTTATAGTAAGAGGAAAAGACCAGGATACCTGTAAACAGGATGATGACCATGTGAGGACAAAAGCAGGAAGAGATTATCTGTTTACAATGAAGGAGAGAGGACTATAACAGACCCCTTCCTTTAAGGACCTCAGAGGAAATTAATGTTATCAACACTTTGATCCTGAACTTCCAGGCTCTATGACTGTGAGAAAATAAAATTCTGTTGTTTAAGCCAAAATAAAAATTAAAATAGAAGTATATATATATATATATATATATATATATATATATATATATATATATAAAATCTATAGGTACCAATTAATATAGACAGAACATTGGTTCAAATCCCAATTCTTCCCCTCATTTAGCTGTGTGATCTTCATGTATACTGCCAGAAATATGTTTCTCTAAGAAAGAGTTCAACAGGTTGCTCTAGAGTTAAAGAAAGGTTTTTTTTTTATAATAATTTGATAAAACAATTAATCTTATGCTTTGATCAGTAGAGGCCCCTAAATAGGTACACTTTTGTTTTTAATGCTTCAAATTTTTATTTAAATTCTAGTTCATTAACATATAATATAATATTGGTTTCAGAAGTAGAATTTAGTGATTCATCACTTACATACCACGACCCAGTGTTCATCACAAGTGCCCTCCTTAATACCTATCACCCATTTAGCCCATCCCCTGCTCACCTCTCCACCAGCAACCTTCAATTTGTTCCCTATAATCAAGTCTCATTGAGTATTATATGTAACTGACAAATTATCGAAAACATCGGAAAATAATGATGTACTATACATTGACAAATTGAATTCAAATTAAAAAAGAGAAAGCAATTAGGCAAAAAACAACAAAAAGGAATCTCTTATGGGTTCACTTCCCTCTTTTTTTTTTTTTTTAGCAATGTGGATAAAGCTAAAGTGTATTATGCTCAACAAAATAAGTCAGTGAGAGAAAGATAAATCCCATATAATCTCACTCACATGTGGAATTTAATAAAACAAGTACACTTGATTTTATAAGATGCAGTAGTAGTCTCATAGAGGTCACACTGGAAGAAGAGGAACACTTATTTATGAAACCCCTCTATTCCATACCATTTTTGAGTTCCTAAGAAGGTCATTTAATTTCTGGAAAATTAAGCTTGTCCATTGCTAAATACTCACTTTGCAATTTTTTTTGGTATTGTATGTAGGTGGATGTAATTAAGACAGGTTGTTGGACAGCCTAATGACATGGTTAGAACATACTAAAGAACATTTCCTTGAATGTAGGCTTCAATATAATGTCTTCTCTCCCTTTCACCACTGACTCCCCAGTATTTAACACAACTACTGGCATATAAAATCTATTTAACTATCATCCCTTGGATTAATTAGTTAATATCTTGACATTTAAAAATCATTTACATTATCTACTAATTATTGTATTAAGTTTTTATTAGTAGTAATACATAGAGAGGTTTGATTTCCATCCCACCTTCAAATAGCTGAGAAGTGACCAGTCAAGGAGGGAAAAATTGATTGGGGTCAGAGCATTGGAAATATTCTCAAAATTCAGCTATTCCTTTTCAGAGTTACTAAATATTCCAGTTTGCCGAGAAGAGTTCTGATATAAACTTATTATCCAGAAGTAATTATAAGTGAGACCTCTTTTACTTTCAAGAGTGTTTGAATTTGGATAATAGATTACATGAGACTCTACTGCTATTGACTGTTGCAGAAGGAAAAAGCCATTCTCTAGCTCTGCCAAGTGATTGCGCGCTCAGGAAGTCATGACATGGCCCAATCTCTTGTTGATGGCTCAAATTCTAGGAAGTGTATATCTATATTTCTCCTTCACCCACCTGTTATTCCCCAGAACCATAAAAGCAAACAGAGATTGATTCCATTTTCCATTTTTCTTGCCTCTAAGTGGAATTTCTGTGAATATTTGAAGACTACTATGTGTTCCCATTAAGTCTTCTCATTTTTGAATGAGATATTACTAGTTACTTCAATTTTTTTCATAACTTGTCATTTCCAGTTTTCTCATTATGCTGGGCACACTCTCCTGGATGAGCTCAAAGTCACCATGTAAAGCTCAGAATCAAGGGTATCTGTCTTCTCCTTCATTATATATTTCACATCTCTGTTCTTCCTGTTTCTCTTCCTCTCTCTCTTTCTGTCTTCGTCCCTCTTTCATCCCTGAACAAGAGACAACCAACTGTCTGTACTTACTCTTTCAATCTGTTAGGTTCTTGAACTTTATCACTACTGTTGATCTATGTCTCATTCTCTTGTGCCATATTTCTGGCCCTTCTGCTGCTTTCATTTTCAACAACTGTTTTATGATTCCTTTCTCTTCTGTTTGTCTTTCTCTCATTTCCTTTCCTCTCTGAACCAAATGTGCATCGCTAAGCATGAGTCTGTTGTTCATATAATGTCACTCATCTCCGTTGTCACTGAATAACTGGCAGTTGTGAGTGATGTGACTAGCAAGGTCAGGCTGTCAAAAAGTGGAATCTGAAATGTCAAGTTAAAGGTAACAGGACCTGTTTTTATCCATATTCTGTTTCTATTTTCTTGCAGATCACATTGTGTTTTAAGGTTCTGTGAAACAAAATTACAGATTTTCCTGCTATCATCACACCTAGCATTCAGCAGAGATGATCCCTGAAGAAAAAAAAAAAAAACGAATAATGAGGTTTTGGTAAGAATCTAAGTGTGAAATTAACTCAAATAGAAAAGGTTTGCATTCTGAAGAAGCCCGGAGGAATAAAAAGCATTAAATTGCAGAGTCAGATTGACCTGCTACATAGATGGACATTTTTTCAATGTTGAGAGATAAATCTAGAGTTGGAGGTGCCAAAATGCAGTCATTTTTGCATTTAAAGGGACCCTCATTAAACTTATGATTAACTGAATAGACCCACTGAAGTTCTCATTGAAACATGGGGTTTAAAACTGTATGTGAACATTCACAGAGGTCTATTCAATAGATTTTAAAGATAACTATTACATATTTAGTGCTCAGTATGTTACTGGCACTGTGCTAGACATTTTCGCACTTTTTTTTTTTTTACAACTTTTAAGATCATTTTGATCTTGTGAATGAGTTTCAGAAACAATACAAAGAAATCTCATATACCAGTAGTTTTTGACTAGGGGTGATTTTATGTCTTCTCTCTCAAGGATATTTGGCAATATTTGGATACATTTTTGATTATCACAATGGGTGGAGGAAGGATTCACTTGCTTCTAGAATCAAGTGAGTAGAGGCCAAGGATGCTGCTCAAAATCCTATAATGCACAGGACAGACCCTACAACAGTGACATACCTGGCTCCAAATGTCAGTAGTTCTGAGGTTGACAATCCCTGCCAACTGTCCATCCAGATTCTACAAATGTTAACATCTTATGTAGCTACAGTACAGTGATAAAACAAAGGAAAAACAGGAAACTAACATTGACACATTACCATTACCTAATCTATAGACCATATTCATATTTTTCTAATTATTACACTAATATCTTTTTTCTTTTTAAATCCAGAATCCAACCAAGGATCTTGCATTTAGTTGAAATATCTCTTTAGTCTCCTTTAATCTTTCAAGACCTTGACACTTTTGAAGACCATTGGTCAGACATTGGGTAATATCTACTTTGATTTTGTAGAATTTTTTACTTTTATGATTCAGGTTATGTATTTTTGATAGGAATAAGCAAAAATGATGTGCCCATCTTAGTGAATCGTAGCAAGATGACATCAATTTGTTCACTAGTGGTGATAACTTTGATCACTTAAGAGGGTGTCTTCCAGGTTTCTTCACTGTAATTTCATTATTTCCCCTTTGTAATTAATAAGCATTCTATCACTTAATAGATTATGTAAATATACCTTTCCTCATCCTATATCCATCCATTAATTTTAGTACTCAATAATGATTCTTTGCTGAAGAAAAAAAAAAGTTGTTATACTAGAGTTTGAGCAGTAGTGTTTTCCTATTTCCTTTATATATTTTTAAATTGTTTATTGGTTGTAATTCTCTTATAAAGATGAGCTTTCCCTGTCCTCCATGTATCTACTTAGTCAATTATTCATTGATTTTAGCACAGACCCAAAAAATTCTATTTTTTTTCTTAGGGTTATACCCTCATTACTATCATCATCATCAACATTCTTCTTATTATTTTACTCTAGTGCTATTATTGTTGCTGCTTATTGTTATTATTGTCATACTTGGCCATTGAGAATCTCTTCAAGTTGCCTTTTATGCTTTTTTTGAAATATTTTCAAGTTTTGAGAACTTCTTTCCTTTATGATACTACAAGATATTCCAGGCTCATCTTACACTTTTCTGCCCCAATTCTGGAATCAGCCATTTCTCCAAGGAGTCCTAGTCCCTTTTATTTGAGAATAATACTTGGAAATCAAGCTGTGTTGGTGAGTATCCACACCGGTTCTGGGGCATTATTGCTTCTACTTCCTCTCAGTACATAGAGTAGGAAATATAGATATGCATATACACATCTATATTTCTATATACACTCACATGTATGCCTAAAAACATATGTTTAATACATAAACCTCCAATTTCAACCTGACACCAAGGTTCTATCTTTTCTACTTTCTCAAATATTTATAATTTTTCCCCTGACAGTGAGAAACTGGCTTTCATTATTTGCAAAATTCATTGATTAGCCTCATCATAAAATATAAATAAATATTGTTAGCATTGCTAACACGTATCAATGTGAAAACACACCTATTGACTGACATAAAATATTTGTGTACAGTTTTTGTTTTGGCCTTTTGTCTTAGGTTATATGATAAAAATACTTTGATTTGAAATTTCCTTTAATTATTTTCCTTTTCTCACTCTTGTTATACAGTTTATTTGTAAAACAATTTTTATATCCATTTGTTTCGATTACATTCCCCCCCCTTTTTTTTTTAAGATTTTATTTACTTATTCATGAGAGACAGAGAGAGGCAGAGACATAGGTGGAGGGAGAAGCAGGCTCCTCACTGGGATCCCAATGTGGGAGTCAATCCTGGACCCCAGGATCATGCCCTGAGCCAAAGGCAGATGCTCAACTGCTGAGCCACCCACGCGTCCCTACTGCATTCCCTTTTGGTTTCCCTCTTTATTATTGCCAACTTTAGACATTCAGAAAGATTATAGAAAAATGTTAAAAGTTAGAAATACACAAAGCTGTATTAAGAGAAGTATCACACTTTACCCCCAGTCCAGCTATCCCCATCCCATCTGCCCATCCTTCCCACGCCATTTCCATTCTGTTATGGAGATAAGCAATCTTACTGATTCCTTCTTTATCCTTCCTGTGTTTCTTTTCACACAAATAGATATGCCCTGAGCCAAAGGCAGATGCTCAACCGCTGAGCCGCAGGCGTCCCAAAGCCTTTTACTTTTTGGCTAATTATCTGGCCTCATTATTTGCCACTACTCTTCCTAATCTCAACTCTTGAATACTCCTTGCATACTCTCTAAGCTAGAGTCATACTGAACCACAGTTTAAAATAGTCTTCCAAACACATCCATTTCTTTCATACCTAGTGAATTTTCACAAGCTGATTCTTCATTGATTAGTGAGGGATCCATTTGGAAAAATTCTTGGCACTTAAGATAAGTGGCACCTCCTATGTAACAAATGTAACTTTTTTCTTAGGAACAAAGGAGGTTTATCTTTCTTGCTCCTACAACACTAGAATCTACATATTTTTCTTTGTCATTTTATATTTGAATTTTCTGTCACTCTCCCCTGAAAGTAATCTCTTTGCAATCATAGTACAAGTCATGGTCCTTTTATGAATACCTAAGAGGTTCAATAATAACTAGCATCTTTTAGGTGACTAGGTAATTATTTATTAAATTCAATATATTTAAAAATGAACACTTTTAATGATGAAAAAGTTAACAGGATTCCAAACTCTAGATCTGATGATAAATTTTTATAAAGCCCTATTTATTTTATTTATTTATTTCTTAAAAAGTTATTTATAAACTCATTCCTACTATAGTGCTCATTCTGTTTTAGACACAAAGAAAATTTAAGTATCATATTTGTTTTCTAGCATGAATATATTACATAATATTTAATTATATTTTTGCTTTTAAGATTTTAAGATTCTACTTTCAGATGATATAGTGTCAATTGGTTTTTACTCTTAAGCAGCATAATCCTATGCTTTTCTGGTAGCAACTCCAAATATGCACTGGATAAGTACACTTTGCTTCACACAGCCTTTTGCTTTTTATGGGATGGACCGTCCCCATGTGCAGGGGGTGTAACCTGGGCCTATTTAATAAAGTTATGGCATATCCCTTCTTACTGTAGAAGCAGTAATAAGCACATGACTCAATTAGTTTCGATGAAGCAACTTGGTGTAGTGCTTTTGTTGAAATGTTAAGAAAATAAAATTCACTCATGGTGATAAGGTTGCTGTGAGGACTGAATATAAACCTGAATATATATCCTGGCAGGTGTCTTGTCCCAATAAGAATGGAAAGATACTTCATGGAGTAAAACAAAGCCGAAAATGGAACAAGCAAGGCAAAACCCTGGTGCCAGTAACTGAGCTCTCAAAACCAGCTCAGCTACTGGATTTTGCAGCTAAGAAGTTCTCTTCTATGTGGAACCAAATGAGAAAGTTTTCAGTAAAGACAAAGAGAGAAATCCAAGCAGTAAACTCTCTAAAGCAGAGGTTAGAAACTTCTTTTTTTTTTTTCTGTAAAGGGTCAGATAGTAAAATTTTAGGCTTTGTGAGTGATGAGATCTGTGTGACAACTATTCAAACCTATTGTTCTAATGAGAAAAGATTCACAGACAACACACAACTATGTGTAGCTATGCTCCAATAACATTTTATTTATAGAGATTGAAATTTGAATTTCATATAATTATCATGTGTCTCTATTATTCTTGTTTTGATACTTTCTTTTTTTTAAGATTTTATTTATTCATTTATGAAAGACACACAGAGAGAGAAAGAGAGAGAGAGAGAGAGAGGCAGAGACACAGGCAGAGGGAGAAGCAGGCTCCCTGCAGGGAGCCCGATATGGGACTCGATCCTGGGACCCCAGGATCACACCCTGGGCCGAAGGCGGTGCTAAACCACTGAGCCACCCAGAGATACCCTGTTTTGATACTTTCTAACCCTTTTAAAATTATTTATATTTATATAAATATTATATATGAGTCATTCAGTTATAGGCAGCAGGAAGTGTTTGGGCCATGGCCACAGTTTGCCGGCAGTTGTTCTACAGTGGCATGAAACATTACATGGGATACTAGAAGACAGAACATCTCTCTTCTTTCTAGACCATGTTCCTGATTTATGGGATTCCTTGTCAAACAAAGGCACTGGAAAAGTAGAACAGGTACAATAATATGGATATATAAGATTCAGTATAATATGTGTGTATTCACAGAGGGAAAACAAACATACTATAGTCAAAGGAAAATATATTAATATGTCAGTGAAAATGAGTTAAAGGGCTAAATTAGGAGAACACCTTATAGGTAAATCTGTCCCATGATAGATGGATCTCAGTAGTAATTCAACTTCTTCCCTTTTTTCTGTACTCATGCTATCTGCCATATAGCTTTACCAATAGACAAAGAATTCTCAGACACATGAGTGAGCTGAACCAAGATCAGAGGCATCTGACCATCCAGATGCTTGAACAATAAGAGATTAGTTTTTTGTTTGCTACAGATTTTTTTGTGGCTCTTTCTTATGCAGCACTATTGTTGCAAAAATCAATTGATATAAAACTTTATGGAATGACAAGCAAAACCGGACTGAAAAAAGAAAAATCTTCACAGTTGTGAAGCACTGTCCTTTCTTACGGCTGCAAAAGCGAGATGAGCCAAGAATAATCTTGGTATATCACTAAATAGAGTCAAGATTTAGGTACAGGTTGAACACAGATGCCCAGATATCTCAGGCACTGCTCAAATGTCTCAGTATGAGAACTCCACCTAAAAGAAAGAAAGAAAACTCTTAATAAGCAAAGAGCCACATGGACAGGAAAATAAATGGTAAAAGAGGGACAGCAAGTGGTCTCAAAACCGCCACATTGTGGGAAGGCATGGAAAAAGAAGTTTGTGCTACAGAAAAGAATGAGAACTTGAGAAGAATTTGAGTTTAGAATTAAATGGTGAAAATGAGTTCAAATATCCAAGAGCTTTGGGGTATAGCATAGAGAGTTTGTATCTCCCACTGTCTTTGGTTAAAAGCCATATCAATATTAAATCATGCAACTGCCAAACATTCATTGTTACCTGTACCATTTGATGGTAAAGTGATCTGGAAATAGCCTGGGATTGGATCATCACAAAGTTTCATTCTCTTGGTTATCTACGTAGGAGATCAGATGAAACTAGTACTTACCTGCTTAGATGTTTCTCCTCATTCAGGACTGTAAACTTTCTGGGAAGGGGGTTGGATATGGAAGTAGAACAACAACAATAATATCAATAATAACATTAACACTATCACTTAATGAGTTCTTCATTTTCCAGGCACTGTGAATGTAAGAAATTTACCTGCATTATATGAGTAAACCATCCAAAGAAACCAAGTATTCTTATTGTTCTCATTCCTTCATGGTTAATGAAAGTAAACCTTAAGGAGGAAGTCAAGTCATTTACCTAAGGTCACACAGCTAATATATATATATATATATATATATATATATATATATATATATATGAAGAGTCTTTGATAAATTTTGAGTTTGGGTTTTAGTATTGGAAGAACAGGGGAGGTGATCCATAATTTTTAGTGGTCAGAGAAGTTATTAAACAGAGATGCTTTTTCTGGGTCTTCAAGAGTGTATAGAAGAGTACCAGGTACCAGCAGATCCATCAGGGGAAAGAAAAGAGCCATTGCTGGAAGAGAAGACAATTTTTTTTTTCCAAGACACCCAGGCACATGCATGGGAAGTGTAAGAAGGATAATGAAGATGTGGTATATATATATATATATATATATATATATATATATATATATACACACACACACCATATATATACACCATATATATACATTCCATATATATGATGGAATGTTACTCAGCCATTAGAAAGGACGAATACCCACCATTTGCTTCAAGGTGGATAGACCTGGAGGATGTTATTCTGAGTGAAGTAAGTCAATCGGAGAAGACAATTATCATATGGTTTCACTCATATGGGGAATATAAGAAATAGTGAAAGGGATTATAAGGGAAAGGAAGGGAAATGAGTGGGAAAAATTAGAGAGGGAGACAAACCATGAGAAACTCCTAACTCTGGGAAACAAAGGGTTGCGGAAGGGGAGGTGGGTGGGGGGTTGGGGTAACTGGGTGACAATCACTGAGGAGGGTACTTGATGGGATGAGCACTGGGTGTTATACTATATGTTGGCAAATCAAACTTCAATAAGAACAAAATAAAAAAAGAAGTTTGAGATGGCTGGAAAATATGGTGTAAGGTGGCAATAGCAATAAATTATACTGGTGAATAGGCAAGAAAATATAGTAGAGATCATTTTCTGCCATATTCCTAGGTCTAGGTTTCATTTTATAGGGCCTCGGTGGTCCTGGAAAGATTTCAGGCTGGAAAATGATATGTTCAGATTCAGATTTTAGAATTTGTGCTTGCTCTGACTATGCAGTGAATAGCCTGGAGATGAGTAAGATCAGTTTCTTTCTCTTTTTCTTTTTTTAAAATTAATTTTTAAAAAATTTTTATTTAAATTCAATTAGCCAACATATAGTACATTCTTAATTTCAGGCATAGTGTTCAGTAACTTATCAGTTGTGTGTAACACTCAATGCTCATCACATCACGACATCATGTGCCCTCCTTAATACCCATCACCCAAATACCCCATCCTCCCCTCCAGGAATCCTCCATTTTTTTTCCCTATAGTTAAGAGTCTCTCATGGATTTTCTCCCTCTCTGATTATTGCCCATTCAGTTTTTCTTCCATTACCCTGTGATCTTCTGTGTTGTTTCTTATATTCCACATGTGAGTGAAACCATATGATGATTGTCTTTCTCTGTTTGACTTATTTTACTCCATGTAATACCCTCTAGTTTCAACCACATCAATGTAAATGGTATTCGTCCTTTCTGAGAGCTGAATTTTATATCTATCTATCTATCTATCTATCTATATATATATATATATATATATATCTCACATCTTCTCAGTCATTCTCAATGAGGAAAAATTAAGAGCTTTTCCCCTAAAGTCAAGGATGGACACTCTTACCACTGTTATTTGACATAGTATAGAAGTCCTAGCCTTTGCAATCAGACAACAAAAAGAAATGAGGAGCATTCAAACTGACAAAGAAGAAGTCAAACTCTCATTCTTTGCAGATGACATGATACTTTATATGGAAAACTCAAAAGACTTCCCCCCAAAATTGCTGGACCTCATACAGCAACATGGCAGGATATAAAACTAATGCACAGAAATCAGATGCATTTCTATATAATAACAATGAGACAGAAGAAAAAGAAATTAAGGAATTGATCCCATTACAATTGCATCAAAAACATAAGATACCTAGGAATAAACCTAGCCAAAGAAATAAAGGATCTGTACTCTAAAACTACAGAGCACTTATGAAAGAAATTGAGGAAGACACAAAGAAATGAAAAAAATATTACATGCTCATGGATTGGAAGAATAAATATTGTTAAAATGTCTATGCTACCCAAAACAATCTACAGATTCGATGCAATCCCTATCAAAATACCATCAACATTTTTCAAAGAGACCAGTTTCATTTTTATACATTAGGAAAAGAATCCGTTCAATGTAGGCAAGGTATCTCTAAGTATATTCAACAATATTCTATTAATACAGTTCCTATTTGAAGTACACCAGGCTGAGTACTAACAAAGTGAATAAATCCATTGGCTTCAAAAATTAGCATAAGGAAACATAGGGTGTTAGACTTTGGATCTATGAGAAAAAGAAAGCTCCACCATTTTACCTCTCCAACTAGCTTCAAAGATATAGACTTTCCTTTCTAAAATTTCAGGAAGAACTACTGTGTAACTTCTAACAAAACATACAATTGTCTTGGGTGAATTCTGGACTAATTTATTTATTTTAGGGGGAAAGAGAGAGAAGGAGGAAGAAAAGAGGGAGAAGGATAAGCAGACTCCCAACTAAGCATAAAGCCCAATACAAGAGTCAATCTCATGAGACCCTGAGGTCATGACCTGAGCTGAAAATAAAAGTCAGATGCTCAACTAACTGACTGAGCCACCCAGGCATCCCTGGACTATTTCAACGCTTCAAACTTCAAGAATCTTCACTTTCCCATTTCACAACAATTATAAAAATCAAATAGCTTCTTATATTTTATTTCAGTTGTAATAATCTCAACATTCTTCTTCCCTGAGAACCCCTTAGAGGCATCTAGGTTCCCTTAGAAATTAAAACAACTAAAATATGTCTTCAAATATAAAATTATAGCCATTTTACAAATAAATGAGACGAGTCTACACACACATGCACATACACACACACACACACACACATTCACTGGAATGTAATCAAAATGTATCAGTAAGACCAAAAATCATCAAACCTTGATGTAACTACCCGTGTAGCATCTACTCCTGCTAGATTCTTGGGACTCAAAATATATCTTTTTTTTTTTAAAGATTTATTTGTTCATGATAGACAGAGAGAGGCAGAGACACAGGCAGAGGGAGAAGCAGGCTCCATGCCAGGAGCCCGACACGGGACTCCATCGCGGGACTCCAGGATTGTGCCCTGAGGCAAAGGCAGGTGCTAAACCACTGAGCCACCCAGGGATCCCTCAAAATATATCTTAAGGACTTAGAAGAGATTCCTTTGCCTTGCTAAGTGTAAGCTTCCTTAACTAAAACATGGGATAAATCCATCTCCTAGAGGGCTGCCTGCTGGGGCAAGAGTTAGACTGAAATGTGAAGGCTGGAAGAAGTCTGTTGTATGGGAAGTTGGTGGAACAGTGTTACAGATGAAGTGACAGTAGTTATCAAAACTAAAAGGTGTCAGGACTACAGTGAGGCTATCATGGCTAGCTAGAGTCCAGAGAATGAAGGGCAGGCTGCAGTTATAATTCAATCCATGCCATATGGCAAGTGGGAGCCTGACAGGAGGCCACTGTAGGTCAAGTGGAAGAGATTGAATCGAATGTTAAGTGCACTAGGAATATAAAGAAAAGTAAAGTATAGTGTGAAATATCCTGGTTTAAGTTTTTAAGGAGTTTTGGAGATAGGTAGTGGTGATGATTAAACGATATTGTGAAGGCAACAAACGACGCTGAATTGTACATTTAAAAAATGGTTAAAATGGCAAATTTCATGTCATGTATGTTTTACCAAAATTCTAAAAAGCTGAGAAAAAAGACATCTGTGCTTTCAATGTGAAGGACTAACTTAAAAGAGGATGAAGAGAATCAAGGAATGAACAAATGTAAAAGGAAGAAGAGAATCAAGGAATACAGTTAAAATGTAGAAAGCTCTTCATTCAGTCCTTGCAAACCCCACCGTGTGTTAGGAATTGTTTCACACATAGAAACCAAGACCCAGAGATGTTCTGAAGCAGATCTGGGATAGAAGCTTTCTTCTTAGCACTAAATTAAAGAATGCATTTATTGCCAAATTCATACCCTTGTACCTCCTCATTGCTCAATTTTGATGTTTAAATAAACTTTGCTTTTCATTTCAAAGTCTGAGAGGTTTTTCCCAACTATGCATGAAAATTCTCATCAACAGAAAGATTAATAATTCTTTTATTGTAACAGAGCAATTATGCCATATATAGCAACAATTACAGCACATGCATTAAAATAATCATATTGTCTGAAATTTCTGGCAGAAAAGACAATTAAGATATTTTCCCACTTAAGTTTTACCTATTTCACTATTTGTCACATTGCTTATTAAGTGAATACATTTTTATTTTTTTAGATCAAATGACACCACAGAAAATGAATTTTAAAAGTGGATTTGCCAAAAAAAAAAAAGGAAAAATCTGTAAATTACAAAAAGGTCTATTTCATGGGATTTGTGTCAGCATCATTCTTTTCTGCAGACTCTTATAGTAAGTAAAAAGAAAACTTTGATACTTAAAGCTTCATAATAGAAGATCTGTAATGATAAGTATAATCAGAGGAAAACTGTACCAGAATTGAAGTGCCTTTGACAATGCTTAATCACATTGGGCAATTGAACACGTTTGTCCAGAGAGAATGAATTCCAATGACTAAGATTTAGGCATTTTGGTATCACAAAAGACGTCCACAAACTCTCTGATCAGTTAAAATAGAATTGTCTTCCATTTGCAATAATAATTTCCATAATTGGACCATGAAAGTAGAAGCAGGGCAATGCAGTATTAGAATGATTTTGATAGGAGCTTATGATATCTCCATAGTGCAAAAATGTTTGATATTTATCTCTGGGTGCCTAGAAGAAGTTTTAGCATTTGCACAGATCAAAATAATGATAAATCTGATGCAATGATTTGATTTCATATAAAAAAACCACCTCTGCAACTTTAATTCTGATACATTTCTTTCAACAACATCGATCGGTTATGGTCATCTATGTGCAATTACCTCCACAAACATTTATTATGTGTTTCCTCTGTGTCATGCATTGTGTTTCAGAAAGATGAATAAGCTGAAATTTTATCATGGTGAAAAAGGGGATAATAGCTTTAGAGTACTGAAGTCTTGGATGTGCCACTTACTAATTCTACAACCTTTTAAAAGTCCTGCAGATTTATGCAACATAAATATTCTCATCTGTAAAAATTGACATATAATTTATCTTGCATGGCTATCATGAGAATTTCTCAGGATAGTCTACATAAAGCACTTGGCACAGATCCTGGAACATAATACATGCCCTTTAGGGTAACCCACTCCCTCTGTCTTGGCTTCAACAAGTTCACAGTGGTGGTAACAATCGAAAGTTTTCAAATTGGTAGACTTATTGAAGATATACTGCACCTTGTATGTACCCATGCCTTGCTTGTTTACCAACAAATACTTATTAAACTTCCTCTATGTGTTAGACCATGATATGGATAATGGGAAAATGTCATCAAACAAGAATTTTTTCCCAATTTCATTGAGTTTACATTCCAGTGCACGGGATGATGAGCTAGCGGTTGATTATTAACAGCATAAATTTTTATGGTACTTACCATCTTCCAGTGATTGGTCTCAATATGTCATGTACACTGACTCATCTGATGCTGAAAACAACCCTCTACAACAGGCACTATTATTTTTGTTCCCAGTTTACATTGGAGGAAATTGAGCTAGAAAAGTATTCCCAGAAGCTACCCAGACTAGTATGTGGCAGAGGTGGGATTCAAATTTTGTCATGTAGTTTTTTGAACGCTGTTTTTTACTGCTGTTTCTTTGAACATGTAAAGAATTTAGGTTGGGTGTTTAGCTGCACAGAGAGATAGTAAACTTGACAGGTGCCCGTCATTCATGGCAGGCAATTGGATTTTATTGAGAGTGTAATGGGAAGCTATTAGAAGGTTTTAAGCATGAGGGTGATGAAAACATCTTTACATTTTATAAATTCAACCTAAATGTAATGGGGGGGGGGTTGCTCAGGGTGAGCTGTGAGGAACTATGAAGACAGTTCAGACTTGATTTTAGAAGTCAAGGTAGCAGTGATGAGAGCTCTGACATATTGGTAATGTTGGAATCATGGAGAATTTGTTGATGTGGGATCCATTTGGATGGTCAGCATACAGAATTTGCTGATGAGTTGAATGTGGAAGGAAGAGAGGGATCAAGCTGATTATATTTTTGTTTTGAGCAGCTGCATGGAAGGTGGTTCTGTGACCAGCAGTGGAAAAGTGACTGGGGTGATTAGCAAACAAGAATTTTGTTTTAGAATTGGAGAATTTGACAGCTGTCAAGAATCCACTCGAACACACAAATCGAGCACATAGTGAAAAGTTAATGGTTAGTGATACAATGTGAATGCATTGTCACATAGCTGTCTTGAAAATTATGAAATATAGGGGCACCTGGGTGGCTCAGTTTAAGTATCTGCCTTTGGTTCAGATCATGATCCTGGAGTTCAGGGATCCAGCCCCACGCTGGGGTCCCTACTCAACAGGGAGTCTGCTTCTTTCTCACCCTCTGCTGCTCCCCTGCTTGTGCTTGTTCTTTCTCTTTCCCTCCTCTCTCCCCCATGCTTGTGCTCCCTCTCTCTCACCTTCTCTTCCTCAAATAAATAAATAAAATCTTTAAAAAACAGGAGATTGAGAAAGTGCTTATAAGGAGACAAAAGAATGCAGACAAAGAGAAAGAAGAAAATTTGGAGCCTAAACTCTCAAGATTTGAATTAAAGAGAGTGGAGCCAGCAAAAGAGACTAGAGAAGGAATGGCTAGAGAGGTCAGGGAAAACCCAAGGAAGCAGAGTGAACAGAAGCCAGAAGGACAGATACACCATTTTACTGCCCTAACGGTCATGGGGCAATAAATTATTCTTCTCACTCACAGTTTCTAGATGAAGAAAGGGAGGCTCCATGTGGTAAAGAGTTTGCCCAATGTCACATGCAGTGAGGATACAATCCACCTTTTAACATACTTTTATCTTTTGGTTTATGAAATATGTGTATGAATATATAGGAAAGCTGTACATATGAATATATAATATATTTATGTAGTATAATATACTATTAATAGAGTATATTTAGGTACTAAATATGTTCATATATGTATTATATGTATGTTCACATTTATATATATGCTTCTTGTTAACTCTACAAATAATACTAGTAATAGTACTCTAATCAAGCAAAAGTATTTGCAGAGCCCAATGAGGAAGTGAATATTAATTTGCTTTCCTTAAAATGATACCCAAAATGTAATATTTTTCTTAGAATCTGAAAAATAGTTAGGAATTCCTCAGAATGACAGATATGACAAGAAGAAGAGGCAAGCATTCTGGACAGAGAACGAGCAGAAGTATAACAAACAAAGCCATCATGTAGAAAATACATTGCATTAAGGTTTTGTGTGTCTGTGTTTTATGTTTTTTTTATTTTTTTCTGGAGTATGAGCACTATAGGAGCAGAAAGACAGTGGCTATGGAAAAGAAAGAAACATGACACCAGAGTTTTATTTTTAACACAAATGAATTTGCACTTTAATCTGTAGGCACAATAAGGAAACTTCAGCTTGCAAACTAGAGTAGCATGTTAGTCCAGGAGAAAAATAATTTTGACTTCAAAAGGAAATAAGTTATTTTTGTTGGCTCAGCACTCTTTCTTTGAGGAAAGCTTGGCACCACTCTGAACTGGTTTTGACAGTCATCCCTTCCTTCACTTTGTCCAGAGGGATGGATAGCTGGCTGATTGAGATATTTATAGTGCACCAACCCATTGGGTTCAGTGGTCAAGTGATGAGCCATCTATGTCCTTCTCTTGTGTAGTAGATAACTCCAGGGAGAATGAAACTGTCTTCACCACAACCACAAAGTTGATACCACAAGAAGCTGGAACTGCCAGTGGATAGTTTCCAAGTTGTTTGAAAGTGTGCAGAGACAGAGGCTTGTGCCATTGTTCTGGATCTAGCCATTCCTAAGACACTTTTCTCACTAGACTTTACAATTAAATACATGGTTAGTTGCCTTTTATCCTGGAGTACATTTGGGTCCCATCTACTGGAGTGTAGTGGAAAATCCTGGGAGCATATATTACCTGGTAATTATATCACTAATCCTGATACAAAATGAAAAGGATATAACTCTGGAAATAAAAATGAAATGCCAAAGGGACAGATTTGAGACCTTTTGGAAGGAACAGATGTTCAACTTAATTTGACACAAAGAATATGGGGGTATTTGGTATTTAGAATCACTGTCTTATTGAAAATGGAATGGTTGCTGATATGACAATGTATAGGTAACCATCCCATACCTCTGGTATGACAGAGGTGGAACAGAGCAATGAAGAAATGTTTTATTTAAAGATTAAAAATGACTATGGTCTGGTGCTCTTGGAATCTGAGGGGTGTGTAGAGGAAGGCATAGGTCTAACCAGTGTAAAGGCAGAAACAATGGTATCAGAGAGCAAAGCAATGTCTGAGCTAGAGTGCACATTTGGGAATTGTTAGCCATTGATCTGTGAGCCTTGGGTTGACAAATGTTTTTAGAGAAAGAGAGAAAGAAAAATGCAGGGAAAGAGTCATACAGCATTATTGCATGTTCCTCGAAAATGAGCTCAGCTCTGTTTGTTGTGGCACAGTGGCATAGCATGGCTCATGAACGAACTGTGCAAGGCACAGAGCGAAGCATATTGTTTGTAGTGCCCTTTAAGACTCCCCGAAGGCTCTGAGGTGACTTTCCATTTCTATATTCATTTTACAAGGAAGGGGAGTGATAAGATCACTTGCAGCCCCAAATTAATAAAACTCTAGAGTTTGATGATTCTGTACCCACTCCTGTGTGTGTTATGTTTAATAAAAAATAATCAAAAAGTTGTCTGTACCAAAACTTCTTAAATGTAGATGTACCTCTACATTTTAAAACTATATGATCATTTTAAGGTCATTTTTTTAAGATACACAAGTGCATAAAGCCCTACGAAGACAGTTCAGCTGTCCCAATGTCAAGTAGAAATCAGTCAAGCATTAATCTTTACTGCAGAGCCATTGTATTTACCAGCAGTGTTGTTTCATATTCTTTGCTCTTAGAAAAGGCTCAACTTCACTTTCTCAGAGCCTGTTCAAAGCATTAGCTAAAATATTTCTTGCCAAAAATATGAAGATTTAGTATATGTACAAAAATAATTGATTTTAAAGTAGTTATTAAGGAAAAATTATCTGTGACTATAACTATGTAAATTATTGTGACAGAAATGGACACAATGAAAAACTGCATTTGGCATTAAATAAATGAATTCATGGTTGGGGGCTCTAGTTCATTGTTCTTATAAGTTTCTGTTTAAGTGCATTTATATGTACTAGAGACTATAACCGTCCTCATTTAAAAAATCAATCAATAAATAAATAACCAGCATTTCTAATTTAGTCTGAAAAGATTACTTAAATGTACTTTGTTTAGGGTGTAAGCTTTAACAAATATCTTCCTTTTCACTTATTTTTCTAGGCCTGGAACATCTCACTTTAAGGATCAATGAATTATATTAATAAAATGATACAATGTAACCAAACAAATGCACTATAGATTGTAAATAACCAAGTTGATAATCACTAACTATTTAAGAATGGTTAATTGTTTTACAAATACATGATGCAATTTAAAATGTAAATAAGAACAATAAGTTAAGAAAGATGGGAAAATGTATGTTCGCCTTTTTTCCCTATTGGATATATCACACTCCATTAGAAAAGTGGCCATGAACTCATTTATCCCTTTAAGACTCTTTTCAGAAGACTTTATTATTTTATTTCACTCCTTAATTGATGTCAGTGGATGTTAAATGTGCCGTGGGCTTAAGTTTGACTCAGGAGAGAAAAGGCCTAATTTATTATCGAGGGTTTGACTTCCAGTAGCTGTGTTACCTTGACCAATTCATTGCATTTTTATGGCCTTCCGTTTCTTCAAGTGTAAATTTGGAATACCAATCATTTCCCTATTTTCCTCATATTTTTGATGCAGGAACCAAAGAAGAGAAGGATGGCCATCATTTATATACCTCCAAACCTTCACATTTTTAGTCTTCGTGTATTTTTTAAAAAAAGATTGTATTTATTTATTCATGAGAGACACAGAGAGAAGACTTCATGTATTTAAAGAAGACTACACAGGAATTTTTAGGATGGAATCTGGTCTCTGGGGCAAGGACTCAGCACATAACCACTTTTTTGACTAAATGTTACTTTCTAAAAGTCTGCTCTTCTGCTTTGCAGGTGTAGAAATTTGCTATTGTGGTGGTGTATATTCCATCAGGAGCTACTTATATTCAGGTGACTGAGGAATAAGCTAACAGGAGAAAACTTTAATTTATAATAAATGTTACCCTTTTAGAGATAGTCGTTGGGCCTCCCCACTTTGAAATATCTCAGAAGCCAGATAAATCATCAGAGGGCTACTTATCGATTATAGATTAGCGCAAAGAGATGGACTCAAGGGATATTTCATCCTGATGAACTATTGCAAACACACCCCTTTCAGGGTGCTGGGATGTTTGGATCCAGCAGATTCCATCTCAGACAAAGTATTGAAGACATACACACATGTTCCTCTTCTCTGCCTCCTCCTTTTCATAAGCTTCAACTTCTCTCTTTCATTAAGCTAGTTTTCTTAGAAAAATGCCTGCTACCACTTTTCATCATCCTAATTAAAACAAAGTTTTCCCCAAATTCATCTCCCCATCAGCAATCTACGTAGATGATTCACCTTACCATTAATTTAGGAAATGTAATGAAAGCTCACGGTATTTTAAGTTGTACAGAGACATACTACTTTAAAATAAATAAGCATTTTTTTTTAAGATTTTATTTATTTATTCATGAGAGACACAGAGAGAAAGGCAGAGACAGGCAGAGGGAGAAGCAGGCTCCATGCAGGTCTCCAGGATCACACCCTGGGCTGAAGGCGGCGCTAAACTACTGAGCCACCCGGGGCTGCCCACAAACAAGCATTCTTAACTTAAATAAGTTTACTATTTTTATTATTCCTACTGTTTATTTAATCTACTTAGTCCATTCTATTTTACGTATTTTGTAAAATTTTCTTATTTTATTTTTATAGATTTAAGAACAGAAAACTGAAGTTTAGAGAAGCTGAATCATTTTTTCAAGGTTACGTAGCTAGTAAGCCAGGACATTGTCAGAGATGAGCAGTTTGCCTTTAAGAATGATTTTAGCTCTTATGCTATTTAAATATAATAAAATGTCATTGATAAATAAAATATCAATATCATTCGATAATATTTCTGAGAGTTTTTTGTAACTATGTGTTGGTATACAAAATGGTCATCATATCTTTATGACAAAAATAATATCATATCACCTGGGTTGATTTAAAAATCATTCCCACAGTATATTATTTGCTCTAAATGCTTACATTAAAGGGTATTGTTTGATCTTCTTGGTATAATCAATCCCAAATTATTTTTTGACTACTGCCCTCACGGAGGGTGGTAGAGACAGTGGGCAGAGCAGAGTTTTAACTTGTCTGAGGGCTTATTTACTTGCTGTGTAAGCTTTGATCCATCATGTGACCTTTTTGTTTCAACATTGGCTTATTGGAAAGTTTACTATTCATTCTTACACTTTCACTGTGAAACACTGAAGTCCAAAAGAAGATGGAAAAAATAAACATAAAGTGAAACACAGGTCATAGCTCTCATGGAGAGAATGATTTCATGAGGAAGTCACAATAACTAAATAAAATTATATTGTTATAAGGAATAAGAACAAAAGCAGTGCTGTGTTCTTGAGAGCTTAGATTATGGCTCTCTGGACAGAAAAATGAGTCTCAGTTTCTAGCGTTTGCTGATTACCATGGTATAAACACTTCCATCAGGGTCAATTTCAAGCTACCAAGAAGCTCACAGAATCTCTGAGTGTTTTATAATCTGCTGTTGTGATCCAGTAGAAGCAGGTTCCCACCATCACTGAGTGTTCAGGAGGGATGGTTTTCCTATCCAGAAACTTCTGCAAACATCAAAAGCATCAACTGAATTAGTACATGTAAACTGCCCAACAGAATTGTATTTTTGCAGAACAAGTCTCTGAAAACATTAATCCCTTTTTATTCCACATGTCTGCTTAAGATGTTGCTTGACTCCATTTAATAGATTGAAGATCCATATAAGGGTTAAAGGTTAGAAAATTTTTCTATCTGTATCAGGAGTCTTTCACAGAACTGTGGTTTAAATTATATGGTAAACCATTTGTATTCATGCTTTAGGAGTCAGAGTATAGACTTTTAAAAGTCTCAGGAGTAGAGATTAGTATACATGCCATGATGGATAGATGGGGTAAAATGGTTATCTGCAGGTCATTAATTTTGTCCTAGTATTCATGGTTCTCTCTTGAGAATAAATAAAGTCCACACTTTCCCAGACCTTAGTATTAAAACTTTCATGTAACCTTTGCCATCTTAACTTTTTTTTTTCATTTCTCTTTATCAGTATCCTTTTCAAATTCATTATAACGTCATTCTTACTTCATGTTCTCCTTGGACTTCCATCAAACTCTTGGGTTTCACTTTTTTCTCCTTAAATTATTGCTTTTTCTTCTTTCCTCTTTGTGTTTAGCAAAATGCTATTTTCTTAGCTTCTGCTTTACCCTAGGTTTGGAAGTAGTAACTGGAATATAATTTTCATATAAGAAAGTGCATAGATCTTACACATACAGTTTGATGAATGCTGACAAATGTGTACCTGATTTTGAGATCACTTATTGTGTTGCTTCTATCAATAGTTTACTCTTTATAATTGCTCATAATTTGTTTAGGTATTCTCTTATTGATGTACATTTGTATTATTTTCAAGTTGAGTTAATTATGAATAATGCTCCCACAGACATTCTTATTCAAATCTTATCTGGGATATATATACTTGTACTTTTTTGGTGGGGCCATACTTTGGGGTGAAATTGATGGATTAGAGACTAGATATATAAATAATGTTGTAAGAAACTGCCAAACCACTTTCCAAAATGGCTATGACATTTTAACTCTTATCAGCAATGTATGAGAGTTTTAGTTACTCCACAGCCTCACCATTATTTGGTGTTTTCTGTTTCCTGGCTTTTTAGTTGTAGTCATTCCAGTGGGTATGCAGTGTGGTAGCTCATTGCAGTTTTAAATTGCATTTAAAAATTAGTTTCAGAGGTAGAATTTAGTGGTTCATCAGTTGCATACAATCCCCAGCACTCATTATGTCACATGCCCTCCTTAATGCCCATCACCCAGTTATTCCATCTACCCAGCCTTCTCCCCTCCAGCAACCCTCAGTTTGTTTCCTAGAGTTCAACATCTTTAATGGTTTGACTCCTTTTGAGTTTTCCTTTTATTTTATTTTTCCTTCCCTTTCCCTACGTTCACCTGTTTTGTTTCTTTAATTCCACATACAAGTGAGAGCATACGGTAAATTGCAATTTTCTGGAGATTGATGATGTTAAGCCTGTTCTGATGTGCTTATTAACTCGCTTATATCTTCTTTTGTGAAGTTTTATTTTTCTCATTTTATTGATTTGTAGAAACACTTTATATATTCTGAGTATAAATTCAGTGCCTGATACATGTATTGTGAATATTCAGTCTTTCACTTGTCTTTTCATTGGTTCACAAAGTCCATGGAGGGGCATGAAAAGATGGTACTTTGTGCTCTAGTAAATCTACGCGTACAAAAAGTATTATCTGTCAGTTGGAACCGGTGTGGCAGAGAGAATAAAGTGGAATGAGAATGGAAACGATGATTGGAGGCTAGCATGTATTAAAGAAAAAGGACAGAAATAAGATTAGGCAGAGGGAATCATTAAACTGAGATGCAGATCTGATAATATGCCAGTTCAATAGGGAACTCCAGACAAAGATGGCCAGTTAGAGGTGCCCCATGTTGGGCAGACGGTAGTCAACAATTGCTCCATAGTCTTTCTCTCACTGAGATCACCATAAGCAGAGTGGAATCTGGAAGGGTGACCTGAGCAGTATAAGCTATACAGTTATAGGCTGCACTAAGTCTGTCACAGCCCACTCACTCCTTATGAGATGTGGATCCATTTGATTTAGCAAGTCTGTCAGCAGATTTCCAAAGTGGTTATAACATTTTAACTCTAAACCAGCAATATATGAGTGTTCTGGTGGTCCTATCTCCTTAACATTTGCTGCTATTGGTCTTTTTAAATTTCAGCCATTCGGGTGAGTAGGTAGAGTTCTCATATGGAAATTAACATTCCCCCTGATGACTCTCAAGCTTACAACCTTTATGTGTGTTATTCTTTTGAGAAGTGGCCTGTTTCAAGTATTCAAGTATTCTGCTATTTATTTTCATAAGATTATTGCAGTCTTACTGTATAGTGGAGGATGGGCGCCCAGTCACCAAATTTGGTTTGTATTTCCTGACCCATGGTGCCACATATACACTAGAGGAGTGTGAGAAGATTTATGACATATGAGTCTTTCTAGAAAGGACAGAACAGCATCCACAATGCTTGAGAGCAAGGTAAGGAGTCTGCTTTGGAGTTTTTATGGTAGTTAGAAGGTAAGCTTGGATTGATGGTTTTCTTGTGTTATAGACTACCTGCAGGCACCAAGAAAGGGAGTCTCTGGGCTTCTCATCAGCTTGCCCAGTTGTCGGGTGGCAGCGAAGGAAGTAGAAGCGTGAGGTTTGAAAACTTTCAGCAGTCAAATATCAAAAACAGTCAGACTCTTTGTTACATTTCTTTTTTTTTTTCTGATGACCTGAAAGAAATATTTATATATTATGGATGCCTGTGTTTTGTTTGATAACTCAATTGTGAGCATTTTTCAAGTCTGTGGTTGGTCTATTCATTTTAAAATCTCAAAGAAAGAAAATTTTAATTTTGAAGAAGTTAATGTGACATTTTTTTCTTTGATGTACAGTGATCTTTGTGATCTGCCTCCAAATCCTCGCCCTTTGAAATGTCATGAAGATATTTTCCTGTTTTCTTCTAGAGGCTTTTTGACTTTGACTTTAGGTCAAGCCAATAATCCATTTCAAATTATAATTTTCTGAATCAAGTTATGCGGGACTTGAGGTTTTTGTTGTTTCTTTTCACCCTCTTATTCCAGAAACAGTTGCTTAACAAAATATTTATTTTTTTCCCATTGAAATAACTTGGTAGATTGGTCAAAACTCAGTTGATGGTTTATGGGTAGGTTGGCCAGAACTCCATATGCTGCTCCACTATCACTTAGTTATCCTTAAGATGATACCACAGTGTCTCAAGGACTGAGATTTTTTTTTTTAAGATTTTATTTATTTATTCATGAGAGACACACAGAGAGAGGCAGAGACATAGGCAGAGGGAGAAGCAGGCTCCCTGCGGGGAGCCCAAAATGGGACTCAATCCATGACCTCAGGATCATGACCTGAGCCAAAAGCAGATGCTCAAACTCTGAGCCACCCAGGCATCCAAGGACTGAGCTTTTATAACAAGTATTAAAGTCAGGAAGTAAAAGTCCTCCAGCATCTTTCTTCTTTTTCAAGATTGTTTTGGCTATGTCATGATTGTTTTGGCTATGGGCAGCCTTTGTATTTTCATAGAAATTTGAAATTTAGCTTGTCTATTCTTTCAAAAGGGGCTGATTTAGTTTTGATAAGGATTTTATTGAATCTATGAATCCATTTTGTGAAAACATATCTTAAAATATTATGTTTCTAATTCATGAATATAGTGTAGACTGTCCCTGCTTTTCCTGCACAGATTTCAGTTACCATGGTTTTGAAGTCCTAGATCAAGAGGAAAAGGTGAACTGAGCTATTCAAAAATAAGGTCAGTGAAAATTTGCACACACCTCAGATATAAAAAATACTGTTTTTCTGTTTTGTATAAATGTTATCCTTTGTTAACAAGGATATCCTTTGTTGTGCTAGAGTCTATCTTATCTTAACTTTACCAAGTTTGTCATTTGGCGTAGCACAGAGGCAAGGATGGGAGGGAAATGGAATAAAGCATCGAGGCCTCCCTGTGGTCAGGTGAGCAGCCAGCTCTTCCTTCTGCCTGGTTCCTAGGACCAAATTGTTCACCCACTTTATTACAGTGACTAAAGTACTAGGACTTCCCTGGTTCTTTTTTGTTTGTTTTGTTTTGTTTGTTTGTTTGTTTGTTTTTGACCTCCCTGGTTCTAATTAGACATACATTTTTCCCTTTTAGTATTGGAGTCTTGTTTCTAAGCACTATTCTGGGGCTTGATAGCTGCCATACTTACCTTGTACTGACTACCTGTTTGCTGAGATCTCTCCAGAAATAAACACAGTCAGAGATTTCCCCTCTGTTGGAACCTCCACACTGTACCATTTGGACTTGTGCTCAGACTGGTGCTCACCTTGTTCAGATTTTTTTGGAGTAGACAAGGGATCAAGGAAACATATTTTGTCTGATAATATTAATGCATATATGTTGAATATAATTTTAAAAATGCTAAAATACACAATGAAAAAAATAATTAAGATCATCCATAAGCTCCCAACTCAGAAAGATAGCTATTGTTATAGCAATGGTTTACAATTTATATGAAGTCATCCCAATATACATACATATAATTCTGCATATGTTAATTTTGAAAATCTTATTGTATTTACTTACTGCTTAAATTACACAAAAATATTCCTTTTTAAAAAATATAAACATTAGGGCACCTGAGTAGCTCAGTCATTGAATGGTCTGCCTTAGGCTCAGGATGTGATCCGGGGTCCTGGGATCAAGTCCCGCATCAGGCTCCTGGCAGGGAGCCTACTTCTCTCTCTGCCTGTGTCTCTGCCTCTCTCTGTGTCTCTTGAGAAAAAAAAAATAATATATATATATATATATATATATATATATATATATATATATATAATCAACATAAAGCTAAATTCTCTGTGGGGTGTTGCCTTGGCTGAGGTCATGTACTTCCCAGAGCTTCCTAAAGCCAGTAACTGAGTAAGACAGGGTGATAAAGGACCTGGGCATGTGGTTCAATGCAGAACAATTCACAGGTGCGGATCCCACTGCAGAGCTCCTTCATGGGTTAGGTGAAGCTCCCTACACACTTTCAGGCCCAAACTCTTGGTATGTGCTTCCAAAGAATCATAGGCACCCTGAGCTTGAACTTCTTCACAGACACAAAGATGTACATAAAAATATAGTTCCTAATCTCAGAGATAACTACTATTATCAATTGCTGTTCACCACTATTGCAGACACACACACACACACACACACACACAAAAAACTATGGTATTTGTTATGGACTGAATCTTTGTGTTCTACCTCCAACATTCATATATTGAACTCTTAATTCTCCAATGTGTTGGCATTAGAGGTGGGGCCTTTAGGAAATGATTATGTCATGAGAGTAGAACCCTCATGAATGGATTAGTGTCTTATAAAACAGACCCCAGAGAGGTCTCTTGTTCCTTCTGCCCGTGAAGATACAGTGAGAAGATGGCCATCTGTGAACCAGGAAAAAGGCCCTCATCAGATACCAAATCTGTTGGGCACCTTAATCTTGGACTTCAAGACTCCAGAACCGTGAAAAATAAATATCTGTTGTTTAAGCCCTCCAGTCTATGATAATGTGCTATAGCAGCCAGAATTGAGGAAGACTGCATTATTTTGTTATTTTAGCATAGATTATACTGCATGTATTTATCACTGGGGAACTTTATTACTTTTTCCTTTCTTCTCAAAAGTATGTTTAGAGATATATTCATGTAGGCTGACCTACCTCATCATTTTAAGTGCTGCTTTAGTTCATACTTATATACTCTTGACATAAGGCAGTTTATTTAGCTATTGCTCTATTGATAGACTCTTAGATTGGTTCTAGTTTTCATGTGTTTATCAACAATACCAAAGATAATACCTTTGCATATGACTCCTTTTGCAGAGATGTGACTGTATGTCTAGGTAAGTGCTAAAAAGTGAAATTACTGGGTCACAATAATAGTCTTACTATCATATGTCGTCCAGCATGGCTGTGTTAATTGAGGCTTCAGCAATGAATATGGCTAACACATTCCCTACATCCTCTCTCTCACCCTTAATGTGTTCAAGTGCATTTTGCCATTTTTACCCTGTAAATTTATTGCTAATGTCTTCTTTAAAATGTTTATTGAGATGCATTTATCTTTCAGTATTTTCTTTTCTCTCTTTTATTTCATTGCCATCATCTAAACTTTACAACTTACATAATGCTTTCACATCTATAATCTCATTTTATCCTCACAACAGTTCTATAAAGTAGGCAGAGCAGCAATTCTTGGTAATGAAGTTTGAAAGAAAAGATTTCAATATAAATGTTCATCTATAATATAATAACACATAAATAGGTTTAGAAGTAAGGTTCTGCAGTATTTACATATATCTAATATCCTAACATTTTGTTTTGCTATTTCCTGAAAAAAATAAAACATTTCTTACTTCTAAACCTTGCTATATTCACTGCTCAGTTGAAAAATATCTTAATTCAAGGGCAATTGAGAGAGTTTATTCATTTAAATATTAGGCAGCTTTCCCTCTGAGCAAATTGTCTTTTTTTTAATATGGTATTAATTATCTTCACAGTTCCCTAAATTCAGAATCCAAGACCATTTGCCTTGTTATTGCTTAAAACAGTATAATATCATCTGTCTAAAAGTTATCCAACAACTTCTGAGACTTTAATTAAATTTTCATTCTTTTCTTGCTGCAACAGAAATGGAATTTTTCTTAGATAAAATATACATATAAACTTGACCCTGAAATTAGCAGCTCAAGGAGTGTAATGCAAATTTTAATGAGCTATTATTGGAAACCAGTAGACAAGATGTGACAATGGATTGCAAAATATAATTTATGGCACTGTCCTTAATTTTCAAACTAATTTAACTTCTGGAAAGTTTGGCACTGTCTTAAATAAACGGTTAACTAAACAATTGACAGAATATACAAGCCCTGTCTTTTCAGGGATATTTTTGCCAGTAATCTTGGCCACCTCTGCTATTCCCTCTCTCTCTCTCTCTCTCTCTCTTCCTCTCTCTTTCTATATATTATATATAAAATAATGTCTCTCTTCTTTTGTTGAATTATGTATCTTAGTACACACTTCTTAGTTAATCCCTTCTTCTTTCTTTCTATCTTTGTTTTTCTAAGATTTTCAAAGCTGAGGTCACTTACTGTATGCCATCCCATGGCCAGCCTCCACTCCACCATCACAATATCAAGAATAATTGTGCTCCCCACAGCAGGTTAGTAACCAGTAAGAGAACCAATGGGATATATAGCTAGAGATTAGAAGAGAGGTAGGGATAGAAGTAGATAGAGAAAGAGATGAGAGAGAGAGAGAGACTGATTGTAAGGCATTGGGCCATGTGATTGTAGGGGTAAGTCCAACTATAGGGCAGGTTGACACGCTGAAAGCTTAAACAGTTTTCTATGTTTGAGGCTTCTTGAGGTTAAGTTCCTTCTTCAGGAAACCTCAGTCTTTGCTTCTAAGGCCTTGTACTGTTGATCAGAAAAGGCCTCCCCACATTATAAAGGTAAATTTGCTTTACTGGTAGTCTACTGATTTCAGTGTTAACCATATCTAAAAATTACATTCACACTAAGACATAGACATATTTGACCAAACAACTGGGTGTCATAGCAAATTTGACACATAAACTTAACCATCACACCCTGAAATAAGACTCATACCTTAGTATACCAGGGCAAAAGGTAAGAAATGAGAAACAAATCAAAACAAAACCAATGAGGGATGCCTAGATGGTTCAGTGGTTGAGCATCTGCCTTTGGCCCAGGGCGCGATCCTGGAATCCCGGACTGAGTCCCATACACGGGCTCCCTTCAGGGAGCCTGCTTTTCCCTCTGCCTATGTCTCTGCCTCTCTCCCTCTCTCGCTCTCTCTCTCTCTCTCCGTGTCTCTCATGAATAAATAAATAAATAAAATCTTAAAAACAAAACTAATTTAAAAAACAAAACAAACAAAAACAAAGAAAAAAAAAAAAACCCAGAGACCCAGTAACATAAACACAGACACCTAATACTTATTACCTTCATCAGCACTTTTTGTATTTAAATTTTAAGTCAGGAATTAATGTGTATATTTGCATGCCATTTCTTTCTCACTTAGTTTCTTTACTTTTAGATAAATACCAAAAAATAATATGATTCCCAGTGTTTCACTGTAAGGCACTGAAACTTATATTGGTTAACAAAGTTATCCATACTCACATAGTTGACAAAAAGTCTTAAAAATGTACCTACCATCTGAAGATAAACAAAAGAACAGTTGAGATTTGCTCTGGAAAGGAGCTTTTGCTGAGGATATTTGACTCCTTTAAGTTATAAAAGGAGAATAGGAAAAAGAAGCAAGATATTTGTGCAGGGTTAGTAACAATAGATTGCACACTGGTTATGGAGGAAGTCTAAGGATCCACAATTTAAAAAAAAAAAAAAAAGTTGAGGTAATGAACTTGAAGAATTGCCATGATGGGCATTCTAAAACAGTGATCTGGGATGATAGAATGGGATCTGTGGAATCATGGTGTGACAGCAGTGCTCTTACGAACGGTGTAAGATCCAGGTGTGTGACAATGGGAGCAGAGGAAGAAGGAAGTGGCATGAAGGAAAAGTTTTTGCAAGAGGTAAAGAATTGAGAGGCCAAGTGATTTATGAGTTATCTACTTGTCTATTGAGACATTTGGGAATTATGATAAGAGGAGTGGTGGGAGGAGAGGAGAGGTGTAAAGCCAACAGCTAAGGTCTTCCACAAATGGAAGAAAATGGCCATAGACTTCATGCATAACCTCATCTACGCAGTGCAGGTTGGGGCATAATTCTGTGGTTTGATCTTTAAGGGAAATGGAGGTGGAGACTGGGTAAGGATGTAAGGGGAATATTTGGGCACATTTTTCTAGGGGAAGATGAAGTGAAAGATATATGAAGTCAAACATGTTCAGAGCCAAAATAACTGCAAGCAGCAGTTGGTGTCATAAGGAGGGAAAACCCAAGAGTTTGTAGCCTTCCACCTTGGCAGGATCATGATGGTTAGGTTTCTATTAGGTGATCATTTCGTGATGCCTGGTTAGATTCTCCAGGAGCAGGAAAGCTATGTGAAGTCAGGTGTCTCCCTGCCCAATCTTATTTTATGCCTATCATGCAGTTGGATTATGCTTAGCTATAATATTTTCCACATTCCTGATTTGGGGAGAAAAGATCTGAAATAAATGGAATTTTGAACAGAAAATGATATCCATGTAATGTGCATCAAGGGGTCACCATTCTCTTCTTCCAATTTTACAAAATGCAGCATTACTTCTTTAAATGACATGACAGTAATGTCATTCGCTGCCAACTAGTTGTCATTTTGATGCCAAAAAATCATCAGACTCTTGTATCACAGATATTAGAGAACCACATGAAAAAATGTGTTGACATTTTTCACTCATAATAATATAGGATTGATTGTTTCCATCTTTAATTTATCCAAAAATATATGTGAAAAAAATGTTCAGTGACTGAATCACAAATGACAGCAACTGAAGGGAAGGTAATAAGACTTTCTATAAAAAAAAAAAGCCACCTACCAGATTGTAATTCTTATATTAGTAGAAAAAATGATCTTACTCGATGGTTTAGAAGCAAATAGGAAGAGATTCAGTGATTCTTCTGGAGTGTACTTTGTAATAAATTTGATCTATAGCAGCCGATACGAAATTTGTTTTAATGTGGCATACAGAGACATAAATAATTTGCTTCCTTCTCTATATCTTGAGACAACTTCGAGTTCTTGATGATTTTATTAATATTAGAGAATTCTGGCACTGTTAAGATTCTTAGAGATGATATAATCCACTTCATCATTTTATTGTTGAAAAAATTAAGGAAGAGCTAATCTGGAAATGCTAATATTCAGCAGTCATGCCTTATAGTAGGTTAGGCAAGGCCTATTATTTAATTCTTTTTTAAAAGAGTTCAATTTAGAATATTAGGCCATCATGAAACCTGGAGATTTGTAAGAGGATTATTAGGCTGCTCTTTTGTTTCTTACACAGAGCAATGTTAAATGAAACTTGGACATTCCCACAGTGGTTTCAGCACTCTGCTTATGAGATATATTATTCTTTTCCCTTGAACTAAGCATAGTTGGGTATTGTGCTTCTCATATTCACTTGCTTCTTATAATATATTCACCCCATATGAAAATAGCACCCTTAAGATTCTGATTGGTCTTCTTTCTTGGGAAACATGCAATAAAAGGGGTAGTAAAAATACCTACAACTCTTGATGCTGCAGTTACTGAAGACTGTACCTGAGCCTCATCCTATGTTCCCTCTGCCACATATTTTACCAACTCAGTGAGCACCTCTGCTACTCTAGGTGACTTGTTTGGTGTGGCAACCTGGACTTCATTCTTAAAGGTTCTGAATTCTTGGTTTTCAAATCTATCTTATACTTTGACTGATGTGTTTGTCCATTTAACAGTAAAACTGGTTATCATAACACCAAGAGACACTTACTCCAGTTTATCACTTGAGTACCAAACATATTCTTCCTCTCTTCATGATGTAGGAGAAAGTCAGTATCTTCATACCTGGAGTTAGTTAGCCCTTCCAGTGTGATGATATCTTTCCTTGCATATTAGTCTCCTAGCATGAGGATCCTGATATGATCAAAACACAGCCAAATTGTACAGTTTAATGGAACTTCTATAGCACTATCATGTGAAAACATTCTCTCTATAAGAACCAAGACCTCCAAATTCACAGATCTTAAATCTGGGATTACAGGAAATGTGTATTTCCTGACTAGGTAGATGGTGTGGGGGAGTCAATCCTACTTCCACTTATAGTTGTTGAGCAGATGCATTTCACTTATTGAAGAACCACATAATAGTCATTAATTTAGGATATACATTCTGTCTTCATGAATGATAACCCATCTCCAACCTGGAACCTCAATTACATATTTAAGAGGTCAATCCACCATTGTATTTCTCCAAGACCTCTGAGGTGGTATGATATATGATAGGAGCAGTCAGGGATGCATCTGTGAATTATTGGCAGTCAGTGTCCCCAGAAACTGGAAGATGGATGTGTCAGACCTGAAGGAGAGACATATGAGGCACAGACCACTTAAGTGGTTTTGATGCAGCCTCCCTGATAGTGAGTATAACATGTTTACAAGGTAATCCTGTGGACAAACATTTTACTGGACCTACTATATGAGATGTAAGATTTTGACATCAAGTGAGAAGCTGGAGAAAAAAAATTACCAATATTAGTGCTAGGGAGGATGTCAGAAAGGGTTAACAAAGGTTGTTGTGAACACTGAATAAAATATAACCTATGAATTTGCCTAAAATGGTATTTTTTATACTAGATAGTTAATATTTGTTGAATCTTATGGTCTACAGTCAGATTTTTATCAGGAGTGAACAATTATCCCAATAACTTTGACAAATGAACGTTTTTCATTTGAGAATCAGCCTCTTTGAGTGCTCAGATTATAGTAAGTCCAGAGTTGGGGGAGATAAACAAAAGAGGGGTTACCTATCTGCCAGTCAATATAATTTAATTAAACCTGGGATATGTGAAGAGGTAATTGCAGTGCCTGGCTATCTTCACAGCTAATTTTGTCTGTGTGGAAAAATGTTCTACTTATGTAAAATACATAGCAGCATAATCTCCTGATAGTAGGTAGGTAGGGAGGGAAAGAGTGGATAAAGACTCCAAAGAGTGTAGTGAGATTTTACACTAGCCAGTAAGGTGATAATAAAGGGGGGTTATCAAGGACAAGTAAAGCATTCAGAGTTGGTAGCCTGGATGAGAGATATGATGAGCAGCCTGAAGGGTGTCAGGAAGTTGAGTTAGTGCAGGAAACCTGGTGTATTTTAGATAATATTTGGTCAAAGTAATTCCCACTCCATGAAGTGGAATATAGCAGCAGACATTTCCATACTAGACATCACACTCAACTCAGATGAGTTGCAGCAGCGTGGCTTCATGGGTCACGTGTATGGGAGCCAGAGGCAAGGCACACTCCTGAAAGAGGGATTAATGAATCCAATGCCCACAGGGACCAACCAGACAGGACAAATAAGTGACATAAGGTAGTTGCAGCAAAGGGAGTGGCAATGACAATCGTGTAATAAACAGCACGTGCAAAATATGTGAAGGGCTCCATTCGAATTCAGCCTCAGCCAATGGGGCTTTTGTTGGAAATGAGCCAGTATTGCAAGATCTCAGACATTTTTCAAGATATTTATGTAATATTTATATAAATGTATGTAAATTCTGGTTTTTAAATGTTGGAACTAAATAAATTATTAAAATCTGGCTGAGCCAAACAACGAATCTAAAAATCAGAGGTTACCTATAGACCTCCACTTTGCAACTCTGAAATAAAAGTTTGTCAGAATCTTAATGTAGAGGGTAAATGCTATAGAAACCATTCAGCAGTCCAAGTATAAATCAGAAAACTGAGGCACCATTCCAGGAATCAGGGTTGGAATATCATAAGAGTGAGCAAAAATCTACAGTTATATGGGCAAGCTAACCCTCCAATCGGCACCATGTATGTCTGAAAAGTTGGTTTGCAATCTCTTCAGGAAATTTCCAGATGTGATCTGAGAATAGATGGCAGTGACATATTGAGAAAGAGACAGGCCACACTTGATTAGTAGGTGGTATGTGTAATAAGCAAAGGAACTTACACATGGGGCTTATCTCAAGTGGCAAAAGGCTAGGTAGATCTCACATTCCCCACCAAATATTACAAGTTTATATACAGATTTTAACTGGGATTAGTCACATATACTGTCCAGAAGGCCATAGCACCATATCATTATCTCAAGGCTGTGTCCCAGGGGTAGCTCCTGGGAACAGGAAAGGCAACCAAAACCCACATTCTAAGAACAGGGAAGTCACGAAGAGCTTCTGAGTGTTGGGATCCAGCTCACAGGTGAATCAGTTACATCTCCTCGATGGCTTTCCCCAACACTGCACTTCTCATCATGACCAGCTCTTCCCACATGCTGTCTTCTTCTGTGGTGTGCTCTGAACACTCAACAAGGGGTCTCACTAGCATGAAGGTGGCTTCTTTGGTGGCTATCTGGCAACTTTGGAAGTAATGCCACAGCAAAACTACAAGTATGTGCAAGAGAAAACACAGATAAGATAATTATTTCCAAAATCAGTGATGCTTTGTCCACCAAGGGCTTCATAATTAGAACCATTGATTTAAGTCCCCTAGAACTGGAGTTGTATCACTTAGAGCACTTGTGTACTCATGTGATTAAATAAAGATGATACATTCAAATACTCATCAAGTATGAACACACAACATTTTGTTTGAATAATGGGATAAGTCCTTCCTTATGAGGTAGTAATATTTTGGAGGACAGCTTCTTTTATTGAAGACATTTCAGTGTTCACTAAGGACAGGCCTTGTTGACTATCAATTCAGGGCTTGCTGGGTGACTTCAGTAGGGGTGTCCATGTGTGCAATAATGTCCTTCAGGCCAATGGAGGAAACAAAGGCAGTGGCCAAATGATTGTACCAGAACATGCCCACCTACCAATGAGGGGAGAGAGGTTGGTAGCTTTAGGAATGTGACCTGGTGGTACATAGCATATATGTTGGCTGAGGCAGGCAGCACTGTCAAGCCTGAGGGTATGGACTGGGGACAGGTAGGGGTTTTTGTCCTACCTCCTTCCTCCTTTTGATGGTGTGTGTTCCACTCCAAGTAAAGTGTATTTTAATAGGTCTAGCTCACAGCAGGACAACGGGATCCAAATGGAGGCTGAGTAGTTATGCAGAGGTGCAGAGAAACTCACCCATCTAGAGGATGTGCCATTGCAAATTCCAAAAGATAACTTCTTTCTCAGGCATGATGGAGTGTGGTGTTTCAGTAACATGATGCCTTGATTCATGGAGAGAGTTAGGGCAATAGCTATTTCTCAAGGCTTTCATATCTTTATAGTATTGGGTGCTTTGGTAGGGGTCCCGAGTCTGTCATAAAGAGCAACAGGCCTACTGGTTGATCACTCAGATGTATTAAAGTTTGGGACAGTAATTTAATCTACTTGGCTGAAGGTAGTTTTATCTGTTAGTAACTCAATCTGCTGCTTTAACATTTCATTTTTTTCTTTCTACCAACTCTGATGCTTGCAATTAGAAGGGGAATGAAACTTCCATTCAATGTCATGGTCTTTTGCCCAGTCTTACCAATCATGACCTTTGGAATGAGCCCCTCCATCATAGTCTAGTCAATGAAGGTATCCACACATGATACAGTTTCTCTAATCGCCTACAGGTGGCAACCTAGTTTGCATGGTAACAGGGAAACTTAAATTAGGCCAGACACTATGTCCACACAAGTGAGGTATATTTAGAACTCTTACTCAGGGGGAGGGGACCATTAGAATCCATTTGCCAATCTCTTACCAGTTGGGAACTCCAGTGAGTGGCCCCAGACTCCTTTGGCCGTTGCCTTGGGTATTGTTTAGAATACTCAGGATCTATTGTTACTTGCATTAACCAAGTTTTATAATGACTACATTAACCAAGTCATTATATTTCAGAGAATCCTCCAACCTTGACATATTTCAGAGCAATATGTCATCACACGGGTACAACAGAGGCAACTTTCTATGCACCCAATCTACTATATTTACTGAAGGGTAAGTTGCCAGGATTCATACCTGAGCTAAGGCATCAGCTTCTTGATTGCCAGGGGTATTCAGGGCTGTATGAGTCAGGATGTGGAAGACAGTATGTACCACCTCATACTCTCGTAGGCTGATGCAAATGTCTTTTCACACATCCTGACCTCACATGGGCTTATTTGTGATTACCCACCAAATAGGAGTGTATCCATGGGGCCTCCGCTAGAGCAGACAGGGCATCAGGGGTCGAAGGGCCAGATGAAGATGGTCTGAATTGTTATTCAGGTTTTTAAGGCTTTCTGTAGCACAATAAACAAAAGATTAGATTGTCGGTCTCTGTCTAGCAAAGGTACCTACATCAATGAGGTCAAACTACATTTGCTTTTGGGTTATTTTTACAAGATCTTTTATAGCTGATTGAGATAACCTTTTGGCTTTCTGAGTTCCCTTTCTGTCTTTCCCACAGTCCACACTCATTCCTGGGATTTGTCAGTTTCCTCAGATCAATGATGAATTGTCCAACATCATCAAGATCTTGTCTCCTGACTGGGTCCAGTATGGATATCAGTGTCCCATGTCAGATGCTAGTGGTGAACTGGAGAACTTTAGCTTCATTTCTGTAGTGAACGTGGCTGAATAAAGGCCTTGAAAGATAGACACAGGTTATCTGTCTCATTCCCAACTCGCTATGATTTTGTTGTATGTCTTCTACAGATTTACAGGGTCTCACATGGCCAGGAAGAAGCTCATTGAGCCAAGGATCCCTGTAGGCTAGAAGAATCCAATCTATAAAGGAGCTAATACCGTGAAGCCCTTGGGTGCCATTCAGGCACTGCGAGAGGGCTGCATAAATGGTGATGTTGCGTATTTCCTCTCCCTCCTACCCCATCAGAGAAAAGCCTAGTTATTTCTTCTGGTCTTTTGCTGTAACTTGACAATCATATCAGTAAGCTTGGGGGTGGGGGTGGGGGTGGTATATTCTTTCATTAGGAATATTTCCTAAACTGGGGGCTTTCCTAGAGCTGGGATTGCTGATGCTGTACTTCTGTTTTCCTTTGTATTCGAGGTCAGAGGGCAAGGGTGTTTTGTGTGCTTTATTGTCACTCACCACAGCATCCTCCTCTTTTCCAGGAATTCTCTCTGCCACAGTGTACTCAGTGTAGTTTCTCCAGCAAGCACATTAAGGCAGTCATCATTTTGGGGGTGACCTTATACTCACATAATGTTTCCAAGCACTGGACATAAGGGCCATCCCTGCCCACCTGACAGTCTAGGGCCAACTCAGGATTTGCCCATGGATGACTCTCCTCCAAAAGGTTACTTTTCTTAGGTCTCCTGGCTGCCTGTCAATTGTTGGTTCCCAACCTTTTCTAGAGTGTCCTGGGTATAATCTGAAACCACTCTGTTTGGAGGGCAAGGAAAGATGGAAGAAAGAAGCTGGCCCCTCCAGTTAGGTAAGTGGTGGGTATAATAAGCAAGAGAACATAGTTATTAGGTAAGTGGTGGTAAGCAAGAGAACATACATATGAGGCTTGTCTTAGTTGGCTGCAAGTTGAGTAGATCTCTACATAAGCTGGCCCATCTTTATCATTTATACAGAGCCATTAACTGGGTTCAGTCATGTGTTTAATCCAGGTTGCCTCAATAGGACCTTTACCTTTCTAAGGCACATCCTAGGAATGGCTCTGGTTATGTGAACAGTGGGCCAAACCCACATTCCAGTACATGGGTGAGAGTGAGGAATTGCCTGAGTCCAGCTTAAGGGTCAAGCAGCAGTCATGTCCTTTCCATGAATTTCCCTAACAAGTGTGTGTACTGTTTATTCTTTCCTAGACTCACTACAAGCATCTGTAATTACGGATAATGAGATGGCTTACTTCACAGAGTTCTTGAGAGGCTTACATGGGGACCATATCTTTAAGTGGTAGAGAGCTGACTGGCACATCACATGGCCCATGCACTCTAGCACTACCTTTCCTCTCTATCGTAACCCCTGTGTACTAAACAAGAGGATGAAGAATGCTGAGGGGAGTCCTGGCATCATTTCTCTTCCAGCAATATTTTTGGTAAACATGTAAATGCAATTTTTTCTTTGTAAAAGATACCTCCACTGCCTGTAAATTGTGCTCAATAATTTTCACATACCATCTATTATGCAATTTAAACTCACTCCCTTCTCTCCTCCAAAATGAAATAAATGAAAAGGCAAATGCAAAAACAACTTTGGTAAAAGCTAGGAAAGGCTATAAAAATGACATATTATATAGGGGTATGACCCAGGGACTTCATAAAATAATTTAGCATCCAGAACTTCCTCATGATGAGTAGTATAATAAAATCCCTGGAACTACCATCTCAAATTTAGGGAAGGCCAGGGGATAAAAAGAGACCACGTTCACATTTGTTTTTAGAACCTCTCACCTTGACTGTTTTTCCTTTGAAAATGAGCTCAGGCTTGATTTAGAAAAGAAATATAAAGTCGTATTAAATCTTCTTAATATCATTTTGAATGCTGTGCTACGGATTGTTCTCAATAGCAATAGGACCTTTCTCAGCAAAGAACTTTTAGGTACAAAACTAGAACAAGATGAGCTGTTGTACAAATGTAATGCTCTGCCTTACATGACAGAAGGCACATATACATACTTTTATGCACTGAAGATAATTACCTGCTTTACTCTTTAAGAAAGGGAACAACAGAATAAAAATTTCTGTAAAGGGACACTAGCCCTCAATCCATATAGACAGATTGTAGTCTTGATGCACAAGACTTGATGCACAGTTGTTTTGTCCAAAGAGAACCCTGAATTATGATCTTCTGGGAGTGGGTATTGCCACACACACACACACACACAGAGGACTAAGCATAGGTGATAGGTTAATGTAGTTTAAATTCTTTTTATGTATTGAGTAGCAATTTTATTGCAGGGAGTTTTCTAATAGCTACTTCTTAGAAGTAAATATTATAATCTGAATTTTACAGATGTAGAAACAAACCCATAGAGGATAAATAAGCTAACATACTGCTGGCTTTCATGTGCCCTTATATGACTTTGTGTTTATTCATCTGCTTATATTTGAAGCTAGTTTATAGATGTGTATATGTGATCTCTTTACCAGCTCTTGATATCAGGGTTATGTTGATTTTGAAAAATGAATTGGCGGGATCCCTGGGTGGCGCAGCGGTTTGGCGCCTGCCTTTGGCCCAGGGCGCGATCCTGGAGATCCGGGATCGAATCTCACATCGGGCTCCCGGTGCATGGAGCCTGCTTCTCCCTCTGCCTGTGTCTCTGCCTCTCTCTCTATCTCTCTGTGACTATCATAAATAAATAAAAATTAAAAAAAAATAAAAAATAAATAAATATATTTCTTTTAAAAAAATGAATTGGCAAATGTTTTTCTGTGTTCTAAGAAAATTCATATACCACAAACATTATATATTTCTAGAAAATGTATAAAAGCTAACCTATTCAACTACTTCAACTCAGAGAAGTTATTTATTTTTTTAAAGATAGAGAAGGATGTGGAGGAGGGGCAGAAGGAGATTGAGAAAGAGAGAAAATCTTAAACAGCTCTTTGGAGCCTGATGCAGTACTCAACCTCACAACTCTGAGATTATGACCTGAGCCAACATCAAGACTTGGGTGCTTAATTGCGTGGGCCAGCCAGACACTCCTATACTCAGAGGCTTTTTGAGAATAACTCTTCGAAAACTGATGTACTGATTATTTTGTCCTAAACTTTTTGCCTCTTCAGAATTTTTATTACGTCTTTACTTAGCTAAAGTAATTTACATTTCTGCCAGAAATTTATCAATTTATTATTGGTATATTTTTAAATTTATTAGCAGAAATTGTGCTGTTCTCATCTTCTTGGTGATTTTATAAATGTTTTAATAAGGAATGTTGGAAGGTGAAAAAACTATTGATGGTGAGTTTTTCATAATTTTTGCCTTTTTTTTTGTGAGCTTGATGACCTAAGGATTAGGGTAGGAGCCTCAAAAGTATTTTATTAGCAAGAGACAAAAGGACAATTATGTCGTCATTTTATATTGATGTGAAAATCAAAACCAAATACTCAGACAAATTTAACACTTGCACACTTTATTCTGCAACGTCAGAACCAAAAACATGCATTCTGTCCTTGATAAAGATGTTTAAGGAAGCTACAGTTTCAAAATAAGATTAATTAGAAGAATGGGTAGGGTGGATCATCGTGGAGATAGATATGTTGCCCAACAGTCATGAAGAATCACCTTGGCTTGTGTTTATAATGCCTTAGAAAGTTGAAAACAAGAATCTTTAACTTACATCCAGTCAAAATTGTATAATGAATAGACTATCCATCTAGCTTTGTTAACAAAAAATGAAAATGCCAAATGTACCTGGGGCTCTTTTCCACATTCCTCACATGTGCTCATTAATTTCTTTATTCAGTTCACATAGTTATGAAGCATCTGGTCAGATACAGGAATTGAGATAAAGCCGTGAATAGGGCAGACAAGTCCCTTAATGGAGATTGTGTGGAGAAGACAAAATAAACAAGCAAACTGACAAATGACATAATCTCAAATGCTATCCATGCTATGAAGGACATAGTGAGGGTGATGTGATAGAGAAAAGAGTAGGTGCTACTTCAGGAGGCTCAAGGGAAGGTTTTTCTGATAAGGTGAAATTGACAGAAGGAAATAAAAATGGAATTCAGTGACATGAGGTCCTAGAGGAAGGGCATGGCAAGCATGTGGAGCAACAAACACAACGGTTCTCAGATGAAAGAGGGATTGGCACATCCTAGGACACTTCCACATGTTCTAAGCTTTGAGAGTGGTGGAGAGAGCAAGATGAGAGGAACACGGTATGAGAGGCAGAGTTAAGACTACAAAGACCTTATATTTAGCAAACAAAGGGATTTATGTTTTAGCTTTGCTGCACTGAGTGATCATATGCAGTAAGGAAAGAGCAAGTGAACAGGAGAAATAAACATCATTACTATTTGTCAGTGTGGTTTTTCAGGGTTCTAGACTCAGAGGAAGAGGTGTTCCAGTTGCAGCCTACGTTTTTGAAATCAGCCTTGTACCATAAAGTAGAAACCATGCCCTCTTCATATTGAAGGCAGTCAACTCTGCCTTTAGCTATTCTTGTTTAGGAGTTAAATTTAACATGTTGACAGAATATGATTTTGGTGTTACATAGGAGACTCGTAGGATAGGTTTTGGCTAAGAGAGTGAGAGATGATAACTTATTTTTTTTAGTGGTGTTCAGACATAATTATCTGTGTATCTGATTTTTGAGCTACTGGAAAAGTTTGAATTGAAGTCCTCCTTTAATTCTTAAAGAAGTAGAGTTCATTCATACTTGAGAAATAGAATTGGAAGATCTAGCAAAGACAAAAAGAATTTTCTCCTAATTTCTATCTATTGTCATTTACCCAATCTCATACTATTTTCTTTGCCTCAAAAGAAAATGGGAAGGCATAGTAAATACAAACAGTTTGTATTTAAATGGCCTTTGTAAGAAGGGAATTGTTGAACTATGTCTCTAAACAACCCAGTGTGAGACTATTAAATATCATCGTCAGGAAAATAGACATTTTTAGCACTGGTTATGTGAAATAATGCTAGGAAAATCACTATTCCATTATGATCTGGATCTACCTACTTGGAAATATATATTAGAGTGAGTTGTAATCTCCCTACTCTGTATTGGTTTTCTATTGCTATTGTAACAAATCACTACACACTTAGTGGTTTCAAACAATACAATACATTCTTTTATAGTTTTGGAGGTTAGAAGTCTAAAATCATCTGTAGTGTATAAAGTCAGTATGTCACCATGGCTGGCCTTTCTGGAGGTTCATCTGCTTACCTTCTAATGCTGTGAGGTGTTCCTTGGCTTATGGTTCTTTCCTCCATCTTTCAAGAGCATCCCTCTTATCTTTGCTTCCATAATCACCTTGTCTTCTCTTCTGTTGTAAACTCCTATTGGGTATCTCTTATGAAGACAGTTATGATTACATCTGGTCAACCCAGATCACCTAAGATAATTTCCCCACCTCAAGATCTTTAGCTTAAACACATCTGCAAAGTCCCTATACCCATATAATGCAATATTCCCAGGTTCCAACGATTAGGACATGGACATACTTAAGGGGCCTAGGGAACACTATCCAGCCCGTCAAAGTATGTAAGCCAAATTCATCCACAGTTTTCTATTCTAGTTCATATAACCAGGCCTCTAAGAGCCTTCCCCCTTAAACTATTTCCGGAATTTTTAGTGACCTTTCCTTCAAAAGAATATGAAAATACCAAAATCATAGTACTAATCACAACACATTTTTTTCTCTCCCTGAAATACTTGGCATCACCTTGTTCTTAAGATACTTACCAATTCCTGATAAATAGAACATACGTATAAACATGTCAAATGTCTGAGTTAAATGAGGTCATGTCTTCCATAGTTTTCTATTTGTGCTCTACTTTAAAAGACCTATGTTTCTAGAGGGTGCAGAGAATATAAGAGAGGAATTCTCTAATCCTTAAAATTATAAGATTTATCTCTCACGATTTTTTTATTATTATTATAAAAAGGAGGCCACACACTGGAATGACCTAGATTTCCTTAAGAATTTTGAAGCAGCCCATGACAACTTAAGAAAGGGTCAGTTACCAGCTGGGAGCTGGATAAAAAACTGAGGTGGTACCACAGTGTGGATTGTTTGATAAGAATAGTGAGCCAATGAAGGGGGAAAATGCATATATATTTGGCCTCTTCTTTTATCTATGACCCTTTGTAAGTCTGCCCTCATTCAAAGTTAGTGACTTTGAGATTTCAAGCAAACAAAAGTGTATTTTATCATTTTAGTCTATTGACTAGCACTTATACCATTGCTTCAGTAAAATCACAATGTAGGTTGTCTCTATTTTTTTTCCTATACTTTCCATAATGTCTCATATACTCCTCCCAACTTCCCCAACCCAATGACAGGCATCTCCATTATTTCTTCATTTATCTCCTGTCAATCTAGATCCCTCTGATCATTTGCAGGTGGTTGATGTTGCAATTAGCTCAATAGATTCACTGCTTGGTGGAGACTCATATACCAAAGGCCCTCCAGTAAGAGAGAGGCTGACCTCCTGTTGAGTCAAATTGGGACAGTGAACAGGGCCTGGAGGAGGAAGGGGTGGGATTCTGCAAGGAAATGTAGATGGCTAGAGGAAGAAAATCCTTGGATTCCTTAACACAAAGTTAGATAGACAAATAGGGAAAGAAACACACTTTTTTTTCTTGGAGTAAGAAAGTCTAGCAGGAACAGGGACAGGAGTTTAGGGTTATTACATGGTCATGATCATTCCTGTTTTTGACTGTGTCAAGTGTTCTCTGATTTTTTTTTCTCATGTAATGACAATCTTTATCAATACACCTGAGACCATCTAGTCTGTAGTCAGAGCCACTAAGGTTCAACAGTGTTTATGTAATTTGCCTGAGGACACACAGCTAGTATGTTGCAGAGTTGAGATTTAAAACCACCAATTCAGCAAATCTGTTGCATATTGTACCTAGGGCCACAGAATTGCAACAAGATGAACACTGGTCTATCTCACTCTCATGGTCTACCACACAAAAGCTACACTAGCCACACAGCTAACCTGGAGCCACTGTGACACTATCCAATGAGATAAGTTAGGTCACATTATTATTAAGGTTAAAATAGTAAAGAAAGACATATTATGTTTGGGAGTGTGTGTGTGTGTGTGTGTGTGTGTAGTGGTAAAACATTGAGTAGCAGTTGAGATTCAGAGGCACCTATGTTTTGATGTCAGCTCTGCACCTGCAACTGTAGGATCTTTTGAAGATACTTAATCTTTCCAAACCTGAGCCTCCTCACCCATAAAATGGGGAAGATAATAGAATTATAGTAAAAGTTAAATTAGTTAATTAATTTAACACTAATTAACACTAATTTGCCCATGCTCAGATTACAAGCTCAGAATAAATGCTCAGTAAATGTTAGTTTTTATTAACATTTTATTATCATTATTATTATTATCATCATCATCATCATCATATATTACTTTTTTTCAAACTACAAGCCATAGGTGTTTAAAGATCTTCATTAACACACATTTTTTCTCCATTACTGATGTAACTTTATAGCATAGGGTCAGTAAACTCTGGCTATGAATTTTGTATCCTAAAGGCAAGCCCTTACGGTCAATGATGGAGCATTTGGCAAAAATTCAAAGTCTTCCAACATCAGAACTGAACTTTTAAAATATGGAACAAAAGGAGACAAAGGAGACAGAAATTGTCACAAAGTTGTGTGAGGAACAGTTGAGAGAACTGAAAATACTGAGTCTGAAGAAGAAAACTGACTTGAAGAGTTCTGTAGATACTCGAAGAGTCATCCTAACAAAGAGAGATTTTACTTTTTAAAGAGTGTCTACAGACATCTATGACCAATGGATGATGGTTACAGGAAGACAGTTTGAACTTAGCTATTGAAATGGACTGTTCTGTGAGCATCAAGAATATTGAGGTCAAAGACACAATGCGGGAAACCTCATAAGAGGTTTATAATATCTTCTTTTGATTCCCTCTCTTTTCTTTTCTATGTGATAGAACCACTTGCCTGAGACTACACTTTGTTTCTGCTAGCCACATGATATATAAGGGACCAGAAATTTTATGGAAACATTGGTGCCAATGCTTCTTCACTTTCTAGCTCCAATCACCAGGATGGTGGCCCTGATGGGAATTTGAGTCTAAAGACTTTCCTATTGAGAATGTACATTTTCTTGGAGCATCCATTTTCCATTGTCCTTGCAAACCAAGAGAGGTGGCAGCAGGAGGTGGACAGCATTTCAAACTAATTTTTTCTGGATGAATTAACCAATACTATTAAGACTAGCTTATCCTTACAGTCTTGTACATCTCTTAGAGTCTCAATTACCGGCCAGTATTTTAAGTTGAGAATTTCTGTCATATTATATTTCTAATAAATATATCAAATCTACCTTTTTTTGTAATTTAGTTGTCAAGAGATCTTTAAAAAATGTGAAGCCAACTATTAGTTTCTAGTGTCTTCAGAATACTTTTTATTGCTTTGCTCAATTCTCTAAAGAGGCCAGTGTCCTTCAAATTGTAGGTCACTCTCTGCACATATAAGCATCTTAGTCAGGTGATACTCTAAGCCAATGACTTGTATATTTCTTTTATGAAATTAGAGACTCATATGTAGAGTCCTTTTCTCTGCCCCTTTGGTGTAGACCTAAAAGCTCCTTTTCCTGCAAATGCTCCCTTCAAGTGCATAGGTTTCATGTGAATAACAGATTCTTATCTGTGTAGGACTCTCACCTGATGATCTGTAACTACCATACTTTGTCATGCATAAAATACTCATCTCAATTAGTGAATTAGCAGCCCATCAAGTTAATGCCAAAGATATGAAACTCTGAGAACATTCATTGCAACTAACGAAAATATGTTTAGAAATCGCTTCTCCAAATGAGTCACTAGCAAGAAATTGGCTTATTATTATAGACTGTATTTGGTTCTGAAAAATCAATCTTCCCTTCAACTCTGTCATCTAGCAGCTCATCAGATATTTAAAGCATCAAATGAGCTGTCTGCCTTTAACCGTTCTTAGAAATTGGAGCATTTTCACAGTTTATCAAGTGACATTAGGGCCATTATTACACAGATTGAAAACATAGTTACAGCAAAATAATTGAATGACTGCTATGCTTCTTTAAATGTGATCGTTCTGCTCACGTTTAGTCATCATTGGCTAAAATAATAGCTGCCTTTCTTGGAAGGGTACAGATTCCTGGGGAGGCATGGGTAAAAATATTAAGCATCATACATTATTTCAAACATCTGTAAGTGTTTGTATTACACATTATGAAAGCCTTGATATAAAATGCCACAATTGAACAGGAAAATATTAAAAATGTCAGCACTATTATATCATTTCTGAAGACCAATTTGCCTTTTTTTTTGTAAGGTTATAATGAGCCTGGTTCATTTTGCTTCCTATCATTTCTCTTTTCAGTAGTAATGGAAAATTTCCCCCTTAGGCACAGTATGCTATTCTTGTCTTAGACGATTAAGCAGAAATGAAGAAGATCATAAAGGTGAGAGATTTTTCCACAAACAATATGATGCTCAGTACAGTAGCTTGCACAATTTAGACTGAGGAATTCCAAATGAAGTCAAGGATGGTGGTTTTGTGATGCAGCCGGTCCTATAGAAAACAAATAACAAAGCTTCCATTTCTCACCACACTGGGAGGTATGTGGGAAGGCAAAGTTTAGCCTTTGCCTCAGCCTTTCTTTGAATGCTCAATAAGCTGTCAAACAATATAATTTAACTTGAGAATGAATGTAAAGGGCTGATCTCAAGTGCATTGAAGCTGGAATAACAGGAATGGAATAATTGTAGGTCTATTATATTAAACTGGTGAAAAACTTTTCAGTAATTATTTTTTGTTGAGGATTAGCATTTGTATATCAAATGTGTCTGAAACAAAGAAGGCTCATTGCCTATTATGCTTCCAGAAGCAAAGGTGTTAATTGTACTTCTGAGAAAGAACTTAAGAAAAGCATCTGTTTTAGAACAACCAGAACTGAAAGTTACTTCTGCTTCTGCCACTCTTTGCTAATAGGACTGTACAGAAGCCATTTAAATCCACTCATCTTACTTTTTTGCCTCCAAATGGAGCTATGTATTAGTTGGAACCATATGAAGCTGTAATTTGATCATGTCTTACTGACCAAAAAGGGCAAAAAGTTTATGGTGTTGCTGAGAGAATCAGTGAATAAACCAACAAACAACCTCAGGGAGAACCCATAGTTTGGTGCCATCAATTATCTTTTGTCTTCGATCATGAACCCTTAAGGCCTCCCGCATGCTGCACTAGCACCAGTGCCTTGTTCAGAATAAGGAAGCATCTGGTAATAATGAGTATGATTGCATGTGTTAATCAGTGACTATGCACAGAACTTTGCATGCAATATCTCATTTAGTTAATCCTTACAGTATGATATAGGTCTTATAATTATTTCCATAAGATGAATTTGCAAACTGAGATCACATATGAGAAACTGGACTCAGGAAGGAAATGTAGAGAACCCATGATCTTAACTAGAACCCTATTATATCTTCAGAGACCTCAGGGATGTATTTTAAATTTTATAAATAGGATTTTCTTGCTTAAGCCTCCTGTAGAAGCCCTTAACATTTAATAATTATGCATAGTCACATGATACTGAAGATGTTTTAGGCACACAGAATTCTCTAGTTAGGCTTCCAGGATTCAAATCCCGTATCTATATGACCCTTTATATTGGACAAACCACGGTTTATTTGTTTTTAACTTATTTTTAGCTCATATATATTGATCCTATAGGTATTAGACACTGTTCTAGGCATTTGCTCACATTACCCCCTTTAATACGCATGATAGTTCTAGTGGATGGCATTCTGCAGAGGAGGAAACTTGCACACAGAGAGCCTACATAACTTACTCAGGATTATATAACCAGAGAACACAGCCAGGATCTGTACCCAGCAGCCTGACTCGCGGTTTTACACTCATAGCCATGATACTAGATTAACACCTAATTTCAGTTTCCTCAACTTTTAAATGGGACTTAATGAGAATACTCATGAAAAGTCTGGCACATACTATATACTCAATAAAAGTTTCCTATTATTATTGTGATTCGTTACATCCTATTAGCCATTTCCTTACGAGCTTTGCAACAATGATACATGTTATATAAGTGCTGCCAGTCCTAATTTCAGACGAAAAGCTGAGCCTTATCAAAATAGATTGATTTGCCCAAAAAGATACATCAAAAGAGCCTGGAACCTAGAGCTATGGACTTTTAATCCACTGTTTTTCTTAATATTCATTATTCTATTATATTTCATTGTAATGTTTATTATTAATTTATAATTTTGTCCACCTCTTATCAGTTTAGTTTTACTTTCCCCCACAAGCCTGGATCCAGAGAGTACTCTCCTGTAAAATCCTTGCACACAGATCTCTATCATAAAATATGTTTCCTGGAGAACTTGACCTGAAAGTTTTCAAGAATGTGGAGACCTTCTTTGCTCTGTTGTTTAATGTGATCTGAGACTAGAACATTTCAATGATGCCTGGACTTGGTTAGGGCCATACTGACTGTGAATAGGGCTGTCTGACTCTGAACCTTGCCTGTTCTAACATGATCTTTCAATACCTTCAGCCTTGTAATATATCATAACTGGCCCCAAACAACAAAACACAGGTATTTTAAACTATTCTCACAATGTGTCCACATTCCTTGTCTTTGGTTCTTAAGTTGTGGCCAAAGATTTCATCTTTGGCCTTTCTCATATAAGGTACCATTTCTAATGTTCTTGGCATTTGAATCTTGTATTCCATACTTGGTCCTGGCTGCACACATTTACAGGCATAAATAACTTCTGCTACCATAGGTGAGCAGTCTTTCACTCTAGTTTCCTCCTGGGATTAAAAGCATATTCCCTAGCCCCCATCAAAGATGACTTCAGCCACTAATCTGACTGCATAAGTCCTCATATGTCAGGACAAACCCCACCTTTGAATTCATCTATCACTTCCCAAATTTCATTGAAGGGAACTAGAATCTCAAACTTGTTAAAGGCATCCCCCCAGAAAGGAAAGAAAAAAAAAAATTAAAGAAGTCATTAGATAAAATTGCCTTTCTATAAAATTCCTTTTAATAATTCACATTTTCTTTTACATGTTAAAGGCTCTCATAATTTTCACAAACAAGAAATTATTTATGCTTATCTTCACTTCCCCTAACTATTCTCCAAATCTGAATTATATATTACACTGTTTTGTGCCATATCTGGCAACCTTTCACAAAACTGTAGCTTGCCTTGGAACAAGTATGGGGAACACAAAGCTAGTTCAACCTCTGACCCTATTTAGGATCCCTCTGTGTATCTGAGGGTGATTCTCTGACATGGAAAGATTTACTACATTTTTATTTCACCTGATTTTTGCTCTTCATTTCAGATATTTAGGTTAAATTCTTGCATACCAGTAGAGGTCATGAAAATGAATAAAAAGGCAGTCATCATGTGTCACATCTCCCCTGAGCTCCAGGAGAGAACAGCCCTATTTGAAGGAAATTTAATGAATAGAGGCCAGGCTAGCCCTCTAGATTTTCCATGAATATCTCCAGAGAATAAAGAACATTCATTTCTAAGGAAGATGATTTCACTGCTAGATTGTTCTGATTATTATAAATTATCTTCATTATAATTTCTATACACTGATCCCAGATTGGCCCTCTGGAACAACATTGAAACTAGTTTATTGTTATTACTATTACTATTTTTAGTATTGTGCCATTCCTTCACATATTTGAAGACAATTTATTCTATTCAAGACTTCTTGTCTCCAGACTCAATATTAAATGTATTAATGTTCCACAACTGGCATATTTTGAAAAATCATTTTCAAATATCTTCCTCACATATAAATATGCTAGTTTACCACTAGAATTTGTATTTCCAGCTCTTAGCTACTCCTGAGTAGCATATTTCTATAACAGCATTCACATTCAGTTTTTTGGGTAGTCCTTCAAAGGTATACCAAAATGAAACAGAAAGCTATTTCAAAGGAATGAGAAACTTTTGCATTTCCTCTTAAGGTCTCCCTGCAAATAAAGGATTAGATGAGAAAACAGATAGGACTTCTATTTTTAGTCTTAACTATGATGAAAAGACCTCCTATGCTGTGATAGTTGCATTCTTCTGTGATTTCCACCCCAGCTGGCATTTGTGTCATTCAAGAAATGGGAGTCAGAGTATTGGAGATTACTGAATAGCATTAGGTCCTCCCTGGGAAATGAAAAGTCAACACCTATTTTGTTTTACTTTCCCAACTTACAGAATTACCATAGTTCTTGCCAATATTTGACATTTGAAACTTAAACAAATTACCCATAGGCACAAAGCCACTTCACGCAGATTTTCTTATTTAAACAAAATGTCATTGAAAGGAAATCACAATACTGGAAAATCACTGCTTTCTCAATGACTGAATATGGTTGAGGTCCTGTATTGGGAGCCAGTATAATTTGATAATCAAAGCATTGAATATGATTTATCACTGAGTATAAGTGAACTCCACGAAATCATGTTTTCTACAAGTATCAAAATAAAGCAATAAGAAGCCAATCAGAGAGTAATTGAGAAGTATTAGACTAATTAACAAAGCAAGATAATGAGAGTCCTTTTAATTATATTATCGATGTTCCTTTTAAATCAGTGTTTATTTCCTTTTTTCCTAAAGAGGAAGTGAAATATAGGTTGTGGTGTGCAAATCTAACTGTCGTCTTATGCCTAACCAGGTTCGGGAAAGTGTACTTTCGGACTGCATGTTGGACAGCTTTCCTTGACTCCATATCATTTTATTTGGGACAGAAAAGGGAAATGAAAGAAGAAATGAATGGTGCTTTCATGATTATCTCTGGAATGAGATAATCATCCAAACTGGTGTCATCATTTTGATCTATCTATTAACTGGTTAGGTGGAAGTAAGGGAGGAAATGTGCAATTCTATTCCTTCCTTTGGTGTAAACATCACATTTGGTAGGAAACTCAGGTTGGTTGAATTGGTTAGCTCTATTGTCTCTCTCTTTTTTTTAAAGATTTTATTTATTTATTCATGAGAGACACACAGAGAGAGAGAGAGAGAGAGAGAGAGAGAGAGAGAAAAAGAGAGAGAGAGAGAGAGGCAGAGGCAGAAGCAGGCTCCATGCAGGGACCCTGACGTGGGACTCGATCCCAGGTCTCCAGGATTACGCTCTGGGCTGAAGGCGGCACTAAACCGCTGAGCCACTTGGGCTGCCCCTACTGTCTCTTTTATAAATGCATCTGACCCCTCAGGAAACCCAAGAACTTATTCAGGTCCCCAAGAAGTTGAAAGTCATCGTCAAATTAGACGTGAGAATCCCAGCAGCTAGAAAAGTGGAAGATGTAAACAGCAAAATCTATGGGACAATTTAGGCTGCTTCTTTTCAAATGAAAAACAAATATTAAACAATTAAAGACATATAAATATATAATAAGGTAATATTTAAAAGGGAAATGATAGTCATAATTTATAAATATTTTATAGACTTCTAACTTGAAAAATGAACTCTCTAGAGAATGGAGAGAAAGCCATCATCCATTAATGTATTTTGAAACATGAAACATTTGCACCATTGGAAATATAAATAGTTCTATATTTCCAAGACTGAAAGGTAGATATGATATACAATAATAATTTACATTTTCTGCCTCCTCCCCATAGTCTTTATCTGAAACCATCAAATCTTTAGAAAACTTGACTTTGATTGGTTTTATTCATTCCAAGTTTTACTTCCTCCATATGCTAAAAACCTAAAAATAAAAATGAATAGAAAACTCAGCGCACTAACATCCAAATTGAAACCAAACCAAACCAAACCAACACAAAACAGAACACAAAGCCTTACAGTGCCCTCACTTAATATTGTACAGTTTGTGTCCAACAAGCAAGTGAGCAGAAGCTAAAATTTTTGATTTACCTTATTACTTAACCTATGTAAAGTTTATGGTGAGTTATCATTGATTCAAACCTTATACATACATTGACTTATTTATTCTTAAAATAACCTCAGAATCCAGATAATATTATTATTGTTATTTTCTGAAGGAAGCTGGCATTGACACTAGCTGTCAGGCTCTGGAGCCTCTTTTTTTTTTTTTTTTTCATACTTTATGTGTTAAGCTGGCTTTCATAAAATGTTACTCAAATATCAGAGATCATTCCCCTACTTCTCCTCTTACTATTTACTATAAAAAAATATCTAAGTTAAGTTAAATTCTGTTTTTCTCTCTCTCTGTATATATATATTTATCCAGAACCTGGTATATAGTAGTAATCAATAAATGGAAAGTGTCATTTTGTTTCTTATTCTTCCTTTTATAATGTTGGGAAATATCAGGAAGGGAGACAGAACATAAAGACTCCTAACCCTGGGAAACGAACTAGGGGTGGTGGAAGGGGAGGAGGGCGGGTGTTGGAGGGGAATGGGTGAGGGGCACTGAGGTGGACACTTGACCGGATGAGCACTGGGTGTTTTTCTGTATGTTGGTAAATTGAACACCAATAAAAATTAATTAAAAAAAATAAAAAAAATAAAAAGTAAAATAAAAAATGACTTCCAAAGATAGCAATAAAAGAAAAATAAATAAATAAAAACAAATTAAAAAAAATAAAAAATAAAAATAAAATCTGTCCCCAAATTTACCTAGGAAAACCTACTCTCTCACATACTAAATCAGCTTATTCAGTGCTTATAGAGTCCTGATAAATATTACAAAACAAACTTTATAATCTGAATATTTTAGAGAGTAAAGTCTATAGCAGAATCTGGAAAATGTGTGAGCCTGATTTTGGCAGGTACAACATCAGTTTAGATTTGTGCTTGTTCTCACTAATCCCTATGTCTCCAGAGGTCTTGTCTTGGAAAGAGAATTATGGAACAGACACTGAGCAAGACTATATATAATAGCCAAAGATAACACAAGCAAGAAAAGATCCTATCTTACTGATGTTCCACTGAAGACATTGTAAGATCTAAAGTTTTTCCCACTAAAGCAGGGGAACCACAGGCTGGAGGCTGCCTTGCCAGAGTAGAGCAGGTACAAGGAGTGAAGAATAGTAGCACAGGAGAACGGGACAAGAGACAAGAAAGGATCCTGAATACCTACCCAGGAGAGGCTCTAAATGGATTGAAAAATTTGTACCATATGCTAAACTCCGAGTATGACAGTGAATCTGAATCTATAAGGGTTTTACGGATGACCTGCAAATTTACAACTTTTTCACATGGTTGTGGGAGAACTAAGGGAGTGTTGTTGTTTTGTTTGTTTTTTAAGACAGCTTTAAGGGGAACGTAGGTGATTTCAGACAGCAGTTTCCATAATGCTCACCAAAATTTTACTACAAAAGTCAAAACAATTAAAAAGGGAAAAGCTCAAATGCATGTGGCTCTTTTATTCTCAGCTACATAGATGTGGAAAGTTTCCCACTAAGGATGCTCATGAGGGTAAGCTATCCTCTGGCTCTTGTCTGTTTCTTCCCATAGATCTATAACAAAGGTAATTCAAAAGTCTTGGTTTGCTTTAAAATTGAATGTCACCTAGAAGCACCACTATAATTTTATTCTTTCAGTTGTACCCACCGACCTGAGGATGAGTTAGTTGCTGGTGGTAGATCCAATTTTAATGTAGTGGGTTTCCACTTGCAAGTTTGACTTTTGCTATCCCCAATAAAGACAATTAAGTAAACCTCATAATGCTTTAATTGAAATGTTAACAGATAATTGCCCATGTAATTATTACAAGTCATTTTATTATCATTAGAGGAGGATAAAATTCATCTGTATAATTCAGTATCAAATATTACTCTATTACTGAGATATATTTAATGTTAATGCATCTGTTTTATAACAACTTGGGAGTTTTCATTTTGGATGAATACAAAGGGAATGCTGATTCTGGGTATAGGAAGCATTTTATAAAGCGGGAATGTTGCCTCTGGTGAGTATCATTTACCAGGGTTTTGGCCATCTCGTTCTCAACAGTAGCTCCTAAATATATTGGCCTTTGCCCTGGAAGACCTCCTGCATTCAACATGTTGGTGACAGCAAGTAGTTCCCTATACGAAATGGGAATCGGAGATGATGAAGTCTCAGTCTGCTGTGTTTGGTTTTTGTGCCCCCTCTCAGTCATGAGGCAACTCTCTGGGTGCACCTGTGAACCTCCCATTTGGTGCCTTCCACTACTCTAACATTTAGGTGTTCTCCATCCATGACTTAGTGACTTATTGGTCATTTCAGAATGTTCTATACTGCTTTTGTTTAACTTTATTTTAATGTAAATTTTTAATCTAATTTAAATTTAATTGGCTAATCTCAGTGAGATTGATTTTGTGATTATAATCCACTTTTATCATTACCCTGTTAAAAAGTAACTGAAGGGGCACCTGAGTGGCTTCAGTGGTTGAGCGTCTGCCTTTGGCTCAGGTCATGATCCTGGGGTCCTGAGATCAAGTCCCACATCAGGTTCCCTGCAGAGAGCCTACTTCTTCTGCCTATGTCTCTGCTTCTCTGTGTCTCCCATGAATAAATAAATAAAATCTTTAAAAAAAAGTAACTGAAACCCCTTTTTTAAAATGCATAACTGACCTTGTACTTTAGCAAATAACCAATTTCAACAATACCTTCCTAGGATTTCTATCATTTAGTCCTTTCTGATGGCACCCCAATTTTATTCCAGGTCCTTCCTTTAAAATATTCAAAATTTTCTGGAGATTTTCTGTTTTTCTCCTATTAAATTATTTAATAAGTCTTCATTCTAAATTACTATTCTAGTAATTGTTTGAAAAAATAGATATCACATGTGAAAATCTTGGTTTTCTAGTTTAATGCCAAAAAATATCTATCCTCTATCTATCTATCATCTATCTTCTATCTATCTATCTATCTATCTATCATCTATCTATCTATCATCTATCTCTTACAGGGGTCAGTCAAATTTGCTTTCAAAAATAAACTTTTCTTACTTTTTTTTAAGGATTTTATTTTTTTATTCATGAGAGATACAGAGAGAGAGAAACAGAGACACAGGCAGAGGGAGAAGCAGGCTCCATGCAGGCAGCCCGATGTGGGACTCGATCCTGGGACTCCAGGAACACTCCCTGGGCTGAAGACAGGTGCTGAACCACTGAGCCACCCAGGGATCCCCTAAACTTTTCTTACTTTACCAAATTATGTCATAGACATGTAATATAATATAAGTAATTTAGATTATTCTTATAATTCAATATTTGGAAAATATAAGTTTGGAAATAGAAACATTTAGTTGGTATGTTTTTTCTTCCTTGGTGCATTCCTCCTTGAATTTGGAACTAAATCATATTTTCTTTTGCACCAAGATGTCAGAGTCAGTTCTTGTGTTTGTTGTTGGTTGAGATGTTCAGTTCAGAATTCAGCACTGGGAATGACATGTATCCATTGTATAATGAGAAAATGCTACTCACATATATAATGGATGTTTCTGAATATAAACAGACTGTGTAAAGTGATATTTGATCAGTGGTTTATTTCATAGATGGTGTATATCTAAGATTTGCAGCAGTCCAAATGGCCATATTTATTGTTTCTGACCATCTTACACTGCAGTTAAATAATTTATTTTGGAACTCTTCATTATTTGATTGTTGTTAACTGGCAAAGGCAAATGGTAGTATTAATTCATTTCATAAAACTGAAAATAAAAAAAACATTTTTGGAAATCAAGTTTTAACTTCACAATTTTGAGTATATACTCAGGCTACTACTCTGATTTTTAGAAGAAATGACTTAGTATGCCAGATTAGTCTCTCCAGAGAATTTCTAAAGAACTCAATTTCACTAGAAAAGAGTGAAAAATGTACTTATTTAATTATTTCTGAATCCCCTTGAAGATAAATATTCAAAGAGTTTGTATGACTATAATGTCAAACAAAAATGCCTAATTGTTCATTTGACTTGTATTAGTGAGCTTAAGGTAGGGCTTTTTCTGACTTGATATGAGCAAGTACATTTCCTTCAACAGACCAAATATAGATCCTGCATTTTCATTACTTAGTTGTCCAGCTATAAGGTATATGACAGGTAAAATGTATACCCAATTCATCAAGAAAAGCTTTAACTTTCTATGGATAAAACCATGGGAACATTTCCCATGCCCAGTATTTACTGTTGTCCCCATTAGAGACCATATGAAACTCTTCAGCATAGGTAATTATTGGTAGATGATGCAATTAATGGATTTAAATTTGAGGTCTTTTCAAAATTGTCAAACTTGATTTGTTTGTGGTTTTGTTGGTGGTGGTGGTGGTGGCGTTTTTGTAGTTGTTAGTATAAGAATACTGTCAACCATCAGGTTCCAAATCAATTCAGATTTGTCCACATTTAAGTTTTCAGTACTCAAGAAGAAGCTAATTGGGATTTATTATGGGTACCATATGTCTGAGTCTCTTGGTCACATATAAATTGCTCTTGATAAAATAGCTAATTTCCTGTGAGTTTTCCTATTTTCCTCCAACATGCTGAACAATTTCATTTCTGAATGAATTCACACTTACAAATGCTTGTTTCAGGTTAGGAACTATAATTTCTACAGTACTCAGAAGAAACTTTCAAATACTTTCCTCTGGTAAATGATTTTGATACTCAGGTATTTTTATTTATTTTTTCCACATATTTTTCATCAGCATTGTTTAAACTATTGTCATTCAAAAACAAACCTGAGGGGATCCCTGGGTGGCTAAGTGGTTTAGCGCTGCCTTTAGCTCAGGGCGTGATCCTGGAGTCCTGGGATCTAGTCTCGCGTCAGGCTCCCGGCATGGAGCCTTCTTCTCCCTCTGTCTGTGTCTCTGCCTCTCTCTCTTTCTCTCTCTGTCTATAATGAATGAATAAAACAAAACAAAAAAACCTGACTAAAATTTTAGTGTTTTTTATTTAGGTTATTGAGTTGTTTTGATGCAATTATTGCGAATACCAGTCATAGTACCTCCATATGTTTTACTAATCCATGACAACTCGATTTCTGTGTGTTGACATAGACATATTTTGTTTGCATATTAAACCATGTAGATATTATTTTCATTTCCAAAAGAGAAATACATTTTCCTACATTTCAGGAAAATTGACAGAACTTTAGCTAGAATTCTTTAGACCAAAAACTTTTTAAGAGGATTAAAAAGGGGTCATTCTTGCTACTCTCAAAGAAAAAAAAAAAAAGAATTATAACAGAATACTGTGAACAAGTTATGTGCCAACAAATAAGCTAAATTACATGAAAATGAGAAATCCTGAAAAAGGTACAGTCTACCAAAATGGACTCAAAAAGAAGTAGGAAATATGAATGAACTTATTTTTTTTTATGAATGAACTTATAATAAGAAAAGAGATTGAATTAGTAAACACTTCCCATAAAGAAAAACCTAGGACCATATGATCTCACTGGTGAATAAAAACATTCATCAAACATTAAAAAAATTAATAATAATCCTTTACAACTCTTCCAAAAATAGGATAGAAAGGAATACTTGCCAACTTATAATATGAAGTTTTCCTTTCATTCCAAAATCAGACAAGAATATCATAAGAAAAAATTACTACAGACCAGACCAATATTCTTCATTAATATAGAGCTTACAAAATCTTGAAGAAAATACTAGCTAACGAAGTACAGAAACATATAAAAAGAGTTACATCAACTGAGTCAAAGTGGGACCAAGTGGGATTTATGCCAAAATACAGGTAGGTTTAACACACAAAATCAATGATGTAATGTACCATAACAATAAAATAATGGAGAAAAAAACACATGATTACCTCACAGACAAAAAAAGCATTTGACAAAGCATTGTATAAAGCATGACATTGTATGAACATCCAACTAGGAATAGCATAGGATTACCTGAAGCTGTTAAAGTGTGTTTACAAAAAACACACAGATAACGTTGTTGATGAAAAAATAGTAGTCTTCTCAGATCATGTTCATTCTCATCATTTCTATTCCATACTGTATTGGAAGCTCTAGCTTCAGCATTTATGCAATAAAAAGTAATAAAAGACATTGGATTGTAAGAGAAGAAGTAAAACTATATTTAAAGATGGCATGACCCATTAGAACTCATAAAGGAGTTCAGGAGTTTTGTAGAATTCAAGGTCAATATATAAAAAATCAGTTGTATTTCTCCATACTAACAATAAACATTCTGGAAATGAATTCAGATGCTATTTAAAATAGCATCAAAATAAAAAAAAAAATAAAAAAATAAAATAGCATCAAAATAATAAAATATTTTAATAAAATGAATTCATTAAAATTTAATAATATAAGTGGAAGACTTGCACATTGAAAATTATAAAAATTGTTAAGAAAACTTAAAGACCTAAATAAATGAGACATCCCAGACCTTTGGGTTTGGAGACTCAGTATTGTTAAGATGCAATATTCACCAGATAGATCTACAAATTCAGTAAAATACCTCTAAAAGTCCCAAATGCTTTTTGGCAAAAATCAACAAGCTGATCATAAAGCTCATATGGAAATGCAAGGGATTAGAATACAGAAAACAGTTCTAAAGAAGAAAAATTTGGGGAACTCATACTTCTTATTTTTTTGGGGGGGGGGGGACTCATACTTCTTGATTTTAAACCTGACTACAAAACTACATTAATCAAGACATAAGGGTAAAAATAGAGATCAATGTAATAGAATTAAGAGTCCATAAGTAAACCCATGTATATATGGTTAAGTGATTATTGCCCACAGTGCCAAGACAATGAAATGTATATAAATGGTTTTTTTTCAGTAAATGATGGCAGGATAGTAAGATATCTACATGGAAAAGAATATAATTAGACCCCTCTGTCACATCATATACAAAAACCAGCTCAAATGAATAAAAAATCTAATTGTAAGAGCTAAAACTCAAAAATTATCAAACGAAAACAGGAAGTATGCCTGGGAGGTTCAGTGGTTGAGCGTCTGCCTTCGGGGTTCGGGGATCGAGTCCCACATCAGGCTCACTGTGGGGAGCCTGCTTCTCCCTCTGCCAGTGTCTCTACCTCTCTCTCTGTGTCTCACATGAATAAATAAATAAAATCTTAAATAACGGAAAACATAGGAGTAAATCATTTAGCCTTGGATTAGACAATGATCTTTTACATATGACACCAAAAACAGAAGTGACAAAAGAAAAAAAATATGTAAGTTGAACTTTATCAAAACAGAAAACTTTTGGTCTTGAAAAACAATCCCCAGAATGGGGGGAAAGAATTGAAAGTAATATACCTGAAAAATAATTTGTACATGCAAAACATTAACAAAATTATTACAGTACAATAATAAACAAATTATTAAGCTAAATGATGGATAAATAATTTGGACAGACATTTCCCCAAAGACGATTTACATATGGACAATAAGTACATGAAAATATGCTTGATATCCTTAGTCACTAAGACATGCAAATTAAAACCACAATGGAATACCACTTGACATCCACAAATATGGCTATAATCAAAGAGCCAGACAATAACAAGTTTTGGTGAAGATGTGGAGAATTTAGAATTCTCTAACACTGTGTGTTTGAATGCAAAATAGCACAGCAGCTTTGGGAAATGGTTATGCAGTTCTTCAAAATATTAAATATAGAATTACCATGATTCACTATTTCCATCCTAGGTATATACCCAAGAGTAATGAAAATATAGATCCACATACAAACATACATTATGGTCCACAGCAGCATTAGTCATTATAGCTAAAATGTGGAAACTCCAGTTAGTTGATGGGCTCCAAATGCACATCAGCTTATAAACGGATAAGCAACATATGGCATATCCTTGCAATGGGCCATTATTATTTCCCAATCAGGGGATTTAAGTGCTAATTCATGTTACAACATGGATGAACCTTGAAAACATTGTTAGAGAAGCCAAACACATGAGCCCATGTGTTTTGATATCATTTCCATGAAATATCCAGAATTGGAAAATCCATAGATACAGGATATAGATCAACAGCAAGGTATGGGGAGAAAGGAATATGGTTAGACTGCTAATGGTTGTGGGGTGTCCTAATGAGGTTATAAAAATGTTCTAGAATTATATATTGGTGATGATTGTACAACTAGGGGAATATAATAAAAATAATTGAATTGGATACTTTAAAAAGTTGAACATTATAGCTTTAAAAGAATGAAGCATATCTGAATTTAAAAAATACTTGGAGTTTACAATGCTGAATAATTAATCTCTGGAAGCAAGCATACAAAATACACAAAGATGTAAACAGATATCCAGCACAAAGGTAAAAAATGTTGATATTGGACTGAATGTGGTGTTAGTTGGCATCTGATTTTCATGGTGATCTCTATTGGATGTTAACTATGTTTCAGATAATTTGTTAGGGGCATGTTTTACCTGCACATTTTTCATCTAAATCCTCATAATAGTCTGTGAGGATTTATAAAATCTCTGATTTTACAAATGAAAAAAACAAAGCTTTAGCAATAAGAAATTAGTACAAAATCCTTCTATTAGTGTGTGGCCAGATTTGAACTGAGATATTCTGACTCCAAGGTCCATAGTATTCCACTGAAGTGCAAACCTTTCATTAATTAATTGACAGAATAATTGATAAATTATATAATTTACTCAATAAGTACTTTTTTCTTTTTTTTTCAGTTTCTATCATAGGTCACTTTTATTTTTTTAAGATTTCTTTTTTAAGATTTTATTTATTTATTCATGAGAGACACACAGAGAGAAGCAGAGACATAAGTGGAAGGAGAAGCAGGCTCCCTGCACAGAGCCTGATGCGGGACTGGATTCCAGGACCCCAGGATCATGACCTGAGCCAAAGGCAGAAGCTCAACTGCTGAGCCACCCAGGCATCTCCACAGGTCCTTTTAAAAGCAAGGCAATACAAGAGTGAAATGTCAAGAAAAATCAATACTCTCATGGGGATAGCATTCTCATGGGAATAGGTAAACAACCAGGAAGCAAATTAATTTTGGTAAGAACTCTGAGAACATAAAATACGAGGACATGATAGAGATAGATTGAATGGTCAGAGGAGTCCTTGCAAAGAGGGTGATCTGTAAGCTAACACCTGAATGATGAAACCAACCAGCTCTACCAAAATTTGGAGGGAGAGAATCTTAAACATTGGGAGCAGTGCAAAAGCCCTGCAGCACTGAAAGTGCCTGAGCAGGAAGAAGGAAGATAGCGCTAGGGTATAATGATGGAAGTGGAGTGACAGGGTTGAGGTCTGAGAGACAGGCAGGGGTCAAATGATAAACTTTATAGACCTGAGCAATGGGTAGGGAGAGGAAGGGAATAACAGTCATGATGATCTGGATGGTAGTGATGGTGATGATTATAAATCTACCAGAAACAAAATCAGTGTGCATACCTGATATATGTCAGCACTTTGTTAAGTGGTTTGCTTACATTGTTCTTATTTATTATTCTCCAAGAACTTGGTAAGAGAGTCACCTCCATTTTCCATAAAAGAAACCAAACCTCAGAGATGTTAGCTAACTATCCCAAGATCACACAGATAAATGAGTGATAGAGAAGGAGTTTGCATCTGTATGATTCCTTAACCACAATTACTAGCCCCAGCTGCCTTCCAAGGAAAAAAATCTGTAACAGAATATTATGCACCTTTATTATTTAATGGCATTTTTAGTTGAATTAATTAGAAGCTTTTGTTGCCCTCCAAATGTTTCTTGTGTGTGTTCTACTCTCACTGTGGTTGGTAATAATTCTCAAAGATTTGATGTTCATTATTTATATTTCTGGAACTCTAAGAATACCGACATCGTGATTTCACAAAGAACCCCCATGTCTTGAGTTGTCATTCTGGGTCACCACCCTTGAGGATATTTTTGGTGTGCACCTTATGTTCTAGGGACAAAATATCCCAGTCTTGCTGCAAAAGCCAGCATGTGCAACTCAAAGGCTACGGCAGGTTTAGATTGTCACTTATTAGGCAGATTGTTCTAAATAAGCAGGCAAGATCTTGTTATTTTGACATGCAGTTACTGAAAAGAGCTGGCAGTCTCAGGAGCATAAAATGAAATGTCAAAGAGTCCAGGGATATGTCATTGTCCGCAAAAAGCCATCAGCAACTGCCTGGAAAAACGTAAGATTTACATTTATTCCACAAAGTAGTAAACACTATTGACAAGTGAAATGTTTCCTGTGTTCTGTCCCCTGGGAGGATTTTAAGAAAGACAAATGATACCTTTTTTGTGGTTGTTTTTTAAGAGGTTCAAGTCTTGGTCAGAGTGGTAGAGGAAAAGCTACAGAGCTGCTGTGAAATAAGACTCTGCCCTTTCACAGAAACACATCCCATCTGAAAGTGATATGAAGAAGTGAGAATAGGAGAAACTCTTATTTTCCTTGACCTCATACAAAGTTAGAGCTCTGCTGATTATTGATGGGAAACTGAGGCTCAGTAGGCCAGGAGGTTGCCTAAGACATCATTACTAGCTAGCGACAGAACCAGGTTTTTAACCCAGGCAGTCTGCTCCTAGAGCCTGCAAACACACTCATCATATGAAGAAGGAACCATACCCTATACATCTCTTCTTCAGGGAGAAGAGGATTCTAGTTATACTAGCTGGCCAGGTTGAACATGACATCCAGGGAAATAGTTTTCAGAGACCCTAAATCATAATTTCTGACTCGTTTATTAAAAAAATCCCTACCCAGAATATTTTGAAATACTTTAACACGTCTAACATTGTATAACAATTATTATATGCTTATTTATCTGCCTGATCCACTCTCTTCCATGACTAGAACACAACCTCAAGGGATGAAGTGATTTCTATCTTATATCCCTCATCCCTAGCCAAGAGCCTGAAAAGTAGTAAATAAGTAAATGATTAAATAAATTAATAACTCAAGCTAGAAATAGTCTAGCAAATGACACTTGGAAGCTTTTGCCAACCTTCACATAGAGTTATGACTTGGGCACTCTTTTCAATACCTTGAGATAAAATTGTTCAACCTTTCACTTGCCCTGGAGGGAAAGGCCAATCTAGCATCATTCATCTTCCAGGTAAGTTCAGAAGTATGTTTCAGGTATTATGATTTATGATAAAGTTTTCAGCATAATAAGGGAGAGATCGCTACCTCTTTCCCACAGTTTCAAAATAGCTTATTCTAGGGTTAAAGAGCATAAGTAGATTGTATACAGTCTTGTTTGTCCTCCACTGAGCAGGCTTACATATTTATTTATTTTCCTTGGAGATACTGCAGTTTATCTCTGTAGGTGTCCACATATCTGCAAAGCAACCAGGCAAGGATTTTCAGGAGGATCTTGGCCAGAGGCAGCCAATATGGCAGTGGATTAGCTTTTCATTGACTGCCTGATGGGACAGGATGTGTGGGAGGGTCATACTAACTGGCAATCCAAGTCTCAGTCTTGAAATAAGATCAGTTTGTGCCTGCAGAAAGGATTAAGACAGAGTGTGTCTCTCTCCTGTTAACATCAGCTCTAGCTCCATCATTGTTACTTGATGGCCTCAAGCTTCCCCGTGACATCTGCTCAATCAACCTACTGCAGTCCTACTGGGGTCCTAATGGACTATTGATTGGAAAGTTAGCAGAGCAGGGTTGGAATTAACATCAGACACAAATATGAAGCCAAGATCTATACCTTCCAATCATATATTCTGACTTATACTCAGAGTTCCTAAATCCAGATCCAGTTGACATATAATGAGTATTGAATCTATACCAGGCACATCCTTGGCTGTTTATATAATTTACTTAACCTTTACCTAAAAGATAAATAGTTTTGCTTCTGTTTTATAGTGTAGAAATTGGGACTTAGATTAAGTGGTAAAAATAGAGTGGAATTCATTTTCTGGACATTTATTCTATCGGTCTTTCTATGAAGCCAGAGACGATTACTACCAGTTAATAGCTATGATCTTTGTACTGCTAATCATGACATTTTCAAGTCTATTATATCCCTACGTTATAGGTGAGCTTTTGTCCATATATCGGTAGATGAGCAGCATATAGCTGTATGGGAAAACAGGAGTATGAATAAGATGTCCAATTATGATACTCATTATTATATTTCACAATAGCCCTCAAATCTTTTGAGACCACTATTTTACATATTTCCATCACTCTGGTTCAAGCCACAGTCAGCTCTTGATGAAACTTCTTCACTGGCCTTCTAACAAGGCTTTGCTTTTCTATCTTTACAATTCCAATACATTCTCTTTTCTATAGCTCAAGGTAACATTTTGAAAATGGTATTCCAATAATTTCATCGCCTTTCAAATAAAATGACAAATATTTCATATGTCCCTTAAATCTTATGTTAACTCTTTAACCTCACCTGAAGCCATTCCCCCATGCCAATATTTTATGGGATATCTAAAAAGGATATCAAAGAGAAAAATAAAAAGAACTGCTGGAAACAGGATGCTTGACCACTCTTCTGTTATTTATTGCTTCATAATAAACCATCCCAAAAGTTAGTGACTTAAAAATATCACAATTATTTTGCCCACAAGTATGCACTCTGGACAGGGTTTGGTAGGTATAGTGTGTCTCTGCTCCACTGGGTATCAGCCAAATAGGTTCAAAATCATCTGAAGTTTACTCACTTACATGTAGAATGGCTGATGGTGGCCATTTGGCTGAGATATTAGCTGAGGTTGTCAACAGAACAGCTACTGGTGATCTCTCCTTGAGGTCTGGACTTCTCAAAACATGGCAGCTGGCTGCTAAGGGTGAGTGTCTCAAGAAACAGAATGACAAGTGGAAGCTGTACTCCCATTTATGTCCTAGCCTTTAAACTCAGACATTCTCTTTGTCGAGGCAACCAGAAAGCCTGCACAGTTTCAAAAGGAGGAGAAACAGATTCCATTTTTTGAAGGGAGAGAATTTTAGAAGAGCATGTAGGACTAGAAATATTTTTTGTAGCCTTTTTAGTGGACAGAGCTAAGGTACATTTGCATTTCTCTCTCCCTCAGATAGATACATGATAAATAAATAGATATTTGAGTGTGTCTGTGTGTGTGTATGTGTATATATATATATATGTATATATATATATATGTATATATATATATATATGACACCTATATAGATCCATGAGATGCCTACACACATACAGAGGTGTATGGAAATCTGTAAATCCAAGAGTTGATACCAATATTTCCCATCCAATCATTACTATCCAACAACATAGGGCTTATTCTACTTTTCTTTCTTTCCATATTTGTAAACCCCTTCTCTAATACTGAGGCTCCTCCTTTCCCTACTATACATTTTTGTTTGATCAGTTTCCCTCTAGACAACCAGCCTTTCATTGCTATTGCTACTGCCTTGCCTGGTATGGACACTTTATTTAACCTGTCCAGCTCCTTCCACTTTGCTCAAGGCTACCTATTTGCAGAGAGCCTCCCCACCTCATCAGTTTCCATACTGTGTGAGTGCTCTCTTTGCCTTCCTCAGGCTCTGAATTCCCATGCCAGCTACACCAGCTAGAGCTCTGTTCTCAGCTTGCTTGGGCTCTGTATTTTGCCTATGCACATGGATGCTTTTCTCACTCCCCTGGGCTCTGGCCCTCCAGGCTTCTCACCACCTACTTCCTCACTCTGCATGGACATTTTCCTTAACCTACTGGTACTCCAACACCCATCAAGGGCACTCCTCTATGTAGATACTCTCATTATCTTGCTTGGTGCTGAAACCCTAAGATGAGCCATCTGTACACATGGATGTTATCCTCACCAGCTGGCTGATTCTTCATGACTATCTATCTCAAGGAGACACCTTCCTTGACATCTAACACAAAGCTGTCCTTCCAGACAGTAAGTCCTTCTATGACTATCTTGCTTGGCCTTACCTAAGAGCTCTAAGATCAAACTGTTCAGGAAGTTGAAGGGAAAGATCTGTTGGTTGGGTTCTTTGGAAAGCAAATGCTGAAAATGGAGTTAGGAGAACAAAAGATCCACTGTAGAGTAGCACCTTAGAGGAACTGGGCCCATCAGGCAGGGAGAGGCAGGTTATGCCAACTGTTGGACTGTGAGGCAGATGCAGATGTCTCACTTCCCGGAAGTTCACACCACTCCTCTTCTCTTTTACAGAAGACCTCCATTTCTGATAACTGAAAGAAACCCAAAGAAGACTTCTGCTTTACAGAAATGGTGAAATGCAAAAGTAGCATCTGGCATTGCTTTTGCAGCAAGATGAGTCCTTATAGAGACAGCATACATCCCAGGAACCAGAGTGGTCCTGCCCCTCTCCTTCCCTGGGACCAACACTCAGCATTCCAGCAATGAACTTGCAGAGATTTATGGGGGTCTCTCTTCTTCATGCCATTTTGGCTTCAGAAAATTTTCATAGTAACACTCTGTTTCAAATAATGGGAAAAATCTATATATGGAAGCTTCTGCAAGTCCAGTGAAGAGTTCAGGAGTGAAAACTGTCCTTCAAATGAGCACCATGTTTGTCTTGACCCTTGTGTGACAAGCCTACTCAATCGAGAAAAGTGGCCTCAACTCAAACTCTAAGGCAAAACTGAAGGGGTTACAGCTGGCAGGTACCAGTGAGGCATAATCATCAAAGCTTGTCAACAAGTTCTTTCTTGAAGAGGAATTTGAGAGGTGCATCTCTGCATCTGTCACAGATAGGGTATGAAAAAAAAAAAGAGAAGGGATTTTTATTAACTTTTGTTATGTGCCAAATATCAACATAAACACACACTGAGTAACTCAACCCACAAAAGTTCAAAATTGAGATTATTGGCTCTCAAACATCGTTGTCTGTCAGCATGATCTTGGGTGATTGTCAAATATATATATATATATATATATATATATATATATATACATAATAAATCTAGACTTGGAACCCCTCAAAATAGGTCTCCGAAACCTGTATTTTTTAACAAGTGGCTCATCATTCAGAAAATTTTTAACTCTGCCTTTGATCCCTCATCTACTCAATGAATATTTCTTGTAAGTCCATTTTTATCACCATGGTATGTTGACTGATCTGGCACTTCAGTCCTGCTTATAACTCTGGAAGCTGTGGCTATTGTTTTGCTGAGTGCAACATCTTGTCCTTTTACTGTAAATCTATTTTGCTCTGGGGCACACTTTTATAGGTCAAGATCCCTGCTGTGTTATTGAAAAATGTAGGTTGCGCTGTAAAGAGCAATTGCTTCCTTCAAAGTCACAAAGTTGGGCCTAGCACAATAGATATTCTTGGAGTATGGATGCCATAACAAACCTGGAATGTTAAAGTTATCTGGGCGAGTTTTTTGTATGAATCTGACCTGCCTTGCCAACATGAGGAATTAAGCATTAGGAACATGTAAGAGAGATACTATGGGCAAAAGCCAACAACAGTTTCTGGTATTTGTTCTAGTAACACTGCAACCAGCCTATCAACCTTCTCCCATGCTTCTGGTTTCCTTTGACTTGCTGACCCCTTTGTTCTGAACCCTGACTCCGTTTTAAGTTTTTTAAGTTTTTCCTTACTTTTTTTTTTTTTTTGAGAGAGGGTTTTTTTTTTTTTTTCAAGATTGATTTATTTATGATAGACAGAGAGAGAGAGAGAGAGACAGAGACAGAGACAGAGACACAGGAGGAGGGAGAAGCAGGCTCCATGCCGGGAGCCCAAAGTGGGACTTGATCCCGGGACTCCAGGATCACTCCCTGGGCCAAAGGCAGGCGCTAAACTGCTGAGCCACCCAGGGATCCCCAGTTTTTCCTTACTTTGAAACATACTTCCTCATCTTTGACCTCAATGGCATTTTTTTTTTAAACATGATTTGGGTCATTTTTCTTGTTTTACAAATAAATACACACAATCATTAAAAAGTGCCTCTACTGTCTCCCAAAGCACCATAGGCAATTATTTTAACAGAAAAGTCTTCATTTCTAAAGTGAGTTGGCAGATATGTTAGTCTTTTTTCATAAAATCTTTTGCTCCAAATTTTTATTGCTATGTAAAGAAACGCCCAAAATGTAGTGGCTTAAAATAAATATAATCGTTGATTTTTTACATGTATTTGCAATTTCAGCAGGGCTGGGAAAGAACAGTTCATCTTTGCTCCTTTGTTGTTAGCTTGGGCAGCTCAAGGTGAAGGATTACTCTATGGCTGGAGGGCACTCACCCATGTGTCTGGTGGTTGATGGTGTTAAACTAGAACTGTTGGTCAAATACCTGTGCATGTGGTTTCCTCTAAGCATGGCAATTGTGTTCTAAGAGTGGCTTCTCCAAAAGCAAGAAGTTGAAACTGACCATTTCTTAAGGCCTGGGCCCCAAATTGTCCATTTCTATTGTCTCTGATCTATAGGTCAGGTCAAAGAGTCGAGATTCAAGGGACGGGGACATAGAACTCACATCTCAAAGAGAAGAATGTCGAAGGCTTTGGGGGGCATTTTTAAATATTGCCATACCAAACAGATGATAAGTCAGATTTGTAGTGGTGAGAGTACTAACCCTACTTGTAAGATTAATTACTTTCGACAAAATTTATTCCAAAAAAGAATCCTAGGTTTAGTGCTAAGCAGTGGATAACACTTAAAAAAATATGTGCCTTCATGAAGCAAAGGAAAGGACAGATAAAGTGCACTTGATTGAGTCTACTATGTCATTATTCTAGAAATAAGATCTAGCAGGGGGAGGACTTCCTTTGGGGTTTTCTCTGGCAATGGAGGAGGAAGAAGATGATCACCCATTATAGTATGTCAGATTATTCAAAGTACTAACATGGACAATGTCCCATATGTTTCTAAAAGTATCCACCAAAAAAAATTAGTGCTGCTGTTATTCATATTATACCAAGGGTAAATTTTGAATTTGTAATATTGGTGGGTATGTTCAGTGTTGCATAGCTAGCAAGTAGAGAGACTGAAATTAAAGTCAATGTTCCCTCAAATCCCATGCCAAGGCAAATTTTGTTAATATGCAAATTTTAAATTCTAAATTAAAGCAGAAGATCTGAACTTAGATTGGCAAAATGAAGAACGCACATTGTGAAGCTTAAAGAATCCCAGTGGTTCTACTTAAATAGAAGGCATAAGAAGCTTGGTAACAAGAAAAGAGCTGGAAAATGTAATCCCCTTGTGGTGGGGTGGTGTTCCTGACAGAGGGAGGACGTTGTTGAATGCTCAGTAACCAAAAACTTGTTCAAATCATGGGTAATCTGCTTGGAAAGACGATTAGCAGCATGGCTCATTCTATCTGGCATAGCCTAGTAGCAGGGTTAGTGTAGTTGACAAGTTATGTTCTAAAACTGGCATTCATTAGCATGAAAATACCAAGAAATGTGTCCACTCATCAAAAGACATCACCTTTGGAGCCATGGAATCAAGTTTTAGTCCCATTAGCATGGGGAAGGCACAATCTCAGCAGCATAGAGAATCTAATTCAAGATAATTAAACTTCACAGTATTTATCTGGTTCTCAAGGAATATTTCATAGAAAGCAGATATGAATGGGAAGGTACAAGTATTGCCACTTATGGAACATCTACATTATGCTAGGTGTTTCCCATGGTGTTTCCCACTCTCTAGGTGGCCAAACAATTTCTCCCAACTTCCTCCCTTCCTATCTTCTGCCCTACTATTCTTGGGAAAATTGTACCAAATACAGGGCAAAGATAGAGATAAGGCAATAGAGTAGGCTAATGTTCTGGGTTAGGATAGGGGAGGAGCAGAATAGTTCTGTTCCCATTCTGACATTGTCCTCTCTAACTCAGACTTTTGTGGGAGTTTTACAGGTCCTGAGAGGAAACTCTATCTTTGGTAGGTTTAATAGGAGCAGTATAGAGTCAAAAGAACAGAAGTGTGGGATGGGCAACATAGATTGAGCTTCATTTAGATGATTTGAAAAAGACTTTACAAAGCTCTTAAGGTTTGTTTACGATATCTCTGAGTTTTCAAGGGTTGACAACTGAGAAAGAACTCTGGAAGAAAACAATGATAAAGAGAATTTATTTATCTTCAGTTTCTTTTATGTTCTAAAGCTCTGAGAAGGAGACAGTTAGACTGAAATTTGAGGTCTTAGTTTGCCATGACTGACACCCATCCCCTTCTTGGGACTTACTTATGGATCATTTTATCTCACTAATAATTCTGCAAAGCCATTGAATTTGTTTCTTATGGTTGCTGTAAACTTGGAGGTTTAAAACAATACTCATTTGTTCTCTTATAGTTCTAGAGGTCAGAAGTTCAAAATCAGTTTCACTGGGTTGAAATGAAGATGTTAGTAGGGCCATGCTCCCTCCTAAGCTCATAAGAGGTAATGTATTTCTTTATATTTTCCAGATTCAAGACTGCATTCTTTGCACTCATTGGCTCTTGGCCATTTCCTCCATCTTCAGAGCCTGCAGTGTAATATCTTGCTTCAGTGACTGTATTTCCTTATTCCCCTTCTTCTCTTGTAGTACAATCTATTTCCCTCTTATAAAGATAATTACAATTAGAATCAAAGTCTGCATGGATAATTCATGATAACCTCTCCTTCTTAGATTCTTAATCACATCTACAAATTTTATTTTGCCATAGAAGATAACATTCACTGGTTCTCAGGATTAGGACTCAGAAATGTTTGGAGGCCTTTGCTCAGCTCACCAAAACCATATTTCCCTGTGTTTTTTAGATAAAGTTATATGAACGTAGATAATGGATTAAAATTCAGATCTTCTCATGTTTGTTCTCCCTTACTCATAATTGTTCTATTGCCTTCATCCTAGGATGGGCACCCACATTCCCACCTGTAGGGAATCCTACTGCTACAAGATTCCAGAGTGCACAGAGCTCACCCAGGGACACAAAATACCAGATTAGATGACAGCAAATTTAATGACAAAGCCTTTCGTGGCAGGTTTTGAAGTGCACCCCCATCATCAATTATACATAGAGTGAGAGACAAGTTTTTTTTTAACTCCTCTGAGACTCATTTTCCTCATCTTCAAAATGGGAAAATTATATGTGCCTAATACTCCATAAAGGTTATTGGAAAGATTAAGAAGAGGAAGAAAGAAGAAATGCTACTTGAATTGTGGACGCTATAGCCAGCTGAAATCTTTGGGATTTGTGAATTTCTACCCAAAAAATAATGAGGAAAGCAAAATTTTCATTTTTCTGATACAGATACATCACGCTTTGATTCTTTATCTTCTGGGTGTTTGTATGAAACACTTGACTTAAATTTCAACTTTTATCTGAAGCTGCAGGTATTATCAGCAAACCTTATTACTAGACAGCAAGAAATAAATTTTTGCCTTTTGAACATTCTATCAAAAATACTTTTTGCCTTATAAATATTGAAAAAAAAGAATTAAAAATCCTCCTTAGAAAGAAAACTGATTTTTTTTAATGGAACAGCCTATTACACTGACCACTTTCCAATCTGATTTTATTTTCCTATCTTTTTAGTTTATCCATGTTGATGTATTGCTTCTTATATAAGCATAACATAATCCCACAGACCACATGAAAATTTCAGTGGCCAAATGCATCCTGAATAATTGCTAGTCAATTGACATAAACTGCTTTGCATCTCCAGAATCAGAAAGCAATAAAACTGAATCTGACCCAGGAGTTGCCAAGGTGATGTGTGGTAAAATAGAAAGATCACTAGACTGGGAGCCTCAAAAACCATATTCTAATCCATTCTGACAACTCTGGTCTTTTCCATTTCTGCTCTGTCTCTGTCACTTCTTTATATATGTTCATTCCCAACATGACCTCAGCAAGTAGGTCCTTAATTATCTCTCCTTTGGGCATTGGTCATGTGACCTTAACTAGTTAACTCTATCAGCAATGTAATATAACTGCATGCTTCTGAACACTTTGTTAATATTCTGATTACTAAAAAAAAAGATAATATTTGCTCATGGGGTTGTTATAGATCTTAAATGGCAGGTGTAATGTTCCTATCACAGTGACTAGAATAGGATTGGCATCTAGGAAATACTAAACAGATATCATAGATTTCTTTGTTTCTTTCTGTTTCAGCTTCAATTAATATAAAATAGGTGTGTTAAGTTAATTCTTTAAAAATACATCTATGATTATGTAACTACCCTATCCAAAAATCTTCCTGTTTCCTATCATTTGACTCAACCCACATCTGATTTGTTATTAGTCTTTCTCATCCCTCACTCCAACAGCTTGCCATTTTATTATACTGTAATCCTTGCAAGTCTCTAACATTCAGTTTGTTGACTATTTTTCTTTATTTGCATTTTTTCCTGCAGCATGCCTATCCAAATCCTAGCAGCCAATAGAATATGGGGCAAAAGTAATATGTTATTTCTGGGCCAAGGAAATTAATGACCGTTCATATTTTTATTCCATCTTTCTCTGTTGTCTTCTTGAAATATAACTTCTTCAATCTAATATAAACTTTCTCCAAAAAAAAAAAAACAGTAAACAAAAAACTGTAGCCAATTTCATAATTACTGGTTAAATCACTTTAGGAATACTATATGGCTAATTCTACTAAAGCTGAACATATGTCATGCTCCTTTACTCATCAATTCCACTCCTAGGCATATATCCAACAAGATAATGTTCTTATTTTTACTACTGTTTAGTAATATTGAAGTGCAATAAATAATAGTAATACTGGAAGCAACTTAAATGTGCATCAGAAGTATAATATTTAAATAATTGTGGTGTATTCATGTATTGGAGCACTACACAGGCACAAAAATGAAACAAACAAACAAATGAACAAACGAAAACTAGGACAAAATATGTTGACATAGATGAATCTAACAGACCAGATATTGACCAAAATCAACCAGACATTTATGCTCCCTTTACATGAACTTTAAAAACAGTCAAAGGGGGATCCCTGGGTGGCGCAGCAGTTTGGCGCCTGCCTTTGGCCCAGGGCGCGATCCTGGAGACCCGGAATGGAATCCCACGTCAGGCTCCCGGTGCATGGAGCCTGCTTCTCCCTCTGCCTGTGTCTCTGCCTCTCTCTCTCTCTGTGACTATCATAAATAAATAAAAAACTTAAAAAAATAAATAAATAAAAAAATAAAAACAGTCAAAGGTAATCAATGGAAGTAGAAGTCAGGAGGATAGTTAATGTTGGGGTACTGAAAGAGAACATGAAGGGGGTTTTGGTAATGTTGATAATAACTTTTAGATAGGCTAAATGGGTAATGGGTATTAAGGAGGGCACTTGTGATGAGCACTGGGCATTGTAAATGAATAATCACTAAATTCTACTCCTGAAGCCAATCGGACTATATGTTAACTAACTGGAATTTAAATACAATTAAAAAAAATTTAAAATCTAACTGTATGATTATTTTTACCTTGTGAAAAAATGTTAATCTCCAAATTAAAGAATTGTATGCTCTGTCTAAAATATATTATAATTTAATAGTATCTTATTTAACTCGAATGCCATAGCTAGAAAACTATAGATTGGGTGACAAAAGCAGAAATAAATTTCTGATAGCTCTAGGACTGGGAAATCCAAATCAAGGTGGCGGCATGGGAGGATTCTTTTGGAGTGCTCTTCTTTGTCCTGTAGGTGGCTGCCATCTTGCTGTGTATCCACATGACCTGTTCTTATGTTTTTGTGGGGGGGAGGGTAGTAAGAAGAGGAAGCAAAAAAGAAAAAAAAAGGAAGCAAGCTCTCTGGAGTCTTTATTTTAAGGATACTAAACCCATCACGCAGCCCACCTTCATAGAAGCCCCACTCTCATGACTTGTATAAACCTAATTATCTCCCAGAGGACCAATACCATCACAATGGGGGTTAGAGTTTTTACATATGAATTTTGGAGGGACATACTTCAGTCCTTTGTAAATAGCATGTTATAAAAATAACTATAAACTTTAACCTCTTAAACTCTTCTATTCACACCACCCTAAAAGTATCCAGTGATTTAATTCTTAGAATACAACGACAACAACAACAACAACCAAATGGAAGTTTTTACAATACTCCAATACTGTTCCTTCTCATACACCATTTGCAAGCCTTTGATATTGAGAGTTAAGCCCCCTGCTTATGCCATATGGCATTGGAGAGATTATACACATACTCAACTCTGTCCTAACTTCTAAAATTCACCCATTCTACTATATGACTTTTCTAACTCACTTTGCCCACTTCCACTGACCAATTCTATCTCATATTTTTGCTAGCAAACAAGCTTCCTCTGGAATGAGAATTTTACTCTGAGTCTCTGACAACTTGAGAATATGTTTCATGAGAGTCTTGCCAATTCTCCCACCTAAGACCACCCTTGTGTATCCTCCAGTCACAGACTAGAGCTGCATTCCAAATAAAAGCCTGGGAACTGCTATACAATCGAATCAACATCAGGTTAAGGTAAATAAAAAGTTTGTACTCCAACCTCTGAGACCCCACAATTTACCTCTTGAGTGATCTTCAAAGTTCAGGCTTTCTTCGGGTCTGTTTTCTAGGCCTGGTATTTCATTTTCCAGTTCCATTTTAGCCAATGTTATTCAGGACCAAACATGCCAGGAATTCAAGATCATATTGATTATGGGACATTTTGATATTTTCCATCATTTCTCCTTCTTTTGTCTCAACAACGACCTTCTCATTCATTTCTTGTAACATTCAAAGGATAGTTAGAACTTTCCTAGGATATTCACCATTTAAATTAAAGAGAAGGAAGAATGAACTTGTGTAAGTCAAAAGTAGGAAAATACAAATTCTTCAAAGTCAATAGAGCATAAATCAAAGAAATCCAAGTGTGAAAGGCAAAAATACTCAAATTTGGATGAGTTCTTCTACTACCCATGTCTATAAAGTGGGAGTGTGCCAGGGTTGGGGAGGAAATGATGGACATAACCAGATCATTTATGGGAGTTCCTCTGAGTCCTTGAGTCTCTGAATATAGATGTAAAGGAGTACATGTGCAAATAAATCTCTTGTTTTCTCAGAAGAGAAGAGTTGTAGTGGCTACACTTGGATGTGAATGGCATGAGACCTTGTAACATTAATGGCATTCTTCTTCAGGTTAATCAACCTGCTATTACCAAATTGTTAGGTAATAGTTTAGACACCTGGAGAATGAAAGGTGTTATTCAACAATGAGATTGCTTTCTTAAGTTCAATTAAGTGGCATTTTACAAACAAAAGTTATCATTAAAGAATTCCTTGTATTCTCTGGAGTGGTTAATGGATTATACGATACCAAGTCTCTAAATGTCATGGTCCTAATAAAATACACTAAAAAGATTGTTTACTAGCAGTTGTTTCCCAATAAAAATAATAAATGAAAGTTAAACCTGTAACAGTGTTTAAGAATAATCAATATTCAGAGAGATGGAGAAATATAATACAACACACCCTTGTTATTTTTATTTAGTCTTTTTCTCCTATGTTTCTTTCCCTCCTTCTCTTCCTCCTGTTCTGTCCTTCTCATAAATCAAACTCATTTTACTAGTGCTAAAATAAACTAGACAATGAGAAATAATATTAATGTGCTTTGTTAATTGTCTTATATTTTGGTGCTAACAATATTCACATTTAGTTGTAAAATCAATAAATAACCAGTAGAATCAGTACATAATCAATAAAAAAATCAATAAGTCCTCCTCCTCCCCTTCCTTCTCATCATCAGCATCCCTGATACTGGTAAGGGTGATATAAAATAAAGTGTGAAGTACAGCCACTCTGGAAAACTGTGTGGAGGTTCCTCAAAGATTTAAAAATAGAACTACCTTCCCACTCAGCTATTGTACTACTGGGGATTTACCCCAAAGATACAGATGCAGTGAAAAACTAAGACACCTGCACCCCAATGTTTATAGCAGCAATGTCCACAATAGCCAAACTGTGGAAGGAGCCTCGGTGTCCATCGAAAGATGATGGATAAAGAAGATGTGGTCTAAATATACAATGGAATATTACTCAGCCATTAGAGACGCGAATACCCACCATTTGCTTCAACGTGGATGGAACTGGAGGGTATTATGCTGAGTGAAGTAAGTCAATCGGAGAAGGACAAGCATCATATAGTTTCATTCATTCGGGGAATATAAAAAATAGTAAAAGGGATTAAAGGGGAAAGAAGAGAAAATGAGTGGGAAATATCAGTGAGGGTAAGAGAACATGAGAGACTTCTAACTCTGGGAAATGAACAAAGGGTAGTGGAAGGGGAGGTGGGCAGGGGGATAGGGTGACTGGGTGACGGGCACTGAGGGTGACAGTTGACGGGATGAACACTGGGTACTATACTATATGTTGGCAAATCAAACTCCAATAAAAAATACAAAATAAATAAAAGAAAGTGTGGGTGGGAAAATTGGTACAACGATTATGAAAAGCCTTTTAAAGAGATATATTAATAAAATAATAAAATCTTAATAAATTCAGTTATAGCAATTACATTTCTGAACTCTATCTGAAAGAAATAATCCTAAATATGGATATATCATTACATTCAAAAACATGTAATGTGGTTATTTATAATACTAACAAACTTGAAACCTAAATGACCAAAAAAATTGGAGTAATTAAACAAATTACAGTATATATACTCAATGGAATATTATACAGGATTTAAACTGAATTTTTATGAAAAAGATGTCATAAATTATGTTATAAATATAACCCTTATTAAGGGAAACTGCAGGATAACTACTGTATATAATGTATGATTATAATCATGTTAAAATTGTTCAGAAAAATGAATCTAAATAAATTGTTACCACTGTAGAATTTAGACTGTGGGATAGTTCTCCCCTTTTACCCATATATTTCTGTTTTACAAATTTTATTTGATGACTCTGAATTGATTTTTATAGTAAAATAAAAATAAACATATCTTCGAATGAAGTTATTTTGGAAATTTTGAAGGCCAATGCTTTTTAGTTAACCCAAATTTACATATCATGCTGTGAATAAACAACTTAGCAGAGTGTTAAGCACATAAGGAAAGCAGAAATGTTGGAAGCACCATCCCTCTACTCAATGACTCAACACCAGGAGGGGGTTGCAGATGTGAACCCAATTAAATATAAAGTAATGTAAATTCTGCAGGAGTCTACAAGGTAATTGTAAACTAAGTTCTTTGAGGATACAAAGAAGGAAAACCTTATTTGCAAGTGGACTCAGGGATACAGATGGTAGTAATATTTGGGATAGCATTTTTATGAGGGGTACCATTTCCACTGACATAATTCCAGAACGTTAGTTCTGGAAACAGATATTCCACAGACAAAGCCTCAGGCAAGATGTAAGAGTTACATACAGGGAAAACAGGATGGGTTAGTTTGATAGGAAGCATTCTCAGGAAGTACTGGTCTCAGTGACAGCTGGAGATATTGTGCACATGCACACACAACACAGAAAGACACACACACACACACACACACACACGCACACACAGACACCAAGATAGGAAAAGCGTTGATATAAGTGAAGAACACAAAGAGGCCACTTTAAGAGGAAATAGAACATACAATTGGAGAAAGGAAGGGAATAAAAATACATTCCTTTGTAATATACACTATACATGCTTTATTCTAAGGTACTTACCTGAATATTAGCTATTTAGAAAGTCTTTTCCCACTGGGAAGGCAGAGAAGTACAGCATGTGGAATGGGAGACAGGAGCCATAGAGGAGACGGAGTTTCAGCCAATCAGATAAATGCAAATATATTGGGTTGAATTTTCATTAAAGCCCTATTTTAGGAAGCTGATTTACCTGAGAAGAAGTCCCTTTATGTCTTTCCCCCTCTGTCTGGCTACGTGGATGTGGACATGGTAGCAGGGAACTTAATAAGTATTTTAGATTGTGAGCTAATCTTGAGCATTTATCCTGTGTGAGGATAAATAATTACAGGAAAGGATCAAACCATACCAGCCTAAAACTGTCCATTCCTCAAATTTCTTTCATAGAAAAGAAAATAAAATGTCTTTCAGAAGCCCTGTTATTTCAATATTCATTTTGTGACATGTAGATAAAATTAATCCTATCAAAACCTTTATTTACTAAGCTGGTTTTTGTTTTTGTTTTTGTTTTTGTTTTTTGCACAGTAAATATTTATCTATATTCTGCCCTTTTACAGAGCAGTAAATAGAGAATCAAAGAGACTAAATAATATGTTCAAGGATCAAGTAGTATGAGTAGGGTGAACATAAAGTTAACCCTCATCTTAGGGTTACCATAGGTATGGTCTTTTTAATGGTTGTTTGTGTGTGTGTGTGTGTGTGTGTGTGTGTGTGTGTGTGTGTGTTTTAAGATTGATTGATTGATTGATTTATATTCAAGAGAGAGAGAGAGAGAGTATGAATAGGGTGGAGGGGCAGAGGGAGAGGGAGAAACAGATAAACAGATTCTCTGCTAAGCAGGCAGTCAGAGGAGAGATCCATTCCAGAATCCTGAGATCATGACCTGAGCTGAAGTCAGATGTTTAGCCAACTGAGCCATCCAGGCGCCCCATAGATGTATGATCTTTATACAACATATGTGCCATTTTCTATCTCAGATGTCTCTGATAATTATCCTTATTTTAATGCTTAGCCAACTGTCTTTCTCCTTTGTATTTAGCTTTTAAGCTCATTTTAGTTAGATGATAATAATAAACACATTAAAACATCTTACCTTCTAGTGATGCATTTCTACTCACATTTGGTGAAAGCAGGTCATATGGCTACTTTTAGCTTTAGAAGGGACAGGAAAGAACAACCAAGTCTTCCATGTCTGGGAAGAGATGAGGGAGTGATTTACCAACATCCCTAATGACTAAGTAAGAATTTTGATCTAGTAGTAAGTTAGCTTCATGAATGGTTCTACCCATTTATACTCTCAATGCTAATTGTACTGAGTATCTCTTATTTACTTTTGTCCAGTCATGCTGATTTTCAACCTAATAGGCAAACCATGATATCTCACTATCATTTTTATTACTTTTCATTTATTTGATGATTATTAAGGTGGAATATTACATGATTAAAAGTCATTTGTGTTTTACTTTCAGGGATATGATCTTTTATGTCATTTTTTTTTACTCTTTTTTCTTATAGCATGGTACAGGGAACTAAAAGTCAAACTAAGTTTGCATCCTAACTTGGACAATACATGGAATATTTCTTAACTTTTCCAAATGCACTGTGTTTCATATATAAATATATAATGTGGATGTATTATGTATAATATATAATATAATATGCATTTTACATATACTATATAGCATGTAATATGTAGTATAGCATAATGTATTATTAAATATATTTAATCAGCTTATAATTTTGAATTTTATAGTTTTTAAATTTATTTTTTTAAGTTTTATTTTATATTTATAAATGTTTCTCCTATTAATTATATGTATATATTTTCTATTTTAATTATATATATTTAATTTTACATCCAAGGATGTCTACTTATACAACTATTTTCATATGACAGTAATTTCTTGTGCCATTTTATTCACAGAAGTACTGAACAGTTTTTCTAGAGTTTGACTCTAAGTATATTAATATGCTTATGACAGTTTGATGAGATTTTTTCCTATATTGCTTTTTATTGTCAGCATGTAATAAAGCAAATCTATATAGAACCATTAGTTTTTCATTTGAATTCATATGGATATCGTAATGAATACTTATTCTTAATTTGTTAAAGTTAATTATCTCTGCTTTCTTAGACATCATAGCATCTATAAGATATTTAATTATAATTTCCCTCTTCACTGATACCACTTTATCCTATTTTTCTTTTTTCCTGATAGTATTCCCAGAATAATATGAAAGCTTCCAATGCCATTTTAATCTTCTATAACCTGGCTTTTTGTCAAGTCCTTGTATTTCTTTGTATTTTCTCTGACTCCTACCCTTTATATCTAATTGTGTGCTTCTCAATTTATCATCATTTTAACTTATAAATAAATGCACTGTGATTTCCTGAAGAACATGAAGTAGATTTTTTCCAATGTTGTATCTGTTTTCTAAACTAAAATTGAGATAAATTTATTTGAAATCTATTTGGAGGTAAAAGCAGGAAGAAGAATATCTCCCCTCTGCCAGTCTCTTTGCCTCTACCTGTTGCAGACAAGATAGAAAGAGTGTCTGGTTCTCTAATTATACCCTCCCATACTATCCATGTTTCCATTAAGAAGAGTCAGGAGTACTAATTTCAAGGCATTATGGTCTGAGAATATGCAGGGGACGATCCCAATCTTTTGGTATCGGTTAAGACCTAATTTGTGACCCAGTATGTGGTCTATTCTGGAGAAAGTTCCATGTGCACTTGAGAAGAAGAATGTATATTCAGTTGAGTTTGGATGTAAAGTTCTGTAGATATCTGTGAAATCCATCTGGTCCAGTGTATCATTTAAAACTCTCGTTTCTTTGGAGATGTTGTGCTTAGAAGACCTATCGAGTGTAGAAAGTGCTAGATTGAAGTCACCAAGTATAAGTATATCATTATCTAAGTATGTCTTAATTTTGGTTATTAATTGATTTAAATATTTGGCAGTTCCCACATTCGGGGCATATATATTGATGATTGTTAAGTCCTCTTGTTGGATACATCCTTTAAGTACGATATAGTGTCCCTCTTCATCTCTCACTACAGTCTTCGGGGTAAATTTTAGTTTATCTGATATAAGGATGGCAACCCCTGCTTTCTTTTGAGGACCATTTGAATGGCAAATCGTTCTCCAACCTTTTATTTTCAGGCTGTAGGTGTCCTTCTGTCTAAAATGAGTCTCTCACAGGCAACACCCTTTTGAACTCAGCCACAGTAACTTCTTGCAAGATACATCCACGAAGGCAAAAGAAACAAAAGCAAAAATGAACTATTGGGACTTCATCAAGATAAGAAGCTTTTGCACAGCAAAGGATACAGTCAACAAAACTAAAAGACAACCTACAGAATGGGAGATGATATTTGCAAATGACGTATCAGATAAAGGTCTAGTTTCCAAGATCTATAAAGAACTTATTAAACTCAACATCAAAGAAACAAACAATCCAATCATGAAATGGGCAAAAGACATGAACAGAAATTGCACAGAGGAAGACATGGACATGGCCAACATGCACATGAGAAACTGCTCCGCATCACTGGCCATCAGGGAAATACAAATCAAAACCACAATGAGATACCACCTCACACCAGTGAGAATGGGGAAAATTAACAAGGCAGGAAACCACAAATGTTGGAGAGGATGCAGAGAAAAGGGAACCCTCTTACACTGTTGGTGGGAATGTGAACTGGTGCAGCCACTCTGGAAAACTGTGTGGAGGTTCCTCAAAGAGTTAAAAATAGACCTGCCCTACGACCCAGCATTTGCACTGCTGGGGATTTCCCCCAAAGATACAGATGCAATGAAACGCCAGGACACCTGCACCCCGATGTTTCTAGCAGCAATGTCCACAATAGCCAAACTGTGGAAGGAGCCTCGGTGTCCATCGAAAAATGAATGGATAAAGATGTGGTTTATGTATACAATGGAATATTACTCAGCCATTAGAAACGACAAATACCCACCATTTGCTTCAACATGGATGGAACTGGACGGTATTATGCTGAGTGAAGTAAGTCAATCGGAGAAGGACAAACATTATATGTTTTCCTTCATTTGGGGAATATAAATAATAGTGAAAGGGAATAGAAGGGAAGGGAGAAGAAATGTGTGGGAAATATCAGGAAGGGAGACAGAACATGAAGATTCCTAACTCTGGGAAACGAACCAGGGGTGGTAGAAGGGGAGTGGGGGGGAATGGGTGACAGGCACTGAGGGGGGCACTTGACGGGATGAGCACTGGGTGTTATTCTGTATGTTGGCAAATTGAACACCAATAAAAATTCAATTTATTATTAAAAAAAAAAGAAGTGTCAAGAGAATACAAAGGTTTGGCTTGCCCTGGGATCAAGAGGGTAGCTCAGCCTCTCTATATTCTAGGAAAAAAACACAAAGCATTGCTTTTTTTTTAGTTTCATGTCATAACTGTGAGGAAATATGTGACCTCAGAAGCCTATATCCTCCTATTAAGATCTATCATCCTATTAAAGCCTCACCTCCACTCTCTGACTCTGGGTTCCCAAGGCTTATCACCTGTACTTTTCCCAGACCAAGTCAGAATTTACAAGAAGCCCTAGGTGACCTGGAACCCCATTGTGCCTGGAATCTGGACTCCAGTGGCTCACTGGAGCATGCCATCTTGTCAACATTCACTTTCCTCTACTTCAGTCTATTCCCCTTCCCATCCCCCATCATCCATTGGGAAGTCATTTATGTGACCTATTTGTTTATCTCTCTTGGGTAGACCATGAGCCCAACTAGGATAAAGATGTTTGTCTATTTGGGTCTTCTCTATATAATCACAGTCTATAAAAGTACCAGACTCATGGTAAATAGCCAGTAAATATTTATTGGCTATTGAGTAAATCAGTTAATGAGTTTATTTGTTGTTTATCCCTTTTTACTTTTCATACTGTTATTAATGTAGTCCAGTTTGTATTTTTTTTCATTGATACTTTAATAACATCAGGTTTATTTTGAACTATTATCAAATACACTGAGAGTATTTTTCTTCGGGTTTGCTTCATGTTTATCTGAATGGCCTATGAATCTTATTTTAGACCTTGAGGGATCTGTAGTGTGGATCTTTTATTGCTTGTACTTGCCATGGTCTGGCTGGACATGAGAAAGGATTGAACAGTGGTCAGGTCCAGCAAACTATCTGACTTCACTAACTAGAGTAAGTAGAGTCAATTTTAATTTATCATTATTGTTTCTGTCAGTAAAGTGGCAATGCAAGAGGTCTTGAGTCTAACCTCTGGATTTTTGTTCATTTTAGTCTTTCTATAGGAACATGTACTCTGTATTCAGCATGGTTCCTGGTATACTGGAGCTCATGGAAGTATCTAACCCACTGGAGATTTTTCATCCAATTCAGTGTCTTCTCTGTAAACGAGAAACTGTGTGAAAAAAGTTCCATTTCCTTTAGACTTCCTGTTTGGGGTCTCTATGAATTAATTTCCAAACAAAAAAGAAAGACACAGATTTCATAATTTCAGCGATGAAGGAGGGTTTTGCTTTTCTGGTCAGTTTATTTTCTGGTTAGATTAAGTCTAGAGTTTTCAATTTATATACCCATTCTCCCTTTTTATCTAGCTTTTTTTCTTAGTCTCTGGTTCCCACTGGCCCAATTCTGGGTAGCACAGTGGAATGGGAGACAGCAAACCTCGCCAACCTCATAAGTGCTGCAGAATGTCACTTAGCTTCTGAAGTGATGTTGTTTTGTTAGTCATTTTTAGCTGATCAAAAAATAATAAATTAAAAGGCAAAGCTTCTAAAATTCATTCTCTTTTGTTTAACTTTGTCTATCACCAGACACATATATTGGAAATATGCAGAGTTAGCTTGTTATAGAAGGAATTCTTTATCCCAGAGGAGAATGCCAATTCTAAAAATATATTTTTACATTTTCTTTTCTTTTATGTTGCCTAAAAACATAAGAAGTACTAGTTCTCTCTCCTTATCTCCCTCTTTCCTCTCCCTCCCCAACTCTCTTTCTCTGTGTGTGTGTGTGTGTGTTTATGTGTATTATCTCCCCATCTGATATGACAGATTCTAGTCCCTGACTTTTTGAAGGTGCTAAAAGGAATCATGTACCAGGCCTTGGCTGATAATCATATTCCTTCAAGTTACCTTGGTGATTTGACTTTTTAAAGTGTATTATTGCTGAGTGAAATAAGTCAATCGGAGAAGGACAAACAGTGTATGTTCTCATTCATTTGGGGAATATGAATAATAGTGAAAGGGAATATAAAGGAAGGGAGAAGAAATGTTGGGAAATATCAGGAAGGGAGACAGAACATAAAGACTCCTAACTCGGGGAAACGAACTAGGGGTGGTGGAAGGGGAGGAGGGCGGGTGTTGGAGGGGAATGGGTGACGGGCACTGAGGTGGACACTTGACGGGATGAGCACTGGGTGTTTTTCTGTATGTTGGTAAATTGAACACCAATAAAAATTAATTAAAAAAGAAAAAAAAAATAAAGTGTATTATTGAAACAATATGCATTCACTGACTTGCATGACAAATAAATTACCAGTTTGAAATATTGAATGCCCAATGAAATTTAATCATGATGTTTCAGATAAATTATAGTTACCATGTACTTTCTGTTTAAAAGGTAATTCATAATTTTTGTTCAGTAAAACAAATTTTCTTGGTATTTACCCTGTGCCCAACACTTTGCTTTCTGTGGGATACAAAGAGGAAGGAGAGACAGCTCTTTGCCCTAAAACCCCCATGGTTTGGTGTATTCAGGTAAGTGGATGACATTAATGGCATCTTCTTCACTAAATTATAGGTCTTAAGTGTCAGATGAAAGATTCTACAGCAAACACCTTCAGATTATGAGGTTTCTGCAAGCCTAGACTTCTCTCTTCTGATTTGAAGTTTCTAATTGTTACTGGATTTCCCAGGTTTTGGTCTGTCCACCCCATACACCAGTTCTACTGTTTGTCCAACCACAGCATGTGTATATATTTATGGGTAATGAATTTAGCACTGGAGGTAAATGGTGAGCAACAGAGACATGTCCTCAGCCTTTCTGGAATTAGAAACTCATCATGGAATATCAATTTCTTGACCTAGAATGATGATGATGGCGGCAACTCATTTTTTTCTGGCACTTGTATGCTAAATCTATATTTAGGAAAGAGGTATTAAGCTTTTTTAATCCATAAAGAGTTAAATTCTGCACTAGAGCCTTGGGCACTGATAGTGTAAATGTGGAAATTCCAAAAGTATTATCAGCATAATTTCATGACTGATAGGGCATGGGGCATTAGGGAGAGGGAGAAATAGATGCTATCTTGAGGGGTTTTGTCTAGTTTCCTTGGTAAATGGGTATCCTATTAACTAAAGTAAGGAATAAGAAAAAAAGTGTGGAAATGGGGTATGATTTAGGGACAGTATATGCCATTTTAAGCATGTTAAATTTGAGTTTTTAGAGGGTTATTTAAATGACTATATTAAAGAGAAAGTTACATTTAGAAAAGGCTAAATCTTCAAGAGGAAATCAGAGCTAGAGATGAATAAGGGGACCTCATCTGTATTCAGTTACCAGTTATGTCAAAGAGAGGTTTGAAAGAGTATGTGAAGCATAAACCATTACCTTCAGTCCTATTTTTTTTCAAATGGGGACTGCAATGGCGCTGGATGTTTGTGTCTCTCTAAAATTCATTTTGAAGCCTCATCCCCAATGTGATGGCATTTGGAGGCATGACATTTGGGAGCAGACTAATTTATGAGGGTGGAGCCCCCATGATAGGATTAGTGTCCTTATAAAAGAGACCCCAAAAAGATCTCTCATTCCTTTTGCCATGTGAGGACCAGCAAGAAGATGGCTTTCTATGGACCATGAAGTTAGCCTTCATCAGACACTGAATATACTGGCACCTTGATCATAGGCTTTCCAGCCTCCAGAACTGTGAAAAATAAATGTTTAATATTTAAGCCACTCAGTTGATAGTATATTTGTTATATCAGTCCAAACAGATTAAGTTAAGAGCTCTTATACTCAAAGTAATTAAGTTACTTGACTGTAGTTATGTAGCAAATGAATACATAAAGTGCAAAGCCAATATTATTTTTACTATATTGTTGTTAATTCTGAAAAAGGATCTGAAAGAGGATGATAACGATAATTAGGATGATGAAGATGATGGTGATGATTATGAGAATGACAGTGATAGATTGATCACATTCATTGAACAATTGCCACATACTATACTATAGCATATATGTATATATATATAATAGATATTTATATGCATTATTTTATATTCACAAAAATGCTAGGTATAAATGTATTTATTACATACATTTTACAGAAGAGAACACTGAAATCCAGAGCAGTTAAGAAATGGATTAACCAAAGCCTAACTTCAACTTCTCTGACAGTTAAAATTTTTTCTCTAGCCCCTGTATCATACTCTTTTACTTTCATCTACCCATTCATTCACCCATCCAACCTATCAACTAACCAAGCAAACAATATTGTCAAGTTCTTTCTCTCTTCTGGTAATTGCCACAAAGAACTCACAAGTTTAGTACAGAAAACTGAAAAATGAGAAATTATTTTATAGTTGGCTAATAAGCTATTCCCAAAAATTGACTTGAATGAACAGGATGCTTTGCTTTATTACAATTATTGTTATCAGCAGTGAAATATTCCTTTTGTAGTGAATCATCTCATAAATATTTTAGTTAAAGAAAAAGTTCAATAGAAACTTATATTTGGGGCACCTGGGTGGCATAGTTGGTTAAGTGTCGGACTCTTGGTTTCAGCTTAGGTTGTGATCTCAGGATCCTGAGATCAAGCCCCATGTAGGGCTCTATGCTCAGGGCTGAGTCTGTTTCAGACTCTCTCTCCCTCTCCCATTATCTCTCTCTCTCTCTCTCTCTCTCTCTCTCAAATAAATAAATAACTGTATTTATAAAAGAAACTTATTCTTTGCATAATCAATGGTTTTCCTTCATTAACAAGTTTGTTTGACAGGACTTGATACAATGGACAGATCTTCTTGGAAAGGAGGTTTTTCTTTTTTTAAGATTCTATTTATTTATTAATCAGAGACACAGAAAAAGAGAAGCCAAGACATAGGCAGAGGGAGAAGTAGGCTCCATGCATGGAGCCCAATGTGGGACTCGATCCTGGGATTCTGGTATCACGCCCTGAGCCAAAGTCAGAAACTCAATCTCTGAGCCGCCCAGGTGTCCTGGAAAGGAGGTTTTAAGGAAGGGTTTAATGATTAGGTAGCTTCTTTGTTTTGATTTATTTTTGTGTAAAATGAAATAACTTGCATCCATCCACAGAAAGTCACTGTGATTTTCCTACTCGGTGAGATGGCCCACCATTAGCCAAGGGTTCTTTGATGCCAAATGTCTCCATTTTCATAGGGCACTTTCTACTACAAGGTTATAATAATCAATATTTCTCTAACCATTCTAGTGTTCCCTCCTTTTCTAGATATTTTCTTTTTAGAAGTGTTTCCAGTCCTAAATGATGAAACCCAGTGTTAGACACTGAATGTGCTGAAGATCATAGATAAGGTCAAGGCCCCACTTGCTGTATTTCCCTTGACATCTCCTAGTACTATGTGTAGAAACTTATACTACACAGGAAACATTGTCTCCAGGCCATTACTCCCAAAGGAATAGAAATGAAGCCAAAGTGAGGAGAGGACCAAAATCCTCCAGTGAGAAAAGCCTTGGTGAGTTGCCAGGGGCTATTAGCTTCAAGTTTGGAATCTGGCCAGAGTTAAATTCAAGCTGGGAGGCAAACTGAGAGCAGAATCCCATAGGGAGGGGCTGCAAGAGAGAACCAGTAAACATAAAGTATAGCTCCAGGGAAAGTTGATCCTATATTATTATGCTAGAGCTCAACCTCTTTTGAAAAATTTAGATACCTATCCCCCAGTGAATTCTCTGCTTGGCTTTAAGGACATAGTACTCTAAGCCAGCTACCTGAATGTACTTAATTGTTTCTGTGTCTTGGGTATGATTCTTTTGTACATATTTTGACTCAGTAATCAAGAAATTAGAACATATTCATCAAAATAAAATTTGTTTTGCTAACGAACCCTCTAGGAGGCAGAAAGGACATAACATGCCTAGTTATGCATGTATTAACTTGTGCCATTTATTGAGCACTTACTCTGTTCCAAGTTCTTTTGGTATATAATTTTATATAGTTTTTACTACAAAATCTGGATAACAGATATTATTAGACTCATTTTATCTTGAATTCAGGGGTTAGAGGTATCTTAAGCACCTTTCAATGGTCCAAATACAATACATAGTGAAGCCAAAATTCAAAGTTGGTCTTGCTTTCTATCACTATTATGTCTTATAAAACTATTGCCCAGGTTCAAATTCATTTCACATTGCCTCTATTATAGCCTTATGAGCCAGAGGGTTGGCCTATAAAATAACAAAATCAAGCAAATAAATAAAAAAAAAATTAAGTTTCTTGATGTATTAGAAATCATACTGCCTTCTTTGATCATTCACCTTATTTATAACATTTGGCCAGAGATTACCTTTCATGAAGACTTGAAATTAAAATAGAAATAGACAGTCCCCAACTTAGGAATTTTTCATTGTAAGGAACATATCAAAGTATGCTATAGGCCCTGTGAGGATACTCCAAATTTTTGAGTAATGATAGCATATTTAACCTTGTACGATTACTACTGTTGATAATAATAACTAATGTCTATTATTAATTTACAGTTTTAAAACTTTTTCATTTTTACTGCTTCATAAAATCAAGTAAACTCTCAAGGGTCTACTTTGAGGATGACTCACTTGAACATCTAAATTAGAATAATACATCATCTCAAATGAACTGGTTACATAAATATAAAAATAAATACATGTGATCTCATATTAAGGAAAATGATGGATCTTAAAGCCCTTTGTAAACTCCAAAGTTCAGCATCATTGCAAGAACCATTATTAATCTTATAATAAGTCAAATATCTTCCTAGGTAAAAGACTCATTTAACAATGTTTAGATGGGCAGTAGCTTAGCCTCTAGTAATGAGGAATCATAATACTTTATGAAACAACTCTTTCCTTTTCTCCCAGATAGAGAAAGAGCTTCTTTATATTAGGTCAAAATCTATTTTTGTATATGGTAAGGTTTTAGAAAGCCAATCAATACCACCTTTTCTTTCTGGAATTTGGAACCCACTGAGAAATAGAAAAAAACATGGAAATAAAGCTTTGTGACAGATAAGTAGAATTAGAGCATGTTGCTGAACCCATGACCACAACCAAATCCCCTAATATGTTTCCCTCTTGAATAGAATCTTGCCCATAAAACTACAATTTTTCTGGCATGGTTACCTCATTGATGTGTTACTTGGAAATGAGCAACTCAAAAAGAAAGTGAGAGAAGGTTGGAGCTACAAATGTCTTATCTCTATTTCCAAACATACCAAAAAGATAAATCACTTACAAGGAAAGTGACAAGAGAAATCTTAAAGAGAAGAAACAGAAGCCTGTTAGGCTTCCTGGAGAGTGGATAATTTGTTCTATGGATATAGAAAGAAGGAGAGGCAAATGCTCCTTTTTAACTTATTAATCTCTCGGGTTTTGTTCTGTAAACTGTTATTCCCATCAACTAATTCTATGGCTGATCAGACATGTGTCTGTTTCCCTCAAGGGACCAGAACAATAGTTTTTAGGGCAGTCTTTGGTCTTCATTCAGGAGTCCTTTCTCCCAATTCCAAGATTTGTTTCTTGGTTTTCTCCTCTAGATATACTACTAGTAGACATTTTATCTTTTACTCCCTCCACCAAAGCTAAATAGCACAGAACAGTGATTAAATCCTAAAGCCCTGTTAATCTCAAAGTTCAAAACGTATTCTTTGTTCTACTATGCACAACCACTCCACTTGACGTATAGTGCTTCAGTAGTTAGGCAATAGCTTCATATGACAGCTTAATGGTACTCATTTAATACAGCATTCTCGGTATAAAATATCCCCATATTAGCATGTAAACATCTTTCCCCTAATGAATCATCAGAGAAGATGTAACACATGAACATCTTATGCCTTTTCTCTTTTAGGTTAAATTAGTAACCTTTATTCTGGTCCAGTCATACATTGACCCAGCATGGGTATAGCTGCCTCCTAGGGCACAAAGATGAATTAATTCAACAACTATTGCCTCTTGAACCTCACTTTTAAGAGTTTAGATTTAAGAGTATAGATTTCCTCATGGCCAACCCCAGACATTCTGCATTGACCAAACACAAGCTAAAACAGAATAATAGTCATTCATAACACCATTTCATATATTCATTCATTCACTCAATTCACAAATATTTATTAAGTGCCTATCATGTGACAGATACTATGCCAAAAGTCAAGCACACAGCATTGAAGAAAACAGACAAGGATGCCTAAGTGGCTCAGCAGCTGAGTGTCTGTCTTCAGTTCAGGTCATGGTCCATAAGTCCTAGAACTGAGTCCCACAGGGAGTCTGCTTCTCCCTCTGCCTATGTCTCTGCCTCTTTCTATGTCTGTCATGAATAAATAAATAAAATCTTAAAAAAAATAAAACAGAAATTCCTCACTTATGGAATTTATATTCAATTACAAGATGCAAAAATAAATAAATAAATAAATAAATAAATAAATAAAGTAAAACATATGTGGGCTTGATGTTGACCCATGCCAAAAAAAGAAAACATACAAAGCCAAGAAAAAGTCAGAAAACATCTTGGGGGTGGGATATAGAATGACATTTTAAATAAAGTAACAAGGACAAGCCTCTCTACTTCATATTTGAAGGTAAAACCAGTGTATAACTGGAGGTAGACACCAAATGCACTTTTGTGGAGGCCGGGCTAGGAGGCAAATATGAGTGGGGATTAGAGGTAAAGAGGAAAGTTAAGAAATAAAATAAGAATCTTTCTTGATACCTATAAAGATAGTGTGGCACAAACTTAAAAGTATGAGTGACTCAACTGTCTGCATGTACTATAAAAAAAGGAAAAACTCAGGCCCAATGAGTAGTTATTTCAGGTAAAATTAAGTCTCAAAATCTAGTACTTGGTGCAATATGGAGCCATTGTTACTGGTGCCAATCAAGAAGCCCACTGGAGACTCAGCTTTTGAGAGACTGTGAAAACAGAGAAAATCTTGTTTTCTGCCTCACCAGGTTACCAGTTAGCCTATCTGTGTGAATCCAGTAAGTAAAGCCTGTGAACTTAAACTCTATGAAGGGAAAACACTATTGGTAGGAGTGTTAATTGCAACCCATACCTACTCTCTAGGGTGGCACCACGGATACTCCTGTGTCCTTGCAAAGGTTGTTAGCAGCCCCAAACACCACATTGTCTTACCTTCACTTCACATTTAAAGCTTCTAAACTTCATATCCATAGTGCCACAGCTTTGCACTGAGTGTGGGCTTCTTAATGGCCCAGTCTCTCTCATGAGCAGCTACTTTTAGCCTCTTCCCACAGTGCTGCCTGCCATGACCTTTTGCCATGGAATCTCCTAGGGCTAGGAGAAGCTGCCTTCTAGCAACAATTTCCTCCTTGTCGCTGTATTTGTTTGTGTTGAAGACTCACTCTCTGCAGGGATGATTCCTATGCTTGAGCCCTTAGGCACTGAAGTGAGCATATTAGTTTCAGTAATTTTTCAGCCTACCACAGTGAGGATCAATACCTTTGCAGTGAACTCAAGACCTTATATTCCTTCAATTTTTGAGCATTCCTGGCTTCAAGTAACACCTCTACTACATCTTTTTTAGCACAGTAGGATAGGACCCTGATGTCCTATTTCCATGTAATTTTCTTTACCCATGCTTCTTTAAGGAAGGTTCGGTAGTTTAGTCCAGCTTAACTTTTGTGTTGATTGTCTTCCTTCTCTAGTAAGCTAATGGAATTTGCTGAATCTGAGCACCATTTTTCCTATCTCTATCAAAAGAACAAGAAATGAAAGGAAAGATGGTAGTTGGCCCCTAGCATCCTCCGTATATTTTTATAAAGAGGTACAAAGTAAATGATTTGTGGATTTGACAAAAAGCATTCATTGTCTACAACAATCTGCTCCTCTTTTACCTTCGTAAGTAGGATAAATCCACCCTGGTGACATTCTCCTTTTAGATAAAAATTGAAACCAGGCCTGGTCTTGCTTTATCATTGTTCTGCTTGTTTCCCTTCAAGGGGTATTTGTTTCCTGTGCCTTCCTTAGAGTCTCTCAATCCCTATCATCCTCACTCATGGCAGTGGGATAGCTACATCCCTAATGACCGCTGAACTGCTTATAATACACTCCACATTGGCTCTGAGTAGCCAAAGTTCTTTTGCTTGATCTCTTTGTCTCGAATCAGTGCTAATTGTCTGCCACCACTTTACACAGCTGTTCTGATCTTTTATGGAAGTTTTCCCTTTTATTATGACATAGCTCTTAACGGCCTTAGATATGTCCTGTATCTGGTTTCCCTTGGGGGTCTCTGCACTCTTCTCTCTGGAATAAAGCCTTCTTCTTATGTATGATTGGGGGTGGAGACATCACACTCTCTGATCTACAAAGACATCTGCTTGATTCTTAAACTCCTTTCAAGGGCATTCAGCCCAAGTGGATCCCCCTTTCTCTGTCATATTCGTCCAGTATGGCCTCCCTGATCCAGTTAAGCCTTATGAAACCACCCCTTCTTCCTTCACAAATACATTGCCTTCTTTAAAGTGTCTGCCATTCTCTACTACTTCTATTGGGATAGAAAGGCAAAATAGTTTTAAACCAATTCAATATGAGAAAACTCCTAGAGATGGAGTGCATGCTACAGGTGTATGCCTTTTTATGTTTTCTGTTTTCTTAATTTTTGAGTTGGTAATTGTTTCATCAAGTTTCTTTTTCCTCATTCCAAGAATATGACATAGCCCCTGTATAGTAAAGACCTTATTTATTTTTATTTATTCATTAGTAAAATCCACTGACTTTTTTGTCCATGAGGCTGCATATTTGTAATCTCATGTCATTATTCAGAGTATGTGTCCTGGTTCTCTATGAATGCAAAAGCCAGGCATCATGCTCTGTAGCTTATGCTGATCCTAACTGCAATCATAGTGTTAAGCCACTGCCTGGAGCTCTTGCAAAAAAACTCAGGATGGGAGCAAAAATCATCTCATCTACTAATGCCCAAAGCATCTCTTCACTGAGGAATCTTAATTGGGCCCAATTCTTTTCCTTATTACCTGCTCCCTGACTTAGCCCCACTATGTAAGTCAGGGAAAGGTTGACTGCCATGGCCTGCAAGCTAAGGCCCCTGGGATATGCTTAATAAAGCCAAGGGGCATCACTCAGGCTCTCACCTTTTTAAAAATAGTTCCTTGTCTGTAACTAACAGCAACTAGACGTAGCTGTGATCCACATTGTAAAAGACATTAGCAATTTGAACCTACTAAAGCCAGATCCTAAAGCATTTCTTTCTAGTTGAGTCAGAAACATCAATTTGTCTGAATTTTATGTGCATAACTTTGGTCCCTCACTCTTAAGATTCTGAGCCCAGGCCCCATTTATAATAGCATTCTTTGTTGGTCTATTCAAATCATGATCCAATCATGAGGAATCAGAAAAAGTTATAAAATCTTCTCTTTATTACTAACAGAGCTGATGGGAGCACCTGTTGCCAACAGGTTTTTAATACAACCTGTCAGTTGAACTTAACTACCCAGTCCTTAAGAGGGCTAGAAAACTCAGGACCTTACATACTCAAGATCCTGCCTTTAAAAAGAGGGAGGAAAGTGTGTGATAGTTAATTTTATGTATCTATCTGGCTGGGCCATGGTGCCCAGATATTTAGTCAAACGTTATTCTGGGTGCTTCTGTGAGTGTTTTGAATAGATTTTGAGTGAAACAGATTGCCTTCCACAATGTGGATGGGCCTCATCCAATTAGTTGAAGGCTTTAATAGAACAAAAAGATTGACTTTCCTAAGCAAGACAGAATTATTCTGCTAGTAGATTGCCTTTAGATGTCATCTACAACAGGGTGTCTTCCTGGCTAACCAGCACGCTGCACCTTTGGACTTGGATTGCACCTCTTCCTAAGTCTTCAGCCTCCCAGCCTCCACCATCAGATTTGGGGCTCACCAAGTCTCCACAGTCATGTGATCGAATTACTTAAGATACATTTCTTTTTCTATATACACAGATCCTATTGGTTCTATTTCTCTGGAGAACCCCTGACTAACATGGGGGACCTAGTGGGAAATACTGCACATTATTAGTTCCCTTTCCAAACTCACCATCTCATCAACCTGATGAATTATTCTTCCTGCCTCAGTAACCAGAGAACAAAGTGGGGGAGATAATGCCAGTCAGTGGTGGTTTGCTTGTTTCCCTCTTGGAAATATGAGTAGGGGACTTCTAACAGCTGGATCCCAGATCTTCCTTCTAGAGTGACACAGACCTAGTTTAATCTTTTCTACACACGATAGCCTCATACTTACTTTTGCCAGTTTTGATCTTCATCCACTTCCAGACTAAACAGAGAATTTTCAACATTTTGCTTTTTTTATGAAAGTCGAGTCACTTTGCATCTGAGTTGTAGCCCAGGCACCAGGTGTAAAGCAGCAAATGCAGACTTTGATTCAGACAAACCTGATTTCAAACCACAGGTGCTCCCACTGATAAGTTCTCTGGCATTAGGTAGCACAATCCCTTGACTCTCATTTTTCTCTGTTGTAGATTTGAAGTACCAACGCACCTAACAGAATTTTCATAGGACTTAAATAGAATAATAAAGATGAAAATATTTTGCACAATGTCTAAGGCACACTTTCCAGTTATTACTACATTCCTGAGATTATAAAAATGCTCCCATGAAAAAGGGATCCAGGATCCCCACACGCTGCTTTAACAATGTGGCCACTGCTTTTCTCTGTCCGTTTCCAAGGAAAATGCTGACAAAATTCTTTGCTTGACTAAACTTTAGGCAGGCCCCTGAAACTTCTCCTAGGTCCATCTGTGTACTTCCTTGTAAAATCTAGTTTTAGCAAGAATGCTAAGTCCATTTAGCAGGAATCTCCCACCCCATGTATCTGATGGTCCTGGCCTGATTTTAGCAGGAATCCTGCTAGGTTGGTTTTGTAAGAACTCTGGACCAACTGCCTACCCCCAGCTCATATATCCTCTTAGTTATTTTCCATCCCCGGTCCCTCCTCTCTTCTTGGCTACAGATCCTCACTGTCCTTGTTCTATTCAGAACGAAGCCCAGTTCTATAGCGGGTTCTCTTTTTTTCCTATTACAATAGTCCTGAATAAAATTTGCCTTCACCTTTTTAACTTCCATCCAACTCTGCTTTAATTTGATAACATCCACAAAAGGAGAAGAGGGAAAAAAAGCAAATTACACTTTGTATTTAGTAGAGCCTTTGCCTAAAATATCAATGCAGAGTTCTCTGGTGACTTGGGCCAGAGGAAGTGCCTTAGGTTGCAGACCTCCAGGTATCTCCCTTTCTTCCTATCTCTCTATTCCCTCTCCCTCTCTCTTTATATGTGCAAAGGTAGCATTAGCCTAACTAGTTATAAAGGAGTGCAAAGGAAGCTATGAGAGGATGAGTATAGAATAGAAGAAAGAAGGAGAGAGCTCAAGACAGCTGGCACAGATACGCTACTTTCCAGCCTACATGGGACCTTGTCTTACTAGGTCCAATGTATTCAAGGCACATAAATGGAGAAAGTTATCCATTTGCTGGTGTGTATGTGTGTGTATGTGCATAAATACATTCACTAGAAGGCATGTTCCAGTCAAATAGTTCTGAGCCACCAACTTTAAAACTCTTGAAGAATTGACAGCAGGAGGTGATATGATATCCGTGCAAGAAAAGAGTGAGCATCTTATGTATCTTGTTTGTCGTCTCTTTGAAATAGTCACAGGCTGGAAGTACATCAAAACACTATTCATTTCATTTCTGAAAAGAATATTTCTTATCTAAGTATCCTCTATCCAGCATTTCACTTAGTAAAGACACAAATCTATAGAATGGGCAGTGCATCAGGTTTTTAGTTTAAGGAAGAAAATTAGAATTCCAGTTCAGGAAATTATAAAATCCAGGGATTGTATGGCTTCAGGCACAACCAAATGCAGGTGTTTGTAATGCTATCACATCTTTGTCTCTTACAGAATCTCTTAGCTTTAATTTCCTCTGTATGGGCTCCATCTTTCAGTACTCCTGTCACATATCTAAGTGGTGCAGTCAACAGGACAAGACTAAGTGTAGTATTTATGATTCCAGGTCTCAGAGACTGATTCACCATCTCTCAACATCTATACCACTTCCCCAAGTCTTCTTCACCCAGTTTAGCCAATATGTTATAACTTGCATCTAATGTTAGGTCATGGGAGATGAGACCTTGTCTCTGCCATTGGCTTAGGGTAATGAATAATTGCTATGTTTTATGGATGCCCTAATTCTTTGAGGAATATTCCTTTCTCTAAGAATTTCCCAGATAATGTACCTAGCCCCTGCAAGATACTACCCTGCAATCCCCTTTTCCAGCCTCCCTTGCATTCAGAGAATAGGTGTGAGTACTGCATTCACCCCATCAGACTCACCCATGGGAGATTCATTCAGAATAGAACAATAGGAGGAAGCAGGGCCATTTGAATGCATCCATGGCAAGGATAGCTGTTGATACAACACATCTTAGGGATGTCTTGTTGCCATCCTTGGGCTTTGTTTTTGGCCACTTATCCTCATTCATGAATGACTCTGTTACACTCTTAGATTTTTTGTGCCACCTAATACCAAGAAGTTCTTTTTTCCCTTGACTAAATTAGAAAGAGGTGAATCAGATGTCTGCAATGTATTACTCTAATATAGCTGCCCACCCTGTTAATGGGAAGTGGAGGTCTTACTTTGATAGCCATAGCATCTTGACATGGCTTGGGAAAGGGTAAATTCTCCAACAGAAGCAGTGCCGGATTATCAAAAGTCCCTGCTACTCACTCAGGTCTGTAGCAAAGTACCAGAAATAGTTATGAAGTGATTCATTGATTTGTTAGTTAATGAGAAACTCTCTGGAATATCCTCTGGAGAAAGAGGTATTTCCTTACTTTCATCTACTTGGCTGGCCCTTCACAAGCACTGTGCAGGGGCAGGCACCTGAGGCTGCCATCATGCTCAGGGCCACAGCCCTCTAATTCCTTACCCCACTTCACATCCTAACCCTGGCTTAGGATACTGGTTCCTTCCATCAATATTGAATTGCTCTCCTTGATTTTCTTCCACATTTAGGATAACATACTTCTTTCTTCAGCTTTTTGGGGCTCTTTTTCACCTTGTTTGCAATTTGGTATAATTCTATGATTTTTACATTTCCCATAGAGGTTCAGTAGGCATTCTGCTATCTTGGCCTCATTAAATTTCATCGGCCAAGCCAATCATCACTCTTCATTTCATAAGGGAAAGATGGCCCAGACATATCCTATAATGTACTGGTGTCCTTATAGCCACTGAAATATCCACCATATCTACTACTTTGGTGGGGGCTCCAAGTCCTTCCCTTCCATTCTACAAATCCCACCATTGAGCATTATATGTTTATTGTTTATGTTTATGGAGGACCCTCTGAGAGAAAATATCCAACTGGGATCTTAGTAAAATTGGCCTTTGAGTTATTGTTAAGGATTCACTTTTTAAGATAAATTTTCTATGAAATTTTGTATGCTTTTATGACAGTTTTCAACTCAGCTTTTATAAGCCTGGTTAATGATGTTGCAGCTTCCCCTGGGCATTTACAGGTCCCAGGTGCTCTTGGGTGGCAGCTGTTACAAAGCAGCTGGAAGATGGTGGGCTTTACATAGACAATACAAGCCATATATATAGGAAATAAAATAAGTGCATTTTATAACAAAGTAAAGCTAAATTGCTTGTGAATCAGTGTAACTCCTCAGAATAGGACAATGGGATGTACTGTGATAAAGGAAAATGCTAAGGACTGTCAGTTAGGAAACCTGAACTCGAGTACCAGCCTGCTTCTAAGGCTGTGTAACCTTGGGATGCCTGGGTGGCTCAACAGTTGAGCATCTGCCGTTGGCTCAGGTCATGATCTCGGGGTCCAGGATCGAGTCCCATATCGGGCTCCCTGTGAGGAGCCTGCTTCTCCCTCTGCCTATGTCTCTGCCTCTCTCTTTGTGTCTCTCATGAATAAAATAAATAAAATCTTTAAAGACTGTGTAACCTTGAGTAGGTTCTGGAATCCATCAGTACTTCAGGGTTTTCATCTGCAAAATGAGAGGTGTGGACTAAATCAGGTATCAGCAAACACTTATTTTTTAATCTGTTTTTCTTTTTTTTATTGAAGTGCAGTTGGCACACTAGTTTCAGGTGTGCAACATACTGGTTGGACAACTCTACACGTTGTATCATGCTCACCACAAGTGTAGCTACCATCTGTCACCATACAATATTATTACAATACCATTAGCTATATTCCCTATGCTGTACCTTTCATCCCTGGGACTTATTCATTCAATAACTGGAGGCGTGTACCTCCTACCCTTCACCCATTCTGCCCATCCCCACCCCTGCCTTCCTCTGGCAACCACCAACTTGTCATCTGTATCTATTGGTCCGTTTCTGCTTTTTTTTTTTTTTTTAACACTTATTTGTTTTAGATTTTACATGAGTGAAATCATATGGTATTTGTTTTTTTCTGACTTACTTCACTTAGCATGATACTTTCTAGTTCTATCCATGATGTTGCAAATATTTTAGGCTTGATAGGCCATATATTCTCTGTTGCAATTACTCAGTCTACTATTTTGGTGTGAAAAGAGCCATAGACACTATATAATAGAATGAACATGGCTGTGTTCCAATTTACAAAAGCAGGCAGTGGGTCAATTTGATCTATGGGAGAGATCTTGCTGACCCCTTGACTAAGCGATCTCCAAAGGCCACACATGCCTATTCTAACATTACCTGATCCCAAATAGCAAAATTCTCAAAATAATTTTAAAATTAGATTGTATTAAAATATTTTATTTACATTAAAGTCACATTTTGTAATATTTTCCATGATGCTTGGCCTCTCACACTAGTTCTTCAGTACTGTAATCCCTTCAGTTTTTACGGAAGTGCACACACACGTGCACGCAACACTTATACACACATACACATCTCCCTCAAGTTCAAATTGACAGACTCTCAAACTGTGGCCATCTGAAAATCTGTATCCTAAATGCGCTCATTACTTCTCAGCAATTTTGATAACTTCTGAAGCATAGGCTGACCCAGAAACAATCTTATTATTCCATCAATTGAATAAATATTTATTAAGCACTTATGTACTTGGCATTGTGCTTGGAGCTGGGAATGAAATATTGGACAAACCAGGTATAGTTCATATCTCCAAGGTCTAAATAATCCAACATAATTGATTTAACATTTTAATCATATCTGCTTAATAAGTTTTGTTAATTTAGTCCTGCAAATATAGACACATGAACCAAAATACCTGTGTTCCTGTCTTAACTTACTTGAATGACTTTGGTCTAGTTCTTTAAGTTTTGTGAACTTTAGTTTTCTTCATGTAAAATAGTGATAATTACATACCTACATTAAAGGGTATTTGAGGAGCATGAATGGGTTCATTTCTTATGAAATGTTATTTGTAAGGGACAAGTTTTATACATACAGTGCATTATTGAGAGAAAGCTTTTTATAACCTAATGTTCATTTAGTTTAGAATTGTAAGATCTACATTTATATTAGCAATTTTCCCTAGGCCTTTTTCAGAATTTTCTAATCAGCCCCATGGGTAATATTATCTTTATTTATTAAACATTTATTATAGGTATTTTATTGTATATATCATATTATGCATATTTTATTTTCATGAAAAGTGGACATTAATTTCTTGACAATCATATGACCTATATGTTAAAATTGGCAAATTAATTGTGAGTCATCCACACTGTACTCATTTTGGGAAAATTGGTTTCTCGAAGTTCCCATATGCATTGAAGTTCCCATCACATCGTCATCTTCCTGGACCCTCCATCCCATATGGAGGTAAATTGGAAACTAGCACTGGTAATGTCAATGTGTGTCACTCAGAATAGGACATTGAACTAGTAATTTGGCTGAATAATAAACATAATATGGTATTAAATATTATTGACTGGTCTAGTCACCTTCCTGGGTACCTAACACATATGATCGCATCCTTTTTTTTTTTTTTCACAAATACCTTGTTTGATATTTTTTTCCATTTTAAAACATGCTCACAGTTAACAAGCAGATGGACCAGGATTCAATCCCAAATTAGTCTGACTTTGAAACACCTGCTCATTTCTCAAATTATACAGTGTTCTTTCCTTTTATCTTCCTTGGTTTTAATCTAAATTTAGCTTTCAGCTAGTCTAAAACCATGCTGGAGAGCCATTGAGATAACTTGGTTTCTATTCATATGAGAAGAGTAAAACCTTCGTGACTAAGAAATCCTAAAGGAGAGACCAGATGCTGGAATGTAGTTAAAATACAACAAACCAGAGACAGAGGGATGGGATGAACGTGAGAGCATTCTTTTGCGCCTGTATCTCATCCTGGGGGTAGGGCCTGGCATACTGGGAGAGGCAGTGCATCAAAAGATAAAATAACTCTAAAAGAGCAAAGACATGGTGAAAGGGACACATCAACAATAGGTGTGGTCAGCCTTCCGGGTCAGCAGGGATACTTTGCCTGGGTCCTATCTGAGGTACCCTGAGGTTATGTCCTGGAAACAACACAGCAAGCCTCCTTAACCTTCATATCAACAGCAACATCCATACTCAGAAGCCTAGCAACCCTTGTGAAAATGGCAGGTGCATTTTCTACAGGTGTTACTTCAACTCTGCTGCTTTCTATTCTCTTAGAAAGGGTGAATGAGGGGCACCTTTTGTGGCTCAGTCAGTTAAGCATCTGCCTTTATCTCAGGTCCAGATCTCAGGGTCCTGGAATTGGGTCCTTCATTGGGCTTTCTGCTCAGCGGGGAGTCTGCTTCTCCCTCTGCCTCTCCCTCCAGCTCCTGTTCTCTCTCTTGCTCACTCTCTCTCTGAAATATTTAAAAAAAAGGGGGGGGGGTGAAGGATTCTAGCTAGTTGAGAGGAAAAAAAAGAAACAGACTCAGAAATGCTCAGTAGAAATTTACTACGGATCTAGATTTCCACAGGACAATTGGTTGCAGAATTTTATAGGGGCACACATACATATGCATACATGGACACATATACACATATATGTACCCATGTATAAGAATGCATGATGCATGTATACATATACCGACACACATATATGTACACACATAATGCTTCTTGCTTTAATGGTTACAAGTTCTAGAATCCATCTTTATTTACCATTTCAGTTCCTAAGACAATCTATTGTATAAAAATAGTGATGACTCCATTGAAGCTCCTAATCATTTCATATCCACTTACCATCATCATGTTCTTTATTATAAATTCTGTAAAACAACATAGAAGAAAAATTACAAATTACCTGGGCATACCACATTCCCATCCCCAAACTCCCCACAAATTGCTGTGACTCCTTCTAGTCCTTTTGAAAGTTAAGCCCACAGAGTACCTGCTTCTATGCTCCAAGGATGAGGAGCTGACTACCATGAAAGGAAATCAAAGTTTTCATTTATTCTCTTTCGTATGCCTGGAGTTAATTCTACACACTCAACCTCAGAAAATGACTCAGGTCTCCTGACACCCCTAGAATCAAAGAGTCTCATTCTGCAAATGAAAGAGAAAAAGAGAGAACAGATATATTTTTTTTTCATTTTTCTTCTTATTTTATTTTGTTTTATTTTTTTAGTAGGTTCCATGCCCAACATGGAGCCCAATGTGGGGCTTGAACTCAAGACCCCAACAACAAGACCTGAGCTGAGACCAAGAGTCAGAGGCTTAGCCAATTGAGCCACTCAGGCACCCCAAACAGAACTCTCTAAAAGAATCCACAAAGCCTGTAACACTTCTTTGCTGACCTAAAATGTGCACCCCATGCCCTTGATGTACCAAATCTCCTGCTTGAAGCTCAGCTCTTCCAGGACAGACTCTGAGGAGGTATCTTTTGGTATACTTGTAGGGGACAAAGAGAGACTTTGGGGGGAAAAAAAAGCAATTTAATGGAATTTCACATCCAGGATCTTTTACAGGTGAAACTTTGGAGAAGTTGCTTTCCCTTTGTGACTTTCCATTTCTCTCCAGGGAAAGGTTAATAATACCTATGCTCCTCAACATCATGAGGAAAGGGCTTTGTACTGTTGACAACCCAGAACAATGCCTGGCAAAGAAACAGAACTAGTTAATAAAGGAAAAAGGAAGCAGGAGGGGGATGGTGGGAAGGAGCGTAAAACAGGAAAATATGAGAATTATGTCTGTAAATTTACTGTGTCTTCATAAGCCCTTCAATTAATGCTACTTCCTATTCACTTTCTCTCCCTTTCCCATCCCTTGGGGATATGGCCACATCTGTGTTCCAACTAACCATGTGTATTTATATGTATATATTTATAAAATTTATTTGTATTTTCACATCGCTCTAGCTTTGCAATTCCTTGGTCTTAGATGTCCAACAATAACATTGTTGTAATAAAGCAACTGATATTTGAGTCTCCTTTTCTTTACATCTCACAGGTAATTGTGACTCATTACAAGGTGATTGAAACCCGTCAGTATCCATGCTTATGCTGAGTGATGGTGATTAAGGAGGGCACTTGTGATGAACACCGAGTGACATGGAAGTGTTGAATCACTAAATTGTATACCAATCACTAAATTGAAGCTAATATTACATTGTATGATAACTAACTGGAATTTAAATAAAAACTGAAAAAAATATTTTAAATGAAAACAGCTACCTTGCTTCCCTTCTTTCTTCTCTCTCTTTCCTGTCCTTCCCCCCTTCCTCCCTCCCTCTCTGCTTCCCTCTTCCTCCATTCCTCCCTTCACTTTTTTCCTCTCCTTCTAAGAGAAGAATTATTATCTAGAATTCCCTTCCTCACTGACTAATAGTCTTGTGGGTTTGTTTATGGAATAGATTATATTAAGAGTTGAATTGTTTACCCTACCAAAAATCCGTATGTCGAATGTTGAACTCCAGTACCTCAGAATATGGCCTAATTTGGAAATAGGGTTGTTGCAAATGTAATTCATTAAGGTGAGGACACACTGGGGTGGGGTGGGCCCTCTGTCTAACTTGCCTAGTGTCCTATGATAAGGGGAAATTTGGACAGAGACACACATACAAGAGACAACAGGAAGGTAGAGGTCAGGGTGATGCATCCACAAGTCACGGAACGCAGGCATTGCCAGCAAACCAGAAGCTGGGGGAGAGCCTTGAACAGACTCTCCCCTAGCACTTTTGAGAGAGTACAGCCTTCCTGTTGCCTTGAGCTCAAACTTTTGGCCTCTGAACTGTGAGACTATAAATATCTGTTGTTTAAGTGCCACAGTTAGAGAGACTGTTGCAGAAGCCCTAGGAAACCATCACATGTTACGAGTTTATCTTTTTAGACTATTCTTTTTAACCGGGTTTCCCTATTGATTCATTTCTTTCTTTATGCATTATCTTTATGAGATCCAAAGTGATCTTTAAAGTATTAAATATAATCACCCACCCCTCATCCCCTTGTTTTAAAATACCCTAATATCTCCCTGCCACCCACTGGAGTGAGACTAAGGGACTTGTATGTCTCTCCTTGTCTCATATCACACTCTTTACCTAAGCTGCAGAAACACAGGGTCCTCTCAGATCCTCTGACCCCTTCTCTGGATCTCACTGCAGACTTGAGTCTGCCATTCTTTGAACAAGACCCAAATGGCACAGAGAGGTCAGCCCCATTTCCCTAATATTCTGCTCTTCAATTGTCATGCAGGGCACAGCAGACATATTTTTCTATGATTTTAGAATTTTTCTGGCTGAAAAGATAGCTATTTGTATATGCTAAATTCTGCTTAAATCCCCTTAGGCCTAGTATCATAAGCTTCAGTAATAAATCAAGCAAACACATCAAAGAAATAAAACTTTGCTGAGCTTCATCCCTGAATCACTGAAAAAGTGTCCTTTGGCACCCTGGCAAAAAGCAGCTTTTAGCCTGATGATTTCTCCATTGCACTAATTCCTTTTTTTTTTTTTTTCATTGCATTAATTCCTGATTTCAAAGACATTAGGTGGAGGGGAAGGTGATAGCTCTTCAGGGTCTTCAAAAGTGGAAGGAAATGAAAACACTTAAAATCTCCATTATGCTTGACTGCTCCCCTCTACTTAGCTGGGAGCTTCAGGTTTTCATTATCTTTTTACTAGTAATTAACTTACCTGAGCATAATAAACAAATAATAAAATGCTGTGGCAGAAAAAAATTAGTCTATAAGCATTCCCTAGGATTATTGAGAAAGTCACAGGGACAAAAGATGCACTTAAGATGTAGCCATCCTTCCTGAGAACCACCCCTTAACAATAATTCTGACTGGAGCAATTTTCCCAGCTTCCCATCTCTAGGCTCTTATGAAAGTATTTTCTACATGCAGGCTTTCTTATGAAACAGGTCTACAGAATCAAAATACTCTGCTGCACTCTAGGAAGAAGGGAGAGGAAATCTTTTGAAATATTAAATGGGTGAGAAGGCTTGAAAATTTCCCAAAGAGTAATTTCCCCTTGAATGAGACACTGTTAGGATTGAAACATTGAATACTGAATCTCTGCTTTGAGACTTTCTCTAAGGTTTATGGACACTTTGGATTCAGGGACAACAGAAAAGATGATGGCACTGTCAACGTTTCCCATTTACTCCTTTGTTGAATGTGAAAGAAAGACCAAAAAAAGAAGGAAAAAGAGGCTATCTTTGATTCTCTGAACCAAGAGGGGTTTGATTAGTGGGATTGTGATTTGAGTTTTATAAGATGTGGGCTGAAATCGAACCATTCTGGCATTTAATTCCAGGGCCAATTCCACTCTGTGCTAATTAACATGGCACAGTATTTCCAGCTAAAGGATGAAAGCACTTTCCTGGAAGAACTTCACAAAGTCTAACTTTATGAAGCCTAATGATAGTATAACAGAATTTGGGGCTTCATATCTCATTGAATTTTTGCCATCAGGTTGCTCAGAGAGACGGAGACCTGAGAGGAAATTTAGAAGGGATGCAGAGTGGTTGTCAGGGCACATGAGTGATACTCTTCACCTGCTCTGCGTGGTTTACGTTTTTATCACTCCACACCCTGGGATAGAGCATACATGGTACATGGACTTGCAAGGCTGAACACTCTGCTGGAAGACCTAGCTTGTCACTCAGCAGTGGCTTTGGACAAACGGATTAACCTCCTTGATCTTCCAGTTTCTCTTTGAAAAACTTGAAATTATAATACCCCTTTCAGAGCTTGTTATGAAGGACTGATGTAATATATATGAAACATTTTGAAATAATGGTAAGTATATTCCTAATAATACTTACTATATGCCAGTCTTGTATAAGCACTTTAAGGTGTTTTGGCACCTTAATAAATAATAAACTTATAACTATGTTTTGTTATTATCCCTATCATCTGGATGAATAATAGGTACCAGAATGTTTAGTTTCACAAGGTATAAACTTATACTGTGTACATCTGTTATTATTATTATTACTATCATTAGCATTTTTTAAATTTATAATCTTATTATTTCTCATCAACATTAAGTGCAAAAATAGGACAGAACAAAAGGGAAATATTCAAATGTATAGATGTAAGTGTGTAACATTCTGGATCTTTCCTATTTATCTGACTACCTTACTTGCTCTTACATCATTTGGGATATATTTCAGATTGATGGTTTAGGAATGTACCAGGAAGCAGAATTCGATTTGGTTTTGTTCACTTCTGTCCATCTCTGCTGTCCCTGGCCAAGCCATCCTCTTGTCCAGCCTGCATTAAAGAAACAAGTTCCTCAACAAGCTTTTTGACTAGAATCTCACTCCCTTCCTATCTAATCCCCACACTCCATGTGATTTTTCCCAAATACAACTGTGCTGTTCTTCATGGTTTATCATTGACCCCGTAGTGAAGTCTAAACCACTGACGATGGCTTGCTTATGTGGAGGCCCTTCACTCCTCATTCCCCACCTCATCTTCGACTTCCTCTTGCTCCACCCTCCACCCTTGTCCCACACTGCTCTATACTCCCCAAGCTCCTGGGCTTCCTACCGTTATAGTCAATTCTGCCAGAATACAGTATGTGCATTCCTAAAAACCATGCACTGTGTAAAATTATGCAATATAAGCCATAAGACTTATGGGGTCAAGGGCGTAGCAGACTCTAAAATTTCATTTGTGACATACATAGAAAAAAAGACAGAAATCTAGTAAAAATGGGAGCACAGTTTTACACCTGCCAAGTGGTTAAGACACTCATAAATGCTACAGAAAAAGCAGTCCCTGACATTGAAAAAGACCAAAAGCTTGCTCATGAAAATGAGAATCAGAAGGGTGAGAATCAGACAGTGAGCAGTTGCAAAGTGGTGGCAGGAAGGCTACCTTGGATTGGAGGGAAATCTGTCACAGTGACATGGAAAGCAGGGTGGGCCTTGTGGCACTTGGGGGATGACCAAAGTGCCAGGGAATGTTTGAGGCACTGCATGTGTTGTTTTGTGTATTCCTACACAGCTCAATTCAGCTAGGTGTGATTTTCTGCATTCACCAATGTCTCTCAGTGTCACACATAAGCAAATGCAAAATCCATCCATGTTCAAATTACCCCTTAATATATCAATACATTAGAATATTGCCTTTTCAAAATAAGTGGTACACCCAACTGTGTTTTGATGTGCCGTGCTCTGTCCTGTTCCTGGGCCTATACTGTGATGGATTTTTCCATAGAACCCTTACTCTCCCTCTTTCACTTTTGTAAATGCCACTCATCCTTTAGATATTAGCTTAAACACAATTGACTGCAAGAAGGCCTCTTTCAGAAGAACTCCAATGTATTCCAAGCAAACTTCTCTTTAGTCCCATCCTATTTTCAACAAAACTGTTCCTAATCCTATAACCAATTCAAAATACTCTGTGAGAACATTTGTTTCTTTATCTGGCCCCTCCTTCAACAAAGTCACTCCTCCCCAGTCTTTCCCATCTTAGTTAATAACAACTTCACTATTTTAAATGATCAAAATTTTGACATCCTCGTTAGCACTTCTCTTTCATACTCATTGCTTAGTTTATCACAAAAGCTCGTTGGTTCTGCCTTCACAAAATATTTAAAATCCAACCACTTCTGGCCAACTCACTATTGTCCTTGTTCAAGCCACCACCATCACTTGCCTGGGTGACACTGATGTTCTCACTGGTCTCCTTCCTGCCAATTTGCCCCGTAAGGTCTATTTTTAATACAGAAGCATAGTGATCCTTTCAACACTAAATCATGTAACTTCTCTGCCAAAAATGGCATCCAGAGTCCTAATAATCAACTTAAAAGGACTTAAAGGATCTCATATTATTCCCTGTCCAACTCTAGCTCATCCTTCTTAATCTCTCCTTCCCTCAACCTTTCAATCATACTGACTTCTTTGCTATTTTTTGAGCACACCAAACACATCACATCAGGGCTTCATGGCTCAATTAGTCCTTTATTAGAAACACTCTTGGCTCAGATATCAGTATAGCTTGAGTTCTTACTCCTCCAGGGTCTGCCTAAATATCACTAAAACCCTTGTGGTGAGGTTTCCCCTGACAACTCTAATTAAAGTAGCCAAATCATTGTCCTGTCATCATTGGCATGGTTGTTCCTATTCCCCTACCCTAGTTCATGTTACTCCACAACATTCTGCATTTTTCTTCTATATTTTATTATTGCCTTTTTCAATTAGACCATGAAGACATAGGATTTTTAAAAAATATTTTATTTATTTATTCACGAGAGATACAAAGAGAGGCCAAGACATAGGCAGAGGGAGAAGCAGACTCCCCATTGGGAGCCTAATGTGGGACTCGATCCCAGGACCCCAGGATCACAACCTGAGCTAAAGGCAGATGCTCAAACACTGAGCCACCCAGGTGTCCTGAGGACCTTTGTTCGTACCTGTATCTTCAGGAGGTAGAACATTGTCTGGCATGGAGTAGACATTCAAAGAATATTTATTGAGTAAAAATTTCAGATTTGAGATCATTGCATGCGCTATAAATTGTTTATAAAAATTACTACAAGGATATCAATATTTTTTTCCAAAATTGGCCATGTTTTTAGAAAACCATGTAGTAACAGTATGATTTGTTTTTATTGATAGTCTTGTTGAAAGAAGTTCCATTTTTGAAGTGGTTCAATGAGGAGTCTAGCATCTAAGGAAGTCTAAACTACTAATCTAACAGATCTGATGTAAGAGTTTGGAAGCAAAACAATAATGACACCATTAGTGAATGGGGTGTGCATTTCCCAAGAGTGCATAACAAATAGAAATATATAATAGTGGTATTTGTTACTGGGAAACTTGGACTTCTGGCCTCCCCTTGCTCTTCACACTGCATAATCTTCATTGTCTGTTGGTATAACTACATAGCTATAAGAGTTGAGATGATATTTAAGACTCAAGGGCTTACCAGTTAACTTCAGCTGGCTAACTGGGTTATTTTACTGCTCTATTTATACATTTATTTATTCATTTGTTTTCCTATTTGTTTACAACTCCTGAGATGACAAAACATGGGTCCAGCCATGTACTGCACACTCAAAGTTTAAAACGTAAGTTCTAGAGAGATAGTAGGAGCTTGATGTCAGAGCTGAGCTTTAATCTTGGTCTTATCTCTTGTTATCTATGTGACCTTGTAAAAATCACATTAGAACATATGTCTAAGAATCTACTCAGGAAAGGATAGTAACATCAATTAGCGTGCTAATTGGGTTTTTCAAAGAGAAACTGCTCTGCAACAGTGAAATTCAGCTTCACCTGCAATGCTGTGTATAAATTTAAGCTGTTTGGCTTGGTTCTTATGTGATATTTGTGATTGATGAGTTTCTGTATTTCTGTGACACTGTTTCTCTGGGAGAAGGAACCAGCACAGGGGCCAGATTGCTAACAATATCATTATGATTTTATTATTGTCCTGGTTCTAGAGATCCATAACTTGGTTTTCTATTAGCACATTACTCCAGTAAGGCAGTGGGAAAGCAATCACTTCTGGTGTGGGGCAGCGCAAGCCACCTGGCTTTTGGAAATGCCTATTTGGATGCACTAGAAATTAGAAAACTAAGTGAAGTGACCAGCATGAAAGGAGTTTTTCCTTCATTGTGCATCTGCATCCAGTGTGTGAGATGATAGTGTCTCTGGAAAGGGAGACGCATAAGACCCATTAACATTTGGAGGATAGATGCACACTCACCAAGTGGTAAATTTGCCCATTAGGGTAAGAAATTTCATCAGCAATTTCATTTGCAATCTAAACACAGACAAACAGGAGTGTTGTTAGACTGGAAATATCCTAGTGGGACCTAAAATTGATAGGTTTTAATTTTAAAAATATTTTAAGAATACAAACAAAAGTCATTATTGTGACCTTAAAAAGGTGAAGAAAACTTGGCATGAAAACCTGAACAAAATGCTTACAGCTTTTCTCTTCATGGGATTCCAAGATTGAAGACTCACGAAGACAATTTATGGAAAAAAAAAACTTACCTTCCACATTACTTAACGTGTCACTAAGCCTAATTTAGGCTAAATCATAATCTTGTTATATTAGTTTTCTAGGGCTGCCACAGTAAATTACCTCAGATGGGGCACCTAAAGCAACAAAAATCTATTATCTCACAGTCTGATGGAGAGAAGTCTGAGTTCAAGGTGGTGGCAGGGTTGCTTTCTTCTAAAGCATCTCTCCTTGGCTTGCATATGGCTGGCTGTCTTCTCCTTGTGTCCTTACATAGTCATCCCCCTGTGTGTGTCTGTATCCTAATCTCCTCTTCTTGTAAGGATGCCAGTCAGATTGCGTCAGGCTACCCAGATGACCTCATTTAAACTTATTTATCTCATTAAAGTCCCTATCTTCAAATAGTTATATTCTGAGGTGCTGAGTTGTTAGTAATGAACACATGAATTTTTGTGTGTGCATAGGAAGGGGAAGTTTTCAGCCCACAATACTCATTCATGCAAAACTCGAATGGTAGTTCTTCTTAGCCCGTCTTCTGGAAGAGAAAATGGAAGTTTGGAATGCTCAAAAGTTATCATATTATCACAGCTAAACAAAGAGAAAGAGATTGAAGAAGGAAGCCATACTGTTCTTCTCTCCCTCCAAAGTCTTACTGAGAGTCTTGTCTTATTGAGTAACATTTAGAGAGGATGGACTAGAAAAGGGAAGGAAAAAAAAAATAAAACAAAACATAAGACTATGCTAAACTGCTGTTTCTCTTAATTTCAAGTTTTCATATCATAACTGGAATGTTGAGAAAACACCAATGATCTGAAAGCATTCATTTAATTTCTCAAGAAATTGAGAACTGAACCCAGCAATTGAACTTAAAAATCACTGAACATGTAGTTGTGTAAAGTACTTGGATAATTTATGTATCAGTGATTATTTTCCCCATGCATAGTTTAATATAAAACATTAAGATATTTAAGGAATGGTATAAAAATAAATATATCTCGTTTAAAATATGCCCTTAAATAATATTCTCAATTTTATAACATTGGAGTCTTTCCAGTGCAACTCGATTCTTTATGGAATCTTGTCCTTATTTTCACATGGGATTCAGGCTACTGTAAATTGGAAGGAATTAGTGTTGATATATATTTACCTTGACATTCTATATGCAGTTTCTTCAAGGAAAATATATTAATATTGCTCTGTCCAATCCTAATACAGCAGAATCAGAATTTTGTCAGAGTCTGCTATGTCTTCTTGAGAAGACATCATTTCTCAATCATTCAGAGTTGCAGAAAGAGGGAGATGGGAAGAAAAGTGGAATAGAATTGAGGGATCTTGTATTTTATTCCCTCCTCAGCTACCATCGTGTCTAGTGATATTGGAAATGTTACACAACCTAACTAGACTTCAGATGGCTCATCTGTGAAAGGAGTATATCAATCCATATCATGTAAGTAGCCAATGAGATCATCCGTGTAAACTATAAAAATGTGTGAATGTAAAGAGTATTATTTTATTCCTTGAGGAAGAGAATCACCCCATGTTGCGTTCCAAGCACTTTGTAAACACTGGGAATTCAATGAGAAACAAGCACAATCCAAGGGCCCTCGGGTGGCATAGTCAGCTAAGCATTGATTCTTGGTTTTGGCTTAGGGTCATAAAATTAAGCCCTGCATTGGTCTCTGAGCTCAGTGAGGAGTCTGCTAAAATTTCTCTCTCTCTCTCCCTCTGCCACTGCCCATGTGCTTGCAAGTTGTCTCTCTCTCTCAAATAAATAAATCTTTACCAAAAATATAATAAGCACAATCCAGTTCTAGGAATCTAACAACAGAGCAAAGGAGAGATATAGCATTTGTGGTTACAAATTCCAAATGATGCATGCTATAGGATAGACTGATATAGTATGCCATTGGGAGGATAAAAACAGAATTCAAAACCCTGCTGGTGGGTAGGAAGTCAGCAAAGAGTTCCCCCAAGATGATACTAGAACTAAATTGACTACAAGCAGGATGTAGTCACATCAATAGAATACATTTTTATACATTATACCTTCTATGAGCTTTTATATTATAACCAATTAAACACTTCACACAGAAGATAATGAGGGATTCGGTTGTACTTTGATATTATTGGTGATTTTTATAATAAAAGGTTGGCTTCTACAAGGATTTTTATGGATTTTCTGAAACTTTTCATCTTTTGTGGGTTAGTATTGATATTTCCACTATGATAATTGTGGCAGGGTGTATTTTCCAAAGATGGCCAGAGTGACATTTTCCATCTTGAATGCTCCTCTGCAAAGTGGCTCTGCCACTGCTTTCTTTCAAGGGTGGTGTCTTTGCCTCCTATTTTAAGTTAAGATGAGTTTTTGAATACTTCAACAAATAAAGAATGCCAGAAATAATGCTTCATCACTTTGCAGCTGGTCATAAAAAAAATATGTACCTTTGCCTTGTTCACTGTAGTAACTGTGTGGGGGGTGGAAGTGAATTCACTCTCTGGAATCACCATGCTGAGGAGGTCAAGCCACATTGAAGGCAAGTGTAGGTACTCTGGGCAGCAATGTTGGCCTTTGACACTCTCAGGGAAGGCACCAGGCAGGTGAGTGAACAAAACTTCAGATGATACTCTCTCTGGCTGCAAGTCACCCTTTTCTAGTTCTTGAGTTCTTCAGCTCTGGCCCCCAATATCCCATACTCCTATATGTTCTCTGAATCCCTAACCCCAAAAATCCACATAATCAAATGGTAAGCTGCTAAGTGTGGGGTCAAATTTTTATGGAACAAGGAATCAAAATAGAATTTGGTACTCAAAGTGACATGCTGCCATAATGAAAGCCTAAAATACGTGACACTGTCTATCAACCAGACAGTGAGCAGATTCTGAAAGGGTTTTGAGGAAACTCTTAGGGAAGCCGTTCAGGGAGGGAATCCTTATACAAGACTGGAAGAAAGGTAGTTCTTGTTGTATTGTAGCATGAAGTTTGGTAACACTATTTGCTGTGGTGACGTAGGAAACACAAATATTCTTAACCAACTAGCAAATTTGCTGGAGGTGACTTCCAGGCAGAATAAGGAAACAGCCAGCCAATTTATTTGATTCATATTGAAAATTTTTTTTATGGAAATGAGCTAACAATAAACTACTCAGGGGATCCCTGGATGGCTCAGCAGTTAAGCGCCTGCCTTCAGCCCAGGGCATGATCCTGGAGACCCGGGATCGAGTCCCACGTCGAGCTCCCTGCATGGAGTCTGCTTCTCCCTCTGCTTCTGTGTCTGCCTCTCTCTCTCTCCATGTTTCTCATGAATAAACAAATAAAATCTTAAAAAAAGAAACTGCTCAGTTTTCAATCAAAATGTATGGGAATTATGAAGGCAACAGGATAAAAAAAACCAACAAGGTAAAGCAAACAAAAGAAAAAAAGTCAGAAAAAACACAAACAACAAGTTAGAAAAAACACAAACAACAAGGTAAAGCAAACAAAAGAAGACAAAAGAAAAGAAAAGAAAAGAAAAGAAAAGAAAACAAAACAAAAAACAAAAATAAAACTAAGTGATAAAGGACCCTGAGCAAAAATAAAGTAAAAGATACTTTCAGGTTAAATAGGAAGCCAAGATTGTTATAAAAATCCTTTCTTAGACTTCAGAATTACCTAAGTTAGATCCTCATAGACCTTTCAAATAATCAAAAGCTTTCTAAAAATCTGAATAATGTGTTTGTAGATGGTCTCTATTTAACTACAGGGCTTCTAAAGATCTTAAAGTGGTGCCCAGCAACCTCACAAGGAACCCAAGCAAAGAAGCGCTTATCCCCAGGAGATTTGTGGATGTGTTTTCTCCCCTAAAATAATTAATTATAAGTGGATACACAGGAAGCCCCAAAAGTATTTAAGAGAACAGAACTAAAAGGGCTCAACTGTGCAAAGAGAAAGAGTTCTCTGAAAACCCACATGTTTATAAGCAGGAAGCAGGCTGAAAAGGCTGTTCAGTTACAAACATGACTCATATCTTAAAGAGGTGGAAAATTGTTTCAGAAATCTGCACTAAAGCCCCAGTCAGCAGGACTAAGTGCCAAAGATAACAACAGGGAATAGCACAGACCCTGATCAAGAATTGACGACATGCATTTGCCTGGAGTTTAGAATTTTTTTTTGTTTTTATCATCTCAAGTCTTCTATTTGAGTCCTTTTGAAAACAAATGGCTATAGTAGTGGTCTTGTGCCTGCCCCATCGCTGAATTATGGATAATTGTGTGTGCGATATGTTAGTGGGAAGGGAGACAATCTTGTGTCTCTTCAGTTTAGAGAATTTTTTTTAGTATTGCAGCAGTTTTGTCCATTTATTTTTATGGCTATATTAAGGTATAATTAATATACAAAAACTGCACATATTTAGTATCTGCAATTTGATGAATATGGACATGTGCATATACCCATACAATTGCCATAATCAAGGTAATAAGTCCATCTGTCACCTCCAAAGTCTTCTTTGGGTTCCTTTTCTGTGTGTGTGTGTGTGTGTGTGTGTGTGTGTGTGTGTGAAAAACATTTAACAAGAGACCTATCATCTAAACAAAATTTTAAATTCACAACATTGTATCATTAGCTATAGGCTCTATGTTTTACGTAGACCTCTAAACTCAGTCATTTTATATAACTGTGACATTATACCATTTATTAGTAGATCCCCATTTCTCCCTTTGCTCAGCCCTTGTAAACCACCATTCTATTTTCTGCTTCTCTATTTTCAATAACTCATATAAGTGGAATTATTCAGTATTTGTCTTTCTGTGACTGTCTTATTTCACTTAGCATAATATCTTCACAGACACAAATGGTAGAATTTCCTTCTCTTTTAAGGCTGAATAGTAATATTCCATTGTGTATATACATATTCTTTATTCATCCGTTAATGGTCATTTTAGTTGTTTCTATATCTTGGCTATTGTATTGTGAAAGGGCTTCAGTAAACATAGGAGTACAGATAGCTTTCCTAGATCCTGATTATAATTCTTTTGGATATATATGTATATGAATGGGACTGCTGGATCATATGACTGTTTTATTTTAATTTTTGAGTGACCTCTATATTATTTTCTATAGTACTTGCACTATTTTGCATTCACACCCACAGTGCACAAGTGTTCCAGTTTCTCACTTGTTACCTTTTGTTTTTATAAATAATAGACATCCTACAGGCATAAGGTGATAGTTCATTGTGGTTGTGATTTACATTTCCCTGATGATCAGTGATATTAAGCACCTTCTCATATACTTGTTGGCCATTTGCATATCTTCTTTGAACAAATGACATTCAAGTCCATTTTTTAAATTGAATTCTTTTTACTATTGAGTCATAGAAATTCCTTATATGTTTTGGAAATGAACCTCTCATCAGATACATGGTTTACAAACATTTTCTTCCATGCTGTGGACTGTCTTTCCATTCTGTTAATTGTTTCTTTTGCTATTTACAGATTCTAAATTTATAGAAACTGTGCAAGAGCCATCACACAGAAGGGGCTTCATGTGGGTATGGATATGGATCTGATTTTGATGATAGGATTCTAGACTTAAAGCTGATACTATTATGGACAAAAATGTGCAAACTTAGCAAAAGGCATAAGTGCATTTTTATGTTGGACCAATGTATATTTTCATGACTAGTGGGCAGTCTGTGGCAAGTTGTATCTCTACAAAAATGGGAATGTCAACCCTGCACATGCTCTTTTACAGTGTGAAGGCAAGATCTGGGAAGGGGGACAAGGGTTTACGACTACTGTGGATATGGCAGAGGTCACACACTGCAATTTTTTAGGCTTAATCCTAAAAGGTGATGAAGTTTTACTTTATTCATTGGAACACTCTTGCTCAAAACCCTAGCTGTTATTGAGATAGTTCAACTGCCCTGAGGCCATTCTGTGGGAAAACCAAGTGACGTGTGAGGTGACGTGTATGCACTGCAGTCAGCCCACCTAATCTTCAATCTCACCCAGCCCAGGCTCCAGAATTGTCAGATAATTCCAGGTCCCCACCACCAAGGTATATGATCAGTCTTCAGTTCATTTAAGCTGAAGCCTCAGATATCATGGAGCAGAGACAAAACATCTCTGCTGTGCCCTGTCCAAGTATTTTAGCCTCAAATTTGAGAACATCATAAGAAATGTTGCTTTAAGCTACTAAGTCTTGATTCAATTTGTTATGCACAAAAGTAATCAGAAGTACATTTTAGAAAAAAATATTAAAGGATACTTTGAATTCACATTTCTATTGTAAAATAATGCTAGAAATATCTAAGAATATAAAGACAAAAATTAAAAAGTCCCTTCACATATACCCTCAAACCACTCCTCTTAGTGTAAGTATTTTCTGTTTTAAGCTAGCTAAGCATTCTCCAAGATGTTTTCTGTATTTATATAACTTACATATAACATACATTATCTTTTATGATAATTTATAGAATACCAGTCTTAATGTTCAAAAGATTATTATGTGATTTCCAGTTATCTTGGAAATCCTAACATTGCAGCGTATATAGATATATATCATTGCTTTTAAAAACTGAATGTAGAGCTGAAGTATGACTTTTATGGGCCCTTTCAAATTGTGCCTTTATGGGTCCCTAGTACATTAAAATAATAATAATAATAATAAACAGCATTATTAAAAATATCCTTTATGACTGTGTTTGGACAAAATGGATATAATCTAATCTGGAATAATTATTATGTAATTATTTATTATATTTGCTTATTATTAATTTTCAAAGAAATTAAAATTAAAATATTTGTGTGGACACTAGGCACTGTGCCTACTGATCCTAACGTAGAATTTGGCTCTGGCTAATGAGAGTCTCATATTATAAATATTCATAATTTATTTAAACATTTTTCAGTTGAATACCTTGTAAGATGCTTCTGCTATGAAAATAATTTTTACTATTGAAATGATGCTGCAATTGACATAGTTGTACTCTTTCTCCTTTTTAGGCACATACATAAGTATTTTTCTAGAACACATATCTAGAGTGAAAATTACTATATGATGGATATATGCATTTAAAAAATGATAAATATTCCCCAAATTGCCTTCTAAAAGGACTATAGCAATTGATAAGCTTTTTTTTTTTAGGATTTTATTTATTTATTTGAGAGAGAAAAAGAGAGAGAGAGCACAAGTGGCATAGAGGGACAGAGGAGGAGAAAGAAGCAGACTCCTCACTTAGAAGGGAGCCTGTCTAGGGATTTGATCCCATGACCTGAGCTGAAAGCAGTTGTTTGGAAAACTGAGACACTCAGGTGGTTCAGCACTGAAGGGAGGTTGACAATCTTTTTAGGACTGGAGGGGAATTTCCCTTTCAATGTAGACAGTGTTTGATAGTATCAATAATTTATATATAATATAGAATTTTTACAGAACTGTTAACAAAGAAACTTCACTGAGCATGTGCATTTGTTTGTGTTTCTCTATGATTATATGAACATAAGAAATTATATAAAATGATACAAGCAAGCTCCTACTGCTGGCTATCCAAATAAAATGATGGAGAGAGGTCAAGGATAGAAAAAACAAACAAACAAAAATAAAGAACTTATTATTTTTAAAATGAATGTTTTAAAACAGAAAGTAGAATATATGATTTTACAAACAATTCTATAAATCTTTTTCTCTTTATGATATATGCCCACTGTTTCCTTCACCTCCAGTGAAGGAAACAGTGTAATTCTGATCTTTAATCAAGAGACAACCACTGGGTGGGTCAAAATTGGACACCTGACCTCAAAGCATTCAATCCTTAAGCTGTCCAGAAACCCATGAGATTTGAATTAATGACTAAGAAAAAATAGCATAGAAGATCTACAACCTTCTGCCAAAGAAGAAAACACTAGTAGCCAGCCCTTGGAACCTATAGCATGGCCTGGTTCTTCATTTGTAAATATTAAATAAAAGCAAACAAACAAAAGTTGTAAACCATGTATAGCATGATACCATTTCTATTAAAAATAAGTGTATCTCAATTGTTTCTGTCCATTAATTATCTGCCTCTTGTGTTTTAATGTGTCTTTTTTTTTTCATTTCTATATTACTTTTCTTTTTTTTTAAGATTTTGTTTATTGATTTGAGAGAGAGAGAGAGCCAAGAGGGGGGAGAGGCAGAGAGAGAAGCATTCCCCCACAGAGCAGGGAGCCTGACAGGGGGCTCAACTCCAGGACCCCGGGATCATGACCTGAGCCAAAGGCAGACACTTAACCAACCAAGCCACCCAAGTTCCCCTCTATCCTACCTTTCATGCTTGTCTTTTCTCAGATGTCTGGTGATTCATATTTCTTTAAGAAATAGAAAATGTGTTTCTTCTGTATCTGTTTAGATCTGAAGAATGCACTCAAGTTGGAGATCATTGACCTTGTGCTCTAAAAGATGGCATTTAGAGCAAATTGCCCTTCTAAAAAGTTATTAGGAAGCTGGATGGAGCATATGAAACTTCATTTTCTATTCATTCACACACCAGGAAAAATGTTTAGGTGTCCTGTTATACACATTGGGCAATTGGTGTAATTGTCTTTTTTTTCCCCCTAATGGACCTTGTGTAAACTGATAAGAGTTCCACAAAAGGAATATAACCAAGAAACTGTTTTTGTCTATGTGTTAAATATATGAAATAGATAAAATCAAATTACATTGAGTACGATATAATGGAGTTTTCACTTGAAAAGTCGTTTGTGTAAACAATCCATCTAATCTCACCATTGATCTGACTATAAAGCCCCTCTTGGAGGTAGGTCTATATGCCACTTTTAAGCCTACAATTCTCGTTTCCTTCCCCCTACCTCTCCACCCCTTCAGACCTTTCCATCTTCCTTCCCCCAATGAGAAGGGAACAGAATGTCACCTCATAAGTGAGCTTAAGCAGTTTTATCTAATGAAAACATTGTTGGTATACAGCTAGGGCTTATGGCCTTTAGTGCAGCTAGTTAAGCAAATGATGAACTTTGCCACCTTAATGTTTAAGCCAAGCATAATTAACAAATTAGAGAGTCAAGTTTACCTCTTTTATAAGGGATCTTCATCATATCATTATTTAAGGTTATGTAAACATTTATGTCTAGAAAATAACTAGCAGGGATGGAAAATCTGAAACTAAGTGAAGAATCTATTAGCATGGTAGTGTCCATGAACTTTAGATTTGCTAAGGATAAGAGCTACACAGACTTGGGTGGTTCCTAGTAATAATAATAGGAAGAAGAAGAAGAAAAGAAGAAAAGAAGAAAAGAAGAAAAGAAGAAGAAGAAGAAGAAGAAGAAGAAGAAGAAGAAGAAGAAGAAGAAGAAGAAGGTGGAGGAGGAGGAGGAAGAGGAGGACGAGGTCCAAAAGTGGCATTGCATGCTTACATTTTGACTGCTTCTTGCTGAGTGGTGAAATTAGGAAATAGGTTTAGTCTACCATCTTATGTTTATCATTCCATTAATGATAATTCATTCATGAAAAGTTGCATGTGTTTTGATAGAATTATTTGCTAATTCTACTGATGGAAGCCTCAAAATTCTTCCAAGGATTATAATGAATCTACAACTAAACCAAGTTCCAGTCTACATTTAATATAACCCATAGTCATGAACTTTCAAACATTGTTTTGTTTGAACATATAACAACTCCTATTGGTCTCAAGATCATCCAAAATCAACAACTATGGACCATGTATTAAATATTTATAAAATTGTTACCTGGAGCCAAGTAGTTCCATAATGATAATTTTCAAATGTTGACTTTATTTCTTCCTGTTTTTACTTGTTGTATTTCTTCTTTCCTCTCTTTTGCTTGTTTCTATCTTCTCTTCCTTTCCAAATCAAATATTTCATGATCATGCCTTATTTTTTAAAAGGACTACATTCTTTTTAATGGCTGAGTAATATCAAAAAGCATGAAATCTTGCCATTTGCAATGATGTGGCTGGAACTAGAAAGTATTTTGCTAAGTGAAATAAGTCAAAGAAAGACAAATATCATATGATTTCACTCATATGTGGAATTTAAGAAACAAAACAGGTGAACAGGGAAAGGGAATAAAAAATAAAATAAGATGAAATCAGAGAGGGAGACAAACTATAAGAGACTCTTAACTATTGGAAACAAACTGAAGGTTGCTGGAGGGGAGATGGGTGGGGGATGGGGTAACTGAGTGATGGGAATTAAGGACGGCACATGATGAGTGCTGGGTGTTATATGCAACTGATGAATCACTAAATTCTACTTCTGAGATTAATAATACACTATATGTTAATCAAATTTATTTTAAATTTAAAAGGGGCTTCAAACATAGTAAGAGGTATGAGATATCTGATAATTCAGACATCTATATCTAGATAGATGATAGAGATAGATGATAGATAGATAGATGATAGATAGATAGATAGATAGATAGATAGATAGATAGATATCTTGCCTGAAAATATTTACTAAATAAATATTTAGACTGGAAAAAAAAAAGTTGAAGCAAACTTTATATACAGTTTCCAATTCCCTCATTTTACATGTGAAAAAACTAAGAAGCAAAGTGGTAAAATCTTACCCAAGATCCTTCTGAAAGTAGAGAAGCCAGTTAAAGCACTCAGGTCTTGTGTGGAGGCTTTTCAGTACAGTATGGATTTTTCTCATTGATAGTTCAAAATTATATACCACATATTTGTGTGTGTGTGTGTGTGTGTGCATGCACATGGTTGTATGTCATTTGAAAATCAGCTGCTAAATAAATACTCATCGCACCAATCCTAAAATGACAGTGATCCCAATGAATGACAGGCCATGTGTCTGTAGATATGACCTTGAGATCTTTTTGTTTTGTATGCCTACAGAAATGGACTTCAAAATGATTATGGCTTCCTAAGTCCATCCCCCTTTAAAGCTCTGTCTGCTTTCCAATAAAAAAAAAGTTTGCCTTTTCTTATTCTAGCAGAGCCACATTGCTTGAGATTAACAATTCCCCTTTGTAGATGTCACTTCCTAAGAATCAACAGCTCTGCCACATTGCTTCCAATTATGTTTGACAGTGTCCTTGTAAAAATCTATGGACAACCTATTTCAGCTTGTCACATGTGAATTATACTTTCCTTTCCTGGTCCTCCCACCCTAGCAACAGATATTAGGCCCAAGCAAACCAACATGGCTCTGATGGTAAATTAGAGACTTAGGAGGACTCTCCCATTGGGTGATACAAAATCACTCTAGGATGAAACAAAGTTATCAAGGAGATACTGCTGATTAAATTCATTGGTAGTCATTGATCAGGCATGTCATTGGGGGTGATGGTTCTGAATGGCGGTTACAGGAGGTCTGTGCTCATAGGCTGATTTATATAGCAGAGCCAGGAGTCATGTCTCTGGATGCTGAATGAAGGAACCTGCCAAAGTGATATCTGAGTAGCTGTCATTTCACACTGAGAAATCCTAGGAGTGAGAAGTGCCAGAAACTGTACAGGTGAGAAACTGCCCCATTTTTTTTTTTAAGGAAATAACATACTTTTTATTGGAAATTACAAATTTAGGACACTATCTAGAGTAGGCAATTAAATAAATGTTGTGTTTGAAAGTTAGAATATGCAATGTCTTTAACATAGGTACTTAAGGAATCTTTAATAACCAAATTAACTTACATTGAGCGGAATTAGTGATCAGTGAGGGACCATTGGAGGTCACATCTTGCCAAACTCCTTCTGTGCCTGTTTTTTTAAAAGTATTTTATTTATTCATTCATGAGAGACACAGAGAGAGAAGCAGAGACATAGGTAGAAGGAGAAGCAGTTTCCCCACAGGAAGCCCGATGCGGGACTGGATTCCAAGACCCCAGGATCACCACCTGAGCCACCCAGGCACCGCCCTCCTGTGCCTGTTTTTATATGAGGGCAAATAAATATTTTTTTTTCATGGAGTTAACATGGTGAAATGAGAACAAAATATTGCTTTTATCTGAATATCATTCAACAATCCTTTTATCTTATATAGATAAGAATTCTCTAGAGGAAGGATTCAGTGATCATCCTTAGCTTTGTTCCCTTGAGAAGCTTATATGGTTTGAATGACACCATAAAAGATCTATTTAGGGTGCCTGAGTGTCTCGGTCAGTTAAGCATCTGCCTTTGGCTTGGGTCACGATCCAGGGTCCTGGGATTGAGCCCCTCATTGGGCTTTCTGATCAGCAGGAAGTCTTCTTCTCCCTCTGCCCCTCCTCTGCTCATGCTCTTTCTCTTTCCTCAAATAAATTAAGGAAAAAAAAAAAAACTCTTAAAATAAAAGATCTATTTAGCAAGTCAGGACAAGTTTAAGATCTGCATTTACTGGAATGTAAACTCCATGAAGGCAGGGAGTTCTGCTGTCTGAGTCACTGTTTTATTTGCAACATGTGTTTGCCTGATACACATCTCAATATAATTTTGTCAAATAAATTCGCAAAGCCAGGGAAAAGGAAATATGCAGAAATGAGTTTCACCAGTTTTGCAGAAACTCCAGTCCTTAAGAGTCTTTCACCTGGTCTCAGAGTTTCTTTTTCTTTTTTTTTTTCTTTTTTTTAGATTTTGTTTATTTATTCATGAGAGACACAGAGAGAGAGAGAGGCAGAGACACAGGCAGAGGGAGAAGCAGGCTCCATGCAGGGAGCCCGATGCAGGACTCGAGTCCGGGACTCCAGGTTCACGCCCTGGGCCAAAGGTAGACACTAAACCGCTGAGCCACCCAGGGATCCCCTGGTGTCAGAGTTTCTAATGAGTTGGTTCACATTAATCTTATTCTTGACTACCCAGTTGTAACCATATTTGTCTTCTTTCCTATTCTGTCCAAGTGTGATGGTCTCTGATCAGCATAAATGCCTGTGGAAAACACGACCAACACTGCTTTGGTACCCACATGCCATCTCAAATGATGATTTCTAGGTTGATGCTGTCAATCTTGGAGGCCAAACAGAAAAGGAAAAGAGCAAGGAAGATGTCTTGCCAACCTCCATGAAGAAACTAGTGTATAGGGTTTAAAAATGCTCAAACACAGTTTTGCTTGTGTCTGGCCTCCATGCTAATTCCCTGCTATGGAGGTTAGGCCCTGGAGATGGAATGGAGTAAGTTTGGGAGGGGGGGTTACTTTATTATAAATGCACATGTAATGTGCCATATATCACCAGCACAGTGTAAACTATGCTACCTTCACTGTGGCCTTGCTGCCACATGCAATGGTGCCTTCACGGTCAGTATATGATTTTTCATTGCTACGCAGGACAGAGGGAACTCAGCATACCTGAGTCTGCTATCCTTAGAAAGACCATCTTATGAGATTGGACCTTGACAGGTGTCTGGGAACTTAGATTTTCTATCATTCACAAAACTGAAAAATAAAATTGACCATGCTTAAACTGTTTGCACAAACACTATGGTTTTTTTTTTCCCCCACAAACACTATGTTTTATACCAAATTCCTGTTTTTATTTTGGGATTCAATGAAGCATAGGGCATCTGCCTGATGAGTCATAGATAAAAACAATGGAAATGATCCTGTCATGTCCTTCTCTGGTAGACGATGAACATTTTATATGTGTGTTGTAACTCAGTGCTTGAGGAATTGTGTGTCAGGAGACTCCTCCCAGAGAAGACCCTTGAAAAACCACACCTGCTTTCCTCTGGTCTTTTTCCATGTACCTTTTCTCCTTGCCAATTTCACCTTGTATCCTTTCTGCTGTAAGAACATAATTATGGTCATGAGTATAATTATACACTTATTTCTCTAAGTTCTAACAAATTACTGAACCTGAGGTGTCCTTGGGGAATCCTGAAACAGTTGTCAAGGAAGGGACCATATTAACCACTGTAGATACTGTCTGACCCTCAAGGTCCCTGGATATTATCATAATTCAACTGTCTTTAAACTTTTTTTTTTTGCTCATTTCAGTTAAAAATCAAGTATGAGCCCATAAGACAAAATGAATAAAATACTAATAAAATGCTAATAAAATAGTAGCCACAATTTATTGAGCCAATTTACATATTTATTTTTCATTTTAGTGGGGCACTATGATTAGTACTTAGCGTGAATTTTCTCATTTAATCTTTATAACATTTCCATGAGGTATGTAACCGTAAAATCATAAATTTATAGGTAGAGAAACTGAGACACGGGGAGGTCAAATACCTTGTCAAAAGTTCTACAGCTGAAAAAGTAATGGAATTGGGATTTAAAGCAAGAGTTTTGTAAAATCAGTCTTGATAACACTACATGGGCTCTATTTTTTTCTATCTTTAGATCTACCTTCTACTTAGATTTTTTATTGCCTCTAAACCAATCATTATACTCCTTGCAGATCTCTGTTTTGGGGTAATTTTTTTTCCACAAAAAAAATTCCTGAGTCTGTTGATCATATAGAGCATATATGACATACAGACCCACCAGTGGTCCTCCAAAATCCATGTTTAAAACAGGAAAAAATGAGTCTAAGTTGTATCAAGAACAAAACTAAGTCTTTATAAAAGCATTTTAAGCTGTTTCCAACTTACTCTCAAATCCTTGAGAGCAGGAATTAGATTTAAAATATGCTTGAATCTTTCACAACATACACCATTTCTGGCAAATACTAGGTACTCATTTTTTTTTTTTTTAATGCAGTTAGTGGATAAATAGAGGAGTATTGGGCTTAGAACTTGTTTGGGAATTTGGTCATCGTAATGTTGTCCAGAAAGTTTAGTGTTAGTGACACAATTTGGACTATGGGTTTGGGCAAATTAATAGACATATATTCATGCTACATTTACTGGTAAAAGATGGTACAAATTCACAAAATAACCATGACTCAAAACCATACTAAGGAAAACTTCAATAGTAGAAAAGTAGTTGAGTACATCCATACTATTGATCCATTAAGAAGAATTTGGTATAACTTTTCCATGATATATTAAATGAAAGATGCAAGTTTCAGTCCTGAAAGTATGGAATGATTATAATTTCACTAAAATGCATAAGCAATATATGTATGCATATATAAAGATGTGGATGTGGACAGATGTGAATGTGTTTTTAATGTAACATAACATTTTTTGTTATTTATAAAAGAATTACATTTTTTAGAAGGAGGGATTATTGTATCACTTTGTTAACATAGGTTTACTTTGTGGGAGTGGGATTGAATAGGTTTTGGGAAAATCTCAGTTTCTATCATGAATATAAATATTATATTTCTAGCCATGGTGAGATTACAAAGTTTTTTGCTGTTTTTAAGCACTTTTCACCAACATATATATAGAAATAGATATGGTAAGTCTTGGGACATAAATATATAACTGTTATGTCAAGTGAATAAATGCAGAATTATAAAGAAGTAGCTTGTCTACTAAGACCCTGTGTGTGTGCATTTGTGTGTATGAACATGTGTTTGTGTGTGTGCATTTGTGTGTGTGCATTAAACACATATGTGTGTCTTTACCTGAAGAGTATTCTTAACTGTGACTATTTGGGGGGCAAATTTATATAGGGCTTTTATTTTCTTATTTTGGTCATTTTATATTTTCTATTTGTTTATAGTGAATTGGATTATTTCATGAAAGAAAGAAAAACACACCAAAAAGGCAGTATAAAAAAAAAACAAAACAAAAAGGCAGTATCAGGGCTAGCATAACAGAACTAATAATTCTGCTTTGGTGACTGCGGGAAAGTAAAAACTGTCCTTTTATTTATGGAAGCAAAGGTCTTCTCTAGGTCTTAAGGGGTGAGGTAAAATTCAAACTTCTGAGCCTGGCATTGAAAAGGTCCCACCGTCTGGCCTCAATACAGCATTTTGACCTTAAATCCCATATCTCTCATAAATTCCATTCTATAAAACTGTTTTGCTCATATCCTTAGAATGCACTTTTCAGTATCCTGCTCCCACAAATATCTTCACATCAAATTTTATTACCTGAAATGACTGTCTCTTCCATACATTTTGTAGACCTGTATATTCTATTGCTATTTGAATGCTTCCTTCTCCTTAAAAGCCACAGCTTCCCTGAGACCTGGTATTGAGTTCCAATCCAACTTGTTGAAACAAAAGAGATTTTGTTGAACTCACAATGTTCATGAGCATCTTTGGGATAGATGCTGGGATGTTTTAAGCTAAGTTCTAGGAATAAATTTTTTCCTAAGTTTTCATATTAGTCATACACTACCTCAATGTCCCACACACATGCTTGCAGAAAAAAACCATGACTATAACATTGGCACACTGCAACAAATATTAAGAACCTTACAAAGAGTGTTAGGAAGAAGTAGATCTTTATATTATCTTACTTTAGGAAGCAGTTATTTCTAGCATCCTCTTTTTTTGAAAACTAGTGCAGCGTATTAACATATTATGATTTACACCTTTTCCCAATTAGCCCAATGAAGTTCTCCAGAAAAAGTCAACTTTTCCACCCGCCCCCCCCCCCCAAGGTAAGCAATATAGATGAAAGATTACAGAATGCTGGAGTAGTTCAGAGTTTGGAACTTAGCTCCCCTGCCGACTAGCTGTGTGACTTAGAGAAAATTAACTAACTTCTCTGAATCTCTGTTTTCTCATTTATAAAGTAGGGGTGATAATAGTACTGACTGCTCAAAGTTATGAAAAGTTATCATATAGTATATATAAAGATGCTGTCAGCAATAAATTCAGTTTCCTTACATTTCCAGGAACAGTGGTATAACTTCCACGTACCGTCACCTGCTGTGCATCTCCTGATGGTTTAACTGGCTACTGAGCCTTTTTCTGCCTGAAAATAGGCAGGTTGAATGTTCCTTTTCTCAACAGTAGATTTCAATTGTGACTGTTGGGGGCTGGCGTTTAAATGTCCTGATGTTCTCTCCCTTGGTTAGGATGATCCTCAAATTCACAGTTTGTATTATCTTCTAGGTTTGCCAGGAAATTAGGCCTTAGACTAATAACTCACTGAGGCACCTGGGTAGCTCAGCCTTTCAGTGTCTGCCTTTGGCTCAGGGCATGATCCTGGATTCCTGAGATTGAGTCCCACAGCAGGCTCCTTGCATGGACCCTGCTTCTCCTCCCTCTGCCTGTGTCTCTGTACCTCTTTCTGCATCTCTCATGAAAAAAAAATCTAAAAAACAAAAAAAATGGTAATTTGCTGACAATATGCCTTTTATAGGTTTTTTTTTCCTCTTTCTTTTTCTTGATTTTATATTCCCATAGGTACATTTCCTAGAATTATCTCCCAATTAAACTACTCTTCACTCAAATCCTTCTCTTGGGGTCTGCTTTTAGAGGAACCCAAACTAAAAAAACAGAGGGTATGTATTATGGATGGAGTGTTTGAGTGCCCCCCAAAACTCATATATTGAAATCCTAACCCCAATATGATCATATTCGGGAGTGGATCCTTTGGAGGTAATTAGGTCAAGAAAGTGGATACTTCATGAATGGGATTAATGCCCACATAAGAGAGACCACAGAGGGCTCTCTCACCCTGTCCACCATAAGAGGTTGCCCAAGAGAAGATGACCACTTATGAACTAGGAAGGGGCTTTCACCAAACACATATTTTGCCAGCACCTTGGTGTTGGACCACCCAGAGCTATGAGTGGTCAATTTTGATTGTTTGAGCCACCTAGTCCAGGGTAAGTTGTTAAAGCAGCCCAAACTGACTGAGACAGTTAGGCATATAATAAGTATGCAGCAAATATTAGGTTGTCTGGTTACTTCTTCAACACTATTTATACTCGTAATTCATAGTGTATTTTCCACCAGGATTCAGCATCCATACCTCAAAAGAAAGTCTGGAAGTTTAATAAACATTACTTAGCAAATGGGAAAAAGGAAAAGCTCATATTTCTAATTAACTATGACATAGTCATCAGTAAGGCAAGCAAACTTCCCTGAAGTAAAGCAGAATGGCCCTGGAAAGTTATATGAAGAAAAGAAATGCACAGGGCACATGGTGTACACCAAACCAGCTTGCCTTCATAAACATTTTCAGTGGTTCTTAGCTCATTGCCACTTAAGCATGCTACGTGGATACACCCCCCAAATGTCTGCTCTGGAATGACATCACATTGCTCTCTCCCTCAATACCATGTATTTGGTTCATATCATGTAATGACTTAATACCAATTTGCTCTCCATTCATAGATATATTAAATTGATCAAATGGTACTTGATAGTTTTGTGATAAATTATAATCATATATAAATATCATGACTTACTAGGTTTTTTAACATCCATTTTCCCATTTCATTCTCTCAACAATGCTAAAAAGAAGTATGAGTATATGTTACTAGACTCATAAAACAGATTAAGAACCCATGATTTAGAGAAAATAAATTATTTACCCAAAGTCACAGCCAGAAAGTACCAGTTAATAGTTATTGGAACTTGATGCAGTGTTCTTTAAATTACCTTGCACATTTTAGAAGAATTACTTACAAGTTCTGGGTAGCTAATAAATACTGAGTGATTGATATAAAGGTTTGAACTATTTATACACAGAAAGATTCAGTTGACTTTCACTCCTATGATCTTGATCCCCAAATTTAGGTGAAGTACACCTCCCATGTTGTGTTCTGTTACACACAGTTCCCCCCTCTGAGATTCCATCAAGCTATTTTTTTTTTTCTCCTTGCCTGCCGCCTTGTGATTATCCACTTCTAGAAGCCATGTGGAGTAAAGGCAGGAACAGTGGTTAATTTGTATGCAGGGGCACCTCAGTTGCCTGGATTAGTGCCTGGTACTGGAGTAGGGACTTTCTAAATATTTGTTGACTGTAGCATAGATTAACCATTCTGGACGTGTGCTCTTTTCCTTGTACAGATGTATTGACTTATGAATGTGTTTTTAAAAAACACTTCTTGGCTTTCTTGCAGGTGTCTGCTGGAATGCCTGCTGTCATTGTAAGCCAAATGAGGTTAAAGGCCAAGGAATTGTTTTCTATGAAGGAAAATTATTCCTGGTACTTGTGAGACCAATGGAATTGAGCAGTGTTGTAAAAGAAAGAAAGAAACAAACAACAACAGCAACAACGACAAAAACCCAAGGACTGTAGCCAGGATACCAGTATGAATTTCCACTTAGCATTTCTGCACTGCAAAATTTTAATAAAGTTACATCTTATGTAATTCTAGTCTGTCTTCTGTAAAATGGAAATCACATTAATTTGGGGACCATTGGTATTAGACAAACTTGTATGAAATGATTTTGCATCATAAGCATTCAGTAAATGGTGTGACCATTTTCTTATGTTGGTGTTTTACCTTGCCCTATTTGATTTTACTTCATAAAATTTATACGATGACACATCTATTTATTAGTGTATGCATTGTCTGTCACGTCCCAGCCAGAATGGAAACTCTATGAGAGCACAGGCTGTTTTATGTACTACTTATATTCCGATTTAGACTGTTGCCTGGAATAGGGTAGATGGTCAGTTACTGTATGTTGAATAAATAAATGTCACTATTTTTTGTAAGTTGATGGTACTTTCTGAATGTTCACTACACCAACATGCATGTTTACAATTTAAAGATATCATTATGTTTTATCCAGCCAGGATCAGACCTTATGTCATGAAAATTCAGAGGATTTCAAGTTTCTGGGGATGAATGAGCATCAAAATGACTCATCTTCTGATTAATTGTAAAGTGCAAAGCTCATTAACAACCTAACTTGGTTCAAAAGCCAGTCCCTTGATTTAAATGTATGTTCCTTCTACTCTGCCAACCAAATTTCAATCAGTAACAGTATATTTAAGAAATAATATGTGCATCAGCCACTAGCATTTTATGTACTTGGGAATCAGCTTGGCTCTAACTCACAGGGTAACTCTTTCCCGTTTCCCTGTTTTTTTTCTCCTTTACTTCGATCAGTATTTGACTTGTTTATTTTTATCCTTATGCATTCATCTCCTAACTTTTTCAGTGCTATCTTAAATATCAAATTTTCATTTTTATAAACAATCTTTTCTTCAGCTGAACAAAATGATCTTCAAAAATACCCACTGAGTGAAACTAATAGTTTAATGCAGTATACATGAAATGAATATTCAAAATCATGTGTATCCCATGTGCAAACACAAATTAAGTTATTTATGATCATGGTCATGTTTACATGATTCAGGCTTAGAGAGTCAACAGAAGGAATTGTAATTTCTCACCATGACTGTGGCCAACACATGGAGACACATCTTTGTGATTTGAAAATCAGAATTTTTATTTTTAGAACAGATATCTGAAAAGTGTGTTCTCTTCTAATAAAAACATTTCCATTCTAAAAGCACCATTCACTTATAAATATTCTATATTTCTTCCTTTAAAGTTGCCAGACATTTTTTTTACAACATGAAAATCTCATTTCCATGAGAAAAAGGCAGCTGTGTTCTTAATATAGAGCAGAAACATAACTGCTTTAAAAGTGGGTCCTGACATGATAATTCAAAATTTTTTCATCTTCAGTTGTTACATTCAGTGAAAAGGCTGTGATGGGTTATGGAAAATGTAAAGAGAACTAAAACTGTATTTTTCACCTATGCTCACTATTTTCTTAAAAATTAAAAAAAAGCAAAACAGTGAAACAATCATCTTTACTTGTTATTTTTCCATTTACCTTTCTTCTTATATTCCTACAAAACAATTTTCACACCAGTTGAGATTTTTGTCCTTTTCACAGTCTTGAATAGGACCCATCTTAACCATGAACACTTGAAAAATTGAACTTCTGAGGTTAAATTTATTATAGATTGAAACAGGATATTCTAATTAAAATGAAGACTTTTCAAAGGGATCATCAATATTTCTCAGGTGATCCATTTCTTGCTGCCCTTATTTCTCTTATCTACTACATATTTTATGGATGCTCTAAAGTAGTAGCTCAAATTAATATGTCTCTGCACTCATGCTTAGCAATGTTAATCATTGTTTAACAGTAAATAATTTTGGAATGTTAGAAATGACACAGACAGCTTTGAATAAAACTCATTAATTTTACAAAAGGAGAAACTGAGGTCTGGAGAGAAAAAATGGATTTTCACGTGGCACCTCCAACTTTGAAATTTTGAAGATCTGATGATACTGAGTGTGATGATGATGATGATGATAAAAATGTTATGCCCACATAAGTGTGATCCAAGATAATCAATGAAGAATACCCAAGTGAATTACTTTATTAATATATATATATATATATATATATATATATATATATATAAATATGTCCATCTAGGATCTGTTTAATGGGCAATATACATGGAGAAAATAATGCAGTGTATAAATTATTTTCTTGCTTTTGTTAGTAGTTATTCAAGGATTATTATCAAAAAACAAGATATTTCCAAGTAGTTTTGCAGAATAGATTCAGAGACAGACAAAACACAGAGAGGGAGGGCAAAGGAAGGGGCAGAGGGAGAGGGAGAAAGAGAATCTTAAGCAGGCTCGATCTCACAACCCTGAGATCATCACTAGAGCTGAAATCAAGACTCAGCCACTTAACTGACTAAGCCACCCAAATGCCCCTCTATTTGAAGGATCTTAATAGAATTTAGTTATTGTATCCCCTGGGCTTCCTCTACCTGTGACAGTTCCTCAGTTTTTTATGACTTTAAGATGTTTTGAAGAGTACAGGTCAGTTATTTTGTAAAATGCCCCTCAACACAGGTTTGCCTGAAGTTTTCTCATGAGTAAGTTGAGAATATACATGTTTGGGAATGTCACCATTGAAAGTATTTATCTTTCTCAAAAACTAGTTTTCAAACATTAAATAGTAATACACATAGATAGCATCATTAGCAATTTTAGCACTAGGTCATTTCCTGCAGTTTCCATTTAAAGATCTTTTTAAAATTATTCTCTTTTTCTCTGAGCACCTCATAGGTTATCTCTTCCAGTTGCTTGAAGAGTTAGTCTCAATTACATACAAGGAAATTGAAGCCCAAGAAGATGGTACGATGTAGTCAGGCCACTAATTGGCAGAAGATGCAGCCTTAGATTTTTGTCTTCAGACGCTTAGCTCACAGATTTCCCAGCCAAGTTCACCACAAAAAGTTAGTAACCTCATGACCTCAGGGTGTCCTAAAAAGATTCATGTGAACGACACCTTTCATTTCACTTCCAGTCATCAGGCACTAATTAGACATGTCACTGTTCAGTTTCATATGTAAGATTCATGAAGAGCGTTTTCTCAGAAATTCATCATCAGTACATTGGACTTCCATCTTCTCCCTTCCTCTACTCCTGGAGTAATTCCATCTCTGCATGGCCATGAGGGAAATAAGTCCTCCTTACTCCTCCTAATTGGAGTGAGATATGCCACGGCTCAGAGTTGAGGATTCTCGGTGTGCCTTCGAAATCAATCTGACTCCTGAATAATGATTTGGCTCTGCAAAAACCAGTGCCTTGGAACCCTGCTGAGATGCTGTCATCAAAACAGAAAAAAAAAATCAAATTTTACTCTGAATAGAGTCTTAATAACAGTTGGAAGCTTCAGCCTCCTGCCTATAATTTATTTACAAAGAATCTTTTTGAAGGGAACTATCCTGGAGAATTCTGTGTGGCTTTGATGTTTGCAAAAGTAACCCTGTAAAGATAGAAAGATGATAGAAAAATAGATAGACATACCTACAGATAGAAAATAAGACAGATTAAAACAAGAAATCTTGTGTCCAGTAACTCATATGTGAACTTTTGTTTCTTACATTTTTCCTATGACCAGACCCTTGCCTTGACCCTAGAAAGAGTTTTAATCATTTATGACCCATGTCTTAGCTTAGTTCTTCCATAAACATCCTTAAAGAATATTTTTAATGAAAGTAGGTTTTTGGGGTTTTTTGTTTGTTATATTTTTAGTGAGGAGTCTTGGAGATCAGAATGTGATACAGGGAAAGGAAAACAGCTACTAATGGATGAGTTATGAAGTGAATTGCATACCCCCAAAATTCATAAGGCAAAGCCCTACCCCTAATGTGACTATATTTGAAGATAGGGCCTTTAGGGATGTAATTAAGCTTAAATTAGGTTGTAAGGGTGGGGCCCTAATCTGATAAGACTGGCAACATTTTAAGAGGAGGAAAAGACACCAGATCTCTCTGTCTCTGTCTCTCTCAATCTGTGCATGCACAGAGCAAAGCAATGTAAGGACACAGCAATAAGGTGACAATCTGCAAGCCAGGGGGAGAGATCTCACCAGAAACCAACCCTGCTGGTACCTCGATCTTGGACTTCTTGTCTCCAGAATTAGGGGAAAACAAATGACTACTGTTCAAGCCACATCTGTGGTATTTTCTTATGGCAGTCTAAGGTGACTGATAAAGAATGTGTCATTAATCCAGCTATCACAGTGGGCCAGTGAAGTGTAATTTCGCTAGGAAACGCCAAAAATTGGTGTACCTAAGAATTATTTCTTCCCAAGGGATGAAGAAGCTGGAATATCTGCACATCAACTCATAAAAGGCATTGGTAATGACTGCTCTTTTCAGTTATGAATTTTTCCAAATGTTCATCTAGATGCAGATTGGCTTGTTGCAATTTAGGGGAAAAGATGGGAGCACAAGCAAATACCATCAGTTGTAATTGAACATGAGAACAGTTAAAAGGACAGTGAATAGATGTAGGGCTCTAACGGTGTCTACTACATCTGAAAAATATACCCAATTCATTCTAGAAGAGTTCTTGCTTCTTAGTTTTCCTTATAAGGAAATTGATGCCAGAATCTGTAATGTGCTGGGTATGTATGTATGTATATGGGAAGGGATGAGATAGGATGGTTAGGATGGGATGGGATGGAATAATAATATGGGGTTAGACTGAATTTGTGTATGCTATTATTATTAATAGCCTTGATCAGGCTAGCTATCAGGCTCACCTATGTACATTATCTCCACTCCCAGCAACCACCCTTTTTGGCAAATCCATGGAGTAGATCACAAATGCTCACAAGACTCTGTCAGTATTATGAGAAATCAATCATTCTTTTCTTTTTCAGACTTGGTCCTGTTGGTTAGAATTTGGGCTGAGTTCTGATGCCTTTGCATATAATATGCGTACTCCAAGGCAGTTTCAGGGAAATTTGATCTATTCAGATTAACATCTACTTCTTCATCTGCATCTTGCCTCCTTCTCTTGACTGGTGATCTGGCACTAGGATATGTGTTCTGTAACCGATTCATACCAAAGTTATAACAGTAAGTTACTGCAAAAGTCCTTAATATAAACTTTGAAAATGAAAATATAAAATAAGGACACTTTCATCGAAGGATGAATGGATAAAGAAGATGCGGTCTATGTATACAAAGGAATATTACTCAGCCATTAGAAACGACAAATACCCACCATTTGTTTCGACATGAATGGAATTGGAGGGTATTATGCTGAGTGAAATAAGTCAGTTGGAGAAGGACAAACATTATATGGTCTCATTCATTTGGGGAATATAAAAATTAGTGAAAGGGAATAAAGGGGAAAGGAGAGAAAATGAGTGAAAATATCAGTGAGAGTGACAAAACATGAGAGACACCTAACTCTGGGAAACGAACAAGGGGCAGTGAAAAGGGAGGTGGGAGGGGGGTTAGGAAGACTGGGTGATGGGCACTGAGGGGGGAACTTGGCAGGATGAGCACTGGGTGTTATGCTACATGTTGGCAAATTGAACTCCAATAAATAAAAATTGTAAAAAATAAGGACACTTTATATTTTCTAAGTTTTAGACTTATTCTTTACATCTTAGCTGTAGAGAGTTAAAAAATTAGCACTATATAATACAGCATATATAAATTCTGATATTATAATAAAAATAATATGTGAATATTATGAAAGTTTCCACTTATAATAGTAACAAGGCATTGTGTATGGTCTATGTAAATAAATATTTAAGTAGCTCTTAAGGACACAAAAAATATTTCAGCAGAATAGAAAGGCAAAACCGTTTTTGAATATAGGAACACAGCATCTTAAAGACTTCAATTCTCATTTAAAAATTATGCATTTTTTGTGCCCTGATAGGAATACTATCAAGATTTTGTACAGATGAAATAAATCTCTTCCTAAGTTCAAATGGAAAAATTAAGCAACTATCAATAGTAAGGAAAAATATTTAAAAAATAATGAGGGAGTATCTACTAATTAAGATTTGTCATAAAGCTACAGAGGGGTGCCTGGGTGGCTTATTTGGTTAAGCGTTCCACTCTTGATTTCAGCTCAGGTCATGACCTCAGGGTAGTGAGACCCAGCCCTGCATCAGGCTCCATGCTTAGCTTAGCAGAGCCTGCTCCTCTCTTCTTTCTGCCCTTCTCTGTGTCCTCTCTCTCTCTCTCACTCAAATAAATAAACAAATCTTTAAAAAAAGATAAAAATAGAGCTACAGAGATAATAGTGGATTGCCATCACATGAATAGACACAGATCAATGAAATGATAGAAAAAGTCCAGGCACAGATCTAATACTTATGAAAATTTAGTATATAAGACTAGTGTCATTTCAAATCAGTGGTGAAAGGGTAGATTATCCAAAACTTGTTGTTGAGACAACTGGGTAGCCATCTGAAAAGTTTTTAAATTGGATTCTTTACCTCACACCTAACAAAAAGGATTTAAATTAGATTTTAAAAGAAACCATAAATGTTCTAAAGAGTATTAGATTTAAAAAGTGTATGAAGTGGAAAAAAATAACAAAAATCCTAAAAGTTGTAAGAGAAAAAAGCTATAAATTAAACTATACATAATAAAACAGAAAATTATACATCACATAAAAAACATAAAATATTAAAACTCAAATGACAAACTGAGAAAGAAAAGAAATACAGTCATGTCTGCATAGTTGAGTTGAAGTACAGACCAATTTCTTTAATATGTAATAAGCAGTCACAAAGAAATAAGACAAGACCAATACCCAGTAGAAAAAAATGGGCACTAAAATACAAACAGTGCCCAGAAAAACACAAATGGTTTCTAAACATGTGAAAACATTTTCATCCTGACTCATGAAGAGAACACTGCTGGTGTAATTTTCACAATCAGGTTGGTAATATTGAAATGTTTGTCATTAATGGTGTTGAGAGTGGATAGAAATACAGTGTTAATGAGTATGTTGATACACCCAGTAAACAGTGAAAATTGCTCTAGAAAAACTAATCAAAATTCTAAATGTTGATACCTATCCTCTGAACAGTTGTATGCCAGGAATATACCCTGTAGATATCTACATACCTAGAAGAGCAACTAGATGGATGGAGAAACAAAATTATTTTTCCTCAACTAGGAGCTAGTGAAATAAAATATGGCACACAAATGTGATGCAATATAATACAGCTTTAAAATAAGGTGGAAACCTTTTGTTAAGTTTAAGTAAGACAAATCTCTGTAATTTTAATTTTTTCCAAGTGAAAAAAAAAAAAAAACAAAACAAGAGTCCGGGGGCACCTGGGTAGCTAAGTCAGTTAAGCGTCTGACTCTTGATTTCTCTCTTGGGGTCATCTCAGGGTCCTGAGATCGAGCTTCATGTGGGCCTCCACCCTCAGTGGGGAATTGGCTTGAGATTCTCTTTCTCTCTCTCTGATCCTCCCCCTGCTCCTGCTCTCTCTCTCTTTCTAAAATGGATAAGTCAATCTTAAAAAAAAAAAGAAAGGAAGGAAGGAAGGAAGGAAGGAAGGAAGGAAGGAAAAAAAGGAGAAAGAAAGAAAGAAAGAAAGAAAGAAAGAAAGAAAGAAAGAAAGAAAGAAAAAGAAAAGAAGGAAGGAAGAAAGAAAGAAAAAGAAAAGAAAAGAAGGAAGGAAGGAAGGAAGGAAGGAAGGAAGGAAGGAAGGAAGGAAGAAAGAAAGAAAAGAAAGAAAAAAAGAAAAGAAAAGAAAAGAAAGAAAAGAAAAGAAAAGAAAGAAAAGAAAAGAAAAGAAAGAAAAGAAAAGAAAAGAAAAGAAAAGAGAAAGAAAAAAGACCAGACAGAGGAAGAATGCTACTACCATTTATGCAAATAACACATTAAGTCTGTATTTGCTTGTGGACTCCCAGAAAATAGGAATGAACGAGAGATAATCTTTTTAATATATAAACCTGGTATATACTTTGTACCTGTTTCACCTGTTCAAATATTTAATAAACAGTTTGGGCCTTGCTATTTAATTAATGAACAATTTTGATTGCTACTTAATTACTTTCCATTCTGTTTTTCATTTCATACCTTTTTATACTTTCTTGCCCTTGTTACTCTTCATTTTTATTCTTTTTAATGCTTTTCTATTTTTAACTTCTTGAATTTACCAAGTTATGTGGTTATTCATTCTTTTTAAATTTTGTCTTTCTTTTTAGATTCAGTTGCCTTTTCCCTTAGGCACATCCTTGAGAAGTTACTTCAGTAAGAATCTGAGAAGTTACTGAGTTATGCTATAATAACATAATATAATAACATAACATAAAATGCTATAAGCATTTTACTAATTTTTTACATTCACAGATCCTTCTTAGAGAGCTTATTAGATATATATATATATATATATACCCATATATGTATATATGTATATTATATATATATATTATATATATATATATATATAATATATATATATATATAAAACTGGAAGGGTATTTGGGCACCTGCCCTATGTTCGCTTTTTTTCTTTTTTTTTTCATGCTTTTATTTGGGTGTACCTTTTAAAAAATTAACAGGAAAAGTTTAAGCATAAGCAATAATAAAATACCAGTTTAATAAATTTTACCACTTGCATTACCCTGATCAATAATTATCAAGGTTTTGAAATATTTTTCTAATTTATTCTTTTTCCTCTTTTTGTACTTGAAAAGCTAAAATTCAGATCTCATGTTTTATCCTCTAGACTCAGGATATATCTTTAAAAAGCACAGCTTTTTCTTACATAACCTGAGTGCCATGAGCCACATGTCACAAAAATAGTTTTTCAAATTATCTGATATATATTTCACATTAATTTTTTTTCAATTGTCTGAAAAAAATACTTCATAAAGTCTTCTTTTGTGATCTAGCAAGGTACATGCATTGCATTTGATTCAAGCTGTCTATATTCCTATTGTTGTTCTTCTAAGCTGTAGGTATGTATGGGGGGAATTAGAATTATGTGATTTGCTTTACACTTAATTCACTTATTTTAGTGTCTGTAAGAAGTGTTTGAGTTAAAACTGCATTTGTTTCTAGATGTTCCACAAGCTTGTATTTCTCTATTTAAATATGTCTATTTTTAGATTCAATGATTTTGTTGTTTCGCTTCTTTCCTGAATGTATTAGTGTGTTTTCCATTTTCCTTTAGTAATTACCTGAAAAATTACTCCATGCATCTTTGACTTATTAAAGTTTCATAAAAATAACACATTGCAAGAAATATAAGAAACATAGAATACTTTAATTTCAAGAACCCCCTGAATTATATGTGCATCTGCGTTTTAATTCTACTGAGAGATTTACAAGATCACAATTGCTTTTATCATCATTAATTTACTGTGAGGTCCCTGTTAATTTAGATGTTCCCACATATTTCCTTTCCTTGTTCTCAGGACTTTCCTGCGTCTCCTTCTCATTCAGGTCATTTTGACTCTGAATCCTTTGGCATTTCTTTCTTTTCTTTTCTTTTCTTTTCTTTTCTTTTTTTTCTTTTTCTTTTCTTTTCTTTTCTTTTCTTTTCTTTTCTTTTCTTTTCTTTTCTTTTCTTTTCTTTTCCTTTCCTTTCTTTTCTTTTCTTTTCTCTTCTCTTCTTTTCTTTTCTTTCTTTTTTTCTTTCTTTTCTTTTCTTTTCTTTTCTTTTCTTTTCTCTTTTCTTTTCTTTTTTTTCTTTTTTTCAGTTTAGGCCTGATGGCAACCAACTCCTTTATTGCCTGTTAGCCTGAAAATATTTTCATTTCATCTTTATTTACTTACTTTTAAGATGTTGTTCCTGAATACAGACATCCAGGTTAGTGGCTATTTATTACCAGCAACTCATATATAACATTCCACTGTTCTCTGCTTTATCTCTGAAGATTGGTTGCTTGTCATAATTTTGTTCCTTTCGAGGTAATATGTCTTTTTTCTTTTTAAGCAATTTCATTATGATACGGCTAAGTGGGGATTTCTTGTTCATGTTGTCTTTATTTTGTTTCAATATTCTGCTCAGCTATTTTGCTACTGCCTCATGAATTTAAGATAATCTTGATATAGTTCATCAATTTTAGAAAATTCAGAGCAGAAATTGCCTAATGCTGCTTCTTCCCATTCTGTCTTGGTCTTCCTTCTGGAAGATCATATCACATGCTTTAGAAACCCCCTGCCTCCCATTCTATGTATCTTTTATGATCTTTCCTGTATTTATTTGTCTCTATAATTAGTCTAAATATTTTCTTTTGACTTGTCTCCTGCCGTCTGCTATATATTTATCTTTCAACTCTATCTAATTTGTTTCTAATCCTCATCTAATCTGGGAACTAATTCTTCAAGTTTGTGATTTAACTTGTCAGACTATCTTGTAAGTATATATGGTCTTTTGATTTTCTTATTTTTCCATGTTTTTCCCCCCTCTCTTCATATAACTGTTCTTAAAGGCTGTATCTGTACACGGACACTTTAGAGATAGTCTGAGGCCTGGCATGTGGCTACCTTCCTCCAGGGACAGTTTGCCTTTTTTATGGCAGCTGACTGCTGGCTGACTTAGGAAGTCCAGTATTAACATAATCTAATTTAGAGACGGCACGAATCACAGTTGGGCTTCACTTCTGTGTGAGCTGCTGTGAACTTCAGGGTTAGTACTGGGGTGTAGCCTCTTTGGATCCAAAAACCAGAGCTCAAAGTATCCCATCCTCTCTCTACTTCCTCTCTGGCTCTATGAGGCTGTCAGAATTCCTGCCTGGCTTCTCAATATTTCAGCTGCTTTTTATGGAATTCATCTGTTGCCATTAGGGGGCAAGAGGCTGTAAAAAGCCAGTTTCACATTTAAGTTTGCTTTTTCTCATAAATATTCACGCCCTGGTTTCCTTTCTGATGCTTTCAAGCAGATTTTCAGAAATGTCTAATCTTCTTGGTTGTTCACAATTGGTTGGTCCCAATCACCTATGACCCAATTACAGGAAGTTGATGCTTTTGTGTATTTCCAAAATTTATGATGGGTGAGTATTAATATCTACAGAATTTTTATTTGACTCGACAAATTTTTTAAAGTGACACAATCATTTCAACATGTAATTATTTACAGCTTATCATAATTGCAATTCTTTGCACTTTTCATTAAAACATTTAGAGTATCATTTGATTTGCCAAATAGATAGACCCGCAGAGGAATTTTTACGGGGCTTGAGTTAAGGAAATGATCATTATATCATTGGTATTTCTGTTTTCATTTGAAAGGGAAGTGGAAATCAGAAGTTTTAAGAACAACCAAATATCAAATCCAGTATGTAAAGAAAACCAAGCAAGTACTTGAAGAAATACCAACATCTTTTTTTGTTGTTGTTGTTTTAGTTTTTAATGAGCTTAATAGTGCTGGAAATACTGATGCTTATATGTGAAGGAATCTGCAAATCAAGAGATTATGTGTGGTTATCCGGTTATGTTTCACTGTAGATGTTCTTGTTTTCCAAAAAGGAAAATGTAATTTTTTGGTCTTGTTTGGTTGAGAAGGAAGACTGAAGTCAGAGTACAAGATACACAGCAGAAGAGCAGAAGATATTTCACATTTTTAAAAAGATTTTTATTTTACTTATTTGAGAGAGACAGAGCGAGCTCATGAGTGGGGAGAGGGGCAGAAGGAGAGGGAGAAGCAGACTCCCCAGGGAATCAGACACTGGGCTTCATCCCAGGACCCTAAGATCATGACCTGAGTCTAAGTCAGATGCTTTACCCACTGAGCCACCCAGGTGCCCAAGGATATTTCACATTTAGAAACAAGTTGGAAAAGACCACAATAGTGGAAACAAGTGGTGATTTGATTAATATGTTGTATATATAGACTTTTTTCTCATTGGGTTTCAGTAGTCTACTACTTAGAGATGGATAGCGTGTGATGCAATAATAGATTTCAAAACATGTGAATTTCTATTCATGCATCATGACCTATTTATTCAGTAAAAATTAGCATCTTGTCACATGGTAGAGATTTTTACCCAAAACACCTTAAAATCAGGGAAATGGATGGAACTTTTATTTCAATATATTACTATCGCAATTGCATTTTCAATACTTGTTTTTAAAAGAAATGCCATCTATTACCGCAAAATGCATTTTGTATCTATAAGGGTCTGCATGGGGCCTTGCAATTTGCTACTGTCTAGAATAAAATTAGCAAGGAGCACTTAATGCGGAGTGCTTTAAACTTAAACTGCATATTGAATCTATAATGTGTTCTCACAGGAATAGGGAGAAAATAAGTTGTTCTCAGTCCAGAACATGGAAAACATTTTCAGGAATAAATAAATTTGGCAAAGAACTGATGGACATGGCCTAGAAAAAGATCAAATCAAAAGATTTTCCTAAAATACCCATAATTTGGAAAATGCAGTAAGACAATTGGGGAAATTATCCATAGAGGAACATAAATATCAGCTCTTGCCATTTTCATGAGCAGGCTTTCTCTAAAGCCTGTTTTGCAAGGTGCAAGAAATAAGTCTCCACTTCAGGGAAAACTGAGCAAAAAGCTTCAAGAAAGACAAAATCTTATCTGGAGAGGCTTTAAATGATCACCCCTTAATGCTCTTAATGACCACAAAGAAGATTTATTTTTATATTTAATATTTCAAATCAAATGTTATAGGAGATCCAGTGATTACCTGGTTCTAAATCCGTCTTCTCATCGAAATCAAAATTAAATAAAGTTATTAAATATCTATAGTTTGTTTCAAGCTGCTTATTGGGATGTGGGGGGGAAAGCTGACATTTCTCAAGTTTACTGGTAATAATTTCATAAAAGAGGTAGATAAATATCCTTTAATCTGTGCTATAATAGAAATTTGTGAAAGCAGCAAATCATCTGCAGTGGTCAAAGTAGACCCCAAAATCATTGTATTGAGCTGAGTCTTAAATAAGAACAATAATAACCAATACTCATCAGTTCTTGAGCTTTTATACTGGAAGTTAAACATATTGAATCCCTCAATGTCTTCCAATACAATTTTCGTTTGTCCCACCTTACAGAGAATGGAACAAAGAAAGGATGAGTAAGCCTCCCCCAAGGTGATGTGATTAGTGAATATCAAAAGATCTTTTTTGTCTCCAAAAGCATTTGTTTGTGTGTTTGTTTGTTGTTGTTGTTTTTTCCTATACTAATTAGGAATCAAAGTTTGCCAAGATAAATTGTATTAGAGGGAGCAATTCCTGGAGTCATCTGAATTCTCTCTTATTGTGAATTCTTGTAAGGTCAGACTTTTCTAGATTGGGATGCAATTGGTCTGTGAGGAAAAGAACTGATGGTGGTTTCCAGCCAACAGTCAACGAAGAAGTTTTTTTTTTTTTTAAGATTTTATTTATTAGAAACAAACAATCCGATCATGAAATGGGCAAAAGACATGAAGAGAAATCTCACAGAGGAAGACATGGACATGGCCAAAATGCACATGAGAAAATGCTCTGCATCACTTGCCATCAGGGAAATACAAATCAAAACCACAATGAGATACCACCTCACACCAGTGAGAATGGGGAAAATTAACAAGGCAGGAAACAACAAATGTTGGAGAGGAGGCGGAGAAAAGGGAAGCCTCTTACACTGTTGGTGGGAATGTGAACTGGTGCAGCCACTCTGGAAAACTGTGTGGAGGTTCCTCAAAGAGTTAAAAATAGACCTGCCCTACGACCCAGCAATTGCACTGTTGGGGATTTACCCCAAAGATTCAGATGCAATGAATCGTCGGGACACCTGCACCCTGATGTTTCTAGCAGCAATGGCCACAATAGCCAAACTGTGGAAGGAGCCTCGGTGTCCATCGAAAGATGAATGGGTAAAGAAGATGTGGTTTATGTATACAATGGAATATTACTCAGCAATTAGAAACGACAAATACCCACCATTTGCTTCAACGTGGATGGAACTGGAGGGTATTATGCTGAGTGAAAGAAGTCAATCGGAGAAGGACAAACAGTGTATGTTCTCATTCATTTGGGGAATATGAATAATAGTGAAAGGGAATATAAAGGAAGGGAAAAGAAATGTTGGGAAATATCAGGAAGGGAGACAGAACATAAAGACTCCTAACTCGGGGAAACGAACTAGGGGTGGTGGAAGGGGAGGAGGGCGGGTGTTGGAGGGGAATGGGTGACGGGCACTGAGGTGGACACTTGACGGGATGAGCACTGGGTGTTTTTCTGTATGTTGGTAAATTGAACACCAATAAAAATTAATTAAAAAAAAAAGATTTTATTTATTTATTCGTAAGAGACACAGAGAGAGCACAGAGACATAGGCAGAGGGGGAAGAAGGCTCCTTGCAGAGAGCCTGATGTAGGACTTGATCTCAGGACCCCAGGATCATGTGCTGAGCCAAAGACAGATGCTCAACCACTGAGCCACCTGGGTATCCCATGAACTTGATCTTTCATCCCAGGAGCCCATGAGAAACTTTCCTTAGTCTTACAGCCCATGAAGAAATGAATACCCTCCCCCCAAATTATGCAAGTTTGGAAGCAGATCCTTCCCCATTCATGCCTTCAGATGAAATCCTATCCCTGAGCACCATCTTAATTACAGTCTTGTGAAAGACTTTTAAACAGAAGACCCAGCTAATCCATGTCCATTTTCTTGACCCATAGAAACTGTGAGATAATAAACACGTGTTAAGTCACTGTTTGTGTTAATTCATTGCAAAGCAGTAGATAACTAGTCCATCGCCTATACACTATGTGGAAAAACTATCTTCTGTGACTAGCTTCTTCTGTGGATATGTGTAGGGTATAGAGCCACATTAATAGAGCTTTTCTCTTGCCTTTACTTTCTCAAGGTGAGAAAACTCAAAATAGGAGATCCCTGGATGGCTCAGCGGTTTAGTGCCTGCCTTTGGCCCAGGGCGTGATCCTGGAGCCCCGGGATCGAGTCCCACCTCAGGCTCCCAGCATGGAGCCTGCTTCTCCCTCTGCCTGTGTCTCTGCCCCTCTCTCTCTTTCTATGTCTGTCATGAATAAATAAATAAAATCTTTAAAAGAAAAAAGACAACTCAAAATAGACTAACTTTGGCAAGCTACTGAAGATGATGACTTTTTGCCTATGTTTCTGGGTCTCTGAATATTCACTTCAGATTTGCCAAACTCTGTGCCACTTAAGACATCCTGACTAATCCTATTTCAAAGATTGTTATAGTGAAAAGACTGTGGACTTTGAAGCCAAATGTGTCAGTTTGAGTCTTCTCTCTACCATTTACTTTCTCAGTTTCCATATTTGACCAGTAACTATAGCAATATAGGCTCTCAAGTAAATTAAAAATAATGTATGTTTATATAATCATGTAATAATAGTTATTCCTCTTACCACATAGTGAATTCTCTTTTTTTCATATAGTGAATTCTCAATAAGTATTAGCTATTTTTAGTTTCATACTTATTGTTGCATTAAGGCTATATTTCAATTGATCTTCTATTCCTGTACTCTTCAAATATCTCATTTCTGCTTTCCTGAATGAGATTTCAGCCAGAGATTACAAGAGGGTAATTTATTCACCAACTCTCTTGAGCATTCACTGTATGCCAAGAATTGTCTTTCTTCTTTTTTTTTTAATATAATCATTAAATCCTATGACACTAAGACATTTTTATTGTTAATAACTTCATTTCTTAGGAGAAGAACATGAGAACTTATATTGTTGGTACCATGGTAAGGATTAGAATCCATATCCTGCTTCTTTCAACTAGTCCAAATCTGCATCTATTCATCGTTAGTTTAGGACCTTTTGGAGGTATATACTGACAAATCTATTTTGGCAGGCAGGCTTCTAAATGAACTGCAAGATTTCTTTCCTCTGGCATAAGTTTTGAATATTTCTTTGAGAGTGGAAAGGACCAGAAATATGATTAATGTCCCTCCAATGATTAGTTACCTTATATGGGAAAAGTAAGGATACTTTGCAGATGACATTAAGGCTGCTAAACAGTTGATTCTAATTTAATCAAAAGGACTGATATCCTGGGTTAGCCTGACCTAAGAAGATGAGCCCTGTAAAGAGCGATCAAGCAGCCAGAGGGGGGAAAATTTATATTTGAAGCAGCATAGATTCTTCCTTTTTGGTTTTAAAGATTATGACTATCATATTATGAAGAGGACTACTTGACAGGGAATAGCAATTGGCTTCTGGAAGCCAAGGGCCTCAGTTATGTAGTCAAAAGGAACTGAAGTTTACTAACAGTCATTGAACTTGGAAGACCCCCAGCCAATACTCTGATTTCAGCCTATTGAGACACTGAGCAGAGGACATGCTCTGCACATGTATTAGCTGCAATCTTAACTATGGAAACCATGAAATAATATATTTATGTTGTTTTAAGCTGCAAAGTTAGTGGTAAATTTTATAGACAGATAGAAAACTAATGTACACATAATGAGAAAAATATTTAATTTTCCTAGAATAATGCCTTATGTTACAAATGTTTCTTCCTTGAATAACTTGAGTCATTAAACTTGCGTCACGATCTAGCCCAAAATGTTTCTTGTCATCTAACCCCAATTCTGCGGAGTCCATCCGAACCAAACCAAGTAACAAGCATTTGTTACATCCAGTTCAATTTACGTCCTTATTTGGGGCTGACCCAGTTAAAAACTGGTCAGCAATTAGCGGGTAATTTGCCTGACTCATCATTCTTGAGTGTTCATTTCTGAAAGGAGGCTTTGTCAAAACGTCAATCGTTGTATTCGGCTGTGCCTATAATCTGGTGGTTTTCCAGTTCTTGCTGAATAAGGAGCTAAATATGCATTTCTATTTTGGCTCCTAATTAAATGTGCATGACATAGTGGAGCTGAGAAGAGCAGAGCTTACCACTGCTCTTGTTTCCTTTGTGGTATGTGCTGTAAACCAGAAGTAGAGTGAGACCAGTTTTATTTTAAACACTAACAATATATCCTAGGAACCAAGGAGGGCAAATCAAACATAATTGGGTTTGACTTCACATGTGATCTTCATGGCCCAAAGAGAAGCAGCAGACACTGTGAGGGAAGGACCTTGTTGTTTCGAGAGTAAGAAAGCTTAAGAGGAGTAAGTTATAATTCTTATAAGACATTTGACCTTGGAAAAATCATTTAACCCAGCTGAGCTTCAAGCCCTTCATCATACTGTATAACTTCCTTTGCTCTTTCTCTTCGTATCAAAATTCACCTGAATTAATGGTAACTCTATTATTCTCCACGAGGTCCCTCTCACCATCCCATTATCTGCATCTCCACCTCTTTCTAACTTCTGGCCAAAATAATTTTATCAGGAGTGTTCAGTCTCACTGTCTCCACTTGTTATCTTTCAAATTTATTCTTCCTAATAAAGCCAGAAATCACTCTCCTACATACACTTATGTAGATGTAGAATCCCCCTTTTTCAAAACCCCTCATTGTTCTCTAGGTTCCTCATTTTCTATGGGATTAATTGGTACAGTCTTAAAACACCGCACAAGATGAAGGATGGCGTAGTGTCTGTACCTGACCTACAGGTACATCCAATGCATCCTACATTCAAACTACAGAAGACTATTTATAATTTCAAAATAGTTCACCTCTCCATGCCTGCTTTCGTCTGTCTTCCTTTTTATTCATCCCCTAATCCATTCATCCCTCCAAGATCTAGCTTCGATGAGTTTCCTTAGGCAAGCTTTCTTCCTCATGTGGCAGATGAAATAAATGCTTCATGGCACTTGACCCATACAACCACTGGGATTGGTTGACACTACTGGGATTGGCTTTAAACGCAGCTGTCTCCCATACTGAATTGGGACTCCATGGAACCAAATAGTTATTTTACTATTCTTTTATGTTTTCACTGAACTCAGGAAATTGCATTAATGAATAATAAGTTGAATGAATGAGTGGATGTGGAATAATAACAATAAATAATCTTTACCCATATTTACTACCTGTTTCTGTGCTAAGGGCTTTATATGGATTAAGTCATTTGATTCTTATAAGAGCCCTTCAGGGCAGATGTTATTATGTTCTCCATATTTAGATATTTAAACCTAAATATATTGAAGTATTTCCTCTAAGTTCAAACAGCTGGAAGAAGAATGGGTTAAGTGACTATCAGAAGGTTTACTACAAATCTAAAATGCCTTTGTTTTCTTTCATCACCAGAAGGCAAGTATTACATGCATTATAATATTTGTGTGTTTTAGTACATTGCAATTCTCAAAGGAGATCATCCTACGTAGTAATTATCTTTGCAGAACATTTTAAATATCAAAAAGTTAGGATATTGGGGGTAAATCAGTAGCTATTGGAAGATGTTTTGAAAGAAAGGGAGTCTAAATGCCTAACACAAATTCATTTCCTTGTATTTTAAGATTTGACAGTCCCAAAATAGTGGCTTCTAAAATTATAAAGTCTTTTGGGCTTTCATTGTAACTTACTACGTTTATTATAAATTCTCTCAATATAAAAAAAACTCTCTCAATATAAAACATAATAATATTTAATGAATTCATGCACATTACTTTCTTGCAAGACTTACTGATTTAGGAGAGTTGAAAGACAGGTATGAATCATACCATCTATCATTTCAGATCAGGTAACACCTTTGTAAAATTGTCTAAAAATTAAATATTTCAAGTTCAACAAATTGTGCATGTCACTGAATATGTTGAATGTCCCTAACCATTCTGCGCCTTCCTGTATTTTATATGATGAAGTTTCTTGACATTTGTCAATGAGCTTTGCACCTTTGGAGTGCTCTTGTTACTCAACGAGCCTCCACTCCTCATCCTTTTGGATTCCTTCTGCTCAAAGGATAACTCAGAGCACAGACCGCTGAAATGGAAGGAAGGAACCAGAGAGATGTGTGCATGAGCCACATAGACTCTCTTGCCTCCCAAGTACCATATCTTTAACCAAATGAGCTAAGTTGCCCTGGTTGTTTCTCATTCTTAGTCTCTGAAAAAGTTGGCATCTGAATTTGAATCCCCAAGGGTACCTACTTTAGAAGTTATATTCTTCCTTTTTTGTTTCCTTGAAAGAAAAGAAGAAAAAGAGGAAACTAAAAACCAAAATGGGAGAGGGAAATGAAGTTGGGGGTAGAGAAGTTCCTGACCCAGTGCAATCTTAAATGTAATAAAGAAATTATTATTATTATTATTATTATTATTATTATTATTATATTGTTATTATATTGTATTTTTTACAGTAGTATTCTTCATTTCTCCTCTGCTTTCCTTTGTGTTATTGTTGTCATACCTATGTTATAAACAGCACATACATTATTATTTATAAAACAAAGATACTTAAATATTTATTTCAAAGATATTTAAATAATTAAAAATACCTTATGCACTTATCCATGCATTTACCATTTCCTGTGTTCTTTATTCCCTTGAATAGATCCATTTTTCCATCTGGTAACATTTTGCTCTGCCTGAAGACTTTCTTTAATTGTTTTGTAGTCTTCTGGTGATAAATTCTTGGAGGTTTTGAATGGTGAAAAAGACATTATTCTGCCTTTTTTTTTCTTTAAAGATTTTATTTAAATTCAAGTTAGTTAACATATAGTGTAGCATTAGTTTCAGGAGTAGAATTTAGTGATTCATCACTTGCATATGATACCCAGTAGGCATTACAGCAAGTGCTCTTCTTAATGCACATCACCCAGTCACTCCTTACCCCACCTACCACCTTATATTGACCCTCAGTTTATTCTATATAGTTAAGAGTCTCTTATGGTTTGCCTCTGTCTCTGTTTATATTATTTTATTTTCCCTTTCCTTCTCCTATGTTCATCAATTTTGTTTCTTAAATTCCACATCTGAGTGAAATTATATGGCATATGTCTTTCTCTGACTGATTTATTCTGCTTAGCATAATACCCTCCAGTTCCATCCACATCATTGCAAATGGCAAGACTTCATTTTTTCTTTAAATGGCTGAGTAATATTCCATTGTGTATGTGTGTGTGTATGTGTGTGTGTATATATATATATACACACATCTTCTTTATCCATTCATCTGTTGATACACATCTGGGCTCTTTCCATATTTTGACTATTGTAGACATTGCTGCTATAAACATTGGGGTGCACGTGCCCCTTCAAATCACTATGTTTGTATCCTTTGGATAAATATCTAGCAGTGCAATTGTTGGGTCTTGGAGTAGGTCTATTTTTAACTTTTTGAGGAACCTCCATACTGTTTTTCAGAGTGGCTGTACCAGCTAGCATTCCCACCAACAGCATAAGAGGGTTCTCCTTTTTCTACATCCTTGACAACATTGGTTTTTCCTGATGTTAATTTTAGCCATTCTGACAGGTGCGAGATGGTATCTCATTGTAGTTTTGATTTGCATTTCCCTGTGATGAGTGATGTTGATCATTTTTCATGTATCTGTTAGCCATTTATATGTCAAGAAGTTGTTTCAAAAAAAGTATTTTCTTTTTCCTCAGAGGGGAAAAACTGTAAGATTGAAGGAAGATGCTATTAAAATTAGGACAATCTTTCTCTACATTCTGGAACAGTGCCAGAATGGGCACAGCTACAGATGGTTTACTCCCTGTTAAACTGTTAAACTACTAAAATGCTCGTCTAACCCCCGTGTGGAGGGGAGTGAGTTGGTGAGATAAGTCTTGGGTATGTGTGATGGTTTTCTCAAAAATTCATTCACCAGCCACTTTTTGTTCATGAATCATTCAAGCGTCTCTGAGATCCTGGAGCCCTGATAAGATTTGGAGGCCGGCTATGTGAATTTCCACTTCCTGTGGCATTAAATCTCTCTCACCATGATTCATGCCATTGCACATTAGTTCTTCAGAGAAGTGGAAGGATGGAGGACTACAAATAATCCCCTGGGGACCTTAAGGGGAGGTGATCTCTGCTCAAGAATGGCCAGGAGGGGGTGCAGAAACATGATAACGAAGCTTCAGAGTGCATCAGAAAAACAGGATGAGAAGGATTTGGCAGCTGAGGGAGTAGTGTGGGCTCCCTTGTGTGAGGTGCCAAATAGCAGTAGTTTTTTAGAAGAGAAAGCTGCAAGAGGAATATTGCTGGGAAGACATAAGGGCCAGGGTATGGGATCCCTAGAAGACCAAACTCAGCATAAAAACTGATCTGGTAGTCCCAGCAATGCACCAGAAGTTGTTTAATGCCCACCGTGCATTATAAAGGATGATTTACAAACGTGTTCTTAACAAAAGAAAACGATGACACTTTCTTTAGTTATCTCAGCCATTTCCTCCTTGAAGGTAGAATTCATCACAGGTACACAGAGGGCAGAAATCAACATTCTGCCTTTGAAAACAACTCAAGCTACCTTCTTTTGGAACCTATACAAAGCTTCTGCCCAGAAATATGTGATGATTTTTAAGGCTTTTAACTTTGGCAGGAAAGTAGAACGATTCACTGTGTTAAAACACCTGAGCTAACACAAACACTTGATTTTGCCCAACGTTTACCTAAGAAGCACAAAGTATAAACATAGTTCCCTAACAAAGCTCAGTGGAGCTGAATGACGCTTTAAGGGCAAGTCAGAACAGCCACTTTTTCTTTTCAATCAGATTCGAAGAGAGTAACAAATCCAAAGAGATTAGTTAACCCAGTGTAAAAATGATAGTGAAATCGAATGAACCCTCAAAAGACATTTGTTTGCATACTCTAATTAGAATAAGTTACACTTTCTCTAGCCCATGCTTTCCATCTTGGTGGGAAATGCGATTGTGAGAAAATGTACCCCAACTGAGCAAAGTTACTGTACTTCCACAACTCTATCGAGAATTTCTATCCCTGGAGCAAACGTACAATTTCTTTCCCACATAGCTGCTATTCCTATAGATTAGGAGTTATTTATACTTACCTCTACTCAACAGACTCATCGGTCTGCTCGATATCACTCCCTCTGGAATTTGTACTAGTTGATGCCCACTGCACGCTGAATGTTCCTAGGCAATCTGCCCATGTATTTCTCATGCCAGCACTTGAGATGTAACCCTACCAAAAGCCAAGAGCTTTTATTTCCAAACTTGTTGACGCTAAGTGTGCTTGTTGTTGCAATTATGTAATTTAATTATTAAGTAGTGTGCAATATCATGCAAAAACAGTGTTAAATTATTTGGAAAGCCTAATAAAAGATAAGCTTTTATGAATAAAGAGTAAATTATCCATGGGTGAAATAGCTTTAAGATAGCAGAATTTCTCTAAGCTTTTGCTTCTTTTAAAGAAAACAAACCATTGATCAGGTAGAGACATGGCTGGATAGAAGAAATACTGCAAAATCCTTTGGTTCTCTACACACAATCCTTGGCCCTTGCCATCTCCATGCACACCAGACAACTTTCCAATGTAGCATTTCTTCTGCTTCCAGAATCCTCTTTGCCACCAGAATGGGAGGCCAGAGATTCCTTAGAATGAACATCCACTGGGAGCAGTCATCAACAAATGATTGACAGAAATGAATGGGTGAGTACCTGGGTCCATAACCCCATGGGTGGAATATCTCTCAAGGGCATGTTCCATACTGGCCTCTAGATTTCCACAGTGGGTTCCAGTTCTGCTGATCCACAGCTGTGCTGTGCCTTATAACTAACATTGTTCTGATGGCTTTGCATTCCCTATCTCTTGTCTCTACTTTCTCTATTAATGTTTCCTTCCTAATAAACCACATATATTCAGAATAGGTTCTCTGCATGCTTCTGGTATGTCTCAGCTCAGATTGCCATGCACAATACTACATCCTGGGTGACTTAAATAACAATAGACATTTATTTCTTCGCAGTTCCAGAAGCTGAAAGTTTGAGATCAGGCATGATTTTTTGTTTGTTTTGTTTTGTTTTGTTTTGTTTTGTTTTGCTTCTGATGACCTCTTGCAGATGGTCACCTTATGCCTGCATCTTCATATGGTAGAGAGAGAGAGTTCTGATTTCTCTTATTATAAGGCCACAGATCTAATTACCTTCAAAAGGCTCCACCTCCAAATACCATCACATCTGCAGTTAGGGCTTCAACATATGAATTTTGAGGAGCACAATTCAATCCATAGCAAGGCAGAATCAAAACCAGGACAAAACATTATATGGAGCCACAATCAATAGATATACAATCAGAGGAAAGGCCATGGTGGCAACTATAAAGATTGATAAATAACTAGTATATAAACCTTTTAAGTAAAAACAAATTTTAGGGTATGCATGTAATCTAAATAACTTTTTAAGGTATCTGGCCCACTGTAAAATCTCAATTATGATTTGAAAACAGTCTTCACACTGTGACCTAAGCCTCTGACTCCTTAATTAAAATAGACACTTTTTATCCCTCTATTTTTAGACAGGTTTTTTTAGGCCCACTTTTTGAATGTCATTTTATCACTGCAATATGACTAGATTTTTAAAGGTGAAACATTTCAAGCATATAAAAAAATTGAAGTGATGTAATGGGAAGAGGCATACCAGTAAGGTAAAGATTTTGTATTTGCTTCAATATCTTTTTTTTTTTTTTTTAATTAATAAAACATTGCGGACCCACCAAAAGCCTTATCTCTCATCCTTCCCCATCCTGGGCCTCTCTCTCCATAGAAAACCACTATCCTGAAGTCCACGCACATCATTCCCCTCCATATGTATGCACAGTACTTTTATCACACAGTTACAAATGGTGGTGATCCATTCAAGTCCCACGCACCCATCCCTCAACTGCTGACATCAGCGCTGCTGGCTCACAGCTATGTTCCAGGCTGGGTTGAAGCACGGCCTATCCCTGAAATGGCCAAAGGTTAGATGATGCAAATACGTATTCAGCTCCCTTGCCTCTGTGTGGAATAACTGTGAGGAACCATCCTAGCTCCAAAACTCCCTGTTGGATGGTCTGAGACCTCAGTTACAACCATATTGCAATCTGGCTTCTCACTCTGCCCAATTCTGCATTTATCAGTTCTCTAAATCTCCTGCACACAACTCTCCATCTCAGAGTGGGCTCTCAGAGAATCCAATAGAAGAAAAGCCATAAATATATTTGTGGTTGTATTTTTTTTTTTTTGCTTTAAAATTTCCACAAATCGGATCATACTGTTTTATTCACTCTTTTATGATTTTGAGATATACCCATATTGCTACATTTGAATATAAATCATCTTAACTGCTATATAGAATATGATTCTATGAATAAATCATGATATATTAATTTATTCCCATACTGAGAAATAGCTTATTCCACTTTGAATATTACAATCATGGCTTCAATGAAACTTTCTTTTCTTTTGCGTATATGTGAGTGGTTCTCCATAATAGACATCAACATGCAGACTACTCATTGAGAGACTATGATGCTACAAGTTATCAGCCATTTCCCATAGCTCTAAAGTGGTTTATAACCATTTTCTTTTCCAACAAAAGTATAGGTTCTCATTTCTCTGTATCCTGGCTGAAACAATGTATTAAAAATATTAACACATTATTTTTTGCAAATCTGTAGAAGTGAGATATGAAATATAATTTCTTTAAAAATTGAGATTTTTCCAATTGCTAGTGAGAATCCATGCTTTTCTTCCTTTTGTCTCTTTGTCATTAATATTTTCTCCTCTGTAGATTACCTATTCTTGCTGTATTTCCATTAGGATATTTGTCTTTCTTATGTTGATATGTATGTGTACATATAGATAGAAAGATATAAAACATGTTATTCTTTATATACATTAGGTTCAAGCTGTTGTTGGTTATGTGCCAAATATGGGGCTTGATTCTCCATTGTATTTATGGTCTCTTTTATTTATAATATTTTAAAGATTTAATGTAACCAAATGTATTCATTCTTCCAATTATGCGTTTTACTTTACATGTTCTGTTTAAGAAATTATCCCTTGTGCCAAGGTTATAAAAATATGTTTTGGGCTAAACATTTTATAGTTTTCTTTCTACATTTAAGTTTTTAATCAAGCTGAGATTGATTTGTATATGGAGTTAAGAGAGATCTAATCATCTACTTTTTTTTTTTTTCCATTAGGGAGAGTCTGTTATTCTAGTGCTACTTAGGTAGTCGTATATGGTTCCTGGATGATTTGTTCTGTCATTTCTGTCATAGGTGTAGATCCTTATAGTTCCTTTTATCTTTCTTTCTTTATTCTAGTCTTTTTGTTTGTTTGTTTGTTTGTTTGGGTTTTAGTTTGACTTTTTGCCTTAATCTGATTCTGGACAAATATAAATATTGCAGAATTTGCATGAACACATCAATGCAATATTTACATGTGCTAAGTCAAGTCTTTCCCTATTTTTTAAACTTGTTTTTTATTTGATTTTGTGTTGATGGGTAATTATTTATTTATCAATGTTAGCTTATAAATGCATACTAGTCTGTTTGAGTGTTCTACTTATTCTTGAGTCAGGTTTGATGAGATGTTTTTCTAGGTTATTGTCCCTTTGATCTAAATTTTCCAAAACATTATATAATTATTCATGATGCAGTTTTGTCCTTATGTGTGTTATGAACATTTTTTCCTTTTTGCTGAGCAAGTCTTCCAGAGATGTGTATTTTGAAAGAACTAACCATTAACTTATTGATCCTTTTGATAATTAAAAAAAAATTCTTCACTCATTTTTGCTTATGTTTACTATTTATTTTCTCATGTTATCTATATTTGTTTTACTTGTTCTGCTATCATTGTTTTAAGTGGAGCTCTTAGGTTATGTCTTCAACATTGTCTTTCTTCTAAAATTTGCATTGTGACTACAAATTTCCCTCTAAGTAATACTTTTAACTACATCCTACTAGTCAAATATAAAGTACTTTCACTATTATATAATGTTAAATATTCTAATTTTTATACAATATATTCTTTCACCCATAATTCTTTTTTAATTGTTTTAAGAGAAAGTGAGTGAGTATTCGCACATGTGCGTGCAGGAGGCAGGGACAGAGAGAATCTCAAGTAGGATCCATGCCCAATGCGGAGCTCAACACAGGGCTCTCTATCTCATGATCCTTGAGATCATAACCTGAGCCAAAATCAAGAATTGGTCACTTAACTGACTGAGCCACTCAGATGCCCCTCCCCTGTCATTCTTTTAAAGTTAAACCATGCAATTTGTTTCAAATTTCCAAGCTTACCAAGTTATGAACCTATTTTGAGGAACTTGAGTGTTCCTTTGGTAGAATTTAGTCTCAAATTAAGTGAATATATTATTTAAATTATATCTGTGTAGTACAATGCAGACTGACATCCTCACCAGCAGCATCTCTCTTTTCTCCTCACCACAGCATCTCTGTGAAGACCTCTTCACAGAGTCTTTTTAGATGGTCCATTGATTGATCAACACAACTTACCCCTGCTATGATTCTACTGGATGGGCCAGGTTTTTAGATTTTAGTACAGTTAAGCCTTCTTTGCTAACTATTTTCTGTAAGGTATGCAGAAATAATCTATTTTCCTTACTTTTTATCTTTTTGCCATGGTTATTTCAAAACCATTTGTATTCATAGTTGAACTCAACGGGGTAAAAAGAATGATATTAAAAGATTCAAATTCTATATTTGCAGCCTGAAGGTCTCTGGAAACTCCTACTGCCCTCGCTCTTTAACCTTTACCAATGAATTAAAATTCATCTTTAGTTTTAAAATAACTGTAATATTTGGTTTGAAGAGTGTTTAAGGGAGCTAAAACAATTCAGCTTAGGTTTGTAAGATAAAAAAAATGTGTGGAAAATTTAAATAGTCTTTTAAAATTTGGCTATTTTAAAATTAAGCTCTCTTATTGCTCAAGTTAAAACACTAACACATGTGCACACATGATGTGATCCTTGTTGGATACCCCCACGAAAACCCTTTTTAGACAAACATGTTTTACCTTTTTCAATAAAAAATAAAACAAAATGATCTAGTTACTTGCATGGTGAAGAGAGTAAGTAGAATCAGGACTCATTCTAAAATATGTTTAAATAATGTTTGTAAAAAAAGAGAAAAGAATAATTAATGTTTGTAGTATGCCTATTCCTAATCAAGGTATTGTAAATACCAAAATACAAAGATGTATTAAACATTAAACATGGTTCCTTTACCTCATTCAATGGTTTGTGCTAGTGGGGCAAAAAGAAAAAAAAAAAATAATGTTCCCAGTGCAGGGGTTCAGTAAAACTGTAGAAGAGGGCAAATTAAATCAGTTCAAGTTGCTTATGAGAATAGAGGATGGGTATTTTCTGGGAAGGTGTTACACACCTAACTTTTAAAAAAACGAGTGATTTTGTTCTAGTAAAAGCAGTGGAGATGATTGGTGTTCAGGCAGGTTCATTGGAAGCTATGTTTGAGGCAGCTTGCCTGAAGAAGTCTGTTTCAGAGCACTCTCAGGAGTTACACTTGTCAGAGAGGAAGGGATTGGGAAGCATAACTGGGCAGAGGAAGAAGATGGACTCATAACCAGTTGAACAGAAAATTCAGCTGATTTCCTGCGGCCTCTGCAGTTGGACTTGTCAGTTTCACAACCCATGAATGTCTTTTTTAAGGATCTTGGAGCTTTTCCTTTTGAAATATAGTCATCCAGAAATACCGCATCCCTATCTCCCTGTCATCTCTGTGAGAAGGCAGGAGCCTAACATTGGTAAGAGACAATTAGCAAACACAGATGGCACAATCATACTGATCACAATGTAACATTCTCAATACTTTTCCATTCCTTCATCCAGGTAGCTTAAAAACTCCCTCACCTTTTGTTTCAGTAGAGTTTCATTCCTCTCCTCTATTCCAAGTCTGGACATCTATTGCAATTATTGTAAATTAAAGTCTTTCTTGCCTATTTAACTTTCTTGCCTATTTAATACTTTCTTGCAGCATTTCTTTGACACCCATCACTGTGGACAGGCTACGCCAGGAGAAGTCTAGCCATGAACAGAGCAGTTTTCTTCTGCAATGGACAATTCCCAGAGAGGGACTCAGCTGGGATCCATCAGCATACCACACTTCTAGCAGTGGGGAAATGTTTGCCTCCTGAAGTGTGAGGTCTGGGCAGCACAGCCTGGCTGCCACTGTAAAAGCATTCTGAGATTTTTTAAACCAAAGTCAATTCCTTGGATTTTACATAGCCTGCATATTGAAAGGAAGGCCTTCCTGTAAAATACTTTATATTTTAAAAATCAGTAAGATATGTGTCCTCTTTTAGGGCATTTCTAAGTGCTCACCAAAAAGTGAATGTTCATCTTTGCAATTTATTTCACGTTTATGTATTCTATGACTGTGTTTTGAAGGCTGTCTACTTTCTACCCTACCCTAAAGGTAATTTGCTACTTCTGTCAAATTCTAAGTCAAACTTCTTATTAGCTATCTAATTAAAATTAAAACTCAAACCCAAATTTGTGCAGTCAATATTCTTCTTGAGGACAAAGTGTGTTTACAGAAGTGCTGTTCCAATATTTAACATTGTCATACTCTTTACCATCTTGCAGTGGAATCTCAGAGCCAACATAAGACTGGTATTTTACTGATACTCCCTTGACTGCAGACTTCATGGAAAGGATTTGGTTGGGGTTAAGCTGTGTGAGTTTAATATAAATCCCCCGTTTACTGATGTTTGTATGAACTAGACCCTTAATACCACCATGAGAGCCAAGGTCTGCATAATCAGTTTTCAGGTAGCCTAAAATAATGGAAAAATAATAAAATAGAAATGTGTAATGAATTGTTTTTCTTCTTTTGTTAATTTGAGTACTAAGGCTTTTCAAATCTTTTGACATAGTTTTTATTGAACAATAATATGCATTGAGAAACATCCACAAATCAGAGGTATGCAGCACCATAAATTACCAAAAAATGAACATACTCATATAACATCACACAAGTGAAGAATAAAATAGTACTAACACATCCAAGACACACCCTCTTGACTTGTTCCTATCATTAACTTCTTCTATTCCCCAAATGTGACTACTATTCTCATCATATAGATTGCTTTTACTTATTTTTGAAATTTGTATAAATAGAATTATACAGTATTATATCTATTTTGCCTGGCATCTTTTGCTCAAAATTATGCTTATGACTGATACATATTGTTGTGTTTATTTGGAATAAATTTAGTTTCATAGGTGTATATTAGTTCATTACATGAATAATTATTAATTTGCTTACCTATTCCATTGTTGTAATTTGGAGTTGTTTCCAGAATTTGGCTACTATAAATATTTTATGGACTATGTTGTATTTTTTGGCCTATCTGTGTTAATATCCTTGCTGAGTATATATCTCTGAATGTAATCGCTGTATTGCATACAATCGGTATTATTGTATATATTGTGTTATATGCTAGTATGTAGAATTAGCTTCAGTAAATTCTGCCAGACAGTTTGCAAAAGTAGTTACACCAAGATTCTCTTGCAGTGTATGAGAATTCCACTTGATCCCTATCCTTGTCAATACTTACCAATCAGTCTTTTTGATTTTAGCAATTCAGGTACTATGTAGTGATAATGATATAGGTTTCATTATAGGTTTATAGTTTCGATTTACATTTCCCTTATGATTAATGAGATTGAAAAATTTTAGCTTCTGAAAGTAAAGTAGGAAAAAGCATAAATAGCTTCAGGTTACATTAGTCATATCAGCAATTGAGACCATTCAAAGGTGGGCTTTGATCTCAGTGAAGTCAATGTCAACCTAGTTGTATATGTCAAACTAGGTATAAGCATAGACATGAGCCTTTCCCATAACTTCCCTCCTTTGTGAACCCCAAATTCTATTTTTTTCTTGCAATTTTGCGAGAATCTCAAAAGCCCTGTTAAATTTTCTTCAGAAATCAGCAATAACTCAATTGGAAAAGCAGACCCAATGTGTTTGCCTTTTTCTCAGACTGATCCCACAAATCCTCATTGTGTTGATGGCATCCTAATTCCTTCAAACTAACTTTAATATAAATTCTGTGAAACTTTTCTTGTCTTTCTGTGTTGATGTGAACACATCATCAGCAACTTTTCAGATGTAGCTTCTTAAATTCTTGAAGTTCTTGTTGGGATTTGAAAGAATGTATTCATTAAATACTATCCTAGCTTTGACCCAAAGATTGAAAGTAATTGAGAAACAGAAGAGTCAGGAAGATGGAGATAACATATCAACTTTTTTTAACCTAAATAAGAGCTAGTTTGGAGATTTTTGACTTGCATACATGCATGACAAGAAGATACTTCCAGATAACAACCCTAGAATTCTGTTTGACATTCAATGAGAGAGAAATAAAGGGAACAGAATGATCTCAGTGAATCTTTCCAACTCTCAACTGCCTCTCTTTTTGCAGAAACAAAATCTGTACACTTAAGCTTATTTCATATCTGAAACCAGAAAAAAAAATCACATTTTTGTTTGTTTTCCTCCAGACTTCCTCTCTCACATCCCCCTCAAAGTAGAGCTGAACTATATGTGTACAAGTATTTAGCACAAGTACAAAAATCAGATAGTGTTTTCCTTCCAAAAGAGTATTAGTAGGACATAAAATTTTGTCTCCTGCTATGAGAACATACATTTTACATGCCAAAGACATAATTTTATTGTTCTAAATGAGGAAGAGATCCAACAGACTTGTTGTTAAAATGTATTCATCATACACAGCTGATGATCATCCATTCTGATAAAAATCATAATTTGTGGCGTATTCCCTTCAATCTCAGCACCAGGTCAACTCATTGGTTTCCTCCCAGCATATTTTGCAGCCAGATTATTTTTTTTAGGACGACTAGAATATTCTGTAAATTCGAATCAGTTATTCAGTGCATGCTGCGCAATCTCTTGCTTGTTTATTTACTGCACTGCTGGTCTTATTTAATACTTGTTTTGACAATTCTTCATTCAAATATTTGTTCTTGGCATTGACCCAGAACTGATTCCTGAGTGAAAAATTTTGGACCTGCTAACCTCATGCTGACCCTCAGGAAAATGTGTGATAACTATTTTTTGGCACAAAAATTTTGTTCATCAGTTTTTATGAATATGTTGTTCCTGCCCTTCCCCTCGTTGATTGCCAAAGCATATGGTTCTATATTACAACTATAAAATAGAAAGAATATTCAGACTCCACGTTCTTGACAGGTAATATCACCTTGAACTATTTGCTGCCATCACACATCAAAAGCTTGGTCATAGGAAATAATAATCATAAAACAGATATGCAAGTCATTTATCTGACTGAAGAGTTGCTTTGTATTTTTGGAGCAAGTAACATCATGAGTGAACAGATAAGAACGTGGGCTCTGGAGCTAAGCCACTTGGGCAAAAATGTGGTTAGGCTGCTTATACCCTGTGTGAAGGAGCTACTGAATTTCTCTGTACATGTGTTTCATCTTTCTAAAATCACAACAATGTTTTAAGAAGTAAATTAATTAGTACATATACAACACTTCAAATAATTCCTGGCACATAGGAAGTTTCATAAATTTGGCGACTCTTAATTTGGTTTTTACACTTAAATTCTTAGCTAGTTTTAGAACTCTTACATCTATTTTAATTTCCATCAGTGCAAACCCCTGTTTGTTTACTGCCATATCCTTCAACACCCTTCAGATAGTACATGTTCAATAAATAAGTGCTGAATAAATGAATTTAATTCTACATGGACCCCTGATTTTGTCTTCTTTGAGTGATAAAACTTTTTTCTTATGATTTTTATAAGAAACTTATAAAAATGTGATGTTACATTTATTTGGGACAGTAAGTCTAGAGAAATATTTTTAAAGTTATACAGCACCCACTTTATGAGAGTTCATGGGACAAGTCCTTCATGGGTCTCAAATATAGGAAGATCCTACCCTTCTCTTGAGGACTTAGCTCCTGGAGACACAGAAATGCAGAAATGAACAACACAATTTCTCGCTTTAAGGAGCACCCAATATTGTGGTTATTGAGGCCATCTAATGAGAGATGAAAAATATATTCCAAATTTGGATATGGAAAGAAAACTGTAAATTGAAGGCACCAGCACTGATTGATGGGAGCACTATAGGAGACAAAGAGAAAAGTTAAATTTAACACACAAACACACACACACATCCTCATGCTTGTGATTCTAATTACATTCTAATTCGTTACTCAGAAAAAATGAAAAGTTTTATAACTGCCTTTTGCAGTACCACTAGATTATACTTGCTATAAAATCTAGCATCTGACAAATTCAAATCTGTGATTAATGTTAATGCCAATTGCATATTGTCGGCATACAGTGCACCTGCACACACATTTCCAACGACAAGCACCATATATTACCTTCAAATCAGCAAGGATTGTTTCCAAACTTGGAACTGATTTAACGTATATTAAATCCCAGTGTAAGTATGTGCTACAAGCTAATGCCAAAACATCTTGAAAGGCCACATTTTAAAAACAATACAGGAAACAAATTGCACTTTAAAAAAAGTACACAGTCTGTTGCTTGAAGCATTAAGTAAGAGATGTTGGGTTCTATGATCATGAAGACCCTGGACAGGTTATATATTGCTTTTTTTCCATAACTCCTGACTTTTTGATTCTCAGGATTATACAGGGAAGAGAAGAAAAAAGACACATTAAGAACATTATTAAAGATATGATCCTTGACCTCCTGAAATGTTGATATAAAGAGTAAAAATATTATATCTTAGTTAATATTGATGCGGTTCCTGCACTCTTCTGAAAATATGTTTTACAAAGCTTGACTCATTTTGTACAACATTCAAGTTGTTCTTATGTTCCCCTTCTTACAGGCAAGTAAACAGAGGATCTACATAGCTAATTAGATATTAACTGGGTGATTGGGCCCTGCTCATTTGTCTCCACCTTGCCCCATATTTCACAGAGTGGGCTCCTAAAAATGCTGTGGATTATAAGTTTTCACTAGAAGATTACAGATGGCTCTTTCTCTAACTACATGAGTTATCCTATGCATGGCTCATAGTGAGCACCTCATGATTGTTTGTTGCTTTTGAACTATTGGTGGTGGTGTGGATATTATTATTATTATTATTATTATTATTATTATTTAAAGATTTTATTTATTTATTCATGAGGAGACACAGAGAGAAAGAGGCAGAGACACACAGGCAGAGGGAGAAGCAGGATCCTCACCGGGAGCCCAATGTGGGACTTGATCCCCAGGCCTTGGGATCACTCCCTGAGCCTCAAGGCAGCTGTTCAACCGGTGAGCCACTCAGGCATCCTGGTGGTGGGGATATTATTATCACTGTTCTGAGGCAAGTGAGCATGTTCCAAGGTCAGAAGTCTTCTTGGCCTCCAATATCAGTAAAGAAGCCAAATAAAAATAAGCAAGCAGGCATTTAAGCAGGAGGGCCACCTTAGCAGAATTTGAGAGCATCTGGTAACCTGAGATTGGTACAAATTTTCAGTTAACAAATCCAATATGTACAAAACTTGACCAACCTGTCTATCTGATTAAATTTGATCATGCAAAGTGAATTTGTCACTGTGCTCTGCTTTCAAATAGCAGATCAATAAATTAAGAATTACTCCAACCAGCTATTTAACTGGTTTATGTCTATTAATCTTCTCCCTGTTTACAAGGCATAGCAACATGCAGTGACCCTGCTGGACCTAGGAAAACTAAAATTCCTTTGAGGATCCCATCTCAGCGCAGAGGTTCACACACTACAGCCTATGGGCCAAATTCATTCGGCTGTGGGCCAAATCAGGACGCATTCATTTGTCTACATACTGCCTATGGCTGCTTTTGCACTTAGAATGGCAGCATTAGGTAGTTGTAATAAAGACCATATGGCCTATAAAACCAAAAATGGGTACTATTTGATTCTTTGTAGAAAAAGTTAGTTGACTCTAGAATTATGTACTCACTTATATCACAAAACATGCACACACACATACATAGAAAAAAATCTTTATTTATTCTTTATTTTTAAATATGCAGACACCTTAGTAACCTTGAATCCAACTCTCAGGACCAGCCTAGTAGGTCCTTAACTCTAAGCATCTGAATATTCATTCTTGCAATTAACACTGTGCAGGAGAGTGCTCTGTAAATCTCTAAGCTTCTGGGATTAATGTACAGTAGCACATACAGCAACTAAGGAATATTCTGCAATTTTAAGTATTTCATGTCCCTCTTGCATTTATATGTTTGTTGGTTTAGAAATAAGAGGCATGAAGGGTAATATTAATTATTTAATTTGGCAACTAGATGCGCACTGAATACTATAATTGAAAAGTTATATTCAAAAAGAATCAGTAGAAAAGAATTTAAAAACAAAGCAACATAACTTTATTAGATTGACTTTGCTATAAAGATAATCTAAATTATCTAAATGTGCATTGTTAACTTTCAGTTCTGTTGGTTGGTTTAAATATCTAAAAAGAAAAATATTGTTTAATGATAGGTGTAAAATATTTCTAATGTTTATATCTTATACATACTGAAACTTACATTTCAGATGTGTTAACATTTACTAACCTTTGAATGAATTTACTTTTTATTTTTAGTCAGCTAGAAAATTATTTGCAAAATAAAAAATATGTGAAAATTATGATTATACAACATGATAATATTGCTGAAATAAAAATAATTAAAGTAAATTATGAAATGAATATATAAAAAATTACTCATTATGTTCATCTTTATTTAATCAAATCATCCAAATATCATCTTTCCATCAATACAACACCTAGACATGCACTATAATAATTAAATTTCGTCTTTTTTGATATTTTTATATTTCTATTGACGTCCAAACATATGATTTTTTTGAAGTTGTATTTATCAATACAGAAGCACATAACATAGGTATTTATAGCTTGACTTATGATTTTCAACTCTTTAAATACATAGTAAGAAGTCAAAGGCCTGTTCACATGCATGCAGTGAGAATCAGGTCAGAATATCTATCAGCAGGTTTGTGTGCTCCTGGCTATTTGGACTCAGATGATGAATCTAATTTTTCTGTACCCAAATTCCTTATCTGTACAGTTGAGCATCATCAGCCACATCATAAGGTTTCTGTGAATATTTGATGAGTCAGTGTCAGTGTAAAAGTGTCCAGCACAACATTTGGCTTATGCTAGTTTATTCTTCTAAATATATTGTGTCACATGAGCTTCAAAATAATTAGATTGGTTTTATTGAGTTCTACCTGTATTTCTCTTTAGTAGATGATGAACCTGAGTTTCAGAAAACCTGGTATGGATATCACAAAATTAGTGAATGGTAGATATGGGGTCTTCCTGCATGACATAACGGAATAATGATGTAAGGATATGTGGTCTTTGGGGTCAGAGATCCAGTTTTAAATCCCATCTTGACAACTTCCTGGCTATGTGACCCTGAATAACAGCTGATTGGGGTTAGGAGTAGCCATCTCTAAAATTTATGAGAATTAAATAAAGTAACATAAAATATCATATAGATGCATGTGATTGATATGGCTTCCTAACTTACGTCTCTGTATTTGCTTGTCTTGCATTCAACATACTTTTTAGCAGTGGGAATATTTCTTTCAAATAAAATTTCTTGTGGAACCCCAATATTTAATACAAAATACTTGAAGGGCAACTTTGGATGACATAGAGCAAAGAGCCTTTGTGTTTAGAAATGTGACTTCTTCCTCCCATTCTTTATGGCCATGGCAGCACCTGTGGCACTTCCTTTGAACTTTTAGGCCCTGGGAAACACTGTTTGAAATAAATACCCTGAAATCATTTTCCTTCTTGTATCACTGCATATATCTACATAAGAAATCATTTGCAGGAGTAACTCTTCTCATGAAGCAGTTCTGACAGCCCAAATGGAGAAGAATTTTCCATCTGCCTCTGTTGGCTGATGTTGCCACTTCTGAGCAACATGAAAATGTCTCCCCAAAATGCCTCCCACTTGTACTTCCTTTCCCCATTTTGTTCCAAGGCTGGGCTGACAAAGTATCAGTCATCACTATGACCTTGACTTGCCTTGACTCAACTTCTCCTTTATGTAAAAGCATTCTGAGACTCTTCCCACATCAGACTGATAGCCAGATGTAAACTACCAGTTTAAGTGCCATCTGGAGTTACTTGAGTTTGCTAACACCAGGGTCACATTTTATACACCTGCAGTTTTCTTTTAGCTTTTCAGATAAGACTAGATTTTGCCAACACTGGCATTTTTCAGTAACAATGTATTTTTCTGACAGTCCCATTGAAAGCAAGTGGAGCTTAGCACCTTTCAATTCTGATATTGCCTTTGGCTCTCACACAGATGTCTGTCATTGTAGCTTCTATTTTGGGGGTTCTGGAATGCACAAGTCTTGGAAGACTATGCTATGCCAGTCATCAACATAAATCAGACCATGTCATTCTGCTGCTGCTTACTACTCCCTAATGGGTTCCCATCAGACTCAAAACTCTTCATCCTACTTTAAAAACCTACATAAGCTGACCCCTCCTTAGTCCTACATTATCTAATAACACAGTTCTTCTCTGTCACTCTGCCCCACCGTAATGACCCATTTCTGTTCTGTTGACATCCAGAGCTCATTTCTGCAGTAAAGACTGGACTAACTTTCCTTATCTGGATGTTTCTCCTCCTGATTTCACATAGTTGTGCCTTCATGCCATTCAGGTCTCTGTAAATGTTACCTCCTTAAAGAAAACTTTACTGAGTTCTTAATCTAAATTAGCAATCACACAAAGCTATGATGAGTTAAGTAAGCACTTAACTGTACCTTTCAATTAAAAAAAATTAAGTTCCATGATTTCCTGTGTATTTGCCTCTCATTTTGCAATGTAAATTCCATGACTGTAGTAAACCCCTATGATTTGTTCACTGCTCAATCTCCAGCATGGAAAGCTGAGCCAACCACATAGTAGATATTCAATAAATCTTTATTTAATTATTGTTCAATTAGCTGTTTAGCCTTCCAAATCTCCAATTTCCATAAGGTCAGATCTTGTACTTCAATATTACATTGGACAGGAGAGACACAATGCTATGCTATGCTCAATATCATTTGATGTTCTTTCCAACTGGCCACACAAAGAAATGACTAATCAATCTTTTGTAGTTAGACAGAGTTCTGTGACTTGTTCTGGTGACTTAATATGGTGTGAACGAAATTGACCTATATCACCATGGGTAGAGGCAGAAGTTCCTCACCATTCTCCTGTCTCTTTCTTTACTTTGGGCATTGACCAGAGCCTGCAGGCCAAGATGGTAGACATGCAACACAGAAGCAGCTTGTATCTGTGAGTCATCACATAGAGCACAGCTGCCATGGAGGGGTGCTCTATCCACAATGGACTTTGTATGAGTAAAAAATAAGCTTTTACATGTTAAGTTGGTTATTCCAGCACAAGCCTAGCCTGTCCTGTGTAATGAATTGGTGCAGAATAGAAGTAACATAGACTCAAGAGCTACCAAGAATTAAAGCCAGTTTATGTCACTTGACCTCGCTAAGCCTCTACAAAATAGACATAAAATAGAGCCTCTACAAGATGCCTAATTCACATGAGTCCTATGAGGTGATAATGCACATGAGAATCTGGAATGTGTGAATTTTCATTACATTTTAATTTTGGATTCAGTTTCTAGAAACAGAAATTTGCCTATTCTCCAAACCTACAATATAACACCTTGCACCCCACCTTGCATCTTAGCTTGGGCATGATGAAGAATGCCAACCTCAAAGACATTCATCACCCACTCAATTTTATTGGCCATACTTTTAGGTACAAAGAAGTGTTTTAGGAATAAAATTCTGAATAAAACACCCTTTCCCTCTAAAACAGCTCCTACTTTGGTAATGATGATGGACATACATAAATTTTTATGAAAAAATAATAAATGTTATGACAAAGGCTCCATACAAGTGGAAGTAAAATTTAAGGTGGATCTAGAAATATAAGGACCAATCTGTGAGAGATTTTTCTGCCCATGCCCTTCTAATCCAAGTTCCATATAAACTTTGCTGGAGAGCACCACAGACATCCATAGGCACACTCCAGAGCCAAGATCGCAACTCACTCAAGCTGAGGAGGAGGCTGTCTTGAGAATCTGTGCACTAGCCTTTCCAATTATCATTCTCAGAGGCCAGAGGCTATAATAAGTATTTCCCTCTAGATTAAAAACCAAGTTCAAAATGATCCCTTTACACTCATGCAATGGCCTGGCCACTTACTTCAGACAGTAACCTGCTCAGAGTAAATTCCTGACACCCCCTCTTCCAGCAACACACCCAGAGCTTCTCACCCTGGCTTGGAAGACCTGCATAAGCTAATTCCTTTTTATCATCTTTATCCACATTCAATGACTCCCATCTTCCAACACAGGTTCATAGGGGGAATGTGGGCTTTGGAATCAGAGGTACTTCTCTGAATATACATTTGGCAATAATCATAACAAAAATATGCAAATTAAAGCATGTAAGGTAAGAAATTTTCCAAAACAAGACCATAGCATGATAAATGGATCAAAGGAAGTTCCTTATCCAATATGGAATGAAGGAAAATGAACTAGAACAGAAGACTGAAGAGTAATTGGTAAATATAGGTGAGAAATCATGTAGTTTTAAAGCTAGAGAAAGATATAATTCATAAAGGACCATCTGCCACATGCTTTGAATCAGAGAGCCCAAATTGAGTGGGAAGCAGTGAAGGTCCTTTGATTAGCAGAATGAGAATTATCATAGTCCTTGACAATGGGAGTGAAATAGATGAGTAGAAGCCAATTTTGACTGGAAGAAGTAAAAAGGAACAGGTAAACACAGAAACTATAGGGTGTGGACAACTCTGTTAGAGGTTCAGAAGCAGAGGAAGAATTGAGAAAAAAAAAGGGACCCATGACAGAAATTGCCCAAGATAACCAGCCCATGATTTTTTTCCTCTGGGCCTTGATTTGTACCCATTTGATTCTGAAAGGGCATGAGCCTTTTCAGAATTAGAATTTAACTCCAGAAGTAACACTTGTCACTTGCCTGACCAGTTATTTTGGAAGTGAACATCAAGTGAGTCATAAGGTCACTGTAGAGCATTTTATCTCCTTGACTCTTTCCAACTCAACCCCTACAGGAGTCCACCTCCCCACCAGGACAGAGCTCTACTATGCTCTTGAAGGTTTTATTGTGTTCTTAATTCGCTTTGAAACAATCCTTCCCACTAAAGCCATTGTGGAGTGAAAGAATGTTGAACTTCAAATCAGAATTTGTGAACAATAAACACTTCAGAATTCAATGCATTGATAAGAAATATTTTATTTCATTCCTAAAAAATGGCATTTCTATAAGTAGCCATAATCAGATATCGAGGTCTTTGACCCCCTAATGCAAGTTTCTGAGTAAAAATTAGTGAATAAAAACTTTCTTCCAAAATATAGATAAGTGGCCATTCAGTCGTTTTAGACAAACTCCTAAATTTAATACTCCTTATTTTTAGATCTGATTCTGCCGCTTTCTTATGAGGAGAATTTTGGACAAATCGCTGTCTCAGGGTCTCATTATCTTCATCTGTAAGAAAAAGGAAGTAAACCTAAGTTTTTTTTTCAACTGTAACATTTTGCAACTTATTACTGCATAGCTCACAGAAAAGATTCAAAGACTTTATTCTATGTATCCAATCAGGTTGCTTAATAAAATAGAGTTGTAAGATTAAAAAAGGGCTACTGGTCCGTGTTAAGTGCATTTCCCAAGGAAACTCTGAAAGCGTTAAACAGATAGCTGCTTGTGACACTAATGAAGTAGCAGTGCTTTGCTCTGATTCTGAAATGGAAGGAAGCCATGAGTATCCAAAAAAGAAGAGGAGGAAAAAAAAAAAACCCTCCCTCCTGAAGGCAGCTATTCTGGGAACCTAGTGAGCTGCACACCAGGCATCTTCCTGACCTGCCAATCATAAGATGATTTCAAAGAAGGTAGGTCAGCTACCACCCACCTGACTGCAGTCTCTCAGGAAGATAGAAGCTGACTTGAGGAGAATGTACTAATGAATGTAATCTGTTGCCACTTTGCAGGAGGCTGAAATGATCACTTCCTGGGAGTTAAGATTACATAATAGTAGAGCTGCATTGACTAGACCAGGAAAGAGACAGCTCTTCCAACTTGTCTTGGGAGTTGGGTGATACCAAACAAAAATAGTATGTATTAATGAAACAAATAATTCTGGTACTGACTAGTGGTTTTAAACTTAAAAAAAAAAGCCTCTGCTTCACTGCTCTTATTTGATCTTTTATAGCAATACAAAGAACACAGACAGAAGCCATAGAGAAAAGAGGACGGGTCTATTGTGGAGAGTCAGAGCAAGCCAGCTTGGAATCACAGGCAGCCTCCATCTCCGGGTGATTGGGAGATCAAGACGTTTGCTGACTCTCTTAGCATGTTTCCTTACCTGGAAACATGAGAGGGCAATGATAATAACTAATTTACCAACTATTTAAAGAATTTATAAGAATTAAGAGTGAATGTAAAGAAATTGCACTGTACCTAACATATGATACTATATCACCTATTATTAGTAGTAGTATTATTAATTATCTCTGCATTTAGAATATCTACTAAAGTGCATTGACTTCGAAAATGTGCATTTCTACAAGGCTGTATGACTTATAAATAATGAGGTTGTGTTAACATGCACCAGCCACCCCCAGTCTGAGGAGTGATGTTGACTATAACAGTAGAAATCCTACTGAAGGAAAAGCCAATAATACAAATGTTCCTATCTGCTTTCAACACTGTACAGGAGATAGAATATCACATTCTATGAAAATAAATACGTCTTCTATGGCAGTAAATCTGTCCATGTGGTAGAAATGGGCACAAATAATCCACTGTATCCACTGTATCTCCATCACATCTTATTTTGATATGATTACTTTGTTCTGCTCTGGCTCAATCCTCATTTAAAAAATAATTATTATGACCTCATTTCTGGTATGGATTTGTCAATGGAAGACAAATGCATTGGCCAGTAAACAGTATTTCTTAACCCACTTGATACATTACATTTCTCACTATAAATTGGCAAATTAGTATTCTGGTGTACATATAAGCTTCTTATGTAAGAAGTTAAAATGAGTTATTCCTCTGAAGCCTGTTCATTGCTCAGCTTCTCATCTCTCCCTCTTCTTTCCACTCCTTCCATAGGACCCTTTGGTAGGACATGGTCTCCTACATGGGACACAAACCTGTCTTAATTGAAAATAGAAGGCATATTGTGGCTGTTCATCATTCATACCATTCTGATAACTATAATTATAGCTGGCCAAAAATAGAAAGTCCAATCTGCAATAAGTCTTTTACAGATTCCTCAACTTTCTGCTCCACTCCAGGTACAATTCAATTGTAATTCAACTGCTCATTCTTCTGCTATTTCCCTAATTCAATTGCACCAGCCTGCTAGAGGTGAGAGAATAAACTAGAATGTATTGAGTATCAGCTAATTTTAAAACAGGTGCTGGATATATGTATGCAAAGAAACATACACAGTATCATTTAATTATAAAGAAACTTTCTTTATTAATACTGTTATCATCTCCATATTTCATATGGGAAAATAAGGTTCAAAGAGAAAGATTTCCTTGAGCCTAAGGACCGATACTTAGTAACTGGTAGAACTAAAATTACAAGCCCTGAGCTGTATGACTCAGTAGCCTGTGCTCTCACACTGTGTAGTTTCCTACATCCCACCCACGACCCATTTATGCTTATAGCTTTCACAGTGACCAGCACATGGTGTACTCTCATCAAGTATTCATTTACTGAATTAAATTATACTAAAGATAACTAGCCTAAGGGTGACAAACTAAACACTGTTGCTCCAGTTTGCTAGAGACTGAGCATTTCCCTGGACTTTGGACTTTCAGTTCTAAAAGCAGGAAAACCCCAGACATAGCTTGGTTACCCTAATAGCATCAATATAAGTAGAACATGATATACACTCAAAACATATTCATGCCCATTTTAGTTCTATCCATGTCCTATTTCACAATGGGTGTGAGAAAAGAAATGAAACGTAATAGATTAGTGGATAACAGGTGCTTGCTTAAAGAGTAAGAAGTTCTAGTATGGCAATAACAACTTAGAAAATTGTGCATATTTCTATAAATTGGAATTTGGCTTAAAATATGATAAACAGAGGATGGGTGAAATAGGTGAAGGGAATTAAGGAGTGCATTTGCTGTGATGAGCACTGGGTGTTGTATGGAAGCATTGAATCATTAAAATGTACACCTGAAACTAATATTGCACTGTATGTTAACTGAAATTTCAATGAAAACTTAAAAAAATATTTAAAATATGATAAACACATCTACCTATCTATTTAGGAATACCTAAAATAGAAATACATATTTATTTTTAAATTCTGTTCTCATTATCATAATCTATGGTATCATCAAAAATAAGCTATACTTCTAGATGTAAAAAAATTAGTTATAAGCTCCTCGAAAATGTTGTACAACTTCAGACAAGAATTAACTCTGAGCTGGGTGACAGCAATGCATATAGAGTTTGTTTCATTCTTTAAATTTCCTTCATATATATTATTGTATTAGTTCCTAAAACCAAGTATATCTTTAAACAACATCTCATTTAGCTCTTTACATATGCTAGAATTATTTTACAAAAAACACTTCAATTTGCTGATAAAGAAACTGGAACTATGGAGATTCATTGACTTCACCAAGTATACTTGTGTTTTAAGCGGCAGGGCCAGGAGGAATAGCGAGTGTCTGCTTTCCAGAGCTCCAAGCTGACTCTCGTTAACAGAAAAGCTAGCCTGGAGCTGACTTTTCAGTTCTCTGTAACTTTTCCTTATCAACTGACATTGTCCTCTGACATTTTCAGGTCTTGACTTCTATCATGATATCTTCCACATAGGCAGCAACACCAACACTCTCCGACATCAACTGGTCCCACAATATGGCCCAGAGAATCTTTTGTGTTTCCCTCATTTCTCCACAGTATCTCTTTCAACAACTTTTCACTTTGCTCTAGCTTCTGATCCTAGCAATAATGCCTCGTTTTCAGCAGGGGACCTAACCTCAAATTCTACAAAGGTAGACAAAGTATTGGATGATAACTCTATTGACCACTTGCCAAGGAGCTGGAAGGATTGCTTCTTTTTTGGAGTCATCCCTGTAGCATCATTTTATTTTCTCCTTTAGGGGAAGCTGATTCCTTACTCTTCCTTTCAGTTCTGTACCTTTGCCTTCTCACTTTCTTCTGATGCCTTTCCTTTTGTAATTTACTCACTCAACCTGCTTCCATCTTTTAGATGACCAAAAAGAACAAACCAATAAGCTACCACCAAGATCGCCTATAACAACAAGTACAACATTCTTGCTCTAGGAATCCACCTTGAGAATATATTGCACACTTGTGGAAAATGATGTATGAACAAGACTATCCATTGTAGCCCTGCTGGCAATAGACAAAAAAATGGAAGGAAGTTGAAGGGTCCTTCAAGGATTGGTTAAATAGTTAATGATATAATGAAGTAGCATGAGACTGTGCAAGAGAATAAGGGAGCCTATTCATGATCCAACATTGTAAAGATTCCCAAGATAAATTATGAGGTGAAAAAAAGAAAGGAACACAATTGTATAAATAACAATGTAACTTCTATTTAGTTACAAATAATAAGATAAGAACTTATATTTTGATTTGCTTGTATATGTGTAAGGAAACTTGTGAGGATACAAAAGAAACAAAACTGGACATCAAGGTAGCGTTCAGATGAGAACTGGGCAGGAGTAGAAGGGGCTGTAGACAGAGACTTCTCACTATAAAAGCTTGTGTACTTTTTGGTTTATGAACCATATGGATGCCCTACCTATTTTTAAATTTGATTAAAATACCTTATTTCCACATTTTGTTCTACTTACCAAATTCCCCGTACTTTTTTTTTCATATCCAAACTTCTTGAAAGCTCTCAACATTGTTGTATGCAGTCTTCATTTCCTTTTATTCATTCCTCTATTGCTTTCCAATTTCTGCCTCCATCATGACAATGAAACTCATCTCTCAAGACTTCTGCTTGTTAAAGTCTACAGCTACCTCTGGATCGATCTAAAGTGTGTGTAGTTAGTTTCTACATCTTTGCCTATTTAAGATGCCCTTTTCCTTAACTGTATGATCTACCATTTTCCTGGATTATCTTTTTCCTCCCTAGAATGCCTTTTCAGTCTGCTTGGGAGCTTTAAAACAGAATTACCAGAATCTCAAGGGAGCAGGGAGTACAAGTATCGTATAATATTATCTATGCATGGAGTAAGTGCCTAATGTCTGAAAGACACAAGATCTTGTCTCTCCTGTATCAATTCAAACACTTGGTGATTTCCATTCCATGTCATTAGTTGCAAGTTATATGTCAACAACTCATAAATTAATATTTCCAGCTTCAGTCTAACTCCTGAGATCTAAATTCTTATATCCAATGTCCTGTTTGCCATGTCTATTTAGATGTACTATGAGCATCTATCTCAATCTTAATGAATGCCTCAAAATGAACTTTGATTTCCCCCTCCTCATCCACTCTCATTCTATAGCCTCCTTTTATGGAATGTCAGCACTCATTTCTTTCTTCCAAATGTCTCAGACATTATCTCTGGGGAAACATTTACATCCTTCTTTTCTTTTTTATTTTTTTAATGCCCCACATCAAACAATCAGCAACTCCAGGCATCTCTTAACTTCTAAAATAATCCAACTATTTGTCATATCTTTCTCCAATAGCACCCTAGTCAAAGCTACCATCACCTGTCCCATGAACTATCGTGGTGCTCCTCCTCCTCCCGCCCCAGCTGTCCTGAGTGTCTGCAGTCCATTTCCTTTGAGGTACCCTATATTATCTTCTAAAACAATGGCATGGTCAGCCACATCCCTAAGCAAAACACTTCTCTCCTATGATTACCTTCTCTCTTCATTTTCTTTTGAGCATAAACAATTACCATAAACTCATAGTTTAAAACAACATCCACTTACTAACTCATAGTTCTGAAACTTGTAAGTCTGGGAACAGCATCACTGGGATCTCCAGGTTGGAAGGCCCAGGGGCCATGATGAAGATCTTGGCCAGGGCTGTGGTTGATCTGAGGCTCAGGGCTCTCTTCCAAGCACATTCAAGTTTTTGGCCGAATTTACCTCCTTACATCTGTGGACATCACAGCAGCTTCCATCCTCCACCAGGCCAGCAGGGATATTATTCTCACTTCAAATCTCGGGTCAGGCCCATAGAGGATAAGCTCCCTCTTTAAAACCTTCTATCATATAATGTTATTTATGCATGGTAGCTACTATCCATCATATTCAGAGCTCAAATTCACATTCTAGGAAGAGGTCATAAGGGCATCTATGGCAAAAGGAGGGTATCTGGTTGTTCTGGGGGTCTTTATAAATATATGTCTACCACACCTTCTCACTTAGATAAAATCCAAATCCTCACTCTGCCCTTACAAGATCTGCCCCTGCCTACCTTTCCAGCCCCATCTCTCACCTCTCTCTCCAGTATTCACCAGCTACCAGGGTTTCCTTGCTGCTCCTCAAACATACCAAACCTCTCTTGTCAGGTGCTTTTGCATTTTCCAATCTCTCTACTTGTTGCATTTGGTTATATATCCTCATAGTTAATTCCTTCTGCTCAAATATCATCTTATCAAAGAGACTACCATATATCAAAGAGCACCCAAGCACCAGATTTTCCTTCAAAGCACATCAGCACCCTCAGTACCCCACATAACTTGTTCAATGCATATATGCACATGCTAATGCATGGATGTGTGTGCGTGTGTGTGTGTGTGTGTGTGTGTGTGTGTGTGTGTGTGTTCGAAGCAGAAATGTGAGTTCCACATGAGCAGGAGTTTTGTTTGGTATAGACAGGACATCCCAAAGTTTAGAGGAGAACCTGACACATAGTTGGCATCAGTAAATATGGATTAAATCAGTGAATGTGTTGACTGAGAAAATGGATTACTGAATGAATGAATCAGGTCACCAAATTCAGTTTGGTTCAAAATTTTGGTCAGCTTTAGAATTCATAGGTGAGTGCTAAGACCCCATCCCTAAATATCTTGAATCTGTCCACGTAGGTAGAATGCCAAAATATGCATTGTGAACATTTATCTTGTTGTTCAGATGCTGAAATCCACAGACTACTTTTACAAATATCCGTGGTGTCATTGGATTGTTGATTGGGGTCTTAAATACTACCCTGAGCCACCTACCAAGTCAGGTTTAGATCGATGTCTAGAATCAAGATCTGTGGCTTTCCATCCAGTGAACATTATTTATTAATTTAATGAAATACTATATACCAGATGGTGCTCTAAGCACCAGGTGACAGCTGGGAAAAAGCAAGAGAAAGCACTTGTCCTCATAAAGCTTATCTTAGTGCAGGAGAGACAGACAGTGGACAAGTGATGAATAATCATCCTATAACTCCAATTCTGGCCATCTTTAGGTAGCTTTTAGTAGCTTCTATTTTCTGATGGTTGCAAACTACCTGAAAATTGTAAAGGGGATTTTGTTTTAGACCTTGATTCCAGTTCACTCAGTGATTTTATGTATCCTGTTCTCTGAACAGCCATCTCTCTGGAGAAGGCCTGGATCACCCATATCTTCCTTCTAGTAAATAATTAAAGGCACTCAGAATAGGACAATTATCTGGCTGTCTTTCCTGGGCCTGGCCTCCTGCCCTCCACAGAACACATGGGCTTCTTTTGACAAATGTCATTGGTCCCCAAAGCGTGCTTATTCCTGGTAGCAAGTTTAATGATGTGAGTATTGCAGATCATGTCCCCTTGTAATGCTAAGCATTTATAGAAACTACCTCCCACATCCTGCAATTAAAGCACTGTCTGTAAAATAATTAGTCACTAAGAAAGAATGTCAGGCACTTTTAGGGGTTAGCAGGATGACATTAATTTCATCAGTAATTGTTCAGGCAGGCCAGGATCTTTTCAGAAATCTACTCAAAGAAATAATTTCTATTCTACTCAATTTCATATGCACATGTTTCATTGTTTCAAAACAGTTAAAGGTAAGTGGCAAGGTGAGTGATATCAGGTAGGTGCCCAGGAAGAGAAATATGAGAGGCAATGCTGTTTTTAACAAGTAGTCTAGTATAGTGGGAAAATTATATGCTGAGGAGTCACTGAGAGCTAGTTACAATTCTTCCTTCTGCCATTTACCTAATGTGACCTTGACCAAGTAACATAACCACCACTCCTGATTATAATCCACATCTACACTAATGGATGGAGTAACATCTGTTTCACAGGGATATTGCAAGGGTTCCAGGAGCTAATATATAGATATGCTCACCACAGGGATGAAAAATAGATGGATAAAAGAAAAGGATGTAAATTCATAGCAGCAACAATGAAGATGTTAAAAAGCAAGTAATTGCAGAATTTAAGACCTGGAACGGATCTTAGATACTGGTAGAAATCCCTTATTTTAGAGACAAGGAAACTGAATACGGTATTGCCTCCAAGTCTTTGGGCCTCACCCAGAAAAATTTGCTGGAAAAACTTTGAGCATAATCCATGTCTTAGGATACCAAACATAGTGTTTATTCACCCTATGCATCACTTCCGCTTCACTCCTATCTACTTCTATTTTTTTTATTTTATTTAAATTCAATTAGCTAACATATAGTACATCATTCATTTCAGATGTAGTTTTCAATAATCCATCAGTCACGTGTAACACCCAGTGTTCATCACATCACGATGTACTTTTAAAGCACAGCCAAAAAGCTTTGTAATTTATTTCATAGGTATTTCCATTTAAGATGTATATATCATTATGAATCAGCAGGATTTAAAATTGGGCAAGGAATTATTAAATCTCAATTAATAGAAGACAATAATGCCGATGAAAACTTAGCTGCAAATAGGCATCTAGACATAAATAAAAATAACCTGAGATCAACGTGGCAAAATTCAGAATCTTTTAAATTTTCCTAGTGCTACACACTATTAGAACCCAGGTCCATATAGTGGAAGCAGTTTTTAGCGGGATTATGCTCAGAATTTTAGTGGCTTTATTCTTATCTCAGATTCTGTTTCTTGTGATGGGAAAAGACTATATCTTTCTCTGCTTGTTTGCTCATCCAAAGTGAAGTCTGTTTGAAAATGGTTAATAAATGCAACACAATATCCCCCTTTCAGAATTAGCCAATTTGGGATAATCAGATTTCCATCATTTAAGGGGCCAATTTTCCTTTTCTTCCTCCTCATTTGCTTTCCTGCAGTACACCTGCTGTACAGTAGTCAGCAGAGGGGGGATTTGAATAATAACACTACTTTACATGTAAATGGAGTGTTTCATCCAAGTATCTCAAAGATCTCTGTAAACATTATCCAGCTGAATACAGATTATGAACACCACTTTGAAGCTAGGAAAATGGGCACTATATGAGTAAGTGACTTGCCTAAGGTCACAAACACTAAGACTGTGGTGTTGCTCAAAAGAGGCTCCTGGTTATTTGAGAATTTAATCACTCTGATTTGCCCAGGTAAGTGAGTCCATCTGCCTTACAACTCAGAGCTCCTGTATATTCCCACTGGAGCATCATTTATTGTATTCACATTACTCACAATTACAGCCTCTCCTTTCCATCAGACATTTCACCCCATAATCCATCTTACGACTTTCTGTCAATGTTGACAATCCATGTAATGTCACATATCATTATAATTCTTGAGGTTAAAGACAATGTGCATGATTTTCTCTCATTGAGTTTTAATTTCCATGTTTTAAAACCTGGCTCATTGAACATAATGCAGTATGTGAAAAAGCATAGTTTAGAATGAGGAGAGAATCTACAATTCTTATTTGCATATCTAATCCACTGGATAAATGAAATACAAAGGTTGATAGTAATGGAGCACTGAGGTTGTCAAGAGTAAGATTTTAAAACCTGGGAATGTAAAAGGCATTTTGAAAGGCATTTCTACTTAGTTATACAAACGTGGTGTTTATCCTGTCTGACTTAGAGGGGAATGAAGCTTTATTGTAATGTATACAAGAGTGGGTAGCATATTTTAAGAGAAAAATCTCAACTTTTCCATTTCTAAGATAGCAATTTGTCATTAAGCATGTACAAAATGTTAAGAAATGTGAACATATGTAAGGCACCTGGCACACTGTGGGAACCCTCTGGTACTTCCCTTCTTTGTTCACTCAAGAGTAGGTATAGTACTCTTACCAAGTGGACAGTAGGGAGCATCCCAGTGCCATCTCACATGATGTGACCTCAATGTGAGCACAGGAGGGATATCCTTTGGTTCCGGTACTGCTGTCAATTCCCTGTGTGGTCTCGGTAGGTCACTCATCCTTTTTTGAACACAATTCCTGCAACTAAAATAGAAAATCTTAAATCAGACAATCTCTCAAGTTCCTCCCAGATCTAAAATTTTATGAGTATTTTATAATCTGGGCACATCATGATTGACTATGGGAGTCTTAAACCATGAGACCAACTCTAGAATATTAACTGTGTTGCTCCAAATATCCCTAATTTCTCTTGATATCTACTTCATTACTGTCTATCTGTATAGTCCAATATGAAAGCCACAAGCTACATGTGACTAGTAAACAACTCCAGTGTGTCTGGTCCAAATTGAGATATGCTGTAAGTATAAAATACATTCCTTATTTTAGAGCATTATTTTAAAAATCATCTAAAATGTCATTGTAGTATTAATTGCATTTGGAATGTTATATTTTGATAAAATAGACTATTAAATTAACTTTTTATTTTTCCTTTACATATAACATGAATACTTTTACTTTAATATTAACTTCTAGCAAGTTTAATAGATATTTTATTTCTACTTCTAATGGACAGTGCTATCCCAGACAACACACAATATCTATACATGTGTGCTGATATGTGCACTAATGAAGGCAAACTGCAGACTTTCACCTTGATTAATCCTTTAAAATATCATTTGATCCCATCCCCTGACCTCAGCCCAGTTACATATCATTATTATTCCTATCCTATGGATGAGGCTTCAGATCTCAAGTCAGAGATACTACAAAAAACTGTGTAGTAGCGCCCAATATCCAAGTCTCCTACAATGTCATTGTACAAATTGACTTTATTTTCCATTGCACTTTACATCCAAAGATGTTAAAGTCTGAAGGTATTAAAGCCCAAAATCAAATTGTATTGCCCTTATGAGTTAAAATTTAAAGAAGCTAAAGCCTAAAATGAGTTATCTTCAACTTTTTATTCAGTCTCAGCTAAGGGGTTTGTCAATGTCCAGTAGATTGAGGTTCCTTTAGCAACTACCACCTGGGCTCCTTGTCCCTGGAATCCTATTCCCAGGGATTGTATTAATTTAATCCCAAACTCTCAGGATCCTTACTTTTAACATGCCCAAAGAGTGAAGTGTATACCCATGAATATCAAAGAACCGGTTCCATATTAACTGAATTTAGAGGCCAATATCTAACTCTTAAAAGAGCTATGCAAAGAAAATCATGTACCTAGAGTGTGTATTTGGGATTGACCATGATTGAAGATTAAAACAGCAAGACCTGTACTTATAGTGATCCTTACCCCTATGACTGAACCACTTCCAATCACAGCATTCAGTCGTATCTCTCTATAAAGGCAGATAGATGAGAAAATAATAATAACAATGTCTTCTTGCTCTTATCCTTACTGAGGTATTGTCAGTCTATACATATTGTCCAATGTCCACAACAAATACATTTGAACTTAGCTGAGATAAACCCTCAGTCACCAGTTAGTTTTGATTCTACCCATTAACCATTTCTCAGGGCAGAAGCTACTTTCTCTTTTGAGCTTCATGTTTCTGGAGCCTCAACACTTAAATGAGCACAAGCTCTTTGTAATTATGTCATATGCCACTATAATGAGCCCAGGCATTTTCAGTTTAAATGGAATTGTCATCTACTGCCTACTTAACCTGGGCCTAATACTTTCAGCTATGCCTTGATTGGCTCATTGTTGTGCATCTGAACTTGGTGTCCTGAAGTTTAAAACAGCAATGTCTTATCAGATAAAGGGCTAGTATCCAAAATCTATAAAGAATTTTTCAAACTCAACACCTAAAAAATAAATAACCTAATCAAGAAATAGACAGAAGATATGAATAGACATTTTTCCAAAGAAGACATACAAATGGCCAACAGACACATGAAGAAAATGCTCAACATCATTTGGCATCAGGGAAATATAAATCAAAACCACAATGAGATACCACCTCACACTAGTCAGAATGGCTAAAACTAACAATAAAGGAGAGGATGCAGAGAAAGGGGGACTCTTTTTTTTTTTTTTTGAGATTTTATTTGTTTGAGAGAGAGAGAGAGAGAGAGACCATGAGTGGACCAGAGGCAGAGGGAAAAGCAGACTCCCCACCAAGCAGGGAGCCAGATGTGGAATTTAATCCCAGAACCCCAAGATCATGACCTGAGCAGATGGCAGGCACTTGACTGAGCCACCCAGGTACCCCAAGGGGGACCTTTTTACACTGGTAATGGTAATGCAAGTTGGTATAGACACTCTGGAAAAAGGTATGGAGATTTCTCAAAAAGTTAAAAATAGAGCCACCCTATGACCCAACAATTGCACTAGTAGCTATTTATCCAAAGGATACAGACATAGTGATCCCAAGGGGCACCTGCACTCCAATGTTGACAGCAATGTCCACAAAGCCAATCTATTGAAAGAGCCCAGATGTCCATTGACAGACGTATGGAAAAGAATGGATAAAGAAGATGTGGTGTAATGCATACAGTGGAATATTACTCAGCCATCAAAAATAATGAGGTCTTGCTCTTTGCAATAATGTGAATGGAACTAGAGGGTATTATGCTAAGTGAAACAAGTCAGCAAAAGACAATTGTCCTATGATCTCACTCATATGTGGATGTTAAGAAACAAGACAGAGGATCATAGTAGAAGAGAGCAAAAAATAAAATAAGATGAAATCATAGAGAGAGACAAACCATAAAAGACTCTTAACGTAGGAAACAAACTGAGGGTTGCTGGGGGTGGGGGCTAGGTAAGGGATGGGGTAATTGGGGGATGGGCATTTAGGAGGGCACATGATGTAATGAACACTGGGTGTTACGTGCAACTGAATCACTGAACTCTATCTCTGAAACTAATAATGCACTCTATGTTAATTCACTGAATTAAAAAAAATAAAATTTAAAAAATAAAGCAGCAAGGCCTTTATTTAGAAAGATTCTTACCTCTATGGTCAAATCATTGCCCATGTTGCTTAGGAAAAGCTTTTCCTGTATAGTAAGCTCTCACCCTATAAGACCCATTAGGGCCCCTCCCCAAATTACTTACCTCTTAAGTCTGTTGAAGACCCTATTCCTGCCCATGGAAGCTAAATGCAGTTCATAGCTGCAGTAAAATAAACTCTGCCATAATCCTCTCTGGGTCATCTAATTCTGAGGCCAGAGGCCAACAATTTTTTATCAAGGATGGCTGCGTCAGCTGGGACCAATTATGAAGCCTGTGGAATTTCACTGACACCTGCACATCCCCATATCCCGGCCTGTCTCTCAGGAAATAGCCATTTCCTTTGGACAAAGCCACCTAAAACTGCAGTCATCCACCAAGGTCAAAATATCCTATGGCCAGTTAAAGCCTTTTGGCTAAGCTTTAGCAGTTAGAAAACCATCACACAATTATAACAACGTGTTCAGCCCAATCCATGCCTTTATAACCGTGAAGATTAAAACACATGACCCATACATACACTGAAGTCCACAGTGTGAAGACCTGACACACCAGCACAGCCAGCCACTGTTTGGGTGTCTTGCTCCACAAATGATTCTCCCTTTCTCATTTTGTGACTTTTCTGACCCATTCAATGCAGGTGGGCCAATGAATAATAACCTGTTTTCTCTACCCAGGTTATGAAAACAACAACAACAAAGAAAAGGAAGATAGCAACATCATTTTTACTACAAATAAAAGCTGGATGGAAAACATGGCTTATGGTGGACATATCAATAAGCAAGTCAACCTACACTCAATAGACCCTAGAATTAGCTCGACTCATTCTTCTAGGCAAAGGCAATACTGGATGAGACACACCTCCTTAGGTAGAGTGTAAAACCACATAAGGGTGGAACATGGGCAAGAAGAAAGGAGGAGGTATAGTAGCATCCCCTTATCCATGGAAGATACCCCAGTGGATGCCTGAGACCATGGAAAATGCTGAACTGTATATATACTGTGATTTTTTCCTATATGTATAGACTTATGATAAAGTTTAATATATGAATTAGCACAATAAGAGATTAATAACAATTATTATTAATAAAGTAGAACAATTATAACAATATGCTCTGATAAAAGTCATATGAATGTGATCTTCTTTCTCTCAAAATATCTTCTTATAGTGTGCTCACCCTTCTTCTGATGATGTGAGATGATAAGATGCCTACATGTGAGATGAAGAGAGGTGAATGATATAGGCTTGTGATTGTTTTGAGTTATTATCGACTTTCTAACTGTCCATCAGAATGGAGACCATCTTTACCACTACAATTGACTGTAGGTGACTGGAACTGCAGAACATGAAACTACAGATAAGGGGGAATTCTGAACTAACTGGAGTATAGTCAGTTATTCTCAAACTACCAATCATACGAGTCACTCCATCTCTTCTTTGAAGGAGTTTAGGGGCAGAGAGAAGCTGAGAGAGTTGTACTTATGGAGTTCTATATAACATGAAGGAAATCTCAGGGTACAGGAGAAGCATTAGCCCCAATCATAACTTTTACAAAATTATAATTGTACATTCATCCAAATTTCTTTTAAGATTTATTTATTTATTTATTCGTGTGAGAGACACACACACACACACACACAGAGAGAGAGAGAGAGAGAGAGGCAGAGTCACAGGCAGAGGGAGAAGCAGGCTCCATGCAGGGAGCCCGACCTGCGTGGGACTCATCCCAGGTCTCCAGGATCACATTCTGGGCTGAAGGCTAAACTGCTGAACCACCCGGGCTGCCCCAACCAAATTTTATCTTTCAGGCCCACATTCTTGAGGTGTATTAGTTTATCTAAATTAATGTATTTGAAAAAAGTTCAAATTGCATGGCTTCATAGCCTCCTCTATTCACAGTATATGGTAAAGCATTTTTCCCAAGATATTGCAGTAATCCACATTATATCCTAGATTTCACTCCATTGATCCACCAAAATTGTTCCTAATATGTTCTGCACTGTGGAGCCTATATTGCCCCATCGGTCAGAAATATCAGTTTTCAATCTCTATTTGAATCATTCTTATTCTACAAAGCCCAACTAAAATCCTAGTCCTTTTAGAAAACATTTTTTTTAAATATAGAATATCCAAGTAGAATATCTTTTCTTATCTGGTTCCCATGGCATTTTGAATTACTAGTACAGAACTTACTGTAATCTACCTTATATTATTGATGTTTACCTCCATATTTGTCTGTTTTCTGGAAACTAGTTTTTAGGCTCCTAAATATCAGGGATCATTCTATTCATCACCTCTGAATGTTCACAGTGCCTCTGTGATTCATCATTCTGTATTGCTGGACTCTAATAATGCATTCTGAGTTAAATTAATTGCCTCAAACATTGAAGTTTATAGAAAAAAGATGGCGGCATGCCCAGGAAATTAGCTTAGCAATTGTCAGATACTTCAAGTTCAAGGGAAGGGACTCAGCTCAAATTGGTTTAAGCAAAAGAGGAATGTTAGCTTATAAAAGTGGGAAGTTTTTGGTTAAAGCCAGTTTCAGGTACAGTTAAATTCATGTTTTCTTTTCTTTTTTAAGATTTTATTTATTTGACAGAGACAGAGAGAGGAATGGGAGGCAGAAACAGAGAGAGAAGTAGGCTCCCAATGGAGGAGCAAGCCTGATGTAGGCCCCAATCCCAGGACCCTCGGACTTTAACCGACTGAGCCACCCAGCTGCCCTTGCATTCATGTTTTCAAACACTGACATGAAGCTGCCATCTTTCTTTCCTTTTCTTGATTCCATTTGCTTTTGCCTTATTTTCAGACAGGTGTTTTTTGTCTTTTGGTTTTGGTTTTATGTTGTTTTTGTTTTTGTTTTTGCAAGTAATGATGTGAAAGCCTTACTCAGCTCCAAGCCCAACTTAAATTTATAGCTCTTAATTCCAGAGAAAATAGGAGGCATTTTCCCACTAGTGATCCAGCAGAGGACTCTGATTTACTGGGTTTGGTTCATATGCCTCACATTGAGCCAGACACCATTACCAGGAGGCTGAAACATTTCCTCCAGATCAGAGGGTTTAGAATCAGGTCCACTTGGGCTTCTCTGAACCAATGTTGTTGCTAACAATGGATGAGAAAATTTTTGCTCAAAGGAGGACCTGCTGTATACATAAATAGCATTAAAGAATTAGAACTAACATCAATCTTAGTGCTTCCATGTACCAGCTATTTGAACTCACACTAGGTATTAATCCCCTTTTAAAGTATTTGTAAGAGTTTTTTTAGAATTAAATGAGACTCTAAATAAAGCACCTAAGATACATAATGTACTAAGTAAATGTTAATTCCCATAAGATACTTCCTGTACATATTCCTTAATGTCATACCTATTTAAAATAAAAGGGTATCTGAAAAAAAAAAGTTAATAGAAAATAGAAGAAGAAAAAGAAGGTGATGTATGTATGTAGAAAACCCTACTAAAACACAGTATAAACCAACAGTGATATGAATATCAGAGATCACATGTATGAGCATCACACTGAAATCTTTTTTGGGGGGGAAAATTCATTGTGTGAATGCAGTTGATAGTATTAAGTTCCAGAACCTTCTTAATTGTGTCCTATGTCACCATGAATGTCCTGCAATGGATTTCATTGCACCCAAGTACCATTCTTTTATTTTTCAAAACTCATGTACCACAAAGACTTCAAGAAAAAATATAAACATAAATGGCATTAAGTATATTAGTATTCACTGCACACCATCTTTCACTTGTGGCCTTATAATTCTTATATCCACTATGCCACAGATAACTCCTTAAACAGAATGATTAATTCAGGTTAAGTTTTCCAGCAGAGAGTTTTTTATGTTCACGTTAGATAATCAGGCACCATGGCTATATAAAAGGAATTTATTATTTCTGAAGAATGTCCATTGGGGAGCAGTGACAATCACCAAAGTATTTTTTAATATGTGAACTCACCTAGGAAACCACACAACAAGGGCAGAACAGTCTGAGTTAATTCCAGATCATGATTTATATGGTAGCCATGAGCTACTACTCTTTATGCTCATCATCCTTGGTTCTTCAACCACCTGCATCACCCACATTTCAGTTGTCATACAATTCAAACTATATTTATGATAACAGTTTCCAGGCTAATTTTTCTGATACCTATCACTAATGGAGCTGATTGTAAAATTTGTGGAAACTTCATAGCCTCTTATTAAACACAGTATCCATTAAATACTAAATTATACACACTTACAATTAAATTATATTAAAAACACAATTAGTAAATTTATAAAACCCATAACTTCCTAATTATTTTAATTTGTTGATGGCACTTTACCAAGAGCTGGATATGTAAGAGGAATAATGCATAGTCTTTGCCCTGGAAAGGCCCATTATCTAGAGACTCATCATGTTTATCAAACTATGGTTTGGTGCATACACTGGAAGTGCCCACGAATTAATAAACGACGATGCAGGAATGGATCCTATGGGTCAAATATATTTAGAAATCCCTGAATTATACAAGTAAAATAAATTATGTCACTGTAGGACTTTTCTGGAAGTTTATATGCTAATGTGCTTTGAACAGCTCAAAGGAAATGAAATAATCAGTATTTTCAGACTTACTCAAGTAAAAGAACAATTTTTAGAAGGATGTATTTTCTAAAACTAAAGTTCCACAAGATATGAGTTTGAGAAACAATGCACTAATAGAATAACACTCATCTTTTTGAGTGCTCATCTTTTGTCACTTATTCTCCAATTTCATGCTCTATAAAGAGACCAGTACACTCCTGTCCACTCTTCCCACCGTTCTTTTGGTCAAGTCAGTTTCATGCTAATAGAAGAAAATTGAGCAGTTTCCAAAATACTGGATTGCATGAGTCAACCCACAAGCAGAGCAAATGACCTCTAGAAGTAGAGAAATGTTTAAAATACGCTCTTGAAAGTAACTATCCAGCACTTAATTGTGAGGCATCTATTCATTCTCCTAAGGTGTTTCTTATAGCAATACTTGTCTGCCCAGAATTTAACATTGTTTAAAAGGACAGGGTGAGTAATGAAAAAGAGTAATTCCATATAAATAAACCCAAGAGCAAATTAGGGTGATGGACTTAGCAGAACAAGAGGTTGGCAAAATTGTAAATCCTCTGAGTCATCTACTGCTCTATGAGTTTTTGTTGAGACTTTCCCTGAAAAACGTATTGCAGATTATCACTGTTATCTGTGGATGTCTGAGACATACTTTATCACTACAGGAGACATTTTAAAGTTTGGGTGGAAATTCAGGGGGCAGTTTTAAATCTCAGGCTTTCAGTAAAGGAATATTTCAGCTTTTTGGGGAAACCAATTCTGATATAATACAAATCTTTGATATCATATGATGTCACTTACCACTCTGAATGCAGGGTTCTTTCTGATGTCAAACACACACATGAACACACCAAGATTTATCTGTTTGGTAAAACTGAATTTCTCTCTTTTACCAAGAATAATGTTTTTAAGTATAAAAACAGATGATAGTAAGAGGTAACAGGTATCAAGTCTAATAAAATCATCAAATTTCCTTCTTCTTCTATACATTCCCCATTGGAGAACTCACATAACTTTTGCAGAATTCCTTTTTGTTACTGTGGTGATTGAAATCAAATATTTTTGTTGTTGTTTTGTTTCTTTTGTGTTTGTTTTTTCTCCAACCTTGAGCCTTCTCCTAATTTCCTGGACTGCATATTCACCTCCACTTGGGTAATCTGTCAATAACTCCAATTCAACATACCTCAAATTAGACTCATTAATCTTTTTTCTAAAATAATTCTATTTTCATGTTCACCATCTAAAAAAGGACATAACTTGTTTTCACTCTCTCCCTATCCAGCCATTCCACATAAAACCTTTTTTTCCTTGCTTCTCATATTTCTTGACTGTTTGATGCTATCTTCATGACCCCATTAAAAAAACAACACTCATGAACAAAAATAAATGAACTTGGTATAAGAAAACAATGATTTGAAGCTTTATTTTGACATAGGCATATCATTTCATGAGCATGATTAGAGTACTACTATGACCTAGGTAATTGCAATCTAGTTACATGACCTTGGAGAAATTCTACAACATTTCTGTATTTCACCTTCATGAGAAAAAAAAAAAAAAAAGAATCATAGCCTCAAAAGGTTATTAGGAGAATCCAAGGAAATGATGTGCATATGCTTGCTTTGCAAATCATAAAGCAATAAAAAGCAAACAATTCCACCATTTCTGTTGTATAACCTCACTGATACCACCCTAGTTCAAACCCTGATGATCCCCTTCCTTCTAAAATTGCATTAAAGATTTAGCAAGCTCTCCACCAAGATTAAGCATTCACTCACCTACTCATTTGCTCATTCACTTACCTAACATTTAATAAAGACGACAGAGAGCTCAACATGGCCTTGAAATACAGACATAACCTGAGCCTTATTATCTGAAAAAATAGCAATTGCACTTGCTATAGAGGGTTAGCACAAGTTAATGGGTGAATCTCCCCGCACAGTGCCTGACATCATATAGTGGGTGTTTGCTAACTGTTGGTTACTGTCCTTTTATTAGTGTTAATGGTTGAAGCCCACATTTTCTGGCTCCCTGCCCAGTTTTCTCTAGATATAAAACACTGTCTTCTTTATACAAACATTTTTTTTTCTGCCTAAACAGCTAAATCTCCGTGATACATGCTTATAGGTAGGAATATATATTGTGTCCCCATGGATTTCAATATTGAATGAATAAACATTTAATGAATAAAACTTCCTCAATATTATATTGATGTGAAAATAAATCATTTTAAAGCTATTTAAAAGCCCTTAAGGCAGTAGGCTATCAGGATACAAAGAGGCACCTGGCATTCATATCAACACCCATAAAATAGAATAATAGCCCTTCCACCTTTTTTCTTTCTCAGGCACTTAAATTTTTCCAACTACTCATTTGCATTTCCTTTGAATCCTCAAGCGGTTTTCAAAAATAGCTCTTTTATAGAAAGTAAATTAATCAACAGACATGCAGTTTTCACTGGGAGCAACATCACAAGGAACTCCCGCGCTCATGAGCTCAGCAATGCAGTGACCTCAGTTTCTCTCTTCCTCTCTCCCCCTCTCCCTCCCTTTCTCTCTCTCTTTCTCTTTCTCTCCTTCCCTCTCTTTCCCCTGCTCCCTCTCTTTCTACCTCTCTCACTCCCACCTCCCCTTCTTTCTCTCCCTACTTCTCCTTCTCCCCCTCTCTTCTTCCCTCCCCGTTCTCCCCCCACCACACTTTTTTTATGTTCTCCTATCTATCTATGCATCAACGAAAATTGGCTGAGTAAAACTGTAGGTGAATCATTTTGCAACTGCATTACAAAGTTAGAATTTGGTGCAATGATTCTTGCTCCTCTCTCATTTTAATAACTCAAACCCACTTCTGTGTTTCCCCGTTGTTGCTTCTATAAATATGTGCCAGAATAACAATAATATTAGTCATAATTTGTAATAATCTACTCCATAGACCCCAGTACATACCTCAGGCATAAGAATGAAACATAAAAAATTGCTGAGAGCCTGTTTTGATGTAGAAAAACAGCAATTTCTATGACTTAACCTAAAAAAAACCAAAACACACGTCATGAGTTTAACTGCTTGTTCTCTGTTTTCCCACTAGACTGAGTGCCTTTTTAGAGCAGAGATTTGTCTTATTTTTTTTTCTCTATGCAAGGATGCAAGCATGATGCTTGGCACCTAATAGGTGTTCACAGGAGTTTGTAGGTAGAAAATAACTCTATTTTAGAGAGTGTTCATGTTCAGTAATGCTGGATGATAGACAATAGTTTACAGTGTAGATGAGGCAGGGACTGTCAGAAAAGATAACTGAATTGTTAATGAGACACATCTTGTGTCAATGAACCAGCTTTAGAATCCAGGCTCTACTCACAGCCAGTTCTAAGTCCAAGCAATTTCATCTAATCTCATCATCAAATCACACCATCTTAATGAGCAAGAAATTATAGTTAATTCTATTTACAGATACAAAATGGAGTCCAAGGCCATCTAGACAACAAGTAGTGGCGCTGGGTTTAGTGACACTTATCCAGCTTCAAAGTCAGATGCTCTACCATTTCATCATTCTATTATTCCCAAGGCCTACCTGGAAAAAATAGAGATGAGAGTCAAGTAAGATGATAAATGCTCAAACACTTTAAAAGTTAACAATAGTTATCATGTGTTGTATACTTATGTCCATATACTGTATTAGACCTTTCATATATTTTATCTTATTTATTCTTTAAAATAGATTTTGAAATTAGTTATTATTTTTATTATTTAATGAATAGAATGAAGTTCAGAAAGAAATAACTGTCCATGGTCACCAGGTGGTACAAAACTGTCTTAAATTCTTAGTTAAAATCTTAATAACTTAAATGCAAATATAATAAAGTTAAAAACAATTAAAAAAAGTTGAACTGAAAACTTTATATTATCTTTATCTAAAGTAAGTGGAGTACCAAAGTGCATAGATATATATTCAAAGCATGAGCCCACTGTCCAGAGAGACAACTTCATTTAGGCCTCAAATTTCCTCACCTATAATGTGGAAATAATAATAAGTCTGTAATTTTGAGAAGAGGACATTGTACTTAAAAAGCTTCGTATATCATGTATATGCTATCCAGGAGAAGCTACCTTCAACCTTTGTCATGATTCTTTTTGTTAGGGTTTTCCCATCAGTTCAGAGGCATATTAACAAAGCTTCCTCAGTTGGAAGAATATCTATTTAGGTAAGACCTTTGGGGAAACAAACATTTTTGGATGATATGGGGATGAGGGGAAGACAATGCAGCAATATTGGACCCAATTTCGTTGAGTTATAGAATGAAACTCTAGGATGACTTGTTAAAAAATATTTGAAAAATATGGTTTGAAGATTGAGCTCAACCATCTGCTTGGGAATTTGGAAATTTGGGAGGAACTGCCCTGAGTTTCACTGCTAATGACTTAAGGAGATTTTAGATGATGATGCACACTATAGGGGCACCAATAGTGCATAAAAAAGGTACAAATGGAAGGTACAAAAGTATTTTCCTCAGTCCTTTCTCTGGCAGTATGTAAGGGAACTCTATTTCTTCCTATATCTCATAACTTAATCTCTGTGCTGTCTTGATGAATTATGGGTTCATAGTCTGTCTCAGTGCCTTCATTCTTATATGTCCAAAGGAACCTACATTAATGTTCTCTCTTGGGTCATTTTTTACCATTTATATCTGGGAAGCTTTACACATCCAAGTGATTGGATAAAACAGTTCTCCATGTTAGATAAGACTTTAGCTTATAGATCATGCAGAAAAGCTCTCATGAAAGGAACCTACTGCTGACTGCTCCTGATATTCTTTGGGGCATGTCCTGGGTCCTCTCTGGTCCTCCTACATATGCTTAGATCCCCTTCAGCCCTACATGTGCTTCCATTGATGCTATACTGCCTCAGCTATGGCACTCATCACAGTCTATTTCAATAATCTGGATTAGTGCTCTAATTTTCCCAATTACTATATATGCCAGAAGGGCAGCAGCATAACCTCCCTTGTCTACTATTATGACTACTCTGTCTTTAGATCCTAGACTATACAAATGACACTAGATTCCAATTAACACTCAATTTTGTGAGTAAATTAGTTTATTAATAAAATAAGTAGTTCACATATTTATGACCCCTAGAAGAATGTAATCTCCATAGAAAGTACTCAATACAGGTTTAGTGGGTGTAGTGGTCCAAAGGAACCACTAAAGGAAGAGAGAGGAATCAGATTCATCAAGGTCAAACATTTTCCCAAGGCCATGGTCGCACAATTATTGAACGGAGAAGAGAAACCAAAACCCAAGCCTTCTGACTTGAATCCAGGGCTCTGCCTGCTCTTCCAGCCACTGAAGTAAGCATGTTTATTAAAACTATCTTTATATTTAGCCTCCCTTCTAATTTAAGCTCATGTTTTCAGTATTGTACCTAACAATTTAGGTTGTATTCACTGCTGATACATATTTCTAAATATATGCAGTAAATTTAAATGAATAAGATGCCTTGCTGAGTGGAAAATCTGGATTATTATGTCCTGAAAGCAGATCAGCACAACCATTATATGCACATAAAAATAACCTTAGGGCTGTTAATATGAATAATACGTTTTACCACCATTAAAGCAAGATTTAGACATTTAGCCTTTTCTCCCATAACAGGCTGTTCATTTTAGTACAGGAAGACTCTTAATAAAAAAGATTAATGAGGTAAATAGCTTTCTTTTATATACAATTTTTTCCTCTTTCTGGAATTAAGTATCTTCTGGAAACTCAACTGCTCTCTTTGCTATAAATTAAAGACTTCTTTGGTCCAAAAGAAAAGACAAACCAGGTGCATACAATAAGAGATTACCTTAAGTATTGATACTCTCAAAGACATTCACTGGAAAAAAGTTTCCTTAAAAATTAAAACTTCGTGAGGTTGCTCTGCCTCTAAAGAGTTTTTTCAGCTGGTGAACTATCTAAAAATACATATGAATTGGGTTCAGTTAAAGAAATTATGCAATAAAATGAAGGGAGGTTTTAAAATCTCCCTTTTTTATTTAAATTCAAATAGAACAGGTCTCATCTGAATTGATACTTTCTGTGACAATGCAAATTCTGTGTCGAATGTGAGGCAAAATTCTTGATTGCCAGTAATTCCCTCCCATCTAGTTTCTCCTTAAACACTGATGCCTGAATCCTTTGGTTTAAGACTCCTTACCTCCTATTAATAGATGATCTTGAGGAAGAGGCAATCAGTCCTGGACAAAATGAGATGTCTCTGTCCTCAGGCTGCTCAAGGATGCCTGTATTAAGCTCCGTTGGTAGCTAGTCTTCACAAATCTTGTCTCTTGATAATGCCCTAGCCTGGTATTGGATAGGGCTGGATAACCAATAGGTTGTTGTAGAAATGATGGAGCATGACTTCTGAGGATAGGGCATTAAAAATATGGTGGCTATTTCTTTTAGTCTTGGATCATTCTCACCAGGAAAAGTCAGTCTCTATGTCATGGGGACACTTAAAAAGCACCATGGCTCCTGAGGCCTCCTGCCATCTGCTACATGAGTGAGTCATCTTGGATAAGAATCCTGCAGCCCCAGTCAAGTCTCAGATAACTGGAGACCTGGCCAACATCTTGACTGCAACCGCATGAGAGACCCTGAATCAGAAACACTCAGTTAACCTTCTCTTGGATTTCTGATGCCCAGAAATTGTGAAGTAATAATGTTTATCATTGAAGCTACTAAAGTTGTGATAATTACAGAGCACTAGATAATTGATTGAAGTGCTAATAAAACCATTTACATAGCACCTTTGCACCCTAGATACATGTTAAAGCATGCTCCCTTTTAAAAGGGCATCTAAAAAAAATAAAATAAAATAAAATAAAAGGGCATATAATCACTATTATTATCTATTGTTGGCAAATCAGGACATAGGCTGGAGAGGATCATTGAGTGAACTAGTGCCACATGGCTCATAAATGGTAGAGTGGAAATTCAAACCCAGGTCTAAAAGAAATCTAATGTTTGTTTGTTTGTTTTTCTCAGCACACCATGTTCAGAGGTTCAGTGTTCAAAGTTTGATTTAAAAAGCTAATGCATAGACAAACAATAACCTGCCCCAACCTCCAGTTCCAATATCTGTGTTCTTCCAGGTATCCTGCAGGGAGAGGCATCAGGGCTTCTAGACCCAGGTACTCCTTCTCCCAAGTGCCAGTAGTCCAACTGGGGACAGACCAAATCCAATGATTGGTCAATGTGAGGGAAGAGAGAGAGGGTACAAAGGCATAGCTTCTTTGTCTCCATTGAAGACTATTTGGAAGGTCCAAACCAGTTCCAGAACCCTCTCCAGGCTGAGCTAACATCTTTGTTGCAATATTATTGCACCTCAAACTCTTGTTATTCTGATGCCTTTGCTTTAATTTCCTCAATGTTGATGATTGTGAGACCACTCTTCAACAGGCTTCCCGCATACAAATTCCTACTTTAGAGTCTATATCCAGGGCAACATTTACAGTTTGTCTTACTTCTCAACTCATTTCCTTATTTTTAAAATGACTGAGCTGGCCTAAGTGTTTCTAAGATAATGATTCTCACAGTGTCATCCCTGAACCAGCAACCTAGCTGGGAAAATTGAGAAAAATGCATAATCTCTCTCTCCACACCAGTTCTAGTAAACTAGAATCTTGAGAGGTGGAACCCCAGAATGTGTCCTCCAGGGGAGTCCACTGTATCATGAAGTTTGAAAACCATGGTGTAAGATTTATTCTAGCTCTCAAACATCTTGGCTTTGGGTTGCTGTCATATAAATATTCTCCAGCTAGTTGGTTCTGAGTCTTTACCAGATTAGAGCACACTTAATTTGTGCTCCAAACCATGTAAAATTAGATTACATTCAGTAGTTCTTATATGTAGGCATTGAATACCAAACTGTAAATACTTGCAATGTTGCAGTAGGAGTTTATTCTAGTCAGGCTGCTGGGTACAAGGGAGTATAAACTTTGGTACAGGAGAAGCTGCCTTCTGATACCATCTTTACGATCATCATAATGCATAACCTTTCAGAAGTCATGGTGACTCTCCAAGCTGGAGTCATTTTATCTGTATAATGGCTTTGCATATTCATGCCCTGCATACTTTATAGAAAAGCAGCAATGAATGAATGATATAATTTAAGAAATAAGGACAGCTCATGTCACATGTCTTCCTTATGGGATCTGGAAACTCATACATCCTGTGAGCAAAGAAAATACTGCATGAATATATGACTATAAGAGCTACTGCTCACATGTATTGAGTATTTACTATGGTCTAAACATATAATGTAGTATACAATATATATGCTTCATTTGATTTCTTACATGGAGGGCAAGTTTTACAGAGAGGGAAATGAATCATAATGCTCATCCCTGTCAGATCAACTGATTCAACATAAACAATTTCTATATTGAGTCACTTTTCTCTAGTGCCTTTGTTTTTCTTCAAAATTAAATCTTTAAGAATTTAGTGATAATAATAAATGAGAATGGTAATACCTAACACTTTCATAGCATTTACAATATATACGTTATGTTGTTTCAAGAATGTGCCTATGTATATAATTATACATAATTATAATAAGATCTTATAAGTATAATTATATATAATTAAATAAGATTTTATAATTACACTTATCATTATAATTAGACATCTATTACATATAATATCATATCAAACATTATATTATTAGGTATTAATGTTAACCTAAATTTATAGATTAAACACACACACACACACACACACACACACACACATACACTAGAGCGCAGAGAGATTAAGCAATTTACTCAAGGTTGCATAACCATACATGAAGAAACACTGGGATTCAGAAATTTCTTTTAGACACTTTGACTGTCACCACTGAGAAATACTGCCTCTCAAAATAACACATTGCTGACATTATCTTAAATAACTTTACATATTTGAGCACCTTATTTGTTATCACTTGATGTGGTGATATGGGGTATGGCTAACAGGGTCAGCAGATTCAAGAATGGGAATCTGCATAAGAAAGTACAACAAAAACCACAGAGCACCTAGAATTCTGAAGTCCCATTGGTCTGAGGCCCATATATTAAGTAGACCTGAAAGTGGATACAGAGCTATCTTTGATCTTTTATTCTTGGCTGACCAATTTTTTTCTTACAATGCTCTTCATATTTTGCTTATCTTTCATGGTAAGAAGTAGAAAGTGCTGTCAACCAAAACAACCACAATGACAAGAATAACCACTAGGTTTCTCAGATTCCTTTGCTCTGAAGACACCAGAATGTGACCTTCATTTAGCCAATCAGACAACTCATGTAAGAGATGGTTGAAGAAGAGAGTAGCCTGAAGAGAGTAGCCTGTGACTAGGAAGATAGCTCTTTTGGTCAGAGTGCCAGAAGGGACAGCTCTAATTAGAACTGCCCATATCTGGTGTAGGGTGTGGTCCATGGCAAAGAGCGGTGATGTTGGTAGTGATGTTTGTGCTTCCAGCATGGTGGGCTTCATTCCTGGCTGTTGTTCCAAGTTTTTTTCCTTACTGGGTAACATGTAACTCTGTTTCTTGGTTCATCCTGTGGGTTCTGTGAACTTATTAGTGTCTTTAATAAATCTTCTTGGCTGAAACTAGCTAGAGTCATGTGTCACTTATCTGTTCCTGCATAATAAACCACTCCCAAATGTAGTGGCTTGAAACACTTTGTTATTTTTTTTACAGTTCTGTGGCTTAGTAATTCAGAATGGGTTCAGATGGCTCATTCCACTGGACTTTTCTGGGAATACTCTTGTGGCTGCTGCCAGCCCAGAACTTGACTCTAAGTGGATGATCCAAAGAAGCCTCACACATGTCTGACAGTTAGCTGGGGCTCTTGGCTGGAGAGTTCAGGCCAAATCTCAGAAGTTGCATACCACCCCGTTCCCCACTTCTGTTGGAAGGTGTTGGTAAGATAGGGAGTGAAATATTGAGTCTCATAGAGCCTGAGTAGGGAAAGCTACTTTTAAAAGAATAATAACACAGTGAGACTATATATGATATAAGTAAACATTGAGGATGATGAGAACATAAGAAATACAGGAGAGGATATGACAAAGACAAGAAAACCTGAAACGAATGATATGTCTATGTGAGGAGACGGTTGGAAGGGGGTGATAACAAATACCTGGGCTCTCTTGGTATGAAAGTGATGATGTGGGAGGCTGCAAGAGGCAGCCAAAGGAAAAAAAAAAAAGCAGAAGCAAGCTTAGGAGAGTCCTTCTGTGTCAGGCAAAGGAGTTGGGCTGTATCTTAGAGGCAGTGGGTGGACGATAAGAGATTTTAATCAGTGGTGAAAGCTGGTGACATTTCTGCTTTAGGAAGATCACTCTGGAATCCATGAGAAAAGTATATCTGAAAGCAGCAAGACCTTGCCTACCCTGAGGATAGCCCAAGGGCATCTTACAGCCTCTGACAATGTATATCTCTGGGTGCCCTTATTTCAAATTTTCACCCTGAAACACTGTCCACTTGAATATCATTAAGCTACTCTCATGCACAGTTTAAAGAACTCACAGTTGGAAATGCCTAGATATTTTAAGGGTGGGTTATTTGATTTGCTTTTTTCTAGTCTACAATAAAATAAAGAATAAATGGCTCTTAACCTATGCCTCCAGCATTCCCCCTACACAAACCAATCTCAATGTAGACTATTAGACCAAGCTGGCTTCTACTCAAAAGCTAATTTTGGATGGAAGCATGAATTTAAAATTCCTGCCAGCACAGAGACAAAATTTCTAAGTAGGTCTAGAGGCACCTGGATGGCTCAGTTGGTTGAGTGTCCAACACTTGGCTTCAGCTCAGGTCATGATCTCAGGGTGGTGGGATCGAGCCCTGTGTCAGACTCTGTGCTCAGCAGGGAGTCTGCTGGAGATTCTCTTCCTCTTCCTTTGTCCCTCCCCTGTTCACTCACTCTCTCTTTCTCTCTCTCAAATAATAAATAAATAAATAAATCTTTTAAAAAAAATTTCTGAGTAGGTCTAAATTTATCATCCATAGTTCCATATATTCCATCATTCTTACTGCCCTATTTACTTTACTTTATAGTATTTATCATTATCAATAAAGACAAGTTTATCAGAATATCTTTTTGTGATCTGCTGTCACCACTAAACTGGCAGCCCCATGAGCACCAACCATGTCCCTCTTATTTGTTTTGCTCACACTGCTCAGCACAGTATCTGTCACACAAAAATCAATGGATATGTAAACATGGCGAGTAGGAAAATGATCTCATTTTGTACAAGTTCTGTTTCCCAAAGGAAACTTCATGACTGTCATTCAAATTTGTCTTATGAAAGCTAGCTGGATGAGATACCACATGTGATGGTAAAAGGAATGTCTTTGGAGTCCAATAGACTATGATTAAACCTTGCATTTGCACAGATGGCTGTATAACTTCAGAGAATGTGTATTAGTATCTTGTGGCTCCCAAAACAAATTATCAGAAATCAAGTGTCTTAAAACAACAGAAATGTGTTATTTCACAGTTCTAGAGATCAGAAATCTGAAATCAAGGAGCTAGCATGGCCACACTCCCTCCATAAGTTCTAAAAGATAACACTATTTTGAATCTTTCAGATTTTGGTTATTCCTGCATTCCTTAGTTTGTGACAGCATAAATTCAAATACTGCCTCACTCTTCACATAGAAATCATCTGTCTCTGTGTGTATTAGTCTGTGTTCTCCAGACAAACAGAACCAGTAGGATATATGTAAAAAGTTAGCTCATGTGCTTATAGAAGCTAATAAGTCTCAAGATTTGTAGCTTGCAAGCCAAAGACCCAGGAAAGCCCACAGTATTGTGGCTGTGGCTTAAGAACTAGGAGGCTTAAGAACTAGGAGAACTGATAGTGTAAGTTGAAGTTTGAGTCCAAATCCAAAGGTAAAAGAAGATCAATGTCTCAACTTGAAGATAGACAAAAAGATAATTGTTTCTTACTCAGCCTTTCATTCAGGTCTTCAGTGGATTTGATAAGTCCTACCCACATTGGAAAAGGCAATTTGATTTACTCAGTCTATAGATTCAAATGTTAGTCTAACCAAGAAACATCACCACAGGCATGCCTGAAATAATGTTTAACCAAATATCGGGGCACCCCTGTGGCCCAGTCAAGTTGTCATATACAATTAATGATTATACTGTGTCTTTTCCCTTTCTGTCTCATAAGGACATTCTCATTGAACTTAAGTTCCACTCAAATTTAGTATTACTTTTCAATCCTTGCATTAATTAGGTCTTCAAAGACCCTTTTTCTACATGAGATCACATTCACATGTACTAGAAGTTAGGACTTGGACATATCTTTTTTTAGAAGACAACTGGATTCATTGCTATAGTAGTTTATTAGAACTGCCATAACAAAATATCATAGGCTGGATGATTTTAACAACAGAAATTTATTTTTTTCATAATTCTGAAGGCTGGAAGTCACTACAGGAGGTGGCCTCACCTGCTACAGCCTTGGAAGAGATAGCCTCACTTTTGAGATCCTTCTTCCATTTTTTTGAAGGCTAACACATTTTTGCAGCTAGATAAGTCTATTGGCTTATCTTGTACAATCAAGGAAGTCTGACAACCTACATGTTGCTCCATTTCTGTCCCCGGCAGTCCAAGCTGGCAGTGTTTCTGTTCCTATAACTCTGTCTCTATTCCTGGCTTCTGCTGAGATGCCGGTTAGATCCATGAGTCACACCCATAATCTCTTCAGTAAATGATTTTTTTTTTTTTTCAGCCATGCTCTTTGTGTGTTCTCCAGAACACATTACCTCATGTTTTTGTGATTTGGATAGACTGAGAAGTTTCCAAATCTTCAAGTTTTAGTTAATTTTTGCTTAACACTTCCTTCAATTATCTCTCTCCTCTCATATTTTCCTAAATGCAGTAAGAAGAAACCATGCTACGGCTTCAATATTTTGCTTAGAAATCAACTTACAAATATGTCACTTGTAAAATTTCTACTTTCCTCAAAACACAGAACATGATTTGGCCAAGTTACTTGCCACTTTATAACAAGGATCATTTTTCCTCCAGTTTCCAATAATGTGATCATTATTTCTGTCTGAGAATTCACCAGAATCGTCTTTAATCTCCATATTCCTAGCATAAATCTCTTCTAGACTTTTTCAAGCATGTACCTCAAAACATTTCTAGTGTCTACCCATTAGTTGACTCTAAACCCGTTTCCACATTTTTAAATATTTATTACAGTAGCACCCCCTTCTCAGTACTGAAATCTGTATTAGTTTGTTAGGGATGTCATAACAATAACAACAAAAAATTCAAACAGGGTGGCTTAACAAAGAGAAATTCGTTTTTCATCATTCTAGAGGCTTGAAGTCCAAGATCATGGTACAAGCAGATTTGGTTTCCTCTGAGGCCTCTCTCATTGACTTGCAGATGCCTACCTTATTGCTGCTTCTTCATATGGTTGTCTTTCTTTGCACCCACAGCCGTAGTGTGTCTTTCTATTTGTATCCAAATGTCATCTTTTCAAATGGACACTAATCAGATTGGATTAATGCCTATTTATATGACCTTGTTTAACCATAATTATCTCTTTAAAAACTTCATCCAAATACATTAGGAGGTACTAGAGGTTAGGGCTTCAGCATATGAATTTTGGAGGGTAACACAATTCATTCCATAATATTTACACAATGAATACATACATTCAGAGGTAAGTTTAAATATACATGTAGAAGAGCTCCTCCTATCATGCGCTGGCCTAGGTTATCAAATAACACTTAGAATGATCCTCTCAAATCATGATCATGAACTCAATCATTCTATGTGAGAATTTTCAATATTTGCATACAAATCATAAGTCTTTTGAGTTACAAGGACTTGAACTTTGCCTTGTTTGTTACGGTCTTCTAGGAAAAACAACCATTATTATTGTGGATTCATTTAACCAAACTTGCATGCCTGATATGTAAGAAAAGGTCTACTCTTCTGCAAAAAAGAGGTAAAGTAACATTCAGCAAGCCCAAATTCATTCTTTCTCTCTCTTTTATGTATCTGTTTAGTGAAGGCCAGCAATAAATTGGCCCTTATTTTAAGGTGTGGTCAATATATCTAGCTCCTAGTTGATTGAACGAGACAATTAATTACCTGTCCTAAGGTAGCTTACATTATAGAGGACAAGAAAAATAAGTACTGATATATGAAAAGATAAATTGAGTGTGTGATAACAGTTTTGAACGCTAATGATGATGGCAATAGAAAATATATTGAGTGGGGGTGGAGAAAAAAAGAAGGTACTTCAGACCAAGTGGTGAGAAAACCTGTCCACAGAAGGGATTTAAATTGGTACCTGAGTAATTAAAAGTAAAAACTTCAAGGTAAAAGTGAAGGGAAACATTTTGTGCAAAATGAAAAAAATCAAAGACCCTAAGATAGGAAAGGAGTGTCATTCTCTAGTTAAAAAAAATATGATAGTAATGAAAAAATGTGAAAAATTATAACTTCTAGCTCAGGCCAAGGGGTAAACTCACCACAGCTAATCTCTCCTAGGGATTACACTAAAACTTTATATAAAATGAAACAAGCAACTATTTGAAAACTCTAGAAAGTAAATAAATCAGTTTGGAAAAGAGTCAAAACCTAGAGAGCAGACAATATAGGGGTGAATTACTTACTTTGTATTACTCTTGTGGCTTTGCTCCAATGGGGGTCCTAAGCCAGAGTACTCCATGCTCGTGTCATTGAAATCCCAACAGGAGTGAGAATGATGTAGAAATAATGACCAAAAAAATGCCCTAATATCATGAAAGATATAAATTTGCACATTCAAGGGGCTCAGTCAACTCTAAACATAACTAAAGAAAAACAATAAAACAATACCTGGACATTATAATCAAATAAGTCTTTGAGAATAAAAGACCAAAAACAAAAACAGTCCTTTGAGGAACTAGAGAAATGTAACACCTTACATTATGTAGAAAAACAATGTTCAAAAACTATACATTTCTCATCAGAAACTATGGAAGACAAAAGAGAGTGGAACAGCATTTTAAAATGCTGAAAGAAAAAGAAAATAAATAAAAGAAAATGCTGGAATTCCATATCCAGTGGAAATATTTAATAGAAATGATCACAAAATAAATTTTAGATGAAGGACAACTCAGATAATTAAGTTTCAGAAATTCTGATAAAAAAAATATAAAATATTGTCTTTATATTAAAGGGAAATAATATCATAAAGGAAATTTGTGGGTTCAGAAATAAAAGTAAAGGGGTGCCTGCGTGGCTCAGTTGGTGAAGCATCTTCCTTCAGTTCAGGTCCCTGGGGTCCTGTGATCAAGCCCTGTGCCTGGCACCCACTCAGCAGGGGGTTTGCTTCTCTCATTCCCTCTGCCTCTCCCCACTGCTCATGCTCTCTCTCTCTCTCTCTCTCTCTCAAATAAATAAATAAATAAATAAATAAATAAATAAATAAATAAAATATTTCAAAAGAGGAAAAAAGTAAAAACAACAGAAATTGTAAATATATGGATTAACAAAAAAGTCTATTTTTCTTCTCTTAAATCCTTGAGAATATGCATGACTATTGACAGTTAAAACGATAATATTGTTTGGTGGAGCATTCAATGTAAAATTAATGCATATGACACCATAACATAAATGTCAGAGGGGAAGGAGAAAGACACTGGTATGGTTGTAAGCCTTCCGACTCTTTCTTGAACTACTAAGATAATAACGATATGTAAATAATAAAAGCTTAATCTCTAAAGCAACCACTCAGAATAAATATGTAAAATAAATTCAATAGTATATGAGAAAAAAAAACAATGGATACAAATTCAACTAAAGAAACTGAAAACATAAAAAGGAGAACAGAGAAACAAAGTTCAGGAAGAAAAGATATAAAACCGATGATAAATGGTAGACCTAAATCGAACATAAAGATAAATAAAAATGGTTTATTCCATTGAGCCACCCTGGTGCCCCAATAGAAATGGTTTAAAGACAATTATTGAGAGCCTTAAACTGTCAAGTTGGGGAAAAAAAGCACACATGCACTCACACACACACATATGTATTTATATCTGCAAAAACTCTACTTTAAATATAAAGATGCAAATAGACAAAAATTTTAAAATGATACAAAGTGGGCAGCCCGGGTGGCACAGCGGCTTGGCACAGCCTGCAGCCGGTGCAGTGATCCTGGAGACCCGGGATCGAGTCCCGTGTCGGGCTCCCTGCATGGAGCCTGCTTCTCCCTCCCCCTGTGTGTCTCTGCCTCTCTCTCTGTCTCTCTCTCTCTGTTGCTCATGAATAAATAAATAAAATCTAATAAAATAAAATAAAATAAAATAAAATAAAATAAAATAAAATAATACAAAGTTGTGATATTACAAAAATAAATCACTCATCTAAAGAAAGCTTGAGTGCCAATATTAATATCAAAGAAAGTAGACCTGAGCACAAGAAAAATTACCAGGAATAGGGGCATCTGGGTGGCTCAACGGTTGAGCATCTGCCTTAAGCTCAGGGCATAATCCTGAAGTCCTGGGATCGAGTCCTGTATCCGGTTCCCCGTCCGAGGCTGCTTCTCCCACTGCCTATGTATCTGCCTCTCTCTGTGTATGTCTCATGAATAAATAAATAAAATATTTTTAAAAAAGAAAAAATACCAGGAATATAGAGAAAAATCACAAGAAGTTTCTAAATTTGCAAGTGTTTATTCACTTCAGAGGATTTTAACACATAAATTAAACCCTGATAGAACTGAAAGTAAATATTAAGCAAATCAATAATTTTAGTTGGAGATTTCAACATTCTTTATCTTTAATAAACAGAAAAACTAACCAGAAAATCATTAGGGCATAGAAGTCCTGAACAACACTAACAAAAGATGTGATCTATTTGATATTTACAGACTACTCCACCCAGCAACAGCGGGATACAAATTCTTTTTAAGTGCACACTGGACATTTGCCAAGATAGATAATATTCTGAGCCATAAAACAAAACTCAGCAAGTTAAAGAGTATAAAATATCTAAAGTCTAGCTTGTCATTATAAAAGAATTGAGACTGAAATCAGTAGTAGAAAAGGTATCTTGAAAATCTACAAATGCTTGAAAATTAAATGCACTTCTAAAAAATCTGAGTCAAAAGAAATTCAAAAGTGAAATTGGAAAATATTTTGATTAATTTTTTTAAATACACATCAAACAAAGTAGGATGATGATAAAGCAATGCTTTGGAAAAAAATATATAGCATTGCATACCTCTATTATAATAAGACCAAAAGTTTTAAATTCACAATTCCATCATTAAACTTAAAGAAAAAATAACTAGAGGGGCACCTGGGTGGTTCAGTTGGTTGAGCATCTACCTTTGACTCAGATCATGATCTCAGCATCCTGGGGATCACCCACATCAGGCTCCCAGCTCAGGGGGAGTCTGCTTCACCCTCTGCACTCTCTCTTTCTCTCTCAATCTCTCTCTCTGTCTCAAATGAATAAATAAGATCTTAAAACACACACACACACAAAAAAAGCTAGGTACATAAGATCAAATTAAACCCAAAGCTGAAAAATTAAGATAAATAATAAAGATAATATCAGAAATAATACCAATACTATTCAAATTCTTCCAAAAAAAAAAACCATGTTCACACATTGATTTTGTTATATAAATACATAAATTATAAATTATAATATATTATAAATTCTGTATAAATACAGAATTATCCAAACCAGTCAATTATCCAAACTGAAATGACACTAAATATCAATATTCTTTTTTTTTTTTTTTTTTTTTTTTTTTTTTTTTTTTTTTTTTTTTTAAAGATTTTTTTTTTTTTAATTTTTTTTTTTTTATTTATTTATGATAGGCACACAGTGAGAGAGAGAGAAGCAGAGACATAGGCAGAGGGAGAAGCAGGCTCCATGCACCGGGAGCCTGACGTGGGATTCGATCCCGGGTCTCCAGGATCGCGCCCCGGGCCAAAGACAGGCGCCAAACCGCTGCGCCACCCAGGGATCCCCTAAATATCAATATTCTTTATGAAACTAGATGTAAAAATAATGAGCAGAAAACTAACAAGTCAAACACAAAAGTATTAAAAAATTAATGCATCATGATCAACTAATATTTATCCTGAGAATTAAGAGCAAATTCACCATTTGAAAATTAAATAATATAATTCACCATATCAGCAAACTAAATAAAAGAGATCATCTCAATAGATGGAGATAAAATACTTGACAAAATTTAACGTTCATTCACATCAAAAACCCTTAGCAGTAAGAAATAGAAAGAAATATTAAAAACTTGATATTTAATGGTGAACAACTGAATACTACTTTCTTAAGATTGAGATCAAGAAAGGATGTTTTCTCTTGACACTCTAATTCAATAACAAATAGGAGGTCTGAGAGAGTGCATAAAGGTACATAAGTGAGTAGATGATAGGTGGATGATAGATGATAGATAGATAGATGTAGGTAGATAGGATATGAATTGAGGAAGAAAACTAAAACTATCTGTATAGAACAAAAAACTCAAAAAAATCAACAAAAAGATTCTCAAGTTGGTTATATATAACATGTTTGTAGTAGAGAACATCAATATAAAAATTAATTGTACATTTATCTACTACCAAGAAAAACCTGGAAATTGAAATCTGAAAAATAGCATCTGAAATCATGAAACACTTAGGTAAAACTAACCAAATATGTGCATGAAAAACTACAATACATTGATAAAAAGGACTCATTGTGGACTTAAATAGACGGATATACTGAGTTCATGGATTAGAAGACACAGCATTAAGATATCAATTCTCCTCCAAATTGATCCATAGATTTAATGAAAGCTCAATTAAAATTACAGCAGGATTTTTTTGTGATTATCAATAAGTTGATTATACAGTTTACATGAAGAGTCAAAGATTTGAAATAACAAAGTGATTGTGAAAAAAAAAGAAAGTTGGAGTATATGTACTCTCTGATTTCAAGATGTACTATAAATCTATAATAATCTAGATAGTATGACAAATACAGGGTAGTTATATAGAACAGTGAAGCAGAACAGAGAGTATAGGTATAAACTCCACATATAGGATCAGTTGATTTTTGTCAAAAATGAAAAAGGGAGTTCAATGGGGAGAATGTATCCCTTCTAATATGTAGTGCTAAAAGAAGTGAAAAAAAAAATGCCACCCTCTTCCAAAAAGAATGAAAAAAGAAAAGAAAAAAGAAACACCTTAATCCACATTATGTACCTTTTGCAAAGTAAGTGACTGTAAATTGATAGCAGATTTGACTGTGAAAACCTAAAACTATAAAACTTTGTGATCTTGGGCTAAGTGAAGATATTTTAACTATGACATGAAAATGATAATCTAGGGGAGAAAAGAAGATAAATAACTTAATCAAATTTTAATGCTTATCTTTTGTGAAAGACCATGCTAGGAGAATAAAAGACTAGACATAGTCTGGGATAAAATATTTGCAAAACTCATACTGACAAAGAATATACAACAAATATTCACCAAAAAATATATACAGATGGCAAATAAGTACCTGAAAAGATGTTCAACATTGCATATTATATGTAACATTATAATATACAATACTATATATACAAAAATACTATATATCTACAGATATAGATATGTAAAATGAAAAGATGTGCAATTATATATAGACTATATATATAGACTCCAAGTGCTCAAATACCGGCAGAAATACAGAGAAACTAGAGTTTTCTCATACATTTCTCATGAGCATGAAAAATTGTAAAACTACTTTGGAAAACAATTTAGCAGTTTCTTATAAAGTCAAATGTATACATAGCATGTGACACCTAGGAAATTAACTGGGAAAAATACAAAGTTATGTTTTCAAGAAAACCTATGCAGCTTCATACTCATCTTGAACTTGAAATAACCCAAATGACCTGCACTTCATGAATGGATAAACAGATTATAATCTATTTCTAACATGGAATATGACCCAGCAGGAAAAAAGAGCTAACTGTTTATACACACAACAACATCGACAGATCTCAAATCCATTTTCTTGGGTGAGAGAAGCCAGACTTGAAAGGTTACAGAACATACGATATCCTAGAAAAAACAGAATTGCAGGAATGGAAAGATCGGTGGCTTCCAGGGATTGTGAGTGGAAAGATGATTTACTGGAAAGCAAGAGTAAGAGGGGATTTGGGGGATCTTGGCTGAATCAGTGAGTGGATCTTAAAGACATTTACTGAGACTGAAGGAGGGAAAGAAAGTTTTGGAAGATAGGCTGATAAAGGAGTTTAGGAGTTGTATCTTGGAGATTAATTATTAAGTGTCTGCTTGACAAATATGTGGACTTTACCACCCCAAATGAACCCATTAACAGAGATTTTCCCAGTTTCTTATTATACTGCATACATAGAAACCTTTAACCAATCCTTTATCTGAATTTCCTTTTTCACTTACCTCACAAATTGTAGAGTATGTCCTACATATTATATATTGGTTTTCTGTACATCCCTGATCCCTTTCGGAAAACCATCTCCAACTGTAAGCACAATGGTGGTTTTCAAAATTACAAAAACTTAACCAACCCATGAATTCACAGGCATTTCTGAGAGTCTTCCATTTGCTTAGAACCATGTTCCTCTGCTAACTGTTGAGACAGGACATTGTTACAAAGGAGCTCCTGGTAGTTGGAAAGACAACATACACACACAAACACACACACACACACACACACACACATCATCCCCCTACTCTTAAGGATTAAGGGACAGTCCAGTTAAACAGGAGGTTCTGATATTTACAATGAAAGGTTCTGAGATTTAAATATTGTTTGCTTAGCTTGTGACAAGCACAAGCTTCATGTGGAAGCTATGCCATGACCTGAACCTGAGAGAATAGGAATGTCCTGCCCATATTGAATCTAGGAATATGTCAAAATCTTCCTTCCATTACCAAAATTTGTATTCATGTATGCTGAAGAGAAAACAATTGAACCAGTGGGTGTATAATATTCTGTGAACTGTATAATGTGCCATATAATTGTCACTTCTGCCATTATTGTTATTAATGTGTGCATTATTTTCCTTTTAATCCATGCACCCTGGCTGTTAAACCTTGGTTTTAAAACCAATGTGGGTAACAGAAGATTGTTTGTGGAGACTGAAACAAAAAGCCACAATGATGTAAATCTAACACATTTTTAGTGTTGCAACGTATCTAATTGTTACTGTCCACATGTTAATTCAGAAGCAAGACAAAGGGATACCAAAAAGAGACCTGACCTGGGACTAAGCAAGTCTGTGTTCTGGATTTATCCCTTCTACTAATTAACTCTGTGACCTAGGCAGGGCTCCATCTCTCTGGGGTCCTCAGATCCACCACCCATAGAGCAAAGGGGCAAGAGAACATGTGCTCCTGGGTTCCTTTTGCATAAAACACTGTATGCATTGTATGAGCAACACTGATGAAAGCTTATCATCTAGAACTTGCTAACTACATTTTATGAGGACATGGTGGAGCCAGAGGAGAAACTCAACAGGGGCAGTTCTCATGGACTTGAGTGATGTCTGTTATGAGAGGCACCCAGAACAGCTGGCCCCAGCCAGGAGGCTGCCTAATGCTGGAGGGATGCTGTGTTAACATCTGGCCCTTGGTGATGTTAAGTTACTGAGGAAGAAAATGTTAACATGCATTGGCTGGATTCAAGCTGTTACATTTGATGGTTATGAATCCCTGGGCCTCCCACTGAGCAAGAGAGTTTCTACAGAGAAGTAAACGCTATCAATAATAATAATAATAATAATAACAATAATGAAAATAGTATCACAATGACTGTAATAATAGCTGGGTTTATTGTGTATTTTTCTTACTGAGTAACACTATTACAAGTAGTTTGTGCATAAACTTCTATAATTTTCACAACACTGTAAAATAGATACCATCATTACCTAACTTTTACAGATAAGGAAACTGACACAGAAAAATTAAGTTGTATCTTATGGTCACACATTCATAAGTGGCAGGGCTAGAATTCAAATTCAAACCATCTACTCTCATAGTTGGGTGTTACATTCACTGTGCTGTAACACACACACACATACACACACACACACACACCTTTTCATAGAGTCAGGTATTATCAAGCGTAGAACATATCCACCAGTAAAATTGGAGGACTGTTTACTGTTTGCCCAAATTCAAGACTTTTTTCTGTTTAAAAGTTTATATTTTAACATCTTGCAGCAACACATACTCTCCTTCTGCTCTGCCACTTGACAAAACTCAACTTCTCCTTTGAGATTGTGCTAAAGTGCCAGCACCATGTGAAGAGTTACAGCCTCCTTCAGTGGAGTGAGCCCGTCCTTCATGCTGCCACATGGGTTTGAATTAATTTCTCTTGTCAGCTAAGTGCATTGGCTGTTTATGCCAGACTGTTGAATCTGGTCTATGTCTCAAGTTCAGGGATGGTGTTTTGTATGCTTGTGTATACCCAGTCTCTTCTGCTATTTCTGGAATCAAGTACGTGTTTGGTAAATGTTTGATGAATGAATGCATTCTTGAGTGAGTGAGTGAGTGAGTGAGTAGAAAAATACATTGTCAACTGATCCTCCAGCCATGTGAGTTACATAGGGGACCATTCTTAGTCTCCACTTTCCAGAAAACAAAATGAGGCTCAGAGAATAAAATGCGTTCTCCAAGTTTCCACTATAATTGAACTAATATGAGTTCACTCCTTGATGAGTTACAGATAGAGACTACACCGGGTAGAAATGTCACATGAAGGAAACTTTATTTGCAGGAAATAAGATGATAATGGGTAATGACTTCCAAAGCCTTGACTCTCCAAATGGGAGTGAGTTGGTTTCTTTTATTAGGGTTAGGATGAATATTCAGAAAGAGGAGCTTTGTCATATGCTGAAGAGGGCATAAGGTCATGCAGGTATACTTAGAAAACATTGCTATATAGGCATCCTGTTATGTTAGTCAAGGCTGGGCTGCCCCTAGCATAGTCTTTAAAATTGTAAGGAAGCAGAGGAAACTGTCAGACAAGGGGAAGGGGCTTTGCATATGCTCTGAGAGCCAGGTATAAAGTTATGGGGTCTCAGGTTCCAAATCTAGGGTGAGGAATGCAGGGTCTTGTTTACTTTTGAAACAGTACTGGGAGTTTTACCATTGCTAATGTCTCTGATATGATTAGACTATGTCCTGCCTTGGTAGTAACTGTTAGTTTTTGCATAGCCTTTGTTCTCTTAAAATCTTTTTGCATTTCTTTGTAATTTTGATACCTCCTAAGAAGTTCTGTAAGAAGTATGCTAGAGCAAGTAAAGCTGATAAGGCATAGATGATGGAAAATAAAGGGAGGCCAAAAATGACTTCTCTTTCTTTTTCTGGGGACCCCTAACTCTTTCTACTTAGATCTCCAGTTATCAGAAATACAAGCCAGACTGGAAGCCCAAATCTTTTGACTCCCAGCCTGGTGCCCTGTCCAGCCTTGTCTAGCTGACCCTAACCCACTGTAGACAGTGTGAACACATGAGATGGGGCACTGTCCACAGGTTGGGAATGGTCACTGCAAACTCCCACACAGAGGGGTGTTCTTTGCCTTGCTGTTCTAGCACACCAAAGGGAGGCATAGATAGTGACTGGAAGCTTTGGGCTTCTGTCATTCATTCATTCACTCATTCACTTACTCATTTAATAAGATTTTTTTTTTTTTTTAGTGTCAACTGACTAAATTTCAGCTACTATTCTATGTATTTAGACTATATTAGTGGGGAAAATAGACAGTCATTGCTTTTGTGGGTTTCATGTTTTGTAGGTATATATGGATGCCAGATAACTTATTATTTTCCTATCTTTGCCCTTCTGGAGATGCAAGACCTTGAGTTCTTAAAACTATATTTCCCAGACATCCTTGCAGCTGGGCTCCTATAGGAGTGACCCAGGAGAGGCACTTTCACAGATCTGGAGTGGTAAAGAAGGAAAGGCCCATAGTTACTTGTGGAGACTGAGGCAGAGAGTTGAGCAGAATCCATGGTGGAGTATGTAGCAGTTACTAGGCCAACTCTTATGTGTCCACATTCTTGAGGTTTTTCTGGCAGCTGGGACCACTATTGCAACTTCCTTGCAATTCTCATTCTCCCAGGCTTCCGTAATGTCATAGAAGATTTCATCTGATCTTAGATCTTCCAGCTCTTCTAATGATTTTTTATACACAAACTTTTCTTCTATTGAAATTTTCCCTCTTAAAATACCTAGAGAGTTTTCTCTTCCCAAATTGTATTATAATGTCAAGTAGTAATAAATTCAGTAGAATCTTGCAGCAGAGCAAGTGGGCAAAGAGAGGATGAGTAGAGTGCTCTTCCCAAGATCAGGGAAGGCTTCTCTGAGAAGTGGATCTTCACAGAGAGAACTGAATGAAGAAGCCGTGCTGACACCTGAGGGAAGTGCATTCCAGTCCTAGAGAATGGCAAGGACAAGGGACAAAGAGAGAATAAATAGTTGCTGTCTTAGTAGATAAACCTCAAGGCCAGTATGACCATGGGATATATGAAAAGGAATAATGGGTAGCAGATGAGGTGAGCAATTGACACAAGGCTCAGTTCAGAGAGAAGCCTGAGGGCCAGAGAGGTTGGATTGTATCATGAGAGTCTTGAGAAAGAAAATGAAATGAAAGAACATGACTGGGTATGCATGCCATCAGAGGCCATGCCAATTGATCAACTGGATTCCCATATCAATAATTGTGATGTGGGAAAAATTATAGAATTCACAGAGATTTTATATCGTTGCCCCATCAGATTGTCATATTGGCCCTGAGATGTCATCATAGTTTTACAGACTAGGAATCTGAAGTTCAGAGACTCTGAATAGGACAGATGTCTGAGATAAAGTACAGGTAGTGTCCATTGATTGACGAATGGATAAAGAAGATGTCACACACACACACACACACACACACACACATGCACACACACACAATGGAATATTACTCAGCCATAAAAAATAATGAAATTTTGCCATTTGCAATGACATGGATGGAGCAAGAGGATATTATGCTAAGTGAAACAAGTTAGTCAGAGAAGACAAATACCATATGATTTCACTCTTGTGTGGAATTTAAAAAACAAACATAATTGGGGTGCCTGGGTGACTCAATGAGTCAGGCATCTGCCTTCAGCTCAGGTCATGATACCAGGGTTCTAGTATCGAGCCCCATGTCGGGTTTCCTGCTCAGCAGAGAGTCTGTGGCTCCCTCTGCTTCTGTCTCTCACCCACTCATGCTCTTTCTCTCTCAAATAAATAAAATCTTTAAAAAAAAGAAACAACAAATGGGCAGAAGGGGAAAATAAAAAAGAGAGACAAATCAAGAAACAGACTCTTAACTATAGAGAACAATCTGATGGTTACTAGTGGGGAGGGGAGTGGAGGATGGGTGAAATAGGTTAAGGGGATTAAGAGTGCACTTGTCCTAGTCATAATGAGCAACAGATGTTGCATGGAATTGTTGAATCACAACAATTGTGATGCCTAAAACTAGTATCACACTATATATTAACTATCTGTAATTTAAATAAAAACTTGGAAAAAGCAGAAGGTACAACTGAATATCTATATTAAGAGTATTTAGAACCTCAAATTACCTCCTTGCCTCAGCTCAATAGATGCTGACATGTCTATTCTCACTGCAGCAGAGTTTTGGCATTTTTTTCTCTGGAGAGCTTTCTAAAGTGCAGGATATCAGGCACATATCCAAACAATAATCCTTATGCTAAACCTAAACATAATCTTACTCCTAACCCCTAAACCCAACCCTAAGCCTAATCTTCTGGAGAGTTCCCTCAGCTGCAGGATACCAAGTACATACCTTCACACTGCCCTCACTCTCACCCTTACTCTGGCCATAACCCTAGATCTGAGAAGAAAAAAAAAAGTGATATGTATACACACACATACACACACATACAAAGAATGTAATCTTGTCATGTACAATGACATGGGTGGAGCTAGAGAGTAAGTATTCTGTTAAGCAAAATAAATCAGTCTGAGAAAGACAAATACCATATGATTTCACTCACAGGTGGAATTTAGTAAACAAAACAAATGGACAAAGGGAAAAAAATAAAAGAGAGAGAGGCAAACCAAGAAACAGACTCCTAACTATAGAGAAGGAACTTATGATCACCAGAGGGGAGAGGCATGGGGGGTTGGGGGAAATAGGTAATGTGGATTAAGGAGTGCACTTGCTGTGAGGAGCTCCTGTGTATTATGGAAGTGCAAAATGACTGTATTGTATGCCTGAAAATAATATTGCATTGTTTGTCAACTAACTGGAATCTAAATAAAAACAAAAACAAAAAAAAAAGCAGGTAGGAAGTGACAAAGCCAAGAATCAAATCCAAGGAGCAGCTTATGGAGAGCTTCAAAGTTCTCCCAATTCAAAGTTAAGGGTGTTTTCTGCTAACCCACGAGTGGTTTTTGACATAAGTATTGAAATGACCTCACTTCATAGTGTCTAAGAATAAGAGTTAATATTTACATGGGGTGCCTGGGTGGCTCAGTTGGTTAAGCATCTGCCTTCAGCTCAGGTCATGGTCTAGGGTCCTGGGATTGAGCTCCATGTCAAGCTCTCTGCTCAATGGGGAGTCTGCTTCCCCCTCCCCATCATTTGTGCTCTCTCTGTATCTCAAATAAATTAACAAAACCTTTAAAAATATATTTACAGACCATTTACACTTTATAAGGCATTGCAAAGTGTTGGACCCATGACTTGCATTGGATGGGATGATTCTAGAGTCCCAGGGGTGAAGGTCTTTGAGCTTAAGCAGCTTGTCAGTTGTTGTGTATTCAAAACAATGGGGCTTCAATCAAAGTGTAGATTTCCACTGGATAGGGTTAGAGTGTCTGAATTCTGCTTTTGTACCTGGTTCTCAGCTGTCAGGTGGGGTCAAGGCTGCTGCCCCAGAGGTCACACTTGAGTAGGCAGACTCTCTAGCACAATACTGCATTAGTTTTTCAATCAAAAAACAGTTTCGAGTTTCCATTCTATGCTTGGGTCTGCGAAAACAAGCATACAAAAACTCCTAAGGCCAACAGTATACACTGAAATTTTCAAAAACGAACTGATTACTATTCATTAACATAAACTGGTTATGAACCAATTTGAAAGACTTTTGCTCTTATTGTCAAAATATCTAGCTTTGGACTCTGTTCAATATGTTTATGAGCAGTGTCTTTGAGTTAAAACTCTAAATGTATTTGCTTGGACTTAAACATTTTATTATACTGAGGATTGAGAGTTTGCTAATTGAATATGTCCACAAGAGAGTTAAATATTTTTATTTATTAATAAATCAGAGGATTTTTTTTGAATAAGTAATTAATTACTTTTAAAGCATTTGAATATATATATGTATTTATATATATGTTTCATTATAACGGAAGAATGATCTTAGATTAGGGGCTATATAATATTACTTTAATGGCTTTCAGATATAAAATATAGCCTTTTTACTAAATCATTGAATACATTTAATTGCAGGTTGTATACTGTGAACTATTGATCCAATAATTATTCATGTGGACTATTAAAAAGGAATGATTCATTTTTTATTTTACCATTTGAAACAATGCTTATATATTATTTATAATTTGAGAGTTAGGAATAAAAGACTTTTTAGTACAATACAATATTTCTAATGTAGGGCAAGCCTTTGTGGGAGTCCAAGGTAACATTATATAATCAAAAATTAAATAACTTTAAATTTCAGTAGGGGAAAAAAGATACCTTTTTCCCTTCTGTTAAATATTTTAATTGCAGTACTATTCACCAGGAGTTATAAGCCTTCCCAATGTAACTAAAATATTTAATATGAAATATAAAATATTTTAAGTGCTCTACAGAGTTCTCAAAAAAGAATTGAAGGGGTGTTCTTTCTTTTCTCATTTTTTTTTTTCTTTTTTGGCTCCTAGAAAAGAATTTCCTCCGTAGTTCATTTTTCCTTTTATATTAAGAACAAAGGAATTGGGCCAGCCAAGAGATTCAGCAAGGGCTGTTTAGAGCTCATCACTTAACTCGTGGTTAAAAGTTTAATCAAGTATTTTGTAGATGTGGTGCCTTATTCTGGTTTTTCCACACCCTCCTTTGATTGGCAGTTTCTCAAGTACATCTCCGTGCTTTGGTGTTTACTGTCCATCTTGTGATCTGCCGATGACCTGATATACTATCATTAATTAAGTGCATACTATGTGCCAGTCAGATGCCCATCAGAGTTTTATGTGCATCATCTCGCTTAAATGGTTCTGTCCTTAGCCCCATTTTATAAATTAGTAAAAGGAAAGGCAAAGAAGGTCAATTGAATTTCCAAGCACTTCAATCCAGGAAAGGACAGAGCTCAGAGTCACAAAGCAGCTCTGAGTTTTGCTCACTGCTCTCTTTCTACCCTACCATCATTGTCCTTCAGCCATTGTGTGGCTGCATTTCTCAGTGAGAGTGCTGCAGCATAAGGGTGTTGAGCAATGGTGGGAGACTGTTCCCTGCAGGAGGAGCAGCTTATGGAGAGCTTCAAGTAAAGAGGGCTGTGTTTAGAGAATGCTAGGATCTGGGGAATGGAGAAGAGGTGGCAGGATGTGGAAACTACAGGGCAGAGAAAGGAGTTTAAATGCAAACGTGGGAAGAATATGAGGTATCTCCATCAAGTTAATCTTACGATCATAGTGATGGTTGTATGTGCATGTTAGAAAATAACGTGAAGGACAGGTGGGAGATGGGGAGGAATAAATAGCCAAGAAACTAATAAGTAGACCAGATGACAGATGATTAGGACATTAATTCAAACTCTGCTCACTCTTTACTGTCCATATGAATCCCCTGGGGATGTTGTCAAAAGGCAGAATAAGATTCAGTAGGCCTGGGATGGAGACCAAAATTTTGCATTTCTCACAAGCTTCCAGGTGATGCAGGATGTTGCTGATCCATGGAACATATTCAGATAGCATTAAGTAACAAGAAGTGAGAGTTTGATTCCTGCACCAACAGCGTCAACATCACCCAAAGATGAGTTAGAGCCACCATTCCCTACTAATTAATCAATGTTTGGCGGCCGCCTCTGGCATCAGTATGAGGTGAAAATGCCCAAGGTGATTCTAACGTGCAGTGTGAGAATCAACCAGTTGATAGAGAGCAGAGAAAGTGGGGATGGAGGAAAAAGTAACACTTGAAATCCAACAGGAGTCAGCGAAAGAGTAGAGCTTATTTAGTTCCTGCTTATGTTAAAAGGGTTTCTAGGATGACCTAATTTTATCTTCAAACCCCAGCTTTCTTTCCTCAAATATGAAAGTTTTTATCATCTTTCTACTGAAAGCATAGGTCATGCTTGGAAAAATCTAACATCTTCTGTCAGGCAATTAAGCAATTTGGATACTTACTTTAATTAACAACGGTGCCTAAACAAAAACCCATTGCATAAAAAGAGCTTTTTAATGGGACACGGGAATTAGCTGGAAAAATGCAGGGTGGTAATATGGATTAAGAATGATGGGGATGATGATTTCCTAAACAAATAAACAAAATTACTTCCAACATTTATTGTAAACCACCCATGAAATATCTGGCAATCTAAACAGGAAGGGAATGTTCTCGCTGCTTTATATAACACAGTATTTCATGTTAGAGAATGAACTTTAATTAGAACATCACTGGTGTCAAATTAGTAATAAATGTTTAAGACAAACTGAGATAGCGAAACTATGGGAATACTGCCACTAATGTAAAATCTGCTGTAAATTGCAAGGAATTTACATTTTCCATTAGCACACAGCCATGAGCATAAAAATGATAAAAGGTTACATACAGTTTAGGATGTTCTTTAATGCTATTAAAATTATTGCAAAGAAATGGTGTCTGTAGCACCTACAATTTCTGGAGCTTACAAATGCGTGGATTCCAGTTCCTGCATCTTTCCTTTTGAGCTGCATCATGCTGGGGAAACGGATGGCCTCAAGCCTGGCTTATCTTCTTTGTGAAATGAGAATAAGAGTCACTGTTCTGGCAGCACGTGGATCTTGTGAGGCACGTGGGGTAGCAATGTGACTTCGTGGAAAGACCACGGACTTTGATATCAAAGAACTTCAGCTCCAGAGTTCCGCATACCCTGCCTGATACCACAAAATTTGTGTTGCTCGCTATTTTCCTCACTTGCAAGATGAAGATAAAATGCCTGAAAATGGTTGTTGTGAGAATCAAAAGAAGTAACACAAATCTAAAACATTGGCATGCAGAAGGTATCTAATAATAGCAATTAACAACATTGCCAAATGAGCATGAAGATAACTGGTATACTCAGCAGAAATTAGGGGCCATGTTAATTTGTTATTACTTATGTCCCATTCCCGTCCTTCAGACACTTAATTTGACAATATGGACAAAGTCACCATAAAAATCCCAATGCTCTCTCTTCCTATTATGGAAGGCTTCAGAGAGATAGGTAATGCCTACATAAGTCTGTCATGGGAAATTAAAGATGGTCACACATTATTTGACGCTCTTTTTTTTACCAAAATATAGGCCTTATCTCCCTCTTCTTGAATCTGAGCTGGCCTGTGATGATTTTGACCACTGAAGCCCAAGGAAAGTGATGCCCTGCAAGTTCCAGTTTCCACATCTAGGCTTTAAGAGGACTGGAAGCTTTTGTTGGTTTCTGGGAGCTTTGAATCCCCCTATTATCTTGCTGAAGAGAGCACATGGAAGGATGTTCCATGGAGGAGGAGGTGGCCACAGAGAAGCCAGACCTTCCAGCTGCCCCTTCTAAGGCAGAGGCACCAGAGTGAAGCATCACTTAAAAGTCACAGAATGACCCAATTGATGCCCTGTGGAGCAGAACTGCCCAGCCAAACCCTGACTGAGTTCCTGATCTGCAAAAGCATGAAATGTAAGAAAACACATTTTCTTTTAGGTCATGAAGCTTTGAGTCATTCGTTTGGCCACAACACGTAAGAGAAAACACTTGTCTCGTCAGGCTCGTGCTTCCTGCAGGAGCTCTTTGCTTCCCCTGTTTGTCAGGATAACCTGTTGACCTCTCTGTTTGGCATAAGTGTCTCCCAATGTCCTATAGCAGGAATTTCTCATGGAAATCTCAATAGTATTAGGATCCTTGCTTGACAAAATCAAAATGGTGACAAGTAGATGAATCTTTGATTGCTGCACTGAAGATTTTAAAATATTAACTTGTTAAAAAAAAAATATTAACTTGTTAACAATACTGACCATCTTCTTGCCTTTCAACCTGGAATTTTCCAGATTGCTGATGACAATTCTCTCTTTCCATATGCTATTCTCACTGCCCAAGAAATGACATTTTTTTTCCTCTTTCACTGCTGTTAAAGAACAAAAATTCAGCTGAGTAAATCTGAAGATCTAATTGGCTTTATTCAATGATTCCTGAATCAGGCAGCACTCCTTCTGCTTGAGGAGTTGTAGAAAATGGAAATCCTCTTTTACCACTTTTAAGTAGAATCTGTCTTTGTTTCTCTTTGACACAGGCTTAGAACACTTTAACAAGGTGAGAGAATGGGGAAGAGGAAAAAGAGGAGGGACTAGAGATATCTCCTATAAGTGAAAGAGATCCTTTGTGATAACAAGAGAAGCCCCAAAACTCTTTGGGGCTTTCATCTCTGCTCTCTATCCCTCTTCTCTGATATGCTGATTTGTTACTACTTTTATTCTCCAACATCATTTAGAACTTACATCAGTAAAGTCCCTCACATTTCTTTTTCAGAATATACTTCCTACTATAAACTTTTAACACAATATATTCAAGCCTATACTCATGTCAAAACTTGTCTGCCTATACACTTGTCTGCAGCCAAGTTTCCTTCAAATTGACCTGATGTTGATCAGCTGCTGCAGAAGTAATTGCATCCATTCTCAAAGCAGAGGAATCTCTCCTGATCTAACACCAAATTTAAAAGCAACAAAACTAAACCAAAACACACATATTGTTAGATGGAAATCAGCAGGGAACATCTGGAATTCTTACTTATGATGACTTGGAAAGATTTTCGTACATAATCTGAGTTCTTATTGTTTCATTCTAAGAGTATTCTTTCATTAGCTCATTCATTGCAAATAATTTCTGAAGTCCTATGTGTTTCCAGACAATGAACTAGGAAATCAGTCCTGAATAGGGTACAGTTTCATCCTAAAGGACACCATAAGCTAAAGACAAACTGACATGCAAACAGAGAATTTTAATGAAACTATTTGGTCCATTTAAGTGATGCTAAAACATGTCTGATCATAAAATTGATTGTAGAGCTTATAAAAGCTAAAGTTTATAGGCACATTTATTGGAAGTTCTGTTTTGATTTACTTGGTCTGGCCTAGAAATCTAGACCTTTTTTCACAAGGTTCCTGACTGTGTGCATGTGTGTTTTAATATTGGCAGGGTTTGAAATTTAATTCCTGGTGTTATAGGAATGATGAGGAGGGGTACCCACCACAGCCTGGATAAAGAGAGTTGGCACAAGGGGAGGAACAATGTACATACGACTTCTTAGGGTATGTAGGAGTTCACCAATCAGACTAGGTGAAGAAGAGTCTACTCCAAGCATAATAAACATTCTGTTGCAAATAACAGAGACATGATCAAGCTAGTGCATTTGGTGAAGTCACTGGACATTTATGGAATTAATATAAGAATGCAGATGAGTTCAAGACTGAGGCATAACTACAGAAGAGAACTATCAGCAAAGGGCCTTTTAAACTTTCATATAGAATTTTGAAACCATAGAATGGCTTTCTGCAGACAGTTGACATGTAGCAAAGCAGAATCCAAACTAAAGATTATGCACACTTAAAAGGCTCTTGAAATTGTCCTTAGAGCTCTGATGAGAGTATATTTTATACGAATTATAGGAAAACTCTGGGGTTTGAAATCAAGCAAGTTTCAGTCCTTTTCTGATCCTGACCGTCAATATTCATAATTAACCATGATGACTCTTTCTTCATCACTAAAACAGTGATAATCATAACTTTCAAGCTTCTATAGAATGAGTCAATAAGAGAGAGAAACGCACCACATGGAAATCCAGCAGTGAGATGCCCCAGGACAGGGAGAAATGAGCATTCAGAAGGCCTGGTGCTTACATTACCTGATTTAACTTCCACACAATTCCGAGATGATGATTGTTATATGTATTGTAGAAATGGAAAAACTGGGGCTCCAAGAAGTACTCTATTTTGTTTAATAACACAGAGATAAGACAGACAGCTCACCCAGATGCAGAGTCAGGTCTGCACCTTTCATCTGCAGCATCTCCATTGTACACTTTAACCTATCCAAACTTGCCTCCAGAACAATTTGCCTGAAGGAACTCAATACATGCTCTTTCTCACCCTCATTGCTGCCTCACATAGGCAGCTAGATACAGGCAGATAACTACTTCAATTTTATACCACACCTCTGTTTCTCAACTTACACTGATGTTCTTCACAGTTGAGGCAATAACTGAAGTATCAAACTATGATTCACTTCAATGAGCTTTTGTAAGCATGTGTGATGTCAAATACATACAGAGTGGTAGAGAGTTACAAACTGTGGTGCATGATGTTGGAGAAATAAAAATAAATACAGCTGGTCCTGCTTTCAATGGAAGGGCACACTATTCTGAAGGGTAAAGAGCATTATCTCTGGAATCAGAAGGCAGCGGTTCAAAATGTCATGTCTACCACTTCCAAGTGATGTGAAAATATCTTACTCCCTATGGGTCTCAGCTCCCCTTCTATAAAATAGAGACAGTAACATTATCCATCTCCTAGCTTATTGTGATTACTTTAGATATTACCTGTACACGTAAAATATGTAGTGCCTAGTGCACCGTACACAATAGATTTTTGCCATCATCACCATCATGGGCATTTTATTATTGTTAATGTTATTATTAGAGGTATGAGAGGGATGTTTACGGTATCAGACTTGGAAATGACTAACTGCCACTGAAGCTGAATTGAGTTATATAACAGATGCAATAAGAGATGTATAATTTTGACTGAAGGATGAAGAAAGAAGCTTGAGTGAACACTTTCTGCTGAGGTGAAAAGTGCCCTGGATTAAGAATAAGACAACTGGATCTGAGTCTTGAGTCTGCCATCATCTGGTCAGTTGACTTGTCTAAGTCCTTTCAGCTCTCTGATCCTTATTTTTCCTTAGTTATAAAAGAAGAAGAAGAAGAAGAAGAAGAAGAAGAAGAAGAAGAAGAAGAAGAAGAAGAAGAAGAAGAAGAAGAAGAAAGAGAAGGAGAAGGAGAAGAAGGAGAAGAAGGAGAAGAAGGAGAAGGAGAAGAAGGAGAAGGAGAAGAAGAAGGAAGAAGAAGAAGAAGAAGAAGAAGAAGAAGATCATATCCCCAGCATGCCCTCTATTCTTTGTGGTGCTGTGAGGCTCCCCTGGGAGCATTTGTCAAATGGCTGAGCTCCCTGTTCACTACCCTGGGCCCTTAGGAGGCAGAGCCCCATAGGCCAGCTCCCAGCAGCTCTGATATTCCCTCTACAGACAGGCGGCTCTGTGCCTACTTTCATTTTTCAGAGATTCAGAATTTCCTCTTGACCATCTCCTGTTTCTCCCATAGAGCTCAATGAGCCTCTTAAGAACTGTCTTTCTCACTAGATTCACCTTTTCACCTGACCAGGAGTGCACTTTAGGTGCACTTTATTTGATCAAATAATCTGTCACATGCCTCATCTTTATGTTCACTGGGATCTTGCTATTTCCTGCTTCTCTATCATTTGATCTGGCACTTCATCCTTTAGTGTAAGCATGTTCTAGTTTTTTCCTGTTCTTGTCCCACATTTACGCTCAGTTTTGCAACTGCCCTGGTGTCTTCCATTTCTGTATGCTCAAGCTGGTTTTCCTGTAGGATCTTATTCAAGTTCCAAGGCTTCTCTTTGGCATTTCTAACCTCTATTCTGATGCATCAGAAGGATGTATCAGGCAATAAATGGACGTTCTCAGATATCATAGAATCCCTCATTCTATCAAATAAAAACAAAATACTGTTGTCATCAAATATAAGCATAATAGCAAATATTCCTCATAATCTAAATTTTTGATGAATTGGCTTAGATGCCAGAGTTCATTTACTGATCCTAGGAACCCATGGAAAATACATACACAACAGTTAATACATGGGAAACAGTGCAAAAACCAAAATGTCCAAACCTAAACTCAGTGACAAGTCCATTTACCACAATATTTTCCAATTTCCTTTGATGAATCAAAAATAATAATCATAAATTACCATGCACAGGCAGTGCCAGGAACATTATGGGTTCTTCGCAAAGAATTTAGGATAATGATGATGACGATGATGATGGTCATCATCATCATCATCATAGTATAGACATTGGCATTCTGGTTCCCTAAACAGCCATATCTAGTTTGAAATGCCTTTACTGAGACATATTGCAACATAATCTTTTACTTTCATGGAAATTTCCAGCAAGCTCCATGATCGGCTAAAAATTGGAGAGTTATTTGAAGCAGACCAGGTGCAATAATCAAGTATAGTTAGGCCAAGAATAAGATTCATTTGGTACAGGTTTGTAGTTCCTTAAATCTGAGTCTGTCACATTCAAGTGCCTACTCAATATGATTATTGATCAGGGCTTATTTTTTTTTAAGATTTATTTATTTATTTATTTATTTATTTATTTATTTATTTATTCATGAGAGAACAGAGAGAGAGAGAATGAGAGAGGGGGGCAGAGACACAGGCAGAGGGAGAAGCAGGCTCCATGCAGGGAGCCTGAGATGGGACTGGATTCTGAGTCTCTAGGTTCAGGCCCTGGGCTGAAGGCAGCACTAAACCACTGAGCCACCCGGGCTGCCCATAAGGGCTTATTTTAAAAGGCAAATTTTCTCCTTGGCTTGTCAGTCTCTACAAACCTTCCTCTATTCAGCAGTGATGACACTTATTTGTAAATGTCTTTTTACCTAGCTCTTTCTTTAGACTATAACCTCCCAAGGGCAAAGCTCTCACTGCAATTTGTTCATCTTGGCACACGTTCCATCTAATAGTATATCCAGTGGATACCAGTGGTTCAATAAGACAGAAGAAAGGAAAGAAAGACTGATTTTGCAGGAGATATAAATTCAAGGAAAATACTCAGAACTGAATAATATAGGCCATGAGACTCTCTTAGTGCAGTGATTCCTACCTCTATTAGGGATATTCATAAAAGCATATTTTGTACAGAGTCTTAATGGACCGGGCTTGGCTGGAAGGTCTGCCTTGAGAGGAAAACCCAGCCTATGACTCACTCCATAGCCTTGAGCAAGTCGCATTATCTCTTTTAGTTAATACCTGTTGATAAATTAATTTCATTAATGTTTCATTCTATAAAAGGAGTTTACAGATTAATTAGTTAATATACATAAAGCACTTCAATTAAGGTAATTGCCATTAGCTTCAAATAGTCTTATAAGTCCCAGTTTGGGAATAGTCCAAAATCACTATTTCTCAAGAGATTTCTGATAATTATCCAATGTTCTCCAGAAAGTCCTATATCATAGTACCCATTTCCAAAGTAATTAATTTTTCCTTTCTAAAAGTTTGACTCTAGCCATTAAAATGCCTATGGTTCATCTCAGTCAACCAATAGATGAACCTACATAACATTAAAGCTGATGGTGTTTGGAGATAATCTATCCCTTCTCTACCGTTTTAAAATAGCAAGGAATTGAGGCTTCTGTATAGTAAGTAAATGTCTCAAGGAAAAAAATCTCAAAATCTGGGCTTAAACTAGAATTTGAGGGACAAAAATCCATCCTTTCACTCTATCCTATACTCTACTGTTAAAGGTGAAGAGATGGTTATCTACTACACTTATCATAGGAAACAATTTATAATATATTTGTAAAATCACTATGCTGTACACCTGAAACTAATATAATGTTGCATGTCAACTATACCTCAGTTAAAATTTTAAAAAGAAATGTTACTTAAAATGGTGTCATTAAAGATCAGATCTCTAATTAGTGGCAGATAATGTTCTTTATAAGTTATGATGGACTATAGGAAGTTTAGCTAAAAAACAAAATGTCAGAATCAATAATATTTAAACACACATAATGCTTTACAGAATATTTTCAGTTACATTACCGTATCTAATTTCTATAACTTTCCTAAAAGTTAACAACTATCATTACTAATTCACATGTCATGTGTAGCTGAGTATGGTGATTAAGTGTGGTTCTCTATATCTATATGATGGAATATTATTCAAGTATAAAAAATAATGAAGTTCTGATACATGCTATACCATGGATGAGCCTTGAAAACACACTAAGTGAAATATTTTCATGCATAAAGGAGTAAATATTGTATTATAACACTTATAAGAAATGTCTGGAATGGGCAAGTTCATAGAGAAGGAAAGTAGATTAGTGGTTACCATATTCTAGAGAAAAGGGAATGGTGGCATTACTTAATGGGTATGGATTTTCTGTTTCAGTGATGAGGACTATTTGGAAATAGATGGTGGTGATGGCTGTACAATATTTTGAACATAGTTAATGCCACTGAACTGCATAGTAAAAAATGGTCATAATGGCACATTTTATATTGTATAAATTGTACCACAATTACAAAACCAAAAAAAATAGAGAGTGATTCTAAAGTAGAACCATCTGAGTTTGGAATCCAATCCACCACTTCCTGACTATTTGGCACTTGTCAATTCCTTACCTTTGTCTCCTCATTTATAAGATGGACTAAAAGTAATAATGTTTTATAGAGATATTATCATTAATAAGTTGAAAAAGCCTAGATATAACTTTCCCAAATTTGTGTCATAGGAAGATCTGTGGTCTAAACCCCATTCCACATCCTTGACCCTCAAAGTCTATACTCTTTCCATGTTTTGACTACATTTTTGGAATTTTAATAAAAATTTTTCCATATATTATGAAATTGAGTAATGCTATTTTTCTGTTCTCCACGTATTCATAATTACCTTTCTATTAAAATATTTGTTGATGTGAAGCTTAATATCTCAGAGGCAGGTCATTAGAAATAAGATGGGAAATAAGGTCTCATGGAACTGAAATTCAGTAGACTTGATGTCTAATAGCGGTTTTGTATAATCACCTATGTCTTCAATTTCAATACTTCCATGTTCTTTTCTTTAAAATATTTGAATCAGATACTCAAGGAAGATGATAGAACAGGAGGAGCCAGGCTGAGCTCACCCTGGCCCACATCTTCAACTAGATATCATCCATATCCAAGTCAGCAAACTGGAGAGTGATCTGAAGACTGGCTAAACAAACTCCACAACTAAATACAGAGAAGCTGCAGCTGAAAAGTTTTAGGAAGCTCAGAATGGTGGGAGGCTGATTACAGAAGGCTGCACTTGTGGAGAGGGCAGAGAAACAAGCTCTCACACCAAGGAGCTCGCATGCAGAAAACAAATCCTCATAATGTTTGGCTTTAAGAACCAGAGGGGTTGAATTTCATGAGTTTATTTTTTCTTTTCTTTCTTTAAATTTAAATTCAACTAGCCAACATATAGTACATCATGAGTCTCAGATTTATCAGCATGTAACACCCAGTGCTCATCACATGCCCTCTTTAATACCAATCACCCAATTACCCCATCCCCCCTGTCCACCTCCCTTCCACTGAGTCTCAATTTATTTCCTATAGTTAAGAGTCTCTTATGGTTTTTCTCCCTCTCTGATGACTTCTCATTTAGTTTTCCCTCCCTTCCCCTGCAATCCTCTGTGCTATTTCTTAAACACCACATGAGTGAAACCATATGATAATTGTCTTTCTCTGATTAATTTCACTTAGCATAATACTCTACAATTTTAGCATAATACTCTACAGAACTCTACAGTTCCATCCATGGTGATGCAAATGGTAAGTATTCATTCTTTCTGATGATTGAGTAATATTCCATTATATATATATATATATATATATATATATATATATATATATATCACATTTTCTTTATACATTCATCTGTCAATGGACATCTTATAAAACCAGTGATACTTGGAACCTAGAACTGTCTCAGGCCAAGGCAAGACAGGCAGGTGAGTGACAGTGGAATTGCTACCCTTAAGGAGACAACAGATTGCCCAGAGAAACAACATAAAAATGGCCGTTTAAACAACACTGGGAGGCAAATGGGAGACAGATCTGTTCACACTGATTTTGCAGCATTTTGGGGGGACTTCTTCAAAAGTGAAGGAGCTGACAGGTACCATTTTTCTCCCACTACCCCAGAATAAAAAGAAAGATACCTGCAGGAGGCAAAACTGCACAGACACTTGCTACCTAAGCCACCAGCTGTGCACCACACCCACGATTTCTCCTGATGACATGCCCACTCCAAACCTGCTACCCTTGACAAAAGGCAAATTTTGTGTCAAAGAAGCACATCTCCCCGCCCCAGCTGTTGAGTGCATAACTACCACCATGAGCCATGCACATTCACTGCACTGCACCCAGCCTATGCCCCAAGCCACCATTGCACACTGCCCGCAGCTGCATGTGCCTAGCTGCCAGATGCATACTGCCACCACACACTGTGCCCAACTTCCACACTATGCCCAGATGCATGCCTCAGCCACTAGGTGCCAGACAAGCTGCTCCCAGTCATTGCCATATACCACAACCAGCCTCATTCCCCCAGCCACCCTGGGACACAGCCCTCAGCTGCCGCAGCACTTCTGGAAATCTAGCATAGGATTAGTGGCCCGGCACAAATTTTGCTAATACCCTCCCTTGCTCCCAAGCTTCCTGCTGAGCACACCCCCTCAGAGTTGGTCTGCCTGGGTCTCACTAACACCACAGAGAGAAGCACACCCCACAACAAGCAGATAATCAGTGCAGATGACTGCACTGAAAGGAAGAATGACTTGGAGACAACAACAAGGTGAAAGCAACACATATACGATACTCTCCTGAAGTGCCAGGTTCTGGTGAACAGAGGACACTGCACTTCAGGACACAGCACCACCTCCCCTTCATAAAGTTACTACTTCAAGAACAGAAGACACAGCTGACTTTCTTAACACACAGAAACAGACACAGAGAAGCAGCCAAAATGGGAACAGAGAAGTTTGTTCCAAATGAAAGAACAAGACAAGACCATAAAAGAGATCTAAGTGAAATGGATACAAGTTACATGACTGATAGAGAATTTAAAGCAATGATCATAAGGATACTCACTAGACTTAAAAAAAAGAGTGAAAGACATGAGTGAGACCGTTAACACAGAGATAAGAATAACATCAAAGGTAAAGGTCACAATAAGTAAAATGAGAAACACAACTGATGGAATGAACAGAAGGCTGGAAGAAGCAGAGGAGTGAATTAGTGACCTAGAAGACAGAGTAATGAAAAGTAACAAGCTGAACAAAAAATCTATATGCTGCCTACAAAAGACTCATTCTAGAACCAAAAACACCTGAAGATTTAAAGTGGAAGGTGGAGAAACATCTATCATATGCAAATTGATGTCAAAAAGAAAGCCGATTAGCAATATTATGTCAAATGAAATAGACTTTAAAACAAAAACTGTAACAAGAGACAAAGAAGGAACCATAATAATAAATGGGGTAGTCCAACAAGAAGACATAATAATTGTAAATATTTATGCACCCAACATAGGAGCACTCTAATACATAAAACAGTTAAAAACAAGCATAAAGGAACTAAATGATAATAATACAGTAATTGTAGAAGACTTTAACACCCCATTTACATCAATGGACATACCATTGAAACAAAAAATCAACAAGGGAAGAATGGCTTTGAATGACACTCTGGAACTGTGGATTTAACAGATATATATATTCAGAATATTCCACCCTAAAACAGCAGAATGTACATTCTTTTCAAGTGCACAAAGAACATTCTCCAGGATAGGTCATGTATTAGCCCATAAAACATCTTCAACAAATTCAAGAAGATCAAAATCATACCATGCTGGGATGCCTTGGTGGCTCAGCAGTGGAGCATCTGCTTTCAGCTTAGGGCATGATTCTGGAGTCCCAGGATTAAGTTCCAAATCAGGCTTCCTGCATGGAGCCTGCTTCTCCCTCTGCTTGTGTCTCTGCCTCTCTCTCTCTCTGTGTCTCTCATGAATGAATAAATAAATAAATACTTTACAAAATCATACGATGCATATTTTCTGACCACAAAGCTATAAAATTAGAAGTCAAACACAAGAGAAAATTCAGAAAGCCATAAGTACATGGAGGTTAAAAAAGCTACTAGAGGAGCCAGGGTGGTACAGTTAAGTATTTGACTCTTGGTTTCAGCTCAGTTCATGATCTCAGAATGGTGAGATAAAGCTCAGCATGGAATCTACTTAAGTTTCTCTCTTCCTCAGCCCCTACCCCCCACAAAATAAATAAATAAATCTTTAAAAAAAATAACATGCTACTGAACAGTGAATGAATCAATCAGGAAATAAAAGAACAAATAAAAAGACACATGGAAACAAATGACAAATAACAATGAAACCACAACTTTCCAAAACATCTGGATTGCAGCAAAAATTGATCTAAGAGGAAAGTTTATAGTGGTATAGACATTCCTTGGGAAGCAAGAAAAATCTCAGATAAGTAACCTAAACTTTCACCTATAGGAGCTAGAAAAAGAACAATGAATAAAACCTAAAACTAGTAAAAGGAAAGAAATAATAAAGATTACAGAAGAAATAAATGCTGTAGAAACTAAAGTGAACTAAACAAACAAAACAAGTAGAAAAAAATCAATGAAACCAGGAGTTGGTTTAAAAAAAAATAGATAAAATTGATAAAATTCTAGCCAGACTTATCAAGAAAAAAGAGAAAGGACTCAGATAAATAAAATCACAAATTAGAGAGGAAAAATAACTGCCAACACCACAGAAAGACAAATAATCATAAGGAAATATTATGAAAAACTATATGGCAACAAACTAGACAATCTAGAAGAAATGGATAAGTTTCTAGAAAGGTATAAACTACCAGAACTGAAACAGGATGAAATAGAAAATGTAAGGAGACCTATAACCAACAAAGAAATTGAATCAGTAATCAAAAAACCCTCAGCAAACAAAAGCCCAGGACCAGATGGCTTCACAGGCAAATTCTAAAGAAAAGTTAAAGAAAACATTTAAAGATACATTTAAGGAAAAGTTCATACATATTATTCTCAAACTATTCCAAAACAGAGAAAAAGAAGGAAAACTTACAAATTCACTCTATGAAGCCAGCATTACCCTGACACCAAAACAAGATAAACACACCACTAAAAAAGAAAAGTACATACCAATATCTCTGATGAAAACAGATAAAAAAAGTCTCAATTAAAAATTCAACAGCACATTTAAAAAAATCATTCACCACAATCAAGTGGGACTTATTCCTGGATCACAAGGGTTGTTTCAATATTCACAAATCATTCAGGGTGTTACATCACATCAATAAGAGAAAAGATAAGAACCACATGATCATTTCAATGGATGCAGAAAAAGTATTTGGCAAAGTACATCAATTCATGATTTAAAAAACTCTCAGCGAAAGTTTAGATGGAACATACACCAAAATAATAAAGGATATCTATGAAAAAAATACAGCTAACATCAACCTTAATGAGGAAAAAACTAAGAGCTTTTCCCCTAAGATCAGGAACAAGACAGGGATGTTCACTCTCACCACAGATATTTAACATAGTACTAGAAGTCCTATCCACAGCAATCAGACAACAAAAAGAAATAGAAGGCATTCAAATTAGCAAGGAAGAAGTCAAATTTTCACTATTGCAGATGACATGATACTCTATATAGAAAACCTTGAAGACTTCACCAAAGAACTACTAGAATTGATATAAAAATACAGTAAAATCACAGGATATAAAATCAATGTACAGAAATCTGTTGCATTTATATACACCAATAATTAAAAAGCAGAAAAAGAAATTGAGGCCTCAATCTCATTTATAATTTCACCAGAAACAATCTGATACCTAGGAATAAGTCTAGCCAAAAAAGATGACAGGTCTGTACTATGAAAATTATAGAACACTGATGAAAAAATGGAAAATGACACAAAGAAATGGAAAAACAACCCATGTTCATGATTGGAAGAACAAATATTGTTAAAATATCTATGCTACCTGAAGCAATCTACACATTTAATGCAATCCATATCAAAATACCAACAGCATTTTTCACATAACTAGAACAAACAACTCTAAAATTTGTATGGAGCCACAAAAGACCTCTAATAGCCAAAGCAATCTTGAAAAAGAAAATCAAAGCTAGAGATATCATAATTCTGGACTTCAAGTTATATTACAAAGTTATAGTAATCAAAACAGTATGCTACTGACACAAAAACAGACACATAGATCAAAAGAACAGAAAAGAAAACCCATATATGAACTCATAGCTATATGGTTGATTAATCTTTGACAAAGGAGGCAAGAATATCCAAAGGGAAAAAGACAGTATCTTCAACAAATGGTGCTGGGAAAATTGGACAGGAACATGCAAAAGAATGAAAAGGGACTACTTCCTTACACGAGACACAAAATTAAATTCAAAATTGATTAAAGACCAAACTGCAGGAACTGAAACCATAGAAATCCTAGAAGAGAACAAAGGCTGTAATTTCTTTGATATTGGCCATAGCAACATCTACAGGTTTTGGCAAAGATGTGGAGAAAACTGTTGGTAGGAATGCAAACTGGTACAACCACTGTGGAAAGCAATATGTAGGTTCCTCAAAAAGGTAAGAATGAAACTACTCTATAGTCTAGTAATTGCACTACTAGGTGTTCACCCAAATAATGCAAGAACACTAATTCAAAGTGATACATGCATACTTGTTTATAGCAATATTATCTACAATAGGCAAACTATGGAAGCAGCCCAAACATCCATCATTTGTCGAACAGGTAAAGAAAATATGTATCCGTATATGGTATATACATATATGATATATATAATGAAATATTGTTCATCCACGAAAAAATAATGAAATATTGCCATTTGCAACAACATGAATGGAGTTGAGAGTGTAATGTTTAGCAAAATATGTCAGTCAGGAAAAGGCAAACCATATGATTTCATCCATATGTAGAATTTAATAAACAAAACAAATGAGCTAAAAAGTAAAAAAAAAAAAAAAATGAAAAGAGAGAGACAGACAGACAGACATAGAAGCCTAGAGACAGACTCTTAACTATAGAGAAGAAACTTATGGTTACCAAAGGGGGATGGGTTAAATAGATAATGTGGGGTAAGGAGTGAACTTGTCAAGATGAGCACAGGATGTTGTATGAAAGTGTTGAAATCACTATATTGTACACTTGAAACTAATATAACACTGTATGTTAACTAACTGGAATAAAAACAAAAACTTACAAAAATAAAAATAAAATAGGTGAATCAGAAGTTTAGATGATCTCAGGGGCACCTGGGAGGCTTAGTCCATTAAGCGTCCGACTTTGGTTCAGGTCATGATCCTGAGGTCCTGGGATTGAGTCCCACATTGGGTTCTCTGTTCAGTGGGGAGTCTGCTTCTCCTTCTCCCTCTCCCCCTGCTTGTGTTCTGTCTCTGTCTCTCTCTTAAATCAAAAAACAAAACCTTAAAAAAGTTCAGATGTTCTCTTTATTAGAATATAGTTAAAACATTGTGAATTTTAAACTACCTAAGCTTGTATATGAGGGTGTGAGTGTGTATTAGGTGGAGGATGAGTAATAGGAGACAGTAAGAAGTTTGAATTAGGTTGTGGAAGATATTAAGTAGGAGTTATGATGGAACCCAGGCAATCTGATCATACTGAGGTCTGTGTTATAAGACATCAAACTGCATTGCCTTGTTGTACAAAGTGTATGAACATAGGTTGGAAAATGGATGAGGATCCAGATGAATTTGACCCATTAATCCTATGAAAATGTGATAGAGGAAGGAAATTTGGCACAAGTCAGGCTAGAGTTTAAATGCTGAATTATTATCTATATGCATTTGGGAAATTCATCCAGAGTCCCTGAGTTTCACTTCAAAAACTGCAATTTGGGAAGAAGAATATCTAATTCATAATTTTATTGTGAGATTGTTTATAAAGACAATGTAGGTGGGGTGTCTGTCATTGAGTAGGTGCTCAATAGTGGTATTTTGTATATTGCCTTACTTCAGCACAACACAAGTCCACTGATTTACTTTGGTTATCTGTCTGGTTTTATATTTTATTATGTTATGCTGTCAGGTAAGTTTGGATTTTCAGTTTTAACCTCTTGTTAGTGTTGCTTTGATTATATTTCTTATCTACAAGGCTTAAACCTAAATGAGAATTAAGGAAACAATTCCATTTACAATAGCATAATAAAGATTAAAATACCTAGGAATAAACTTAACCAAGGAAATGAAAGCCTTGTACACTGAAAACTATGAAATATTGATGACAGAACTTAAACAACACATAGATAAATGGAAAGTATTTATGAATTAGAAGATTCAAACAGATCGAGACTCAATGCTACCTCCATGAAAATATCAATATCATTTTTTTATATTAAAAAATTTATAAAATTCATATGGAAACACAAAAGACTCAGAATAACCAAAGTGATCTTCAGGAAGAAGAACAAATTGGGAGACAACACACTTCTGACTTCAAAATATGTTACAAATCTACAGTAATTAAAACTATATGGCACTGGAATAAAGATTAATGGGTAGACCCATGGAACAAATGGTTCAGAATTAAACCTATTAATATAGGTTTAACTGATCTTTAACAAGTGTGCCAAGAATACACAATGGGGAAAAGGTATTCGGTCTGACAAGGGCTTAGTTTTCCTCATGATAGCTGAGTTTTAACACAATTGTCAATGCCTGAAATTAGAAGAAAAGAAACCTCAATTTCGATATTGGCAAATGTTAGAGGTAGTTTGAGAAAAAGGAGACATTCTGGCTACCCTTTCATTCATCCTGACTTGTGAACCACCTAGCTTATTTTCATCTATGCATCTATAATTGCCAGTATTACTAAAAATTATATGCATAAGAAATGAGGGGTTTTATGAGAAAAATGATTTTTTTCTCTGTAGGTGCTGAGTGAGGACATATATTGGTACATACAGAAGACCACAACTATGCAGAGGCCATATACATCCAAAAATTAACCTTGGATTTGATGCTTGGAGCCATCACATTCAACATTAAAGCCACTGTGCACCCTGCAGGTGGGTGGAAAAGATCTAACTCTTATCAGTAAAGGCCTCATCTTTCTTTATGTGGAGGCAGATGAGTTTATTTCAGTCCAGAATGATATTATCTTTCTAAGTAACACATTCCCCCAGAAATACCTTAGAAGCTCCCAGTGGATTACAATTTGGAAATGATGTTATATTTAAAAAGGTGGCTTTAGGCCAACTTGCAAGTATTCATCTCAATGTACATCACATCATTAACTATTTCTCTCAATATTTTTCATCAGCAAATTCAAAAAGGAGCGTGCAGGGTTATGAATCAGCTAAATTCTATCTGCACTTTTGTCCCAGTGGTTATTAAACATTTATCTTTTGTGGAGATAATGTTTGAACCACCTAAGGGGTGCCAATTATATCAAACTATGTTCACTCCAGATAAACATAACTAGAAATAAAATGCATCTTCTTCATCTAACTTTTTCTGTTGCTGTGTTTGCCTTCTTTCTCTCATTACTGTAAATCTTCAATTTTTTTTTTTTTTTTTGCGATGGTGATAATAATCATGTATAGTGTTCTTTTTCTCATGTCTATTTGGTGCGGTTGGTTTTCTTCTAGTGCTTCATTATTGTTTTAATTTCTCTCTATTTATTTGTTCATTTGCAATAGGGTTAAAGTCCAGTTGTTTATGGAAGTGTTAGTGAAACATAATTTTCTTCCATAGGCCCAAATATTTGTCATAAGCCTAATGATTGGGAAATTAATGATGGTGATAGCATTTAAGCAGTAATATTTATACAGAAATTTAACTTTTGTATATATTACTGAATTTGATTTCTGTTAAAGTAGGAAGAACAGATGGTACTTTATAAGTTAGAAGATTTGATGTTTTATAAATGAAGAGTTTAAATTATATGCAAAGAGATGGGACTGAAAGTATTAAATTCTATGCCCAAGATTACATACAGCAGACATTGCCAAGCCAAACCTTCCTTCATATCTTCATGATTTTTAGGTTATGCAGTCTTTCCATTGCATTTCATTGCTTTACCTCTATATCAAGAGGTCTATTTTTATATGAAGGGGTCAGATAGTGTTATCTTCCTTCTTTATCACCACTTTTTCCTTACTCCTGGTTTATAGTTGTGTTTCTGCTATTTGCTCTATGCACACCTCAAACTGAGGTACAAGTGACCTTTTGTATGTTGCCTAAACATATTTATTCATGTTGTTTATGTGAGTAGCATCTAATTTCCAGAACTATATTCCAAAACCCACCTTGGAGAAAGTGAGTTTGCAGACACTTGTGGCACTGACTGGTCCATAAAGCTACCATGAAGGAAAATAAAGAAATGCATAGGCACTGAGAGGGTTTTTATTCATTCCTAAAGCTTCCATAAACATGATCTATGACTTTACAATGCAAGGCATTCCAGAAACAAATGCTAATTTACATGACTCTTTTATTATTTATTGGATTTTTTCTTTGACTTTATTTGATCTTTGCACTTTGTTCTGCTCATTATAAGAACTGAAATCCTCTGTATTTTTCCTTCTGAGTAAATATCATAAATAATTCAAAACCCCTCAATGCCAGTGAGGCATATTGGGGAAAAAGAATGTGGTGTCCCTTTCTATTTTGTTTGTTCTTCAGGTCACATAAGGTGGGTGGTCCAGGAGGGAACAGTTAGGTTTTAAATTACTAAGATTTTATCTGAGTTATTTTATTAAAGTCAATACTTTTCCCCCCATTTATATGGTGAATATAAAATCATAAGAACAACAAAAAATAGGTCACACAAGAAAGTTACAGGAAGACATAGTATTGAATTAATTGAATAATGTTATATTCAAGAATTAAATAAGATTGGAACTCAATCTATTTATATCAAATCAACATTTTTCAAAATCAAGTGTCAAAAATGGAAGTACCTCATAGAACACACTGTAAATCCAATACTGCATTATTTTGTAGACCATTCATTCATTCTTTCATTCATGCACTTAATTATTTACAGAATGTGAATCTATGCCAACAAATGTGTTAGCATTAGGAATTCAGAATAACAGAACATGACTCTTGCCCTCAAGGATTTTACTGTTAATGATTAGAATAACTTTGTGTGCAAATAACAGAATTGGTTAAGGATTGTAAGGCAGATGTAAATAAATGACTCTGAAATAAGAAAGAAGGGACAGCTCATCAGATTAAAGGCATCTGGAAAGGTTTGCTGGAGAAGAGAGCATTGCAGTGTGCTGTGCAGAAGGATGAAGAAGTATGCATCAAGGAGACAGACAAGTCTCTTATTCTCCATTAGTGCATCACTGGCCTGGTATGTCAGTGCCAGGGCTATATGCTGTGCTTGATGAGTAAATATATTTACCAAGGTAGCCAGTGTTGGAAAAATGGACTGTAATGAATGCAAATCATGCCAAATGAGCTGGAAAAGCTATATCTATTATCATCTAAGAAATTTGTTCACAACTTGAGTTTAGAGCAGAGCAAAAGATGGATTTTGCAATATGTAACTCAAGAGTCAAAGAGTAAAGACATGTTGTCATTAACACAGCTGAGATACCTAAAGCTTATGCTTATTGTTTTCTGGCCATGAAATGGTGGGTTAGAATGGCTTTAATTAAAAACATATTTACTTTAGGCAGTTAATGCTTTTAGAATGCAAGACATTTCAATTAATTTCCAGTAATGTACCCAGTACAGTGGGAAACATGTATACACACTGCATCTTATTACATGCGAGAAGGTTACAGATTTATTCCTCATTGTTATGTCCATTCTCCAACAGTGAAACTCTTGAAGCTGCCATAACCCCTCACCCTTCAGGATGCTCTTTTGCAAGAATGACTTCATTCACTAGAGACACAGAGAGAGGCAGAGGCAAGAATGACTTCAAAACAGCTTTCTGCAACTATTGTTTAAAATGTAACAGTGGGGTGTAGGGGAGAAAAAAAGGAAAAGAAATGCAGTTGGAATTTGAGGACTTTGGTTCTTGTCCTAGAACATTTCCTTGTCATGAAAAAAGGCAGAAATTAAGTAAAAATAAATATTTACTGACTTTCTTATAATGTGTGTATGTATATATTTATGAGATGATGAAATTAAATGTCACTTATCCTCCAGAAGGCCATTACAGCTAGGGAGAACTGGAAACCCAAGAAAATGAAGAGAGGAAAGTAGATTCAGGCAGAGATGAGAAGAAAAGGTGTACACATAGGTGACAAAGAATCTAAAGGTCACCCCAAGTTGCAGAATCAATAAGAAGTGACAAACATACCAGCTTCCAAACCTGGAATAGAAATGCTGGAACATGTATAGCCTGAAATAATATTCTCACACATAAACTTTTTGTTTGCTGTACTATTTAAAGATGCATGGATGTATCCTGAAATGGATAGATACCTTTGCACATGTAAACAGGGTCTTCTTGCTTTGTTCATATACTTATTTGTCACCCAATATTGAATCAAATGTTTACTAAGCACCACCCATGAGCCCAAATGGGTTCCACATACATGGGGGTACACTGGCAAATATGGTGAACACAGGTTCTACTCCATGAATATACAATTATAGAGACTACAAACCGTGAAATGGGGGCATACGGGAGACAAACATTATGAAAAGGAGGTGTAGTATAATAAGGAATAGAATTTTAGTTAGACATAATCTACTCTGACACTGGAAACCTAATGATTTTCCTTTACTCTGCCAAAATAATGATATATACTACAGAGAATCTTCTCTTCGAACATCTTGGCTTTGTAGAGAAAGGGCTTCAAGTATCTCATTAGTTTAAAACTATCCACATTTTGCTACATTTCCAGTCCCATATTTTGCTTCTTAATTACCACTATTTAAATGGCCTTTCAAGATCGGCTGTAAATTAAAATTGATCCACTGTCAGCAATCTCCAACAGTTGGCAGCAAACTATTGATACAGATGAGATTCCAGTTGCATAGTGTCTTTCTGAGAAGACAAAAATGTAATGAAATAAGCCGACTCTGCAGCTTGGCACAAAAGGCAAAATGTGATTTTTTTTTTTCTCCAGCAAGAGAACTTAAATATAAATAACTAGCCACGTTTGGAAAATGCAAATAAATGTGTACGAATAAAGAACGGGAGCTTATATCTTTATGCCCTCGTGAATGCCTGTGTAATCTTGTTCTTTTATCTAAAAAACAATCTTCCTTTTGAAATACGCTTAAGGGTATGTTGACAAGAACATATACTTTAGAGTTTAGATATGAACTGAAATCTTGTTTTGTCTTTTGCAAGTTGTGTGATTCAGAGAAAAAACAAACATTTCACACCCCAGTTTACTCATTTATAAAATCTAAATTAATAATCTCCCTATAATTATGATAATTAAATAAGAAAATAGAGGGAATATCAATAGAATATCTAATACAGTGCCTGACACAAGGCAAAGGAGTATCATTGAAGAGGATTACATACTACATGAAGGGTATGGCCAAAGGCCTTAGGTTATTTCTAGGAAGTAAAATTTATATATATTTATTCTGAGATGCTTTCTATCAACCTCAGACTTTGCTGACAGCCAATGTTGAACTAGCCAAATGTTACCAAAAAGCACCTCATCAACACACACATATATGCACACAAACAAAATTTTTAGTATAGCCAGATCTTTGGCATCTGCTCTTGGGGTCTTTTCATAGCGTATGGATCCCATAGGTCCTTTCTGGAATTTTCCACAGAACCTATAATCATACTAAGGTAAGTCCTAAACTAGGAATTAGAATTCTGAAACAAAATTGTTGTTACCCCCTCCTATCTATCCTTTTGAAGATGTGGTGGATTTCTGTGTTGGAACTCTGTGAATTAAGCCCAGTCATTGAGAAGTGTTACATATCATTCATAGTATTGCCCAGAACATGGCAGAAACTGGGATGGGAGAGCCTTCTTTGGTCTTTGTGGAGAAGGGCAAGACAAAAGTTTTGTTTTTGTCTGCTTTTCTTAAGAGCCATCTAAATCTTAATTCTCTGCCTAAAAGCTCCATCTTTGAAAAACAAAAATTAGGCTTTTACCCACTCTACAGTCCCTGGATGTACATGAAATACCCTTTCCCTGTTTGAGGTTGGTGGGTTTCTGTTGATCATTCAGATTCTTATTTACATGTCACCTTTCAGAGTAGCCTTCCTTTAACACATTATCTAAAACAATGCTTTCTCATAAGTATCTTCTTTTTTTTTAAGATTTTATTTATTTATTAGAGACAGAAAGAGAGAGAGATAGAGAGACAGGCAGAGGGAGAAGCAGGCTCCATCCAGGGGACCTGACATAGGACTCGATCCCGCATCTCCAGGATCACATCCTGGGCTGAAGGTGGCACTATACCGCTGAGCCACCTGGGCTGCCCGTATCTTATTATTTTATTGTCATGTTTTATTTTCTTCTTGTCACTTGCTGCTAACTTAAATCATAATTTATTAGACTATTGATTCTTTCCTTTTTTATTAGAGTATATGGTCTGTGAGTGTGAGACCTGGTTTATTAGAGTATATGGTCTGTCTTTTTTCATGGCTAAATTCCACCAAATAGATAATGTCTGGCACATAATTAACCTTCAATAAATATTGGGCCACCAAATTTGAAAATTATGGGAGGATATATCATATCCACTAAGAGACCTCAGGGCCAATGAGTCAATGAGGTCCATGCTCAGCAAGGAGCTTCACTCTTCAGAACAAATTGACCATGTGTATGAATTTCACTATTGTCATCAGCTTTCAAATTAGTTTACTGGGTCTGCACTAGCCCAGGAATGGGTGGAAAAAAAGAGTTACATACTGTCCTAATCTTAAGTATATGCCATTTTTATTGGCCATCTGCCCAAGACCAAAAGTCTTATGGACCTGATTTTTTATACCACAGGACCTGGGGTAAGACAGCTATTCAGAAAAGATCCAAATAAGTCATTCAGAAGGGCATGCTACATAGTAAAGGAAGAAGAGGGATAAAGGTCAGAAATTGAGAATTCAGGTACTGCTGAAGTCCTATAAAACATCATAATAAAGGAGAAGCAGATTAATGGTAGGCAGCAGGATTAAGAATGTGCACAGATTTGGAATCAGTTCTGTAGTGTCCTTAAATTTAATTGTTAAGATTAAGTTGGTTTGGTTCACTCTTTCATTTTTTCTAATATATTATAGAAAGGCTATTAAATTCTAGGCATTAATTAGAGATAGTTTTTAGCAAATTGGAGCTCATTCATATATGTGAAAAGAATGAGGATCAAATAAGTCAGGGATTTGGTTTAAGAGAGAAATCAACTCAAGTTATCTTTGTGGAGGCCAAGAAAATTAAGGCCATTCCACTTTAAGTTCAGCGTTATCACAAGTACAGCCATCCCAGGCCCCTGTGAATAAGAGCTGAACTTTACCTTACTTCAGTTACAGGAAGAAAACAGCTTACAAAGCCCCATATCAGAATAAAAACAGAGCCCAAGCCAAGGGCAAGAAGCCCCTATTAGAATGAGAACAGAGCCCAAGCCAGTGGCAGGAAGCCCCTATTAGAATAAGAACAGAGCTCAATGCCCTTGAAGGCCCCATATCAAAATGTAAACAGAACTTGAGGAATTGCTCCACCCCTTCTGGAGGTCCCCTAGACCAGTCCTTAAAACTAAGCTGAAACCCACCTCAGGGTCCAAGTCCCTGCTCCGCTGTGTTGGGTATACTTGGACCCAGGCTAGAGCTTGTAAATAAACCCTCAGGTGTTTGCATCAGTGTCGGCTCCTTGGTGGTTTCTCGGATTCGCGATCTTGGGCACAATATCTGGGGCTCATCCGGGATCCGAGACACCCCCAGGACCCCATCCAGAGGGTTTCACGCGTGGTAAGTGCACTCAACTTTTTCCACCTTTTGTGCGTATATTTTCTGAGAGCTCTAAACTGTACTTTTACCTGTAGGAATTCCAATCTGTATTGGGTCGACATTGGCTAAGGCGGACGCGCTGGCAGGCCGTCGACCGGGGGTCTTGAGGAGACGTCCCTTGCACCCGCCTGGAGGATGGGGTCCTCATCTGTAAGGAGGACAGAGGTCCTCATCTGTAAGAGGATGAGGGTCCTCATCTATAAGGAGGACAGAGGTCCTCATCTGTAGGAGGACGGGGGTCCTCATCTGTGAGGAGGATGGGGGTCCTCATCTGTAAGGAGCGCCGACTGCCAGCCCTTCAGGTTACTTTCTGTTTTGTCTCTGTGGTCGCATTGGAATGTTGGTCTGTGTTACTATGTCCTTGTTAACTTTTTTTGCATTTGTCTGTGTTGTTGTGTCCTTGTTAATTGTCTTTACTGTCTGTGTCTTGGTGTGGATTGGGGACATAATGGGGGAGACAGAAACCACTCCCCTGTCTCTTATGCTCTCCCACTTCTCAGATGTTAGGGAGAGAGCTCATATTCTGAGCATAGACATATGGAGAGAGAGATTCCAAATTTATTGCATATCAGAATGGCCAACCTTTGATGTGGGATGGCTTCGAGAAGGAGCTTTTCACCTATTATCTTACAAGTTAAGGCCATGATCTTCAGGGACAAACCGGACGACCACTCTGACCAGGTGCCTTACATCCTGATCTGGCAGGACATGATCGAGAATCCCCCTCCTTGGCTAAAACCATTTTTACCCCCCAAAGCAGGACCCACTGAGATTCCAGCCCTGCGGAAAGCCGAAAAGGAGACGGACTCTATTCCCCAAGCGCCCCTTTAACCGGTCTTCCAGGATTCCTCCCCAGAGGACCTGATTCTCCCGCCGCCCTACTGGGCACCCCCTCCCCCTTCCGCCCCTCCATTGGAGACCCCGGGGGCTGCAGAAGGGACAGCACCCCTCCCTGACGAGGGAGTCCCTGTGCGTGAGCCAGCAGTGGGGACACGGGGTCGGACCCACTGGATGGCCCCACCTCTGAATGCGGGGCCAGCTGACTCCACCGCTCTTCCTCTCTGAGCCGTAGGGCCCCCCAACGAGACTGGGGAACAGTTAATGTTATATTGGCCATTCTCCACCAGTGACTTATATAATTGGAAAACCCAAAATGCAAAGTTCTCTGATAATCCGAGAGATCTAATCAGGCTTTTAGATACTGTTCTCTTTACCCACCAGCCTACTTGGGATGACTGCCAACAGCTCTTGCAGGTTCTCTTCACCACCGAGGAGAGAGAAAGAATTCAGGTGGAAGCCCGGAAGTCTATCCTGGGAGAGGACAGACAGCCAACTCAAAACCCAGACCTCATAAATGCTGCCTTCCCTTTATCCCACCCCACCTAGGACTACAACTCAGCTGAAGGTAAGGAGAGACTCCAGGTCTACCGCCAGACTCTAATGGCAGGTCTCAAGGCTGCCGCGCACAAGCCTACCAATATGGCCAAGGTCTATGATGTAAGACAGGGTAAGGATGAGAGTCCAGCAGCCTTCTTAGAGAGAGTCATAGAGGCTTTTAGGCAGTACACCCCTATGAACCCAGAAGCCCCGGAAACGAAGGCCGCAATTATCATGGCTTTTGTTAACCAGGCCGCTCTGGACATTAAAAAGAAATTGCAAAGAGTAGAGAGACTGGGAGAGAAGAGCTTGCAGGACTTAGTGATAGTAGCAGAATGAGTCTATAATAATAGAGAAAGTCCAGAAGAACAACAAACCAAACTAAGTGACCAGCAGACCCGAAACCTGGCCAAGATCCTGCTGGCCACAACCATGGATGACCCACAGGAAAGACGGAGGCACCTCAAGAAGCTGGCTTCAGGGACAGGTAAGGAGGATGGCCTTGGTCCCCATCAGGAACACCCTAAGCTGAACAAAAACCAATGTGCTTATTGCAAAGAAGAGGTCCACTGGGTTAAAAGCTACCCTAACAAAAGATCTAAGGCCCCTGCCAAGATCTTGGAAATGGAGGACCTGGACAATTAGGGGAGTCAGGGTTCGGCACACCTCCCCAAGCCCAGGGTAACTCTTAAAGTGGAGGGGCAACCTGTTGAATTCCTAGTGGACACTGGGGCACAACATTCGGTTTTATTACAACCCCAGGGGAAATTGGCAAACAAAACTTCATGGGTGCAAGGGGTCACGGGCACCAAACAATACTCATGGGCTACCTGAAGAACTGTGGATCTCGACACGGGCCGGGTATCCCACTCCTTCATGGTCATCCCTGAGTGTCCCTACCCGTTGTTAGGTCGGGATTTGCTCACCAAGATGGGGGCACAAATTTGCTTCCACCCCAAAGAAGCAAAAGTCCTAAACAAGAAGGGGCACCCGATTCAGGTGCTTGTCCTGAGTTTAGAAGACGAATATTGTCTCCACCAAATGCCCTCAGCCCCAATGACTGACATTAACTGTTGGCTGCAGGAGTTTCCCCAAGCGTGAGCAAAAACTGGGGGAATCGGGCTGGCCCAGCATCGACCGGCCATATACATAGAACTAAAGCCAGGGGCAGACCCTGTCAGGGTCTGCCAATACCCCATGCCTCTAGTAGCATGAAAGGGAATCACACCCCACATACGGTGACTACTGGACTCAGGCATATTAAGGCCCTGCCAATTGGCATGGAACACTCCCTTGCTGCTGGTTCAGAAACCGCACTCTAACGATTACAGGCCAGTCCAGGACTTGAGGGAAGTCAACCGGCAAGTAGAGGATATGCACCCTACGGTCCCAAACCCATACACCCTCCTCTCCACCCTGCCTCCAGACAAAACTTGGTATACAGTATTAGATTTAAAAGATGCATTTTTCAGCCTGCCTTTAGTGCCCAAGAGCCAAGACCTGTTCGCCTTTGAATGAACAGACCCTGAGAAAGGCATCAATGGCCAGCTCACCTGGACTTGACTACCACAAGGATTCAAAAATTCACCGATCATCTTCGATGAGGCCTTACACAAAGACTTGGGTGAGTTCCATTCTGAGCACCCTCATTTGACTTTATTACAATATGTAGATGATATCCTGTTGGCGGCGGAGGACCAAGACACATGCCTGCGAGGCACTAGGGACTTGCTCCAGACCATAGCAGCCCTAGGATACCGGGTCTCAGCTAAAAAAGCCCAGATCTGCAGAGCAGAGGTGAGCTGGTGAGCTACCTTGGGTACAAATTAAAGGATGGACAAAGATGGTTGACGGATGCACAGAAGGAAACTGTCTTAAGAATCCCACAGCTGCAAACCGTCCACCAGGTACGTGAATTCCTGGGGTCAGCAGGGTTCTGTCGCTTATGGATTCCAGGTTTTGCTGAGATGGCCAGACCCCTCTATAAGGCCACCAGGCACCAGCAAAATTTTGAATGGACAGAGGCCATGAACAGAGCCTTTAATGACCTTAAACAGGACTTATTGTCTACTCCGGCCCTTGGGTTGCCCGATCTAGCCAAGCCCTTCTACCTGTATGTAGATGAAAAAGACGGGGTGTCAAAAGGGGTCCTTGTCCAGTACTTAGGTCCCTGGAAGAGACCCATAGCCTATCTCTCCAAAAAGCTGGTCACGGTGGCTGCTGGATGGCCCCCATGCTTAAAAATTATTGCTGCGGTGGCCACTATGGTCAAGGATGCAGACAAACTGGCCATGGGGCAAGAACTGCATGTTACCACTCCACATGCTATTGAAGGGGTACTCAAACAGCCCCCAGACCGCTGGGTCAGCAATGCCCCTCTGACCCATTATCAGGGCCTGCTGCTAAACCCTACCAGAATTTTATTTAAGCCACCAACAACCCTGAATCCGGTAACACTACTCCCTAACCCAGACTGGGACCCCCCTCTGCATGACTGTCAAGAAATTTTGGCACAGGTGCACGGAATCAGAGCTGATCTCCAGGACCAGCCACTGCTGAATGCGGACGTCACCTGGTACACGGACGACAGCAGTTTTTTCCGAGAAGGAGTCAGATATGCGGGGGCAGCTGTAACCATGGAAACAGAGACTGTCTGGGTGGAGCCACTGGCAGCTGGAACATTGGCTCCATGGGCAGAACTGATCGCACTGGCCAAGGCGCTGACCATGGGGGAAGGTAAACGAATCAACATCTACCCCGACAGCAGGTACGCACGCCTTCGCCACCGCTCACATCCACGGATCCCTTTACAGAGAGAGAGGGCTCCTGACAGCAGAGGGAAAGACTGTTAAAAACAAAACGGAGATTCTTGAACTCCTGAGGGCCCTCTGGCTGCCCAAGGCCCTAGCTGTCATCCACTGCCCCGGGCACCAAAAGGCAGACACGCCAGTAGCCAGGGGAAACCGGCGAGCCGATTTAAAAGCAAAGGAGGCGGCCCTTTTGGTGACCCAGGTCTTAGCAACCACATGACCTGATCTGGGGGCACCGACCCTGCCCGACACCCCCAACTATACTGATGCTGATTTACACTGGATCAAACGCTTGCCCATGACCCAGTGCTTGCGTGGCTGGTGGAGGGCTGCAGACTCCAGCATCATCCTGCCAGAGGAACTAGGATGGCGAGTCCTATCCAAAATGCATCGGAGTACTCACATGGGGACAAGGAAGATGGAAGACCTCATACGACATGCAAAAATCACTATTAAAGACTTTCGAGCAAAGATCGAGCAAATTGTGGCAAGCTGCCACGCATGCCAGTTAACTAATGCCACTGCCCATGGATCTAACCCAGGCACCCGGCTCCAGGGGGACCGCCCAGGAGCCTACTGGGAAGTGGACTTCACTGAGGTAAAACCTGGAAAAATACGGATACAGGTATTTATTAGTGTAGATACTTTTTCAGGATGGACAGAGGCATTTCCCACCAAACATGAAATGGCACAGACTATGACCAGGAAACTGCTGGAAGACATCTTACTGAGCTATGGTTTTCCTGTTAAGATTGGGTCAGACAACGGCCCAGGATTCGTCTCTAAGGTAACACGGGGAGTGGCACTAGTACTTGGGGAAGATTGGAAATTACATTGTGCATATAGGCCCCAGAGCTCAGGACAGGTAGAGAGGATGAACAGAACATTAAAGGAGACCTTAGCTAAATCAGCCCTGGAGACTGGCGGGGACTGGGTGACTCTCCTCCCCTTCACCCTATATAGGGTGAGGAACTCCCCTATAAGATGGGACTGACTCCCTACGAGATCCTGTTCGGTCTTCCTCCACCTGTTATCCCCAATTTAAAACCTGAGGTGCTTGCTGAAATTGATGATCACCAACTTCTTTTCTCCCTCCAAATGTTACAACGAACCCATGAGCAGGTGCGGCCTAAGCTGAGGGCCCTCTATGAGACTGGGCCACCCCCAGATCCTCATTGATATCGGCCAGGTGACTGGATGTACGTGCAGAGATACCAACACCGGCCACTTCAACCTTGCTGGAAGGGACCTTACATCGTGATCCTGACCACTCCTACCACTCTTAAGGTCGACGTGATTACTCCCTGGGTCCACTACACCCACGTCCAGCCAGCTGACCCACACGCTGTTCTCAAGGACTTTGTTCCAGAATGGAAAAGCCAACTGGACAAGGACAATCCCCTAAAGCTAAGACTGCGCCGTTCTCACTTATTTCCCACCTCCAAGACTCCCTAGTCTGAGGTTGTCTTTCAAAATAGAAGGGGATTAGACTTAGTCTTCTTACAACAAAGTGTGGTGGTGGTGGTGCAGAGGGGGGGTTATGTGCTGCCCTAAACATAGGATGTTGCTTCTTCTTCGCTGGAATGTAAATGGGAGCAAGAATAGCAACAAGGTTGGTTAGAATCCTGGTTTAATCATTCCCCCCGGCTCACTCTGAGAGCAACCTGGACCCATGATTGGGTCCTTCCTTAGGTTCCTCTGAGAGGGGGAAATGTGGAGGCTGAGAAAATTAAGGCCATTCCACTTTAAGTTCAGCGTTATCACAAGTACAGCCATCCCAGGCCCCTGTGAATAAGAGCTGAACTTTACCTTACTTCAGTTACAGGAAGAAAACAGCTTACAAAGCCCCATATTAGAATAAAAACAGAGCCCAAGCCAGTGGCAGGAAGCCCCTATTAGAATAAGAACAGAGCTCAATGCCCTTGAAGGCCCCATATCAAAATGTAAACAGAACTTGAGGAATTGCTCCACCCCTTCTGGAGGTCCCCTAGACCAGTCCTTAAAACCAAGCTGATACCCACCTCAGGGTCCAAGTCCCTGCTCCACTGTATCGGGTATACTTGGACCCAGGCTGGAGCTTGTAAATAAACCCTCATGTATTTGCATCAGTGTTGGCTCCTTGATGGTTTCTCGGATTCGCAATCTTGGGCACAAGAATCTCAAGCAAGTAGAAAATTTACTGGAGGAATATTGTGACCTCACAGAACTGATGGACTGAAGAACAAGACTTGGGCAGTGTGGACAATGATCAAGAGATCTCTTGTCGGAGCAGCAGAACCACAGCCAAGGCCATATCATGGGCACGGTCTGGGCAATACCAATACTGCTATGGGCACTGCATTGAGACTCACTTCCTGGTAACTGCCCCTGTTCTCTTAATACTTTTTTCAAGTCTCACAATCCAAAGAATAAGCTTTGATGATCATTGGGTAGAAGGAGAACCTAATTCCTTAACTTCCACAGTGAGAGGTATTAATGGAGGGGTGATGTCAGTTGATTGTTTTCAACCAACTCTACCCAGATAGTTTTCCCAAAGGGCATAGGAATTTAGAAAACAAACAAACAAACAAACAAAAACAAATATTAGATGTATTGGCAAAACTGGGTCACTGTTATGGACTGAATGTTTATATCTTCCTGAAATCCATATGTTAAAAGTCAATCCCCTAAATTATGCGATTTGGAGATGGAGTCTTTGGGAAATGATTAGGTTTGGATGAGGTCATGAGAGTGCGGTCTCCATGGTGGGATTATTGCCCTTATAAAAAGAAGACCTCTCTCTCTCTCTCTCTCTCTCTCTCTCTCTCTCTCTTCCTCCCTCCCTCCCTCCCTCCCTCCCTCCCTCCCTCCCTCCCTCCCTATGTGTGTTTCTACTACTTGAGGAAGGTGGCTGTCACCAAACCAGGATAATGGCTCTCACTTAGCAATGAATCTGCCAGTGCATGAATCTTAGACTTCCCAGCCTCTGGAACTGTGAGAAACAAATGCCTATTGTATAAACCCCCAGTCTATGGTACTTTTTATAGCATCCTGTACTAAGATAGTCATATAGAAGATCAGTCCCGGGATCCTGGGTGGCTCAGCAGTTTGGCACCTGTCTTCGGCCCATGGCATGATCCTGGAGTCCCAGGATTGAGTCCCATGTTGGGTTCCCTGCATGGAGCCTGCTTCTCCCTCTGCCTCTCTGTGTCTTTCATGAATAAATAAATAAAATCTTAAAAAAAAAAAAAAAGATCAGTCCCTAGGGAAGATCCATTTTTACTCAGAGATAATCTCATGCATAACATAGAACAATCTTCCAAGCTCTAATTCCTGGGTCCAGCTGGTTACCAAGGTTTTTCATTTCTGCTTTCTGCATACTCTTCTTCATCTCCATTGCCATTACCTTGATTAGATTTATAACTTCCAAAATGTCTAACCTTCCTCACTACCTTCTTTGTGTGTGCCATGACCAGTATTATCAACTATCTACAACTTCATTTTTTTTAAAGATTTTATCTATTTATTTGAGAGACAGTGAGTGAGAGAGCAAGGGTAGAGTCAGAGGGAGAGAGAGAAGCAGATTCCCTGCTGACTGTGGAGCCCACCTGACATAGGACTTGATTCCAAGACCGGGGTCTTATGACCTAAGCCGACGTAGGACTTGATTCCAAGACTGGGGTCTTATGACCTAAGATGAAGCCTACACCCATCTAACTGACCCATCCAGGTGCCCCATCTATAACTTTAAAACAAAAATAAATGTAAAATAAATGTATCCTTTATGAATACACTTTATATGTCCCTTATAATAGGCAAACACATTTCTCTCAAACTAAAAACAAAGCAGAAGCTTTCTATTGCTACTTAGATATCACTCCCCTTGCATATGCTCACCTTACTTACACTCCAATGATCCTGAACTGATACTGTGATTTCGTACACTTGTAATATTTGTGGATGCTATTCACTCTGGCTGTTATATCAGACCCAACGTGGAAACCTAGAAATTTCATACTCATTCTTTAATCTTAACTTAGGCATCACTTCCTGTATGAAGGTTTTCCTAACACCCTTTAGGCAGGTGAACACATGTTTTCTTTTTTCCTCAATCTCTGTAACATCATTTATCTCATAATGTAATTGCTTCTGTATAACATTGAATTACTTTATGATTTCTCTAAGCTTTTGGAGAATATTATTGCATCTTTATAGCTAGAGTGCATAGCCTAGAACCTGGTGAATAGTACGATCCCTAAATATCTGTGAATATATGAATAAATGAATCAATAATACACTGCACTATGCTGCCTACTCATTATCTGTCTCATTGCCCTCCTGTTTGTTTTAGATTGACTGCATATCTTAAGGGTAAAAATATATATTGTTTACACTGTGCCATGTAAAGACATTATCTTTCCATTTTTCATAAAGCCTCTTCCAAATATCAATGAATGTACTTATTACTGACACGACAGCTAAGAAAGCAGTAAAGGAAAAGAATCCTATTAGTCTAGAAGACTTCAAACACAAAGAAAATGGTCCCAGATCCTTGGATTTCAGAATGCTTACTGCTGAGGGCCATGGCTACTGGGTTTGTCCAGACCACCCTCTGACATAATAGCTATTTCCTTAACCTTGACGCCATATTGTGGCACCTTCCAGCATTTCTTGGGACGTTAGCTGCTTCGATCAATGTTACAGTTTTCATGAAGGTCATAAAAAATCCAGAAGCAGTTCGAAGTCCTAAACATCTTTCTCAAACAAGTTTTCATCCCGTGTAACACATTAATTTATTGCTTACCTCTTTTCGCTTTTAATTTTTCCAAATTATCAGCAGTAAGTATGTACTCTTATAATAAGAAAACGTAATTATATTGGTATATTAGGGTCATAGGATTGTGGGTGATTTATTTTTATTTACCCTTTGCTCTATTTTTTTAATAAGTAAATAACTAGAAATGAAAGCCTGGAAAAAGAAAACATAATTATTAAAAGCACCCCATCTTTCCCTTGCTTGTTTATGTGCATATCAGAATGATTTCCATATCTCTTAGATAATTAAACCTGCTTTTTTGAAAGATAAAAGGAAGGTGTATTATTTATGGGACACTGACCCAATGCCTTCTGCTCTATAGCAGTAACCTAACCCATCACCACTTTCTTCTGCTGCAACTCACCCCCAGAGTTCTGCTCTGCTTCTGACATCTAGGCGTTCAGAACTAATTGCCACTCTTAATTCTCTGCAGTTCTTTCCTGTAAGACCTATAAATACAAGCCCAAAGTGCTTTACAGACAGGCAAGGCCCAGCAATCCTAGGACATCATTCAGCTGGAAGTGGCAATTAGACATTTTTAACAAGTTCTTTTAATACAAAATGGAGTAATTAAAACTTGCACATTGTAGGGGGAAACACTTTTGAGATTATGTTCATTTTATTAAGCTATTTCAAATACTAAAGTTTATTATAATGCATAGTATTTTTTTCTTCCCTCTAATTGAATTGCTGGCACTAACAACTCAGTGAAATGAATGTCTGACCCATTGAGAAAGAGATTAAGTTATGTAGGGTGTTTATTTTTAATTGGTATTGACCACAAACCCATACATTTCCACTAAAAATTGATTGAATTGGGAGATTCCACTCTTTGATCTAAATATTATGTTACAGACACTAAATTATTTTAGCTATTCTTTAACCTATGCCAGCTGTACTTTTTAGGCTAATACCTCATTTTGTTTGGGAGGCCAGCAGTCCCATGCATGGCTTGCTAATGTCATAACAAGGCATTGGCTAATAATATGATTATTCACCATGACTCAACATCATTAACTCCAAGCTTTATTGACTTCAAACCCAGAATAAGGTGTATTTCATTTGATCCAGTGGGTATCTGTTCACATTAAGTTACTACAGTAAGACAGCAGAAAATAGTGAAATCATTTTGGGTTTTAAGGGACCAGATGCTGTCCTATATGCTGTTCAGAGTCAGCATCCCTAAATGTTTTTAATATATGTGACAAGAACGATATGCTAATTATCTCTGTATCAATGGACTTAGTTTTTGGTCTTAGCACAGAGACTCTACTTCAATTATTCCTCCAGATTGAATTCCTTTTGTTGCCTGATCTTCACTCTTTTGCCCGTGTATCTCTTGCCTCTAGGCTTCTCCCACCACCCAGCTCCCCAGGCCACATTGCTGGATGCCCCTTCTGTCTCTCTGTTGATTTCTGTGAAGCTCAACTCATTTTGGAATCCTACCTCTGGTTATTGAATTGGCCTCAGAGAGAATAATGGGCTCTTTAGCTACTTACTGGCCCATTACTTGTATCTACTAGTAAGAGTCAGCTTTACATTTCCATGATTCTGAGTTTCCATCTCAGCTCCTCCTGATATTGTTTCCAGAATAATCTATTTTAGATCAAAGAACCTCCAGTGAATCCCACAACCCCTTGCCATCTCCTCATCCCTTAGTCTGTGACAAGCTAACCTGGGAAAAATAAAATACATCAAACCTTTAAAGATGATAATAAAGTATAATAAAATAAGCACAAAATAAAAGTGATGTAGTAGTGATAGTACAAGATCGCCTGCCATGTAAGTGGTCCCAAATGCATAGGAGCAGGAATGGAGTAAGAAGGCTGAATGGAAGAGGAAGGACAGGACATTGATTCCTTATTGCTGCTTTAAAAAAAAAAATAACCCAAACTTGATGGTTTATTATTTTATTTATTTATTTTTTTAAAAATATTTAACTTTTTTTTTTTTTAAGATTTTATTTATTTATTCGTAGACACAGAGAGAGAGGCAGAGACACAGGCAGAGGGAGAAGCAGGCTCCATGCAGGGAGCCCGATGTGGGACTCCATCCCAGGTCTCCAGGATCACACCCCAGGCTGCAGGTGGCGCCAAACTGCTGTGCCACTGGGGCTGCCCAAACTTGATGGTTTAAACAGGACCAATTCATTATCTTCTAGTTCCAGGGTTCAGAAAATCAAAACTAGCCTCACTGGGCTAAAGTTAAGGTGTCATCAAACTAGTTCTTTCTAGAGATTCATGGAGAAAATTCATTATTTTGCTTTTCCTAGCTTCTAGAGGCCACATTTGTCCCTTGGCCTGCACCTACTTCCTCTGCCTTCAAAGCTGATAGCATAGTGTCTTCAAATCTCTCTCTTATTCATTGACCCCTACTTCCATTCTTTGAACCTTTTGTATCCCTCTTATTAGTAGCTTTGTGTCTACATTGAACCCACACAAATAATATCTGCATCTCAAGATCCTTAATCACACTGGAAAGTCCCTTTTGCTGTTAAAGGTAATGTATTTACAGATTCTAGGGATTATAATATGGATCTCATTGAGCTTTATGATTTAGCATACCATGAGATTGTGAGCTAAGCTTAAGGAATTAAGATAAGAAATATCCCAGTAGGGAAGAGAACTTAAGTATATACATTTGGACAGATAGTTAATCAAAACAATGATCATGGAAACCTAGTCAATGTTTTCTTGAACTTGTAAGGAGAGAAAATAATATCATAGTTTGATATGAAGTAAGGGTGTGAATTCTCTATGGTACTGAGACTCCCTGTCAAAAACACCTGTTGGTGGAACATTCTTCAGCGCCTGTGCATTCCTACCTGTGCATGCCTATTTGGGTAACCTGGCCATAGTCATATTTATTGCACAATTTTTCCACAATTCCTTCTCTGCGTCTGTATCTTCCATGTTTATGAGCTTTAAACCAGAGCATCCATGTACCAAGGGATAAAGAGATAATTCTTTCCAAAAGACATTATTTTCCAAGTTTTCACCAGAACTTGCCCTGTATTTTGAGTCTAGAGATCACAGGTAAGAAGGAAAAAATAGTCCACATAGTCAAACATAATATTTATACAAGTTGATATAAGTGGCAGAACTCATTATTTTGGTGGAAAACAGTAAACTGAATTTATTTCTGAACAGCAATATATTGTATAGCTGGAGTGAGATATCAACTAGCAATATATCCTGTTGCCCTAAAAAGTGGGTAATGCAAAGTCATTCAAAATCCTACATTCCTGGACATTGTCTTAAGATTCAGTGTTGCTTAACTTCCCATTACACTCCTAAAAAACCTAAAGACCTTCCAGGTCCCTTAAAGGCCTCTGTGGGCTGGCCTTTACCTATACCATTTACTAGTTAAGTCATGCTCGCTTGCTTGCTATAGTTTGCTGCACTACCTTTCTTTCTATTTCCCACATGTTCCAAGCACATACCTTCCTCAGTACCTACATCCTCACTCTTCCCTTTCCTGCAATCTTTTGCCCCTAGATTTTCTAAGAGTGAACCTTTCTCATCATTGAGGTCTTAGCTCAGGTTTCTCTTCCTTAGAAAGTCTTTGACCATGACTGATAATTTACCACTCTTCACCTCTGCATTCTTCATCCCTAGTGAGTCTATAGCTTTGTTATCCTGTCTTATTTTCTTTGAGATAAGTGAAATACCTTTTCAGTGAGATCCCAGAGACCTGGCAAAGGAACGTAAAGTGACCACTCTCTGCCGCAAACAGAAGACCTCCCATCTATAAGCCATTAGCAGAAGCAACATCCTAGAAGGGCACTAGGTCCAAGCAAATATGCCAGTCTAAAACTTATTTCCACATAAAAATTGAGTTTGACACTTAAAAAGAGCCAATACCAAAGGAAAATGGAGACAAAAAGAAAATCCTAAAAGAGCTCAAAATGGGCTGCAGAGGAGAGAGTATTTCCCAAGTATCTCCCAAGTGCAGAAGGTTAAAGTGCTTTTCTTTCTTTCTTTTTTATTAAACACATTTCTCAGTATGATAGTTTTGGTTACATGAAGACTATTTTAAAAATATAAAACAGAGTGACTGATGAGGTAGGTATTATCCAAGTCATTTGAGGATATAAATATTTAGAAAACAGTGGCCTCCCCTGACAGAGCTTGTTGTCTGTTGACGTTCCTAGTTAAACTCAGAAACTCTCTAAAAGAAGCATATTTCTAAGTAATGGATCTATACAGGACTGTGTTTTTAAAGCAGTTATTGTGAATAAAAAATAGGCTTTCAGAATTCTACTAGGTTTAAAATGGCAATTTTAATAAATGATGCAGTGATAGTCAATATCTTAGTGAATGATGACTAGGGGGTAGTGCTATTTGTTTAGGTTAGAATCATCACTAAATAATGCATTAGACACATGGCCACAAAGACCCCCAGTGACTATCAAATCCACCTTCCTCATTTTGCATGTGAGAGAACTAATGGATGGACTAATTCTCTCAAGGTCCCCCAAGTAGTTCGTGGCAATTCCAGGTTGGAGGCCAATGTCCAGTGCCCTTTTCATGCAACCACATAGCCTAATTTGCTAGAATAATTATTGTTTGAAGATTTACTTTGTCATAGTCCAGATGCTTAATGCATAAAAATGTGATCCTGAGACTAATGCTTTTGCATCAACAGTCAATGTGATTATTCTTCCTTAACAAAGCAGATCTGTTAAGGATCAAGCATATGGAATCAGAACAGAACCTTTCCCAAATGCAATTCCTTTTCATTCATGAAGCCAACATTTAATCTTCTTTTCAAGGTGCCCCTGCTCTAGGGGAATATGTTAACATTAAGGTAAATAAAAAGATTATTGCTACCTAATGAACTGGGACTAAAATCTACTAGGTCACACTCACGTGAAACAATTTTCATTAGTTTTTTAAGTGATAGAGGACCTGGCCAGGGAAGAAGTCTATGAATGCCAAACAATTTGAAGAAAAATGCCTTCTGCATGTGGCTGTCTAATTTTCCCAGCACCATTTATAGAAGAGACTGTCCTTTTTCCAGTGGATAGTCTTTCCTGCTTTGTCAAATGTTAGTTGACCATAGAGTTGAGGACTCATTTCTGGGTTCTCTATTCTCTTCCATTGATCTATGTGTCTCTTTTTGTACCACACTGTCTTGATGATCACAGCTTTGTAGAACAACTTGAAATCTGGCATTGCAAGACACCCGGCTCTGCTCTTCTTTTTCAATATTACCCTGGCTACTTGGGGTCTTCTCTGATTCCATACAGGTCTTAAGATTATTTGTTCCAACTCTCTGAAAAAGTCCATGGTATTTTGATAGGAATTGCATTGAATGTGTAAATTGCCCTGGGTAGTATACACATTTTCACAATATTAATTCTTCTAATCCATGAACATGAAATATTTTTCCATCTCTTTGTGTCTCCCTCAATTTGTTTCAGAAGAGTTCTGTAGTTTTTAGGGCATAGATCTTTTACCTCTTTAGTTAGGCTTATTCCTAGGTATCTTATGGTTTTGGGTTCAATTGTAAATGGAATTGATTCCTTAAATTCTCTGTCTTCAGTCTCATTTTTAGGGTATAGAAATGCCACTGATTTCTGGGCAGACCATTCTCTTACACCATACACAAAGATAAACTCAAAATGGATGAAAGATCTAAATGTGAGACAAGATCCATCAACATCCTAGAGGAGAACACAGGCAACACCAAATTGGCCTCAGCAACTTCTTCAAGATACATCTATGAAGACAAAGGAAACAAAAGCAAAAATGAACTATTGGGACTTAATCAGGAAAAAAAGCTTCTGCACAGAAAAAGAAACAGTCAACAAAACTAAAAGCCTACAGAATGGGAGAAGATATTTGCAACTGACATATCAGATAAAGGGCTAGTATCCAAGATCTATAAAGAACTTATTAAACTCAACAACAAAGAAACAAACCATCCAATCATGAAATGGACAAAAGACATGAACAGAAATTTCACCATAGAAGACATGCACATGGCCAACAAGCACATGGGAAAATGCTCCACATCACCTGCCATCAGGGAAATACAAATCAAAACTATAATGAGATACCACCGCAGACCAGTGAGAATGGTGAAAATTAACAAGACAGGAAACAAGAAATGTTGGAGAGGATGTGGAGAAAGGGGAACCCTCTTGCACTGTTGGTGGGAATGTGAACTGTGCAGCCACTCTGGAAAACTGAGTGGAGGTTCCTCAAAGAGTTAAAAATAGAGCTACCCTCTGACCCAGCCATTGCACTACTGGAGATTTATCCCAAAGATACAGATGCAGTCAAAGATAGAGACACCTGCACCCCACTGTTTATAGCAGTAACGTCCACAATAGCCTAACTGTGGAAGGAGCCTCGGTGGCCATTGAAAGATGAATGGATAAAGAAGATGTGGTCTATGTATACAGTGGAATATTACTCAGCCGTTAGAGACAACAAATACCCACCATTTGCTTCGAAGTAGATGGAACTGGAGGGTATTATGCTGAGTGAAGTCAATTGGAGAAGGACAAACACTATATGGTTTCATTCATTTGGGGAATATAAAAAAATAGTAGAAGGGATTAAAGGGGAAAGGAGAGAAAATAAGTGGGAAATAACAGTGAAGGTGACAGGACATGAGAGATTCCTAATTCTGGGAAACAAACAAGGGGTAGCAGAAGGGGAGGTAGGCAGGGGAATGGGGGGATTGGGTGACGGGCACTGAGGGGAGCACTTGACAGGATGAGCACTGGGTGTTATAGTATATGTCAGCCAATCAAACTCCAATTAAAAAAAATATACAAAAAACAAAAATGTCTGCCTTCTTTCACTTTTCAAGCTTTTTTTTTTTTTTTCAAGCTTTCTAGCTGAGATGATTTCCACCATGCCAGAGACTCTCAGAAGAAATCCAGTATTCAAAGACGGCAGGATAAGGATGGCTGGTTGCTCCGACCACAGATAAGATTATTTCCTTATCTACAAAAGAAATAATGATGCAGGTTGGTGAGTAAATTAAGTAGTATAATATGCATAAAACTCCTGCGGCATAGCAGCTTTCCATTAAGTGTTAGTACAATGACATATCAGGGTAACAATAGTTATTTTTTATTCATTTGCACAACAAAGATTATGGAATTTCTGCTATTCAGACTCTTCAGGTCTGATTAACTTTTAGTGACACTCAAAGTTAAAATCCTGAAGCTGCTTCCAATTGCCGTTGGAATTAAGAGTAACTTTGGGGAAATATATATCTATAAGGTCTAGGCTTTGCCTTGATCTTTTATATTCTTAAAGAAGTTCACACCACACAAACTCACATGATTTTAGTTTGTTCTAATTGTCACATATATCCCTATTACTGGTAAATTCATCTATTTAGGAAATGGAGCCTATTTTATAGATTTGGCTTCACTCTTTCAAAGGTAGGTAAATAAACGATATCTAACAGCCAATTAGAAATTTTTGAATCGTACACAATGAGGAAAAAGAAGGTGAATCTCAGTTATCAAAAATGGAAAATCAGGAGATTTTTAAAAATAATGTATGAATTCTCCATATCACAGTAGTCAAAAGCATTCTTTCCATAATCAGACCACCTGTATTTAAATATCTGCAATAAGAGTAACCCTGGTCAAGGGCATGGATCTTTCCAAGTCTCAGTTTCCTCATCTGCTAATTATGGAAAGAATAATACATTCATAAGATGGCTAATAAAATGAATGTCATGTATCTAAAGCACTTATTAGAATGTCTTACATCCTATTAATAATATATATTAGCTATAACTAAATTATTATTATATCTTACAAAGGGTATGAAGTAACATATTGAAGGCATCTCAGATTCAACTCTTTGCTACTTTTGGTCTCTGGTAGGGAATACCAAGAGACAATATAAGTCTGGATTTTTATGGCATTTTTAGTTTGGGCAAACAAATTGGAGTGAGCAATTAGAAAATATGACAGGGAAACATCCATGAATGAATGTATTATATTTGGCCTTTCTTACTGGGGGAATTCCCCAACTTTGTAAGAGAATATGTTCGAGACACCTCACATATGCGATACCATATAATAGTGAGGCAGATATCTGGGTCATCTTTGTACAGATGGGAAAATAGAAGTGGCATGTGATGAAGCCAAGTCGCCAAGTCAGGTCTGTGTTACTTTCAACACCACCAATTTATTTTTCTTTCTTTCTTTTAAAGATTTTATTTATTTGTTCATAAGAGACACACACAGAGAGAGAGAGAGTCAGAGCACAGGCAGAGGGAGAAGCAGGCTCCATGTAGGGAGCCTGATGTGGGACTCAATCCTGGGACTCCAGAAGCATACCCTGGGCCAAAGACAGGTGCTAAACTGCTGAACCACCCAGGGATCCCCACCAATTTCTTTTTTCATGCAAGGACAAAGTGTCAAGAGATGCTTAGAAAAGGTGAACAGAAGTCTAATGGAGGAAGAATATTTTCTAGATGGAGTGGTTAATGAAAGGTCTTTTTTTTTTTTTGAAAGGTCTTTAAAAAAGACCTAGAATTTGGGATGCCTGGGTGGCTCAGTGGTATATATATATATATATATATATATATATATATATATATATATTCTATTTATTTATGCTCTACTCATATAATTTGTGTATGTTCCAGCCTAATGCCCTCTACATCAACATTATTTCACTTGAAGATTGAAAACCCATACTTATAAAGTTAGAAAAATATAAGATTCAAAAATAACATTACTAGGTAATCAGGGACATTTTCAGGAACAACTTGCACTAGAGAGGGCTTTTATTCACAAGTAGAAACTGGAAAAGTAGAGGGGACAGGCAAGTTAATATTTTTGTATGATTAATCTTTCTATTGACCATACAGTCTACCTTATAAATGAAAGTGCTTTTCACATCATTGCTATTTACTTTACTCTGTTTTATTTTTTATTTCTTTTCCATGGTCAAAAAAAATGATTTGTTAAGAATGTCAGTAAGATATGCACAGGCAAACACAGCTTTTGCCAATATGATCAGACTTTTAAAAATATTTTTTGGTTATTTATTTTTATTTTTTATATGATTATTGAAGTAGAACTGCTTAAGAAGTGTTATTAAACTAATTACTTCAAAAACAAAGTGAGTTGGAAATTTTAATTTCATTGGGCTATTTTAAAAGTAACTTGCTTCACCTAAATTCACTTTAATCTCAATCTCTGGTACCTCAGTAACTCACTGAAATAACTAGGATAGCAGTATGTTCACTAGAAGCTATGTCCTATGGTATTTGGTACCAGCTTATAATCTTAAGTGTATGTATGTGTGTATATATTTACAGATGTATATATGGTGTCCATGTACATTTTAGAGTCAACACATGAATTTGCTGTATTGGTAGGAGGTTATATGTTAGGTCTGAGGAAGAACATAGCATATTATACATTGAAATAAAAGTGGATGATAAAGTAGATAGACATGAATGACCTAGATCTTCTTTAAATAACTCCAAAAAATCCTCTACTATTTTTCAGGATGAAATTTACCCAGCAAAGCTTATATTTTCTCATTGAGGGAAATATTTGAGGAAAATGATAGACTCAATTCACTCCTTGACTAGGAAAATGACCTGCTGTCCTCAGTAAAATTTTTGTTCAGGGCTTTTTCAAGCTTCATTGGTAATCCAAAAATACTGTCAAATATTTATTCTAGAAAAGACAAATTTTTCCTTTTATAAGAAGGTCAGAGATTGCATGTTTCAAGGAAATATTAATATCTTTAACGAGTATAGAGTACTCTTTTGACAGGGGGTAGCTATCATTGGTAGCAGAGTGAGCTGCTTAATAAAAGTCTGCCTGCGAAAAATCACTTACTAGGTCTTTTGAATGATGTCCCAAAGCCCATCTTTATTAGAACTCAGATGGTACTGGGAGAAATGGCCAGTGGGGTAACTATTACTTATATACTTCCATTCTTTGTGCTTTTTAGCTTTCATAATAAATACCAGATTTTCTTCATGTGTGCATTCATTCATTCAATCATTCATAAAATATGCATCAAGGGGTGCCTGGGTGACTCAGTCCTTAATCATCTACCTTTGGCTTAGGATAAAGCCCAGGGTTCTGCTTCCTGCTCAGTGGGGAGTCTGTTTTTCCCTCTCTTTCTGCCCCTTCTCCAGCTCATACTCTCTTTATCTCTCAAATAAATAAATATAATATTTTAAAAAATAAAATAAAATAAAATATGTGTCAAAACCCTATTTGGGACAGGCATTATGGTAGGCCTAGAAGATGTGCCACAGATATAATGGGGCTACAGCCTTCAGAAAGGTCAAGAGTTTGCAGAGTCTGAAAGGAAAGGCTAATGTGTGAGCAAAGTAAGTGCATACTTCACTGCTGTTAATTTCAGCGTATCTTCTGTTCATTGGGCCTTTGGAATCACCAAGCAACATGACAGACCTGAGAGTACTATAAGGAACTGAGATTTATTTTCCTTTTCTTTGTGGAACTTAGTCTATTGGGGCATAAAGATAAAACAGTATTTCAGAATAAAACTGTTAGAAGAAGGAAAGGAGATCATTCTGAGCAGAAAGAACAAAATAAAAAACAAAAACATAGCAAAGCAAATTTAATTGTTCACGTTGGGTGATTAAATTGCTTGACTCTCATAGTTGTGAACAGTGAACTCTATTAAGGACACTATTTATTGCATAAAGTATCCTTCAGTTGATAATCATCCCATAGTTTAAAAATAACCTGCTTTTGTGCCAGTACCACACTGTTTGGATGATCACAGTTTTGTAGAACAACTTGAAATCTGGCATTGCGAGACACCCGGCTCTGCTCTTCTTTTTCAATATTACCCTGGCTACTTGGGGTCTTTTCTGATTCCATACAGGTCTTAAGATTATTTGTTCCAACTCTCTGAAAAAGTCCATGGTATTTTGATAGGAATTGCATTGAATGTGTAAATTGCCCTGGGTAGTATACACATTTTCACAATATTAATTCTTCTAATCCATGAGCATGAAATATTTTTCCATCTCTTTGTGTCTCCCTCAATTTGTTTCAGAAGAGTTCTGTAGTTTTTAGGGGATAGATCCTTTACCTCTTTAGTTAGGCTTATCCTAGGTATCTTATGGTTTTGGGTTCAATTGTAAATGGAATTGATTCCTTAAATTCTCTGTCTTCAGTCTCATTTTTAGGGTATAGAAATGCCACTGATTTCTGGGCAGACCATTCTCTTACACCATACACAAAGATAAACTCAAAATGGATGAAAGATCTAAATGTGAGACAAGATCCATCAACATCCTAGAGGACACAGGCAACACCCTTCTTGAACTTGGCCATAGCAACTTCTTACAAGGTATATCTATGAAGACAAAGGAAACAAAAGCAAAAATGAACTATTGGGACTTAATCAGGAAAAAAGCTTCTGCATAGAAAAAGAAACAGAACTAACAAAACTAAAAGACAGCCTACAGAATAGGAGAAGATATTAGCAACTGACATATCAGATAAAGGGCTAGTACCCAAGATCTATAAAGAACTTATTAAACTCAACACCCAAGAAACAAAAGTCCAATCATGAAATGGGCAAAAGACATGAACAGAAATTTCACCATAGAAGACATACACATGGCCAACAAGCACATGGGAAAATGCTCCACATCACCTGCCATCAGGGAAATACAAATCAAAACTATAATGAGATACCACCTCACACCAGTGAGAATGGTGAAAATTAACAAGACAGGAAACAAGAAATGTTGGAGAGTATGTGGAGAAAGGGTAACCCTCTTGCACTGTTGGTGGGAATATGAACTGGTGCAGCCACTCTGGAAAACTGAGTGGAGGTTCCTCAAAGAGTTAAAAATAGAGCTACCCTATGACCCAGCCATTGCACTACTGGGGATTTACCCCAAAGATACAGATGCAGTCAAAGACAGAGACACCTGCACCTCAATGTTTATAGGAGCAATGTCCACAATAGCCTAACTGTGGAAGGAGCCTCGGTGTCCATTGAAAGATGAATGGATAAAGGAGATGTGGCCTATATATACAATGGAATATTACTCAACCATCAGAAACAATGAATACCTACCATTTGCTTCAATGTGGATAGAACTGGAGGGCATTATGTTGAGTGAAGTAAGTCAATTGGAGAAGGACAGACATTATATGGTTTCATTCATTTGGGGAATATAAAAAGTAGTGGAAGGGGTTAAAGGGGAAAGGAGAAAAAATGAGTGAGAAAAATCAGGGTGACAAAATACGAGAGACTCCTAACTCTGGGAAAGGAACAAGGGGCAGTGGAAGAGGAAGTGGGCAGGGGGATGGGGTGACTGGGTGACAAGCACTGAGGGGGGCTCTTGATGGGATGAGCACTGGGTGTTATACTATATGTTGGCAAATCGAACTTCATTAAAAAAATATACATAAAAAATAAAACAAAAATAACCTGCTTCCCACCGCATGCCAGTAGAGGGTTCCAAAGGTAAACTCTCCCTCTTAGGAGATATGGCTCTGGAATACAGACTGGAGAAAATATTATGGGATCAGGTTCTGCTGCTTCTTTCTGAGCCTGAGACAGGAGAAGTGGACAGAGAGTAGCAAAAGCCATCTGCTAGATAGCCAGGTTCACTGCAATGCATGAGTATACTGGGAAAAATAATGCCAAGGATCCTTCAGCCACAGACAGACAGGGTCCTAATGAACAAGCTTGTCTTCCACATGAGCATCAGATGATCTTAAAAGTACTGCTGCAAAATGGTGTCATGGAATTACCCCACATTTTATGCCCTAAAAATTAGAACACTCAAATCTTCCCAAACACTTACTGGGTCATAGATTGCAAATGGTGGAATACTGCTGGTTGAACAATGCTTGTTTTCAAGTGGAATGGTAGATGCTATGGCCTCAGTATGGACAGCTGGGATGTTAGCTACCTGCCAAAAGAAGCATTGTTGTGACTTATAGCAGAACTGGCACATTTTTTCCCTCTAAATTGAATCTCACTCACTCTCTGTCCAGTTGTTTATCTATTTAAGTGAAATGCATAGTAAACCCAAAAAGTTTATTTCTTCTTTGTGACTTTTAATCCCAGAACCAGTAAATTCACCCTGACTTATAATACAGATCTGTTTGCTGAAATACTTGAGGAAGAAAGAAGGAATGGAGGTGGGGAGGAAGGGGGCATTAAGGGTGAAGTAAGCTTTCCTTTATATATGCTTTCTTATTAAACACCTAAATTAATTATATTTTGTAATTAGTTAACTAGTTGTTAATAAGAATTATATGAAAATTACTAAGTATAAAGTTTGTTATAAAAGATATTTATTAAGCATGTATGTTTTAAAATCTCTACTAAAAAACATGCTTACAGTAGCCAATTAATCATAGTTGAATCTGAAAAAAGTGAGTGAGAGTGATCTACTAAGCTTTATTATGAACAGGTAGGAGCTGACATGGCCTATGCAAGGCCCAACAGCTAGGTAAGAGAAGAATAGGCCAGTTCCAGTCTTTTGCATTTCTAGTCCTACATCCCTTACTAATGAAAGAATTTGCACAATGCAAAGTTAGAATAAATTTAGAAGAAAAACATTTATCCCAATACCCCTTCTTCTCAAATTCTTCCCAATTTTGTCACCAAGGAGCCCGTGTCAAACTGCAAAAGAGACAAGATCAAAAATTGGAAAAGGAGAATGGACATCATTATATGTAAAAACCCTTGGCAACTCAGGTACAGTAGAGAATAGATGTAGGGCAAGAAGTCCTGAGTGGCCAACCCAGCTAGTGCAGGTGCAGGAGAATTTCACCTTCAGTGAAATGTCTGCTATGTTATGCTAGAGAGGATTAAAATTTAGAAGCATTCCCAAAGATGTCCATTTCCTCCCAATCACATTGTTCTAAGAAGCAGCAGAGTCTGGATGTATCAGTGCAAGAGTGGGAAAGACGGTATGGGTATTTGTTGCATGTATTTGAATAAATACCTGTAAATGCATAAACATATGGCTATGTAACATTATAGTAGGAAATGAGGGGTAATAAATTCTTCACGTCTGGTCATTTCTTGGATGCTGTTAACCAGACTTCTAGATTCCATGGAACACGTATAATGGGGAACCCTATGATTCACATCTTTCCAAAATGTCAAGGCTCAGGTGTTTTAATGGAGTGCAGGAATGGAATTAGATCTGCAGTTAGTATGCAGTGCACTGTCTACAGTAAATACACTATAATTAAGATTCCACTCATATTTATGGTCAACCATGTAAGGTTTCTTCATGAATGTCCTCTCATTTAGTTATCAGAACAAACTGTGAGTTAGACATTATTATTCTAATTGTAGCAGATGGGAAAACAGAAGCTCAAATGTTGAGCATTAAAAATTGACCCAATGGATATATGTAGCAGAACCAGAAATCATGCCCAGGTGTTTTAACTTCAAAGCTTATGCTTATTTAAAGAATACTAACAGCACCAAACACCCTAACTGAAAACAATATGAACAACGATCTTTATATTATAAGGCTATAATTCTGTTTCCACTGAAGGTCAAAACCATACATTCTACTGAAGAATTCTTCTGTGGGCAGAAGGGAGGAGTGAGGGGAATGTCACTATAAAGGGAGTGAATGGGGGAGGGGAGAAGGGATTGAAAATCATTGAGGGCAAAATAGGTGGGACATTTTGCAGAGAACTTTGCATCCTTCCAAAAATGGTATTTAATTTATTAGCAGGTGCAAATATTTGTAGTCAAATATTTAACATTGGCTCTGAGTGAAAATACAAAATTAAGCAGAAGCAAGCAACTAGTGATTTCAGAGAAAAGAGCACACAAATAAGATAGACAGAAACCCCAAATTCTCTTTACCACTGCCAAGAAGAGAAAGTCAGCAAACACACATATCTTGATCACCTGCTATTTGCCATGCACTAAGCCAAGGAATTTATGGTGCCTTTTCCATTTTTTCCTCACTGATGCTCTGAGGGAGAAATTATAAGTGCACATTTCAGATGAAGAAACCAGGGCTCAAGTTAATTTTAAAATATAGCGAAGCCTACATAATTAATGAGTGACAGAGTAAACTTCAGTCATTCTGACTCCCAAACTCAAATTCCTTTCACCCCCTTCTAGTTAGTCTATGTCAGACACAGTGTTTGTCATGCAAGTGTAATAATAAGTGTAGCCTTCCATTTGTATAACATTATATGATTAAAAACTCTGTGTCTTCTTGCAACCTTTCCCTTGAGTCTGGCATGATCAAGGCAATTGCAAATTAGGAGGGATATTAAACTCAAAGTATCAATTACTAGGATTTCAGCCATACTTCTAATATTCACATGGTAGTTCTTTTATTCAAGATTAATTTATTATGCACTTGCTATGTTCTGGACACTCTTCTAAAATAGGAATTACAATCATCACAGTCCCACCCTATCCTCCAGAAATTAATTACATATTGGAAAAGAGAAACAAGTGAAATGATATATTATAATGCAGATGATGAATGTTTCTAAAGGAGTGAATCCATGATGCACTATCAGCAGAAAGAGGGGAAGCTGCATCCCAAAAGAAGGTGGTGAGCCAAAGTTATCTAAAGATAAATAGATTCAAGCTGAGAGTGAGTTGAGTGAATGCAGTTATGTGGGCTAAAATTAGGGCACAGAACGTAATAGGGGTTGGGGTCCCTTTTAAGAGGAAGAGTAAGTATGTGACTGCTAAAAGAAGTAGAGGAAGTATAATAGAAGAAGGATAATAAAGAACCTTAAGAAGTTTAAACTTTATTATAAGGGTGGCAGGAAGCCCTTGAAGAATATTCAGTAGTGAATGGTAAGACTAGATTTGTAATTTAAAAACAACAACAACAACAACAACAAATCCACATTGGTTCCAATATGTCGAAGAGGTAAGGAGTAAGCAAAAATCTAGGTCAAGTCTATCATTTAGATTTGCTGCATAACAAATCATCCCAAGATTACTGGCTTAAAATAATAATACAGTATCTTTAATGTAGCTCGAGGTCATTGGAGGACAGTTGATCTAGGCTGGGCTCAGCAGGAGTTACTCCATGTGTCTCTCATTCTTTTTAGACCTGTAGACAAGCTGAACATATTAATGTCATTGAGAGAGCAGAAACACTGCAGCACAAACAAAAATTCATGAGATTCCCCAAGGCTGCACTGCCCAATATGGCAGCCACTCACTACCTGCGGCCAGTTAAATTTGTTTTAATCAACTAGAATGATATAAAATTTTAAAAATACAATTCTTTACCTGTAATGGACATATTTCAAGTGCTCAGTTGTTTATATGTTACTAATACTGTATTTGAAAGCACAGACTATAAATATTTCCATCATCACAGAAAGTTATATTGGACAGTAGTTTCTTAAGGATAGTTCCTCCCATATTGCACACTGAAAACGAGTTCCATGGACAAACACAATGTCAAGGGGGTGATAAATAGAGTCAGCTCACCATGAGACCATGACAAAGATGTGGACATGGGGAGAGGCAAAGAATTGAGACCATGTAAACCAGAAATCAGTTACTATGTTTTTGTGAGGGTTAGTAGCAGCCATAATTAAGACAGTGACAATGAAGATGGAAATAATTTTATTAACAGGAAAGATATTTAAGAGTCATTTTTAGAAGGACTTGATGATTAGCGGTTTGGGATCACCAAAAGGAGGGCATAAGACTGATGCCCAGGTTCTTTGCTTGAATAACTAGGTGGATGGCAGTGCCAAAATCTGAGCCAGAAAGATTACAGGTGAAGGCTTAATGAGATCAAGCACACCAATTCCTATCATAGTTCTGAGTACTAAGGAGTAGTTTAGTAACTACTCCAAATTATAGTATTTATTAATGTGATACCATCATTGTCATCATTTCTTATGTATTTATTGCTTCCTGCTCCATCTTTCAAGTCTGCCTCTCAGAATGATCTATCTTTGATTTTTCTGAAATATATCTGACATATAACATTGTGTCAATTTAAGATGTACAACATGTTATTTGCTACATTTTTATATTGTCATATGATTGTCATTATAGTAATAGCACCTTTATCACATCGTATAGTTATTATTTATTTTTTGTAGGGATAATTATGATATTGTGTCTCAGCAAGTTTGATGATTATAATATTGTTATAATTGTATAATATTGTTTTTATATTCACTATATCATGCCTTAGATCTGCAGGACTTATTACCCATTGCTAGTTTATACCGTTAAACATCTCCTATTCCTCCCTACCGAAGGCCTGATAACCATTTTGCTCTCTAAGAGTTTGACTTTTACAGATTTCACATATGAATGATATCATACAGCATTTGTCTAATATTGTCACCACCCACTCAAGCTCCTAAAGATGTAGCAGATTTTCAATAAATGTTAGTTATTTATTGAAAGTACACGGCAAATCAATAAATATATGATTTATTTTTCTAAAAGCAGAGCAGAAAGCTCTCAAAAGTATGAGTTTAAATTCCATCTGAATGTTTTCACTTTAAAATGTTGTGCTACAGTCATCAAGAATGCAGTCTCTTTGATATACTTTTGGTGTGGTTTCCAAAAAGTCAGCTCATAGGATTCAAGTTCTCTCTCTCTCTTTCTCTCTCTCTCTCTTTCTCTTTCTTTCCTCAGAGCATACTCCCTTACTAATCCAAAGCTTACAGGATACTTTAACAGTCTACACACAATCTTTTTAGAAAAATCCATACCCTTTTTGTAGGGGTTGAGAAAAATGAAACATTGAATCTCTTAGGCATGGCGCTAACTTCTTTGTTTATATGTTTATGGATTGTTCTGTTTCAAAGGGTGGAAGGTTGTAGAATGAAGGATAACTAAGAGAACAGTCAGTTGCCCTGGAAGATGTACCAAGGGACTTTTAATATAGTCCAAGTTGATCCCTGTTTCTGCTTTCAGCCTTTATCATTATTTTTCTTTATAATCGAGAACTTCTAACGTGGTGTGGCTTTATGTGGGTTTATGAAGATCACAGTCATGGACAGACACAAAGTGATGACTTTCCAGGATTTTTTAATCTGGTCACTGTGGAATCAGTGAATCAGTAGATTTTCTAATTCAAAAAAAAATTGACAAATTTCACTGAAAATATAATAAAAATAATAAGTGGTATAATTTATTATAATCCATGTACTTATCATGAGTCGATCTCATTGTACTCTTCTGCACACCCTATGGTTTAGCAATTACTATTAATTCTATTTTCTATATGAAAACATGGGGCTTGGATCAGTCCTAGAATGACCCCAAGATCATGTAGATATGAAATCCCGAAACCTAAGTTGTTTTTTTTTAAGATTTTATTTATTTATGCATGAGAGACACACAGAGGCAGAGACATAGGCAGAGGGAGAAGCAGGCTCTTCGCAGGGAGCCTGATGTGGAACTCGATCCCAGACCCTGGGATCATGCCATGAGCCAAAAGCAGATGCTCAACTGCTGAGCCACCCAGGCATCCTAATGAAACCTAAGTTTGTACTCAATCCTGACTCCCAAGTCCATGTGTTTAATTAACTTGTTAGACTGTAGGAGATAGATCTATTATGATAGCATGTCCCAGTTTATTTATTTATTTTTAATTAATTTTTATTGGTGTTCAATTTACCAACATACAGAAAAACACCCAGTGCTCATCCCGTCAAGTGTCCACCTCAGTGCCCGTCACCCATTCCCCTCCAACACCCGCCCTCCTCCCCTTCCACCACTCCTAGTTCTTTTCCCCGAGTTAGGAGTCTTTATGTTCTGTCTCCCTTCCTGATATTTCCCAACATTTCTTTTCCCTTCCTTTATATTCCCTTTCACTATTATTTATACTCCCGAAAGGAATGAGAACATACACTGTTTGTCCCTCTCCGATTGACTTATTTCACTCAGCATAATACCCTCCAGTTCCATCCACGTTGAAGCAAATGGTGGGTATTTGTAGTTTCTAATTGCTGAGTAATATTCCATTGTATACATAAACCACATCTTCTTTATCCATTCATCTTTCGATGGACACCGAGGCTCCTTCCACAGTTTGGCTATTGTGGCCATTGCTGATAGAAACATCGGGGTGCAGGTGTCCCGACGTTTCATTGCATCTGAATCTTTGGGGTAAATCCCCAACAGTGCAATTGCTGGGTCGTAGGGCAGGTCTATTTTTAACTCTTTGAGGAACCTCCACACAGTTTTCCAGAGTGGCTGCACCAGTTCACATTCCCACCAACAGTGTAAGAGGGTTCCCTTTTCTCCGCATCCTCTCCAACATTTGTGGTTTCCTGCCTTGTTAATTTTCCCCATTCTCACTGGTGTGAGGTGGTATCTCATTGTGGTTTTGATTTGTATTTCCCTGATGGCCAGTGATGCAGAGCATTTTCTCATTTGTTTGTTGGCCATGTCCATGTCTTCCTCTGTGAGATTTCTCTTCATGTCTTTTGCCCATTTCATGATTGGATTGTTTGTTTCTTTGGTGTTGAGTTTAATAAGTTCTTTATAGATTTTGGAAACTAGCCCTTTATCTGATATGTCATTTGCAAATATCTTCTCCCATTCTGTAGGTTGTCTTTTAGTTTTGTTGACTGTATCCTTTGCTGTGCAAAAGCTTCTTATCTTGATGAAGTCCCAATAGTTCATTTTTGCTTTTGTTTCTTTTGCCTTTGTGGATGTATCTTGCAAGAAGTTACTGTGGCCGAGCTCAAAAAGGGTGTTGCCTGTGTTTTCTTCTATGATTTTGATGGACTCTTGTCTCACATTTAGATCTCTCATCCATTTTGAGTTTATCTTTGTGTATGGTGAAAGAGAGTGGTCCAGTTTCATTCTTCTGCATGTGGATGTCCAATTTTCCCAGCACCATTTATTGAAGAGACTGTCTTTCTTCCAATGGATAGTCTTTCCTCCTTTATCGAATATTAGATGACCATACATTTCAGGGTCCACTTCTGGGTTCTCTATTCTGTTCCATTGATCTATGTGTCTGTTTTTGTGCCAGTACCACACTGTCTTGATGACCACAGCTTTGTAGTACAACCTGAAATCTGGCATTGTGATGCCCCCAGCTATGGTTTTCTTTTTAAAAATTCCCCTGGCTATTCGGGGTCTTTTCTGATTCCACACAAATCTTAAAATAATTTGTTCTAACTCTCTGAAGAAAGTCCATGGTATTTTGATAGGGATTGCATTAATCGTGTAAATTGCCCTGGGTAACATTGACATTTTTACAATATTAATTCTGCCAATCCATGAGCATGGAATATTTTTCCATCTCTTTGTGTCTTCCTCAATTTCTTTCAGAAGTGTTCTATAGTTTTTAGGGTATAGATCTTTTACCTCTAATTTTGGTTAGGTTTATTCCTAGGTATCTTACCTAAATTGGTTAGGTTTATTCCTAGGTATCTTATGCTTTTGGGTGCAATTGTAAATGAGATTGACTCCTTAATTTCTCTTTCTTCAGTCTCATTGTTAGTGTATAGAAATACCATTGATTTCTGGGCATTGATTTTGTATCCTGCCATGCTACCAAATTGCTGTATGAGTTCTAGCAATCTTGGGGTGGAGGTTTTTGGGTTTTCTTTTTTTTTTTTTTTAATTTTTATTTATTTATGATAGTCACACAGAGAGAGAGAGAGAGAGGCAGAGACACAGGCAGAGGGAGAAGCAGGCTCCATGCACCGGGAGCCCGACGTGGGACTCGATCCCGGGTCTCCAGGATCGCGCCCTGGGCCAAAGGCAGGCGCCAAACCGCTGCGCCACCCAGGGATCCCGGTTTTTGGGTTTTCTATGTAGAGTATCATGTCATCGGCAAAGAGGGAGAGTTTGACTTCTTCTTTGCCAATTTGAATGCCTTTAATGTCTTTTTGTTGTCTGATTGCTGAGGCGAGGACTTCCAGAACTATGTTGAACAGCAGTAGTGAGAGTGGACATCCCTGTCTTGTTCCTGATCTTAGGGGAAAGGCTCCCAGTGCTTCCCCATTGAGAATGATATTTGCTGTGGGCTTTTCGTAAATGGCTTTTAAGATGTCGAGGAAAGTTCCCTCTATCCCAACACTCTGAAGGGTTTTGATCAGGAATGGATGCTGTATTTTGTCAAATGCTTTCTCTGCATCTAATGAGAGGATCGTATGGTTCTTGGTTTTTCTCTTGCTGATATGGTGAATCACGTTGATGGTTTTACGAGTGTTGAACCAGCCTTGTGTCCCGGGGATAAATCCTACTTGGTCATGGTGAATAATTTTCTTAAAGTGTTGTTGGATCCTATTGGCTAGTATCTTGTTGAGAATTTTTGCATCCATGTTCATCAGGGATATTGGTCTGTAATTCTCCTTTTTGGTGGGGTCTTTGTCTGGTTTTGGAATTAAGGTGATGCTGGCCTCATAGAACGAATTTGGAAGTACTCCATCTCTTTCTATCTTTCCAAACAGCTTTAGTAGAATAGGTATGATTTCTTCTTTAAACGTTTGATAGAATTCCCCTGGGAAGCCATCTGGCCCTGGACTCTTGTGTCTTGGGAGGTTTTTGATGACTGCTTCAATTTCCTCCCTGGTTATTGGCCTGTTCAGGTTTTCTATTTCTTCCTGCTCCAGTTTTGGTAGTTTGTGGCTTTCCAGGAATGCGTCCATTTCTTCTAGATTTCCTAATTTATTGGCGTACAGCTGTTCATAATATGTTTTTAAAATCGTTTGTATTTCCTTGGTGTTGGTAGTGATCTCTCCTTTCTCATTCATGATTTTATTAATTTGAGTCTTCTCTCTCTTCTTTTTAATAAGGTTGGCTAATGGTTTATCTGTCTTATTAATTCTTTCAAAGAACCAACTCCTGGTTCTGTTGATCTGTTCCACAGTTCTTTTGGTCTCGATATCATTGAGTTCTGCTCGAATTTTAATTAACTGTCTTCTTCTGCTGGGGGTGGGGTCTATTTGTTGCTTTTTCTCTAGTTCCTTTATGTGTAAGGTGAGCTTTTGAATTTGAGATCTTTCCAGTTTTTGAATGGATGCTTGTATTGCAATGTATTTCCCCTTCAGGACTGCTTTTGCTGCATCCCAAAGATTTTGAACGGTTGTATCTTCATTCTCATTAGTTTCCATGAATCTTTTTAATTCTTCCTTAATTTCCTGGTTGACCTTTTCATCTTTTAGCAGGATGGTCATTAACCTCCACGTGTTTGTGGTCCTTCCAAACTTCTTGTTGTGATTAAGTTCTAATCTCAAGGCATTATGGTCTGAGAATATACAGGGGACTATCCCGATCTTTTGGTATCGGTTCAGACCCGATTTGTGACCCAGTATGTGGTCTATTCTGGAGAAATTTCCATGTGCACTTGAGAAGAATGTGTATTCAGTTGAGTTTGGATGTAAAGTTCTGTAGATATCTGTGAAATCCATCTGGTCCAGTGTATCATTTAAAGCTCTCGTTTCTTTGGATATGTTGTGCTTAGAAGACCTATCTAGTATAGAGAGAGCTAGATTGAAGTCACCAAGTATAAGTGTATTATTATCAAAGTATTTCTTCAGTTTGGTTATTAATTGGTTTAAATATTTGGCAGCTCCCACATTTGGGGCATATATATTGAGGATTGTTAAGTCCTCTTGTTGGATAGATCCTTTGAGTATGAGATAGTGTCCCTCTTCATCTCTCACTATAGTCTTCGGGGTAAATTTTAATTTATCTGATATAAGGATGGCAACCCCTGCTTTCTTTTGAGGACCATTTGAATGGTAAATGGTTCTCCAACCTTTTATTTTCAGGTTGTAGGTGTCCTTCTGTCTAAAATGAGTCTCTTGTAGACAGCAAATAGATGGGTCCTGCTTTTTTATCCAGTCTGAAACCCTGCGCCTTTTGATGGGGTCATTAAGCCCGTTCACGTTCAGAGTTACTATTGATAGATATGAGTTTAGTGTCATCATATCTATTCAGTCCTTGTTTTTGTGGATTGTTTCACTGAACTTCTTCTTAAAGGGGAATTTTAAGAGTCCCCCTTAAAATTTCTTGCAGAGCTGGTTTGGAGGTTACATATTCTTTCAGTTCCTGCCTGTCTTGGAAGCTCTTTATCTCTCCTTCCATTTTGAATGAAAGCCTTGCTGGATAAAGTATTCTTGGTTGCATGTTCTTTTCATTTAGGACCCTGAATATATCCTGCCAGCCCTTTCTGGCCTGCCAGGTCTCTGTGGAGAGGTCTGCTGTTACCCTAAAATTCTTCCCCATAAAAGTCAGGGACTTTTTTTCTCTTGCTGCTTTAAGGATCTTCTCCTTATCTTTGGAATTTGCAAGCTTCACTATTAAATGTCGAGGTGTTGAACGGTTTTTGTTGATTTTAGGGGGGGATCTCTCTATTTCCTGGATCTGAATGCCTGTTTCCCTTCCCAGATTAGGAAAGTTTTCAGCTAGGATTTGTTCAAATACATATTCTGGCCCTCTGTCCCTTTCCGCGCCCTCAGGAACCCCAATTAAACGTAGGTTTTTCTTCCTCAGGCTGTCATTTATTTCCCTTAATCTATCCTCATGATCTTTTAATTGCTTGTCTCTTTTTTCCTCAGTTTCCCTCTTTGCCATCAACTTGTCTTCTATGTCACTCACTCGTTCTTCCACCTCGTTAACCCTTGTCGTTAGGACTTCTAGCTTGGATTGCATCTCATTTAATTGATTTTTAATTTCTGCCTGATTGGATCTAAATTCTGCAGTCATGAAGTCTCTTGAGTCCTTTATGGTTTTTTCTAGAGCCACCAGTAGCTGTAAAATAGTGCTTCTGAATTGGCTTTCTGACATTGAATTGTAATCCATATTTTGTAACTCTGTGGGAGAGTGGGCTGTTTCTGATTCTTTTTTTTGAGGTGAGGTTTTCCTTTTAGTCATTTTGCTCAGTGCAGAGTGGCCAAAAACAAGTTGTATTGGGAAAAGGAGAAAAAGAGAGAGAAGGAAAGAAAAGAGAAAAAGAAAAAAGAGAAAGAAGAAAAAAAAGGGGAAAAAGAGAAGAAAAAGAAAGAAAAAGAAAGAAAGGAGAAAAAAGAAAAAAAATGGGGTGTGGGGGAAGCAATCAGAAATCAAGAAGAAAGAGAGAAAAAAAAAAGCACAAAACAAAACAAAAACAAACAAACAAACAAAAAAAAAAAAACACGGGGGAGTATCTTCCGATTCTGTGTTCTTTAAGTCCCTTGACTTCCCTTGGAACTTGTCCCTCTAGCTGGTCTTCTGGGGGAGGGGCCTGCTGTGCTGATTCTCAGGTGTTAGCACTTGGGGGAGCTGCTCTGCCCCTGCCTGGTGCAGGGCTCAGTGGGGGTTGTTCACCCCGTGAGGCCCCGGGAGGAAGCCACAGTGGCGGGGGCAGCTCTGGGACCCTGGAGTCAGCCCCCGCAGTAGCTCCGGGGCTCTCCGTCTGCAGGGCCCGGGGGCTCCCGGGCGGGGCCGCTGATCTGCTCAGTTCCAGGCAGGAGAGCCCTCGCTGTCCTGGGCCCTCCCGGCCTCTGCCTGTCCCGGAGGAGGCCGGATCCTGGGCTGTGTCCCGGCGCCCTGTGCTCCGGGGCCTGCGCTGTTGGATTCGCGCTCCCGCCCCGCAGCCCCCTCCGCGGAGCCGCCGCCCGAGCCCCTCTGAGCTGCTCCCGGAGCGACGCCGCCCCCTCCGCGCGGAGCTTCTTCCTCCGCCCGAGCCGCCGCCGCCGAGCTGTTCCCGGAGCCGCGCCGCCCCCTCCGCGGAGCTTCTTCCTCTGCCCGAGCCGCCGCCGCTGAGCTGTTCCCGGAGCCGCGCAGCCCCCTCCGCGGAGCCGCCGCCCGAGCCCCTCCGAGCTGCTCCGGGTCCCGCCGAGCGCTGCAGCCCTTAGGGAGCTCGGCGCATCTCCCGGGGCGCAGTTCCTCTGTTACTGTCCCAGGGAGCCCGAGGGCATCCCCGCCTTTCTGGGGATCCTGCTCCAATTCCCCGGGAGGCCTTTCCCCCGGGAAGGTCGGTGCAGCTCCTGCTCCTCCGGGACGGGGCTCTCCTGTCCTGGGGACCCTCGCCCCGGCCTCAGCCCGGCTCCTCGCGGGGCCCCTCCCCCTTGGAGGCCTTTTGTTCCTTTATTTCTTTTTCCCCGTCTTCCTACCTTGATAGAAGCGCGAACTCTTCTCACTGTAGCGTTCCAGCTGGTCTCTCTTTAAATCTCAGGCCGAATTCGTAGATTTTCAGGATGATTGGATGGTTTTCTAGGTAATTTGTTGAGGACAGGTGACCTGGGGACCCTGCTCTGCCGCGATCTTGCCCCTCCCCGCATGTCCCAGTTTAAAGGGATAGTATTTGTTTACATAATTCACAATAATAATTAAAGATATAGTTTCTTGAATGTCTTCTCGGCATATATATATTTATATATATTCAAATATATATTTATATTCAATATTATTATATATAATATTTATTTATTTATTTATTTTTATTTATGATAGTCACAGAGAGAGAGAGAGAGAGAGAGGCAGAGACACAGGCAGAGGGAGAAGCAGGCTCCATGCACCGGGAGCCCGACGTGGGATTCGATCCCGGGTCTCCAGGATCGCGCCCTGGGCCAAAGGCAGGCGCCAAACCGCTGCGCCACCCAGGGATCCCAATATTATTATATATATATAATTACATATTAAATATTCAATATTTATATATATTTGAATATATAATGTATATTATATAAAATATAATATATATTTAAATATATAAATATATTAAATTATATATATATATATATTTTTTTTTTTTTTCTTATCTTACGTTCACAAGATTCTGGTCACAGTTTTCCCATTCTCCCAAGATCACAGAATCACATGGTTGTGGAGATTTCTCTGAAATGCAATTTCCCAAGTTATAGTTTATATACCTCTCAGCTATGCTTCTCAATCATGGCTTTGAATCCAAGGAGCTAGAAGAAGGCATGTTTCTTCACTTCAAAGAGCCAGGACATGGAAGCAAGTGGTGGTTTCAGTTATGTTTTCAGTGCCTGGGGGAAATTCCTACTGGACTACCGGCACCATTCCCTGCCTCTGTCCTAGTCTCTTATAGACTGGTGCCAAGGATTGTTTTTGTTTGTTTGTGTCTTGAGAGATTGATTGATTGATTGATTGATTGATTGATTGATTTTCAGGAGAAGCTGTCTTTCATGGTCTCAATGAGACAGAATGCCCACAGTATCACAGTGTGGCTTAGTACCCATATGACACTGGGTAAGATACTTTTTAAACACCAGTTTCTACATTATTTTTTACAATAAAACCTACCTCACAATGTTGCTTTGAGCAGAAAATGAGATAAATTCCGTGACTTAATTAAGTTCACATTGAGACATAATGACAACAGATTGTTTTCTAAGTTTGAATTTTTACATTGGAAAAGAGAACACTAGATTATTAGTAAAAACAAAAATTTAAAACTAAGTTGTAGTTCTTCCTTCTTTTTCTCTTTTTTCTTGTCCTGCTCCTCCTTCTCCTTCCTCTTGTCTTTTTTTTTTTTTCCCTAGTTATTTCAGTTCAATTAGATACAGCCAAGCAAGTGGGCATCTGTGTGTGGTAATGGCAAGGGAGAGAATTAGGGCCGGGGCTATCTGTCATGGCTTGGACAGCCACAGGGTAGTGATGGTATCCCCACAAGGGGTGTCAGAGGACAAGGACAATGTGTGGGGAGAAGCCAACATGTAGCATTAAGTTTCAGGTCCAAGTGGAGGAAATAGCATGTCCTTGCAAGGGGATGGTGCCATCATGAACAGATCACAGCATGACCAGAATGGGGTGTGAGAATCCCAGAAAGGTGAAAAGAGTGTCAGCACATTGGGAGAGTGGGGTGAATTATGGTGTTGGCATCCCTGATGGGAGGATGAAGAAGGCATCATATAAGGAACTTTCCTCTCTAAAGTGTTGAAGAAAATTCTGGGGGTGCCTGGGTAGCTCAGTCAGTTAAGTGTTGGCCTTTGGCTCGGGTCAAGATTGCAGGGTCCTAGGATCAAGCCCCACATCAAGCTCCCTGCTCTGCAGAGAATCTGCTTCTCCCTCTCCCACTGCTTATGCTCTCATTATCTCTCTCTCAAATAAATAAATAAAATATTTTTAAAAAAAGAATATTCTTGGCAAAGATAATGTTTGCAAGGGATAATTATAGGTGACAGGGGTTTGGTGAAATTAATTAAAAGTAAGTACAATAAAAAATGGGATTCAGGTTTCTTCCCATTGGACAAAAATGTTATATACAGAGAAAGTACATGGGTATGAATTCCAAGGAGTTGGAATAGAATTGGAGGTACTGGTGTGACCTTTATTATTTTTTTGTATATTTTTTATTGGAGGTCAATTGGCCAACATATAGTATAACACCCAGTGCTCCCATCAAATGCCCCCCTAGTGCCCATTACCCAGTCACCCCATCCTGCCGCCCACCTCCCATTCCACTACCCCTTGTTCCTTTCCCAGAGTTAGGATTCTCTCATGTTCAGTCACCCTCTCTGATATTTCCCACTCATTTACTCTTCTTTCCCCTTTAATTCCTTTCACTATTTTTTTATATTCTCCAAATGAATGAAACCATATAATGTTTGTCCTTCTCCAATTGACTTACTTCACTCAGCATAATACCCTCCAGTTCCATCCACGTTGAAACAAATGGTGGGTATTCATCATTTCTAATGGCTGAGTAATATTCCATTGTATATATAGACCACATCTTCTTTATCCATTCATCTTTCAATGGCCACCGAGGCTCCTTCCACAGTTTGGCTATTGTGGACATTGCTGCTATAAACATCGGGGTGCAGGTGTCTCGGCATTTACTGCATCTGTATCTTTGGGATAAATCTCCAGTAGTGCAATGGCTGGGTCATAGGGTAGCTCTATTTTTAACTCTTTGAGGAACCTCCACACAGTTTTCCAGAGTGGCTGCACCAGTTCATATTCCCACCAACAGTGCAAGAGGGTTCCCCTTTCTCCACATCCTCTCCAACATTTCTTGCTTCCTGCCTTGTTAATTTTCATCATTCTCACTGGTGTGAGGTGGTATCTCATTATAGTTTTGATTTGTATTTCCCTGATGGCAGGTGATGCGGAGCATTTTCCCATGTGCTTGTTGGCCATGTGTATGTCTTCTATGGTGAAATTTCTGTTCATGTCTTTTGCCCATTTCATGATTGGATGGTTTGTTTCTTAGGTGTTGAGTTTAATAAGTTCTTTAATAGATCTTGGATACTAGCCCGTTATCTGATATGTCAGTTGCAAATATCTTCTCCCATTCTGTAGGTTGTCTTTTAGTTTTGTTGACTGTATCCTTTGCTGTGCAAAAGCTTTCTATCCTGATTAAGACCAGATAGTTCATTTTTGCTTTTGTTTTCTTTGTCTTCAAAGATATATCTTGCAAGAAGTTGCTGTGGCCAAGTTCAGAAAGGGTGTTGCCTGTGTTCTCCTCTAGGATTTTGATGGATTCTTCTCTCACATTTAGAACCTTCATCCATTTTGAGTTTATCTTTGTATATGGTGTAAGAGAGTGGTCTAGTTTCATTCTGCACATGGCTGTCCGATTTTCCCAGCACCATTTATTGAAGAGACTGTCCTTTTTCCAGTGGATACTCTTTCCTGCTTTGTCGAATATTAGTTGACCATGGAGTTGAGGGTGCATTTCTGGGTTCTCTATTCTGTTCCATTAATCTATGTCTGTTTTTGTGCCAGTACCACACTGTCTTGATGATCACAGCTTTGTAGTACAACTTGAAACCTGGCCTTGTGATCCCCCAGATCTGGTTTTCTTTTTCAATATTCCCCTGGTTATTCAGGGTCTTTTCTGATTCCACACAAATATTTTTTTTGACTCCACACAAATCTTAAGATGATTTGTTCCAACTCGCTGAAGAAAGTCCATCATATTTTGATAGGGATTGCATTGAATGTGTAAATTGCCTTGGGTAGCATTGACATTTTCACAATATTAATTCTTCCAATCCATGAGCATGAAATATTTTGCCATCTCTTTGTGTCTTCCTCAATTGCTTTCAGAAGACTTTTGTAATATTTAGGGTATAGATCCTTTACATCTTTGGTTAGGTTTATTCCTAGGCATCTGATGCTTTTCGGTGCAATTGTAAATGGGATTGATTCCTTCATTTCTCTTTATTCAGTCTCATTGTTAGTGTATAGAAATGCCACTGATTTCTAGGCATTCATTTTGTATCCTGCCACATTGCCGAATTGCTGTATGAGTTCTAGCAATCTTGAGGTGTAGTCTTTTGGGTTTTCTATGTACAGTATCATGTCATCTGTGAAGAGGGAGAGTTTGACTTCTTCTTTGCCAATTTGAATGCCTTTTATTTCTTTTTGTTGAATGCCTCTTTCTCTTTTGTTATATGGAGTCTAAATTTTGATAAAATTTTTGAAAAGAAAGTTTTTGATAACTTTTCATAGATATTACCAAAATACAGAATGACCCAATAGGCACATCTGCCAAAAGTGTATGAAAATTCCTGGTGCCTTTCAACATTGCCAATAGTATGTGTTACTAAAACTATTGTCTGTAAGTCTGTGTGCATCATTATTATAGTTTGCCTTACTTTTGTTTTATGTTTATTTTATAAGGGGATTGGAAAAAATTATGTATGTATACTTTTTTATTGTCTGGCCCTTTATTTTATACATCTTTCTATTGGGTTATCAATATTTTATTAATTGACATGTAAGTACTTTACTTGGTAAAGAAATCACCCAATGCATGTCCTAGGTGTGGCAAAAACAAATTTTCAAATTATTGTTTGTCCTTTGATATTATTTTCATAATTTAATTTTTTTCCTACAAAAGTAATTTATTTAAACAGTTTTAACATATTAAGACAGCTGCTTTGTGATTTCTGGATTTTATAACTAGTATCTAAGCTTTCTATAGTCTTATAAATTTTTTTCAGTTACTAGGATTTTAAATGGGAACTCTACTAACTGATTTATTTAATATTCTGTCTTTTCTCTGTTTATTAACAATTTTATTTTTGTCTTATAATAAATATGCAGATTGTATGAGTATATATTTGGGCACTTTTTTTTCTTATATTGAGTTGTTCCAATTGTACTCAAGTACCACTTTCCTTATTGTATGATGTTTCACTATGTGCTAGAGCTGTACTCTGATTAAACTTTTTTTCATTAATACTTTCAATTATATTGGCTATATTTCTTCAGAAGTTTGATAGTTTGGTTGATTAGTTTATTGTACTGCCTGGATTTAGTCTTTTTTTTTTTTTTTTTTTTTTTTTAGACTCTCGTTTTTTAAAGAACTTTCCAATTTATTCAGTGGTAATAGGTCTGCTAAGATTTTCTTTTTCCCTATATGAATCTTGTAATTTATATATTTTTTAGGAAAATTATCCCTTTACTCGTGTTATCTCCTCAATTTGCATAGTTTGATTAAACTAGACATATACTTTCTTCTGTAGCTGTGTTTATATCTCTATTTTTGTTTCTAATATTGTATATTTATAACTTATTCCCTTAATTAGTTTACTCTATGGGTCTCCCAAGGAAGCATTCTACAAGATACTGGCCCAACTGACATTTACTAGCTGTTAATTTCTCTAGCTAATGACTTTATCTGGCCTCTCTAGTCTGCTTTGGTGTCTGCTTTATCAGCCAGAAATACTAAAGAATGATCTTTAGACCAGCTCTAAACCAATGACCAAGAGTAAATGATGTATAAATGTCCCAGCTCTTTTACTTCTCTTAGACAGAGGACAACAGAGTTGTGTTATTGGATTGGAATCTACACTGGATTCCAAAGTTGGAGAAGTTGGGGAAGTTCTAGTTGCCCACTTTAGTGGTTTCTTTTCCTCCTTTGGTTCACTATCCCACTCTTCTATTAGGTTTTTTTTGTTGTTGTTGTTTTTGTTTTTGTTTTACCTGTACCAATAATCAAAAAACATTTGATTCTTTGTCTCAGGGTTTGTTAGAGTCTTTATTAACAGTCAGTAGTCAACACTGCCAGCAGGGAGATTTTAGGGGAACACAACAACATCCAATACAGTTATTAACCTTATTATTTTGTCTTCAAGTCTTCTTCTTTTCTTTATAATTTTACCATATGTTTCTTAAGCAATACATTTATTGTTTCCTGTTTTTGAACTTTATATAAATGAAATTATATAATGAAATATATGTATATAATGAAATATATGTATATAATGAAATTATGTGTTCTGGGGTGGCTGGGGTGGCTCAGTGGTTAAACATTGAACCCTTGGTTATGGCTTACATCATGATCTTATGGGTCAATGGGATTGAGCCCTGTGTCAGGCTCCACACTCATTGGGGAGTCTGCTTGAAGGATTCCCTACCTCTGTCCCTCCCCCTATTTCCACATACTCTTCTCTCTCTCTCTCAAATAAATAAGTAAAAATAATGAAATTTTATATTCTCTATTCTATTGTATCTAGCTTCATTGCTGAACATTGTGCTCTTGAGAATTATCAATATCATTTGTGTGTGATTTTTATTTTCACAGAAAATTACCTTGAATGAATACACTACAATGTGTTTTTCCATTGATGGGCCTGTAGGTTGTTTCTACTTTATTGACTAATTTATTTTGTACCATTATTAACTGTCTTGCTAGAAATATTTCTTAAGCATTTCACTAAGTGTCTAATAAATGTTTTATATTTACATCTAGGTGTATATCTAGTGTATTAAACCAGTCAGTGAATGCTAGGTTATGTTGAAGTGGTAAATAACACCCAAGTCTCAGGAGCTTACATCATAAAGCCTTTTGATTCCTTTTAGTGATAACACTTTCTGTCCATCCCAGGTTCCTGTGACTCTGTTCTCAATCAACTTTATTCCAGGACCTAGATAGATAGAGTAGCACTTGGTTGTAGCACATTGTCACTCTCTTAGCAGGGGAAAAAAAATCCAAGAGTGGAATTTAAAGCTTCTATTTGGAAATGACACATGGTCATTCAGCTCATCTCCTGTTGGTCAAAGTTAATAACTTGGTGAAATCTGCCAGCAAAATGTCAGAAAGTAACACCCTTCCTGGGGAGAATTTTAATTTGCATTCTTTTCTGATTAATAAAAGACTAAAGAATGTTCCAAGTGTTTATTAAAACTTTTAGTTTCCCTTTTCAGGATATCCTTGTATAGTACTTTGCTCATTTTCCTTTGATTCTGTATTATTATTATTATTATTTAATTTTATTTAAATTAAAGTTAGTTAACATATAATGTAATATTGGATTCAGGAGTAGAATTTAGGGATCCATCACTTACACATAACACCCAGTGCTCATCCCAACAAATGCCCTCTTGAATGCCCATCACCCATTTAGCCCGTCCTGTTACCCACCTTCCTTCTAGCAACCCTCAGTTTGTTCTCTTAACTATAGAGTCTCTTATGGTCTGCCTCCTTCTGTTTTTATCTTATTTTATTTTTCCCTTTCCCCTATGTTCACCTGTTTTTTTTTTTTTAAATTCCACTAATATTATTGATTCATAGAAATTGTCAATTGTTTTTCACAATTGAAAGTTTTATGTGGTGGAATTTTTTTCTCCAAGAGTTTTGTTTATATTTTCTTTTGTTAATAGTATTTCTAGAAACTATAAACAGCAATTCTTTATTTCATATGCTTTAATTCATCAATAGTTTCCAGTATTTGTGCTTCATGTATTTTGCTTTAAAAAGCATTACCTTCCTCAAAAATTGACAGTCACTATGATGGGCTTGTTATATACGCCTAATGGATCATCCCACCATAAAGTAGCTCATATCTGCATCAAGTATACATTGCAATGCATTCCTGGATTCTATTCTGGGCCAGCTGCAAGATGGGTGAGCTGAGGTTGGGACTCCTTCCTTAAGCGGGTGAAGAATAGCACCCATCCTGTTTCCTGTGCTAAAGATGGGGAGAGTGAAGGTGGGAAGGCAATGTAACTTTCCATGGTATGTGCAAAGGATGAGAACAGATCTTCACAGCACACCTCATGGTCATAGATTGGTTGAGTCTCTTGACATTGACAGAGAGCAAACCAAAACTCTAAAGAAAAGCAGTCTAGATTTAAGCATGCAAGATTTCCATTGATTAAAACCAAGTAAATACGAGTTTACCATGAAAGATCATCAAAGATCACAATATGAGTCAGCTTTTAATCCATGAATAAGAGATAGTAAAGTAATAAGCAACATATGTAGTTTCCTTCGGACTTCAGCCATTAGAGTTGACAGATTTAAAATAATGAACAATCATACATGAAATATTAAGTAAATAAAAATATCTAGCTAAACTATTAGAGGACAGAGCTGGGCTGTAAATTGCATTGTCATGCATTAAAAAATTGTTAAATGGGTTCTCATTTTTCAGGCACATAGTAAGAGAAATAATAAACTGGAGGAAAAAAAGACTTTGCCAACTCACAAGGTCAATCCTAGGTACTCATTAACAATACAAGAATGGATGCGCTTCTCTGAGAATTTGTGCTCAAAAAAGATCGGAAATGTCTCATGGGAAATCATGCGGTATCTTGATACCAGGTTGTATGTAGCTGTGATGTAGGGCAATAGCCTAAGGTAGGCATTTCCAAATTTTGGCCTATTGAAGTATTTGAGTATGACCCTTTCTTGCTTGACACATGAACAGAAACAAACGAACATGTCAGGGTAAGATAATTGTCCACATTTAATAGAAAAGTGTATTGAAATCAATCATTTTCTTTAACGTAACAGTGTAGTCTAATAGTCGAATTTTCTGTTTGCTCTTTTCTTTTTTTTTTTTTTTGACTGATGTTAAGATTTTACACTGAGGTATGATGATAATAAAGGAGATATTTGCTAACCTTTAGAACTTTATCTCTGCTAGAAATTATGGTGACATAATGACAATCTGGTGGGTTGGGATGGGAAGAGGGCTAAGAGATGAGGGACTAATCTGAATGTTCCCTTAAGTAGTCTGATATATTAAAGGAAGCTTCCACAGTCCTATCTTCATGAGGAATTTCAAAGTCCCCTGGAAGATACAGTAGAACATAATTAGGGGATAATAGTACCAAAAAACATTCCTTGTCTCTTGGCGAAATGGATACCCAAGGTGGCCAGAGATTCATCCTCCGTTCCTCTTGGAGTGAGTCAAGATACTTGACCTCTGTGATAGTGCATTCAATTCTGGTAAAAGGGGGCAGGGCTTTTGTTTGTCTATTTGTTTCCTTGTTGCTTAATTTTAAATCATACGATCCACAACCTCCTCCTATCTATATTTTTAAGGACTATTTTATTTGACAGTCTATTTCCTTCATAACTCAAAGGCCATCAGATTGTTACTGGGACACTATTTAGAAGCTACTAAGGTTAGGTAAATGGAAAGAGGAGGGCAGGGAGGTCTGTGATGCTAGGAGCCTAGTGAAGTTGAGTGATGTCTCCTCCTACTGGAGACCCTTGGAAAGACAGCTGTGAGGGTCAAGGAGAGAGTAAGAGAAAGGCAGAGGATCGGAGGGCTGGAGAGAGAAACTGGAGGAGAGATAAAGTAGTAAAGACTAGGTTAAAATGTGACTTGATTCAATGTTCTAATTGAAACCAGAACAGAGAAGTGCACTTACTATGGTTCAGTCACTGAGAAGGTATGACATACTTATCAAGAATAAAAACAGGTGGAGTCGAAACCAGCTCTGCCACCAACAGGCTATGAAACCTTGGGAAACCAGGCAACTTCTGCCAAAAAGGAACAGAGGTTGGTAGTATATTGATAAAGAGATGCCCTTGAAAACCAGATTACTAATGCTCAAAGCCTGGCTTCATATATTCTCCAGATTCTCATTTGTAAAATAGGAATAACTATAGTACCTACCTCACTGGGTTGTAGGACAGTTAAATCAATCCACTAAAGGTTTTAAGTGGTGACTAGAATGTAGTAAACATTCAATAAATATTAACCATATTATTTGTTTTAGATTCTCAAAGCATACTTTTCTTGTGAATAGCAATGATTGTTTTGCCCAACTTAAAAGGTAGGTCATAAAACCAAATGATATGATGGATATGAAAGAGCTTTGCAGACTCTGAGAATTATAATTTATGGGGATGCAAATATTTTTGTTTATTCAAATTGATTCTGTACTAATAAATAGTAAAGTAGGGGCTGGGATCCAGGTACTACTGGTTTCTTTCTACCACATTAAATAAGTTAAATTCTATTTTAGTTAAGATAAACATCCCATGCTTAAAATTCTCCATCCCAATTATGTGAAATTGATACAACAATGTTTCCACTGTTAATAGCTTCCAGAGTTAAAGCAAATTGGAAAATCCTGTAGGCTATTTGGGAAGCTCTATTTCTGAATAGGAGAAAAGTTTTGACAATAATTCTCTTTGTGAAAACATCAAGTTGTTCCTTAAAGTATCTTGGTCACAGTTTATTGTGAAGGGAAGACACTTGTTCGAGGTAATTGCTAACATAAAGCAAGTACGTATCCTGTGCCAGTTGCTGTGCTCATCGTTTAATTTTTTTAGCTCATCTCTTTCTCACAAATCCATACAGAATATACTCAGTACACAAATGAGGAAACAGTGTGTGAATATTTAAATAATTGGCCCCAAATCATAGATTTCTGGGGCAGGGGCTGAAGCCCAAGTTTCTCTGGATCAAAAAGAATTTCATGATGCCTCCAGCAGCGATGTTTCCTGTGGCCTCCTTTCTCCATTTTTCCAGTGGTTTGCTCTTTCTCCTTAGAAACATAGAACCAAGCATTTAATTATTTCTGCCCTAGTTATCTTCTCTGTATACTTAAAATCATAATAGTACCTACCTGAATTGTTTGTTTCAAGAATTAAATTAGTAATTCAAAGAAAGCAAGGTATTTAGTAAATTCTCACTATGGTTTTCTTGCTTCTTTCTATTTTGAAACAAACTTATCATGCTTTATTTTAAGTATTTATTTGAGAGAGACAGAGAAAGAGAGGGCACAAGCAGGGGGAGTGGCAGGCAGAGGGAGAAGTAGATTCCCCTCTGAGCAGGGATCCCGATATGGGGCTGGATCCCAGGACTGTGGTACCATGATCTGATCTGAAGACAGACACTTGACTGAGCCACCCAGGTTGCCTGAAATAAAATTACCATTGTACAAAAGTCGCATGAACCTAGCAAAAACTTATATTTTCTGAACTATTTCATTTTGTTGTATATTTCTTACATGCTAACAGAATTCTCCTGGGTAATCTGACATGAAGATAAAGATCAGGAAATTAACATTGACACATTACCACCATCTCATCTTCAGACCCCATTCAAGATTTGCCAATTAGCCCACCCTTTCTAGCGAAAGGAAAAAAACCCAGGTTCACTTGTTGCCTTTGGTCATTTCTCTTTAGTTTCCTTCAGCGTGAATTAATTTCTCAGCTTTTCTTGACTTTTATGGCCTGGGTACTTCTAAAGACTAGAGGTCAGTTTTGTGAGGTTTTCCTGTTATTGTTTGTTTTTTAGAGTAACCTTCATTTGAGTTTACCTGCATCTTTTATGGGAATATTATGAATGGTATGCCATGTTCTCGTTACAATCCGTTAGGTGGCACGTAAGTTCTATTTGACCCATTACTAATGATGTTAACTTTGACCATTTGATTACGGTGGTCTATGCCCAGCTTCTCTGCTAGAAAGTTACTTTTTAAATTTTTTTTTTAATTGGTAAGTATTTTGTGAGAAGGTACCTAGAGATGATGTAAATATTGCATCTTCAATATACTCATTTATTTATTATATTATGGACAAATGAACCAGTCCTAATTTATTTAATCAATTATCATCTGTACTAATGGATGATGTTCAAATTTTCCCAGATTCAGTAAGTGGGAGTCACTTTAAGCTGTATTCTATGTCCTTTTGACATGGACCCTTATCATTTATTTGAGTAAATTCTTTTTTTTTTTTTTTTAAGATTTTTTTATTTATTTAGTACAGACACAGAGAGATAGGGGGACAGAGACACAGGCAGAGGGAGAAGCAGGCTCCATGCAGGGCCCAACGCAGGACTCAATGCCGGGTCTCCAGGATCACACCCCAGGCCGAAGGTGGTGCTAAACTGCTGAGCCACCGGGGCTGCCCTATTTGAGCAAATTCTTATGTTTTGGCACAACTATATATTCTGACTCTTCTTATACTTTCCTGATTCAGCCCCATAATTGGCCATTTTGCTAAGAAGGCTTAGTTTTCTTCAGGGGAGAATTGTGTCTAGAAAAGAAGTTCTGGCCACAAGATGTGCTCACTGCTGTGGGGATTTTGCTGTTCTCAAGCACTCTCAGTGGACAGATCTAGGGGATATATATATATATATATATACATTTTTTCTCCAAGTTCTTAATATTGTAAACATTTATTTAAAAAATACTACGGAGAGATGTGGATTCAAAAAGCAGAGTCATATACAGAAAAAAAATATACTGGACCAAAAAAAAAAAAAAAAAAAACGGCCCCATAGTTATTTGAGAAGGGAGAATAGTGGAAAACTATTTACATGTCATTTATAAAAGAGCAAGTCTACAAAAGGGTGTAATACCAAGATATAAATGCAAAATATAATGGCACATCATGTGAACAGAGAGAAACCAGTACCTCATAGAAGGGCAGTTGGTGGGAACCTGGGTGGGGTCTGTTTTACTTTGTCTGCAAGGCCGCTGGTGATGTTTGAGCACCTCCCTCAGTCTGCCTAACACAAGCAGCCTGGGAGGGGGGGAGGTGATGCACCGTGAGGACAGCGTAAATTGATCCAGAGGAAACCATCTCTACCAGAGAAACAAAATACAAGTTTAGGCAAGGAGCATAAAAACGGGGCCCATGTGCGGTCATGGCATGAGAAGGTGTGGGAGTGGAGGGTGGTTGTCTTGGTTTCTCCAAGGCCTGCTCCCAGGCTTGGCATGAGGCCAAGGAAGGTGGGCCATCTCTCAGTCCCCCTTCCTTTTATATATATATATATATATATATATATATATATATATATATATACACACACACACACACACACATAGATATAGATGTAGGTCTATGTGTATATGTATATATCATAGAGATCTAGGGAATCTAGAGCATATAAATACATATGTATATTTAATTTTGTACTTATTTTTATATTCATCCATTTATATATCTATTTATCTTTAATGGTCACACCTGATTCCCTCAAGCTGGCAGAGCAGTAGGGTCCCCAACTCACCCGGCCCCACCAACTTACCTAAATAACTTTCAAACCATCCTGAACACCTACAAATTCGACCTGAGATTTAAAGAGAGAACAGCCTGAACGCTACAGAGAGAAGGGTTTTCACTTCTAACAAGGTAGGAATGAAGAAAAAAATAAAAGAATCCAGTGGGGAGGGGCCTGTGAGGAGCTGGGCTAAGGGGGGCGGGGAGAGCCTAGGGACAGGAAAGCCCAGCCCCGAAGAAGCGGGAACTTTAAAAACCCGCACTGGATTCTTCCAAAGGCGCTCAGCAGGGAAACCGGGCAGAACCGCAGGAGGGGCAGTGGAGACCCCGGTCTCCCGGGGTCACTAACAGAGGGGCGCCCTGGGGGAGAGGGCACCGCACCCAGCGGGCCGAGCTCAGTAAAGGTCTGGAGCGCCTGGTGGGGCCTCGGGGAGAAGCTCAGGTGGTGGCTCCGCGCGTAGGGGGCTGCGCCCTGCTGCCCCTGGGAACGCAATTCCAGCAGCACAGACCCCGGATCCCAGTGCAAGGGGGACACAGCCCAGGCTTGCACTCCCCCTGGGATGGACAGAGGCAGGGAGGGCCCAGAACAGGGAGGATGATCCTGCCCCAGACGCCCCTGAGCCATGCAGATCAGCGCCCCGCCCCCGGGGCATCCAGGCCCCTGCAGACTGGGAGCTGCGGGAGCTACTGCGGGAGCTGACTCTAGGGCTGGAGAGCTGGCCTCCACCGATGTGGTTGTTCCTCCTGGTGTCGTCATCCTGTGCCTGGGAGAGGTGGGGCCGCCAGGGAACAGAGGCCTCACAGGGGGTCAACAGCTCCCACGGAGCCCAGCACCTGGCAAGGGGGGGCGGGGCAGCTCCCCAGGTGCACACACCTGAGAATCAGCACAGCAGGCTCCTCCCCCAGAAGACCAGCTAGAAGGACAGGGGAAGAGCAAGTTCTTGAATAAGCAGTGCTGAAAAGCTCCAGGGGAAATCAAGGGATTTACAGTGTATAGAACCAGAGGATACCCCTCCTATTTCTTTTCTTCCTTTTTCCAGGACAATTTATTTTTATATCAGACTGTAAATTGGCTTTTTTTTTTTCACTTTTCCCACCTTACCTACAATATTTTACCACCTCTTCATTTTTAAGATTCTTCCATTTTGACTAATATTTCTACAATTACAGGTCCTAGATATATTTTCCACCTCTAGAATCCCTTCAACATACTCAACTTAATTTGGGGAGATACATAAGATATGTTTTTGTTGTTGTTGTTTTGTGTTTTTTTCTTTTTGTTTTGTTTTCTCTGCCTCATTTTGTTCTACAATGGTGGAAGTTAATACCTTCTAAAACATGACCAGCATGCACCCAGAACCAAGTGGTATACCATTCTGATTCATTCTGTGAGATTCCTCATTCCCATTCTGCTCCCCTCTTTTATCTCATTTATGTTTTGGTGGTCAATGTTGGGGCCTTCTACATTTCTGGTTTATATAAATTTGGGACTGAGCTTCTTGTAACAAACAGAACTTAATATAATCAGAAACAAGAGGATCACACTCTAGAACCCCTCAGGTAGACTACATTCTCCCTCCACTACAACTTCATCACCACCACCATCTCTCAGTCCCCCTTCCTTTTTCTTTTTCTTTTTCTTCTCATTCTTTTTTTTTTCTTAATACTTGTTCTTGTTTTCTCTTTTTCTTTGGTATTCTTGGACTTTTATTTTTTTACTACTTTGTTTCAAAATTTGTTTTTCACTTTAGTGGTCCTTTTGTTTTATTTCCTTCTGATCTTTGTTTTCAATTTCTGGTCTCTGACCTCAGTAGAATCATCTAGGGTGAAATTTACTTAGGTTGTGGTTGATATTCTTGACTCAGCCTGCTCATAAAACCATTCTGCACTGAATAAAATGACTAGAAAGAAGAACTCATCACAAAGGAAAGAATCAGAAATAGTACTTTCTGCCACAGAGTTACAGAATTTGGATTACAATTTGATATCAGAAAGCCAATTCAGAAGCACAATTATAAAACTACTTGTGGCTCTGGAAAAAAGCATAAAGGAATCAAGAGAGATTTCATGACTGAAGAATTTAGATCTAATCAGGCAGAAAAAAAAAATCAATTAAATGAGATGCAATCCAAACTGGAGGTCCTAACAATGAGGGTTAATATGGTAGAAGAATGAGTGACATAGAAGACAAGTTGATGGCAAGGAAGGAAGCTGAGGAAAAAACAGAAAAACAATTAAAAGACCATGAGGAAAAAAAAAAAAAAAAAAAAAAAAAAGACCATGAGAAAGACCATGAGGAAAGGTTAAGGGAAATAAATGACAGTTTCAGAAGCAAAAATCTATGTATAATTGGGGTTCCAGAGAATGCTGAGAGGGACAGAGGGCCAGAAAGCATATTTGAACAAATCATAGCTGAGAGATTCTCTAATCTGGGGAGAGAAAGAGGCATTCAGATCCCGGATATAGAGAGCTCCCTGCCTCAAAAAAAAAATCGATAAAAACTGTTCAACAACTCGACATTTAATAGTGAAACTTGTAAATTCCAAAGATAAAGAGAAAATCCTTAAAGCAGCAAGAGACAAGAGATCCCTAACTTATATGGGAAGAAATATTAGATTAACAGCAGACCTCTCCACAGAGACCTGGCAGGTCAGAAAGGGCTGGCAGGATATATTCAGAGTACTAAATGAGAAGACATGCAGCCAAGAATCCTTTATCCAGCAAGGCTCTCATTCAGAATAGAAGGAGAGATAAAGAGCTTCCAAGATAGGCAGAAACTAAAAGAATATGTGACCACCAAACCAGCTCTGCAAGAAATATTAAGGAGAATTCTGTAAAAGAAAGAAGAAGCCCAAAGACATAATCCACAAAAACAGAGACTGACTAGATATTACGATGACACTAAAGTCATATCTTTCAGTAGTAACTCTGAACATAAATGGGCTAAATGATCCCATCAAAAGACACAGGGTTTCAGACTAGATAAAAAAGCAAGACTCATCTATTTGCTGTCTATAAGAGACTCATTTTAGACCTAAGGACACTTACAGCCTGAAAATGAAAGGTTAGAGAAACATTTACCATCCAAATGGTCCTCAAAAGAAAGCTGGGGTAGCATTCCTCATATCAGATAAATTAAAGTTTATACCAAAGACTGTAGTAAGAGATAAAGAGGGACACTATATCATACTTAAAGGGTCTATCTAAGAAGAGGACCTAACAATCATGAATATTTATGGCCCTAATATGGGAGCTGCCAAGTATATCAATCAATTAATAACCAATGTAAAGACATACTTAGATAATAATACGCTAATAGTAGGAGACTTCAACATAGCACTTTCTGTAAATGACAGATTTTCTAAGCACAACATCTCCAAAGAAACAAGAGCTTTAAATGATACACTACACCAGATGGATTTCACAGATATATACAGAACTTTGCATCCGAATGCAACTGAATACACATTCTTCTCAAATGCACATGGACCTTTCTCCAGAATAGACCACATAGTGGGTCACAAATCAGGTCTCAACAGATACCAAAAGATTGGGATTGTCCCCTGCATATTTTCAGACCACAATGCTTTGAAACTAGAACTCAGTCATAAGAAGAAATTTGGAAGAAACTCAAACACGTGGAGGTTAAAGAGCATCCTGCTAAAAGATGAAAGGGTCAACCAGGAAATTGGAGAATAATTAAAAAGATTCATGGAAACTAATGAAAATGAGTATACAACTGTTCAAAATCTTTGGGATACAGCAAAAGCAGTCCTAGGAGGGCAATACATTGCAATACAACCATCCCTCAAAAAATTGGAAAAAACCTCAAATACACAAGCTAAACTCACACCTAAAGGAACTGGAGAAAGAACAGCAAATAAAACCTACACCAAGCAGAAGAGGGGGTTAATAAAGATTTGAGCAGAACTCAATTAAATAGACACCAGAAGATCTGTAGAACAGATCAACAAAAGCAGGAGTTGGTTCTTTGAAAGAATTAGTAAGATAGATAAACCATTAGCCAGCCTTATTAAAAAGAAAAAAGACTCAAATTAATACAATCACAAGTGAAAAAGGAGAGATAAAACCAATACCAAGGAAATACAAGCATTTAAAAACATATTATGATCAGCTATTGGCCAATAAATTAGGCAATCTAGAAGAAATGGACGCATTTCTGGAAAACCACAAACTACTAAAACTGGAACAGGAAGAAATAGAAAACCTGAACAGGCCAGTAACCAGCCAGGGAATTGAAACAGTCATCAAAAACCTCCCAAGATACAAAAGTTCAGGGCCAGATGGCTCCCAGGGGAATTCTATCAAACGTTTAAAGAAGAAACAATGCCTATTCTACTAAAGCTGTTCTGAAAGATAGAAAGGGATGAAATACTTCTAAACTCATTTTATGAGGCCAGCATCATCTTAATTCTAAAATCAGACAAAGACCTTACCAAAAAGAAGAAATATAGACCAGTATCCCTGATGAACACAGATGCAAAAATTCTCAACAAGATACCAGCCAATAGGGTCCACTAGTACATTAAGAAAATTTTTCACTAAAAAAAAAAAGAAAGAAAGAAAGAAAATTTTTCACCATAAAAAAGTGGGAAATATCCCCAGGATGCAAGGCTGGTTCAACACTCGTAAAACAACCAACATAATAGATCATATCAACAAGAGATAAAAGAATGATATGATCTTCTCAATAGATGCAGAGAAAGCATTTGACAAAATACAGCATCCATTCCTGATCAAAACTCTTCAGAGTGAAAAAAAAAAAAAAAACCTCTTCAGAGTGTAGGGATAGACAGAACATTCCTCAGCATCTTAAAAGCCATCTATGAAAAGCCCACAGCAAAAATCATTCTCAGTGGGGAAATACTAAGAGCCTTTCCCCTTAGATCACAAATGCAACAGGGATGTCCACTCTCACCACTGATATGCAATGTAGTACTAGAAGTCCTAGCCTCAGTAATCAGGTTTTCCCTTCAGAAAGTCCAATTTTTAGAATATTCCCCTAGTTTTACTCCCACATGCCCCACAAAAGATAGCATTGTTTCAGTAACAGAGTGCTAGAAAGATCCTAAATAGTCATTGGTAACAGGCCAATCAAATAACAGAAAGGGCAGCCATGTATAGGATATTATTCAGCTGTACAAAGAGTAAGTGAAGTCCACATGTGCTAATAAGGCGTCATGTCCAAAATATATTGTTATTAAAAAGAAGCAATGAGTAGAATACTGGGTAAGTTTCTGATTTGTTTAAAGTCTGTGAGTATGCAGATAAATATTTATTGCACAATCTATGTCAGCTGCCCCTCTCATGATGCTCGCAGGCCAGCAATCATTGATGCTTCAATCAAAGCACATGATGGGAAAGTTCATAATTGGAAGAGAGCCTGGAAAATCCAGTGCAAAGATAGGAAATAATCATTGAATATGAACACTAACAATGGTTGTCCCAGGCTTACTGGGACACCAGGAAGTCAACAATGGGAGGAAAAGCTACCGAATTGTTCTTGTTTACTCTTTCATGCAATATAAATTTTGTGCCATGGATACTTTTTATATCACTCATGACTTGAGAATGAAAGCCACGGAAATGAAATCTGGCATCCTTAATCTAATTTATGAATTCATTGACTCAAAGCTGGAAGAAGAAGAGTCTTGAAGCCTGAATAGGAGTAAAAAATCAGCTCCAGGAAGACAAGAAGTAGGAAACCCAATGACTAATGTGTAGCCAAAGAGTTCTAGTCAGAATCACACTTTAGCTGTGCAGATTTCTGAAGTAGGCACCCAAACTGGACAAGGTCAATGAAAAATTCTCTACCCACCCTCTATGCATCTCTCATCCCTGTGCCACTAGCCAAAGGAACAAAGCTCCAGGTAGGAACAGCAACTGAATAAAGCTAAGACTTACCTGCCCCTGCCAGATTGCTAAGGGCTTAACATGAAAAGGATGATGCCCTTTCTGTTTTCATACCTGAAGGCTGAGCACTGTGTACTACTAACATCACACACAGTTGGAGATCCCACTAAAACAAAGTTGGCGTGATATGCTAAGAGAAATAAAACTCTACACTACAATTTTTCTACAATTTTTCTCATGTGAAAAATAAAACTCCGTTAAAAATAGCTTTGGCAATTAATGAAACACCATTCAGTTTTCTGCGAAACAGCCTGGTGTGTTAGCTTCATGGACATCTGTATTTCTGAGTTATCTCTACAGAAGGGTCTATCCTACAGACAACAGGGATCACATCGATGTAGTCAGAGAATTCATTTTACTCAGTGCTCTTCGCAATGTTAATTTCTCTGTCCCACAGAGATAATGTTTTAGAATAATGTCTGGTGTGATTTTTACTCTTTTTAGTTTCATGCTGTTCTGAATGTTTAAAAAAATCTTTTTAAGCGATAGAATCTGCCATTCTCCCTTAATCTTCTTTTACATCTTATACGTTACCTATTTTAGAGAATTATCTTCACTGTCTCAGTGTGTGTTTGTCAAATTTGTATGTGTTACATTAATTCACCAAACAATTATTTCTCTCCTGATTTCCTGTGGAGTGTGTTTCCTCCTTTCAGCCCCCTAGCTGATCTCCTGGGTCACTTGCTTTTGCAAGCACAGAAATGTCCCCTTTGCCCATGATGTTTTGCCCCACCCCCACCCCGAAGGCCATATATTGGATTCAAACATTTCCCATCCTCTGCTTCCAGGCAGGAGTCTTAAAACTGCATTTTGTTTGTCTATTTGTTTTATTTTCACAGCCAGAATGACGGGGAGAGAGGATAGGACCCACTACAGGCTGACACTGCCTTCAAGCCCCTCCCTCTCAGATGTCCTAGTATCAGGCACCTGAAAAAGTTGCTCGAACTGCCCAAGCCTCAGAGAACACATCTGTTTATCAGATTGCTGTAAGGAGGGACACTTGAGTGGCTCAGTAGTTGAGCATCTGCCTTTGGCTCAGGTGGTGGTCCCGGGGTCCTGGGATGGAGTCCACATCAGGCTCCCTGCAAGAAGCCTGCTTCTGCCTCTGCCTGTGTCTCTGCTTCTCATTGTGTGTCTCTCATGGATAAGTAAATAAATGAAATCTTTTTAAAAAAATTCCTCTGAGGAAGAAATGGGGTTGCCACGTTAACAAACAAATTTGACAGCATTTGCTTCATGGTCAGTATCCGATAAATACTCACCGTAACTATTATTATTTCAAGTATTACTATTAGTCCAGGGTGTTGGATGAGGTAGCTATAGGGCATTTGTGTGGCTCAGGGAGGAAGTAAAAGCAGCACATGCCTGTGGTGAGGAATGACGGGTGGTGGGGTCTCACCATCAACAGGAAGGAAGGGTACACGGGAGCCCGTATTACCCAGTACACTCAAATTTAGTGCTGGTCTGAGTTTAGGGATGAAACTTGCAGGAATATTGATAAATATGATAAAAATAAAAATAAAAGGTTTGACCTCAGCAACAACCATAAAAGTCTAGAAACTCAAGTTGTGTGTGTGGAAGTAGTGCAAAAATGTACGTAAAGCTCCCTATCGCACGGCCACCCCAAGCTCACCTCTTCCAGCCTTCATCGCCCTCCAGTAGATGAAAAGGACATTACTTGGGGTATAGTTACCTTGGGCAGTTACACTGTGATTTGAAGGTGAAACTTAATATATAGTCTTTCTTTTGTGTGTCTCCTCCCACTGCATTTTAAACTGTCATACTAGAGAGTTGTGTGTCAGATAGGCAGACTCACCAGGCCTCTTTCTTTCTTTCTTTCTTTCTTTCTTTCTTTCTTTCTTTCTTTCTTTCTTTCTTTCTTTCTTCTTTCTTTTCTTTTTCTTTCTTCTTTCTTTTTTCTTCTTTTTTTTCTTTTCTTTCTTTCTTTCTTTCTTTCTTTCTTTCTTTCTTTCTTTCTTTCTTTCTTTCTTTTTTATTTATTCATAAGAGACACACACAGAGAGGCAGAGACATATGCAGAGGGAGAAGCAGGCTCCCTGTGAGGCTTGATTTCAGGACCCCAAATCATGACCTGAGCTGAAGACATATGCTCAACCACTGAGGCACCGAAGCGTCCCTTTCTTCTTTCTCATTTTTTTGCCATCCTATTCTTGTTCTTAATCAAGCGTAGGATGCTATAAAATTCTCCATCTTAAAAGCATTTTCTTTTTTTTTTTTAAAGATTTTATTTATTTATTCATGAGAGGCAGAGAGAGAGAGAGGCAGAGACACAGGCAGAGGGAGAAGCAGGCTCCAAGCAGGGAGCCAGATCTGGGACTCGATCCAGGGTCTCCAGGATCACATCCTGGGCTGAAGGTGGTGCTAAACCGCTGAGCCACCAGGGCTGCCCTTAAAAGCGTTTTCTTATACATATTATTTACAGTTATTTTAAAGTCTATGTGCAATATCTTCATGTCTTGATTGACAATGACTTTTTGTATTATCTTTTGTTTTGTTTTCTTACTGGATTTGGCTATTTAGTCCCATCTCTTGTCACTCCTGGGAATTTTATTGAATGCTTGATATTAGAGATCCAGCACTGTTAGAGACTCAGGATAGTGTTCTTAACCCACAGAGGATTCAACATTCTCTGATAGAGTGTGAGACTACAAAACAGATCATCCAAGCCAGTCAGACTTTGAAATGGTTTTTCAATGAATTTCCATGTTGCAGATGCCTTGTCTATTTTGTGTGCCTTAACTGAAATCCTGAGATTTATGATAGCACCCTCCCCTGCACAGTGACACTACGGAGAATGCTGATGGATGTTTAGATTGTCAATTTCTGCCAGTTTGACTTCTTGGATTTTACCCAACACCATTAAAAAAGTAGCAAAAGTCTTGAAGGTATAAACAATGCAACATGGGGATTCACCTCTCCACTTTTCTCTGGGATCTTGACTCTTCATGTCTTTGTTCTCTTAGAAGATAAGAAGGCTAGATTTTGCTTGTCCAGCCTCATGGCTGTGGTGCTTATAGCTCAGAGCCTCCACTTTTTAGTAGAATTATTGTCCTACAGGTCAAGAACAGTAAATACCTCTAGAGGAAAAAAAAATGTGTGGAACGAGGGGCCTATCTCAGGGTGTTTCACTTATCTCCAGGATCTTGGACATTCAAGTGCTGTCTGCTTGGCTGCTCTCATTTGCATCTCCCTCCAACCCTTTTTTAGGTGTATTTTTCCAACTTCTGTTAGAGTCATTCTCCAAGTGGTATTTGATCTAGTAATATACACTCATTTATTAGTGACATAGAAATCTCCTTTTTCAACCTCCTGTTTCACACCTTTTTCTTTGGCTTGGAGCAGTGGTAAGGGGAAATCAGGTTAAGATCGTCACCTCTATTTCTCCATCAGCCTTCCTAACTTTATCTCTTATCCTTTCTCTTCCCTATATCTCCATTGGGCAACCTCAAGAATCCTCTGAGGTATGTGCATGAGATTCATCAGTACATAAGGATATAAATAATATCTGTCAACCTTAGACATTTGCCCCAAATCTATTTGTTTCCAGAACTCTGCTCTAAAGTATCCAGTACCCATAATGATAGGGAATTTTCATTCTTTGAGCCTAAATCTATAATTGTTTCTTAACATTAAATTTATCAGAAAGGAGTTAAGAGTTATTGTCAAGTAGGATGTGATCATTACTCAGGTCTCCCTACAACACTGTAAAAGTTCCCAAAACTTTAGCTACAAACTTTTTAAAAATATATTTCCATATGTATATTTCCTGTTTCCCATATACCAATAAATAGTATATTTAATATTTTTAATTATATATGATATTTAATTTTTTTCATGGGATTCTCAGGATAATCCTATACTGTTCCCATTTCATATACAAGGGAAGTAAGTCTCAGGAACATGATCTACTCAACTACATGTGTGCTTCAAATCTATGCCTGATTATAAAGGTGTGAAATATCAGCCATAATGATATTTTTAAAAATTTGCAGGGAACCCAAATACACTGTGAGTTGTTAAGAGGTTTTCTGCTTAAAGAATGTTTATATAATCAAATAATTTTGCAGCTGTGCAACCACATACTACTTGTATTATGCATAAAGCTCATCAGTATACTCTAAGCTCTGAGAAAACTACCTTTAAGACCTACTTGACCACAAAATCCTTCTCTCAAATGATATGAGACAAAAATTTTTCCAGACCTTGATGTATGTCCTTTGAGGAACAAAATTAACTCCAATTGAGAGCCACTGGGATAGATAGCCATGTTTTAGGTGGCAGTCTTGATGGGAGGATTCATATGGTTTTCTAAGATGTAACTGGTATTATTTGCAAGGACAGAAAAAAGCAGGTCCCTGCATCTTTAAAAGTGGTGTCTCTGCCTCTGTGGGAGACTATCTACAGTGGAATTATAATATTGTGAGAGTTTGGTACCTGCCAAGGACTTTCTCACAGGGAGACTGGCATGTAGGGAGAGAAGTTTGCAGCAAACCAGGACATCTTTTCCTGGGGCAGGGAACATCAGTAGTGGAATTGTATGGATAACAAGCTGGGGCAGCAGTGGGGTCATTATGAGGATGAGACAAAGGAAGAACACAGAACATAACAGAAAGCAACTTAACCAAAAATAGGTCATTGGGGTACAAAGGTTCACAGAGGGAAGAGGCCAATTACAAAGGTTAGGTAATAGCTATCCAGACAAGGTTAAGTTCATAGGAAGGGGTGCTGTTCCTTTTTATTTGGAGAACTGTGTATCCATTAAAACTATCTGTAAGGGAATACATACACATTCAGGCAAATATAATTGACATTGATAAGTGAAAAATGTCACTTATCAAAAGTTATTCGCCATGATATTATATTTTACATAAAGATATGCATGAGACAATAGTTACATAGAAATATACAATAATATAAAGAGTGATGATTTCTGAATATGAGTTCCTATCAAATTTAATTTTTTAAGGTTCTCTGTATTTCCCCAGTACTCCTACATCTAGTCATTTTCTTTTAATTAAGAATATACTTTAAGGGGCACCTGGGTGGCTCAGTCAGTTAAGTGTCTGCCTTCGGCTCAGGTCATGATCTCAGGGTCCTGGGATGGGAGCCTTGTGTCAGGCTCCCTACTCAGTGAGGAGTCTACTTCTCCCTCTGCCTCCCTTCCCCTCCCGACACCCACCTCCACCCCCCACCTTCCACCCCCACCTCATGCTCTCTCTCACTGTCTTTCAAATGAGTAAATAAAAAAATCTTTAAAAAAAAAAGAATATACTTTGAGAGATACAAAAATATTAGTAAGGATTTAGTTGTAGGCTGAAACAATGTTTGAAACAATAAAAGAAATGTGACCAAGAATGATGTATGTCTGTGTGACTATCAGGGATTTTTTAAAGAAGAGGGACAAGTCCAGGGATCCTTGACCCCTGCTTATCATCTGTTAGGTTCTCAGCCCTTCAAGTTGTGTGTAGTTGCTGAAAAACCTAAAATGAAAAGTTATGATCAAATTAATAAAAAAATTGGCTAAATTTCAAATGTGGCTAAGTTTGTCTTTTTTTATATATAGAATAGAATAGTTTCCCTATTTTTCCTTTTTTTTTTTCCCTAACTAACCATGCTCAGGGAGAAAAAATAAACAGGCGAGCTAAGTGTCTAGAAATAAGAAGTCCAGGTGTAAGTAGGTACTGAATGACTTCTGGGTGATTGAATAATCTCTACAATGCTGGAGAAATGGGCTTTCTTATTTAATCTTCATGACCTTGGAGTGGGCTCTTATATTGATTATACAAAGTAGGAAATCAGTTGAAACAGTTTAAATAACTTGCTTTACTTACATTTCTAGTAAGTGCCAGAGTCAGGATTTGAACCAAAAATCTCCATCTTTGTCCACTATATCATGTGGCCTCCTAAGTGGAAAATTGAGTCTTGAATGTGTTTATTCATTTCAAGCTCTTCTACGGAGGAAAAAAAAAAATCTTTATTTTCTATGCTGTCCTTAAAGCTCAAAGACATGCTTCATATTTCATTTCTTTTCCTCTAACCCCTTAAAGAGCCAACTAAAGCAAGCCCAAGATCAAGGGGATTTCAGCCTTAGCATTTCAGCCCACCTCATTCATTGGATCTGCAAAACCCCATCCCTGAAGAGTGAAAGTCATCAAATTTCATTTCTTATAACATTAGTTTAGAAACATGTTTTCCCCTCTTACCAGTTAAATTGTCTTTTACTTTGTAAACGGTTTCTATTTTTCAACAATTACATTACAATGTGTTCAATTTTAACCGCCCTGCTGCTCAATCCTTTATAAACCTGAATAAAGAAATAGTTATATAACCAAGAAGCATCAAAAAGTGAATAAAAAGAAGATATTGCTTCAGATTACTCTCCATTTGCTGAGGATGAAAAGCAATTTAACATTTTATTTTTTATATTTATTATTGCATTATTCTTTTGTTTACCTTGTAACAAGTGGGAGTCTGATAGCATCTGTCACCCTCCTACAATTTAATTACATATTCCATATCTTTATTCTCACTTGGCAGTGTCTTTGCTTGCCTAGATCTACCTTATCCACCACTTCCAAGTTCACATCGCATGATTTTTGTAATTAAGTGAGCGGCAAGTTAGCTACCTCCATCCTAAATTGAACATTTCATAGTTTTAAAGCACTTCTATTAAACTTCCCTGAGTCTGAATCCCCATTACTTCCCCATCTTCCCCTGATGATTCAATTATCTCCTCAGGGGAGAATCTGTTCAATACCAAGAATTACCTTTTCTCCACAGAGGGGGGACTTGAAACAATGACTCTAAAACCTTTTTCTTTCACTCCATGTCTTCAATGAATAATTTATATTTGTGACAATCTGGTTTCTGTCTTTCCTGACTCTTAGTTTTGAAAACCATAGAAAGGATACATTCACCCCATCTCATTACTTACCACACTGAATAGAGAAAACTGCCTGTAGTCCCATCTGGCCCTTGGATTGACCTTTATTCACAGTAAAAGAGAAGAAACTCATGTTCTCCCTACTGTTCTAATGCTCTTCTTTTCCTGTTCAAATATTTGTTATTAAAAAAAAATTGTTATTCATTAAAATCTTCAGAAGCATTAAAAAAAATCAAAGGGCATTTTTTGGGGGAGTAGCATTTACTTTTCCTCATATGAAAGTCTACAATGACAGTCATATAAAGAAATTAGAAAATGCAGAGCAGAACAAATACAGTCTGCCTTTAACTCCATCATTAGTAGATAATCCATGGAATATGCAATTATATAAACAAAGGAAAACTATGGAGACTATAAGATCAGTGGTTGCCAAAGATTCAGGAGGAGGGGTGAAGAAGCAGAACACAGAAGTTTTAGAATGGGGAAGAATGTTCTATATAGTAATATAATCATGTATACAGGCCATATATAGGTGTCCAAACCCATGGAATGTACTGCAGCAACAGTGAACTCTATCATAAACTATGGACTTTGAGTGATTGTGTATCAGGCAGGTTCATTGATGGTAAAGAATGTAGCGCTCTGGTGGTAGTGTGTATGGGCAGTGAGTTGTTTTGTGGGGTTCTCAATCTATCAATAACCAATGTTTTGACTGGACCAGACCTTGTGGTTCTTACTATGATTACAAGATGCTCTTCAGCAACAAACACCAGGAAACTTTGAAAACATAAAAGTTTGTTACTAAAGGGGTTGGAAATTACACAGCAGGCCTAGAACCACAAGGCAAGGTTGGAGGAAGAGTGACACTGAGAACATGAGGGCTGAGGATTCTGTTTCTACTTGGGTTGAGGGTTGAGGGTTGAGGGGCTAGGGTTTCATGGGCTTACCCTGAAATTTAAATTGATGAATTTAAAACATAAGAGTTGGAATTTAAAGCGGGGGAAGAGAAAAAAAAAATGGTTCAAATAGTTAGTGACTGAAATTAATCAAGATCTCTAAAACAAAGAAGCCTCAGGTTGGGGAGGTAGCCAGGCTCTTTATCTGGTCTCATGGCCAGCAATGGGTTTATTGGAGATAGGGATCTTTGAAGCAGATGTCTAGGCAACCAACATTTAAGTCAGGCACTTCCATTACCAAAACAAAAACAAAAGAAACACACATTCACAAAACAACTGTCATATACCTTACACTACAGAAGTGTAAGAGAAATCTCTGTACCTTTCCCTCAATTTTTCTGTGACCTTAAAACTGCTTTAAAAAGAAAAAAAAAAATTACTGGCTCTTAAAGGCCAATGATAGAACATACATGCAGTACTGTTCAAAACTCCAAAGTAATGAAAAAGTGAAATACAATTATATTCAAAAGAAATACAGAAAAGAATCATATAAACACTCAATAAATTTGAAGTCATCTCTATAGTATGTACAAATTATATACTGTCTTTTTACTCATTTTATTACAGACTTTTAAAATCTGAAAAACTATATACATCATCAAAGCTTTTTATTTACTCTAAACACATGTGGGTTGTTCAGAAATCCCTCTGACTTGGGGGTGTCAGGTAGCTTAAAAAGAGAAGAATTATAGTGACAGATGTTCAATATTTAATGAGCACGTACCAGATGCTGACATCAGGTTAGCGTAGGGGCTACAAAGCCTTACATGATGTGCTTCCTCCTCTAACTGAGGCAAGGCAATGAGACAATACATATGGCAAAAAGAAATAGGTCTTATAATAGCACACTTACAAAATATGTTTTATATACAAAAAGAGCTTTTGTTGAAACTTCTTTTTCTCATGCAACTATTCTTGGCTTATGTCTATGTGAATACAGAGTTGAAAATTATTACATATCCTTATATCATTTAAAGGAAAGTGTTTATTAGAATACATCTATTGTTTCTCTAGAATAAACTCTAAATTTGGAGTTCCATTCATGCACCCCAAACCTTTTCTGATGATAAACCATTCTGTAAAATTGGGTACTTATTCTTGGGATCCTTGATGATTATTGCATCCTTTTCAGAAACTTTCGCTGGTTCCCTATTTCTGACAAAGTGCACATGCCTTAGGCAGGCAATTTCCCCAAAATTAAGGCCCATTCTTACTTTCTCAAATATGTTTTACTCCTGCTTCCCAAGCCCTGTCAGTCCTGCTAAAGAGTTTTTGTTGGGTTATGTTCATGTTATTCTCTCCTTGTCTTTTGCACCCTGTTCCCTTGGTCTAGAATCGGATCTCCTATGTCCATATGTCCATATTGCTCCCACCCTTAGCTTGACCAACCCAGGTGCTTGGTCCTCTTGGTGGAAGTGATTGCTTCTGCTGAAATCTCATGGCACTGAAATGGTTGTCTTGTTGCTTCCTCTACACCTACCTTGAACATACACCTAACCTCTACACCTACCTTGAACATACACCTAACCTCCCACAATAGATGGAGAGATTCTTGAGAAGAGAGCTTGACATAGAGCTACCTCTTCCTCAAGACCCCGTGTAAAATTGGGACATAGCTATTGAATGAGTGAATTAATGAATGAATTTCCCTTTGAAAACATTGCACTACTATATTAATTTTATTGGGGTTTCAAATTGAAAATAATTTGGGCTATGAAACACACTGAAATATAAATTAAAATTCAGAATATAAAGAATAAAAACTGTGACATAAACCTATGTGAATAGCAAAATAGGCCACAAAGATAATCCTTTCTATTCTTTAATAGGAGGCACAGAAATGAGAGGGTATACTAGATGAGGACAAAGATTCAATATTAGAACATGTCGGAGAGAAAAAGAACTACTTGTTCCTCTCTGTCCAGAAAAATTATCTTTAACTGGAAAAGCAGAAACAATATCACTCAAGTGCTTTTAGAGCTAAGGTTTTGAGGCTGTCTAACACAGCGAGGACAGTGCTAGAGTTAATAGAGGCTCATAGTCACAACCAGCTCTCATACATACCACCTGGAGACCTTGTACAATTCACTTAACCTATGTATGTCAATTTCCTCACAGAAACCAACAATGGTTTCAAGTATTCATGGAGAGGATCAATAAAGATAACATTGGTAAATGTCCCTATAAGTCATGAAACCCTAATGCAAGAGTAGTTCTTAGTGAAGCGAGAGTTGCATTAAAATAATTTATGGGTTGGAAATATTTTTTTAACAGAATTAAAAATATATCTGGATAAAAACTTCTAGAGAGCTAATAATGTTCAGCTTGATGGCTATAGTTAATAATACTATATTGTATACTAGAAGATTTGCTGAGAGCAGGTTTCAGGTGCCCTAGTCACACACATACACACACAAGTGGTAAGTATATGAGCAGATGGATATGTTAATGAGCTTGACTGTAATAAGCATTTCATTATACATGTATATCAAAACACCATGTTGGATAAATATCTAGTAGTGCAATTGCTGGATTATAGGGTAGCTCTATTAACTTTTTGGGGGACAAACTTGGGTTTACTGGAGGGGAGGTGGGTTGGTAATGGGCTACATGGGAGATGGGCATTAAGGAGGGTATTTGTGATGAGCACTGGGTGTTGTATGTAAGTGATGAATCACTAAATTCTACTCCTGAACATAATATTACACTGTATGTTAACTAGCTGGAATTTAAATAAAAAGTTGAAAAAATCATTTTGTACACCTTAGATGTATACAATTTTTATTTTAAAAAAATCTGAAAGGGGCAGCCTGGGTGGCTGAGTGGTTTAGCGCTGCCTTAGGCCCAGGGCGCGATCCTGGAGACCCGGAATCAAGTCCTAGGTCGGGCTCACTGCATGGAGCCTGCTTCTCCCTCTGCCTGTGTCTCTGCCTCATTCTCTCTCTCTCTCTCTCTGTCTCAGAAATAAATAAATTTTAAAAAAAGAAACTGAAAGAAAAAACAAGTGCCCTGCAGTAGCTATCAGGTGGGGTAGAGGAACATAAAAACAATAAGAACGATAGATTATAGTAGTCATAAGCATGACAACACAAATAATGCTGCAAATATAGGCATGTAATATAAATTTTAAGAGCTTTAACTGTATTGACATATATATTTTTTATTTTATTTATTTATTTTAAAGATTTTATTTATGCATGAGAGACACAGAGAGAGAGAGAGAGAGGCAGAGACACAGGCAGAGGGAGAAACAGGCTCCATGTGGGGAGCCCAATGTGGGACTTGATCCTGGGTCTCAGGATCACACCCTCAGCTGAAGGCAGCACTAAACCACTGACCCACCGGGCTGCCTCTATTTTATTTTATTTTATTTTATATGAGCGACTTTTTATCTATATTTCAAAATCTTTAAACAGGATTTTGTTCTTTTATTTTTAATCCAAAAGAATCCCTGATTTGCAGAGATCTTCTAGACCTTTACAAAACATAATACTAAGAGAAATCACAACATGAAACTTGACATTGCACAGACTCTAAAATATTAACTTTATGTACCATGTATGCAGTTTAGTGAGAAAGTAAATGACTGTAGACCTGTTTCAAACAAAGATCTTCTCTTCCAGACAGAAAATTGTCAGATGTGATTTGGGAGATTGTCTCTTCCCATATTAATTTAAAATGAGAACAAGGTTGATATTGGAGCAAAAAATATATATATAAACAAATAAACAAAACAAATCTGGGAGCTAAAATTATATATTTCTTTAAAACAAGAAGAGGAACATCAAAATACTCTGAAACTCATCCTTGCATCAAACGCCTTCATTCAATTGCAGCCCTGATTGGCAGGCAGGCACCCTGTCCTCCTGTTTGAATTCAACCATCAGTCTGTGTTTGCCCATGATTGTGTGTGTTGGTTTTGATTACTGTTATTTCTTCCGAACAATTCTGATTTCACAGTGACGGTCCTGCCTCAGCTGAAGCTTGCAGCTGTCTGGGTGAGGATTGTCTACACTGACCTTTGCTTTTGACCACCTCCAATAACCCTCTTTATGCCACCTTCCTCTCATGTAAACGCTCACACGAATACCAGAGCCTTTCACCTCTTTAAAATAGATAATAATAGTCTTCCATCATTGAACAACTGGTTTGTAAGTTGTGACATTCTGTGTGTATCAGACATGGCAGGAAATGGAAGGGAAATTGCACAGGGCAAAGGCTTGGAAGCAGGGAGACACAACCTCCAATCAGAGTATCACGTCATTGACTTTGAAAGAGTCACCCCTATGGTGTTTAATTTCAATTTCTTTATCTGCAATACAGAAATAGATGGGAGCCATAATGACTTCAACAGGTTATAAAGTCAGTGAGATGTTAAGTTTCCTACTTGTGATTTCTCTGTTTCTGAAAGGTCTATATGATCTCTGCCAATCAGGAATTCTGCTGCATTAAAAGGAATAAAATCCTATTTAGAATAAATAAATAAATATTATGTATTTATGTATAAAATTATACATAAGTGTAATTTTTTACATTACAAAAAATGTTTTTTTTAATTTATAAGTCTAAGTTTGGGGGTGAAATTTTTTAAATCATGATATGGGAAATACTTTAGAATTTCTATGGCTAGTGACAGTGAACAAAGTTGAGGTACTGAGATATCATCAAACTGAGGAGAGCAGAGAAATGTCATGGAGCTGTAAGGAAGCAGAGGATGGAAGATGCCTGACTCCACCTAGCTCCAGAGCAAAACAGTTCATCTTCAGTCCTAACTGCTTACAGAAGTATCTCTGTAATCACTGGATTGTGCATGATTTTCTAACACCTGAATCGTAGCAGATAGTCCAACATCTGGAAAATGGCCCATGTGTTATACTCCAGACAGCTGCATTAAAGAAAGTTGAGAAAGAAAATTCTTTTCTCTATTCATCAAAGATTTTTTTGCGTGGTCCTGAGAATTAAATTGACATGAGACAGATGAACAGGAGAAAAATCAAATTTATTTACACATCTACTGGGCATCCACATGAATACAAGTTTCCAAAGATAAGCAATATGGAGTATATATGTGATCCTGAAGTAAAGAGAAGGGAGGGTCTGGGACATCAAAGGGAAGGAGAGCAATTCACAGGAGGATTAAAAAGAGTAAATTTTGGCCAGGCCATCCAGATACATGGGTCACAGAGAGGAATTTAACAAATAGACTTTGCAAGGTTCCTCTCTGTCATTATAGTGTCATTATCTGTAGTGATGGTGCCTTTTCTGGAGCAGGTCCTCTACCTAAATTCTTTTAGGCCGTTAGTTGGGGCAAACACCACCTATAGCAACTTCTTGATTCTTCTGTCTTCTAAAAATAATCAGCCTAAAATAACCCTTATGAGAAAAATACACATTTTGGGGTGGCAAGTCTTGCTTCCCAACAAGAGCATGTCTTGGATTTGGGTCTAGAAGTCAAAGTTGAACTCTGCCCTGACACTCACCAGTTTGTGCATTTGGCAGAACGACTCCATCTTCCTCAAGCTCACTTTCCTCCTGTGCTAAAATAAAAATAAAACACCACAAAGGACTGAAATAATGATTAAGTGTGAAACACAAGTAAAAGTGCAAACTAATCATCTGATAATACACATTGAAACAAGAGTTAGTCCCTTCAAAAGATGCTACCACCTTCAGAATTCTGTAGGACTTCTCAACTCGCATTGCCTTCAGAGGACTGAAAAAATAACCCCACAAATGTCATAACACTGGGTCGAGTTTTAACAGTGGCTTTAGAAATATTTCTGATAATCTCTGGCACTGGCTCGTCAGTGAATGCCATCTTCACTCTCACTACTGTGGTTAAAACCAAATGCCAGCATGTGAATAGGTAACAAGCCCCAACACAAATTACTTAGGATTGAGGCAGGTTGGTTGCTAGACTTTTAAAAATAGATCAAAGCAAAAATCACTTTTTCACTAAACTCGGAGTAAGGTTTGGAGAACTCTAGTATTTGAATTCATATAGGGCTTGTTTCCAAATTGCAAAGACTCTGTTTCAGTAATTCTGTGTTCAGCTCATGAATCTGTATGTTCAGCAAGCTTCCTGAGTGAGGCTGAATGAGGTTGTCCAAGATCCACGGGCTACATTTGAAGAACAGATGCTTTGTGGCATTTGTTGGTGTGAATGATGGCTGTACCCCCATGACATCAAAATGGTGAATTAAGTCTGCCCAAGTAAGAATCATGTTATCTATACAGGGTAGTGGAACCAAAAATATATGAAAATGGTACAATCTGCTGAGGCATCTGGGATTGCTCATTTCATCATCTTGTGCTTTTTTCAGGTCCTGAAAGAATAGAAACAAAGTTTGATGATGAAACAGCTTTTAAAGCACAACCAAACCCTGGCATTTTATCCCAGCTGGCGAAAGAAGACCTTCAATGCATTTTAAAATTCTTATGCATTATTATTATGCCCTCCAAATTGTACAACAAAATGAATTTAAAATGGAGTAAAGAGCTAATGTGTGAAGGGAAATAAAATAATTTCAAAGTTTAGGGGAGCCTGGGTGGCTCAGTCAGTTAAGTGTCTGCCTCCTGGGATCAGGTCATAATCCCAGGGTTCTGGGACTGAGCCCTGCATCAGGATCCCTGCTCAGTCAGCTTCTTCCTCTGCCTCTCCCCCAGCTCATGCTTGCCTTCAGCTCAGGTCATGATCTCAGGGTCCTGGGATCAAGCTCCATATTGTGCTTTCTGCTCAGCAGAGAGTCTGCTTCTCCCTCTCCCTCTGTGCATGCATGCTCACTCACAGGATCTCAATCTGTCTCAAATAAATAAAATCTTTAAAAATTAAAATTAAAAAATATATATAGTAGAGAAAAAAATCCATAGATTCTATCATATTAAATTTTTCCATACAATAAAAATTTCATAGATGTGTTAAATGATAAATAACAAACTTGGAAAAGATGTATTATGCAAAGACTATGTGCACATTTACATAAGATTCAATTTCATAGAAATTCATGTATACCACAAAAAAAAAGCATAAAATACAAGGATAGAAGTAGTAAAATGTTACTAAGCATAAGGAAACTGTTCAATCTCATTATTAGTAACAACTGATCTTCTGAGAGGTGCTACGGGAGCATAATAAAATCCATCCTGGCGTCTTCAATATTTTTCTCTTCTCTGCTACACTTGGTACAACTTGGAAGCTGAGAAGCAAGCAAGCTTTCAGGAGGTGATAGCACCTGAGTTGAGTCCTGAGGATTGATAGAAGTGAGATGACACAGTTTCCAGGCAAAAACAAATGCCCCTCAGAATGAAAGTCTGTGAAAGGAGTGTATAAATGCATACGGTTTCGGATTGCTGGAGTGTGAAGTGCAAGGTGTGGAAGTGCCTGAAGACAAAGCTGAGAGGTTAGTCAGGTTATTAGAGTCCTGAATAGCATACTAAGACTCGCAGTGTATGTGGGGAGACATTGAGACAAAAAGTGAAAAAGAAAATAAAACACACAGAACAAAACAAAAACAAGGGACTGCAAAGACCAGGCCATCTATGAGCATTTCTTTACTTCTTTATGCCTGCATCTGTTTGTGTAATACAAGTTCATTCAGCGTCGACCATGTGGCACATGATTTTCATCATCTATTAGTCAAATGCTGCCATTCCTCTGTTCAATACCTTTCCCTGTTTGTTTGTTTGTTTGCTTGTTTACTTATTTTCCTACCTCCCCCAGTAAAAGCCATCATTGTGGAATACCCCGTCTTGGCTGTTCACACTTACATGGAAAGGGAATCGGATGTAATTGAATTTGGGATAAATGGAAGATGAAAGGTTATTGATATAACTTTTGTTTTGTTTTAGTCTTGGGAGGTGGATCACTATGATGAAATGAAAAATGTCCTCCCTCCCACAAAGCCCCCATTGGACCTGACTGCTCCTTTCCCATCCTCCTTCAAATTTTTGTCCTATGGATTTTTACCATCTAGGGAGGATTTAGTAATGAACTTGCTGCTTTTAAGGACAAAGGGAAAACTTGCTTAAGAAGGTGGAGGCCTCCTAAGGCTGCCCTGGCATTCTGTAGTAGAGAGTTCTATTGCCAATGAAGAGAGTGGTATGAATGCCTCTAGGGTTACCCACACATTATAGGAAAATGTTTGCATTTGAACCTGAAATTGTTGAGGAATTCAATTGCCACCACTGGTAAGGGGTGCTGTGTGCCAAGCTAAGCATGGAGAGTGTGCCCCCAGTTCCCCATGGAAGACCACACTGAGTAAAGAGACCTGAGCCCCTAAGAGAACTGAGCTTGTGAGTATTTAGGTGTGACATTCTCCCACTGCCAGAAGCAACCCAATCCCAAAACAGGATGTGTGGATCTTTCAGCACTGGTGTGTTAATTTCCTGGGTTTGCCATAACAAAGTTGCACAAACAAGAATTTATTCTCTCATAGTTCTGGAGGCTGCAAGTCCAACATCAACATGTTGGCAGGTTCAGGTTCTTCCTCAGGACAGCAGAGGACAATCTGCCCAATGTCTTTCTTTTACCTTCAGGTGGTTTCCTGCAGTCCTTGAAGTTCTTTGGTATGTACGTCTTACTTCTCGAATCTCTACCTTCATCATCACATCACATGGCATTCTTCCTGTGGGCCTCTGTCCCTGTGTCTCTTCTTTTCATATAAGGACCTCAGTATATTAGATTAAGCCCACCCAATTCTAGTATAATCTCATTTTAGTTTGATTACATCTGTAAAGACCCTTTTTTTCTGAATAAGGTCACATGTATAGGTACCAGGGGTGAGGATTTCCATATATTTTGGGGGGATACAATTCAAGCCACAACATCAGCAATGTCTCATTTTCTGGATGAAAGTTAGTGTGCTCTTCTTTTGACCTCTGTATACTTCATGGGTTCATTGGTAATCCCTGGTAGGGGGGGTTTCTGAGAGAAAGAGACTTAGACACACAGTCAATATGGTGGGTAGGGGTCTTGGCCAGACCTAATGCCACTAGAGAAAGGAAAGGGGTTGTATTTTTACTGAATGTTATGAAGAAATCCCAGTGATTACACTGAAAGGCAAAATGAGGGGGTGACTCTCCACTACTGTAAATTATAAACTCTGTCCATGATAACATGGAGTATTGACTCCCTGACTCCTGGAGAGGAATGTAATGGTGTGGCCATCGATGGGCACTCCATCTCGAGTTTGTTTCTCAGATCCAGACAAGGGCTTTGAAGACCTGGATTCCAGTTTTCTGTCCTGCCACTTACTAGATGTGCTACCTCAGAGTGGTTGCTTAAATTCACCATGTCCTGATTTCCTTATCTGAACTCTGGGTCTAAAAAATGCCTGTTCCATGTACCCATCGATTCACCATGAGGCTCAGTAGACACAATCCATGGTAACTTCAGGATGAGTCTTAAAGCTCTATGTGACTGCTTAGAAATTATCTACAGTTTTTTCTCCCCACATCTTGCCTTGTTCCAAAAATAATTTGAGACCATTGTATCTTTTCTCACCTAGCTATATGACTTGTTTTGAAACATTATTGCCATTCCCGCTAAAAAATCATTATCATTAAGCTTAAATGCTGTCCCTTAGCTCTTGACCCAGGATAATGGTTAGATAACCTGTGGCATAATAAAAACAATTTTGCAAATATAATTAAAAACAGTAATGATAATAATAATAATAATAATAATAATAATAATAATAATATATCCATGTGAGACTCAACTCTATGTCCTTGAGTTCATCAATATAATTCAATATAATACTACAAATACTTTTTGACAAGGTTAAACATTTTAAAACACAAATACCTAGTTTATTTAAACAAAGTCACAATTAACAAATCTCACCCAATTCCAGGAAAGAGATAAGGCTGCCTTTGGTCTCCTAAAAGGTTAATAAGAGCCCAAAGACATGAAGATGGCTGTGCCAGAGCCAAGTTTTGTACCATATGTCTGTGATTTCCAATCCCATGCATTTAAATTCAAGTTTTAAAATTCCAAAGTCCTAGAATTTTTTTTTCTTTTAACTTTACTGCACATAGAAATCTTGCTCACATTCCATTTGTTAGAAGCAAACTTTTTAAATTACAGATTATGATGGATCATTATTATGGATTATGTAATGGATGTGTCATATTACAGAACATCATTTCAGAATCTTTCTAAATAATTATTTGACTTTTTTTCTTATTTGACCAGGTGAAACGATATACTAAAGTAATGAATGCCAAATGTTAAGCGTCTCTTTATTCCCACAATGTCCTACTAAGCTGGGGCATGGAGATTTATTTTGAAAATGTACTGCCAATTGCATTTTTCTAGTTTTTATTTAAAGTTTACCCATTTCAAGTCTTAAGTAGGAATAAAGTTTTCTTATGCCATCTTTGTCAGTTCAGCTACAATGATTGAACTAGTCTCAAACATGTACTTGGAAGCTTCCTTCCCATCCCATTTTTTTTGTATGATTGGCAACAATTTGTGTAGCATGTAAATAATTTGTCACTTGAATGTTTGAAAGCACTTGCCTGTGAAACACTGCCTAAAGCAGACATATTTTGAGGTACTTTTTGACAGTGTTAAATTGTCTCCTTTTCATTGATCTATTCAATTTTTCAAAGTTCTTGAGTCAATTTACATAATTAATATCTTGTTAAAAATTATTCATTTTCTTGAGATTTTCAAATATATTAGCATAGATTTGAATCCGCTTATACTTTAAACACCTTCTGTGTCTGTAGTTGTATTCATTTTCCCTCTTCTAATGTTTGAGTACTTTCATTGTTCTTGATTAAATTCTCTATAAACCATATCCTAGCTCAGATTCATGCTTTTATCTTTCCTCTTCTTTTTTTCTTTTTAAGATTTCATTTATTTATTTGAGACAGAGAACATGAAGGGGGTGGGGAAGAGGGGTGAAGAGAGAAGCAGACTCCCTGCTGAGCAGGGAGCCTGCCTTGGGGGCAGGATCCCAGAGCCCTGAGAGCATCACCTGACCCGAAGGCAGATGCTCAACCAACTGATCCACCCAGGCACCCTATTTTTATCTTTTCTTAATTTTTATTTTTCCATTCTTTTCCTAGAATTCTGAGAAAACTTCTCATTTTTCCCCTTTACTCCTTCACTATTCTTAACTATTCAATCTGTTCCACTACAGCAATTACCGTCTTTCGTGAGTTTAAAATCACTTTGACAAAAATGGTTTCCTTTTCTATGTAACGTTTCCTAATTTCACACTATGCCTTCTCTGTAACTATTTCTTTTCGTTTCACAGATGAGTTTTTTTAGAAAGTGGCATAGATTTCCTCATGTTATAACACAGATGAGTGTAAGAAATACAGTTTCTTCATATTCTTCAAAGTGTCTGAATGTCTTCATGAGCCTTCAACTGGTAACAAAGGAAATAAAATTACTGAATTTAGTCTAATCCCAAAGAATATGTTATCACTTATAATTACTGGGTCTTTAGGTAAAATGACTAGTCTTGTAGTTTCTAACCATTTTCTTTTCTCTTCTCCAAGATGGGATCTGAATTATGAGTTTATGTGTATAGAAGAGAGAACATGATATCCACATGTTACCTATAGTTTTCCCTAATCCCTCGGGAGGAGGATCTGTTTCCTATTCAGGCGATCTCTGAGCTACAACCAATCCAGCCCTTGCAGTTCTGCTCCGGAAGATGGTGTTCAGCGTTGTTCAACTTGGGGTCCTACTGTCTGTGTAGTAGTGGTTGCTTACACTAAGAGAATCTAAATTTAAAGTTACTTCCAAAAATAGTAGGTATTTATATCTTGCTGAATTAGAAATTTTCTGTAGTATATTTCTCATTTTTTTCAGAACATCTATTTTTCAGGAATATTGTTGTTATATCTTAAATATGCCTATGCATGTTTTTTCTCTACCGTATCCTTCTACAGTTTCATTTATGCTTTCTTCAGAAAATGGTTAGGTTATGTCAACAATTATAGCATATCGATGAGATGTTTATTTTCTCCACCCACACACTATCTTCTTGCTTCTAATAGTACAATTTCTTTCTGAGGAATATTTCATTCTATATTGTGAGGGAAGCATAAGGTTGTCACTATTCCCTTGCCTGCCGTGAGAATGGGTAGTTGACCACAACTGACTGGTAATAAGTGTGCCCCATCCTCTTACCCAGAGCAATTTGTACAGGCATGGATCTGTAACCCATAGCAGGCAGATGCAAAGAAGCATCATAACTTTTAAGAAAGACATAAACTCAGGGTTCTTGAAGTTATTTCCTCAGCAAAATGGAGAAATATATCTGCAGAAGATAAAAGGCAACAAACAATGAAAACAAAGTTGCACGGAGAAGAAAGTCAAGTGGGGGGACTTGGTGCTATTATTTGAGCTTCCATCCCCAAAACATCACACCCTAGGTTTGGCACTAAAACCTTATCTATCCACATTTTTTTCAATTTCATACCAAGGGCACCAGCTTTTCTTTGCAATAAGGTAGTTTTAATTGATTTTTCTTTTTTTTAAATAAATTTATTTTTTTATTGGTGTTCAATTTACCAACATATAGAATAACACCCAGTGCTCATCCCATCAAGAGCCCCTCTCAGTGCCCGTCACCCAGTCACCTCCACCCCCCGCCCACCTCCCCTTCCACCACCCCGAGTTCATTTCCCAGAGTTAGGAATCTCTCATGTCCTGTCTCCCTTTCTGATATTTCCCACTCATTTTTTTCTCCTTTCCCCTTATTCCCTTTCACTATTTTTTATATTCCCCAAATGAATGAGACTATATAATGTTTGTCCTTCTCCAATTGACTTATTTCACTCAGCATAATACCCTCCAGTTCCATCCACGTCAAAGCAAATGGTGGGTATTTGTCATGGTTTATGTATACAATGGAATATTACTCAGCCATTAATTGATTTTTCAACACTAATAACCAAGAGGGTTCTCACAAATAAAGTTCTTTTATCTAACTTTTGTAGAATAATGTAGGGAGAAAAATTATGATCAAATTTAAAGTCTTTTGCAGCTATTTCACTCAACTGTTTGTAAAATCTGGAAATGAAGTTAAATTGAGAAGGCAGGGCAAGTGGAAATACAGACCTGCAGCACTTTGTTGTATGTATTTTCTTTGTCTCCTTGGTGGAGCAACCAAGAATTGCCTACCATTCGCCTGTATGACTGGCCTTATTAATGACTCAATGAAGAAGATGCCTTTACTGGAGGACACCTAAGAACAAGTTGCCCATGTCAGAACTGGTAAGGAAGTCCCAGTGCAAACTCATTATCAATATGGCTTCAGCCCTAAGATGACTTCTTAGTATATTTAATGACATCAAAATATGCACACCACTATTTGCCATGCCCTTGGCCCTCCCTTTGGGTTGTTTCTGAATAGGACTCTCTTGGTTGCCAGCACACTGACATTTTTTTTTTTTTTTACAGTTGGGTGTTTTCTGACAGGTGCTTTCTTCATGTTCCTTCTTTGCTATACTTTTAAAAACTTAAGTTTTAAATATATAGAGAGATTTCTTTACAGGTTCACAGCACTGCCACAGATTTCTGACTATTTTTATATTCCATAATTCCTTTCAGTGAACAATTGAGAGAAAAAGATAGAGAAAAAATCAATTGTATCCAGTTTTTTTGCTTTGCTTGGGAGTTCCCTAGAGCATTTTCAAGAAAAAGTCTTGAAAAACATTTACAGCTACTTTTATAATTATTTGTCTATTCAGCTTTTTCGCTTGTTATTGCAACAATTTGGGCAATTTATGTCTTTTGGGAAAAAACCTTTTCATTAGGATTTTCAAATTTAACAGTACAGGGTTGCACATTTTATTTGCCAATGATTTTTGAGTCTCCATATTTATTCTCTGCTGTTAGATAGATACACAGATAATCTGCCTATCTATTGATCAATCGATTGAGCTATCTTACTTTTCATTTTCTGAAAGTCCCTTATTTCATGTTTGTAGATCCAAGTAGCCAACATGGTATCTAATTCATTAAGTTCTACTAAAATCCTGATCTGGAATTTATTTTTGATTTACATAAGTTTGCAAATTACATTTTTATTTCCTTTGATTAACTTTGTTTATTTTAAATTTCCTAAGTCTAAAATTAAGTTCCAAACTCCTCCATTTTTATTCATTGTATAATTATGTCTTTTAGAGTCAGCTTTTTTTTTTTTTTTGGCGAGTGCCAGCATGAATCCAATTTATTCAACTGATCATCAAATACTTGATCACCTACATCATGCCAACTACTCTGCTAGATGTTGGAATTAGAATGACAATTGAACGAAACAGAATGAAATAAAATAAAGTAAAATAAAATAATAAAATGGCCTCTTTTTAACATGATGTTTCAGTTTCTGCAAAAGACAGAAATAAACTTATAAAGGACACATTGTTAGACATGTGAAGAGAATAAAGAGCACTATGGTGGGAATAGAGGGCTGGTTTCTAATTTAAATAGAACAATCTTCACATTATATCAGACAGAGGAAAAGTGCTGGCCTAAGGCTTGACCTGGATGGGACCTCCATAACAGAGAATTTTCAATTAGCATAGCTGAGAATGATGGTCAAGGTAAGTTTGCATGAGATGAGATTGGTAACATCAGCCAATCCACCTGGACCTTTTTTCCCTCCATGAAAACCCCTTACTCTCCTCTTCCTCATCCTTGATTTTCTACTCCAACATAGTATCTTCCATTATTGTCAAAAAAGGAACATCACTTCTTATATCCCCAGAAACACAGAGACACCAGACAGGACTTCTGCAAATTCCAGTAAGCACACTTGAAAAATGAATATCTTTGTCTCACTTTCTTTCAAAAAGGAGGGAATAACATCTTGTGTGAAATGCTCATTCCATGTTTGTATGCCCACTTTCCTTGGAAGTCATTTCATCATTTTAGGACCATTTTGTCTTTCTTTCAATAGTCCCTCTCTTCTTGCTCTTCCCCTTCATAGTTAAATATACTAATGTGTCTCTCATATAAATAAAACATTTCTTCAAGTTCTCATTTCTTTCCAACTATTGCCTTACCTCTCTCCTCTCCTTCAGAGTTAAGCTTTGTTTAAATAAAATTTTGGGGTATTTTATTAAACTCTCTCACATATTTTCAATATCTGCCCCCCCCATTGCTAAAACCATTGGAAAATGTTCATACCTTAAAAATTACTTTATATGTCCATGGCATTTGGCCAACAATTTCTTCAAACACTCCACTCAGCATCTAGAATGCTGAGGATGTTCTACCCACCGTGATTTCTCTTAATTTATCTCATAGAGATTTTCTTCTTGATCACTTTGCCCCTTAAATGTTTGTGTTACTCATGGTTCTATCCTATAGTTTATTCTTTTCATTTTTCAACTATTCTTTTCTGTCCACCCTTCTATCCACTAGATGATCTTTCTTCTCCACGGGCTTCAATTTCCATCCTTTTATTAGCACATCCTGCCATCTACTCCTGGATTACTCTTTCCATGCTTCTTTTCTGCTGTTAATTTTCATATAAAAACCTATTTGTATACATCTGAACTAGGTGCTTCTTGGGTACATCTCTCTGGGTGTTTCTAATTTTGCTGGAATCACCATCTTTCCACTACTATCTGCTTATGTTCTGGCATCCTGAATCCCAGTAAATGCCACCTTCATCTATGCTGTTTGTTGCACCAGAACCCTACGTGTTTTTTAAAAAGATTTTATTCATTTATTTGAAAGGGAGATAGAGCAAGTGACAGAGAGAGTGTACGAGCTGGGTGAGGAGCACAGGGAGAAGCAGACTCCTCCCTGAGCAGGGAGTCCAATGTGAGGTTCAATCCTGGAACTCCAGGGTCATGACCTGAGCCGAAGGCAGATGCCCAAATGACTGAGCCACCCAGGTGCCCCAAGAATTCTGTATTTCCTCTTGCTTCCTTAGCCCACATGGTATATCATAAAAGCCACCCATTCTATTCCCCAAGTCCATGCCATATCACTTTGCAAAGTAAAGACTATAGCAATGTCCTTCCCTACCTTTATCATTTACTGATTCCAAAATATTTGTTGAGAGATAATTATGTTCTAAACATTAATCAAATCTTGTGGATCCACACTTTAGAGGGGAGAAGGGGCAGTAGATAGTAAGTATAATACATTATTGAGAAGTACCATAGCACTTGGTAAATGTTACAGAAAATGAAAACAAGGTGGTCAGAGTAGGCTTGGTGTGCACAGGACATTTGAACAAAAACTTGAAGGTGCAATAGAGTGTAACTAGGGGAGTAGTGTAGTAGACAAAGAAGAGCCCATTAAAGGTCCTGAGGTAGAGTGTACCTATTCCACCAAGCCCTACGGAAATGTGCTGGGAGCATAAAGGGAATTAGGACAGTAGAAGGAGATGCAGTTGAGAAGTCACAACTATGGGAATAATGGTATTTATAGCTTTTAACCATCATGAGAGTGTTGGACTTTTACCTTGCGAATTATAGGTCATTTCAGGGTTTGAGTGGAGTAGTGACATGACTGTAATTATGCTTTAAAATAATCATGCTCCTTGTCATGCTGAAGATAGATGCAGAGTGGTCAGGGATGGAGCTAAGGAGCCCAGTTGGGAAGCTCCTGTCACAATGCAGGTATGGGAAGATGGGCAGTACCTTGGAGGTGGTGAGAAGTCATCAAATTTGAATGTATTTTGAAGGTAAAGAATACAGGATTTTCTGATATGCTGCTACATGTGCTAGATGAGTGAGAAAGAATCAGGGATGCCTCCAGGCTTTGTCCTCAGAAAACAGAAGTTTGCAGCTTCCATAATTCAGATGGAAAAAAAATTCTAGGTGAAATGGGTTCAAAGGAAGCTTGAAGAGCCTGGTTTTAAGTTTCTTAGGTTTGAGGTGCTCCCTTAGCTCTCCCAGTGGACAGGGAAGAAGTGCCTGATTCATGAGTCTGGGGTTGCTGGAATAAAGGCAGGACTGGAAAAATATATTTGGCATCTTTGTCATACCAGGTAACTATCTTCACTGCCTAAATCTTCAGGGCCTTCCCCTGGCTCTTGGAAGTAAGACTAAACTTCCTTAGAGTGTTGGCCATGGAGGAAATATCTATATTCTCTACTGCCTTCTCTATCACTGCTTCCATTCCAAAATCTAAACTTCAGACATTCCAAGTTATTTTGGTTCTCAGAGTCTTTGCTCTTTCTCACCTTTAGTTTTGTTCATTACTTTTTCTCTTCTGCCAAAGAGCTTCTTCCCTTAAACCAAATTCCTTTCTTCCACCTGTATGAAAACTCCCACATTTCCTCAGGTCTTGGCTTCCAGCTCTCCCCCCTATGATTCCTGATATCCTTCTCTGTGCTCTTTTACCTATATGCTCCTGCTCATAGCTCCTCACACATACAGACAAATTGAATTTACAAGCCAGGACAATTGCAACAAGAAAGTGCAGAAGCTGTTTGTAAGAGCAAGATGTTTGCAATGATGGAGTAAAGAAACTTTCAGAAACAGAAAAAACAATTTTTTTAGCTGAATTTTTAAGTTGAAATTAAAACCCTAGAATCCCACCAGCAAATCCCCTTAGAGAATCATTTTTAGAAATTAATTATATCGTAATGCAAATGATATTTAAAGTACATGTAAGTTCTTAGAGCATTTCATCTTTAAAAATGGCAGAAGCAATCGCTTTAAAATGATTAAAATGACAAGTAATGCAAGACTGTTTTGTTAAAAGATTCTGAAGGAGTGTGTTGAGTGTTAAGGATGCAGAAAATGACAAAAAGTAGGTGTTTATTTCACAGGCAATACTATCGATATTCAAAATGGTGTGTTCTTCCAGAAGCATAAGAGTTCAGTGGCATGCATGCAGGTGCGCATAGGCACACACACACACACACACACACACATTCTCCATAAAATCCCATTATTTTTGTTCAGGCTGAAAGCCAGGCTGATAGAATTAGAATCCCTGAGAGAGTACTTCAAGTGTTAGTTGTTGTTGCTATTGTTGTTGTTGTTGTTTTTAACTCCCCAGTGATTCTGATCTTAAGGTTGAGAACTATTGTGTAAGAGTTCTCAGCCTGTCAGCCTGGGTTTCACAGACCTCCAAAATATTTGTAACTTTGAATGGGGGGGAAAGACAATTTTTGTTTTCACTAACTTCTAATGGAAATATAGCTCATCTTTCCATTACGAACTTAGCTAACCATAGTACTATACCTAGTGTTTTGCTACCAACTGAATTTAAAGATAGATTCTGATTACATTATACAAGTTTTGCAGGTTTCTCAAGATTTTTATACTCATTACTACTCTACTATTTTCTTATTTATGATGCCTGCCTCTATATATTTTTATTTAATCCTTTAATAAAGAACTGCACATTTTAATATCTATATAGTGAATTTGCTTTACGGTAATTTTTTGATACCTGTTTAGACGTGCCTTTAATCCCCTATCTTAAGTATCTGTGCAGTTCTCACATTATTTTGAGAAGGGAAGGGGGTCCATAGACTTCTCCAGACAATCCAGTCTCTCTCCAGAGAGAGAATATATTAAAAACCACTGATCTGAAGTACTTTCTTTTTCTAGGCATTCCTCAATCACAGATGGACTTGACATGGCCACACCATCTCCATCAGCAAAAGCGTCTCCAAGCACATGGTAGTTAGCACTCTTGTCAACCCAGGAATCTCTATCTTGGGTTCACTGAAAGTGTTCATGTAAATTTTGCATCTAAATATTTTTTGTTAAGGCCTATTGTCTTAAATCTTTAATCATTTTCTGTGTCTCTTTTACTGGGTACCAATGGTGAGACATGTCCAGGAGACAATACGTATATTTTAGAAGTCAAACCGTCAATTTTAATGGCCTGAGTTTGATTTTCAAACTTGTTTAGAAGTTCTAAGCAAATGTATTTTCAGGAAGGCTTACGTGGTATTGCATTAGCAAGTTTATATTCCACAGGGCCTCACTACTCCAAAGAATGCAAATGGAAAACCAGTAAAATTTGAAACCCACTTTGAACTAAAAAGCAATATACTTTCACAAACTGGTAGTAATACTGCTTTAACAATGTTTTCCTACATGTTTGATGGACCAGGCAAAATATATTTTTGCAATTTTAATTCTGTAAGGAAAGTTTTACCTTCAATCCCAATGCAGAACATGTCAGTGTGAAATTTTTCAGATGTTAATTTAGGCAAGGCTTCCATCCTTCAAAAGGAGTTCTAGTTCTTATCATTATCATTTATTTGGGCCTTCTACAAGCTGCCAATATACCTGGGCTTGATTTACTCTTCAAATTCTCCATGAGCACACACTCACCTTCTCTGCCATGCTCACATGTGAAGTGTCTTCCCTTGGTCTGGGAATTTATAGCAGCCTGTCCCCAGCTTCTGTTTTGAAAAGTAACAAGATTTAATTTATAAATTCTAATGAATTATTAGTACCCTAGTGAATAAGTTAATATATATTAATTAGAATTGAAAACGTCTAAACCAATTTCTTAAGATGATCCTTATAACTGACCATGAAAAGATACTGAAGAAATTCTTTCTTCCTTTTACCTTCTTCCTTTAATAAGTCTCCAATATTTTAGATTCTCTTTAAAAAACTGAATTCTTTCTTAAAATTAAGTAATTAAAAATATTTTTTCCCTAAAGAACTTAATTCTTATCAGATACTAGAGATATGGAAAAGAGGGACAAAATGACCTAAGGGAACATACTAAATTTATCTTTAATGTTTTTACTTGGTGTGATGTTAATTTTATGTCCTAACTTAAATCATAGTCCAGATATTTGCTCAAACTTCACTCTAGATGTTTCTGAGGAGGTTTGTTTTTTTAAATGAGCTTTAACATTTAAATCAGTAGGCTTTGAGTAAAGCCGATTACTTTCCATAATGTGGGTGAGGCTCATGTAATCAGTTGAAGACCAGAATAGAAAAAGATTGATCTCCTAGAAGAAGAGAAGCTTCTGCCTGTAGACTGTCTTCATACTTAAAGTGCAGCATCAACTTTTTCCTGGGTTTCCAATCTGCTTATTTTGAACTTGCCAGCCTTGCCAATTTCATGAGTCAATTCCTTAAGATCTCTCTCGTGTCTCCACACACACATACAAACAAAGACACACTTAAACACACACAGTAACTACCTGAGGTGATGGGTACTAATTAGGTTTATGATGGTAATCATTACATAAGTTATATCAAAAACAAATTGTGCATCTTAAATATATATAATTTTTAAAATATATATAATTTTATTTGTTGATCATACTTGAGTAAAGATAGAAAAATAAAAACAAAAAATAGAACAGAAATCAAAATCCTGTTTGGTTTGGTAATTACAAAAAGAGACTCTGTGGCATATCCTTATCCTCCTGTTAACCTTTGTGCTGAGTGGTCCCCATTTTAGAGATCCCTATTTCACTGGTCTGCTAATATCAGCCAACTATTCAATTATTCACTAAATAACCACTTATTGAGAACCTCTTATTCTCATGTGTAGGCTCTATTCTTGGGGGTAGTAACATTATAGATAATAATCCAGACATAATGAGATAAATCCAGACATATATTTGTGGAATTTTGTGGAACGTATATTCTAGTTACAAATATACGTTGTGGAACATATATTCTAGTTACAAACACAGACATTACCAAATAAACAAATAAGTAAAAAAAAAAGTAATTAGAAATGATGATGAGTATTCAAAAATAAATAAGCAAATTCCTGGGAGACAGAATAACTTGAAAATACTTTTTTTTTTTTTTTTAAGAGAGAGAGAGAGTATGTGGGCTGGGAGTGAGGGACCTAGGGAGGAGAGGGAGAGAGAGAGAGAATCTTAATCAGGCTTCATGTCCAGTGTGGAGGCTGACCTGGGGGCTTGGTCTCATAACCATAAGCTAAAATCAATAGTCATATACTTACCCAACTGAGTCATCCTGGTGCCCCAAAAGTATTTTAAACAGGTTGCTCATGGAAGCCTTCTTTAATGGGAAATAAAAGTTAATTACAGAGGATGCAAAAATCCAACCACAAGCAAAGTCAAAGGAAAAACATTCCAGGCAAATGCAAGGACCCAGGGTGAGGCAGAGCTTGACATACCTAAAGTTGTAGCCAAAAGTTCATCAATGATGGTGGGAGGCAGTGGCACAAGACACAGGGCATCGTGAGGTATGTCATGTGAAGCAATTGATAGATATAAAGAAAAAAAAAAAGAGTTGTGGATCACTGCAAATCTACTCTGACTGCTATATGGACAACAAATTGGAAGAGGGTATGAAAGGGGGTTGGTTAGTTGACTACTGCAATTATCCAAGGAATAAATGATGGTGAGCTGAGGTTTGATAATTAGAAATGGATCTTTATGGCACTTTTATTCTACAAAGTGCAAAAACTGGGGGAGTCCCAGAAATGCTCCTGCAGAGGTGCTGCTTACTGCTCTGCATAGTGTCACATCCAGAGAAAGTAGCCTAAAATCATGGGAGATACAAGAAGAGTAGACTAGGAGGTGTCTTAAGGCTTTCCTTGATTCAGTTAAATTTAAGGAATCAAGATACAGAATTAATTGATGTGTACTATAAACTTGCAATCTGATTATATCTGGATGATAGGATTAGCCAACCAGTATCAGTTAAGAATATGTCAGCCAAAATGTGTGCCAGAAAACTAGTTACAGTGACTTAGACAAATAGATATTGGTTTTCTTATGTAAAATACAATTCAGAGGTCAGTGACCATTGATTAAGTCAGTAGTTCAACAGTTTTTTAGCCCATGCACTCAGCCTTCCTCTCATGGTTGATGTGGTTGCTATAGCTCCAGTCATCACATCTATGTAAGTCTGTATTCAAATCATGAGAAGGTGGAAGGTGAAGAGGTGGACAACTGCCCATCTCATTGACAAAACTGGTGCTAATTTATCAATGTTAATTTATCAGTATTAAGAAGCTTGCAGAATGATTTCATTCTGCTATTTCAAGCTATTTCAGTGTTTATAATGTTTAACAGAGAATTTTCAAAGAAGAAAAGAGATTTGGCATATCTGAGTGGCTCAGTGGCTGAGCATCTGCCCCTGGCTCAGGTCATGATCCAGGACCTCACAGGAGTCTGCTTCTCCTCTGCCTATGTCTCTGCCTCTTTCTGTGTCTCTCATGAATAAATAAATAAAATCTTTTAAAAAATAAGGAAAAAATATTTTAACACAACAAATCTCCAGTTGTCATACTTGATTTGACATTTTACTTCAAGTTAATAGTCCAATTTTGCTGAACTGTGTTTTTAGTATGGGCCACTGAACAAATCAGAGAAAAAGTTAATGCTTTAATAGTGATGGGGCTAGTTTCAAATGATAATCTGAACTTATGCAAATATTTCAACTTTTTCTTTTTCTTTTTTTTTAAGATTTTATTTATTTATTCATGAGAGAAACAGAGAGAGGCAGAGACATAGGAAGAGGGAGAAGCAGCCTCCCTGAAAGGAGCCTGATGCAGGACTCTATGCTGGACCCCACGATCATGCCCTGAGCTGAAGGCAGAGGCTCAACCGCTGAGTCACCCAGGGGTCCCGATATTTCAACTTTTTCAAAAAATAATTCCCTCTAGACTTTAGTGTCTTACTTTACCCATTGTTAATAAGGAATAAAATGTGATTTTTATAACAGGCCTAGAAACCTAGAAACCTATTACTCAATAAATGCTAGATCTATTTTTCTTTTCCATGTATCTAGATGCATTCCCAGTAATGTGTTTCTATTTTATAAAGCCATGTAGAGTATAAATGTAATAAAAGGAATAAAATACAGCGAAAGACTCAAGCTTAAACATGGGTAAAAATATGGGTAAAACTCTTGCTGCACATGTTTTTCAATCTTTAAAATGATAAGCCTATGCTCAGCTCTTCCTTCAATTCCTGGCAATTTACTTATTTCTAAAAGATTATTTCAAGGCAAGATAAAAGAACACATTTAGGAAGCTTTAGGACAATTGTATCTGGGCAGTGGGGAATAACAGATAATAATATTTGTTTGATGAATTTAATCCTAAATTTCTTGGAATATTCAGTAAAAAGAATAATACATTGTTTGAAAAAGGAAACTTATTTCCTTTGTCTTTGGATGCAATTATTTTTTTTACTGGAATTGAATCCAAGTTGTAAGAGATTCTGTGAGTCTTTGAACAAAAGAAATGAGAAACAGAGTGGGCAGTATCTTGACTGTATTTTTATAAAACATCAGAATGCAGTGTGATTAAATCTTAAAGAAAATATCCCTAGAGACGAAGAATTATCAAGAAATTGTAATGGAGTAAAAGCAGTTGCATATTGGTAACCCAGATACTTTTCTATTTTTCTCCAATAATGAGATCCAGATACTTCTCTGAAGTACTATTCAATACACTGAAAGCTTAACTTAATGCAGTGGTAAAAATAGATGCAGCTTCTTATAAAAAAGAGAAATAGTTTTCACTCCAAGCTATCCATCAAGACTAAGAGAGACATTAGATAATTAAAGCATTTTTTCTATAAATTCCTCCTTAATTCAGGGACATAGATTGAAGTAATTGTGATCTCTTTTGAGCTGACCAGGTATCCATAATATTCATTCATTTTATAAGAGAATGCTGTTAAAAATATGCACCTACAAAGTAGTTAACCTAGATCTAATAGAGAAATTTCTTTAAAAAACACAAGCTACCAAAACTGACTCAAGAAGAAATAGAAATTCTACTAGACAACTTAAGTGATTACAACTTAAGTGATTTGAGTAATCAAAACCACTCAAGAAAGAAAAGTGCAGGATCATATGGCTTCATAGTAGATTTTGCTGAACATTTGAAGAAGAATTAATAGCAATCCCTCCCAAAATCTTTCACAAAATAAAAAGGAGGTTATATTTCTAACTCCTTCTGTAAAATAAAAATCATCCTAGCAACACCAAAGACAATACAAGAAAACCACAGACAAATATCCCATATGAATATACATGAAAAAATCCTCAGCAGAATATTGCCAAACCAAATCTAATGGTCTACTAAAAAGATTATGTGCCATGATCACATGGGATTTATCCAAGAAATGTAAGGGTGGTTAAGTATATGAAAATAAATCAACATCATACAGCACTTAAATAGATCAAAGGGAGAGAGGGACACATGATCCTTTCAAGTGACACGGAAAGAGCGTTTGACAAAACTCAAAACCCTTCCTAGATAAATACATTTAGAAAACTTAGAAAGAAACTTCCTCAAAATAACAAGGTCATATCCAAGGCTAACATCATTCTTACTGACGAAATACTGGAAACTTTTCTTTTCTTTTTTCAAAAATTTTTTTAATTTATTTTATGATAGTCACAGAGAGAGAGAGAGAGAGAGGCAGAGACATAAGCAGAGGGAGAAGCAGGCTCCATGCACCGGGAGCCTGATGTGGGATTCAATCCTGGGTCTGCAGGATCACGCCCTGGGCCAAAGGCAGGCGCCAAACCGCTGCGCCACCCAGGGATCCCTCTTCCAAAAACATAAATAATACAAATAATGCTTTTTGTCACTGTTATTTAACATTGTATCAGAAGGTCTAGTCTAGCCAGAGCAACTTATAGAAGGAAGGAAGGAAGAGAGGGAGGGAGCAAGGGAGAGAGAGAGAGAGAGAGAAGGAAAGAAGGAGGGAAGGGAGGAAAAGGAAGGAGGGGAAATCTATTGTCTATTCACATATGACATGATGATATACATGGAAAATTGTAAATAATCCACAAAAAAATTCCTTGAGTTATTATACAAATATGGTACAGTTTCAAGGTACAAGACCAACATATAAAAATCAGTTTTGTTTCTGTGGACCAGCAACAAACAATCCAAAAGAAGTGTTTAAAAAATATCTGTTTAATTTGCAATAGCATCCTGAAGAATTAAATACCTATAATAAATTTACTAAGGAGGTAAAAGATATATACACTAAAATAAATTAAACATTACTGAAATAAATTAAAGGAAGCCAAATAAATGGAAAGATATTCTGTGTTTGTGAAATGAAAAATACGATGTTGTAAAGATGACCATATTATCCCATGCATTCCACAGATTAAATTCAACTTCTATGAACAATCTTTTTGAAGAAATGAAAATGCCAACCCTCAAATTTATATTGAATTAGTAAACAACAGGGAAAACAAAATTTAAAATGAAAAAACAAATTTAGAAGACCACTCACACTGACTAATTCAAAACTTACTATGAAGATACCGTAGTCAAAAGAGTATGGCATAAGGTAGACATATGGGATAGAACTGAGAATTCAGAAATAATCTCATTTATCTATAGCCAATTGATTTCTTTTTGACAAAACTGTCAAGATAATTTATTGGGGGAAAAAAACAATTTTTCAACCAAAGGTAATAGAAAAATTGGACATCCACAGACAAAAACATAAACCAAAGCAAAACAAAACAAAAAAAAAAGTAGGACGTCTACCTAACACCATGAACAAATAAACAAAATAACTCAAAATGGATCAACAACCTATATAAAAGAGCTAAAGCCATGAAGCTCTTACATGAAAATATAGAAGTAAATCTTTTTTTTCCCAAATATTTCATTTATTTATTCATGAGACACACAGAGAAAGGAAGAGACAGGCAGAGGGAGAAACAGGCTCCCTGCGGAGAGCCTGATGCAGGGCTCAATACCAGAACCTCAGGATCATGCCCTGAGCCAAAGGCAGACACTCAACCACTGAACCACTCAGGTGTCCCAGAAGTAAATCTTTATGATCCTGGATTTGACCGTGACTCTTAGATATGACATAAAAAGCATGAGCAACAACAAAAAATAGATAATTAAAAACTATTTTGGGCATCAAAAGACATTATCACAAAATTGAAAGATAACCCACTGAATGGGAGAAAATGTTACATACCTAATAAGGGGCTAATATCCAGATTATTTAAAGAATTCTTACAACTAAAAAATAACAAATACAAAGAATCCAATAAAAAAAATGAGCAAAAAAAAAAAAAATGAGCAAATGACTTAAATGGACAATTACCCAAAGAAGACATGTAAATAGCCCACAAGCACATACAAAGATGCAAAATATCACAAATCATTAGAGAAACGCATATCAAAACCACAAGATATCATTTCATACCCACTTGGATGGCCATCAAAAAACTGAAATGACAAGTGTCATCAAGCCTATGGAGGAATTCGGACCCTCATATATTGTTGATGGAAATGTAAACAGTTTAATCTTCTGTGAAGAACTGTCTTATAGTTCCTTAGACAGTCAAACATAAAATTATCATATGACCTGGGCATTGTACTCTTAGGTATATACCCTAAAGAGTTGAAAACAAATTCACAAATACATATATGTACGCATATGTTCATAAAACTCCTATTCACATTGGCTAAAAGGTAGAAACAATACAATATCCATCAATCAATGAATGGGTGAACCAATTATGGTATACACATACAATGGAATATCGTTTATCAATAGAATGAAACCTAATTCTGATGATGTGCTACAGTGCAAATGAATGCTGGAAGAGAACATGATGCCTAGAGTGAGAACTGGGAAGCAAAAGGTCACATATTGTATAATTATTTTTATGTCTTTAATAGGTCAATCCACAGAGACAGAGAACAGGTTGATGGCTCCAAGGTGCTATGTGGAGTGGGAGTAGGATAACCACTTTGGGGTATGAGTATTCCTTGGGGGCTGTTGAAAATGCTCTGAAGCTTTCGGAACTGATTAGAAGTGGTAGTCATGCAGCCTGTGAATGTACTAAGTGCCACTGAACTGTTCACTTTAAAATGGCTAATGTTGAATTTTACCTCCACAGGTTTGTTTTTTGCTTTTTGTTTGTTGTTTTTTTTTTTGTTTTTTGTTTTTTTTTTGTTTTAATAGGTAAAGGATCTGAACAGATATTTCTCCAAGGAAGAGATGTAATTGGCAAATAAGTGCATAAAATGTAGTTAGTCATTAGGGAAAAGCCAATCAAAATCATGATTAGATATCACTTCCCACTGGTTACTACAGTTGTAATAAAAGACAGAATTATTAATGTTGATAAGGATATGGAGAGTTTAGAACCCTCATACTTTGTTTTGATTATATAGGTATATAGCCTCCTTGAAATACAGTTTGCTAGGTGCTCAGAAAGATAAACTTTGAGATACTGCAAGATCCAGAAAATCCACTCCAATGATAAACTGAAGAGACTAGAAAACATAACACACACAAAAAAAACACCCACATAGTTTGTACACAAATGTTCATAGCAGCATTATTCCTAATAGACAACAACTGGAGACAATTCAAATGTCTATCAACTGATGAATAAATAAACACCATGTGTACATTCATGCAAAGAAATAGTATTCAACTCTGGATGAACTTTGAAAAATATAATCCAAAGTGAAAAAAGCCAGACACAAAAGGCAATATATTTCTTGATTCTGTCTATATTAAATGTCCAAAATAGGCAAATCCATAGAGACAAAATATAGATTAACGATTTCTAAGGCCTTGGGTGAGGGAGGAATGCCAAATGCTGACTAATGGGTGTCAGGATTTTTTGGGGGTGATGAAATGCTTTTATGTTAGATAGTGGTGATGGTTGCACAGCTTTGTGATGAAACCAAAGGTCACTGAGTTACCCACTTTCAGAGGGTAAATATTATGATATGTGAATTATTATCTCCAAGAACATTCTCAAAAGAAAACATGGGACTAAGTCTCATTCAGTGGGTCAAATCCTCTTCATCACTACATTCTGAAATTGTTGAGCAGAAAGACATATTTTAAAAATTCACAAGTTATTTGAACTCTGAACCCCTGGTGAGATTCTCATACACTTCAAGGAAGCTGGCAAGGTTTCACTCAAGTATCCTCTTTATTCTGACTTTGATGATTAGCAGAACTCATTAGTTATGTCCATGTACATAGCACTGAATTGTGCAGTAATTTACCTAAGTACCATAGAATGATAGCAATTCATTGAAAGCAACAATCAGTGATACGGGGAGAAATCCTTTGTTTCTTTCCAAGGGTCCATATGTTTCCTGGTCAACCCATCCTCTCCGCCACTTCTTTCTCTTCCAGTCCATTGATTGGGGCTATGGGTTCCTGACTATGCTAACTTATTCCCAGGCTCTGGTACCTTTTCATTTTGATTCAGGTACCTCAACAAGTAACTGTTCTCAATAATGAGTCTTAGATTAAACACACACACACACACACACACACACACACACACACACATACACAGAATGGTAGGAAGTCAACAACTGTGTTGAAATCCCTGCTCAGCTCCCTACTAGCTGGATGAGCTCAATGGAAGCTTTTAAACCTCTCTAATACTCCGTGAAAATACCCACCTCATAGACGTGTGATAAAACCGAATGAAATGTGTGTTTGGTCGCTTTCAGAATATTTGGCACACAGATAAATATTTCTCATGCCCTAGATTTACCTAGCTGAGTTCTCTGCAACATACCCAAATCTATGACATAGCCAAGTCATAGAGTCGGCCTTATTCCTAATGCTGGTGTGGAAAACCATATTAGACCTTGAGACTGTAAGGAAACCAATGAATGCCCCCACCCTTGCCCAGGCTGTAACAGGACTATGGCTAAATAAACCTTCCTCATTCATCCTGAGGGCACCTCAGGACAATACAACAGAGAGAAGCCAATGGGAAGAGAGACTGCCTGGTCTGCAGCCAATTGTGCAGGAGCAGTTAATTACCAGAGCTGCAGGGATTGAGGAGAGGATGATGTTGATTTAGCCTTGGGAGCATTGCCAGAGTGAAGGTAGAGAAACTGAAGTGAGTTGACGCTTAAATCTGACGAAAGATTTCCATCAGATTAAGTTTCCATCTTCCAAATTTAGCATAAAAAGCAGCATGCTATTTCTCTGAGTGGGCCTTAAAACAGTATGAGTAAAATAAAATTTGCTTCACATCCCTGCCAGCATTCTAGTAGGTGTGAAATAGTATCCCATTTTGGTTTTAATTTGCATTTTCCTGTGGGCTAATTATGTTGAGCACTTTTTTATGTGCTTATTGGGCATTCCTATATCCTTTCTGGTGAAGCACATTTTGAAGATGTCTGACCATTTTTATTGTATTTTCTTTTTCTTTATATCATCTGTTTTCTGTGTAATTCAAAAGAAGTCAGTACAAGTTCTTGGAAATAAACACTCTGTTAATATCTTAGCCTAGTGTGTCATTTTCACTTTTTCTGCTTTATTTTCTAACTATGGTAAAATACATGTAACATGAAATTAACCATTTTTACATTTTGAACTGTGCAACTCAATATTAAATATATTGACATTGTTGTGTAATCAATCTCTAGAACTTTTTCATCATACAAATCTCGAAGTCTATACCCATTAAACTTACTATTCTATTTTGAATTTTTTTGAAAAATTACCATACTGTTTTCCATAGCAATGTGTCATTTTATTTCCACCACCTGTGAACAAGGTTTCAATAATAACCCATTCTTAACTACACATATTACTTTCTGTTTCATTTTTGGTAAAAGCCATCCTGATGGCTGTGAGGTGACCTCATTATGATTTAGATTTGCATTTCTCTAATGACTAGCAATGTTGAACAATTGTATTTGCCATTTGTGTACTTTCTTTGGAGAAATGTCCATGCAAGTCCTTGGCCCATTTATAATTGGGTTATTTGCTTTCTTGTTGTTGAGTTATTTATACGTTCTGGTTATCAACTTCTTATTACATTATTTGATATATCATTTGCAAAAAAAAATATTTCCCATTCCATTAGTGGCCTTTTCATTCTGTTGATTGTGTCCTTTAATTCATAGGAGCTTTTAATTTTAATGTAGTTGAGTTTATCTGTTTTCACTTCAGTTGCTGTGTTTCCAGTATCATATTCAAGAAATCATCGAAATCCAATGGCATAAAATTCTCCCTTTTTTTTTTTTTCCTCTGAGGGTTTTATGGGTTTAGCTCTTATGATTTGGCCTGTGATCCATAGACAGTTTTTGTGTATGGTATAAGAGAAGAGTTCAATTTTGTTCCTTTGAACATGGATATCCAGGTTTTTAAAAACCATTTGTTAAAACTGCTCTTTCCACCATTAAGTGCTCTTAGACTCTTGTTAAAACCATTTGACGATAGACATGAAGGTTTATTTCTGTCCTCTCTGTCCCATTCCACTAGTTTGCATGCCTATCTTTATGCTAGTACCACATTGTCTTGATCACAGTAACTTTATCATAAGTTTTGAAATCAGGATGTAAAACCTCCAATTCTGTTCTTTTCTAAGATTGTTGTGGCTATTTGTGATTTTTTAAAATTACATATGAATTTTAGGATAAAACTTTCTATTTCTGCAAAATTGCCTGGGGGATTACTATAGGGATTGCATTAGACTTTAGATCACTTTGGGTAATATTGACATCTAAATAATATCAAGTCTTTCATTCCAACAACACTGGATGACTTTCCATTTATTTGTGTCTTAAAATGTTTCACCAATATTTTCTAGTTTCAGTGTATACATCTTTCACTTCTTTGGTTAAGTTTATTCCAAATATTTTATTCTTCTTGATGTTATTGTAAATGGAATTACTTCTTAATTTCCTTTTCAAGTTGTTCATTGTTGTGTGTAGAAACACAACTGATTTGTATATGTTGATTTTATATCCTGAAACTTAGGTAAATTTATTTATTAGTTCTAACATGTTTCTTCCTTCCTTCCTCTTTCCTTTCCTTTCCTTTCCTTTCCTTTCCTTTCCTTTCCTTTCCTTTCCTTTCCTTCCCTTCCCTTCCCTTCCCCTTTCTTTCTTTCTTTCTTTCTTTCTTTCTTTCTTTCTTTCTTTCTTTCTTTCTCTTTCTTTCTTTCTTTCTTTCTTTCTTTTTTCTTTCTTTCTTTCTTTTTTCTTTCTTTCTTTCTTTCTTTCTTTCTTTCTTTCTTTCTTTCTTCTTTCTTTCTTTCTTTCTTTTTTTCTTTCTCTTTCTTTCTCTTTCTTTCTCTTTCTTTTTCTTTCTTTTTCTTTCTTTTCTTTCTTTCTTTCTTTCTTTCTTCTTTCTTTCTTTCTATTTATTTATTTATTTCTTATAATAAATTTATTTTTTATTGGTGTTCAATTTACCAACATACAGAATAACACCCAGTGCTCATCCCGTCAAGTGCCCCCCTCAGTGCCTGTACCCATTCACCCCCACCCCCCGCCCTCCTCCCCTTCCACCACCCCTAGTTCGTTTCCCAGAGTTAGGAGTCTTTATCTTCTGTCTCCCTTTCTGATATTTCCCACACATTTCTTCTTCCTTCCCTTATATTCCCTTTCACTATTATTTATATGCCCCAAATGAATGAGAACATACGATGTTTGTCCTTCTCCGATTGACTTACTTCACTCAGCATAATACCCTCCAGTTCCATCCACGTTGAAGAAAATGGTATTTGTCGTTTCTAATGGCTGAATAATATTCCATTGTATACCTAAACCATAAACCACATCTTCTTTATCCATTCATCTTTCAATGAACATCGAGGCTCCTTCCACAGTTTGGCTACTGTGGACATTGCTGCTATAAACATCGGGGTGCAGGTGTCCCTGCGTTTCATTGCATCTGTATCTTTGGGGTAAATCCCCCACAGTGCAATTGCTGGGTCGTAGGGCAGGTCTATTTTTAACTCTTTGAGGAACCTCCACACAGTTTTCTAGAGTGGCTGCACCAGTTCACATTCCCACCAACAGTGTAAGAGGCTTCCCTTTTCTCCGCCTCCTCTCCAACATTTGTGGTTTCCTGCCTTGTTAATTTTCCCCATTCTCACTGGTGTGAGGTGGTATCTCACTGTGGTTTTGATTTGTATTTCCCTGATGGCAAGTGATGCAGAGCATTTTCTCATGTGCATGTTGACCATGTCCATGTCTTCCTCTGTGAGATTTCTCTTCATGTCTTTTGCCCATTTCATGATTGGATTGTTTGTTTCTTTGCTGTTGAGTTTAATAAGTTCTTTATAGATCTTGGAAACTAGCCCTTTATCTGATACGTCATTTGCAAATATCTTCTCCCATTCTGTAGGTTGTCTTTTAGTTTTGTTGACTGTATCCTTTGCTGTGCAAAAGCTTCTTATCTTGATGATGTCCCAATAGTTCATTTTTGCTTTTGTTTCTTTTGCCTTCGTGGATGTATCTTGCAAGAAGTTACTGTGGCCAAGTTCAAAAAGGGTGTTGCCTGTGTTCCCCTCTAGGATTCTGATGGAATCTTGTCTCACATTTAGATCTTTCATCCATTTTGAGTTTATCTTTTTGTATGGTGAAAAAGAGTGGTCTAGTTTCATTCTTCTGCATGTGGATGTCCAATTTTCCCAGCACCATTTACTGAAGAGACTGTCTTTCTCCCACTGGATAGTCTTTCCTCCTTTATCGAATTTTGTTGACCATAAAGTTCAGGGTGAACTTCTGGGTTCTCTATTCTGTTCCATTGATCTATGTGTCTATTTTTGTGCCAGTACCACACTGTCTTGATGACCACAGCTTTGTAGTACAACCTGAAATCTGGCATTGCGATGCCCCTAGATATGGTTTTCTTTTTTAAAATTCCCCTGGCTATTCGGGGTTTTTTTCTGATTCCACACAAATCTTAAAATAAGTTGTTCTAACTCTCTGAAGAAAGTCCATGGTATTTTGATAGGGATTGCATTAAAGTGGTTCAACACTTGTAAAACAATCAATGTGATTCATCATATCAGCAAGAGAAAAACCAAGAACCATACGATCCTCTCATTAGATGCAGAGAAAGCATTTGACAAAATACAGCATCCATTCCTGATCAAAACACTTCAGAGTGTTGGGATAGAGGGAACTTTCCTCGACATCTTAAAAGCCATCTACGAAAAGCCCACAGCAAATATCATTCTCAATGGGGAAGCACTGGGAGCCTTTCCCCTAAGATCAGGAACAAGACAGGGATGTCCACTCTCACCACTGCTATTCAACATAGTACTAGAAGTCCTAGCCTCAGCAATCAGGCAACAAAAATAAATATGAGGCATTCAAATTGGCAAAGAAGAAGTCAAACTCTCCCTCTTTGCCGATGACATGATAACTCTACATAGAAAACCCAAAAGCCTCCACCCCAAGATTGCTAGAACTCGTACAGCAATTTGGTAGCGTGGCAGGATACAAAATCAATGCCCAGTAGTCAGTGGCATTTCTATACACTAACAATGAGACTGAAGAAAGAGAAATTAAGGAGTCAATCCCATTTACAATTGCACCCAAAAGCATAAGATACCTAGGAATAAACCTAACCACAGAGGTAAAGGATCTATACCCTAAAAACTACAGAACACTTCTGAAAGAAATTGAGGAAGAAACAAAAAGATGGAAAAATATCCCATGCTCATGGATTGGCAGAATTAATATTGTGAAAATGTCAATGTTACCCAGGGCAATTTACACGTTTAATGCAATCTCTTTCTTTCCCTTTGTTGTTGTTGTTGTTGTTTTTGGTGTGGAATCTTGAGTATTTCCTACGTATAAGATCATGTCATCTGCAAAACTGCAGAAAGAGATAAACCTATGTATCCTTTCTAATATGTGACTTTTATATTTTTCTTTCGTAAAGAAAGTCCTGCTCTGGTCAGGACTTCTGATGCAATTTTGAATAGAAGTGGCAAAAGTGAGTATCTTTGTCTTATTTTTGATCTTAGAGAAAAAGCTTTTGCTCTTTCACCATTGAATATAATGCTAACTATGAGAATTTTTCTTTTTCATTTTTTAATAGACTCTATTACTTAGAGCAATTTTAGGTCACAACAATTTTGGGCAGAAGATACAAAGATTTCCCATGTGTCTCCTGCATAGCCTCCCCCATTATCAGCATACCCCTCTAGAGTGGTATATTTGCTAAAATTGATGAGCCTACATTGATACAACATTAATGTAAACAGTCCATGGTTTACAGAGGGTTCATTCACTCTTGGTGTTATATGTTCTATAAATTTGGATAAATACATAATGACATGTATTGATCATCATAATATCACATAGAGTAGTTTGTGCAAAAAAAAATCCAAATAATAAAACAAACAACAAAAATTCTGTGCTTCATTTATTTATCCCTCCCTCTTCCCTAACTGTTGATAATCACTGATTATTTTATTGTCTTTAGTTTTGCCTTTTTCAGAATGTCATATAGTTGGAAATATGAAATATATAGCCTTTTCAGATTGGCTTTTTTCACTTAGCAATATGTATTTAAGTTTCCTCCATGCTTTTTCATGGCTTAACAGCTCATTTTTTTTAGCATTGAATAATAATCCACTACCTTGATGTATCATGTCTTAACATCTTTTTCACTTTTTTTTTTTTTTTTTTATGATAGGCACACAGTGAGAGAGAGAGAGAGAGGCAGAGACATAGGCAGAGGGAGAAGCAGGCTCCATGCACCGGGAGCCTGATGTGGGATTCGATCCCGAGTCTCCAGGATCTCGCCCTGGGCCAAAGGCAGGCGCCAAACCGCTGCGCCACCCAGGGATCCCCTTTTTCACTTTTAAACAATCTTTTATTTCAGCAGAAGTATTAAATTTTGATGAATTATTCATTTTAGATGAATTCATATATATGCATATATGAATGTATATTGTTCACATATATTTCATATGTATACACTAGATAGATAGGCAGGTTTTTGTGTCCTATCTAATGAATCTTTACTTACCCTAAAGGTTATGATCTTATATTCTGTTTCCTTCTAGAAACTTTACTGTTTAAGGTTTTATTTAGGGTTTTGACCCATTGCAAATTAAATTTTGTGTCTGGAGTAAACTAGGGTTCAAAGTTTATTTTCTTCCCTATAGATATCCATTTTTTTCCAGCTCTAGTTGTTTTTTTTTTAAATTAAAATAAAGACTTTCCTTTCCCCATTAAGTTGACTCAAAGTCTTAGTCGAAAATCAATAGACTATATATAGGTGTATCTATTTCTTAACTTCTTTTCTCTCTCACTGAGCTATAGGCCTATTATTCTGTCAAGGATACACAGTTTCTATATACTTACACTTTAGCACATTATCTAATACATTTAACTTTGCAGTAATTATTGGAGTATGTTTTTTATTATTCATGTTTTCCAATGTATTTACTTTTCTTTAAATGTTTTTGATTGTTCTAGATTATTTTCTATCCCATATAAATTTATTTTATTTATTTTTTATCCCATATAAATTTAAATACTAATTTTTTTTAAATTTTTATTTATTTATGATAGTCACAGACAGAGAGAGAGAGAGAGACATAGGCAGAGGGAGAAGCAGGCTCCATGCACCGGGAGCCCGACGTGGGATTCGATCCCGGGTCTCCAGGATCGTGCACTAGGCCAAAGACAGGCGCCAAACCGCTGCGCCACCCAGGGATCCCTTAAATGCTAATTTTAATGTCAGTTTCTTCAAAAGAGCCTACTTTCAATTGAGATCAATCTGATGATAACAAACTTTTTAACAATATTGCTGTTCAATTTGTGAACATGGTATATTTCTCCCTATCTTTAGGAATTTATTGGTAGTTCTCAGTGTACAGGGTTTACAGAACTTTGGTTGATATCTTTCTCTGCACTTGAAGTTATTATAAATGGAAATGTATTTATTAATTTTATTTTCCAAGTGGTTACTACTAGTATGTCAAAATTAAATTGGTACTTCTTGTATTAATTCTCTATCTTGCAAAATTTACTTATTATTTTAGAAGATTTTTTTAATTTAAACTTTTCTTTTTGAGACAATTTTTGATTCACACACAGTTGTATGAAAAATAGAGTTGTCATTTACTCTTTACCCAGCTTCCCTGATAATATCTTATAAAGCAATAAAATAGTATCATAAATGAGGATATTGACATTGATACAATCCCCTGAGCTTATTCATTATTTTCTGTTTTGCTGGGCTATTTACATGTATGTGTAAGTGTGTGCCTGTATTTGTGTGCATCTTTGTGCATTTTATTCTATGCAATTTTATTACACGTGGGGTTCATGTATTCACTCTCACAGGATGCAGAACTGCTCCAGCACCACCAGAATCCCTTGTGTTGCTTATTTATGATCACACTCACCCTCTCTCTCAGACAACCCAATCCCAGCCCTAACCTGGCAACCACTAACCCTTCTCATTTCTCGAATACATCAAAGATGTTGTGTATATCAACAATCCATTCCCTTTTCTTGACAATGTGTCACATTTTTCTTCTTCCTCATATATCTGCTACTTCTTATTGAACATTGGGCATTGTGGGGATACATTTTAGATTCTTAATTCAGTTATTCAGTTGTATTTCTCTGGAGTGTTAATATGTGTTATAGAAAGCAGTAAAATCACAAGCTGATGACCTTTAACTTATGGAAGTTTGAATTTATGTTTTGTTAGGGTAAGTCTGTGGAAAGCCCAAGGTGTTTTCCATGCCCCTCTGACTGGGAGAGATGTAAATTTCAAACTGTCATGACTTTAGTGGGCAGTAACTGAACCTCTCCCTGGGTTTCTCTGCCTTTCAGCTGTTTTATTCCACTGTACTCCTTATTCCACTGAATCTATCTCATGTTTGTATAGCTCAGTGCTCAGCCAAGGACTTAGGAGATTTTTCTTTATTCATTTTTGGATTCCCTTCCTGTGGCTCCTCTTTTTCTGGAACTTGCTTCCATCCCAATTTGCATTCTCTCATCTCCCTTATCTCCATCCTGATAACTTGAAACAATAGCAAGATGTACATGAGCTTGCTTTCTTATTTCCCTTCAGCATGGGAGCATAGAAGTGCCCTTGGAGTAAAACTGTATGAACATGGCTTTTTTTTTTTTTTTTGAACATGGCTTTTGATAAGAGAGCTTCTCTTCTTTCTCTCAAGAAGTGGCTATACCCCTGTTTCTGTTTCTTTTGTGCATTATCTATGATTTAAAATAGTTTTTAAAATATTTGTCTAGAATTTATAGTTATTTGTGGGTGATTGATTTTGATAAAAGCTACTCTGCTATTATCAGAATTGGAACTCTAAAAAAAGAGTATACTTCAAATTTTGCAAACAATTTGTTTTGCCATTAAAAGTTTAAGAACTGTACTGTATAAAATAAGAAAAAAATTACTCTAATTCTCTTTCCTGAAGATATTATATACATTCCATACCAATTATATAAAACAATTATATATATTTACGTATATATCAAAACAACTTTAAAACTGAAAAGACTTCAGAGATTTTTCTAATCTAAATCTCTAATTCTGTGGAAGATTGAATGAAGAATGGAGTCCTGAAAATATGGACACATTTGTCAAAGGTAACATAGTAAGTGGAAGGAGAGCAACTTAACTACCAGCTTTTAAACCATTGATTCAGTACTCATTCTTCTGTTCTGGAGTCTGTTTATGGTCTAGTGTCTTCTACCACACAAATTAGACATATACCATCTCATAGAATCCTATGTATTCAGTCTTCTTAACACACAACACGTATATAGTATGGTTAGGGTGATGGGACATTCTAAAGTCATTTCAAATAATTTTCCATGACTCCCAGGAAGGGGTGGTGGTGGTTACTACTAATTGATGCTTATCAGTTGAGTGTGGAAATGAGCTGAAAGATCTGAGGGAAGAGAAAACAAGGGAGGTCGCAAAAAGTGATTCTCTTTTCTCCGTGTCCCTGACCACATAAACCCTTCCAAATAGGTCTGGTGTCAGTGGTGTTTCAGGGCTGTCATACAGACTCATAGAGATTAACCTAGAAAAGCAGATTATTCAATAAGTATTTATGAAAAAGTTCATTACAACCTAACAAAAATGAAAAAAAGATGTTAAAAGAGAAAAAAATATTGAAATATTTTTTTAAAGATTTATTTATTCATGAGAGACACACATGAGTGACTTGTGTGTCTTGACTTCGCTTCTTCCGGGAAAAAGGCTGGGATCGAGCCTGATGTGGGACTCAATTCCAGGACCCAGGATCACGCCCTAAGCCAAAGGCAGATGCTCAACCACTGAGCCACCCAGGTGCCCCCTCAAGTGCCCTCCTTAATTCCCATTACACAATTACTCCATTCCCCCACTGAGCTATTGAGTACTTTTGAATGCTATAATCAAATAATATTTCTCTTTTTTGTATTGTTTTGTTTTGTTTTGTAGCTTCTCAATTGCCTGGCTGCCTGCTTTTGATATATTGTATTTTACTTGTCTTTCCACCTTCACATAATCAGTGGAACTAGCATTTTCATCAAATTTGGGGGTAGCTAATTTTTACTAACAGAAAAATTACTGAAAATAATAAAAATTATAATAATAGCAGCTGGTATATATAGATCTCTGTAGTTGGTCTTGTCTATGATTTCAGTAAATAATTTCCAGAATCTTATATAGTAGACAATATTAGTATTCTGATTTTTATTTTTTTAAATTTTATTTATGCATTCATGAGAGACAAAGAGAGAGGTGGAGACATAGGCAGAGGGAGAAGCAGGCTCCCTGAGGGGAGCCCAATGGAGAACTCAATCCCAGGACCCCAGGATCACAACCTGAGCTGAAGGCAGACACTCAACTATTGAACCACCCAGGTGCCCCTAATATTCTGATTCTTAAAATGGGGAAATAAAAGCATAGTAAAATCTAGATCTTGCCTAACCTGCTGGTTGGTGAAAAAGTTGGGACACAAATCCACGTCTTTCTGACTCCAACTCAATGAATCGAACATATGCTGGCATATGTTATGTGCATCTTTAAAACAAAACTTCTGATACCTTTGAATATGCCAGTATCTTGTTCTGACAGATACACAATTTTTTTTTGGTGATGACTCAACATCTCTCAACTCTTGAATGATGTCAGTTGCTGTCTCCGGATGGTCTTCACCAAAGAGCAGGAGGCAGTCAAACGTTAGTGCTTCCTGACAGACACCTTGATCAATATTCTCTGCAGAGAGCTTTTCAGAGGTAATCCATCATACTGGATTGATGCTCTTTCAGTAGAAGCATTTGTTCAGTGATTTGACCAGGTTGTTATTGTTATTCCTTCTAGCCTTAAGATTCTATGATATTTTAATTACAATGCATTGAATGCAAAGAGCAATTAGTTTCCCCAACTTAATATTTCCAAGCAAATTGATGAAAACACATTAACTCCAGTTTGATTCATTCATGGAGGATATTAGGGTCACTGCAATGTGAAGAGTTTGTTCATATATCATCGGTACAATTTACCAAAGAGGAACGCATATATGTAGATTTGATTGCATCACTGTGTGCCAGTCACCTGCTCATTTTGAGATTTGTTTCTAACCCTGCTCTGCTCTTTATGACCAAGATGACCTCAGTAGGTGGATTTTCACAGACTCCCTTGGAAACTGAAATCCTTCTGGACCACCAGAAGAGGCACAGGCAGTAGATTGGAAGGTAGTAGAAAAGGAGATATTAGAGTATTTGTCCCCTTTCTTTTGTGCCCTGGTACCATCTCGGGCAGTACCTCTGTCCTCTGTAATTTTAGCACCCCATATGGTAGGCAAAGCCATGAATCCTGAGCTCTGATAACATTGTCTTCTCTCTTGTGCTGCTATCTTGGAAGGTGGCAGGATCTTTCCTAACCTCTAGGTTTCTTCATGCTTCCCTGTGTTCTCTCAGCAATTCTGTCATTCAGGTACCAAATGCCCTATGTTACATTCCTTCTGTTTGAAACTAGTGCAGATCCTGATTTCCTAACTAGGATTGATTTGGTGGACATCGCAGTTAATTTGAAACTCTTGAGTTTGGAGAATACCTGCTTTTTAACTGCCTGAAAGGTAGGATGCATGGCCAGAAAAGATATGAGGTGGAAAATGGATGGAACATCCGGAAAGCCAAGCAAAAAGGACTTGGCTTTTTCCAGGAAGACTTGTGTTACAAATATTTTCCTGACAAGATCATTAAGTAGTTGTTTTACTCTTGTAGATGTCCCAGGGCACAGTCATGGTGGTGGTGGCAACACCTGCTTGGGGGTGGTTGGTGCCCAATGGCAAAAGACAACAGGGAAAGGAGTGGGAATAGTGGGCCCAATAGTGATGCCAAAGAAAGAACTCAGCAGAGGAAGAGAAACTGAAGAGTGACTGGTTCAGTGAGCCAAACTTAGCCTCATTTGAAGGAAAAGATGCTGAAACAGGGATCACAAATGATCATAAGATTGTCCACACTCAGAGTAGAGAAAGTTTAACTGGGGACATATAGGACCCTACAGGGAAGAAAGACCTGGTGCCAATACTTTGAGTAGTCCAGATTTATCAGTGCTCAGAAAGCCTCCATGAATGGATCAGTGTGGCAAGGTTGATGAAATTGGGGGTAAAGTGGGAATTCAAACAGAAGACATGTTGCATTTGAAGGTCAGGTCCATCCTCCTGGGCCTTTTCTACAGCCTCTACCCTGCATAAGATTTGCTTTTCCATTTCAGCTGCCAATCAGTTCAATATTTATTCCATCTTCCCACCGAATATTATTTTTTAAAGCACTGAAGTATGGCAGGAGTGGAGAGCTTTTAAAATAGATGATTAAGTCCTAGAATTTTAGGAAGGTTGGGAAGTCATTTAAAACTTTCTCCAGAATTATTCATCTATCCCTTTAAAATATTGATCAGTCTAGAGTTTCCTTTGCCAACTGCAGTTCTGTTTCAACAGAGGCACAATTTAATGTGGAGTGCATTAATAATCCACAAATTCCCTCTTCTAGTCTGCACAATCCACATTCCTCCTTCCCTCCCTCCCTCCCTCCCTTCCTCCCACTCTCCTTACTACTTCCTTTCCATCCATCAACGATTTAGTACCTACAATGTATTTTGCCTGTAAGGTGACAATTATAAGAATAAATTAAATGATGATCTATTACCTCATGATTTCCACAATCTAAGGGCATGTAAAAAGTTGTGTGAAATAATTATAACATTGAAAAAGATATGCAGTGAAACAGACACATGGGAAAATGATATAAAGTTATAAGAAAAACAGAGAGGGGCTAGAAACTCACATATCTTTATCTACTCTAGCTCTGCACAAAGGCAATGTTTTACTGTATTTTGAACATCATCTTTTTATTTTCACAGTCCTAAAAGAGAAGTAGTATTTTTCCTATTTTGTACATAGAAAACTGAAGATCAAAGAGGCTAATTTTTTATGACTGAATGGAAACAATTGACAGAGCCAGAGTATGATCCTAGGCTATGTGTGGGCAACAAAAATGAATTCAGAGGAGAGGCAAGGTACTAGCCAGATATTGATTAGTATTAAGTGGCCACAAAGGAAAAGCATTCTAGGCAGAAGGAACAGCATCACAAAATGATGCTTTAAAATAGAAGAATGCACTTAGGTTAAAAGAATAGGAAAAATCATGCAGCTGACAAGCAAACATTAATTCTTACTACTTTGGAATATGGAGTGGAGTGGGGTTATTTGTGCTTTATTGAGCTGATGATTTAATATGTAATATGATACCAGAAAAAAACTGTTGCCATAAAGAGACAAATGACTTTTGCATTTTTATAGTTTTCAGTCACTGTATTGCCTACAGATCATTCTAGGAAAGCACAGGGAGTCTTTCACTCTCTTGGAGCTTTTCATAAACTCTCCTCTAAATGCATCTTGTCTACTAGGGCCTAGAGCAAAATTGAAAGAAAGTAATTTATTTGCTGAAGCTCGATTGCTATTTAGAGGGAGCTTAATGCAAAACATCGAAATGAATCTCTAAACAAAGTGCTCTCTCATTGTGTTTGTCTATTGCTCCAAAGTTAAGAGTTCCATTCAGAATTACAGCATGCAGTCACAGTCACCATAGGGAATACCTGTAAGCATCTTTGCTGTAAAGTGATTGTCTAATCTTTGGTGCCCAACTGCAGTGATTATAGCTTAAATTGAGTACCACTTTAAGATTAAAGCCTAGTGAAATAAAGATGTAATAAGATTTAAAAACAATAGTTCTCATGAATGAAACAACAAGAATGAGTTATGGTGTTTGGAAAAAAAAAAAGAAGGCTGGGAAGGAATTTTAGTGAGGGAACTGGATCACACAAGTATGCAAATTTGGTGTGGAACTATTAAATGCAGAAGGAATGCCACCTCCTGGACCTCCTAGGTCTGTAAGCTTTCTCGGTAAAAGACCAGATGGTAAATATGTTGGGCTTTGTGGGCCAGATGGTCCTGTTACAACTGTTCAACTCTGCTGTTCTAGCATAAAAGCTTCCACAGACAATACTTAAATAAATGGGTGTGGCTATGTTTCAACATTTCAATAAAACTTTATTTATAAAAACAGGCCACAGATTACTGACCCTTACCCTAGGTTACTTATTTCATTTTTAGAAATTTTATTTATTTATTTATTTATTTATTTATTTATTTATTTATAAGATTTTACTTGTTTATTCATGAGAGAGAGAGAGAGAGAGAGAGAGAGAGGCAGAGACACAGGCAGAGGGAGAAGTAGGCTCCATGCAGGGAGCCTGAAGCGGGACTCAATCCCCGGACTCCAGGATCATGCCCTGGGCTGCAGGCAGGTGCTAAACCCCTGAGCCACTCAGGGATCCCCTAGAAATTTTATTTAAATTCAATTAATTAACATATAACATGTTATTAGTTTCAGAGGTAGAGTTTTGTGACTCATCAGTTGCATATCTGTATATGCATACATATATACCCAGTGCTCATTACATCCTATGCCCTCCTTAATACCCCTATTTCAGTTGCCCCATCCCCCACCCACTTTTCCTCCAGCAACCCTCCGTTTGTTTTTATATTTAAGATGAATGAATAAAAAAGACATGGTATTTATATACAATGGAACATTACTCAGCCATCAGAAATATTAAATCTTACCATTTGCAATGATATGTATGGAACTAGAGGGTATTTTGCTAAGTGAAATAAGTCAATCAGAGAAAGACAATTATATTATTTCACTCATATGTGGAAGTTACAAAGCAAGACAGAGAATCACAGGGAAAGAGAGGGAAGAATAAAATATGACAAAATTAGAGAGGGAGACAAATCATAAAATAAGCTACATATTTCAAAGCTCATCTGATGTATGCATCTCATTTATGGCACTGTGGTGGGCTGTTACATTCATGGCTCCTGAGGATGCATACCCTGCCCATCCACTCTCTTCTGTATTCCCATCCAAGACTGATTCTAGGTTCGACCAACTCACATAATGGGAATTCAGCAAATATGTCATTAACAAAGACTTAATAACTAACTGTGCATTGGGATTTTTCTTTCTGGAACCTCTCAAATATTAAGAATAATATTAGTATCAAGTTAGGCCACTCAATAATGAGAGATGATGTGGATAGAGATGCCCACTTAGCACCTACATCAAGACTACAAAATTGATGAGACAATCTTAGTTCAAGTGGCCTCAGATGAATCTCCAGGTGATGATAGCTGCAAGGGTTAGCCCATAAAAGTTTAGCTCGCTCTTCTGAGATTAGCCAACCCACAGAACTGTGAGAAATAAACCACTCAGTTTTGGGGTGGCAGGTTATGTAGCAACAGACAACTGACAAGTAACCAGTTATTATCATGATGTTTCTTGATAATCCTGAGATCATGTATGCAGCATGAAAATTGAAATGAATATATCTGAGTTTGAATGTGGGGGCTGAACATCACCAATGGTTTTACCCAGAGTAAAGCTACTACCTCTCTGCCTCTCAGAATTAGCCCTTAGAGATGTGAGTTTATTTGTAGGATAGTTTTATATAGTTGAAATGACTGGTTCCTGATAATATATAGTATTTCTATAGATATAGGTGGGTATATTCTTTCTATCTATCTATCATCTATCTATCTATCCTTTCAAATCTTACCGGTAGTATGACCTTCCAAAGTGATTATACCAATTTTTATTAGAGCCAACAATGTAAGGTTTTCCAAACACTCCCCTTTCCTCTACACCATAAACTGTTTGGAAATATGTCATCCTGATAAGTGAAACATGGTATGTTGAAGTCCTAATTTGTACTTCTTTACATGGATTAACATTCCTTAATATATTCATATGACATTTTCATTTATTTTCCACCAAATTCACTTTTGAGATCCTCAACACATTTTTGCCTAGGACTGCTGAAATTTCTAAATTGATTTTAAAGAAAATTAACCTTGTATAGATTGCATTGTGTCCCCTCATCATTCATATGTTGAAGCCCTAATGCCCAAGGTGATAGTATTTGGAGACAGGCCTTTAGGAAGTAATTAGGTTGTGATGAGGTCATGAGAGTGGGCCCTTCATGATGGAATTAGTGTTTTTATGGGAAGAGATACCAGAAATACTCTCTCTGTCTCTGTCTCTGTCTCTGTCTCTGTCTCTGTCTCTCTCTCTCTCTCTCCCTCTCTCTCTCTTTCTCAGTGGATGCACTGAGGAAAGACTATGTGAGCATAAAGTGAGAAGGTGGCCTTCTATAAAGCAAGAAGAGTCTAACCAGGAACTGAATGGTCTGGCACTTTGATCTTTGCCTTCTCAGACTCCAGACTGTGAGTAATAAATTTCTGTAGCTTAACCCTTTATACTATGGAATTTTGTAATGGTAGTAGAAACTAGTAGTTATATATATAGTAGATAACTTCCCCATTTGATGTTTGTGTTTGACTTGATATTTTGTTCTTTGGACATGCAGAACATTTTATATGTTTTGCAATTGATTTTAGCAATATGTCCTTTTATGCATTTTTTGGCCCTTACGTTCAGAAAGGTTTTTTTCCATCAATATTTGCAATGATTATTCCTTGTTTCATTTTAGCTCTTTTATTATTTTGTTCTTTAATTTTTAAATCTTTTATTCATCTGAGTATTTTTCATGTAAGAAATAAAGGAAGAAAAATAGATTGGGATTCTGATGTTTCATGTATTTATTTTGGAACTTTTGGATACACCCCCGCCCTGATAGCAGCTCCTTGTTTCAATGCTATCTGCTCTTTTCTCTACTCCTTATACTTATTTAGAAATATTTTAGGACTTGATATTCTATCCTAATGATCTATCTCTCTATGCCTAAAATACGAAATTCTTCTAATTGCTGGAGTTTTATCACACTTTTGATAATTAATAGGCTTGTCTTCTCTCACCCTTTTCCCCTCCAATCTTTAAAACATTAATGCCAAGTATAGATTTTTCCATATGAGCTTGAGAATCAAAGCACCTGTTTTCAGAAAAGGAAATAAATTATTTTCCTTTTTTATTGTATAGCATTATGTCCACCAATCAGTTTAGAAAGAAGTATCATTTTAACGATTTCAACTCTTCCCTTCCAATACCGAAATATGTCTTTCCATTCATTTTTGTCTTTTGTTATGTTCCTCAATAGAATCCTAAATTTCATTCATGTGTTTTCTGAATCCCCAAACTCCTGAAGATATTTGATTGTTTTTCCCCATTGTTGTCGTTGAAATGTCATCTTTTTTATTCTACTTTTGAACAGATTATTATTTTACACAGGAGAACCAGTGAGTTAGTATATTCATTATTTGCCAGCCAGTATATTTTATGTTTTATATATTTTATATTTGCTCAATATATTTTATAATTACTAATATTTGCCCTAATGTCAAAACAGGCAACAAAGTAATTAAAACCCAATGCCCCTATTTCCCTTCAACACAGGGATCCTGCTGCCTCTGGTTCAGTGGTGAGCACTTGAATGAAGGACAGGGCCTGCACTCACAATCCTGTCTTTACAATGTGAGTTTCTTAACTTCTCATATGGTTTAGTTTTTTTCATCTGTAAAAAAAAGAGGATAACAATAGTACTTGTCTCACAGGATTGCTGGACAATTAAATTAATGCTGGTAAAATGTTTAGAACAATACCTTTTTTTTTTAGACAAATTCTTTACATATAATAAAGACTCAGTAGATGTTCTCTCTGTTGCCTCACATACTAAATCCATAAATCACACAGCAATAGACTTGCAGGTTCTGGTGTCCCTGGAAGGGCAATTTAAAGGCTAAACGATGTGATATAAATGCAAGTGCCTTGCAAACTTACACTATTATTAGAACACAAAAGAATTGTAAACAGCCAGGTCACAAATGGATCCATTCATTCAGCTGGCATTTACTATATGGTGGTAGAAGTAGAGACAGTCTAGAACTCAGGTTCAAATTTTATTTCATTTGTTAAGAAAGTGTTTTTTAAACACACATTTTATTTATTTATTTATTTATTTATTTATTTATTTATTTATTTATGATTTTATTTATCTATTCATGACAGACAGAGAGAGAGAGAGAGAGAGAGAGAGAGAGAGGCTGAGACACAAGCAGAGGGAGAGGCAGGCTCCATGTAGGGAGCCTGATGTGGGACTCCATCCCGGGACTCCAGGATCACAGCATGGGCCCAAGACAGACACTTAACTGCTGAACCACCCAGGCATCCCAAGAAAGTGTTTTTTGTTGTAGTGAAGGCTTTGTTAGAGTTAAGTCCAGAGGAGAGTGCTGATTGGAAATTCTTTCTCTAGATAATGCCAAAGAAACATACTGATGATGATTCTTCTTTTGAATACACCGATTGGCTCCTCGATGAGGTCTGGTTGTGTAACCAGAGCTGGAAAGAAATGTGTTAACATTAGCTAAGAGGGTCTGGATACACATCACGTGCCAGATACTCTGCCAGCTATTTTATATTCACTAAATTAACTATTTCCACAAAACTTGGTATGTACCAAAAATATCATCTTTACAGACAAAAAAAAAAAAAAAAAAAAAACCTTATCAGAGGTTTAAGTAAGTTACATGTCCCAGCCTTATATAACTAGAGGGCAGGGGCCAGGACTCCAGTACTCTGAACCCTGAAAATCCTGCCCTTCCAAACTGCAGCCAAGAACCATGTAGCCCATTGATCTTATATCGGTGATGAAAAGCAAGAGATGAATTGGGGAGTGAGTTGGGGAGAAGTACATTCAAGACAAAGTCTATCCCAACTGCCGTACAATCTTGAGAAGGCACACAGTGGTAAAGAAACATTTTGAGTGGTAAAGGCACCTTGTGAGTGGTAAAGGCTATAAGAAAACAAACAACTGGAAGCTGAGTACATCAAAGTTTCCATTATTGGTGGGATTTCTCCCTATATGGATTATCTAATTAAAATTGTATCAATCATTCATCATAAATAAGGTGCTGTGCAGTAATAATCACGATAATATTTACAGAGAACTTTACGTGAAGCACTGTTGTCAGCACTTCATATTAATTAAATTGCAGAATATTCCTAAGGCCTATGAGATAAGCATTATTATGACTCTTCCTCATTTACAGATAAAGAAATTGATGTAATTGGCCCAAGGCCACACAGTCAGAAAGTTTAAGTAATTGGCCCAAAGCCACACATTCAGTAAGCTAGGATTTGTACTCAGTTTGGTCTGAGCCAACCGCTGTACCATATGCTTTCTCTTTTTAAGTGGCTTTAGTCTATTGTCTTATTGTGTTATTGATGGTGATAAGGATGTTTTAAACATCAGCACTTTTGTAAACTATCCAGGTATCCTTGAAGAGAAACTGTTTAGCTCAATTAGATCTAAGTTTTCCACCATGTAATTTGGGTCTTCTCAGTTCTGTGCATTGTTTGGTCATTCACTGAGTATGATAAAATAAATTCTACTGATACTGTTTTAATTTTGTAATTTTTTCTTGTATTTCCTGTAGTTTTCTGCAATATATATTGTAATGAATGATGATAATTGTGCCTAAACATTTGTTAAATTCACCATTTGGTATTATGCTCCTTTTTATATTTTATAGTGTCTTAATCTCTTTTTGAACTGAATTTATCATAGTTAATATCTCATAGTCCTTGTATTCTTAGGGTTTGCCTTATATGTATGATCCAGTTATCTTACTGTGACTTCGTCCTATCTATGCATAATTTTTATATGGATTGTTCTTACACTTTGTACTTTTGAGCCAAGAGTGATGACTTTCTTTTCCTTTTTTTTTTAAATTGAGGAGTAAATCAAACATAGTATAACATACTGCTGTTAAGTGTACACATTGTGTATACTTGTGTAACCAGACCCTACATCAAAATCCACATTTCTATCAGCCCAAGAAGTACCTGTGTGCCCCTTTCCGATCCATCAGACTTCCTTAAGGCATCCACTATTTGGGTTTCTAGCCCCACACATTTATTTTGCATATTCTTGAACTTATTAAATAGTATCATGCTTGCATACACTTTTGTATCTGGTTTCTTTTTCTCACCAAATTGTTTCTTAAGCTCATGTAGCTGTGCATGTGGATAGCTTATAATTTTAAGTTGTTTTTTCTTTTTCTTTTTTTTCTTTCTTTATTTTATTTTTATTTTTTTATTGGAGTTCAATTTGCCAACATATAGCATAACACCCAGTGCTCATCCCATCAAGTTCCCCCCTCAGTGCCCCTCACCCAGTCACCCCCACCCCCTGCCCACCTCCCGCCGACCTCCCTTTCCACCACCCCTTGTTCGTTTCCCAGAGTTAGGAGTCTCTCATGTTCTGTCTCCCTTTCTGATATTTCCTACCCATTTCTTCTCCCTTCCTTTCTATTCCCTTTCACTATTATTTATATTCCCCAAATGAATGGGACCATATAATGTTTGTCCTTCTCCGATTGACTTACTTCACTCAGCATAATACCCTCCAGTTCCATCCACGTTGAAGCAAATGTTGGGTATTTGTCATTTCTAATGGCTGAGGAATATTCCATTGTATACATAAACCACATCTTCTTCATCCATTCATCGTTCGATGGACACCAAGGCTCTTTCCACAATTTGGCTATTGTGGACATTGCTGCTAGAAACATCGGGGTGCAGGTGGCCCGGCATTTCACTGCTTCTGTATCTTTGGGGTAAATCCCCAGCAGTGCAATTGCTGGGTCGTAGGGCAGGTCTATTTTTAACTCTTTGAGGAACCTCCACACAGTTTTCCAGAGTAGCTGCACCAGTTCACATTCCCACCAACAGTGCAGGAGGGTTCCCTTTTCTCTGCATCCTCTCCAACATTTGTGGTTTCCTGCCTTGTTAATTTTCATCATTCTGACTGGTGTGAGGTGGTATCTCATTGTGGTTTTGATTTGTATTTCCCTGATGGCAAGTGATGCAGAGAATTTTCTCATGTGCTTGTTGGCCATGTCTATGTCTTCCTCTGTGAGATTTCTGTTCATGTATTTTGCCCATTTCATGATTGGATTGTTTGTTTCTTTGCTGTTGAGTTTAATATGTTCTTTATAGATCTTGGAAACTAGCCCTTTATCTGATACGTCATTTGCAAATATCTTCTCCCATTCTGTAGCTTGTCTTTTAGTTTTGTTGACTTTTTCGTTTGCTGTGCAAAAGCTTCTTATCTTGATGAAGTCCCAATAATTCATTTTTGCTTTTGTTTCTCTTGCCTTCATGGATGTATCTTGCAAGAAGTTACTGTGGCCAAGTTCAAAAAGGGTGTTGCCTGTATTCTCCTCTAGGATTTTGATGGATTCTTGTCTCACATTTAGATCTTTCATCCATTTTGAGTTTATCTTTGTGTATGGTGTAAGAGAATGGTCCAGTTTCATTCTTCTGCATGTGGATGTCCAATTTTCCCAGCACCATTTACTGTCTTTTTTTCCAGTGGATAGTCTTTCCTCCTTTGTCGAATATTAGTTGACCATAAAGTTGAGGGTCCACTTCTGGATTCTCTATTCTGTTCTATTGAATTTTTTCTTTTTCTGAATGAAGTTCAGTTACTTGACTATACCATCATTTTTAAAGTCATGCATTTGTTGATAGACATTTGAGTTCCCACCTAGTTCATGGCTATTTTGATGATTACTGCTATGAACATTTCCATGCAGGTATTTCTGTGATTACACACTTTTCTTTCTATTGAGGAATTAACATAAGAATGGAGTTCTTTGGACAGAGGTAAGTGCATATTTAACATTACAAGAAATTGCCAAGTAATTTTGAATGGTGATTTTATTTTTTACCTCCTACCACCAACATGTGCAAGTCATGTTGCTTCATTCCTTCTTAACATTTGCTATTGTCAGATTTTCGTTGTAGTTGTGGCTTTTTGCCATTCTATGACTATGAGATATTTTCTTGTGACATTTTTAATTTGCATTTTTCTGGTGACTAAGCAGGTTATATTACCATAGATTTACTGGACAGTATTATATCTTCTCAGTGATGGTTTATTCAAGTCTTTGGCCCTTTTACACCCATCTGTGTTGAATATCATGGTAGACCTGAAAGAGATGCCATTTGATCCCTCTTTGGGTGAAGACATCAGCCAGCTCAATGTTTACTTTAGCTGCAGAGAGCTACCTGGCATGGGAGCACATCCTTCCCAGGGGCAGACTACCTCCAGTGATTGATAGAGTTTAAAGGCTTGCCCATTTGGGCTTAATGTATCATATATACTTCAGAGTTCCCTGTAGGACTAGATGAGAATTTTTAGATCTGCATCACAGTTTGGCTACTACCTCTGTCCAATCCTTGTTTTTTCTTCCTTCTTTCCACATGTGTCAATTACTAATATATAACTGTACACTAAAATCTCTTAGCATCTGCAATCAGAGAACACTATCTATGATCACTGGTACCAGGAAGGATTTGAGAAATCAAGGGTGAAGACTGAGTTTGAAGCAGAATTATCTGTCACTTAGTTGGTCATAAAGACCCACCATTGGTAGGTACTGTAGTGCAAACGAGTGCTGGCACTAAGTAGGTCCCCAGAATTTAATGTTCAGAGTAGCTGAGCTCCGGAGAATGTTAAACATGGACCCAATGCAGGCCTGGTGTACTAAAGTTAGGATTCTGGTTGGAAAATAATGGCATCTTGATACTACATTGGGGACAAAGGGTGGATGTCCTCTTACACTTTGAAAAGTTAAACTCTTCTGAATCTGCCAAAATGGCCCATATGTCTCTATTAAGATCTAACACAAATGAGTAAGATTATATGGTATTCGTGTTTCTTTGACTCACTTATTTCATTTAGCTTAACTGACTGGAATTTAAAAACAAACAAACAAAAAAGATCTAACACAACTCTGGTGCAAGAAGAGGGTGAGGAGGCTTCTCCCTCTAATATAATCTGTACAACAACCATTTTAGGATCTACCCTCACATCCTTCCTGGCCACTGACAGTAAGAAAGGCCATTGTAAAACTAGGATGATTGATAGCAATGGATTCATTAAGATCCCAAAACAGTAGTCATAGGTACACTTAACTTCTAGAAACCAGGTAGATAAAATTATCATGAATGGCAGGATTAGAGTGGTATCCAGGAGGCCTGACATACACAAACATGAGAGTGTTCTACAAAATGCATCCCTAGTGGCAAAACAGTGGAATAGCCAACAAGGATCAATACTCAGCTTTTATCATTCCAAAAAATTAAAAAGTCATGTCCATCAGGGTGGGAACTGTTGTCCGATAAAAACAAAGTAATGACTCTATGTCTAAGTTTCTGTACATTTAGCAGTTTTAAAATCTGAAACATGATGCCTAATAGGGAGTCTGGCCCTCTGGAAGAAGGATCCTGCCACACTATGGTAAAGTGATGTGATGATTTTCCCATTCTTTCCCCACAGGGACCTCAACCATTTATTCAAGTAACTGCCCTCTGGGAAAAAGGGGACTGGGAAAACATTTCAGAGGCCTGAGGTGATATTGGTAACTAGCAACCTGAAGCATTATCTGTTAAATTCTTCTGTAAGAAGGGTACATATTGGGACCAAGTAATAACTGGAGCCCTAGCCAAAGTCAGTGTCACTGGGTCTATGATATCACTCAGTGATCACTTACCCAGTCCTTAGGTAGATAATTGCAACTAGCATACTTGATGGTTGGTGCAAACCCCACATCAGTCCCTTGGCTGATAGAGTAAGAGTCACTACAGGACACCAAGTAGAATCTAACGAAACTCCACCTTCCTCCTCCTGGCCATATCCTGACTAAGACAGCTAAAATCAGTGCCACCCTTAAGGAACTAAAGGGTATATAAGCGGTGGACCCTGCCATATATCCATGTACTTTGTAAGTCTGGCCTTTGCATAAGAAGGATGATCTAGTATGGCAAATGAGACTTTGCGTACATGGTTAGGTGAATGATCCTGACATAGAAGGTTATTCTGGGTGATAACTGATTGGCTCAAACGTGATCACAGTGATCCTCCGGAGAGGAAAACAGGAGGAGTTAGAGAGAGAAAGAGAGGCAGCGATGGGTAAATTGTACTGATGGCTTTGAACATGGGAGTAGGGGCATCATAGAGCATAAGGAGCCACAAAATGCTGAAAAGGACAAGGAAATGGATTCTCCTCTGAGAGCCTCCAGAAGGAACCAACCCAACCAACACTTTGACTTTGGCCTAATGAAGCTGTGTTCAGATTTTAGACCTCTGGAAGTATAAAATAATACATTTGTGCTGTTTTAAGCCATTAATTTGAGAAAACTTGTTATAGTAGACACAGGAAACTAACACAAGAGGATTTTTGTTTGTGATTCCATTGTTTTCTAGACTGCATTGATGAAACGTCAGCCGTTATTCATTTTCTTATTCACTGTATGAAATACATCTTTTTCTTTTTTTCTATAGCTGCTTTTAAGATGTTCTCTTTATTTTCATTATCAGCAGTTTGACTATGAAATGCTCTGGCATATATTTTCTCTATATTGATCCCAGTTGGCTTCCGTTCACCAGAGGTTAGTGGTTTTAATGAAATTGGAAATATTTCATGTAATATTTCTTGAAATAGATTATCTTGCCCACTCTCTGTTATTTTCTGATGGAACTCCACTTCCATATGTATGACATTGTCAGCTATTACCCTGTAACTTGTCAAAATTTTGCTCATTTTCCCAATCATTTCCCTTACCTTTGAATTATTTTGATTATGTTGACTTCTTATCCATAATCTTTTCTTACACATTGTCCAATTTTGTTGATGCCATCATCTTTTTTATTTCAGTAATTGCACATTTTAGTTCTACGAGTTTTATTTGGTTATTAAGTATATCTATGTCACTACGAATTCCTCCATCTTTTCCTGAAAACTCTTGAACATCTTTTCCTACAAACACTTTTAAAATATGTCTTATAGTTATTGTAAAGTCCTTGTCTTTTAATTTCAACATTTTGGGTATGTTTAGGTCTGTTTTTATTGACTAATTTTCTCTTGACTATGCATCGTATTTTGTCTGCTTTTCTGCTTGCCAGATAGTGTTTTATTCTGTACTGGTATTGTGAAGTATACATTCAGAGATTTGGAGTTCTTTTATCTTCACTTGCAGAGAGATTGATTTGGGTCTAGCAGGCAGTTAAATTATTGATGGATCATCTCCGGTCCTGTGCAACTTGGGTTTAGGCTTTTTGAACTCTATTTAAATTTCCCCTTAATCCTAGGGTTTAAAGCTTAGTTCTGTGATGCCCTTACTCCTGAATCATGGCCCGTAAGGGTTTTCTATGGGAAGTTTGAGCGTTTTATCAAGACCCTCTCCCAAGCACAGGATAACTACTACCAATTCTGCTCAACTCTTTAGTCTCCTTGTTATGGCTTTTAGCTGGATCTATGGAATTCACTGCACACATGTATTTCTGGAGTCTGATAAAAATTGAGATGAATTTATATGCAGACTTTGGGGGCCATTTCTGACGCATCTTCCTTTCTGGTATATCTTCCCTGAATTTCCAGTAGTTCTGACATTCCCAAAATCTAACCTCTTATTCCTCATCCCAGTGAGATTACTACTTTCTGCTTGAGCTCTATTTTCCTTAAAATAGAGCTTGGCTTAGGCATACTCTCATGTCCCCATGACAAAAGAGTCACAAGCTTAAGATAAACAAATAAATAAACATCTTTGTTAACCTACATAACCAGTTAAGAATAATTTTCTAACTCTCACTAATGCATAATTAACAGCATCTCAGCTTTGTACCTGATAGTGTCATCCAGAGCACATTTCATCAGTAAATAGTGTCAGCTTTTCTTTCTCATTACTCAGTGTCATCTTCCCTTTTGTACATCCAGACAGAAGTTGTAAATAATCTTCAGTTTCCCAAATGGAACAGTACAGAACCCCATGTCATAATCTTTGTACATATTTGTACAAATCTTTGTACATAATCTTTCTGTACCACACCATGGTATGTACCATATCATATTTATGATTATGATTATGTCAAAAAGCTTTGACCCAAAATCAAACCATTTTTTTCTTTTATAGAAAAAAGTTATGCTCCCATAAACCTAGAGCTTTACATAGAAAATCAGGTTGATGTGGGGAACAGTGCAAACATTTAGAAACTAGTTTTTTTTTTCCGCAATTTCAGTTTTTTTTTTCTTTTTTTGGTTTCCATCTGATTTCTGCAACCCATTGGTGAAGATAATCTGTTCTATAATAGGCATAATAAGTGATAATAGTGATAAGTAACTTATATAAATAAAAAAAATGATATAAAGTTCAGATTAAGCCTTTTAAACTTACATGTAATATTAACAATAATAATAGCAATGGGAAGAGCTAATGTGTTTTTGATGCCTAGTTTTCAGAACACTCTATTGAGTTTAATCCTCTTATTAAACCTACGAGGTAGTGGGATTTATAAAAATATCAAATAATTATTTATTGCTTTTGTTAAAATATAAAGCAACAGCATGAAATACTATTTGCACACACCTTGTGGTCCATGCATCTCATATACATTTATGGAATGTATTGATCTCTGTGTATATAGAGAATCATAAAACATTCTTAATGAACTCTACAATGAGAGACTGATACATAAATAAATACATTATTTCTGCAGAGTACAATATGTGCAATTGCATGTACATGGAAAAATCTTACAGATAAAACATGAAAAAATGGCACATGAAGATTCTGACTTTATAGAGAGGAAGAATTAGAATAGCCAGGGAATGCTTCCTGAATTAAGTAAGTTTCATAGATCAGATGATACTTCAAAGTATATTCACTTTCTCTCCTACTCCTGCTCTCCATGTTGGATGGTATATATTTCCCGGCCCCATGGTTTTGAGTCTGGTTAACTTGATTTGCTTTGGCTGGTAGTTATTAGCAGAGATGATTATAAGGGTAAATGGGCCTGCTTCCTTGAGCTCCTGACTTTTATCATGAGAAGAAAAAGTCTCAGCTAACCCCTCATCTGAGGAGAATGACATACATGTGGCACAGAACCAAGCCCAACCTTCATCTTGGAGGCAAGCCCAACTAGCTATACCGGAATCAACCAAATATCAGCAGACTGGCAAATGTGCAAGAGACAAGTGAATACTCATGGTACATGACTGATAGAGACTGAATGTTTGTATTCCCCCACATTGCCCCCACCAAATTCATACTTCAAAGCCTAATCTCCAATGTGATAATGTTTGGAGGTAGGGCCTTTGGGAGGTGATTAGGGTTAGTAGGTCATGAGGGTAGGGACTTCATCATGGGATTAACACTCTTATAAAAAGAGAAAGAGACATAAGATCTCCTTTAATATATATGAATGAAGACCATGGGAGGACGTAAGAAGATGGCCTTTTGAAAAGAAAAAAAAAAAAAAGAAGAAGATGGCCTTTTGTAAACAAATAAACAGGCTCCCACTAGACACCAGATCTGCTGGCATCTTTATTTTGGATTTCCCAGCCAGAATTGTGGGAAATTAATGTTTATTGTATAAGCCATCCAGTCTATGGTGTTTTGTGATAGCAGCCCAAACTGATCAAGGCAATGCCATTGACAATTTGTGGTTGTCTGTCATAGCAAATCCTGACTGATGGGGAGAACCAGTAGATTAATCTTCTTCATCATAATACATGTTTAATTCAGTATGTCGGTTATTGTGCAAAGGTATCTGCTACACACTTATAATGCTTTTAATCCCACCCCCATTATTGCTTGTGGATTCAAATCATCCTCCTACTATGTAAATGACTTACCTCTGAATGTACAATGATTCCTTTCTTCTTAAGGTGAAGAGAGATATAAAAAAAAACTTTTGCCCAGATGTAGGGTTGCATATGTTTCCATCTATAATGAGCAGGGGTAAGAAAAATATAGGAGAAAAGCATGTAAGGATACATAATCAAAACATCTTATGAGTCAAATTTAGCTTCTATAGAAAAGCTTGGCAATTGGCTCTTATAATATCTGATCACTAGGCATATTTTTCAAGCCATCACCTCTGCCGAGTACAGAAAACACTTGAGGAAAGGAAAAAAAAAAGCAACATTTTGCTAATACAACTTATGTTTTTTGTGTGAACACATGTTATTTTAAAATTCTTCATTTTGACAGACTTTTATTTTTCAAAAGGCAATGAAAAGTGCCAAGGGAGCTAATAAATGAATTTCCCTCCCTCCAACTCTCTTTTTCTGACCTTTATTAAAGTCCACTTTATTCTCCTTTGGGGAAGAAAAAGTGATTTGTGTCATCTCCCTCAACGAAGAAAAAATCTGAGGAAAGAACAAATAAAAGAACTTTAATCTGATCATAAAACAATAATTAACTCCACCATTAGTAACTTATACAAACCTGGGGTGGGGGGTGGGGGTGGATGGAGAAGAAGAGAAATCTTCCTGAGAAATATTCCCAGAGGATTGGTGTTAATCAAAGCCTGTGTGATTCAAAGAAAGAAGAAAGGAAGCTATAGGAAAACAAGAACCATAAAAAGGCCTTGAGTGTAGTACCCTAAGGGGGATGGGGGTTAAGGAAAATACTTTTCAAGGATAGATTCTTTTGTATGGTGTGCCTGGTTAATCAGGTCACATGATACTTTGTGAATTAATATCAAAGTAAAGTTAGCTTGCAGCCATGATTTATTTATTTATTTTTGCTTTCATGAGAGATTTGCTTCAGGGTGGATAAATAGAAGTTCTGAAGGGAATGTGTGATTTGGTAGCTTGTGAGACCAAGACCCTCTTCTCCACGGTGCATATTCTCAGGTCAGTTGTTCTGATTTCTACATGATTGGAGCAATTTAACCAGAGAAGGACCTCATGGTTTGGCTTGTTTGTCAGATGTAGCCCAAATGTTTGAAGGGGGTGGGGGGCAGTGCTTCCATGATACCCAGTAGCTATGGGTTAAAGAAGGGGTTGCATTGTTACTATTAAAGTTGATGATCTGATCCTTTCTTCTCCATGATTCTTTTAGGAATAGACAAAATAGAGATTAAGGAAGCAGTGAGACAAGTTCCAGGGCAACTCTGGAAACAAAGTCAAAATCATCCAAGATGCTTCTGCAGGGCTGGTCAAGGGCACAAGCAGTACAGATGAAAAGAAACCAAGAAAAAGACCTTATGGAAACAGCCCTGTTACCTGCCTTGGAGTATTTTTTTCCTGATATTTACCCAGTTTCCCTTCTTCCCCTAATAAAGTATAATGAATATTTACTTGTTCATTGATCTGTTTACTCAACCCAAATTTATCATCTTAGTCTGTGTTCCCCCAAATGTAACTTTGAGATAAAAATTATATTTGGTGGATGAAAGAAAACCCAGTACAGGATTGGTAAAGGAAAGCAGAGAAGGGAAGGTGGTCACTGTCATTATTAACCTGGATCCATGGTGGGTGAGTGAAGCTTACACCCACAGGAGAATCCAATCACTGTCAAGACTATTTTCTCTATCCACAGTTGACATTTTATCATTATCCTGCTACCCATTTCAAAATGTATTTGGCCATTGTTCGATAACAGTTTTTAGAGGTTCTTCAATTAAATCAAGTCAAATGACAATATTATATCTCAGTGATGCTGACATAGAGATGCTCCAAATTTTAATATTCTTATTACGAAATTCCCATGAATTACATTAAAATCCAAACCACATTAAATTCTCTTGTAAGTTAAAGCCCAAAGATTTCAAAATACTAAGAACATTATAGCTCCAAATTAAATGTCACCCTTTTCAGCTTAAGTTACAAAGCAAACAAAGTCTTCTCCAGTTTTTTTGCTTTGATTAGATTCAGCCAGGGGGTGGAGCTCCTGATGGTTGGGCTGCCTCATCCTGGAAGGGCTATGGTTTCTTCACAGCAGCAGAACATGTTTGCATTCAATGCCAAGTCTTACTTTTAAAGTCAAATGAGGTTTTACTGCATACAAAATTATTATGGTACTCATAACAAAATTTAAAAATAAGATGATCTGCAGACCCTAGAGCTAAATTATATTTCCAGAACCCAGTATTTGGTATTGTTAAATATCTTTTCAAAGAATTAGTGGTATTTGTGGGAAGGACAGTAGAGGGAATTTTGGTTCTGTTTGTTTTGTTTTATGCTTATCAGGATATCAGCCTGTCTGTATCAGGTTTCCAAAATTTATAAACTACATCCTTTAATTCAGTCTCAGAACTATCCCAGTAAGAGGTTAATTTTGCAGAATTCATTTACCACATCTAAGAGTAGGAAGCAACCTACGCATACTGTTTCTCCTTGACTAAGTGTGGAGAAACTATGGTCCTGCAAAACCACCTGTTTTTGTAAATAAAGTATCATTAGGACACAGTTACACCCATGTATTTACATATTGTCGATGACTGCTTTCTGAGCCACAAAGACGGAGTTCAAGACTATATAGAGAGAACTTATGTTGTGGTAAGCCTGAAACGCTTATTATCTGACCCTTCAAAGAAAAACGTGTTCTGTTTTAACAGCACTGAAAGCCTTTTTTTGCTAAGTTTAGAAAATTGCAATGTAGGGGCTCAGGTCACAGGGCCAGAGCCCAGATCAGATGCTTTTATCTCACATCAAGATTATTTAAAACTTATCAGTTTATATTACCTTGCACATGGTGTGTTTCTAAAGTCTCATTTCTTCATTGTGCATTAACTTGGGGTTATTGGCATAATTTCTGCAACGCATGATGAGCAGGCTTAGACCACTGGGGCAACCGTCAGTAACTCTGAGTGTGGAATAGTGGAATAGCACAGACCCACAAAACTGCCTCACCACACATGGATTGCAGCCAGAGAATCTTGTTCAATGGATTCTTATAGTTATGGTCCTGAAGCATGTGCCTTGATGAGGGTAGTAAACAATAGCTCATCCAAATGCTCCTCAAGACACTGTCTATCCCATGTTTTTGGCAGTTCCAACCCTCAAGGAATGCTTCTACTTGCCACATCTTTGGTTTTTCCCTTCCCCAGTGACTGACTATACCTCTCCAGTTGCATCTCCCCATGCTGTTCTACGCCTTTAACACGGGTGTTTATTGGTTCTTTCCTTCTCTAACACATTTAGATCTAGTTCTATTTGTCATATTAGAATTTCTTCTATTTCCCCTTTGCTTACTGCCCAGGGCATTTTTGTTTTTATTCTGTTCTTCAGTTCATGAGTTCTGAGTCTTATAAATTCATCTACTGTTCAAATAGATCTTTGTCCACCAAGCTGGGTTAGATAACCCCACTAGGAGACTTTTGTCCCATTAGATAAACAAGTAACTCAGGCCAGGACAATTTATTATCATCCAGCACAGCTTCCAGTTAATAACCTTCATCTTTGCTTCTAGTTCTAATGTCATAAATCTCGTAGGCCTAAGGATATATGTCCTATCTGAATGCATACCTATAATACCAGAGCATCACCTTGAAGTCACCCCATAATTCTTTGAGGATTTCTGATCCTAATCCAAAATTAGTCTTTATACATCCCCACCTTGCCCTAAATGAGGAATGGAATCATGGGCAGCCAACCTAGTGCTGCTTAGTAAAGCTTGGTGCTAATAATTTAAAACGAGACCCTCATGACTATTCTTGGGCAGACGCAGGACTCAGGCTCCTATATCTTCTAAGACTGTAAGGCAATCTTTGCATTGGGGTAAGTTCCTGCGAAGTTGAAGGTCATTCTGTGGCAACCACTCTAAAAACCTTACCATGTGGTAAGAATAAAGCTGATTTTGTTTTAGTTAAAATGCTTTATAGCAAAAATGACCTCTTACTTTATCAAACTAGGATATTTTTCAAGTGAAGGGGAACTACTGTTATTTATGCAGAAGCATTAGGTATAGATAGACTGAGCTGGATAATACAATGACTGATTACTCTACTTGTAGTAGATGCTTTATAGGTTGAGGCCCTTGCTGGGTCCTAAACTTTTGTGGAATACCTGCATGGCATAATATATATCCTGGTGCTTGTAGTACCATCTCTACAGAAGTAGCTTGATCCCGGTATAAGAAATAGCCTTAGCATTACCCTAGATACAGGCACATAATGAGAAAGGGAGGTGGGCTACAGCATAGCTGAAGGCTTCCCCCTAGACATTCTTTATCTTTGATGCATGGCCAAGAGCTAGGTAGATTATTAGGAGTGGTTCTTTCGAAGTGATGTGGTAATGCATTCATTTCTTCAAGATAAAACTTGTGAGAAAGAGATTGAGATGAAGTTTAGGAGATGAACATCAGTCATGTCACTCCTATATCTTAATACTGGAGGGACAAGGTCAACCATTGAACCATTTCTTAGCACACAGATGATAAGACCTAATTGTACAAAATCTCATTGGTTCTTGTATGGAAAATATATTGTGCTGGGAAAGTGGAGGCAGGGAAAGTAGTTGCAAAGCTTACATAGCTAGAAGGCTACTGCAGGTGTCTGGCCAAGGATAATGCGAGCTTGAAATAATGCAGCTGCAGAAGACAGAAAGCAGGGCAGGCTCTTATATCACAGATTAAGGGTAGGATTACAAAGAATGGATATGGAATTTTGTTAGATTTTGGGCTTAGTATCACCTACTGAGAGAAAATAGAGGAGGAAAATTGAGTTTTAGCAGAGGCTGTGAGCAGGGAAATGGAGAATAATTATAGATAGAAGAAAAGAATAATATGGAAGAAATGCCTCTCATTTTTCATAATTTTGCTAGGTTCTCCCCAATTTAACCTTGAGTGGGTAAATTTATTAAGTTTTACTAAGCGATGCCACCATCTGAAGTGAAACAAGGTAATTTTTTTTCTTGAATATTCCTTCTCTGAACTGATTCATGGAGATGGGTCAGGATACATTTTGAGAGCTGGGTAAAGATCAAGAAAAAAACTGATTTTGACCCTTGTTTGACTTTGGACTATTACTCCATTTGCCTAGTCTTGAGTTACTTTATCTGAAAAATGGGATAATAATACCTCCCTCAATGACATCATCAAAAGATAAAAGGAAATATTATATGTCGCATATTCAGTATTATGCTTGGAGAAAGGTAAGAATTTTCTAACTGGTGATTATTATTGTAGATTTTTTTGATAATTTATTTCCTGAAATACAAAACCAGAAGGATGGACATCAGAAAGAAAGAATATTCTTTAATTATTTATTTATTCAACTAAAACATTAAAATAATGTAAACTAACATAAGGGACACATACTTCTGGCCATGTTACCTCTTCCCATAATTAGCTAGAAAGCCACATGAGATATATGAAACCACTATTTTTAGACAATACAAAACACGTATTGTTTGATTGTTAATCCTGAGAGAAAAAATACAATCAAGGTAAATCATCCTGGATTTCTGCCTGGACAGCCCTTCCAGAATGTGATACAGAGAACAGAAGTCCGGTTATGAAGATAACATATAGAAGTTCTGAGAGGCTGAATTAGTTAGAATTCACGGCAGACTACTGTAAAAGAGAGCTTCTCTCTCTCACATACACAAACATACACACACACACACACACACACACTTCGAAAATGTGGACAGGAATTCTATAGCATTTTATGGAGGAATGAACTGCACTGGCATTGAAAGCAATTTGAAAAGACGAGGGAAAGAACCATCAGAGGACTATCAGGTGAAGAACTACCAGGGATTACCAAAGACTGGCAAAATTTAGTGCTTTTAGGAGCCTGAGTGGAAAGGTCTATCAAATATATATCAAATATTTAAATTAGGAATAACACACAACTTAAAAACAGAGGAGTAGGAGGAACTTCCCAACTCACTTAATGAAGCCTACATTATTCTCACACCCAAACTGGCAAAAAATGTGATAAAATAATTTTGTGACCCAATATTCTTAATAAACACAGGTGCAAAAATTTACTAAAATATTAACAGATCTTATTTGGTGATACATAAAAAGGATAATATGCTCTGCTTACATGAGGGTTGTGCCAAGAATTAAAGTTATATGCTTATAACATTCCAAAAATTACTCAATGTAGTATAACAATTTAATAGAAATGAGGAGAAAATTAAATGATAATTTCAATAGATACAGGAATTTCTTATAATAAGTTCAATATCTATTCATGAATAAAATATTCTGCAATCTAGCAATAGAGGAAAACTTGCTAAAACTGATCAAGACAAACTCTGAAAAACATACAGCTGACATGATACCTAAGAGTGAAAGACAGAAGGCTTTTCCCCAAAGATTATGAACAAGATAAAAAGGCTCCATCCTCATCTCTTTTATTTCACCGGGTTGTTAGTCAATGTAGTAAGTAACAGCAACAATAACGATATAAGCATTCAGATTCGAAAGAAACAAAACTATATTTTTGGGGTGTTTTTTTTTTGGTTCACAGATTTCATGATCCTGTATGAAGGAAATCTTATGAAGTTTATTTTAAAAAGAAATTAAGATTTTAGGTAAATTAGCAGGATTATTGGATACAAGATTAACATAATCAATTCTATTTCTGTACACCAGTAAGAGTCAGGCGAAAATTGAAATAAAATAAATAGTACCATTTGTCATAGCATCAAAAACATTAAATATTTATGGATACATCTGACAACCTATAGACTGCAACATTGATGAGAGAAATTTAAAAGGGTGAAATGAATGGAAAGATTTAATCAATATTTTAAAATATCAATTCTCCATAAATTATTCTATAGTTTCTTTTTTTTTTTTATTTAAATGTTTTTTTTTTAAATTTTTTTTTTATTTATGATAGTCACACAGAGAGAGAGAGAGAGAGAGACAGGCAGAGACACAGGCAGAGGGAGAAGCAGGCTCCATGCACCGGGAGCCCGACGTGGGATTCGATCCCGGGTCTCCAGGATCGCGCCCTGGGCCAAAGGCAGGCGCCAAACTGCTGTGCCACGCAGGGATCCCCTATAGTTTCAATATAATCTTCATCAAAATTCCAGCAGGGCTTTTTGTAGAAATTAAGAAGCTAATTTCAAAATTCATATGAAAATGCCAAGAAGCTAGAATATCCAAAACACAGTTTTGAAATTTAAAGAACAAAATTTGAGGATTTATACCACTCGATTTCAAAACTTACAAAACTATAATAATCAGGACAGTGAACTCTGGGCAGAAGTATAAATAAATCAATGAAATAGAATAGAGAAGCAGAAACAGACTCATAAATAGACAGTTGATTTTTCAGAAAGTTTCGATCTTTTGAATGGATGGTACAGGAAAATTTGAATTTTCCAATGGGAAAAAAATAATAAGCTTGGATCTTTACTTTTAATTACATACTAAGATTAATTATAGCTGGATTATAGACCTAAATGTGAAACCCATAGCCATAAAACTTCTGAAAAAAACAACTTAGCATCAATAATGACCTTGGGTTAAGCAGAGGTTTTTAGACACAACATGAAAAACATGATCCACATAAGAAAAAAAATTGATAAATGAACGTTAACAAAATTAAAATTGTACTCTTTGAGGGGATCCTGGTATCTCATTTGGTTGAGAGTCTCCCTTCAGCTCAGTTCATGTTCTCAGGGTTCTGGCATCCAGGCCTGCATCAAGGCTCCCTGCTCATTGGGGAGTTTGCTTCTCCCTTTCCCTTTGCCACTCCTCCACCCCCACACACTGACTCTCTTGATTAGATAAATTAAATCTTAAAAAAAAGAAAATTCTACTCTTTGAAAGTCATTTAAATGAAAATGAAAATACAAGCCATAGACCAATAGAAATAATTAGAAAATGACATGTTTGGGAAAGGACTTGAATTCAGAATATATAAAGAAATCTGAACAATCAATAGTTAAGAAAATAACCCAATTAAATGAATGGGCAAATGGTTTGAATAAACACTCCACCAAAGAATACATACATAAGAAAATAGGTATTTGAACAAATACTCAACATCATTAGTCATGAAGGAAATGTTAAAATCATACTGAGATGATAGTCTAAACCTATTAACACATCTAACATGAAAAAGTAGGGGGTGCCTGGGTGGCTCAGTTGGTTAAGCATCTGTCTCTTGATCTCAACTCAAGTCTTGATCTAGGGATCTTGAGTTGAAGCCCATGTTGAGCTTCACACTGGGCATAAAGGTTACTTAAAAAAAAGTCTGATCACCCCAAAAGTTGAGGATATGAAACATGTGCCTTTCATGAATTGCTGGTAGAAATATACAACAGCACACTTGATGTGGTTTGGAAAGTTGGGGTTCAGATGGGACAATGAAGAAAAATTCTTGAGATATCTTGGGTGCAAAAAGGTGGCTTTATTAAAGGAGAAAGACAGAACCTGGGGCAGAGGGTTGTGAGGAATGACTGATTATATACTATGGAGTTGGAGGAAGTAAAGACAAAGCAGTTTTCCAAAAGGACTTTTATATGCTAAAGAGTACGGGACCCCTGAGATCTAGCTATTGTCAATCTAAGGTTGTTTTTCCCTCTAGCAAAATATTAACATTAAGACAGTTGGCAGTTACTGGAGGAATATTATATTCTGCCTATCTCAAGTAGTTGTCAGTGGGCTTCAGGTTATAAGGAAATTTAATCTCATCTACATTTCCCTCTGCCTCTGTTCCCCACATAATACTCGCCTGTGCAGACAGGGGCAGTTCCTCTAAAAGCTAAACATACAATTACCCTATGAACCAGATATTTCAATTTATGGAATGGGTATCCAGCCACAGTTTTGGTGGTCTCTCCAGAACACACTTGCTCATTATTTGCAATATGGATAGGTTGAGAGTTTTCCACATCTTCATGTTGTGGTTCCTTTCTGCATCATTAGCTTTTCTGTGTTTCTTACTCTTCTCGAAATTTTTATATTTTTAAAGATTTTATTTATTTATTTGAGAGAGAGAGAGTGCATGAGAGGGAGGGGAAGGCAGAGGGAGGAGCAGACTCCCCACTGAGCATGGAGCCCTAAGCAGTGCTGGATCCCAAGATCCTGAGATCAGGACCTGAGCTGAAGTCAGACACTTAACCCACTGAGCCACCCAGGCACCCCCTCACTCTTCTCCAATTTTACTGTAGCAGTAAGGAGAAACTTTGCTTCAAAATCTACTCAACTAAATATCCAAGTTTATCACTTATAATTCCTACTTTCCACAAAACAGCAGGACATAATTTAGCTAAATTTTTTGGCACATTATATCAAGGATCATCTTTCCTTCAGTTTCCAAGAACACGTTCCTCATTTCTACTTGATACTCCATGAGAATTCCCTTGAGTGCCCACATTCCTGTCAACAATCTCTTCAAGGCAATCTAACCTTTTTCTAATGTGAACCTTACCCTGTTCCAAAGTTACTTCCACATTTTTAGGGGTTTGTTACAGCAGCACCACATTTTGCTGTGCCAAAATCTTTATTAACCAGGATTCTCCAGAAACCAACAGGATGCATATGTTTGTGTATGTATAAAATTATGTATGTAGAGAATGAGACACACGGACATTACAAAGCCTTGGTAAGTACAAAATCTGATGCTGTGCATACTGTATTATGCAAATTCACCTTAGTTCAGTTGATTTGACAATAACAATAATATCACTTATCTGGCAGGATTATTTAAGTAATAAATGACTGATGATTTCAGCTCAGTTTCTAACATTCAGGAATTGTTCACTTAATGATAGTTTTTTAAAAACTTATCCTCTGTTTTTTTTTTAAGTAAACCTGACTCCTTTCATTGGCTAACTTTTAAACTTATATTTTCTCCTTAGGCTTTTATATTCCTAAAGGAAACTCAGTCTGTTTTTTCAGAGCTCATGAGGTTAATCAATTCAAATTTTGGGTGGCAAATTGCATGGAGTCTCAGCATAGTTATACAGCAAATGAAAATTTTGTATTCTTGAATGCATTAAATCAATTCAAGGGTTTGATATTATAAGAATTTGGGTTTTGTCTCAGATGGATTTTTCCCACAAAAAAAATCGATGGGTGCAAATCTGTCTCAGATTTAATGGTTAAAAAGAGATGTACTTATGAAAGAGCTCACCACCTATGTGTAGTTGGAACGGACTCCACTTCCCCCATTAAACTAAAGGAATAAAAATTATAAGTACCCAATAAATATTTCTTGAATATGCCTTATAACAGCCAAACTTTGTTTTACCTTGATTGAGTAACATAGCACCATCTTCCCTACATTTGTTATGGTATAATTTTATCTGATTCATTTGGAACATGTTGCTGTATTAGAAATGGTTCTCCTTTCAAAAAGTTTATAGTCTCAGAGGGACAAAAAGCATGCTTATTTTCAGAATAGAAGCTATGGAAAACTTTATGTTATCAAGTAACAAAATAAGTACTAGGGAAAACAATCTGATGATGTTCAGGAACCACAGCTATAGTGTCTTGATGTTTTTACAGTGAAGGGAATACAGATGTCACAAAAACCATGGTCATATAATCAACTTGAGTATCTTAAAATAGAGTTGCCCTGCATACAACAAATATTTTAAATACAATAGAACCTATTTGCCTAGTTGTATTCTCAGGAAACCCATAATTCATTTTCTAACATTAGATACTTTGGGGAAATAATGGTTTTTGCAATTGCAAGTTTTAGTTGGCATAGTTAGATATTATTCTGGTGGCTTATTTTTTTTTTAAGATTTTATTTATTTATTCATGAGAAACACAGAGAGAGAGGCAGAGACATAGGCAGAGAGAGAACATCTCAGGGACTCCAACCCAGGACCCTGGGATGACACCCTGAACCAAAAACAGACTCTCAACCACTGAGCCATCCAGGCACCCCTGTTCTGGTGGCTTTATAACTAAAGATTATTTTTACTATGTTACATGTCTATTGCTTGCCAATATTGCTCCATTAGTATCTGCTCCATTCACTCAGGAATCAGATGATAGATGCTCTTCATGTGATACATTCTGTGTCAACTGGAATTCAAGAGCATCTGGGTCTCCATGACAGAAGAAGATACAGCTATATGATTGTGCACTAGGTTCTTATATACTTCAAGTAAGAAGTGATATTCTCATTTCTACCCACAGCCCATTAATAAAATGCAGTCACAGTCTTGTCAAAGTAAAAAGAGGTTGGAAAATGTGAGTAAGTAGATAGAATGTGTGTTTAGGGTTACAGCTCTGGCACAGTTTGTTTTTCTGGTCAAATGTTCCTTTATTCCCTTCTCATACAGAGCATAGTCATACCTTTCCCAGGGGAGACAACTGAAGTTCCAAGTTTGAACCAATAAGCACATCATGGTCAAAGTCTGGAATTCCTACATATTGCAAAAGCATAGTTGCATTAAGTTCAGGTATTCTTTAAAAAAAAAAAAGTTCAGGTATTCTTCTTTTGGTCAGAAGAACTATGAACAAAAAGCCTATTTATCACCTGCCTGGCACCTATCAGAACAGAGAAAGAATAATCATAGTCAATATTCCCATCAGGAAAGGTGATAGTCCTGAAAAATTCTTCAATTCCGCTGGTTGGACTCCATGAATTCCCTCTATCTTTGGTATGGACTTATTTCTTGATTAAGTTATGATTGTGACCTTAAGAAAGATCTGCTTTACCTATGCTTTTCCATGGCCCTTGACTCTACCTTCTTGTGCTCTTGTTCCCCATTATCCTTCTTGACTGAATTTGACAAGAGTGTTATACAATATGCCTTCCTTGATCTTTACTGTTTTTTCTGTTCCCTTCCAGCTCAAAGAATTCTTGAGGCTTAAAAATCCTTTCTTATAAGAATTTTTAGTCTAAGTTTGTTGGGTCTTGCCAGTAAAAATGTCTTTAAATGAAATAGTAGACTTGTTATGTATTTGATTCTAGTCAGGTCCATGGTTCAGTAAACATTACCAGATTGTCCTTTTGAAGGAAAAGTTCCAGGCTCTGCCATATTTTACTGATTTTCTGTCAACTCTCCCTTCCTAGTTCTTGCTTTCTCTCTCCCTCTCTCCTTTCTTCTCCCTCACTTTCTCCCTCCACTGACACTATAGTTTTTGTAAAATAACTCTATTTTTCATTTGACCTTAGCCTGATTATTGCCCTAAGTAATTTTTTATCTAATAGAAAAATGTAGCAGGTTGGAATATCCTTTTTCTTTTTAGAGATTTTATTTATTTATTCATGAGACACACACACACACACACACACAGAGGCAGAGACATAGGCAGAAGGAGAAGCAGGTTCCATGCAGGGAGCCCGACATGGGACTTGATCCCGGGTCTCCAAGACTATGCCCTGGACTGAAGGTAGGCGCTAAACTGCTGATCCACCCAGGGATCTCCCGGGTTGGAATATCCTTAATCTGTTTTTTTGCCATCACACACTCAGCCAGTTGAGAGATGTGGGGTGTTATGGGACCTTATTCTAACTTTGCTTCAGAGTTGAATTTATTTATTTTTATTTTACTTTACATTTTTATTTAATGTATAACTATATACAGCAAAATTTAGAAAGTATAGTTAGTTTACAGTTCTCTGAGTTTCGATAGGCATAAATGGGCATATAACCAACATTACAATCAAGGTATAGAATAGTCCCATCATGCATACACACACACACACACACACACACACACACACGCATATATTCTTTTTTAAGATTTTATTTATTTATTCATGAAAGACACAGAGAGACAGAGGCAGAGTCAAAGAGGGAGAAGCAGGCTCCATGCAGGAACCTCAATGTGGGACTTGATCCTGGGACTACGGGATCATGCCCTGAGCCAAAGGCAGATGCTCAACCACTGAGCCACCCAGGCATCCCACATACACACATTCTTATTTCTTTATTCTTTGTCAAATTTTCCCCAATGCCCAGCTCGTATAAATGACTGACCCAGTCTCTGAATCACTTGTGCTGTTTCACAATGTCCTATAAAACAAATTATACAGCATATAGTCTTTGAGACTGACTCCTTTCATCAAGCACAGTGCATTTGAGATTTACCTGTTTTCTTGCCTCTATTAGTATTTTTTTTATTCTATTACATGGTTATGCCACAGATTTTTTGTTTATTTTTTTTCAATTTACTCATCATGTCAGTTCAGTGGCATTTGGTTTGTTTCCAGTTTGGGATGATTACAAGTTAATCTTCTATAAATATTTGTGTGTATGTTTTTATACGACCATAAGCTTTTATTTCATTTAGATTCTACCTAGAAGTGGAATTACTAGGTTGCATGACAAGTGTATGTTTAACATTAGGAAACAACCTGCCACATTGGCTCCCAAAGTGGCTGACCCATTTTAATTTGTATCAGCAATGTGTGAGAATTCTATTTGATCCACAGCCTTGTCACCATTTGGTATTATCAAGTTTTTATTTCTGTTTTGTTCTGTTTTGCCATTCTAATAAGTTTTAGTAGTATCTTATTGTGGTTGTAATTTGCATTTTCCTAAAGACTAATTATGTTGAACATATTTCCATATACTTATTTGCCTCCCATATGCTTTCTTCAGTGAAGTATCTGTTCACATCATTTACCCATTTCTTACTGAGTTGTTTGTTTCCTTATTATTGAGTTTTGCATACTGAGTTAGTTATTATTCCCTCTTTCTTTGCTTCAAATAGAACAACAGTTTTTTTTTAATCTGTTATATTTTAACTGGAATTTTTTTTATTGTTTGTTGGAAATGAGGCCAATTCATATTGTACCCTTCTGCTTTAAAGACAGAGCACACATTTTTAGAGGGACACATGAGAATCCACATAAGTAGATCAGATTTTTCATCATTCCTTCAACTAAAAATGACTCTGTGATGAAGCTCTGGCCAACAGGACATATGTAGATGTGGTGAGGGTACCTTGTGGAATGCACTTAAACCCTGAACAATGAATGCAAAGTTTAGAGGTGTTAGTCCCTGCATAATCAAAAGTCCTTGTATTAACTTTGACTATCCCCAAACTGAACTAATAGACTACTATTGACTGGAAGACTTACTGATAATATAAACAGTCAATGAACACATATTTTGCATGCAATCTGTATTCTTATAATAGAGTAGGCTAGAGAAAAGAAAATGTTAAGAAAATCATTAGGAAGAGAAAATACATTTACAGTCCTGAAATGGATTTATTTAAAAAGTCAATGTGTAAATGGACCCTTGAGGTTCAAGCCATGCTATTCAAGAGTCAACTGTATATCTTTAAAGAGAGAGCCTGCCTTCTGTTCTATTCACTTTCACATTGGCTAAAATGTAGTCTTAATGGATGGGGCCCCTGCATTAATGCTGGACCCTAAAGCTACCACTTCGGTGTCCATTGAAAGATGAATGGATAAAAAAGATGTGGTTTATATATATACAATGGAATATTACTCAACCATTAGAAACGACAAATACCCACCATTTGCTTCCACGTGGATGGAACTGGAGGGTATTATGCTGAGTGAAATAAGCCAATCAGAGAAGGACAAACATTATATGGTCTCATTCATTTGGGGCATATAAATAATAGTGAAAGGGAATAAAGGGGAAAGGAGGAAAAATAAGTGGGAAATATCAGAAAAGGAGACAGAACATGGAAGACTCCTAACTCTGGGAAACGAACTAGGGGTGGTGGAAGGGGAGGTGGGCGGGGGGTGGGGGTGACTGGGTGGCGGGCACTGAGATGGGCACTTGACAGGATGAGCACTGGGTGTTATTCTGTATGTCGGCAAATTGAACGCCAATAAAAAATAAATTTATAAAAAATAATGGTAGGATCTAATGGTAGACCACATGACAGAAGGAAGGGATTCACCACCCTACTTTTGAATATTTACTTTCAGACTTTAATAAGAGATAGCTTCTTTGAACTAGTTTTTATTTTGTTTTGGCTTTTCTGTCCCTTGTAATTGAGCCTCATCCAAACCAACAAGAGATTTCATGACATCTAGATCTTTAATTTCAAGGAAATCGAGGATCTCCTCAAGTATAAATAAAACATTATAGATCAGAAAGATAGAAAAGTAGCAGAATCATTTTAAAGAAAAATCATTAAGGACACCTAGGGGGCTTAGCATTTGAGAGTCTGCCTTCAGCTCAGGGCGTGATCCTGGAGTCCCAGGATTGAGTCCCACATTGGGCTCCCTGCATGGAGCCTGCCTCTCCCTCTGCCTATGTCTGCCTCTCTCTGTGTGTCTCTCATAAATAAATAAATAAATAAATAAATAAATAAATAAATAAATAAATAAATAAAATCTTGAAAAAACAAAAGAAAGAAAAATCATTAATCAAATACTGAGATTTTTGAGATTATCTATCTTTGAGGAGATAATGTCAGAGGCTTGAAAATGAAAAATTAGTAGGGATGCCATGTACAGAAGTAAAGATAAAGAATAAAATAACTTTCATTTTTTCTTGGATGCATGATATAGTTTAGTTATGCTTGAACACTTGGCCTACACAGAAATAATATTAGGTTTCTGAAACCTTAATATTTATTAACAGGTTCAAGTGGAGAGGAGGAGGTATTTTCTGGCTCAAGGAAAGTCTACATAGTTCACTACTTTAGACAGAAATGTGGGAACAGACATCAAAGCCACAAATTCAGGGCTTTCATTATGTTTATAATGTACACTACTGCACTTCTACTCACCTCTATCATACCCCCCATTAAAACTTTTCTTTGTCGACTCTTTTTGAATCTTGTTTTCTTTATTTTTACATTCTGAATTACCAGTGCTTGGTGAGATCAGAGAAAACTTGAAACAGTATTTGCTCAATGAATGGAAATACATATGACTCTCATATGGACCTCCAGACCTAGCTCTAACCTTGGAATCCATCAGGTTTCTGTTTAATATTTGTTCCTCTTTTTTATGCATCCCAACCTCAGATGAGATGGAATTCATTCCCATGTCCGGGCCAAGCACCCACAACAGAGTTCTGTCCAATCTGCTCTGTAATCTTTACCTCATCAGAGATCAAGAGAGCAAAAGAAATTCTGACATAGGGTGTCCAAGTGCTAGGCAATGTGTGATTCACAGGGATGTTTTAGCCCTTAAGGATTTAAGCCACTATCCTGAGAGACAAAGACAGAAGGATATAGCCAAATCAAACCAAACCAAACAAACCAAACTAAACCAAACCAAACCAAACTAAACCAAACCAAAAAATGAAACTCTGTGACAATGAGAAAAATAAGCAGAATGTACTTTGGTCATGGAGAGAAAATTAATTTAGACAGTTAATGAGATAAGGAAAGCAAAAGTAACAGGTTTACAGTTGGGTAAATTATTTGAAGGCAGATATTGGGGCAACCTACATCCCAGAAAGATGAACTAGACTGATCAGAGAGGAATAAGGGGCAGGAAATTTTCTTATCTTCCTTTTCTTTAGTTATTTCGCTAAGTGAGCCATGTTTATTCAAATGGTACATATCCATTCAAGAAAAGATATAGATGCTTGTAGGCAAGAGCCCTGGATGCTCCTTTCTGGCTACCAGTCATATCTTTTCTGTCTTGACCCTGAGCTCTTAGGTATAAGCCTACTGTTAATACTTTGAGTGTATTTTCTTAGCATCTGATTTTTTTTTTCACTATAAAAAGATTTTAGAATGAACTCATTCTCTGGTCTTTCTTTTTCTTTTTCTTTCTTTCTTTCTTTCTTTCTTTCTTTCTTTCTTTCTTTCTTTCTTTCTTTCTTTCTCTTTCTTCTTCTTTCTTTCTTTCTTCTTCTTTCTTTCTTTCTTTTTTCTTTTTCTTTCTTCTTTCCTTCTTTCTCTTTTTTTATGTCCTGCTCATGTTAGAATGTCCTTACCACTTCAGCAAAAACACCTGCTTAAGCTTCAAATGCCAGCTCTTGCATTTTTGCCTGAAAGTTCTGGCTTCTGGAGCTATGAGGAGTTAATCCATTACACCTCATGAAGAATATCTCACCATGCGCTGATGGGACTTGAACCATAAATATTCCAAGTCCCTTGATGTTCAGTTAGGATAGCTATGAGGCATGTGCTCTCTCCTAGCTTCCAGAGTTTACCCAGCAGGATTAAACTTTAGTTAGTTGCCCACAGCGAAGCTGGCTTGATAGGGCATCCTGAAAGCCTGCCTTCCCTTCCATTTTTCACACCCTTATTTACCTACCAGGGGTTTGTTTCTTCAATTCCTAAATCAAAAAATTACAACTGAAACTCTGCCTTAGACTCTGATAATAGGGGAACTCAAAATAAGATACTCATGTTAAATTTTTATTCTTCTCCCCAAAGCATTAGATAATAACTCAAGCTGCTACTCATGTCTGGTCAGACCAGGTATTTGGCCTATTTTACATAAATATAGATACAGATAGATATATAAATTACATAGACAATATAAATGTATATAAAACATGCATATCTATGACATATTTTTATATATGTAAGTCTGGATTCAGCTCATTCATGAAATTTTAAGTAGTTCAAAGGAGAAGACTATTATTGCTTCTAAGCATCTATGCTTTTGATCTTGTGCAAATTCAGAGAACTTACTTTTTCACTCACCCATGTCTCTGAATCTACTGAACAAAAGTATAATCACATTAGTGTGGAATGCCAAAAGGATCAGATCTAGGTATACACATTAAATTAGAATTCTCACTATGTTGGAAGAGGAAACTTTTGCAGTTTTCCACTTTATTCTTTTCAAAATTTCTCTAAGAGCATTTGCTTCTGGTTGCAAAGTCTGATCAGCATTTTTTTCATTAACTATTGAAGTCTAAGTGAAATTGTTTTCAGTATCTTCGGTTGCTCTGTGTATGTGTTATGTAGAAGACAAAAGAGCTATGAGAGTAAATGTGCATGAAACAATGGAGTTTAAGTCTAATAAGCTACATAGATTATAAAAGGATGACCAAAGGAAAAACTGAAAATAATGGAAAAGCTCAGAAAGTGGTTTGCATCTGAAATCTATATAATGTTCCAAAGGGATTAAATTGATTACTTGACATGCACAACCTCCTGCATTTTATTGCTACTACACGTTAAAGTTATAGAGAATAAGCATACTGGGATATATCACTGGATTTTGGTTTCATAGTGGCTGAGAAAGACTTGGCTCTTATAAATATGAGGATCACTCTCTGAGCTACCCCAAAATAAATGGCAATGAAACCAAGTGACACAATACTGCAGTCTCCACTTCACTTTCAGTGACTCTAGGGTGTTCTAAGTGAGAAAAAGGCTAGAGGTAGCTGCTGGGAAACCAATGCTTCTGAAATTAGTGGTCTGGTCTTTCACTTTCACCATGATGCTTTCTAATGTCTTCATTCAGTTTTTCTTCTTAAGGCTGGGCACTCATATTTTCTCCACTTATTTATTAAGATCTGTTTTTCTGCAGATCATCATAATCTGGCCACTTTTCTATGTACTTCTGTCTCCTACTCAAAAAAGAATGCTGATTCCTGATCATACTCTGATAGCAGAGCAAGACTTTCATTGATACCATCGGTCTCCCCATTTTGCAGTTAGAGACATTGCAGATTCTGTCAGTAATTTTTGAGCAATCATTGGTCACAGAAGAGGTTTCATAGTAGACTGACTTCAATAGGAAAATATAAATATTATTTTAATAAAATGATGCATCACCTTATGTAGGTAGAATTCTAAGCTGTTCCTCAAAATTCTCAGCCTCTAGTGTATACACACCTTCTGCCAGTCATTCAATCAAACACTAATCTAGGTGCTGCTATGAAGGGATTTGCAGATGTAATTAAGTTCTCAAATCAGTTGGCCTTAAAATAGGATGATAGTTGACGGGTACAACCCAATCAGATGGGTCCTTCAAAGGGACTGGAATTCTTCAGGGAAATGATATATGAAAGGTGAGAAAGGGTCTGAGAAGAAGTGTCTACACTGCTGGCTTTGAAGATGGAGGGGATCACATGGTAAGCGATGATGAGTGGCCTCTAAGAGCTGATAGTGACTGCCATCCAAGAACCAGCAAGACTTGGATCCCAGTTTTACACTTGTAAAAAAAAAATTGATTCTACCAACAGCTGTTGAGTTTGGAAGTAGATTTTTCCCCAGAGTCTTCACATAAGAATGCAACCTGGTCAATACCTCTAATATGAGACCCAAGAATTTACTTAAGACTTAGCTCAAATTCTGGCCCTACACAACTGTGTGGTAGTAACCAGTGTTGTTTAAGCTACTATTTGTGTAAGTTGTTACAAGGCACTGGAAAATGAATATACTCCCACAGCGCTTACCAGACTCAGTCCTTCTCCTGGACCAGGAAAGTTTGTGTCACTTACGTTTACTGAGGTGATTTGTCTGAATGCTGGTTATCATTCTTGTAGCTTGAGGGAATCCTGCTTTTATAAAGTACACAACCCTGTAACTATGAAGAGTCAAGGTCTAGCAAAGTGCTTTGAGTTTGAATCCTGTCTCTGCCATCTTCTATCTGTAGAAACTTGGATACATTGCTGAACTCCTCTGATCCCCAGTTAGGTTAGTTTTAACAGGGGTAAAATAGTAGTACTCACAACCAAAACACTTTTCCTTATGCACATTCAGTGTTCAGCATGTGTGCTTGCACATGTTAGGTAACTGTCTGAGCCCTGATATAAATATAAAGTATAAATATAAATTAATGCACAACTTGATAGAGTCCAAATTTCAAATCAGTGAACCTTTCATAAACCCTTTCTCTCTGCCAGGCTGTTGGAATAAACATAAGATGGGAAAATGTCACAACCTTTAGTTTCAAAGCTTCTCCAAATAAGTGAGAAAAACTGACACAGAAGCATAGATATCACTGATATCTTTTAACATGGCCAGTGAAAAAGAGACTGCAAGACAGAAGTGGTGCTAGAGAATTATTAGCTCTCAGCTGGGACAGAGGGCAGGAAGGGAAGCCTTTATCAGGCATGTTGACATTTGATTTGGGTTTTGAAGAATGAGTAGAAGTTGATCAAATAGTCAAAGACTAGAAAAGCATCCCAAGAAGAGCAAGGAGATTTTGCAGTATCTCTGAGATACTAAATATTATAGAGTGTATTAGGTATCATAGAGGTTCCAACAGCAGAAAGAAAGCTTAGCCAGATTAAGCCCACAAGACATTATTTTGAATCACGTGTACAAGGTCATCTGAGGGAGAATCTACCTTTAGGCATGATGAAATCCTGAGGGTCATGCAATGTTGTCAGAGATTCCATCTATCAATTGATCAATCTGTCTTCTATCTATCTATCTATCTATCTATCTATCTATCATCAATCTATCATCTATCTTCTAATTATCTATCATTGTCTATCTATCAATCATCTATGTATCTCTCCCCCTCTCTCTCTTCCTTGGCTCTTTTTAAAACTATTTTGGCCTTATTTTTAAATAAATAGGATCACTTCATATTATGAAAAATATGGTTTGTACTTCAAAGCCTAAATTCTAATGGTTGCCAAGCTAAAAGCAGAAAGATTCTTTTTCACAACCATGTACTACTTTTCAGTGATGACTTAGGCCCATGTCCACTCACCTTGAATCCAATCCCATGACCTGCTTAGACCATATACTTGTTTTTGACAAGACATCGAGATGGACAAGCCTCAAGAAACCACATTAAATGTGTGCTTCATTTTCCCAAAGGAGTGGTTTGCCAGAAGAAACCAGAAGAACTGCTGGCTATAGTAAAACAAACAGAAAATATAAAAAAAATTGATGTCATTGGATCATAAAAAGTGATGGGTAAAATCTTGATGCACCTTTTTCATACACTAAGGGGTTTTAACCTTAGCCTGCAAGGGATGAGCAATTTGTGGACTTCAGTCAGTGGAGAGGGTTGCTTGAATTTTGTGCTTTCACTCTCTTACCCTGAAGTCATGGTGGAGGATGTGCAGCCATGAAGAGCATGGTGGATGGACTTCAAGGTCTCTAAAAGCCACTGGTTGCATATGGCTATCACTCAGCATACTGAGCAATGGAAATCCAGAGACAAGCCCGGTAGGAATTGTTCTGCCTCTCTGGCCTTTCCACTTAGCATTCATAATCCTCAGATGCACGACTGCCAGCAGCCACATCTTCCAACGCAAAGGTCAACATGAAAGAGCATCTTAAGTAGCACGTCAAAATGACATTTTGCGATTTGGCATAATTGCTTGCTTAAGTGCTTGTATATTATATTATCTTGCTTCCGTAAGGCTGATGTTGCTTCCAATTCTCCAATTCTTCAATTCCTTTGCTAAAATATTGCTACTTTCTAATAGCTGAGGGTATCTTGTATGTGAGGCAGCCTCCACACTGTCATTACTTTAGTGTTTTGATTTCAGTGTCTGTGCATTATTTTATACCTCAAAAAACATCATTTGAGTTAAAAAAATGCCTCATGAGCTATAACCTCATATTCAACTGTCTGTTAGTTTGTTAATATAGTCAATCACCAATCTATTCAATATGCCCCCCTGTATATAAGGCACTGAGAAAAGCACTGTGGTATTGGAGGTGGAAACGACTGTGTCCCTGCCCTTTGTGAGCGTAGAGAATAGGGCAAGAGTGGTGATATGTCTCTACTAGCTGCTGTGAAGGGAAAAGGAATCAGGATCAAATCATACAAAAAAAAAAGTATAATATAAAAAAGCTATTTCAAGGAAATTTTTTTCTATAACGAGGACAACATTGTAGATTTAAAAAAAAAAAAAAAAAAGAGCTTGTCAGACCCATGCTGGACAGCAGACTAGGTTCAAGGCATTTGTTGTCTTCAGGGATTACAATGGACATGTCAGTCTAAATGTGTTCCAGGGAGGTAGCCACTGCCATCTGTGGGGCCATCATCCTAGACAGATCTTCCATCGCCATCGCGTGGGGAGGCTAGTTGGGGCACAAGATTGCCAAACCCCACACTGTCTCTTGCAGGGTAACCCGCCTCTATTGCTCTGTGCTGTTGCGCCACATCTCTGCCCCAGAGGCACTGACATCCTCTCAGTCCCTGTGCCCAAGAGGCTACTGAGGATGGCCAGTATTGATGATGGTGACTCCTTGGCCAGGGGCTGCACTGCCATATTGGACAACGTCACCAAAGCTACTTATGACATTTCTAAGACCTATGTCTCTCTCACCTCTGACTTCTGGAGACTGTGTTCACCAAGTCTCCCTACCAGGAATTTACTGGTCATCTTGTAAAGACTCCACTAGAGTCTCTATACAGAGAACCCAGCTCCAGCTGTGGGCACCACCTAGTTTCATATAAGAAAAATAAAGTGAAATAAAGCCTGTTAAAACAAAGAAAGGGCTTGTGCCTCAAACTTGTTGCTCTAGGCACTGTGTAGATGCTCAGATTCTCACTCAAAATGGTTCACTGGGTTTTACAACAACCTTTTGTAAGAGGCGTTCTCCAGGAAGCTGACTCTGAAATGGAGAGTTGAATCCAGGACAGAGACCAGGGGTCTCCTTGGAGTCTGCACCTTGGAAGATGGAGGAGATAAGAAGAACTGAGGAGGTAGAGGGTAAGCTGTGATGCCCTCTTACTGGAGGATTTATCCCTGCCAGGAATTCTGCAAATGGGACAAAGAAAAGCTATTCTGTGCTGGGTTATTAGGGTTGGATCTTCATGCACCTGGATAAGCATAGTGAAAGATTAAATCCATCGCTGGATAGCTGGCCAGCCAAGAGATGGTGTGATCAGTCGCTGGATAGCTGGCCAGCCAAGAGATGGTGTGACTATGCAAGCAGCTCTCTTAAGGTGAGACAGTCCCCAGGGAGAGCTGACAACTGAGAGGTTGTATGCTGGAAGCTTCCCAAGCAGCTGGGTGTGAAGCTTTATTTTTGAATAAGGCTCTATATACTGAATTACAGTGTCCCTTATATCACCATTATCTGCAAGACTCTGATAAATGGAAATATTACCTTTTATGGAGACTGGGATCAGTTTTCCCTGAGCATTTATTTGGGCTAGATTCTAGGTTGGATGCATAGACAAAAGATGCCCTTGATCAGAAACACCTGCACTGTTATACGAGCAGGATTTAATCTTTCACTATGCTTAGCTACTAAAATTAGGAGTTTGTATGGGCAGCCAGATTTATCCTGATACAGTTTTCAATTCTTCCTATATATCAACTGCAATTTAATTCAAAATCTAGTTTTTGAGGCTCAACTCTAAGCCAAAATGATACTCCTCCTTCTCGTCTTCCTACTACTATTGCATTATTGCTAACTATATTCACGAAGAATTTTTTTGTATCATAAATTAATCTGAGCAATTTGCATGTAAGAACACATTTCATTCTTATAATGAATCTATGTGGTATATAATATCATCATCTACCATTTTATAAATGATGAACCCAAGGCACACAGAGGGTAAGCAACTTCCTCAACATTGTACAGATTTTGTGTAGAGGAGCTGGACTTTGTACCCAGGTAGTTTGGCTCCAAAGTCTGTGCTTAAAAACACTCTCTGACATTAATGATCTCATCATTAGTGGAGTATTGCAATTGGCTGATTGCTCTAATTATTCACTTATTATCTGCATCCATGCCCTTTGCAATATGACCCTGCAGTGCTCTCCCATTCCCAGGGGTATGGGCTGCTCTACCCTTTAGCTCTAGATTCAGCCAAGTTACTAGCATTGCCCTAAGTGACTTTTAAAGTGTGAAATAAGTGGGGTGCCTGGGTGGCACAGTCAGTTAAATGTCAGACTCTTGGTTTCAGCTCAGGTCATGATCTCACAGTTGTGGGACTAAGCCCCATGCCAGGCTCTGTACTTAATGGGGAGTCCACTTAAGATTGTCTCTTCCTCTGCCCTTCCCCCATTCTCACTCTTTCTCTCTCACGTAAATAAATAAATCTTTAAAAAAAGAAAAGGTGCTTCAAATAGAGACTTGTAAAGTGCATGGAAGACTGAGTTTGTTCTTTCTCATTCTTCTGCCATGGGCAGGGCAACATGCCTGGGATTGCTCATGTTGGAAGTTATTAGGGCAAAGGGCATCGCAGATCAGCTGACCGGTGCTCACTTCCAGCCAGGATCAGCACAGCCTCCTTACCTACCTGAAGCTGCCCCCAAATGCTTGAGTGAGTCCAGTATAGGTCAGATAAACCCTACAGATCATGAACTAAAAAAACATCTGCTATTGCATGCCACTGAGGTTGTTATGCAACAGTTGTGTGACAATGTAAATAACTAATACAAATTGAGTTACAGGTGAAAATTAAATTTGATATAAATGCAATGATAAGTACAAGTGCTAGGTGTGCAAGGGGAACATAAGAGCACTGGTAAGGGGAATGTGACAGACAACTTATTTCAGACTTTATACTCAGTGAAGAGTTCCTGGAAGAACTAAAATAAAGGTTCTGGAGAAATCATTTCAAAAAAAAGAAACAGGATATATGTCAGGGAAGTATTTCTTACTTATATCTATGGACCTGTAGTATGCCTGGACCATCCTCTCTGCAACAGCCACGTTTTTCAAAAGTTGTATGCAAATCCAAATATAATACATCTAATCTTATTGTTGCAGCAGCAGAGAGTTCACTAACTAAACAAACTCTGAGATGAAGGTTCTTCTTCTTCTTTTTTTTAATGGAAAGAAAAAAAGCTGGAAAGTGAATTATTTCCAAAAATATCTATTGCATGTTGACTCCAAGTAGATAGGTGCACCTGTATAAAACATAAATATGTGTCATTTAAAATTTTAAGCAGGACAAGTTACTCCTGCTGGTTGCTAATTCACACATGTCTGTATTTTGAATGTTAGCTTCCTACATTTTTTATACAAATATTAATTGTAACTATAGCATTTAAAATATTATTCTCCATAATATTTACCTTAAAACACATGTTTGCATTTTTTTTTTCCAGAAAATATTTCCCTGGGAAAATGCCCAAAATCACCCGTCAGGGTCAGAGTTTTCCAAAAGCCTGAATTCTTCACCAGCTCCCCAAGAGGCAGGCTTTGAGATGAAAACAATCACATGTAATCACAAAGATGTCTGTGTAATCTTTCTTTATTATTATCAAACAAATTCTTTGTAGTGGCTGGTCCTTTATCTTATTTTATGGGTAGTAGACATGAACTCCACTAAACTCTCTCTTGCCATCAGTCAAGAAAGGCTTACTTCCTAATAATCCTTGGGTAAAGAAGGATTAATTGATTTATTATTCCTAATCTTGCAGCGTGGATTTATTCAGTAAGCAAACACAGCCGTGTTACGTGGGCTCTGTGTCAGGCTCTGGGGACGCTGATGCAAAAGCAATGCACTCTGCCCTCAAGAAGCTCATGGTCTGTTCTAGGAGAGAGGTGAGTATGAGGAAATTAAAATAAAATGACAAATACTAGTGGGATCTGAACAGCACTTTGAGAATAAGGAAGAGGAGAAGGTGAAACAATTAATTCTGAAGTAGAGATCAGTAAAATACTTTCAAAGGGATTTTGTCTTATGGGTGTTCCTAGGTTCTTTTTATTTACCCTTCATCTACATCAGTGCTTGGCAAATTTCTCTGTGAGGGGTCAGATATTAAGTATTTTAGGCTTTGTGGGCTATAGGGTTTCTGTTTTAACTACTCAGTTCTTTCCTTGTAGAGTAAAAGCAGCCATAGACAATATGTAAAAACACGAGTATTGCTGTGGATCAAGACAGTTTTATTTATAAAACCTCGTGGCAGTCTGGATTCGGCCCGAGGGTTTTAGTGTGTCTACTCTTGTTCTCCATGGGTTTTAAATGCTGATGTATCTCCCAAGTACTTAGTAGGGAGGAATATCAATACATTTATTATTATTATTATTATTATTATTATTATTATTATTATTATTTTAAGTAGGCTCCATGCCCAACATGGGGCTGGAACTCATGACCCTGCGATCAAGAGCCGCATACTCTACCCACTGAGCCAGCCAGGTGCCTCTATACATTTAAAACTCAAGGAAGGGATCCCTGGGTGGCGCAGCAGTTTAGCGCCTGCCTTTGGCCCAGGGCGCGATCCTGGAGACCTGGGATCGAATCCCACATCGGGCTCCCGGTGCATGGAGCCTGCTTCTCCCTCTGCCTGTGTCTCTGCCTCTCTCTCTCTCTCTCTGTGACTATCATTAATAAATTAAAAAAAAAATTAAAACTCAAGGAAAACAGAGTATAATGCTACATGAAGTCAGTCAGAGAAAGACAAATAACATACAATTTCACTCATATAAGGAATTTAAGAAACAAAACAGATGAACAAAAGAAAAAAAGGGGGAGGTAAACAAGGAAATAGACTTAAATGCAGAGAATAGACCTGTGGTTACCAGAGAGGAGGGGATGAGGGCATGGGTGAAACTGATGAAGGGGATTAAGAGTGTGCTGATCATGGGGCATCTGGGTGGCTCAGTCAGCTAAGTGTCTGCCTTCAGCTCAGGTCATGATCCCAGGGTCCTAGGATTGAATCCTGCATCGTGTTCCCTATTCAGTGGGGAGCCTGCTTCTCCCTCTCCCTCTGCCTACCTCTCCTCCTGCCAGTGCTCTTTCTCTCTGTGTCATATAAATAAATAAAATCTTTGGGAAAAAAAGAGTACATTTATCATGCTAAACAAATCATATTTCAAATAAATAAATAAGTAAATAAATAAATAAATCTCTCAATCTTGAGATTCCCTTCTCACTCTGTATTCTTTTCATAGGTGTTCTGTCCCGTGATCTCAAATGCTTTCTATTTGCCAAATGTGTGTTCCCAGACTCGATTGTTCTTCTGAAGTCCAGACCCACTTAATAGGTGCCTTTCAAACATTTTTCTCTAGGCTATTTTTCTGTTCTATCAAAATTAACAGAGTTTATCTCATGGTCTCCCGAAACCTCTAGGCCGTCTGGTCCTGAGTAGCTTTTTGCCTTTCCACAAACAATAATCCCATCCACCCATTCGCTCAAGGTGAAACTGGAAGTCAAAAGTAGCACCTCCTTCTCCACTAATCATTTGTGCATTCCTTAAGTTCCGTTCACAGCACTCCTTAAATTTCTCTAGTGGTGCCACCTGAGTGTCCCTCCAAGGCCACACCTCAGTCTTGTCAACATCACTTCTTCATGGACCACTCCAATGTCTTTGTATCCGGTATTCTGTTATCCACTCTTGTGTTCTTTTTGTCTTTATTCATCTACCAAACAGAGGGACTCTTTTAATAAAACTTCCTATCATGTCATCCCTGCTTTCAACCTTGCAAAGGACCTAGGGTCTACAGATAAGTACAACATCCTTGTTACTCTTTTCTGAGTCCTGACTCTTACTCTCATGCTATAGCCTCAGCTCCTACCCATGCATATGAAGATTTATTGCTGCAGTAAGAAATTAGCACAAACTTAGGGACTCAAAATAACACACATGCATTACCTTATAGTTCTGGAGATCTGAACTTTGAAATGGGTGTCACGAAACTAAAGGTATTGGCGGGGCTGTGTTCTGTCTGGAGGTTATAGAGAAAAATGTATTTTGATGCCATTTCTGATCTCAAGAAGCTGCCAACATTCTTGGTTGTTGGCCCTCAGCCAGAAACTGCATCTGGTCCCCACTCCCCCATATCATCTCCATCTCTGACTCTGCTTTTCCTGCATCCCTCTTAGAAGGACCCTGTAATTCCACTGGGCTTACCTGGATAATCTGAGGAAATCTTCCGTCTCAAGATCCTTAAACTTAATCACATCTACAAAGCTCTCTTTGCAATGAAGGTAACATATTCCCAGTTGCTGGGGAACATGGACATCTTGGGTCAAGAGGACATTATTCTGAAAACTATACCACACCTTCTTACTTATCATGCTCCTGACACATTGGCCTTTGGTCTCTCATCTATTCAAAGCAGCTACCTCTTCCTCCTCCAATATCCCCTCTCTCTAGAATTCTTTTTAACTCTATCTTTGGCTAAATTCTTATCTCTCTTAACCCATAAGCATAAATGGTCTTCCTCGGAGAAAACTCATTCAGCCTTTCCCTTCAATATTTTTAAATTAAGTTAACCCTGATTTATTATCTTATACGCTATACATTTTCTGTTTTAACACTTTTTACTGTTGAACTTAAATAAACCATGACATAATTGTCTCTTTCAACATTAGGCTCTCCATCAGAATGTGAGCTTGCTGAGGGCAGTGGCAGGGTTTTTACTGTTTGTGGTTTACTCTGTGCATTTCACAAAGTGATGAAACCACGTACATGTTCACTAAGTGTGTGTTGAATGGATTAAAGGGTTACTGAATAAATAAATGTATTGATAAAAAAAATGACTGATCATGAATTTAAAGAGTATGTTACAGGTGGCAGATGATCAGAGAGATCAAAGTATATGTTAGGGGACTAAAATATATTTTATCTTTTGTAAAAATCTAGGTAAGTGAACATTATATATTGGGGATTATAGATAATTTGAAAGGACTACAAGGTATATTTTCATAGTTAGCAATGGTCAAAGGGGGACTAAGAGATTAATAAAGATGAGATCATAAACTGCCTTCATCATTTAAGAAGTTCTGAGCAACAACGAGTACCTGATAGCCCCCCCTCATGGGGCCTTATGTAGTGCAGGCTTCTAATTAGTGTCTGGAAGTAAGGATTTCCAAATCCAACTCAATAGTTCAAAGACATTAGGGCACTGGGTTCACATGTGTGTCATTTCCTTGGCTTTTCCCTCATTATTGCAAGATGGCTGCTAAAGCAATGAGCATCATTAGACTGCCCAAGATCAGCATCCCATCTTCGGAGGGCGAAGGTGGGAGGACAAGGGCCCTCTTTTCAAGCTCTCTCTAATGTAAGGAGATAAAATGTATCTGTAAATTCTCAGTAGATTCTTTTGTTTACAGTTACCAAATTTAGAATTAAAAATAAAATATGCTCAGTTAAATGCGATTTTTCAATAAACAATGAATAATGTTCAGTACAATATACAGGACATACTGATACTAAAAGCAGTAGTTTGTTATTCATCTGAAATTTAGGATTTAACCAGGCACTATATATTTCATCACAGAATCCTGCCCTTGTTTCATTAGGGAGGGCAGGGTTACAACTCACCCTTAGACTAGTCACAGATAACTAACTATGGATGCAATTACTATCATTGACTGACTGAGCTTACTTCCCTGGGCTGGGCACATCGCCAAAATAAGGGTGCCATTAACAAGAATGGGAGGACTGGTTTCATATGAAGAACCAGCTGTGTCAGCCACAGGGTCTGAGTAAATTGGTAAGGCAGATTTATTTTATTCTGTAGATAATGTGGAAGTATCAGAGGATTTGGGCAAAGGAATGATGTAATTAATTTGGAAGTTTTTATAAAGATCTCTGGTCTGGTTTTATGTGAGATGGTGATTAGAGGAAGGGGTATCAGATATGAGGCTATCCCATTAGCTGTGCCACAGAATGATGAGGTGGTGTGAACCTAACAATCATCAGAGGTATTTAGAAACATGTAAGAGAATTCAATATGCCTATTTACTTATTATAGTTGTCAAGATTTCAGACTGTGGAGTTCAAATGTTTGGCGTTATATCCTGACTTTGTTATAAGATGTCTGTGTCACCTTGAGTAAGTTACTTTATCTTACAAGCCTTAGTTTCCTTTATCTGTAAACAAGTAGATAATAGAAACTGTGATTCACTATCGGCATTGAAGGAGGTCATTCAAGTCAAGTGCTCAGCAAAGAAAAGAAACAATATGCAATGAGTAAATATTAGGTGTTTTTATCAGTTTGGGTGTGACTCTGGGTTTCCTTGTTATTATGGATATGGCTGATTGGATGTGGTGTGTAAGGAAAAGGAGTCCCTCGAATCTGCTCCACCCATCACTGCACCCTTTCAGATGAGGCCAATCTCACTCTTCAGTCCTCAGACCAAACCCTTAGTGTCAACACTGACTCCCACCCAGTATCCAATTCTCCAGGAACTCCTAATGATGCCACACTAAGCACAACCTTATGCCCAAATCCTACCACTGCTCCTTTCTGCTCAGCTGAGCTTGGTCTGAGCTGCCCTTTCTAGTCTTCCTCTCCTGGCTCCTGTGAACACTGTCCTGCTTCCTCCTCCTTCCCCTCTAGCCCAGTAGTGTATTCTCACACAGCTACCAAGACACCAAACACCATGTCAGATTAAGCTATTTCTTTGCTCAAACCTTACAATGGCTTCTCATTTTACTAAAGATGCCCAAGCACTTTACTTCAGTGGGGACCACTACCCTCTGTTGGGGGCCAGAGGATGCTCTGATGGCTCTCTCCACTCCAGACACCTGGACTCTCTCTTTTCTCCCAGTCCCCAATGAGAACCTTGGTCCTGCTTGATCCCCCTTACCTAGGGCATCATTTCCACAGGTATCCAAATGCTTAGCCCTCTTATTTCTGTCAAGATTCTGCTCAAATCAAACTCACTCACTGACATTGACCTCAACTAATGTACCTATAGTTTCAAACTACACCAACCTGGCATTCAAAATTGGTCTTATCTATTTTGTTTGTTTATTTATCCTATAGCCCTTTTTACATCCTTACGTATAATACAATTTGCTTATTTATTGTAATTATTATTCACTCCTTCCTTAGAATATTAGCCATTTAAGGGCAGACATCTCTATATGTTTTACTCACTGTCATATCAAAAAGCCCAAAACAATGCCTCACATATATTGAGTTCAACAATATTTTAAAAATATATATACTTGGGGATCCCTGGGTAGCTCAGCGGTTTAGCACCTGCCTTCAGCCTAGGGCATGATCCTGAAGTCCTGGGATTGAGTCCCACATCAGGCTCCTACATGGGACCTGCTTCTCCCTCTGCCTGTGTTTCTGCCTCTCTCTCTCTCTCTCTCTGTGTCTCTCATGAATAAATAAATAAAATCTTTAAAAAAAATAGATGAAATCTATATACTAAATATATATTATATATATACACCAAGCTTTGTCAGACTACATACATGTCATTTATTCTTGTTCTTTACAAATTAAAAACTAATAGCTATTCAATGTGTATTCTGCACCATAGTTTTGATTTCTGTACATGTCTCATTTCATTGAATCACTATGAGAACTTTGTGGTCTGCATCCTTCTGTAGTGGTACATCATAGCCAAAGGTATAATCAGCCAACAGAGAAAATCTTCGGATCTCAAACTATAAATCAAGGCTTCATATCTCAACGCTGCCACTTACTAGGTGTGATGCCTTGGACAAGTGACAACCCCCCCACCCCCCCCACTTTTCTTAGTGCACAGGTTTTTTCATTTGTGATGTGGGGGCACAATATTAGTATGGACTCATGAGATTGTTGTAACTATCAAGGTGTTAACACATGTAAAGTATTAGGATGACATCTGAAACAGAGTGCACATTAAACAAATGCTAGCTATTATCATTACAATAAATATTTTATCAATGTTATGCATTGTAAACCTGAGGCTCAGAGAATCCAATTAACTTGGCCAAGGTCAAATAGATAATAAGTGACATTCAGGACTCTGGTTCCCAAATGGTGTTTTTAACCACGATGCAACAAGAAACACAAAAGGAGGAGCCCTTTGGGGGAAAATATAATGAGTTGAATTGTGGATTTCTGTATCTTCACCCCAGGATATTTTCCACCTAAATTTAGACTTCCTAGAGAATATTGAATCTCTGACTATATATTTAATTTTCTCTCCAAGCTGGCATGAAGCAGACTTGATCTTTGGAAGACAGCAGGGTTCATGTGATTATTTTCCCGGCCTTTGCCAAAAGTCAGTCATTTAAAAGTCTTTGTGGCACAGGACCAACTGCTTTACACATCAGCTGCTCTGTGAAAAAGTTGAAAATGTGATAGATTTGCTGACAAGCGTATTTTATGTTTGATGTGCATAAATTTTTTGCAATGATAAAAATAGAAGCAGTTAAGAGTTACTGAGTGGCTTGTTTTTCCTTCTGTCTCTTGAATATTTTGATCTTGAGATAGAGCAGGTGTCTTGCTTGTTTTCACCTGTATTCTCCAGTTTTAACTTCTTCAGTATGCATTACTTCATTTATAAGGAAGTATTCACACCTACTATGTGCAAAATTGAGTGCTGGGTGTTTTGGTAAGACATTTGTTACTACAAATATTGCTTTACAATCCAGTAGAAGAAATTGAAAACAATGTATTTCTCAAACCTGGTATTAAAATCCCAGGACAAGTCATAGTCATCCCTCATCTGAGGCATTGCAACAGCCTGTGAATGTTCTCTCTCAGATTATCTAAATCATTCTGTACCCAGTAGTCAAAATGATTTTACCATATTGAAAATCAGTATCTTTCTTTCCTATAGAAAGTGGTATACTGGCTTCCCATTGGAGTAAAGTTCAAAATCACCCCATGACCAGGAATGCCATATATGATCCCACCCCTTTATGTCTCTCTTAGCTAACCCCACCATTGATCTTCAACTTCCTCACCTCATTCCACCACAATAGACTTTTCATTCATCTCTCAAACATTCCAAGCTAGTTCTTGAATCAGAACATCTGCACTTACTGTCTCTCTACATTCATTGTATGTTTTCACAGATTTCCATATACCTAAGTGCTCCTCTTTATTTATGTTAGCTATATTTTCTTCTTTTTGAGTCCTTCCCATAGTCCATATTTTAAGTTATCGGCAAGGATTTTGTCCCCTTATTCTCTGCTGAATTCTCATTGTCCAAACTATGGATCACATGGTATGTGATCCATAAGTGACTATTGCTGACTGATTGATCGAATAATTTACTATAAATATATTTAACAAGAGTGAGAAATTAGAAGTGCTAGAAAAGAATCATAGGGAAAATTCTATGGGATGCCATAAGACGGAGCAATCATACTTGAATGGCTATCATGCACTGGTTTATTGAGAAAGAGTTGGTTCTAGAATAAGAATTATTTATCAATGCTATTGTTATAGATAATTATACAGTGTTTTCTATGTGTGAAACAGTATCCTAAGTCTGTTCTATAGATAATCTTATTTAGTAGTCATAAAAACCCCATGAGTGGATACTCATTTTATAAGTGACTGAACATGTCTTAATCTCTTTGGGCTACTATAACAAAATGCCAAAGACTAGGTAGCTTATAAATAACAAACACTTATTTCTTGCAGTTCTAGAGGGTAGAAGTCTAGGATCAGGGTGCCAGTATAGTCAAATGAGTCTCTTTTCCACATCACAGATTTCTTGTATTCTCACATAACAAAAGCAGCAAGTTAGCTCTATAGAATATCCTTATCAGGCCACTAATTCTATTCATGAGGGTGCCCCCTTATATGAACCATCTCTCAAAGGCCCCACCTCCTGACACCATCATAAAAGGCATTAGATGGGTGCCTGGGTGGCTCAGCTGTTTAAATATCTGATTATTGGTTTCTGCTCAGGTCATGACTTCAGGGTTTGAGATGAACCCCTGCATCAGGCTCTACACTCAGTGGGGCGTCCACTTGAGATATTCTTTCTTATTCTGCCCCCCCCCAATAAATAAATCTTTACAAATAAATAAATGGCATCAGAATTCCAACATACAAGTTTTGGAGGAACACAAACAGCAGGACAGAAGCTCAGAGATGCTAGTAACATGAACAAGATCACACAGCTAGTGAGCAGCAGACCCAGAATTTGAAACTAGACAGACTCTAGAATCCATGCATTCAAAGGCAACATTGTACTCAGTTTGGACAAGTAAGGAGAAAAGAGAAAGTCAATCTAGTTGGAAGGATAAAAATACGATCAAAAGCAAGGAAGAGAGAATGTACAAACAGTATTTTGGGAATCATGTCAGGTTAGAACCCAGTGGATGAGCAAAAGGAACAAGCATGCAGTTGAAAAACATGTTGAAATCAAATTGTGAATGCCAGGCAGGGGATGTTGCAGTAATTTTATAAAAAAATGGAAAATCTTTGGGAAAGGAGTTGGCATGATTGATCTGAACTTTACTAAGATTATGGGGAGAACAATTAGGAATTGAATTAAGTTCAAACAATAAATAATTGATATTTATTATACTATTAATATTTTCCCAAAGTATTTTGACCCGAAAATATCTCATTTGTTCAACAATCTCTATATTATCTCAGTCAGTATTACAAAGTTTATTTTGCAGATAAGAGTAATTAAATTAAATTTAAAACCATGCTGCTCAGAAGGGGTGATTTAAAATGTCCAAGACTGGAGTGCCTGGGTGGCTCAGGGTCTGCCTTTGGCTCAGGTCATGATCCCAGGGTCCTGGGATAGAACCCCATGTTTGACAACCTGCTCAGTGGGGAGCCCACACAAAAAACAATATATCTCAGGAGTGTGAATGCTGGAACCGGAAAGCTCTTATATAGTAAAACAAATACATGATGACTGTTTCATTTGTGCATTTTCACAGATACAGAAAATTGACAATGGTTAAATCCTCACACCTAAAAATCATGAGAAAGCCACCTTCCCACTTCACTGAGAAGAAGTTAAGAGGATGGATGGTGAAGACAGGTGAGGGGTGCCAATACCTTACAACAGTGACTTCATCAAGGATTCAGTGGGCAGGTCCCAATTAAATCCTTCTCATTGAAGAAGATTCTCCATTGCCCATTCTTACAACCTACCTCATCCGATCTCCTGCTCTTTTCATTGCCCTTTTGATATGATTTGAGCAGGGGTCAAAAGTACCTCCGGACACCAGATCAAAATTCCAGTGTGTCTTTGCAAGCTGTGTGAGCCTGGGAAAGCATCTTCTCTCCATCTGCATTTCATCTCATGGAACACAAGCAAAATGATTCTTAATTTGAAGAATCTTTTAATTAACAATTTACTATATAAATGCATGGTGTGCAATCAATATTTAATAATAATTTCAGGAATGCTAGCAGATATTATTTGTTGGTATATATGGATGCTCCAAATGTTAGTAGAAAGAGGAATCATTAATTTTGGGTGTATGAATGGTTATTTTTGAAACACTGCTAATACGGTTATGCTATTTTTCCCTTTACATTGTTCATTGATTTTCTATTGTTTTATAAAATTATCTCTTTAGTCTTTCTTCCTGGTTACTTTACGCCCATCCAAGAGTGTGGTCAAAGTTCAGTAACATCTAGTAGAGTGTCCAGCACAAAGCAACCGTAAACCAGTAGTTCTGACTTCTGTTAGACAGGTCACATGCACTTGCTGAACCTCAGTATCCTAATCTGGAAAACGAAGATATTTTTTTTTGTAGTGATGCAATGAAGTTTGAAAATCAGTGGATGGAAAACTGCTTCTCACGTACCACAAGCTATTAGTTTCTCTTCCTTCTTGTTCTTCTGGCTCTGGATTATTGGAAAATACTATTTCTCTTTAGCTGTCTCAGCAGATATTTTCATATGTTTTGGGGACTCAATTCCTAACCTGGTGAAGCATCAGCAAATCCATGGGCTAATAGATGAGATAAGTTGGGCTGGATTCAGCTTTTCTACAACCGTCAGTAGTCCTTTCACGATGGGCACCTCCTTGCATTTACTCATTCATGTGCATAATTCATGAGTTCAATGCCTTCCATCCTCATTCAAAGTGAAAGTAGTTGCAAGTCCTAAGCAATCTGCAACCACCCTGCTCCCCCAAACCACTTCCTGAACTCATTTCCTATCACTCCCATTTGCTTGGTGCCAGCCACCTCGTCTCCCTGCCTTTCAGGAATTTTCCCACTTCTGTCTGGAGCTCACCTATTCGGGGATTCCTACACCCTGTCTTCACCCAGAATGTCCTCTGCCCTTTTTCTTTCTTACTCTTCTTCATGGGGCTTTCTACCATCTGACCTACTACTTACTTTACGTAATTGTCTGTTACCTCTCCTCATCTGTTAACCTGCAAGGCCCATGAAGCCAGGGCCTTGGTCAGTGGGGTTTACTGTGTCTGGTATGTAGTAGTTACTCCATATGTAGCTAGTGAATAATGAACAGATGCATTCAACACTGTCCATTGACAACCACTCTGTGCAAGCGGCTACGCTATGCTGAGTGCACAGAAGCATAGCCCATGGCAAGCTCCATGAAGTTAAAGAGAGTGACATTAAATAAAATAATTACAGGGGCACTTGGGTGGCTCAATGAGTTAGGTATCTGCCTTGGGCTCAGGTCATGATCTCAGGGTCTTGGGATTGAGCCCTGCATCAAGCTGCCTGCTTAGCAGGGAACCTGCTTCTCCCTCTCCCACTCCCCCCTGCTTGTGCTCTCTCTCTCTCTCTCTCTCTGTCAAATAAATAAATAATCTTTTTTAAAAATAAACATTATAACAGCCTTTGCTCCTCATGGGCTTCTGCCCCTTAAATCCAGACAAGGACCTGCTCCTGGTCTGCTGTTTGTTGGAGGACGCTGGATCCTGCAGGTCTTCTGCCTGAATGTGGCTGATGCAAGGCAGCAGCAGGAATTTGGAGGGTGTGGGAAAGGGAGGAGCAGGCCAAGTTCCCTTTCCTCTCTGCCTGTGGCAGTGGCTGCATCTCCTCCTGCAAGTGAAACTACTCTTTGCCTTGATTCTTCAATCTGGGGTTCCTAGCTGCTCCTGGCTGGTGATAGTGTGTGCATGGTCTCACTTCCCACTGATTCGATTCTCTGCTCTTGCAGCATTGGTACAACTGATTATCTCTATTATATTTTCTCCTTTGAAACCTGAAGGATTTCTGGCTGTTTGGGTTTTTCCTTTCCACTTTGTTTCTGGTTGATGCACCATCATCTTTGAGTGCTTCTTTGAGAAAGCACAGAGCCTAAGACAACCCAGGCTGGGGAACCCCTGGGCCCCAGGGAAATGTCCAGGGAGAGGCTACCTGGAAGCAGTGGCCTGTTGCTCCTTCATGGATCATAGAGTGGACTCAACAGGGAAAGCAAAAGTGGTGTGTTTTTCAGGCACATATGAAGGCCCAGTGCCAGGAGGGAGTAGGGACTTTCAAATAACAGAATGAATGGCTCTATATCTGGAGCATAAAGCACCAGATGAGGCAGGAAGCACTGGTCAGCCACCCTGGGTCTTCATCTCGCAATTCATATCTTGCAATTCACACAGTAGGTGTTCATCTTGCAATTCACAGGTTTGAAACATGGAAGGTCAAGGTGGCAACTTCATCTGATTTGCTCCTTCTAAAGGTGACCCATTACAATGGAAACAGCAAATCAGGCTGCTAGGGGACCAGGAGGGAGGCCACTGCAGGGCAGCAGGAGGTCGTGGTGGTTTGGACCAGGATGGGGACTGAGATGTAGACAGGAAATGAAGAGCCTGACAACAGCCAGGTCTGGACCCCTCTTTTCATACTCCCTTTCACTTTCCCAGACTGCTGACATGCTCTGGTTGTCCCTGTGGTCAGGGCTGCTGTCAGCACCATCGGCTTTATTTTTATGTTGGTGCCTTAAAGACTTCATCTCAGAGATAAGAGGCTCTGAAGACAGTGAGAAAGGCAGCCAGGCGAGCAAATGCTTGCCTTCACTGTCTCCTCTGCACAGACTAACAGGAGCAGAGGTTCCAAATAACATGAAGCTGTGAGGAAAAATTTGCCACACTGCTCCCCTTTCTCATGTGGTGGCAAACCGCTTCCCAACAGGCCAGATATGATTGTTCTCATTTTGGGCGTACTCCATCTTTTCCATGCATGGACTTGGCTCCTCAGGTTTGCTTACGTCTGTGTCTCTGGGCATTTCTAGGGTCTCTACAACTGTTCCAAGGCCTTTGGCAAGGACTTTGGAAGTGACTTCCGTTGTTTCTTGCAATGTTCCTTGTGGTGCAGGAGCAGTTTGGTGCCAGAGCGGAGAAGTAGGACCAAATGACACCGAATAATAAATAAGGCAATTTCATAGTTGGTAAAAATGCTGGGACCTCAAAGGCGGTTATAAAAAAAGGTTCTTTATTGAGGGCATGCCCTTACTCAGTGACCCCAGAAAGTTCATGGAGAAGCAGAGAAGACTGGCTTGTGGTGTGTAATAGTTACTTACATGTATCAAACAGTAATAGCACAGGTGCCAGGCTGAGACTACTGCACACATGATCTCAATCCTCTCAGGTGACTCTTTTGAAGAGAGTTATTTTCTTTCTTTCTTTTTTTTTTTATCTCCACTCTTGTGGGTTAAGAAAATCACTTCAGAGAGATTAAGGAAATAGCATGAAATCACACATCTGACAAATAATTGGGGAGGATTTGAACTCAGACCCTCCTACCTATCTTTGTTCTTACTATAACCCCCACAACCTGAGCTAGTATGAGGAACAGGAGGTGTGGAGCCTCACTTAAGATCTCCATCTGACACCTCTTCCTCTGCTTTGCCAGCTGTGATGTCAGGCAAACAGCTTGGCTTCTCTGGGCTTTAATCTTCCTTATCTGTGAAATACTACTATTACTAAGGTCTGGCTTGAGGTGTGGGATTCTACAAGATGCAAAGTTCTGCAGAAGCTGCTATGAGCTTGGGTAGAGCCTGTACAGCATGGTCCTCTACTCAGTACTTCCCACCTTCCCCATATGTTGACCCAAGCCTTGCCTCTTAAAGAACTGTGTGACTCTAAGTGAGTCGTTTAAAAACTCTGAGTCTTACAAGCACAAAGTAACACTAAACCTTACTTGCCTAGAAGTGTTGTAAGGAGGATTGAAGAGCAAAACTGTAATACAGAGCAATCCATACACCATAGGTGTTTATTTTCCTCTCCATAGGTGGACTTCACATTGTTTCTATTTAAAACATTTAAGTAATAACTGCTCTGTTCTACTTCACTGTATCAGATGAGATTATTCTTTTGATATATTTAACATATACTGGTAAAAAAAAAACCCACAAAAATACTATGTGGTGCTAAGAATGATTATCATTACTAAATTATTTTAATCCTTTGGATAATTGTAAAGAATGAGCAATTAATGCCACGTACTAAATTACTTAGTGCTTTTCAACTTTACTTATTCATGTATTCAGGGCCCTTAATTTTATGATCCATTAATTGTTTTTACATATAGGAGAACAGGGCACTGCTTGTCTAGTCTGTTTCTAAGAATTGTTGATCCTAGCAGAGTGGAGACATTTTTTTTTAAATAAGCTGTAACTAGGGGATGTGAACACAAATTAAGAAACCCTAATATTCATACCACCTCTTTTCTTCATCACGTCACAATTATTCCACGTGCTAATGATCAAGCTCCCCATTTCCAGGTGATTGTCCTATTAATGGCATAAAGATGGAAATGGGATTAAATATTTGCACTAGGGGCTATGCTTAATTGAGTTCCTTCTCTGCTTATTGCAAGCTTTGGGTTTTGAAATTAAAGCCAAAAAATGATGCCATTTAGAAATATAGCTAAAATTAGAAGTCTTTTAAATATGATAACAAGTCTATAGAGACTTGGACTTTACATTTCACATTCAGACATGTGGTATAATTTTAGAAACAAAGCACATTCCATTTCTAATATTAAAAAAAAAAAGTATCCAGATTATATTTAGCACTCATGTTGTTCCAGAAATGATCAAACTCTGAGGAGGTAAAAGACAGTATATACCCTAAAATAGTTTAATATGGAACATTATCTCACTTAACTCACAACACATTTTGAGAAAGGCACTACCATTATCCCTAGTGTCAGGGACAAAACCGCAGTTTACACATGCACTTAAGTCAAGTGCTTATTTTGAGATCTACAGGGATATTGGATCTACTGTTTGGCAGGCACTATTTTTGTGCTTAGGATGTGTCTCTGCACAGAACATGCACAGCCTCTATTCTCAATCTCCTATTATTCTAGTGGTGCAAACAGATCATAAAACGTTAAATATATAAGGAGGCAGACAACCAAATTTGTGTTAAACACTGAAGGCTGAACATAAGCCAGCGATGGGAAGACTCTGGAGGAGCACTGCAGAGGGAAAGACAAGAAGAGACACAAAGGAACAAGATAGGAGAAACAAAGCCAGAAAATTGGCTGAAGCCAGTGAAGAAGGGGAGCCGGGCAGGGAGTTAGACAGGTTGGGGGGGGGGGGGCAGATCCTGCAAGACTTTGTAGATAACAGCCAAAAACTCCTATTGCGTTCCAAGCATGTGGGGAAGCATCAAAAGGTTTGAAGCAGAGTGGCTATACTTAATTCTTTCTAAAATTTACTTTGGCTATTATTCTCCAGAAAATGGATGACCGAGGGCAAAAATAAAGGCTCTTAAGGTGGCCCAGGAGAGAGATGATGTCAACTTGTTCTAGAATAGTGGGAGCAGAGATGGATCTGAGACTTCGGTAGTTTCCAGAAACCAATGTTAATGTTAATGTTCTATTGGATTTGGGAGGATGAGGAAAATGGATAAATTGTGGATTTTCTGTGTAAACAATTGGATCTGTGAGAATTTCATTAACTGATTTAAAAAAAAAACTGTGGACACAGCAGTTTTTCATTTGTTTGCTTTTAAAAAAATATGGCACAAGAGATTTAAATTGTTCCATTTGAGCATCCTTTTTTGAAATATAAAGCTGAGATGTTCAGTAGACAGCTGGGTATGTATGTTTGAAACTCACAATGTTTGTTTGGCAGATACAATTTGGGTGTTCAACTTATTTTTTTTTTATTTTTAAGATTTTATTTATTTATTCACAAGAGACACAGAGAGGGAGGAAGAGACATAGGCAGAGGGAGAAGCAGGCTCCATGCAGGGACCCCGATGTGGGACTCGATCCTGGATCCCAGGATCATGCCCTGAGTGAAAGGCAGGCGCTCAACCGCTGAGCCACTCAGGCATCACTAGGGTGTTCAACTTATTAACACCATCTAAAGTCATGGGCCAGGATGAAATCATCTAAGAAAGAGTTTATACAGTGAAAAAAGGGAAGGAAAAAACCTGAGCCATGGGCTGAAAGGATTAGAGAGGATACATAATTTCTCAACATTAAGTGGCTAGTGAGTGGGAAACTTAAACCCTCTCTGGCTCCAAAGTCCATGATTTTATTTTTCTTGCCTCTCAGATGATATTTTAAGTGAGCTCTTAAAAGTAAATAGACTTTCGAATGAAGAGATTTTGTCCAGAAAGACTGAGCAGGGTCATACAGGCTAAGAATAAAGTGATATTTATGGTACAAAAGTTAAAGAGGACAGAGATTGCACAGAGAAAGGCAATTTTGTTGTTCAGTATGGTTTCAGTGTAAAACCAGGGAGAGACAAATTCGAGAATGAGTCCATGTTGTATGTAGAGAAAATGAAAAAAAAATACGGTTATTGGTCTCCTTCACTGATTGGGGATTCATTAGCGTAAATGACATTTTAACTTAGCAGTTCTGGAATGTAGATGATCGTGCATTTGAATGTTTTACTGTCTCTGTGTATGAATGACCACATGTGACAGAGATTTAGGAATTGTTCTCTACGACTCCCAAAGATAGAATTAAGAAGAGATATTTTTCTGAGTCAGGTTTACACTTAATTCATAAAATGGTTCCAACACCGTCTGACCTCTCTAATGGGAATTGTTGCAAGATGTTCCCCGTTATCACAAGGGTTTAAATGCACTCAAGATCCAGCATTCAGTAAGAATCGTCCTTTTTTGTTACATATTTTTCTTTTTCCTTTCAACTTTCCAAGAGAGGACCAGTTCCTTAAGTCTGTTTTGGGTGCTCTAACAAGAATTCCATAGACCGGGTAAATTACCCAACATTTATTTCTTACGGTTCTGGAGGCCAGGAAGTCCTGGATCAAGGCACAGATAGATTTGAGGGTCTACTTTCTGGTTCACAGTGGGTGGCTTTCTGTCTGTGTCCTCACTGATAGGAGTGAGAGAGGTCTCTGAGATCTCTCTCTTTCTCCCCCCGCCCCTGCCCCAGTTTTCCCCCCTGTGATTTTTTTAAAAATATTTATTTATTCATTAGAAAATTATTTTTTTATTTATTTTTTAGAAATAATTGACATCCACCTCTGTATAAGTTCAAGGCATACAACATGATGGTTTGATTTACATACATTGTGAAATGATGACCACAACACGTTCAGCTAATATCCATCTTCCCATATAGGTTCCATAAAAAGAAAAGAACAAAGAAAGGGATAAAGAAAAAAGATTCTACTTTGGTAAGAAATTTTGGGGTTTACTCTTAACAACTTTTCCTGTAAGTCATACATCAATGTTATTTATGATCACCACGTTGTATCTGACATTCCTAGCACTTCTTTATCTTATAACTGTGCCTTTGGATCACTCTCCTCCAGTTCCCCCTTTCTTGCCCCTGCCTCCCCTCCCCCACCCCCCTAACAAATTTGATCTCTTTTTCTAAGAGTTTATGTTATTTATCATCATTATTTTTAGATTCTACATGTAAGTAAAATCATATAGTATTTATCTTCACATCAGATTTATTTCAGATAGCATAACACCTTCAAGGTCTATCTGTGTTGTTGTAACTGGTGGGATTTCCTTGTTTTATTTTATGGCTGAATAATAAAAATAATAAATATATATTTATTTATATTTGTATATCTCACAACTTTTTTCAGCCATCAATGGACACTCAGTTTGTTTTTATGTCTTGGCTATTGTAAGAAATGCTGACTGTGTATGTATGACTATGAAGATGCAGGTTTCTTTTTGAGTTGTTGTCCTTATCCTTGGATATATTCCCAGAAGGGGGATTTCTGGATCACAGGGTAATTCTATTTTTAATTTTTTGAGGATCCTTCATACTGCTTTCCATAGTGGCTGCACCAATTTGCAATTCCACCAACAGTGCCCAAGGGTATGCTTTTCTCACCTCTATGCCAGCATTTGTTATCTCTTGTCTTTTTTTTTTTTTTTTTTATCTCTTGTCTTTTTGATGATGGTCATTCTAGCAGGTGTGAGGTGGTATCTCATTATGGCTTTCATTGACATTTCCTTGATATTAGTGATATTGAGCCTCTTTTCATGTACCTGTTGGCCTTTCAAATATCTTCTTTAGAAAAAAATATATATTCAGGTCCTTTGCACATTTTTAATGGGGCTATTTTTAAATTTAAATTCTATATATTTTTGCTATTGAGTTATAGGAGTTCAATGTTTTCAGTATTAACCTTTTATCAGATATAGAGTTTGCAAATAATTTTTCCCATTCCATAAGTTTCTAAAGCTTCTGCACTTTGTTGATGGTTTCTTTTGCTATGAAAAAGCTTTTTTATTTTGATGTTGTATGGGTTATTTATTTATTTAGTTAGTTGCTTGTGCTAAATTAAGCTGTCATATCCAAAACACATTATTTTTTTTCAAAACACATTATTAAAACCCTTCTCAAGGTGCTTTGTTCCTATGTTTTCATATAATGGTTTCATGCTTTCAGCCCTTACATTTAAGTTTTTAATTCACTTAGAGTTCATTTTTGTGAGTAGCATAAAATATGGGTCCTGTTTCAATCTTTTATGTTTGATTATCCAATTATCACAGCACCATTTATTAAAGAGATTTCCTTTTTCCATTGAGTATTCTCGTCAAATATTCATTGATCATATATACTTGGGTTTATTTCTGGGCTCTCAGTTCTCTTCCATTGGCCTGTCTGTTCTTATGCTAATACCATGCTGTTTTGATTACTGTAGCTTTATACCATAGCTTGAAATAAGTAATTGTGTTTCTTCCTGCCTTGTTCTTCCTCAGGACTCCTTTGACTATTCAAGGGTTGAGATATCTTTCTAAGGTCATTAATCCCATTCATGAGTGCTCTATCTTCATGACCGGATCACTACTAAGGGCTCCAATCCTGGTGCCATCACACTAAGGGCTAAAATTTCAACATTTGCATTTGGGAGAAGGACACACGTTCAGCCTGTGACAGCCAGCTTTAATCCAAAATGTTCGCATTCTTTCTTCTTGCACAAGTTCTTTTTGGAAATATTTGTTTTCTTTCATTCCTTACCAAGCTCCACATCTATACTAATTTCTGACATACAGGAATAGAATAAATTAAAGTATGCTTTTACCTTTACCTCAGTCTTGTGTGTGCATGGCTTTGTAGGTAAAGAATTGCTGAGGGAGAAGTCGTAACACAGCATATAACTTTATAACAGTCAGGAAAGGAAATGGACAGAAGGGGAACGAGTGTAGAAATAAGAAAAAGAATAATGGAGATCTGAGTTTCCTTTGATTATGTTTTTGTTTTTACTGAAGTTCAATTTGCCAACATATAGTGTAACACCCAGTGCTCATCCCATCAAGTGCCCTCCTCAAGTACTCGTCACCCAGTTACCCCAACCCCCTGCCCACCTCCCTTTCCACAACCTTTTGTTTGTTTCCCAGAGTTAGGACTCTTTCATGGTTTGTCTCCCTCTCTAATTTTTTCCAACTCAGTTACTTTCTTTCCCTTATAATCATTTTCATTATTTTTTATATTCCCTGGATGAGTGAAACCATATGATGATTGTCCTTCTCTAATTCACTTACTTCACTCAACATAGTACCCTCCTATTCCATCCACATTGAAGCAAATGGTGGGTATTCATCCTTTCTGATGACTGAATAATATTCCATTGTATATACAGACCATATCTTCTTTATCCATTCCTCTGTTGAAGGACATCATGGCTCCTTCCACAGTTTGGCTATTGTGGACATGGCTACTATAAACATTGGTGTACAGGTGGCCCGGTGTTTCACTACATATGTATTTTGGGGGTAAATCTCCAGTAGTGCAATTGCTGGGTCATAGGGTAGGTCTATTTTTAACTCTTTGACAAACCTTGACACTATTTTCCAGAGTGGCTATACCAGTTCATATTCCCACCAATAGTGCAAGAGGGTTCCCCTTTCTCCACATTCTCTCTAAAATTTGTTGTTTCTTGTCTTGTTAATTTTCCTCATTCTTACTGGTGTGAGGTGGTATCTCATTATGGATTTGACTTGTATTTCCCTGATGGCAAATGATGCAGAGCATTTTATCATGTGTTTGTTGGCCATGGGTATGTCTTCTTCGGTGAAATTTCTCTTCATGTCTTCTGCCCATTTCATGATTGGATTTTTTGTTTCTTGGGTGTCGAGTGCAATAAGTTCTTTATAGATCTTGGATATTAGCCCTTTATCTGATATGTCATTTGCAAATATCTTCTCTCATTCTTTAGGTTGTCTTTTAGTTTTGTTGACTGTTTTTTTTTTTTGCTGCACAGAAGCTTTTTACCATTATTAAACCTCAATAGTTCATTTTTGCTTTTGTTTCCTTTGCCTTCATAGATGTATATTGCAAGATGTTACCATGGCCAAGTTCAAAAAGGTTGTTGCCTGTGTTCTCTAGGATTTTGATGGATTCTTGTCTTACATTTAGATCTTTTAACCATTTTGATTTTATCTGTTTGTGGTATAAGAGAATGATCTAGTTTCATTCTTCTGCATGTGGCTGTGCAATTTTCCCAGCACCATTTATTGAAGAGACTGCCCTTTTTCCAGTGGATAGTCTTCCCTGATTTGTCAAATATTAGTTGACCATAGAGTTGAGGGCCCATTTGTGGATTCTTTATTCTGTTCCATTGATCTATGTGTCTGTGTTTGTGCCAGTACCATATGGTCTTGATGATCACAGCTTTGTAATACAGCTTGAAATTCAGCATTGTGATGTCCCTGGCATTGGATTTCTTTTTCTATATTTCCCTGGCTATTCAGGGTCTTTTCTGATTCCATACAAATCTTAAGATTATTTGTTCCAACTTTGTGAGAAGGTCCATGGTATTTTGATAGGGATTGCAGTGAATGTGTAGATTGCCCTGGGTATCATTGACATTTTCACAATATTAATTCTTCTAATCCATGAGCATGGAATATTTTCCCATCTCTTTGTGTCTTCCTCAATTGCTTTGAGAAGTATTTAGTAGGGCAGCCTGGGTGGCTCAGCGGTTTAGTGCCGCCTTCCGCCGGGGGTGTGGTCCTGGACACCTGGGATCGTGTCCCACATCAGGCTCCCTGCATGGAGCCTGCTTCTCCTTCTGCCTATATCTGTGCCTCTCTCTCTCTCTCTCTCTCTCTTTCTCTCTCTCATAAATGAATAAAATATTTAAAAATAACAATTAAAAAAGAAGTATTCTCTAGTTTTTAGGATATACATCCTATACCTCTTTGGTTAGGTTTATTCCTAGGTATCTTACGGTTTTTGGTGCAATTGTAAATGGGATTGATTCTATTTCTCTCTGTTCAGTCTCATTGTTAGTGTATAGAAATGTCACTGATTTCTGGGCATTGATTTTGTATACTGCCACACTGCTGAATTGCTGTTTGAGTTCTAGCAATTTGGGGCGGAGTCTTTTGGGTTTTCTATGTACAGTATCATGTCATCTGTGAAGAGGGAGAGTTTGACTTCTTCTTTGACAATTTGAATGCCTTTTATTTCTTTTTGTTGCCTGATTGCTGAGGTTAGGACTTCTAGTACTATGTTGAATAACAGTGGTGAGAGTGGACATCTCTATTGTGTTCCTGATCTTAGGGGAAAGGCTCTCAGTTTTTCCTATTGAGAATGATATTCACTGTGGGCTTTTCATATATGGTATTTAAGATATTGAGAATCGTTCCCTCTATTCCTACACTTTGAAGAGTTTTAATCAGGAATGGATGCTGTATTTTGTCAAATGCTTTCTCTGCATCTGTTAGAAAAATCATGTATTTCTTATTTTTTCTCCTGTTGATTTGATCCATCTGTTGATTGTTTTATCAATGTTAGATCACCCTTGTATCCCAGGGATAAATCCCATTTGGCCATGGTGAATAATATTCTTAATGTTCTGTTGGATCCTACTGGCTAGTATCTTGTTGAGAATTTTTGCATCCATGTTCACCAGGGATATTGGTCTATAATTCACCTTTTTAATGGGGCCTTTGCCTGGTTTTGGAATTAAGGTAACGCTGGCCTCGTAAAATGAGTTTGGAAGTATTCTGTCCCCTTGTATGCTTCAGATCAGTTCTAGTAGAATAGGTATTATTTCTTCTTTAAATGTTTTATAGAATTCACCTGGGAAGCCATCTGGCCCTGGACATTTGTGTCATGGGAAGTTTTTGATGACTGCTTCAATTTCCTTGCTGGTTATTGGCCTGTTAAGGTTGTCTATTTCTTCCTGTTCAGTTTTGGTAATTTGTGGTTTTCCAGAAATGCATCCATTTCTTCTAGACTGCCTAATTTGTTGGCATGTAACTGTAACTGCTCATAATATGTTTCTATATTCATTTGGATTTCTTGGTATTGATTGTGATCTCTCCCCTTTCATTCATGATTTTAATTTGAGTCTTCTTTATTTTTAATAAGGCTGGCTAGGGGTTTATCTATCTTATCAATTCTTTCAGAGTCAACTCCTGGTTTTGTTTGTCTGTCCAACAGTTCTTCTGGCCTCTGTTTAATTGAGTTCTCCCCAAATCTTTACTTTTTTCTTCTGCTTGCTGTAGGTTTTATTTGCTGTTCTTTCTCCAGTTCGTTTAGGTGCAAGATTAGCTTGTGTATTTGAGTTTCCAATTTTTTGAAGGGGGCGTCTATTGCCATGTATTTCCTTCTTAGCACTGTTTTTTTTTAAATTAATTTATTATTTTTTTTCTTAGCACTGTTTTTGCTATATCTCAAAGATTTTGAACGGTTGTATCTTCATTTTCATTAGTTTCCATGAATCTTTTTAATTCTTCTCTAATTTCTTGGTTGATGCATTCATCTTTTAGCAGAATGCTCTTTAACCTCCATGTGTTTAAGTTTCTTCCAAATTTCTTATTGTGCTTGAGTTCTAGTTTCAAAGCATTATGGTCTGAAAATATACAGGGGACAATCCCAGTCTTTTGGTATCAGTTGAGACCTGATTTGTGACCCAGTTTGTGGTCCATTCGGAAGAAAGTTCCATGTGCACTTGAGAAGAATGTGTATTCAGTTGCATTTGGAGGCAAAGTTCTGTGTATATCTGTGAAATCTATTTGGTCTAGTGTATCATTTAAGGCCCTTGTTTCTTTGGTGATGTTCTGCTTAGAATATGTTATTTGTAGAAAGTGCCATGTTGAAGTCTCCTACTATTAGTGTATTATTTAAATATCTCTTTACATTGGTTAATTGATTGATATACTTGGCAGCTCCCACATTAGGGGCATAAATATTCATGACTGTTAGGTCTTCTTGTTGGATAGACCCTTCAAGTATGGTATAGTGTCCCTCTTCATTTCTTACTACAATCTTTGGGATAAACTTTAATTTATCTGATATAAGGATTGTTGCCCCAGCTTTCTTTTGAGGACCATTTGAATGATAAATGGTTCTCCACCTCTTCATTTTCAGGCTGTAGGTGTCCTTAGGTCTAAAATGAGTCTCTTGTAGACAGCAAATAGATGGGTCTTGCTTTTTAATGCAGTCTGATACCCTGAATCTTTGATGGGATCATTTAGCCCATTCACAATCAGAGTAACTATTGAAAGATATGAATTTAGCATCATCGTATTACTTATTCAGTCCCTGTTTTTGTGGATTGTTTCTTTGGGCTTCTTCTTTCTGTTAATGGACAACCCCCCTTAATATTTCTTGCAGAGCTGCTTTGGTGATCACATATTCTTTCAGTTTCTGCCTATCCTGGAAGCCCTTTACCTTTCCTTCTATCTGGAATGACAGCCTTGCTGAATAAAGTATTCTTGGCTGCATGTTCTTCTCATTTAGAACCCTGAATATATCCTGCCAGCCCTTTCTGGTCTGCCAGGTCTCTGTGGAGAAGTCTGATAATTCCCTCCATATAATTTAAGAATCTCTTGTCTCGTGCTGTTTAAAAATTTTCTCTTATGTTTGAAATTTGCAAGTTTCACTATTAAATGTCAAGATGTTAAATGACTTTTATTGATTTTTGAGGGGGTCCTCTCTCTCTCTTGGATCTGAATGCCTGTTTCCTTCCCCAATTAGGTAAGTTGTCAGCTATGATTTGTTCAAATATAGTCTGTGGTCCTATATCTCTCAGCCTTTTCTGGATTCTCAATTATACGTATACTCTTCCTTCTCAAGCTATCATTTATTTCCCTAAGCCTTTCCTCGTGGGCTCTTAATTGTTTATCTCTTTTTCCTCAGCTTCCTCCCTTGCCATCAACTTGTATTCTATGTGACTCACCATCTCTTCCACCTTATTAAACCTAGCAATTAGGACATCCAGTTTGGATTGCATCTCATGTAATCTATTTTTAATTTCGGGTTAATTAGATTTTAATTCTGCAGTAATGAAGTCTCTAGAGTCATTTATGCTTTTTTTCCAGAGCCACCAGTAGCTTTATAATTGTACTTCTGAGTTGATTTTCTGACATCATATTGAAATCCAAATTCTGTAACTCTGTGGCAGAGAGTACTGTTCCTGGTTCTTTCTTTTGTGGTGAATTCTTCCTTCTAGTCATTTTGTCCACTAGTGCAGAGTGGCTGTACGAGCAGGCTGAGTCAAAAATATCAACCACAACCTAAAGAAACTATAAGTGATTCCAAAGAGGTCAAAGACCAGAAACTAAAAGAAAAAGAACAGAACAAAATAAAAGGACCACTAAAGTAAAAAACAAATTTTAAAACAAAGTAGTACAAGTAAAAAAGTCAAAGACAAAAAACAAAGAAGGAAAAAGAAAAAGGACAAAGAAAAAAGGTAAAGAAAAGAGGAAAAAGAAAAAAAAATTGGGGGATGGTTGTCCTGGAAAAAGTGGTAGTGGAGAGAGAATTTAGTCTACCTGAGGCATCCTAGAGGTTGGTCCTCATTATTCTGAATGTATTTTGTTCTGCATGTTAGAAGATGCTCAGTCCCAAATTTATATAAACCAGCAATTCTTATATAAAGCTCCAACATTAACCACCAAAACATAAACAGGATAAAAGAGGGGGACAGAATGGGAAGGAAGAGAGAATATAATCTCACAGAATGAACCAATATGGTGGTCCCCTGGATCTGGGCGTATGTTGGTTGTGTTTTAGAAGGTATTAACTTTCAGCATCATAAAACAAAACCAGGCAGATAAAACAAAAAACAAAAACCCATATCTTGTATATCTACCAAAACTAAATGGTGGAAGGTAATCCAGAAATGAAAAAATATATCTAAGACATGTAATTATAGAAATATGAAAGTCAAAAAGGAAAATACTTAAAAATGGAGAGCTGTTAAAATATTGTTGTTAAGGTGGGGAAAGTGAAAAAAATATTAGAAATTTTAAGTGATATAAAAATGAGTCTTAATGGGAAAAAGAAAACAAAAAAAAAGGGGACCCTCTAGTTGCGTAACTATTTTCTCTCAGTCCTGGAGCTTTCCAGTGCTGCTTGGCCAATAAACTTGCTCTTCTCCTGTTCTTCCAGCAATTCTTCTTGGGGAGGGGTCTGCTGATTCTTAGGTGTGTGAATCTGGGAGAGATGTCCCATCCCCCTGCCATGTCGGGGGCTCAGTGGGTGCTGTTTACCCTGTGAAGCCTTTGTTCCCTGGTGGCCCCACCCCTCCCTGGTACAAGATGAAACAAAGAGACAAAACAACAATGGTGGTGGCCAGATTTCTAGCCCTGGAGTCGAGGTCCCCATGAGTAACTAACCTTAATCTCTCAGTCCACACTGGCTTAAATGCTCCTGGGGCAGCACAGGTGCACTGATCTGCACATCTTAAGAGGCACCCACTGGCAGGAGAGATCTCTTTGTCCTGTGCCCTCACCACCTCTACCTGTCCCAGGGAAGGATCTTCTGCTTTGTCTGCTTGGGAGCCCTGGGATCTAGGGTCCTGTGCCACTGGACCCATGCTCCTGGGGACTGCCTCTCTGGAAGGGAATGAGGACAGCCACCTCCACCCGGAACTGGCCCACCTAATCGACTGGCTTCTCCCAAATGCCCTGAAGGGCTGAGGCACTCCAGCCCTTTACCAATATCAGATAGTGGTTTGCAGTGAGCATTCCCCCAGATGCCCTTCCTTTTATAGTGTCTCTGGGAATCTTTTTTTTTTTTTTTTTTTGTCTCTGGGAATCTTGAAGCTTCACTGCCCCTCCTGTGATTCTGCCCAATTTCCCTGGTAAGCACTTTTATTTCTATCAGGGAAAACTCTGGCGTGGATTTTTAAAGTTCCCTCTTCTTCAGGGCTGGGCATTCCTGCCCCAGAGGCTTTCCCTGGTCTGCTTTAGCCTGGCTACTCATGGTTCCCCTCCCCCACTTTATTATTTATTATTTTTATTTTTATTTTTCATCTTCCTACTTTGTTAGAAGTGAAAACTTTTCTTTCTGTAGTATTCCAGCTCTTCTCTTTTTAAATCTCAGGTTGAATTTATAGGTGTGCAGGATGTTTTGAAAGTTATCTAGGTAAGTTTGTGGGGCCAGGTGAGTTGAGGACCCCTACTCTTCTGCTATCTTGCCTCTCCCTTCTCCTTTGATTATTATAAACTAGATATGCAATCAGTGCATTACTGTCATCTATTCTTAATGTTGGGTCAGGAATGTGGTAGATGTAGATGTAATATTAATTACAATCATTTATATGAATTGTTTAACTCATGCCTATACTGATAAGCAGCAAAATAGAAACAATTACATTTGTAAACTGGACTGACTTGACTATCAACTTTACTTCACCACATACAGCTTTGTTAAGATCTTCTTAAATATGACAGATTAATATTGGAGAAAGAATATGACTTTTAAAGTTAAAAAAAAAAACTGTTAAGTGCCTGGGCCTATGTCCACAAATTCCTAGCTATACAATGCTCAACAAATAGAGCAACCTGTGAGGCTTGGTTTCTGATCTGTAAACTCAGGAATATAATGGTGACTTGCTTGATCATTTAACAGTGACTTGCTGGAATAGGTTTAGAAAACTCTAAGTTCTGGTCTGAGTTTTGACATATGAATTTGTATTGGAATTGAAGTTAGGGCCACAAAGAACAAAGTGACAATTCAACCTTTATTAGAAAAACAGTAAACTCCAATCCTATGAAATGAAGTGAGCGTTTGATCCTAAAGGCAGCATAAAGGATTGGTAAGGCAGGATAAAATTGGGGGTGAGTTTATCTGAGTGTGTGTGCTTGAGTGTATATATAGGGTTGAGATTGTGTGAGTGTGCGTGTGTGTGTGTATTCAATTATATCAGTGTTTATATGTATGTTTAGTGAAGAAGAGGAGTCATAAAACTCCTGTTTCTGAAAACAGAAACAGAAACAAGGTGATACATAAGCTCATGCAGCTAAGCAGTAGTCACATGGCATAACAAGTGCCATAGGTGGATAGCAACAAACACACAGCTGTGGTGTGATGGAATGGCTTGAGTTCTCATCCTATTACATGTTTTTGAGTTACAGGAAGTTTCTTACACAAGTTCAGACAAAGCTGGAATATAATACCCTATATCCAGTACTGCTGCATAAAGTTGACACAAATTTACCAACAATGTGGGCACCCAGGAAAGAATAAATGTGGAATACAATTCAGCCTACGATCTGCCTGACAAATCATTGGCCCACCTTCTCTGGATGAAAAAGTGTCTTTCTTTGCTTCTTTCATTTGCATAAGAATGTTCTTTGGGCACCTCATGGCACTGCCCCAGGAACTACAGACCATAGTAGGGAAAAAATGAGCAATAGAAATGTGTTGTCAGAATAGACAGCCCTGCACCTACCTCTTCTTGTACACATATGAAGCATGAGTATTGGTTCAAGAGAGAAAGAAAATAATAGGCTAAGAGGGAACAATGTCCTGACTCAGGATGAGTTGGCCTTATTTTCCTTCTCACAATATGTCTGTCTTTGTTAGTTTAAGCTGCTATAACAAAATACCACTAACTGCATGCTTTAAACAACAGACATTTACAGTTGACCCTTGTCCTTGAATAATGCATGGTTTATGGGTGCCAAAGGCCTTCACAGTCAAAAATTCCATGTGTAACTCCTGAATCTCCAAAAATCTAAATACTGAGAACTTACTATTGACCAGATGCTTTACTGATAACAGTCAATTAACACATATTTTGCATATGTATTATAAACTGCATTCTTGTGATAAAGTAGGCTAGAGAAAAGAAAATGTTATTAAGAAAATTATAAGGAAGAGAAAATACATTTACAGTACTGTACTATAAAAAATTCACATATAAGTGGACCCATGTATAAGTAAATCCATGAAATTCAAACCTGTGTTGCTCAAGGATCATTTGTATTTCTTACAGTTTTAGGGGCTGGATTTTTGAGATCAGGGTGCAGCAAGAAGTGTGGGTGAGAGCCCTCTCCCTGTCTGCTCACATGGCCATTTCTCAGTGCACGTGCATAGAGAGAAATATTCCTCCTTTCCTTCATGCTCTTGTAAAACACTGATCCCATTATAAGGGTCCCACTCTCATGACCTCATCTAAGCCTCCCAAAGGCCTCCCCTCCCAACACCATCACATTATGGGTTAGGACTTCAACATATGAATTTTGCAGAGACATAAATATTCAGCCCATAACACCTGAATTGACTTAAATGATCATTGTACACTCTAGGTAGCATGGGACAAAGATTATAGTACCAAACCTCTGAATAATCATGAGGGACATAAAGATCCAACTGGAACTAAAATTCTATAAGCATCATGCTTGATTTTGACAAGCAAAAATGGATCTTTGCTAACTTGCATTTCTATCCTGGTCTGCAATTTTTTCCCCACTTTTTGCAGTCCATCCTTATAGAGATATATGCAAATGTAAAGTATGTGGCAAACTTCAGCATATAAATGTATGAAGAAAATCATATTTTGTATTCAAATCATTGAATTTTGAACTCAAAAGGACTTAGATGGATTATAAAAGATCAATTGTATTTTATAGATTAAAAAATCAAGTTTAAAGGATTTTATTTATTTTTACTTTTCTGCATACCTAAAGTCTGTTTCTTGGGACATTGAAATCAGAACAAGATCCCTTGGCCCAGATTACAGTCATTCATTATTTCAACGATTATATGTATGGAAAGCCCACTATATGCAAAGTATGTGCTCAGTTCTAGAAGAGCAACTGTCACTAAGAAAACATGGCAGCAGATATTCCAGGACCAAGACTGGAAGAGAGTGATGATAGCAAAGTAAACATGGAAGGCAACTGGAAAGTTGAGCCTCGGATCCCTCCCTGCTGTTTCATGACCTGAAAGCTCCCATGTGCCCCTGAGAGGATGAGACCAGCAAAGAGTTCAGATTAGGATTAAAAAATATACTCTTTGTTAATACTTCATGATTAAAGAGGAGTAGAAAGTTCTGGATGCACATTGGTAATATGAAGAGTATACAATATTGACTCTAGGAGGAAGGAGTTTATGTGGTTGGAGACAATATTCTAGAGACATTAGAATACTGGGTTACAAATTTTAGATTTGTTTTTCCAAAAAATTTAGATAGAAATATATCATCCATTAATGCATAACAGTTTCTGAGCTTCCTCACAGAGATCAGGACCCACTGCCTTGCTTAACTCCACAGATCACATTTGATTGTTTCAGCTTTGTTTCAGGCTTTGAGAACCCAACTGGTGGCTTGTGGAGTATTTAAAGAGTATTTTAGTGACTAAGGAGATTTGATGCTTATTGGTCTCTGACATAAGCTCCAGCCATTTGACTTAGCCAAATTCCAATGGCTTAGCCAATTCCTATGACCAAATCCCCCTTTCATGTACCTAGTCCAGTGGCTGAGTATTTATCTGGGCTTGTATCACTGCCCAATATATTATCAAAATTGTAAAGGGAAATGTAGAGGAAGGAAAGACAAGACCTCCATGACAGCAGAGATTACATCTGGACCTATAGGGCATATAGCAAGTAGCAACTTACATGTTAAGTGTTAACCAAATGATAGATTATGTTTTAAATTGGGGCAAACTACTGCTTTCAGGCTAAATCCAGCCTATTGCCTGTCTTTTTAGACAAAAAAATCACTTAGTTTCAGGAGTTTTGTGCTGATTCTTTAAATTTCCTACATAGATGATTGTATTATCTGCAAACAAAAAAAACAGTTTTATGTCTTCCTTTTATTTCTTTTTCTTGCTTTGTTCCATTGGCAAAGACTTCCAGTATGTCATTGGAAAGAAGTGGTAAGAGGAGACATCGTTGCCTGATACTTTACCTAAGAGAAAGCTTCAAGTTTCTCATTACTATGTATGTTAGCTGTAGGTGTTTTTGTAGATAGTCTACCAAGTTGAGAAAATTGTCTATCCATAGTTTACTGAGATTATATTTAACCATAAATAGGCATTTGATTGACCTATACTTTGTCTGCAACTGTTGGTATTATCATGTGGTTTTTCTATTTTAATCAATTGATATGATAGATTACATAAATTGATATCCAGATGTTGATCCAGCCTTAAAATCCAGCAATGAATTATACTTGGTTATATATAGTTCTTATTACATATAGTATACATAATATATAATAATAGTATATTATTATAAGTATATAATTCTTACTCTACTTTTTAAGATTTGATTTGCTAATATTTTGTTCAGGGTTTTTGCATCTACTTCCATGAGAGATATTGGCCTGTAGTTTCATTTTCTTATAATGCCTGTCTGGTTTTGGTATTATGGTAATGCTAGCCTCATAGAATGAGTAGGAAGTATTTTGTTGGCTTCTTTCTGTTGAGAAAGATTACAGACAATTGATAAAGTTTCTTGTTTTTTTTGTGTGTGTGTGTAAAATTTATTCTTTAAATGTTTGGTAGAATTAATGAGTGAATTGATCTGGGCCTGGTGCTTTCTTTTCTGGAAAGTTATTAATGATTGATTCAATTTCTTTAATAAATATAATCTTGTTGAGATTGCTTATTTCTTCTTGTGTGAGTTTTGACACATAGTGTTTTTCAAGAAATTGGCCCCATTTCATTAAGATTGTCAAATTTGCGGGCAAAGAGTTGTTCATGATATTTCTTTTTTGTTCTTTTCACTTCCATGGGCTCTGTAATAATGTCCCCTCTTTCTATTCTGATACCAGAAATTTGTGGCCTCTCTCTTACTTTGTTTTTTTTTTTAAGTTGGCCTGGCTCAAAGCTTATTGGTTTTATTGATCTTTTAGAAGAACCAGCTTTTGGTTTCATTGATTTTTTGCTTCCAATTTCATTGATTTCTGCTCTAATTGTTATTATTTTCTTCTACTTACATTGGATTGAATTTGATATTCTTTTTCTACTTTCCTCTTTTGGAGACTTAGATAATTGACTTTAGGTCCCTCTTTTTCTAATACATGCATTCAATGCTATAAATTTCCCTCTAAGTGCTGCTTCTGCTTGTAGCACAAGTGCTGGATATTAAGCTTTTCGATTATAATGTAAGTGCCTGACATTAAGCTTTTGATTGCTGAGGCATTCATTTCGAAGACATCTATCCTGAATAAATATATTTCCAGCTCTATGACACAGCTACTAACAAAACAACCAGGTAAGGAACCAGGCAATCCCCACCCATAATATTCCCTGGGTGACCTAGGTAACTGATCACTTGAGTGACCCTGCTTCTCCCTTCCCACACTCTAATTCCGGTTCTCATGCTTTAAGTTTGACAATAAGGAGTGAACACACAAAACAGTAGGTATCTCATCCTCAAACACTAATAAAGGCAGGGCCTTAGGCCTGTGTTTTCTTTCTCTCTACCCATGTCCTAGCTCTGTGGCCTTCATGCATGCTGTGTATTCTCCATGACTTGTGAATAATAAATCTTGTTCTTTGATGTTCCCTGATAGTTTCTTACTGAAGTGTGTTGTTCTGCAATCATAATAGGAGCCAGAAGGGCCAGTCCAGCCACAATATTGACTCCACCTGGGAAATGTGTTGATCCCACCACAAGTAATATGGGCCCATGTTAAGTGTCTCAGGCATTCCTAGCCAATAGCATCATCACTAATGATAGGCTGAAAGTGACACAGCATTGCTGCATCCCACAATTTTTCATGTCACATTTTCATTTAGTCTAAGATATTGTCACATATGGATTATTTTATTTCTGATCATTCAATTTTGATACTTCTTAAAATTTTCTTTTGTGTAATTGCCATTCCTATAATTTCAAGTATAATATTAAGAAATAGTGAGAATAGATACTCTTAATAATCCCTGATCTTAAGATGAAAGCATTCAGTCTTTTGGCTGTTAGTATATTATCTTTTGGGTTTTTATAAATTTCCCTTCTCAGGCTGAGGAAGTTCTCTTCTATTTCTAATTTCTTGAGTGTTTTCTTATTAAAGAAAGCATTCTGGTTTTTATCAGAAGTTTTTTTTATCTATCAGTAGAGATAACCATGTGGTTTTTGTTTGTTATTCTATTGACGTGATGCATTATATGAATTTATTTTCAGGTCTTAAACCAACTTTGGATTCCTGGAATAAATCTCACTTCGTCATGGTGAATGATGTTTCTACTATGCTGCTAGAAAAAGCTTGCTCATATTTCATTAAAGATTCTTATGTCTAGGAATGCTTGTGTGGCTCAGTGGTTGTGTCTACCTTTGGCTCAGGGTGTGATCGAGTCCCAGGATTGAGTCCCATATTGGGCTTCCTGCATGGAGCCTATCTCTCCCTCTCCCTGTGTCTTTGTCTTTCTCTCTCTCTCTCTGTGTCTCTCATGAATAAATAAATAAAAATCTTTAAAAAAAGATTTTTATACCTATATTCATAAGATATATTGTTCTGAAATCTCCTTTTTGTGATGTCTTTGTCTCTTGCTCTTCTCATCAAGTTTTAGTAGATTTTCTTGAGTATATTTTTAAAATGTTTCCATATGACCTTATGACAATTTCCATATACTTTAAATAGCTGGAGTTTTTTCCCCATTATTTTCACCAGTTATGTTTATTTCATTGGTGTTAGCACTCCACAGGAATAAGGTCTCAGAGCCTATGCTCTTAAACCAATATGTGATAAAGTCCAGTTTTCTCTGGGTACATGATTACTGACTTGAGATATAAATGCATAAATGCTCTTGGGAGTGCCAGATCTATGATGAACATTGAAAGAATTTTCAGCCACAATGGCAATGGGGATTTGAAACACCTTTTAGTATAGAGTTCAGTGACCTCAACTGTTTTCAAGGTGCTATGTAGCCTAGGTGACAATAACAACTGAATGTCTGTTGCAAATTTAGACACATCTAAGCATGTCTAGAGGAGAACAATTATCTATGAAGGAATACAGAGGCTTAGGTGAACAAATCATCACTAAAGGAGAAGAGGGTCATTCAGCAGTTATTACTGGGATCATTTACATGGGCCATGACTTCATGATCTATTGTATTCAGCAGGACAATTTTAAGAATGAAAGAGAATGCTAATTATGAAAGAGAGCATTAATTATGCCATATAATATGCACAAACCATGACTGTTCTTGGCAAACCAGGATGTGTATTTATCCTGTTTATATAGCAGGTTTCATACTAAGCACAACATATACAATAGTGAGTTGCCATCAGACCAAGTTCACACAGATATTACAGCAGAGAAGAGGAGAATATGTTAAGAAAGCACTTACATGAGAATATAATTACAAAATCTGATCAGGACTATGAAGGAAATGGACTGAGAGCTGTGGAAATGTTTTCCAGGGAAATCAAATGTAGGCTGGGGATTCAGGGGAGTTTTTTCTTAGGAGGTTTGAACTAATAGGAAAAATATGAATAGGCATTAATTAAATGAGCAGGGAGGATGAAAAGAGCTCCAAGCAACAAAAGCAGCAGTTGCAAAGCCCCCAAGCAGAAGGGAATTTGACAGATGCAAGAAGAGGTAAAATGGTTTCATATGAGGACAAAGAAATAAGCAAAGATCAGATTATAAAATCTCTTCTATGCCATGTTAGAGCTTTGGCAAACTACTAAGGTGTTTTATTTATAACTGTGTGTATATATGTGTATGTAGTACAATCAAGATCTTGAAGCAGAGCTCTGAACTTGTAGAAGGATAAAATAAAGTGTTTAAAATATAATTCACCATCACCTGTTTTATAGACAATTGCATATAGCACAAAGCATTGCTGCCAGGAGCTCAAAATGTCTTCCTGAATTCTTTAGGTTGTTGTTGTTGTTGTTGTTTTTAATGTTTTATTTATTTATTAGAGAAAGAGAAAGAGAATGCCTGAACAGGGGGAGGGGCAAGAAGGAGAGGGAGAAGCAGGCTCCCCACTGAGCAGAGAGCCTAAGTGGGGTTCCCAGGACCCTGGTATCATGACCTGAGCTGAAGGCAGACAGTTAACTGACTGAGCCACTCAGGCACCCCCAGTGTTCTAATAATAGGGTCTTTGTGTTTTGTCATAGCCTGTAGGGAGTAGGAGCTAAAGAGTAGCATAATTCCCTTTTACTCTTCATCTGATCATTTTCATTGAGCAACATGTGAGCTTGCTTATGACAGGGGCATTAGTATAAATTGTTTTCTAGAAGCTCATTTGTCCTGGTGCCTCACTATGCTGGGCCCATGGACGTATCTGGACATGTATGAATCGGCAAAGAATTAACTGCAGAACTCTTTAGGAGCTGTCATTTCACTGAGTTTTATGTGACTATACCTAGTTTTATCGAAAAATACCCTGGCCATTTTGAATTGGAAAATAAATGAAGGATGTCAGGATCAAGGAATAAAGGGAGAAGTACAGGAGATGTCCCTATTCATTTTCTTCTTAGAAAAGACTCTATTAGTCAGCCATTGTTACAATAATACTTCATAACAAACCATCCAAATTCATCAGCTTTCAATAACAAGCCTTGTTCTCCTGTCCATCTGATCTAGGCTGAGTGATTCCTCTTTAGATTGTGGGCTACCTGGGTTTGATTCCTGCCTGAGGATTGTGTTCAGGTCTCCTCCATATGACTCCTTATTTTCTTTGGATCAGCTGGAAAAATGAGGAACATTCATCTCCTGGACAATTAGCTGAGCCCAAGATTTCTACATCAACAGGTAGAAAAGATTGCTCTTTCCACAATGGGAGAGGAACAGAAACGAATACTTGCTGAACTATAACCCAAATACTTATCAAGACTAAATCAGTGAATTCCATATGAGGTCTTTTCAACTGCAAAACAAATATGGATGCCAAACGCATCATGACCATTTTCTCTCTCGCAGGTAGTGTGCTCTAGTCCTCCTGCTACCCTGAACCCAAGTTCCTTAAATTTGAATTTGAAAGGAAGCTTGGAAAACTCATCTTTGGAAATTCACAATGCAAGACCAGAAAGGATTGGTGGTGCATTTAAGATCTGTTAATCTCATCCTTCACTTCTTCACATCCTGAATTTCTTTGAAGTACTCAAAATCGCCAAGCTGTTTTACAATCCTTGCCTTGCTTATAATGTGCCTTTTGCCTGGAACATGGTCCCTGTCCACCTTTGTCATTCTGACAGATATATTCTGTCTTTCAAGACTCAGATCAAGGGACTCTTTCCGTGGCATGGTTCCAGCATTTGGCAGTTAGCAAGTGGCTAGTAGTTTTGTTGTTGTTTTGTTGTTGAATAAATCATCATCATTCTACATTTAATTAAGCTGAGTCCCAGAAAGTAAAAATGACTTATTCCAAATTATAGAGCATGTGGTCCCTTTAAAAAAATCATCCAGGGATGCCTGGGTGGCTCAGCGGTTGAGCCTCTGCCTTTGGCTCCAGGTGTGATCCTGGTGTTCTGGGATTGAGTCCCACATCAGGCCCACTGCAAGGAGCCTGCTTCTCCCTCTGCCTATGTCTCTGCCTCTTTCTCTCTGTGTCTCCTGTGAATAAATTAAAAAAAAATCTTTTAAAAAATTAAAAATAAATAAAAAGATAAGGTAAATAAAAATAAAAATAAGTCATACAGAAGTGGTGACAGATGCACACAGTCAGTTGCCAGTCCTTAGCAATATGAACCTGTTTGAGTCATTTTAGTACCAGTTCATGAAGACTCAGATTAGTTCTTAGAAAATCAATTGATTCACAAGGTCTTGATTTTAATATCATTTCTTTAATAATTTAAGACCATGGTCCTTTTAAAGTCATCTACCCTCCTTTTTTTTTTTTTAAAGATTTTATTTATTTATTCCTGAGACACACACACACACACACACACACACACAGGGAGTCCCCAACATGGGACTCCAGGATCACGCCCTGGGCTGAAGGTGGCGCCAAACCGCTGAGCCACCGGGGCTGCCCATCTACCCTCCTTTTTAAGTCATTAACTTAAAGTGGGTTTTATTCTTAGTCTTTAATTCCATCAAAAAACATTCTGCAGAAGCACATCTAAAATAAGCTCAAGAGAAGGACTGGGGCAGATAAGATCTTTTCCTGAATGGGAGCTCTGCAAGGAGGTCTCAGGAGCTTATGAGAGGAGAGTCATGTCAGGCAGGTGGATTCTGGGCTATGGCTGGCAGTAGGCATGTGGTAGAGATCCACAGAGTCTGATGGAAAAGGGAGAGCCTCAAAAGGGGATCCAACAGGGAAATATCTTAATTCCTACCCTCCCCCAAACTTTTGCATAGTACCTTAGTGTTTATGACAGTCTTACCTACACTGCATATAATATCATACCTACCAGTGAGGTAGGTATCAATAGTCTCTACAGTCAATACTCAGAGAGATCAATTAGAAAAAAAACTGTCTGACCAGGAAATGGTAAATCCAGAAGTCTAATCCACACCTTTTGGCTACTAATTGATGTCATGTTCTTTACTATATGACATACTGGAGATGAAGGGAAGCAGAGAGCAGTGAGTCTGAAGACAGAGAGTGGACACTTAACCCTGGGTGTGAACAGAAAGAAAACCTAAGTGGCCCAGTGGTAGACTTCTAGTGAGTAACAAGGAGAGAAGCCTAGTTACTGAAACTGAGAAACAAAGTGAGAAACTGGGCACAGAAATATGGCAAGAATGTACATTTAAAAAAAAATGTTGCATTACTAGAGAGTCTGAGCCAATTTTATTTTTTAGAACTAAAGTATTCAAGATAAGGTAAAGTACCTGTACAGATGGGTACTCGGTACATGCTAATTATTTTTCCTGTAGAGAGAAACAGGATCAATTAAAGGCTTACCACATGTAAAGCGTCAGAAGTAGAATGTAATGTTACATGTTGGAGGAATGACAAGTAGTTCATGTGCAATTAAGGTAAAGCATATAAAAATGTCAAAAACAATGAAGAAATGCTAATTGAGACCACTGTGTAAAAAAAAAAAAAAAGAGAGAGAGAGAGAGAGAGAGGGAGGGAGAGAGAGAGAGAGAGAGACCAGTGTGTGAGAGTACATGAAAGCCTTGTTATAGGGATGTGCTGTGTTCTTGAGGAACATAAAAGAAATTGGTATTAATTACGTTTGGCTTTTTTTTTTTTCTTATCCCTTCCCTAATTTTACTCAGTGTTTATCCAAATGAAATGAAAATGGTGCTACACCTTAGCTCAAAACTCTCACTTTTTACCTGGTAGAAAATAGAGAGTAGAGTCATTAAATCACTTACACAGCTTTTCTTTTAATCACTCGCTTAATATATTTTCATCATTCATCAAAGGGAACCTTGGAAACCATTTTCTAACTTGGAGTCTACTTGAGACCTGCTAGGGAAAACCTAACAGTTGATCTTCCCAGGAGAATTTTGAAGCTAGTTTTCCTACAGAGCATAGTTCAGGTCTGCCACTGAGAGCCTGTGTGATCTCAGGGAAATCATTTTCTCTTTCTGGACTTGGGTCCCATCACTCCTAAAATAAAGGGCTTAGATTCAAAGTCAACTGCAATAAATGGTCTGTTCAATGGCTAATCCTCTGAGCACCATAGTCTTTAGGAGTAAATGGAGCTTTCATTCTTAAGACACAAGGATTTTGGTGGAGGCATAGAAACATTCCCCAAGTCCCCTGAGTTTTTAAGTTAAAGCCACGTACACTCCTCTCTGGGAAGCATGTGATACCAGGAATGTGTGCACTAAAATGAACTCACGATGACCCTGGGCCATGGACTTCACTCATAGTTGATGATTAGTGAAAATGCATCTTTAACTTTTGTTTGGTTGATTGCTTTTGCCAAATAACTGGTTATACCGTTCATGTGAATGGACATAGATTTGTTAGAACCAGGTCACTTCCTCATTCTCCTTTGATTCACCAGTACTGCTTCCTGGATTTGAAGGGGGGAGTCCTATAGCTGGAGTCATAAATACATGATTTAATACAAATAAATTGACTTATTAATAGAATGTATATTTACGGAGGTCTCTCCGCCCAGTGTTAAGGGCTAATTATCACTGCTTATTTACTGCCTTTTTAGAGGGTAGAGCCTCCCCACAGAATCATTTGCTTTGGCACTAAACCAGGATGTGTGAGTTGCTCCACTGAAAAGGCATTTGTAACACCCGAGGCATGAAACAAGATTAGGCTAATCTAGCCTCTACAGATGACCTAAAACTTTCTTTCACTTAATATTTATTCCTATCATTTCTGGTTGATTTTGAACATTTCTTTCAGAATTTTATGCAAGCTGGTACAGCTTTAGACATAGGACACATATGTAAAAGCACTTCTAACATATGTTTTACTGTTTACGTAAAGATAGTATAAGCTAGGGCAGCCTGGGTGGCTCAGCGGTTTAGTGACGCCTTCAGTCCAGGGCATGAGCCTGGAGACCCGGGATTGAATCCCATGTCAGGCTCCCTGCATGGAACCTGCTACTCCCTCTGCCTTTGTTTCTGTGCCTCTCTCTCTCTCTCTCTCATTATCTCTGTGTGTATCTTTCATTAATATATAAATAAAATCTTAAAAAAAAAAAGGTAGTGTAGACTATTTACAGATTGACTTAGGGATTTTCCATTTTTAGCTTGTGTCAATAGTCCACTATCATCAACCTTTTCCTCTAATGTTATGGGCTGAATAGTGTTCTCTTAAAATCCTAACCCCCAGGACCTCAGATGGTGACTGTATTTGGTTATAGGAACTTTGAAGAGATAAGTAAAGTAAAATGAGGTCATATGGATGGGCCTTAATCATCATGAGTGGTGTCCTGATAAGGAGATTATGACATACACACGTACAGAGGGATAACCATGTGAGGACACAGGGAGAAGGCAGCCCATTGCAAACTAAAGAGAGAGTCCTCTGGGGAAATCAAACCTGTTGACATCTTGATCTTGGACTTCTAGCATCCAGAACATAGTCAATTTTCTCTAGAAGCTGGAAGACTGGCATGGAACTGATTCTCCCTTAGAATGAAGCAACCTACTCCACATCTTAATTTTGGATTTGTAGCCTCCAGACTATTAAAAAAAAAAAAACACATTTCTGTTTTAAACCACCCAGTTTGTGGGAGTTTCTGATAGCAGCCCTGGGAAACGAATATACAGCTTACTCTGAAAGTATTGTCTAATGTACCCCAAGAGCTTCTGATCTCTTGTAATTAATTCTATCTTGTATAAATGGTAGTGTTATGGACCAAATGCACATGTCCATTCAAAATTCACAATTGAATTACAAAATGAAATCCTAACTCCTGAGGTGATGGGGTTAGTAGGTGGAGACTTTGGGAGCTGATTAATTATAAAAGAGGCTAGAGAAAGATTCCTTATTTCTTCAGCCATGTGAGGACATGCAAAAAGATGGCCACTTATCTGAAAAGTTCTCACCAGACACCAGAAACAGACTATGCCGGTGTCCTCTTCTTGGACTTCCAGCCTCCAGAGTTGTGAGAAAACAAAACAAAACCAAAACCAAATAACTTCTGTTGGTTAGAAGCTACCTAGCTTGTAGTATTTTGTTATTGTTCTGTTGTATAGCAGCTTGAACAGACTAAGCCAGCTCCTCTAGTAAATCATTTGTTTCTCTATTAACTCTTTCCTCAAAGTCTAGCCTGTGTTTTGTGCATTCTACATCTTGCCTTGAATTTTGTTTGTTGGTCTGTTTCTCATGAGTTCTGTGTCTTTTCATGTAAAAATCTATATAAAATCTTTATGAGATTTCTTTCCTCCTCCAGATTTCAGTTAGCGATGAATAGCGTTGCAATTATCTAGTCTATATACCTCCCTCTGTACGTTGCAGACCTCTGTTTAGTTGGATGGAATTGCTAGACCCTAAGGCATGCCAATGTTTTATGTGAAAAGAAAATGCAAACTCTTCTAAAATAGATTAGCAGTGTGCATTCCCACCAGCAGTGAAGAGTGAGTTTGAATCATGTTGCACATTTTACATGACATTTACATTTCTCCTCTATGAATTTTCTGTGCATGACCCTTGTTCCCTTTTCTACTAGTTCTTAGGATTTTTCTTGTCATTTTGTTACAATTTTTTTTATATTAGGAATATGATTCTTTTATGTGGTTATTGCCTTCAAGGTAAGCCTTTGCCTTTCTAAATTACTCTTCATTGCAATGTAGAGAAGTTCTCTTTTCATTTTAAGGAGTCAGGTATACTGATATTTTCTATTGTGATTAGTTCACTTGATGTTCCCTCAGAAAAAATGTCTCCATTCACAAATTGGATCATTAGTTGTGTATATTTTTCCCTGAATTTTCTTAAGTTATTATTTTTCCATTTTTGCCATCTGGGATGTAGTTTGATGTGTGGTGTGGGAGGAAGACCTAACTTTAATGTTTTCCTCAAATAGCTACATAATCATCCAAATTTATTTAGGAATAGTTGTCTCATTCTACATGTTTTTAAAATTTCTTTTTATATACTGCTATTTCCTTGTGCTGGGTTTTGTTTTTAACCCATTCCGCTATATCTACCTGCATATCTATTCCTCTACCATCATCAAACTTATTTAAATAATCATTGCTTTATACCAAAGTTTAAAAGCTGTCACTGCTATCATTCTCTTACTGGTCTATTTTCCCACTTCAATATGTCTTAGTGGGTCAACTTTAGGATCATTATGCTAGGATTTATTTATTTATTTATTTATTTTATTTTTTAATTTTTTTTAATAAATTTTTTTTTAATTTTTATTTATTTATGATAGTCACAGAGAGAGAGAGAGGCAGAGACACAGGCAGAGGGAGAAGCGGGCTCCATGCACTGGGAGCCCGATGTGGGATTCGATCCCGGGTCTCCAGGATCGCGCCCTGGTCCAAAGGCAGGCGCCAAACCGCTGCGCCACCCAGGGATCCCCTATGCTAGGATTTAAAATAGATTGTGGGGGCACCGGGGTGGCTCAGTTGGTTAAGGTTCTGATTCTTGATTTTGGCTCAGGTCATGATCTCATGGGTCATGAGATCGAGCCCCACATGGGGTTCTGTGCTCAGGGGGAGTCTGCTTGAGATTCTCTCTCTCTGCCCCTCCTTACACTTGCACATGTGCTTTCTCTTTCTCTCTCTCAAATACAAAAATATTTTAAAAATTAAAAAAAAAATAAAATTGATTGTGTACCACAGTATTTATAATTATAAGTAAAACTATAAAGTAGAAGTGTTATACTGCCAGGAATGTGCCCTAGAATATGGTTAGCCAGTGTGTTGTGTGCATAGCCACATTTTATTTTCTGTTCTGGAAAATAAAACATCTTCTTTTATAAGGTGGATTATTGTTTCTATTTCTATTTTATTACCTCCACTTTTGGAATGTCTTCTCTGGGTAATTCGGACTTCTGTTCTCTGTTCTTTGTAGTTATGAGTTTTCTCAGTGCCATCCTTACCTAGTTTCCTGAATATGGGGGGTGGATTTCCCCATTTTTCAGTAGCATCACTAAGTTTGTATTGTTCAGTACTGGCTTGGGTTCAATATGCATTTTACATGTGTTATAGCTACAGCATGTCAATGTCTTTGCAATTTTAACTTTATTTATGGCTATATAATTTTTCTTCCTTACCTTTATCTCAATTGCTATTATTCTACCCTTATCTGCTTGTAGCTGCTTATCATCTGACTCACCATTTTTTTCTCCCTGAGGATAAATATGGAGGTTCATTTGTTTTTTAATAGGCAAACTGCCTTGATGCATTTTATTAATGACCATAGGTGCATGGTTGTCTTTCCTTTAAATCTTGTATCAGTTTCCTGTAATAAATCTTTTTCTATTTACCTGATATCCCACTAAATCTTCTCTTGATTTCTTTGTTTCTGTTTCACAGCACCCATTCCATGTTTGGTTTTGTTTGATTTTTCTCTTTTCTCCTGAGTATCCTGGATCCATGTTTGCAAACATGCCGGGACCAAGAGTTTGATTGCTTGTAACCCTGGTGACTGCAAATCCTGTTCTGTCCACTCAGACCAATTCATTCCTATTTCATGGCATCCTGTCCAGTGTAGAACTTGAGAATTTTTAAATTTCAAATGAGGTGTTAGTATTAATAGTTGTGTGAAGTAAACCAGAATTGGTTTCTTGAATGTCTTCTTTATCCTTTAAGCTTCTGTCCTGACCCCTCTGAGTGTGTATGAGGCTTGTGTAGAATGAGGACAGTTCTCACTCAGTTAAACTGATAAGACGCTTAGCCTTTCCAGGTCAAGCAAATGAATATCTATCTCTCAAGGACAGGTTCCAGGGCAACTCGGTGACATGGCTAAGGACAATTCTCACCCCTTGCATTAGGTGGTGGAAGAAATGTTCAGGGTGGGTGCATCTGCCACCTCGATGCAGCAGGAAATACTGATTGTTTTTACCCTCCCCGTGTGGGTGAGAAGCATAGTGTTGTCAGGCGGCAATCCCATGGGTTCTATAGCAAATGGGTAAAGCTATAGGATTCCTATTTGTGAAATATGTACAGAAAATGAATTCTGAGGGTTCCCAAGTATAAGGGTATATAGAGCAGTTCTTAATGTCCTTGCTGCACTGGTTTTATTTCTGTATTAGAGGATATGAATCTAAAAATGTAATCAAGCAATGATGTAATCGGTAGTACTTCTTTTATATTTCAATAAGCTGCTCTGGCAGCACTGAGTGGAAAAATTAAAATGAAAAAGTCTATTTTTAATGAAAAATTAATTTCCTAATTTTCGTGTATCAAAAATTTGCCAATGAACCAATAATTTTCATACAATGCCTATCAAGTATGATCATCCCACGGCCATGCGGCCATGGTGCACCTCAGCTCATACAAAAGCGGGAAGACGTGTCAACATCTACTTCAAAGAATAGCTTTTCTTTTACAAAAACTGCATCCAAAGACTTCAAATAGAAACTCAGTTAATTCCAGTTCAATGAGTTTTATCTGTATCACAGGATCAAGAAAAGCTTTTGAAATAATTTATTTTAAGAACAAGCATTTCACAATTTTGTGAATGTCACTGTAAATTCAGTTAAAATGCAGTGAAAAAATGTCATTATGTTTTCATAGTGGTAATGTTAATATAAATTTTTGTAGAACACAACTTCGTGGTAGAAACAAAATGTTTACTTAATTCGGACATCTACAAAGCAGAAATGTAGTTGGAATTGCTTGTTCTACATCTATAGATTGTAATTGTGTCCAAACAGCCACATTTTACCAATTGAAATAAAAGCTATACTTATTTGTCAAAAGTACAAATACGTTTACACAAAACATTTAAGGTAATTGCACCACGAAATTTTGTTATGAAACTGGTGTGGAATAAAAGAAATATTTGCTTAACATTAGTATATGTGGTTCCTCTGCTGCTCAGAAATGTTAGAATTCACTTTTTAGCTCACTCTAAGCATCCTAAGGTAAAAATGAAGATATTTAAAAGAAATTCTTTAAACTTTCTTTTCATGTTTTCCCAAAGCATTTAGGGATTTTTATCAGTGTTAAATAGTTAGAACTTAAAAAAGAAAACTTCAGATTTTGAGGCTTTTAGCCAACTGTTACCTTACAAACAAAAAACAAAAAATTGAATTTCTACAACACTGAGGGAAAGACTTGACAAAATAAATTACAAGTCTAATATTTAACTTTGATATTATATAATTGCACCTTATGTATTTCAACTCAGGGAGGAATATTTACAAAGAGCCCCTATATTTTATCGGATGATTGATATTCTCCATTGAATGGAATGAATTTTAGAAGGATTCTGATCTTGCTACAGCTAAATTTGATGAAACAAATAACTTCTGGACAACATAGTTGACTACTTTCTTATAAAAATATTTGTCAAATAAATGATTTTTTACTGAGGAGAAAAAAACACAGTACCTTTGAACAAGAACATATGTAGGTTAAATATTTAAATATAAAAAGTTAGAAATTGGGTTCCTGGGTGGCTCAGTGGTTGAATGTCTGCTTTTGGCTCAGGCCATGATCCTGGGGTCCTGTCATCTAATCCCCCAACAGGGTCCCCACAGTGAGCCTGCTTCTCCCTCTGCCTATGTCTCTACCTCTCTCTCTGTGTCTCTCATGAATAAATAAATAAAATCCTTTAACAAAATTTATAAATAAGGATATATTCAATTTAATAAAGGAAATTCAATTTACCATCTTAGTAGTTTACTTAACTAAAATAATCTGTACTATAGAAAAGGATTATTTGAAAGTGCCAACAATTTCAAATTTATTAAACATAAAATACAACTCTGATCATAACTGCAGGTGATTTTATGAATGATGTTAAAGTAAGATTATATTGAAAAAACATATTTTTTAAGAAAATAATACCAGTAGCATGGTGTTAGAGAGAGACATGGACATGAAACTGATTCAAGAAGTAAATATGTCCTAATAATGACCACTCCGTTTATATTCTTTTTAACTGATAGTTAATATAAAATTCATTTAGTATATATGAATATTATAAATAGATGTTATTTTATTTTTAGAAAGGATTTTATTTATTTTTTAAAGATTTTTTAAAATTTTATTTATTTATTCATGAAAGACACACACACACAGAGGCAGAGACAGAAGCAGGCTCCACGCAGGAAGCCCAATGTGGGACTCGATCCCAGGACTCCAGGATCACACCCTGAGCCAAAAGCAGACACTCAACTGCTGAGCCACCCAGGTGTCCCTAGAAAGGATTTTACATTTAAAAACATTTTTTAAAATAACTAAGTTTGGGGGACCTGGGTGGCTCAGGTGGTTAAGCATCTGCCTTCAGCTCAGCTCATGATGCCTGGGTCCTGGGATGGAGTCTAGCATCGGGCTCCTTGCTTAGCAAAAGTCTGCTTATCCTTCTCCCTCTGCCCTTCCCCCCATTTGTGCTCTCTCTCTCTCTCTCCTCTCACTCTTTCACTCAAATAAATAAATAAAATCTTAAAAAAAGACAATAACTCTAAGTTCACCAACGTAATAAAACCTGCTAATCAATCAAGTAAACATAAAAAATACATTTTTCATTCATTATCTCCAAGTGACTCATTTTGAACATAAATCATGCAGTTTGTCACCATACACTTAATTCTCTTATTGTTCACTCAGGGATCAGCAAGTGGTCTTACACTGATGAAAAGCTAGAGATGAGGATTGTGTTTCTCCCCTGCCTATCACACATTTGTGCTGCTCTTCTCTGTATTGACATACAATTTATCGTTTGCTAAACTAGTGTTTCTTAAGGCATCACTCAAGTTAACACCTTCTGTCCAACATCTGAATTATGTGAGAAGCATTATGATTCTAGATTCAGAAGACCTGCTCCAGATACATAGAGTCAGAATCAGGGTGAGGGATAGAGAATTAGCATTTTCAATGGTCTTGGATGCCTCTATCCTGAGAAGCCATGCTGTCTAGGGCCAGAAAACAAAATGAACAGGATAATAAAAAAGTAGGAATTGGGGAAAGACAGGAAGAGACACTGACATTAAGGCTGGTGGAGAGCAAGACTTCAAACAGACAAAATGTGATGCTTCCAAGGAGACAGAGAACGATAAAATGCCATGCTGTATGGTCATTTAGGAATTATCAGTGAGTCTTTTTATTAGATTTTCAAGAAAATATTCAGATTGCAAGAGATTAAAAAGCTTTTGCCTTTCCCTGTGATATAAATTCCCACGCTCCCTGCAGTTTTCCCATGAGAACCCTGGGGATGCTTTTCCTTCCTTGGAATTGACCACCCAAGCTGACGTGGAACCTCCAGGCTTACCCATCACAAACTTGCCCAGATGCTCCTCTGTTCCTTCTTGGCAGAGCTGAGAGCATACCCCTAGTGGAGAAAGTCTAGAACATCGAACTGCAGAGCACCTTGAGGAGGGGAGGAAGAATCTTGAAATGCCTTTTATTTTATTTTTTAAGGGTGTCTTCACATCTCTGAGTAAGGAGGAAAAAAAAAATAGATCCTCTGCTGTAAGCGTTTCACTGGGCAGTTTTTCAAATTAATGCAGTTTAACTATTACATTAACTTAATGGCTATTTTCCCCTACTTTAACCATGTTAAATGTGCCGGCAAAAATGAGCTTCATGCCGTCTCTTTCAAGTCTCAGAGGCATCTTTAGAGCTGCTGCTTATCTCCTGGATCATAAAGCTGCATAATTTAGTATTCAAACAATTCATTTAAAACTGAAGCCCTCAGAATTACCGTAAAATTAATCAGAACAAAGTCATCTTAACCCATCAGTTTGGTTTATCTCTGGTTAGCAAATTTGCAAGAGAAATTGAGATAAATAAAAACATTGACCGAGCCTGGGTTTCCTTCTGGTTAGAATCCTCCACTCCCAGAGTTATCAATATAGGTTTTGACGAAGGCTATGGGTCACCATTGTAATGATCCCTTCCTAATTGTGATAAATCAGGACTTTAATGTCGTTCCATGTTGTTAACTCCGGAGCTACTTCTTAGCTATATATTGTATTACTCTCATTATTATTTTCATAATAGTAGCAAACATTTATGGAGGCTTCATAATATGGCAAGTTCTGCTCTCATGTCTTTCTATGTATTAATTTATTTAATCCTCAAAATAGCCCTATGGAGTAGTTCCTAAGGAACTAGGAAATATTTTCCCTTAGGAAATAAAAGGGTTGAAACACAGAGTGATCGACTAACTCCCAAGGCCACACCAGTGACAAATCACAGAGCCAGAATCCAGAACTGGGTGGTCTGCCTCGAAGCCAGCAATCCCAACCACTCACTACACTTTTTCTACTTCAGAGGAAAATTTAGCATCTTCCTTCAGAAATACTTTTCGAGCATTTGCTAAGATATTTTGGCTCTTCTAAATGAGATCATTTTGTCACTCAGAGGCAGTGTTGTGGAGTATAAAGGACCCAGGCTTTGGGGTCAGATGGATCCTGATTGAATCTGACTCCACCTCTCACTGCCTAAGTGACCTCCTGCCACTTAGCATTTCAAAGCTTCGGTCTCCACAATCGAAAAAAAGCAAAGATAATTATACCTACCTCAACATCTATTTCAAGAATAAAAGATGAGTTATAAAATCACAGTGCCAGGGATGTAAGAGGTCTCACGAGTCTTCTTTCTTCTCCACCTCTCCCCTCACTATCATTCAAGGGGTTGCATATGGACCCATGCAACCCAAGAAATGTTATTCACAGACTCACTTGAGAAAAAAAGTGGGCACCTTGCCTCTAACACACCTTCCCCTCTCTTTTTCAGTGTCCTTCTTCTCCCCTGGCAGATTGATGTTCTCGTGTCAATTTTTTTTTTTTTTTCCTCAGGGAGTAGTCATACTTCCTTGCATGTAATTAGTATTGGACTTTCAGATCCCTTTTGTGATGCGGTCATATTTCAGCCTTCCAGAAATCCTATGAAGGAAAACACTGTCATTCTGTGTGTCAATAAGAAATCTGGGGCAGCCTTGGGTAGCTCAGTGGTTTAGCGCTGCCTTCGGCCCAGGGCCTGATCCTGGAGACCCAGGATCGAGTCCCACGTTGGGCTCTCTGCATGGAGCCTGCTTCTTCCTCTCTCTGTCTCTCTCTCTCTCTCTCGAATTAAAAAAAAAAAAAATAGCCCTCAACTGAAGTTTAAAAAAAGAAGAAGAAGAAGAAGAAGAAGAAGAAGAAGAAGAAGAAGAAGAAGAAGAAGAAGAAGAAATCTGACCCTACTGCATAGGTTACTTATAAAACCTACCCCTAAGGAGAGGTGGGCCCAGGCTCATCCAATTTTGCATAACGTCCACCATATCAAAATGGCTTCAGGATTGTCTTTGCCTACTTGATGCTAGGGACTGTGGTGGGTGTTATTGGAGACACAAAGCTGGGCAGGGAGCCTTCCTTTATTAAGTTTAAGAAACTTCTCATTACTGTGAGAGTCCCCATTTCTCCCAACCAGTGCTCCTCAGGTACCCTTTGATCTCAGAGCTCTGTTTCACTCTGCACAGAACAAAGAGAAAAATAAAGATGCACGCATTTACATACATCCAAGTAGAAAAACAACGACAATGCATACACAAACACAAAATAAAAGGGGTGACCAAAAAACCCAGACGACTTTTCTTTTCTGCCATCTTTTTCAAAAGCATATCGGCCATTTGTTAATTTCTTGGACCTTAAATGACTAATTGGTAGAATGAGAAAGTTGTGTCTTTACCTATTCACAGGGGGAAAAACAGAGGCTATATATTTACCCAAGGCCTCACACGTTGTAGATGGTAAAGCTGAAACCATTCTACCTTCTGTCACATTGGAAAGGCTTAGAAAGCCACCACCTCCATCTGCAGAGCCTCCCTTGCTGTGAGGGATCAATGTGTACTCAGGGATACCTGGGAGGCGGGACTGGGTCAGAGTCCATCACCCTGTAGCCCAAGCTGTTAGTGCTGACTCACAGGACAATGGACAGGTTAGGTCTTCTCACAGCAGCTTGTCAGAGTTCCTTCTCCAGCTTGCTCAGCATCGAGAAGCTGAAGCCCTGGAATTTTCCTCCAGGAAAATTGTGACTCCCTGATCCCAGGACTCAGATCCCAGGACCCTATTTACTGCTGGGAACTTCTCTTGGAATAGCCCTCCTGGTGCTCATGGAGGCAATAGCAACACTAGGAGATAAGCTTGGTGTCCCTCCAAAGTTGTTTCTTCAGCCTTCCCAGTTTTGTAAGCACCTAATTCTCTGTGTTGAATCTCTTCCTAGTAAATACTTTGGTGGTCTCTCTTTCCTGCACAGAAATCATATACAAATTCAGCTAAGAGATCTTCTACATCTGGACCTCTGGAGGCAATATTTTAATGAATTTCAGACAAAAGGAAAGCTAATACCTAAGTCCATGGAGAAGCAACAATCTACTTTTCATTTTTTTTTAAAAATCAGTTCTGTTCCTATTTAACTTGCTTGAAGAACTTTAGGTCTTTTTAGAAGTAAAGAAAAATAAGGGTTAGAAAATAAAGAAAAACATGTGGGATGTTCCTCTTTGCCCTTGGGTAAAGTACACTCATAATGACCCTTTAGATTTATATATCATATTATGTTTTATGAAGCATATATAATATCTCATTCAGTTCACGCAGCAGGCCTCTGAGGTAAGCATGGGAGCATGGCGGCAGTTATAACACATTCTTCCCATTAGAAAACAAGGACCTTTAGGTGAGGCCATGTTGTTATACCCCCTCCCTGGGGTCGAAGATTTAACACCTGGTGGTGTCTAGCACAGAAGCACATAATATAAGCTTAATGAATTTATGAATCTGTGAATTAAATTCTGGGAAGCAAGGTGTCTTTCCATGATCAGAGTGAGTAAGTGGTAGAACCAAGATTTTAGAATCCAAACCCTATGCATATGCAGTTATAGCTGAGAAAAATCATTAATTACATTCATATGATTCCTCGAAAGCCTACATAATGCTTGTTAGACAGAAGAAAACTGCTGTAGGGCCAGGTTCAATGATCCCATACAAATTCTTAAGTTAGATTCAAGTCCTGTCTCCGTCACTTATTAGCTTATGACAGTTTCTACACATATAAAATGACAGTGTTAATTACTTCTTTATACTCAGTAACTAAGAGACTACACATGGGTGTGTCCATTGTTAGCCACGGACAAATCTCATAATCCTTATCATTTACATTTTTTTTTTTTTTAAAGCAGTGGTACAGAGTGTGGAATCTAATGAACTGAGTGCTGATTTGGATGCATTGGCATTCTTCCAAAGTCATCATTTACTGTTTATAATTTTTATAGAGCACATAACACCCACAGCATTTTTAAGCTTATGCAAATGTAGTTTAAATGTATCGAGTATATGGAGGAGGTTGCTATCTCCCACATGTCTGTCTTACTGTAGCAGGAAAAATCACCCTTCCCTGCCAAGATCTTGAGCTAGAGCCTTCTCTGGATGCTATTTACCTTGTAGGGGAAAATGAGCCACAGGTCAAATGAGGGGGGCATTTGAGTTGGACCCTGAGACAAATCTACTCGGAATTCTCCAGTAATTCAAATACCTCATTGGATTGAGATTTCATTCTTTATAAAATGAAAAAGTTGGATTTCATCTCTAAGTTCATGTACTGCTCTGACATTCTTAGATGTTAGATTGGGTGTGTGTGTATGTGTACTGTTGCTTTTCTTTTCTTTTCTTTTCTTTTCTTTTCTTTTCTTTTCTTTCTTTTCTTTTCTTTTCTTTTCTTTTCTTTCTTTTCTTTTCTTTTCTTTTCTTTTCTTCCTTTTCTTTTCTTTCCTTTTCTTTTCCTTTTTTTTTTTTTTTTTTTAGGGATACTTTCTAGAGGCCTTCATACAAAATTTGTTTACTTGGCAATCTAAGCTATTACCTGAATCTTACAGCAAGGTAGAAATTCTCACTGAAAGAAGAACTGGAAACTGTCTGAAAATCACTAAAATAGATGGGAGTCCTTTTGTAAAGGTGCACACAGGTGAAAGGCCTAGCCTCGGTTCTCTGAAATTTTTAACCTTGAAGTTATCTGGAAACATCCCTGACAGACGTAGCTTGTGTAAGAGCGTACAGGTAGAGACAAAGCTGGTCTTCCACAGTATTACCAGCAATAACCACTAAATCCCAAATAAATGAGGAGGTAAAATTGCCTACAAATATCAAACTCAGTGGTGTCAGATCATAACTTCATTATTTTAGATTTCAGTTCGTCCTCTTTTTTCAGGTAAGAGACTTATTTCAAGAAAAACTCAATGCTGGATATTCTTCTTTTCCTGTTGTAGGTAGGATCATCTCTAAATTCCCAAGTAGATGAGAAGGAGGATTTAATTTAGCATTTAATCTAAATCCCCAAGTTGTATCATGGCATAGGGGAGGAGAGTGCCTGTGGTGGACAGCTGCCTTATTGTCTTACCTGGCACCTGCTGACATAAGAGGTGCCGCCCGGTGCTCTCTCTCCTTCAGCTATTTATGCAGGCATCACCTGAGACTACTGTCTCCCTAACCGTTTTCCTATTTCAGGATGCATGTTGACATCCTCAGGGGGATTACCTTGTCCTAATCACAAAGCCCTTGAAAGGCCACAGATTATCTCTCTCAGCTAAATTTTTTGCACCTCCCCCAAAGACCTGGAAAAGCTAACTGTGGGTTTGCACTTTCTGGAAACAGAGACTACTAAGCCTAGCTGCATCTTTACATCTACCTGGTGTACTCCCTGGCTGTGATGGTAAAGAGTCTTCTGGAAGAACCTCAGGTGACCAGATGGCACTGGTGGTTTCTACATGTAGATTCCCATCTCTTCAGGAGATCCCATTATCCTCTCCCACCCTTGGAGCTGTGCTTTGGGGTAGGAATCAGATAGGGAGGAGCAGGAGTCCCATCTGCACACTGTCTATGAAAGTCTGACCTGGTAGCTTCCCAATCTGACTACATCCATGGTCTTTTTTTCTGGAAAGGCTTTATTTCTTTTTGGGCAAGAGAAGAGCTAGCTAAGGAAATATTCCAATTCCATTGCATGAGCCAGAAAGTCTGCTTTAGAAATGCAAAAGCCAGTAATTAAACGGTTTTGTTCCTTGGAGAACAAATTCCCCTGAGACAATGGATACAGTAAAAGAAAGTAAAGGATAGGAAACAAAATGATGGTTACCACTTCTCAGTGGTAGCTCACTATACAAGTGACTGGACAATATTTCCTCTTTTCTTCCGATGCTTGAGAAAAAAGCACTTATAGTGATTGGGGTGAAAAAGATAGTCATAAAGTTTCCTTTATCTCCCTGAAATAGTCTAAGGAAATCCTTTAAAAGAGAAAAAAAACATTAAATAATACAATTGAAGTGGGTGAATTCTAAGCAGTCAGAGAAAGATTGAGAGAGAGAGAGAGAGAGTAAGAGAGAGAAAGGTATTTTCTCACTTATTTAATGTGCCATGGGAATTTGCAAATCTGGAAGTCCCTGATTTTAGAGACATGATGGATTCATAAGTGAAAGACAAAAGTCATATCTCTGAGAAGGTAATATGTGTTGCATATTATTTATCAACATAAATAGTAAAATAAAAATGAGAAGCTTAATATTTAATTATTTAATCAATATTGAGTATGAATATAACTAAACAATATGATACACTTAACAAAATTATTGTATATGTTAAATAGTATACAGATAATTATTTAATAAAGTGATAAGCTAATAATAGGACGTAAGTCTTCATTATTTTCCAAACTTACTAAATAAATGTGTCATATCTCTTAATTCTTATAATGAACCTTTTGAATAGTAACTATTTTGGGTATTTTAAATTAAATACTATAAACACAGATAAAAATACAGGTTCAGAAAGTTTAAATGGCTTTGTCCCAAACACACAAGTAGTAAGAAATTTATAAAGTGAGTTTTGCAGTTAAAGCTGTGTGATCCCAAAGCCAGTACTCTTTTTGTTCCCCCTTGGATGCTGCAGACAGGCTTGGAAGAGAGACCTACCCAAATCTTAATCCTGAAAAAAGATGTTCAGGAATATCAGTACTTTTCCTTTCCAACAAGCAGACCATGACATTTAGCTTAAACCAAGTTTTGCTTGTGAGATTTTAAGTATATTTAAAAATCTGGGCAGTGGGGGCAATTGGGTGGCTCAGTTGGTTAAGGCATTCAGCTCTTGAGTTATCCCAGGTCATGATCTCAGTGTTATGAGATGGAGCCCCTTATAGGGCTTTATCCTCAGTGTAGTCTGCTTTTCCCTTTCCCTCTTCTCCCCCATGTGCACATGTTCTCTTTCTCTCTTTCTCAAATAAATAAATACAATCTTTAGAAATCTGAGTAGTCACATCCCACTAATGGTAATAACGTGTTCTCATGAACTATATGGCCTTTGAGTAGGTCTTTCAGGATTCAATCCTCTACCTAAATTCTTTATCCATTGGGACACTTGAAGAACAATTTGGTCTATGTTGGGGAGCTGTTCCTTTGCACACCCCTGGCCTTGAAAAAATGTCCAGGTTTTTGTTTGTTTGTTTCAGGGAAGTTGAGCTCAGTTCCTGATGGATCCTTTTCCCCCTTGCAATAGTTATCGTGAATAGAAGCTATCCTTATCATGTCCAGTGCTGTTTATCTTTTACAATAAACAAACAAAAAAAAAGGTGAAGATAATGTTGTTTCAAATCTCTTAGACATGACAATTTTCACAACCGTATTCTATTATGTAGATATCATGGTCCATGGTTTACATAAGAAGAAACAGGTAGAGAAAAGCTCAATAACCTGCCAGATATTACATACAGATCATTAACAGTTGGGATTTGAACCTATACAGTTGGATTCCTAGTCTACATATTTCCCACTAATTTTCCTTAGAGCCTTAACTCAAACAGCGCTTGAGAGCAACACAATCATGTGAGGACTTTGCATGTGGTGTTCGATTTTCCACCTTCAAGAGCACTGGCTCTCATGGAGAGCAGTCTCAGTGTAGGGACATGGACAGAAACTGTGCTTTCCAAAGATTCAATAATTGGGAAAGAAAGTAACTGCATAGCAGCTTAGGTATGCAGCATGCCAGACCAAAGGAAAATTATTTGGAGTGCCTGAGTGGCTCAGTCGGTTAAGTATCTACTTTTGGCTTAGGTCATGATCCCAGAGCCTGAATCAGGCTTCCTGCTCATCAGGGAAACTGCTTCTGGGTCTGCCCTTCATCCTCTTTGCTCTTTCTCTCTCTCTCTCTCTCTCTCTCTCTCAAATAAATAAATGAAATATTTAAAACAGGGGCACTTGGATGGCTCAGTGGTTGAGCATCTGGTTCTGGGATTGAGTCCCGTACTGGGCTCCCTGCATGGAGCCTGCTTCTCCTCTGCCTGTGTTTCTGCCTCTCTCTCTCTCTGGGTCTCTCATGAATAAATAAATAAAATCCTTAAAAGATATATATTTAAAACAAACAAACAAAAACAATGGAAGGCTATTTTATTTATTTGCATTTAAGAACAGGTGGATCTCTTCTGAGATAAAGACCATTAAATCCCAATGTATATATGTGACAGAATTGAGGGGTGTAATCAGGATGGATGGGCATGGGGTGAGTTGCTGCAAAGGATTATTTATACAGCAGGTTATGTCAAATTATCATTAATAGGGGTTTGAGGAACAAGCGTTGGGAAGGAAACATTTTTATCTATCCTTAAAAATTATTCTGGTTGGTATAAGAATGGAATTGATATGAGACATATTAACCAGGAAAAAAAAAATCACATTTGATTATGTATATATACTGGAGCTCCATAAGAATATGAAATCCTCAGGTAGTCAGGAAATTGAGGTTTATATGCCCTTCTGAGTTAAAAAAGAGGTAGGTGGTAGGCTCTGGAACTTCAAAAGAAGCAAGACAATTCACAGGAACATGAAAAGAGTAAATGTTTTTAAAAAAAAAAAAAGATTTTACTTATTTATTCATGATAGACAAAGAGGGAGAGGCAGAGAGAGAAGCAGGCTCCATGCAGGGAGCCCAATGTGGGACTCGATCCCCGGTCTCCAGGATAATGCCTTGGGCCAAAGGCCATGCTAAACCACTGAGCCACCTGGGCTGCCTAAGAGTAAATGCTTTGTAAACAAATGTTTGCCGGGCCATCCAGAAACATGGGTAAAGGGGAGGAATTTAACAAGCAGATTTTTCTGAGTTCCTCCCTGTCTACCACCCCTAGTTCACATTATAATATTATTTTCTATGGGGATAGCTCCCTCCCTGAAGCAAGTGTTCTAAATTCTGTTAGGCAGTTAGGGGAAAGGCAAAAAGAAAGAAAAAAATATTTTGAGTTTTCTATTTCTTAAAAATAATCAGCTTGAATTAATCCTCATGCAAGGAGACACATTTTGGGGTGGCAAATTTTGCTCCCTTACAGAAAGAAAAGTCAGTAAATTAATATAGAATCAAGCTAATAAGGAGATTAAGGTAAAATTAAATCACTAAAGAAAGAAATTGAAGTTAAGATTTGAGAGCTTCAACCATCTTTTACCTAATGCTTTAAGACCCCCAGATCCATTTTAAATTGAATCTTATTACAATGGTTTTTCTGTTCCTTCACTCCACCCTTCCTTCTCTTCTCTTCTCTTCTCTTCTCTTCTCTTCTCTTCTCTTCTCTTCTCTTCTCTTCTCTTCTCTTTCTTCTCTTCTCTCTTCTCCTCTCCTCTCCTCTCCTCTCCTCTCCTCTCCTCTCCTCTCCTCTCCTCTCCCCTCCCCTCCCCTCCCCTCCCCTCCCCTCCCCTTCCCTTCCCTTCCCTTCCCTTCCCTTCCCTTCCCTTCCCTTCCCTTCCCTTCCCTTCCCTTCCCTTCTCTCTCTTCTCTCCTCTTTTCTTTCTTTCTTTCTTTCTTTCTTTCTTTCTTTCTTTCTTTCTTTCTTTCTTCATTCTTCTTTCTTTCTTTCTTTCTTTCTTTCTTCTTTCTTTCTTCTTTCTTGTATTTTTTTTGTTTCTTTGTTTTGATTTTTATAGGTCAACTCATCATATATCAGCAATTTTTGTGTGTGTCATTAGGAATCCTATTTTATAAAAAAAATAACCCTAGTATTTTACCTCCCAGTGAATTCTCCCTCACAAATCCAAAAATAGGTAAAAAGGAAGATGGGTGACAGTGAAATCCGGGAACCAGAGCCATTTGTGCTCTGTCATACTTCTAACACATCATGGTGTAATTTCTGATGGATCTGGTCTTATGACCAGATTTAAGATGGATCTCTTTTTATGACCAGATTTAAGATGGATCTCTTGCAATGGAGACTGGTAGTAAGGAGCTTAGGGTTGAGGAGTCTTGGGTCAGAGGCCTCTGTGTTCTGCTCAGTGACTGAGTGAGTCATGCAGAACAATTCCTTATTCTAAATCTCTGTTTCTTGTGTATAAAATGAAAAAGTATTGAGCAGTCAACTTCTAGGATAATTTTCAGCTTCAAAATGTCATAATCTTTAGTGCAAGCCCCACAATTGGAGCAATATGGTGTCTGTACATGAATATGCCTTATTGCTGTATAAATTACTTTTGGATATTTCTTCTTATCCTGATTTGAAGGATAACAAATTGGCAAGAACAGTTTCAAATTTCTTCAGAGACTAATTTCAAACCCAAGTATGTGAACTTGGATCCACTTGGAGCCTAGAGACTGTCCTGGCATTAGTAATTGTTTCTATTCTCTGAAATTGGGAGAAAGGCTAATAATACGAGGCATAGTTACATATTTCTTCCAGCTCTATGATTTCACCAAAATGTATTCCTTTTCCTCATTTATCCAAAAGCCCCTGTACTTCCAAGTGAAGTTATTGTACCATTCACTTGCTCTTTAATTCTTATGAAACAAAATTTTGCTCTTATGAACAAAATTTTTATGATTCATGGTTTTTTATTTAAACTGCTTTGTGAAAATCCTTAACATCAATTATTGAAATGTCTTTCTGTAAAGTAAAAGAAAAAACCTTCTCTGCTGTAACTTTTCACACTGCATTTGGCAAGTAAAAACATGTTTTAAAGAGGAAAAACTTTGTTACTGATTTCAAATTCAATGTGGACCAGGTTAAAGCTATTTTTTTTTTCTCTCCTAGCCAGATTTGGGATGTGGAGAGAACATTTTAATGAATAATATGTACCTGAGACCCATTTTCAACCCTGGGCTAGTAAACACTCATTTGTACAAATGCATATTTTTCCATACAGAGAATGCATATTATAAGAGTTGTTCTGCTCTATCGGTTATAGCAAATGCATGTTCTGCAAAATCCCCTAAATACCTAATTTTCTGGCAACAGGGACTATCTTATTAAAAAGTCATTTTAGTTTACTGTGTATTGCTAAAAAAAAATAACACTTACTAAATAAGCAGCTTACTGCTCAGTAGAGAATCCCTTTCAAAATCACAATTAATAGAAGGGGAGAGCTGGGAAGTGCCGGGGGATCCCACAGTCTCGGGGGCTCTCACTGTGATCCTTGGAACACCAGCATCATAAAAGGCACAGCTGTAGATTCAGTAAATCAGAGCTTGGTTGGATCTTGACTGGTGACATCAGAAAATTTAAGCCACCTTCCATGCGCGGGTTTTCTAATGTTCTTTGAATGGTTTTGTTATTATTATAATTGGAGTCTTTATATTATTTAATTTTATTTTCTAGGAAATATATTCATGTTTCAAAAGACAAAATAAATGAATAAATGAATGAATGAATGAATAAATAATATAAAAATGTAATAAATAAGTATATATTACCTCACTGTAGTCCTTTCCCTGCCCCTTCTAGTTCCCTTTCCTATATTGGCAAGCTTTCCATTAAGTATCTAAAAGCTTTCTTTATATTGCCTGGATACACCAGGATTTATTTATTTTTCACCAGGATTTATTAAATTAAACCATACATATGTACCTTTAGGTGGTTTCCCATCTTTTTTTTTTTTTTTATTTAGCAATGCTGTCAAGAATAACCTTGTTCATACAGAAAGAAGTTCACATATATTACAAGTACATCTGCAGAATTAATTTTTAGAAATAAAATTATTAGGTTAAAATGCTTGTTCACTTGTTGCTTTCATATAATTTTCAATGTACTCTTCATAGTGGTTATACCAATTTCAATTGTGGCTAGCACTGAGAAAGAATGTTATTTTTCCCCACAGTGGCCAACGTAATACATTTTCAAACTTTTTGATCTTTGTCAATCCATAGGTGAAAAGCTGGCACGTTAGTGTAGTCTGAATTTGAATTTCTTTTATTTTTGACCAAAACTGAGAATTTTGTTAGAGTGTGGACAATCTATTAGTGGTTTTTAATTAACAAAGTCTAATGAGATTCTTTGCACATCTTTGGGAGTGGTTTTTATTTTATCTTTATCAGTGTGTTGGACCTTTTGTATGTTAAGGAAATTAGCCTTTTGTCTGTGATATGAATTATAAATGTGTAATATGCTGAAATGCCCACAATATTTTTTTAAATTTGATATAATTTTAGCAAGTAAATACTCTATGAAACTTTATTTATACAGTAAGAAAGACTCTCCCATTTCAGAAGTTATACAGTGATTATATTGTTTCTTGTATTTAGAAGGACTTTGTACATTTAATTTTTGTTTTCTGTTTGAAAATGTTGTTGGTTAATGTTTAAAGTACAAGCATATTCATTTTGTATTTATTTTCACATGTCTGCACAGTCATGCCAAGATGTTTTTTAAAGAGCCAACATTTCTTCCAATTATTTTAGAATTTACTTTTCTCATAACTATATTTCTGTATGGACATAGGTCTATTTGTAGGACGACGTTCATTCCAATTATTTAATGACTTATATATATGTAGCACATCAACATTGTTTTAGTGGCTTTGTAACAATTTTAATATCTGGTGGGATAGTCTATATTCATTACTATTTTTTACTCATATTTTTCCATGACATTCGTGATTAATTTGTTTTACATTAAAATATTTTTTAAACATTTATTTATTTATTTATTCATGAGAGACAGAGAGAGAGAGAGCACGCACGAGAGAGAGAGGCAGAGACACAGGCAGAGGGAGAAGCAGGCTCCATGCAGGGAGCCTGATGTGGGATTTGATCCCAGGTCTCCAGGATCAGGCCCTGGGCTGAAGGCAGCGCTAAATTGCTGAGCCACCTGGGCTGCCCCAAAAGAATTTTTTTTTAAAGAGTGATCTTGCCTAACTGAATTAAAAAGACAAAAGAGAAGTATTGGTATTTTTCTGAGTATCCTATCAAATTATTAAATGTATAGTTTAACTTGGAAAGATTTGACTTATCCACAGTGTTCTGTTCCCATCCAAAATGACAGTGTGCCTTCCATTTATTCAAGTTTTCTTTTAGGGTTCTTCAAAGACATTTAAAGTTTTAAAATTTATTTCTAGGTGTTTCAGATTTTAAGAAGATTTCCTTAGTACCATATAATTTCTAAGTATCCACTGTTTCTACTCATTTTTATCAACTTTGCATCTCACCATGTTACTGGTTCCTTCATTGGTTGCAGTGTTTTTCCAGTTGATTATTTTTCATTTTCCAGATAAATAATCATCTTACTTGCCAGCTGTGTTAGTATTAACTTTTACTTACTATTTTAATACTTAAATGTATTTCCCCTATATATTTGTGTGCTCTTCTTCAGGAATATGACAGTTAACTCTCAGCATTTTTGTTCTAGACTTTAGTAAGAATATTCGCTTGTTTTCCTTTTGTGTCTATTGTCTTTGAGGTGTAAGTGAAAAAAAAAATATATTTTTCTATAAATTCATTATATTCTTGTTTTATTGTTTTTTTCAACAATGATATGTTTAATTTCTTCAAAGATTATTTTAATGTCTGTAAATGTACTTTTTTCTAAGATATAATATTATGATTGATTATATTATGATTGATTATATTAAAACATCTTAATTTTGAATAATTCTTATTTTCCTTAATACTATGGAATGATGATGTACTAATTTTTATATGCTGCTAAAATCTGCTTGCTGAAACCAAATTTAAGATTTTTGTGTCAAATCATTTATTTCATTAATTTTTTGTTATTTATTCTCCTTCCCCTCATTACACTAAAAAGGAGAGATTTTATCTCTTGTTTTCTGCCAAAAGCCCAGCACCTAAGACTGTGCCTCTCCCATAGTAATTTCTCAAGAGTAAGTTAACATTTATTATTTAATAAATTGAGGGTTTTTTTTTTCTATTTTGCCTCTTTTGTTCAATTTCAGTGTCACCTTATATGCACTTCATAAAAAGCTTGGAAACAATTTAAATAGCATTGGAATGATCTCTGCTTTAAAGTTATAATTAGTTTAAATCTGTTGGAAGGCTTACCTTGGAATTCTAAATGTGGTTATGCAGCACTTAGAAATCTATGCATGGCTGGGTTAAGAAACCTTTAGTTGCATTTAACATTAAAAACATTTCTACCTAAATACAGATTATTTGCTATTTTTATATGTAGCTTTTTAAAAAATATTCCTATGTAATATGGAACTTTATTTATCTATCTATCATCTATCTATCTATAAACCATCTGGAAGTAATCCATACCTAATTTAAGAACAACTGTAAAAACCACACTGATGTCTCTCTGTACAATATAGTATTTTTTGTTTGTTTGTTTGTTTTTGTAATCTGTGGAAATGGAATCATACTGTTTGTGGTAATCTGTGATATTTGAGCTCAGTAATATTTTTCTAAATCCACTCTTTTTGTGGGCTGTTGTAATTCATTCACTTTCACTGTACTACAATATTCCACACATTGGCTCTTTAGTGGTTTCTTGCTAGTATGAGCTGCATTACTGTAAATATGTTTGCCTCCATCTCCTTGTACTCAAAAGAGTTTATAAGTTATTTTCATAAATTAAACTGCTGGTGTGTATTATACTTCCATTCAAATCTGTAACTCCCAATTGTTTGTCAAAATGCTTTAATTTACAATCCCACCAGCAGTGTGCCAAAGTTCAATTTAATGAATATTCACAGCTAATATTTGATATTATCAGACATTAATTTTTTGCCAATTTCATGGTGCAAAATGATTCTAATTGTGGTCTTAATTTAGATTTCCCTGTTTACTAATGAACTGGAGTATATTTCATATGCTTTTCTTGACTATTTATGTTTATTGGCCATTTGTCTTTCCTTTTCCATGCAATTTTAGTTAACTACTAATTTGACATTTGTGATGGTTACTTCTTTAAGGGTTTAAGTGTTTTTCAGGATTTCTATTTTTTTTCTTGTGTCAGTTTTAGTAATTTATAATTTCTAGAGTTCCCTCTAAGTTTTAAACATATTGGCATATGGTAATTCATACAATATTTTAGGCTTTTTTTTCTTGTTTTAATTAATTCTCTACTTATGGTTTTCTTTTTATCTCTAATTTAATACTTATTTATGCCTGATGTTTTTATTGATTCTCACCAAAGGATTATTTATATATTTAGTCTTTATTTTTATTTAATCAGAAGATTTGATTTGCTTCTGCTGGGTCTCGTGCTGATATTAACTTTATCCTGCTTAAGGATCCCCAGCGTAGTTGAAGAATCTCAAATCACCTTCCAACTTTGCCCGGGGTCAAATGCTCAGGGTCAAATGCCCAGGGTCAGATGCTCACAGCAGTGCTGGCATCCATGAAGATCCTGTCTTAGGTTCCCATGTTCTTGTTTTTTTTTTTTTTCTTGGTTATAGTTGTCATTATTGCTTTATTTGTTTTTTAAATTTTACCCTTAGAGATTGTCTTTAATTTCTAATAAAGCAAGGAGTACTCTAGAAATCACAAATTTGTAATTTCTGAATGTACTGGGTATATTTTAGCAGGAAAGTTCTTCAGAGAATCCAGCCTAATATATATTCTTAGAAATCAAAGTATCCACACATTTATATCCAAACATTTATAAATATTTAATTTATGTGTATCTGTTATAATCATCATAAAGTTGGGTTTTGCTTCACTATAAAATAGAGTTTTTCTTAAAATTAAGTTTAGTTCATTTATATTTATGGACATACATATGTGCTGAGGTTTAGTTTTGTGAATTTATTATATATTGTTTGCATGCTCTTTAAAATGTATTACATTATGATGTTTTCTTTTTCTTTCTTTCTTTTTTTTTTTTTTTTTTAGTTTGGTGTTCACCTGATATTTGAAAGGTCTGTATGTTGGTTAAATAATAATTATAATTTTTGAATGATATCCTTAAATTTCTATTTAGTTTTGTACCTTAAAATTCCTATTTATTAAGACATTTGTAGGTTTTTTTGGTGTGTTTTTGTTTGTTTGTTCTTACTGGTTACCGTCCACAAACTATGAGCTCACAATTAAAAATTGCTGAATACATAAAGGAATTGGTAATAATGAGTGACAAGAGCAAAAAATAATAGACCAGATTTAATCCTCCCTGAGGAATTCAGATATTGGATTCATCAAATACAAAATAGGGAATAATTGTCATGTTAAAGGTTGAATAAATAAGCTGGGCTTATTTAGTCCAGCAAAAACTGAACTAAAGAATAAAAAAAATTAAAAATGCATGGAAAATATTTATTTAAAAGATCCAAATGGAATATCCAAAAATTAAAAACAATAAAATAAAATTTCTGAAATGACAAATTCAAAGTATATGTAGCAATGGGTGAGACATAGCTAAATAAAAAAGATCATGTTATTTATTTATTTTTTAATTCAAAGTACAGCACTGAGAAATAAGTATGTAGGTAATGTGAAAAAAAGATTAGGAGAGAGAGGATAGACCGAGGAGATGTGGCATGCTTTTATTTAAAGTTTCAGAAGGACGGGGCACCTGGGTGGCTCAGTGGCTGAGCATCTGCCTTTGGCTCAGGGCATGATCCCACGGTCCTGGGATCGAGTCCCACCTCAGGTTCCCTGCATGGACCCTGCTTCTCCCTCTGCCTATTTCTCTGTCTCTCTCTCTCTGTCTCTCATCAAGAGATAAATAAAAAGCTTAAGAAAATAGAGTTTCAGAAGGAGGAAATTGACTTGTATGCATGTGATTAAAAATGTGATTTTGCATACAAAGAATGACAAATACAAAAATAGTCTATTTCTTGGTGTCTTGAAACAAAACCTGAGAATACCAAAGACCATGAAAATGTGTTAAAAGCAGCTATGAAGGTAAAAATTTATCACATACTTAAGAATGACAATAAAGCTGGACAATAGGCTTATAGCAAGTGGCAGCCACAGGACCCAGGGTGTGTACACTAATATTGCTAGAGCTCTGAGAGAAAACAATGTTCACTTGGGCTGCCCAATATATGAAGATGGATTCTTGGAATTATTGGGGTTTTGTTAACATACTGAAGTCTTTGTGACTTCTATGTTAACATACCGACGTCTACATTATTTTTAAAAAATATTTATTCATGAGACACAAAGAGGCAGAGACAGGCAGAGGGAGAAGCAGGCTCCTTGCAGGGAGTCCAGTGCGGGACTTGATCCCTGGATCCTGGATCACAACCTGAACCAAAGGCAGACACTCAACCACTGAGCTATCAAGGCGTCCCTGAAGTCTACATTATTTTTAAATGTAGGTCTTGTTTATATAGATACCACACTGTAATATAGTAATATAAAACAATATATACAATACACAAATATAACATAAACATAATAAAGAAAACAGGTGAAATAGGACAATGATCTTTTTTGTGGTAGCTGGGTCTGAAATGGCTCCTCATGATCTCTGACTCCTAATAGTTACACATTGTGCTGTTCCTTCTTGTGTTACATCAGGCTGATGAGCTGTAGAATGTAGCAGAAGTGATGGCATTGTTGGTTCTGTTTCTCTCTTTTGGATCACTTAAACGCTGGTGGAAGCAAGCTTTCCTGTGTGAGGAGATGCTTATTTGGTGGGTAACAAGGTCCTCTGCCAATAGCCAGCAGCGAATGGAGGCTTCTGCCAAACAGACACATTAGTGATATTAGAAATTGATCTGTCAGCCTCAGTCAAGCCTTGACATGGCTGCCAATCAGTTGACATCTAGACTTCAACCTAAGACAGAACCACATCGGTAAACTGCTTCTGAATGCATGAACCACACACACACACACACACACACACACACACACACACACACAAATTGTGAGATGAAAGGTTCTTGTTCAAGTCATTACATTTGAAGTAATTTGTTGCATGGCAGTAAACAACTAATACATTACTTAGTATGTGTCTTAGTAAGCTCAGGCTGCCATACAAAGTACTGTAGCCTGAGTGGTTTAAGCAATAAGAATTTGTTTCTCACAGTTCTGAAGGATAAGTCCAAGATCAAGGTGTCAGCCTATTGGGTGTCCAGTAAGGGCTCCTTTCTGGGCTTGTAGATAGTCACCTTCTCCTTGTGATCCTGTATGGTAGACAGAGAAAAGTAGTGATCATGTCTTTTCCACCATGGTGCACCACCCTCATGACCTCATTTAAACCTAATTACCTTCCATGGGCTACATCTCCCAATACTGTTGTTAGGGTATCAACACGTAAATTTGGGGGAGAAGGCAGCACAACTCAGTCCATAGCACTGTGAGAAAAACATTAATATTTTGGTGGCTATGTAAGCAGTAACATGAATTGCAGAAACCCTTTCAAAACCACCAAATCATAGATGATGTATTTCAAGATACCTGACATCAAACACAAGGGTGTTCCAGAATCTGTTTGATTTGTCATTCTGAACAGGCTCTTATTTGTACTTCCTTTATTCCCCCTCTTACAAGTGCAGTTAATTTTATCTAAAGATTACCCCATTGCTTTTTCACTCAAAAATGTATTATGAAATTATTTCTAACTCAGTATAAAAAATAATATGCATCCAATTCTGTACAGGCTGCAGAGTATCCCATTACTTGAATAACCATCATATATATAACCTATCCAATATTGATGTGCATTTAGCTTGTTTCCATTGCCTTGATTAACAAAACTGAGATGAATATCCTTGTACATTCATCTTTGTAGTACTACTAAATTACTGCCTTAGGAAAAGTTTCTAAAAGTGCATGCAGTAGCTTTGCAGAAGTAATGGGCACCACATTTCACATGATTTATTTTCTTGTTCTGTTTGAAATTCTGTGCTCATCTTATTTTGAAATGATATGATCGTCTCTTGCCAATAAAGGGAACCAAGCTAAATCTCTTGATACTTCACCCCAAATGTATCATTTTACTGCTTTTTGATTTACTATCACTGTTTGTTTAGACAAATGAAGAGTCATATTTCCATTTCTCTTTAGGTTCCATTTTTTAAAATCAGTATTAATTTAACAATATTAAACTGATATTTTAGCACTATATTACTTCCCTCAACTTCATTAAATTTACTTTGAATTACAAATGTAATGCATCTTCTCTGTAATGAGGTTAACTATCAAAGTGAAAATTAACTCAAATTTGGTTATAGGCACCTAAAAGCCAGACTGCCATAAATTGACCAGTGGGGTACCTTTTCTCCAAACATGGCCTGGACTCTCCAGCAAAGAGGAAAAAAAAACTTCTCTGTTTTTGCTGAGCCCTACCCCTCATTCTTCTTCTGTCCCTTCTTTCAGAATCACATTATGCATATTGGTGGGGTAGCAGAGCTTTTGATAGCACTAGACTGTGTTGTCTCAGAAAAGGAAAGATACATACATTTAAACAAGTAGACTGACTCTAGTAGAGAAACACCTGGGAAAGCCCTGAGGAATGACAATAAACTAAATGCAATCAAACAACCTTGATCCACATTGAGCTGATAAGAGCACATGGGTGATTCTGAACCCTGGACCCTAGCACTGAGGCCACAAGAACCCAAGTGGAAGTCCCTACAGCCAAACTAAGGGAAAAAGATTTGGAGATACCCAGCTATGAGCCCCAAGGCATGTAGTGCAAATAATGGTTCTTTTTCATTTTCTTGGACAACAGAAGTCTAGGAATGGGAGGAGGCCCTTAAAATATCTGATTATCGACTTCTCACCCTTGGGTAGTGAGGACACTGGGAAAATTGAATCTTAATATGTTTTAAGTTTTAAAAATGTGGAATTTATTGCTCCATGGCTACCATGGAATAACTGATGACTGTAAAACTCAGTAAAACTCAGATTGTTTCATTCATTCATGCCTCCAGAAATTTATTGTTAGCCTACTAAAAAGTGGAAGTATAATAATGGATAGACATAGTCACTGTTCTCACAAAACTTCCAGTTGAATATGGAAATTTAACAATACCATAGAAACACATATGCTATAATTATTATATCCTTCAGATTAAGAAGATGATATGATAAATCAAACTCATTATCAACTTTAACCACGGTTTTCCTGCTCAAAATACTAGTTTTAAATCAGTTCTTAATGAAGTAAAAAAAAAAAAAAAAAGAAAAAAAAGTGTATCTGGTGGTGCTGGAGCAGGAAAGAACTTCATCAAATCCCATGTGAAACAGTGCCTGTGTTAGTCACCTCTTGCCCACCCCCCTTTTTTTTTTACACCTGTCAGTATCCATGTTCTGAATTAATTGCAGCTGCCCCTTTGTTTATAGTCTTTGTTCATATCAAATTCCTGAAGGGAGAGACTTTGCTTTATTCACTGTATTTGTATTTGTAGTGGTCAGAAAAGTTCCAAAGGTATAGTATATGCTTGACAAAAGTTTGCTAAATAAGTAAATAAATCTGAATCAGAGCTGCTTAGGATGTCAATATCCAAGCTATCATATTAAACAGTGTGAAAATCTTGAACAACAATAACATTTATTTCTACAAAGGCCAGATGTCATGAATTGTGAGATATATCACATACAATTTTGACTTTTCAGTTCCTTCTATTCAAATCCAGAAGCACTGACTTTCCTTTCCCTTCAGCCAGTAAGGATGGCCTGACACAAAGATCATATGGAAAACCACAGATTTGGAGCTCTGTGTGTCAGCCTCCTTCTCTCTTATCTAAATCCAACATATTATTCATCCCTTCTTTCCTTTTAGATAGAAGAAAGGATACTGCAAATCCTACTTCTTCAAAGTGCAATGAAGCATTGCTATAATATCAAAGTTCCCATTAAAGAACAGAAGAAACATCCCAGTTCACATGGTGAATATGCCTTCATTAAGAAACCATTTCCCTCTCTTTCCAAGTCTTGTGCTTAGAGGGAAAGCTGTCATTAATTGTGTTGCCACAGCTTTACTTACTTGCTTTCTCATGCACTATCTAATGTTTTGCTGAAATACAAGGATTTCTCCATGTTTTTCTCTCATCACCCCCCAGAAAACTCACTCAATACAGTTGCCTGCTACCCAAGTTCTTCTTTCATACTAAGCTACTATCAAAGGGGAGTCCTTTTCATGGTGGATGTCACCTAAGTGAGATTCTCCTGCTACTTATACTCAAATTACAATTATTTGTGTTGCAACCCTCTGTTTCTTACTGACACTACAGCAGGAATTAAAGCTGTCTGTCTCTTACTGAGATCTTATTGTTTAACTTTTTCATTCCCTTTAGATCAGTATGGTTGTTGTACATACCATACAACAACCATAACCATGTTATATGTACATCATCATACATATAACAGACAGCTTATATTTGCCAAATTGAGGTCAAATGGGACCACTAAGCTTTGATTCTAAACCCTTCTAAAGCTGCTCTTTTCATTCTTTTTTAATTCTCTTCCCTTACTTTTTCCAGGAGATGTAGTAATCTTAATCTATCCCTACTTCAGCAAACATGGGTTGGACCTGGATGTCAATGGTCACTCCGATAGGTCTGGTTAGAACGATGCATACCATATTTTCCTTTTGATCTAATTAATATGAAAAATAAGATTAAAAAAAGACAGGGAGACAAACGATGAGAGACTCTTAACTATAGGGAACAGAGAGTGGCTGGAGGGGAGGGGTTTGGGGGATCAGGTAACTAGGTGATGGGCATTAAGGAGAGCATATGATGTAATGAGCACTGGGTGTTATAAGTAACTGATGAATCACTGAGCTCTACATCTGAAACTAATATTACACTATATATTAACTAAATTGAATTTAAATTTAAAAAATATATGTGTCCTCAATCTAACCTAGGACGTTAGTTACAAATTTTCAAAAAACAAAAAAACACCAAAAAACATGAATACAGAGCAGCAATGTATTGATGGTGAATCATATTTGAACAGACATTTACAACATGGAGCTATAAATGATTGAACATTTTCAGGAAAAAAGGGAACGGGTACCTATATTGGTCTTCAGGATTCACGTATTACCTTCATCTCTGAGATTTTTCAGACTTTTTAAAGTGGTATATTTCTTTTTTGGAAACAACCAGATCCTGTGAATTATAACAGTGTTTCTGGTTGTAGAATAACTATCTGTGCCATGAGTACAGAGGATTTGTATTTGTGCCATATTGGAGGCTGAGCAAGGTAGGAATATCCACAGTTGGCTATAATGCCTCTTGACTCTATGAGAATTATGTCCCCTCATGTCTGAGAACTCCGTACTGTCAGATGATCTCCAGAGGATTACACCAGAGATACTTAAAATAAACCCATTCAAAGGGATGATTATTATATATAACTCCTCTTCCTTTCCCTTGACTTTATGCACAGTCACTCTATATTATTCTATCCATGTCATGAATAATTCAATCTTCCATGGCCTCTTCTCCCTCTTGATGTCTGACTTTTGTTCTCTTTCCAGTCATTAGAAATTTCACTGAGGTAGACAAAGAAAGGGAGTCAGCATTAAAGAAATGGGTAACCCATGTCCCTTAATAATGGATCCATTAAGGGCAGCCCCAGTGGCCCAGCGGTTTAGTGCTGCCTTCAGCCTGGGTTATGATTCTGGAGACCTGGGATGGAGTCCCGCGTTGGGCTCTCTGCATGGGGCCTGCTTCTCCCTCTGCCTGAGTTTCTGCCTCTCTCTCTCTCTCTGTCTCTCATGAATAAATAAATAAAATCTTAAAAAATTATTATAATAATGGATCCATTAAAAGACATGCTATTATTTTGGATAGCAACTACACAATTTTTAAATATATGTAATGGGTAAAACAGTATGGTGAAACTAATAATATGAATAATAACAGTGCTTAAGTTTTCATTCAACAAGTATTGATTATGAGTTATGTGTCAAGCACTAAAAGAGGTACTCAATATAGTATTGGATAAAAATAACAACTGCAACAACAGTAACAATAATAATAAATAGTAACCCACCCTTCAGAATCTTGTATTCTAGTTGGGGAAAACAAGTGAAAAAATAAACAAGTATGAAAAGTGTAGACAAGTATAAATGCTCAAACAGAACAGTAGGATATATATAGAGAGATGATGAAGGAATATTTCTAATACTGGGATTAATGTCATGTTCTTCATTGAGGTGCAAAAAATCAATGGGATAATTAAAGAATGAGTGTAACCCAACTCAGCATCAGGCCATATAAAAAAATTAAACATAGACTCACTATATAGACTAGCAATTCCACTCCTAGATACACACTCAAAATAATTGAAAATATTTATTCACTCAAGAACGTGCACACAAATGTTCCTAACACCAACATTCATAGCCAAAGAGTGAAAACAAGTCAAATTTCCATCAATTGATGCTCAGATAACTGATAACTATAATATGATATACCCATAGGAGGTAATATGTAGATATACTAAAAACCACTGAATTACACACTTTAAAAGGGTAAATTTTATGATACATGAATTATAGCTCAATAAAAGAGAACTTGATAACTTATGTATCTACTTGCTAAAAATAGTAATCCATTCAATACCAAACTCTGATTATGTCACTCATCAGTTTAAAATAACAGATCCTGGGCAGCCCGGGTGGCTCAGTGGTTTAGTGCTGCCTTCAGCCCAGGGAGTGATCCTGGAGTCTTGGGATTGAGTCCCACATCGGGCTCCCTCATGGAGCCTGCTTCTCCCTCTGCCTGTGTCTCTGCCCCTCTCTCTCTCCTCTCTGTGCTTCTCATGAATAAATATAAAATATTTAAAATAAAAGAAAATAAATAATAAAATAAAATAAAATAACAGATCCTCTAGACCTATAGGATAAATGTTAAACACAAAGTCAACACACGTGTTCTTTATTATCTGATCTCTGCCTGAGTCTCCAGCCTCTTTTGCAGCTATTCCTCTCCAGCACTTTCTTGAGTGCAAAAATACTCACCTTTGCTTTTCCACACGATGAGCTCTCCTGCATATTATACTCACTCCAATCCCACTACTTGGAATCATTTACCCACCTCCTTCATCAACTAGTTAATTGCACTTGTCCTTCAAAACCAAATGCAAAATATTACCATATTCATAGTGACCTCCTCTCAGAGCCCTTGTCTCAATTTAGAAATACTTGCCCTGTGGTCCAGTGGAATCCTCTGCATATCATAGACCCTTTTTTAACTTGTATTATGAGCTTCTGTTTCCCCATTCATCTCCTTCTTTACATAGTATGTTTTGTGAAAGCAGGGATCATTCATATTTTCTTCTGTGTGTCTTCAACACTTTTCAGAGCGAGTGCTCAGTGAAATTGTTGTGACTAGAATACAAACAACATGTTAGTTTTCAGACCAAAGAATTGAATTAAGTCATAACTTAAGAGGATTTTAAAAAATAGGATGTGTTGTGAACCTTGGTAAGAGTGTATATTTAGAGAGAAGAGGGGGAAGTATAGGATACCAAAGTAAGGAAATAAGGTTTGTCAGAAAGGAAAAGAGTTCCCTAACTTATTACATGGGAATCCATTTTTTGAAGGATGTCCATAAAATGTATTATATATACCTAACCATTAATGAAAGCAAAATAGGGTGCTGTTTGTTGTACTTTTTCTGAGCCAATAGGTATACACCAATATGGGAACCAAGATGATGTGATGATATCAAGGATTATTCAGCCATTCTATGGTTGTTGGATATTGGAGTGGTTTACAGATTTTTGCTATTATAAGTGTCTTCCCCCCAACCCCAGATATCTCATGACTCACTTGGTCATCTTGTTCAATCTCTGCTCAGGTGTCATCTCTTTGGAAAAGTCTCTCCTGATATCTAAAATAATGACTTTTATGTGATCATATGTTCACACTCATCATTGTCAGACTCCATAGCTACAAGGTCTACAGAAGAATGGATGTGTGTTTCCAAATCCTAGAACGCTATCCAGCTCACAGTATGTACTCAAAAAACACGTAGTGAATTAATTAAAAAGTAATACTATGGGTTTGAGTCTAAATATTGCCTTTATATTTTTAAGGGCTAATTAATAGAAATCAGATTTTAAAAATCAATATATATTAAGTTTTCAAGAACCATTTCATATTACTTTTTTTTTTGACAAAAGCTACACCAATTTTTCAGTTAAACAAGTTTTCCAGGAATAAAACTTAAATTTCATCTCACCAACATACTAACCAGTACTTAGTATATTAAAGATAATGAGACATTTTTACATAGTGGTCAATTTGTTAGACATAAATAACAATAAACCAATAAAAATGCCCTTTCTAATACATTGAGGTCACACTATGTTGATCACAAATATAAAATTTTAATGCTTTTCAGTTTGAGACTAATTTCATAAACATTAACCTTTTATGTATCCATATAAATATAGCTATACATGCATATAAAAAAACCAGTTCAGGCATTTACATAATTTTAAAGATAAATGCAAATGATTCTTTATGATGACAATTGAGAGGTCAAGGAAAGGTTAAATCAAAATTCATCAAGTAGAAATAAAAATAATTAAGTTGGTTTATTCAGAAGAATTGTATTGATTTGCCAGAACATGGGGACATAGAAAGAATAAAGTTTATAATAAGTATGAGTGAGATAAACAGGAAATATAATAAAAAGAATCAGCAGAGTTAAGTGACTTTACCAAAACCACACATGCCAGTTTCCCTAGCGATAGAAGTTGCATCTGTCTGTACTTACATTATTTTTTAATTATGTGAAAATGGAGTAAATTGTAAATAAATGATAAGGCATTGTGGAAAAGTAGGGGAAAGGGGTGCTGTGGATGTGAAACAAAGTAAAATTTCATGAAGAGCTTGAGTTATGTATAAACAAAATTATCTTGAACTTGTACATGTTAAAAGCTTGTGTCAAAGTAGGTCTTAGCTCTTCAATTGGATGATAAGAGCTCACAGAATATGTATTACACCCTGTACTCCTTTGTTACCCCTAGTTCTACCCTTACCTCCAGCACAGAGTCACCTGATAGAATACAGATGGTTCTCATGGGCTTCCTTTGACCCCATTCAGTCCCTGAAGCCACCAAGATCATACCTTACAAGACTTGAGGAGCTCCATTCTTATTAGTGAATGGTCTGAGAAGATTGTGAAGTTGTTCATGCCCACATCCCTGAAAATGGATACAGAAAATTTAAGAAACCAAGTGTCCGCTGAGCTGCCACCTTTCTATGTTAGCCCTATCACAGGAGTCAGGCACCATGACCCACCCCTGGCCTCACCCTGCTTTCTACTTCCCATGGTGGCTTCCTACTAATAGTGGAGTGTGCCTTGTCAACTCATTCCTTCGTACTCCCTCTTCCTGGCCACAGAGCTAGTGTCTGCTACAAATTCTGTTCTTTAGTGCACGAAGCAAGCTTTCATCATTGACGGCTTGTGGTGGTTTAGAAATCTCAATTTGGAAACATGTAACTAGGGCAGCTCAGGTTGTGAGAGTAAATACACACATCTTATAATAAAGTAAATAGTAGCACACTAAATTAATTTAATAGACACACTTAACTAATTTGCTTATGTGTCTGTGATATGGTGTGTGCATGCTCATGTACATATGCTTTTATTTGCTGTCAATCTTGGAACAAAGTTTTCTCTCTCAAACTGGAGTCACTTCCCTCATTAAGTCAGTAAACAAATGCAAACAGTAAATAAAACCTCTTACATTAAGTTCTTCCTTAGTTCTAGAATAAAACTAGAACTTCATAGGGCAGCATGAATTATCCTCCATGGTCTAGCTCTCCCCTAACTGTCCAAGCTTATCTAACACTATAAATATTCTCCTTTCTTCTTTTTTGGTCAGGTATTCCAACAGCCTTCTCTGCTCCAGGTAACTTAAATGTAATAATTAGCATGTTTCCGCCATCCCATCTTCACTCCCATTGTTCTGTTAACCTTTCTGCTCACAAATGTAGCATTCCTCAAGCTCAGCTCAGACCAGATCTCTTTATGGCCCATCTCCAATTTCCTGATTCACATTAATCATACATCCTATGGCTTTTAAAGTTGCCCTGCCAAACCACTGTTCAGAACCCATTTCATGTAATCTTCAAGCATGTTTGCATGTGTGCCTCCCCCAGAGCCTGAAAGTTCTGTGAGATGGTGCTCCATCCACCTCAGGTGTTAAGTACATGGAAAGCTCTCAAAAGCCACAGCTGCTCCTGGAGTTAAGCAAATAGAACACAAAGTTCATTTTACAATAAAAAAGAAAACTAATGTTTACCAAGCAAATATAAGTGTCAGACATTGTAAAGTATATTATTTATCTCCCTGCAGGAGTTTCTATTTCTCATTTATATTTGGGAAATATAAGTGATTCTTATGGCATATAAATTGACTAGGGTTAAAAGCTAATCCTGTTTCTTCAATTTCCTCCTCTCATGTTTTTACCATTGGTATTGTCCTGATTCGGCTCTGGTTGAGAGAGAACAGTATGATCTCACACCATTGTTAGAAAGGTCCCTTAATGTCATTTACCTCCCTGATGTGTGGGCTTTTTGGAGCTTTCAGCAGACAGCACTATCTTTATGAAGCTTTCATTACTTTGCTACCAGTGACTCATCTACCACAAATTGTTTTACCCTCAGCAAGAGAGTGAAGGATACAGTCTTCGGGATGTGACAGTGTTTTAGGTGCTGGCTCAAGTCTTTTGTGATCATCTAAGCTGAAACTGAAGCCAGAAGCAGATTTCACACAACGCAGGCGGATTGATGGAAACAACCAAAAGTTCTCTCATTACTAGCAGAACCCACCTTTGTGAGGGAAAGACAAATGTGTCCATGATCCTCCTGGAGGAAAGTTTTCATGTAACCTAGAAAACAGAACTGCAGGAAGTCTGTCTTTTCCTAGAGCAGCAACAACTTGAAATTATATGGGGTCTTTCCATGATCTGGCCTCCTTTCAATATCTACTAGTTTTTTTTTAAGATTTTATTTATTTATTTGACAGGGAGAGAGAGAGAGGGAGAGAGAATGGGAGAAACAGACTCCCTGCTGAGCAGGGGGCCCAATGACAAGGGACTCTATCCCAGTACTCCAGGATCATGACCTGAACCGAAAGCAGACACTTAACCAACTTAGCCACCCAGATACCCCTCTGCCAGGGTTTCAAATCAGACATTGCTTTTTGTAATATTGGAACACATTTACTTAAAATAATTGTTGATCTAGTACATGCCAATGTTTTCTACAGAAACAGGATAGAGCAAATACACACATAGCCTCAAGAAGACCTGTGAAATTTTGTATCCCATTATATGACGTGGAGTGCCAGGTGTAGGTTAATCGATGGTTCCATGAAAAAAAAAACAAAACAGGGAAATGGAAAGTCAACAGTTTCACTGCCTGATGGTGTAAAATCATAACACATTTTCTGTTTTATGATGGAGAGGTCATGTGGCATTAGTACTCAGTGTCCCTGCCAAAAGCATCAATCCAGATGGGAACATTAATTTATTTGACCAGATGTGTGACAATGTCACTCTGAAAGGTGGTTCCAGTATGCTGAACTGGCATATATCATCACAGAAATTGCACTGCTAATAGAATATATCGAATTAGCTGCTCTCTAGTGAGACCTCAATCATTTTGAACCACAAGGAATGTAGGATTTTAGAGTTAAAACAGACTTTAGATCCCAGGTAGTCTGAAAGTTTCATTTGATACAAGAAGAAGCTAAGGCTCAGTGAGATAAAGTATGTTGCATAAACTTTTTAACCTATATGTGGTAACATTGATAATTGATTCTAGACCCCAAGACTACCTAACCAGACCTCTATACTCTATGACCTTAATCACAGTTTCATATTTCCTCCCATTTTTTTTTTTTTTACTCACAAGTTAAGCTTTGAGTACCTACTGTATGATAGGTGCTATCCTAGGCATTCCACAAACAGTGGTGGAAAGATAAGAAAGATTCCTGCTTTTGAGGAAGCTACTTTGTAGTGGTCAGCATCAGACATAAATGAAATGTGTGTGACCAAAGACAAGTGAAAAGAGGAAAACGCAGTAGGATAGTAGAATAGAATAGAAGTAGCATAAAGAAGGATGTGCCAATCCTGTTCATATTCGTAACTACCAAAAGGAGCCAACAGATTAAAGATGCTTTTATAAAGTACAAATAGCAAATGTAATGTTCATATGAGCTTGGAGAGGAAGAAGGAGACAGTTGATTGGCTGCAGCACACTGAGCAGTGTGGAAGATGCCCAGCTCATGCAAGGCCCGGTGAGTTCAATTTTATTCTAAGTGCAATGGGAAACCATTGGAGGGATTTACACAAAGAAGCAATAGACTCCGATTGTTAAGCACCTAATGGTACATGGTCTATCCCAGGACATGTGATTTTTTAGGCTACAGAGCACTCTAGCAGCAGACACTATAGAATGTAACTCCTACCCAGTCTTGTATTCACTCAGGTTCCTACTTGAATTAATGGTAAGGTTGAGAAAGCTTTGAGCAAACTTCAGTTAAACAATAAAACCATTTTTTAAAAAATTGATAGACTACTGCTTTGAGTAGATTTAGGTTTACAGAATTGATCAAATAATGCAGAGTCCTCATATGACCCCTCTTCCCTCACATTTCCCCTATTATAAACATCTGGCATTAGAATGGTATGTTTGGAACTGATGTAACTGATCAACCAATGTTGACATGCAATTATTAACTAAAGTCCATAGTTTACATTAGTGTTCATATGTTGTTCTGTACTATGAGTTTTGGCAAATGCACTGCCATTTATCCACCATTATGGTATCATACAGAATAGTTCATTGCCCTAAAAATGCCCTGTACTCCACACACACACTCGTTCTCCCCTACCCCCAATCTCTGGCAACCACTGATCTTGCTACTAGTAGCAACTTGTTTGAACTTTTATAGAATGTCATATAATTGGAATTATATGTAGTATGCAGCCTTTTCAGACTGGCTTATCTAAGTAATGTGCATTAAAGATCCCTTTATGTCTTTTCATGGTTTGACACTCACTTCTTTTTTATCATTGAAAAAAAAGTACTCTAGTGTATGGACGTACCACAATGTGTTTACTCATTCATCTTTTGAAGTACATCTCAGTTGCTTAGGGGTTTTTGGTGATTAAGAATAAAGGTGTATCTGTGTGCAGTGTTTATGTGGACATAAATTCCCAACACATTTATATAAATACCAAGGAGCATGATTCCCAGATTTTATGGTAAGAGTATGCTTAGCTCTGTAAGGAGCTGCCAAACCGTCTTACACAGTGACTGTACCATGTTGTATGCCTACCAGCAATGAATGAGAGCTCCTGTTGTTCCATATTCTCACTACCATTTGGTATTTTCAGAGTTTGGGGGATTTTACCCATTCTAGTAGATGTGTAGTGGTATCTAGTTGTTTTAATCTGCAACTCTCTAATGTCATATGATATGGGTATTTTTTTAATTCATTTGTTCTTAAAGAGTAATGTATAAATTGCTTTTCCTATAATAATACCATATGTATACATATATATATAAATATGCATATATATGTTTAGTGTATATGTGTTTATATATACAAAACTATATATATGTGTGTATGTACACAGTTATATATAAATAAATATATGTGTATAAACATATAAAGAGTAGAGCATCACCATAATTTTATATATAAAACTGGTGATGGTGATGCTCTATTATTTTAGTGCAATCAACATATACTTAGTAGCTTTGGTGTTCTAGTGTCTACACCAGGCACTGAAGAAACCGGTGATTCTGAAAGCACCTCCTCTCCTTCTATGACTTCACGGTCTAACACAGAGGATATGTAAGCTGTGATAAAAGGAAATATGGGAGCCATGAGAGTTCTTTGTTTCCTTAATGGACTCAGAGAACCTTCTGAAGTAAGGAATCCTAGAACTGAGTTAAAACAAGGCAGAAAAGTTTATCAACTGATGACAGTAATTTTAAGTCCTGGGTCATCCAGCCTGGGATCTCAGGGAAAGAAGCAAAGTTCAGCAGTATTGCCATAGCAAACATGCATGAGAGATAATCATGGAGGTCAACATAAGCCAGCAGTAAGATCTGACCGATATAAAGAATACTGATGATTATTTGGCTATGAAAGCTATATCCATATCTAAGTCCATTTCCCAATAGGATAGGCTTATTTACTTATTAAGCCTGGTCATTAGAAAAGTTCTTAATATCCATCCATGAAATATAAAGAGTTTTGATGTCAATGCCATGTGGCTTTAGTAATATAATACCACCATATTAGATACAACTTGACTCTTTTATTTTTTTTAACTTAATTGTTTTAAAACAAGTTTAAAAATTTTCTATTACATGATGGAAGCATAATAAAATGCAAATATATTAAAAATTAGGTAATGATCTTAGTCATAAATTATAGTAATTAATATTCTGGTTTATAATATTTCATGTTTTCAATATGTATGTATAGACATTTGTATTAAGAATATTGATCACTAAATGCTCTTTCACTTCATTAAATGGAGGTTTGCAACATCGTTTTTAATGACTTCTGAGTAATCAATCTGTGAAATGAACAAAGCATGATTTATTTACCTATTCTCCTTTGAAGGTTAGTTCAGGCACCTCCACTTTTCCATATTATAAATAGATCTGAGATGAAATTGTGGTATTAAATCTTTGGGAACCAATTCAATTATTTAACTAGGATTCTTCTTTATGAGGTTAAGTTTCTGGGTCAAAATGTATGCACCTATTTGGTAGGGCTTTGATAAATATTGGTAAATAATTAAATAAGTCTAAAAATATGACAATAATGAATGTATATATACATATAAATATATGAGTATATACAAGTATGCATATATATATATATATATCCATGAGCATTCATTTTCATACTCCTTGTATTATTTATGTTAATGCTTTTCAATATCAAAGACAGAAAATATATCAGGGTTGTTTTATTTTGTCATGATCATCTCTTGCCTGGTCCAAAGTTCTATCTCCTAATTCTGTCTCACTTCAGTTCTTGTCACTGGGAATACATTCTGTACAGAGCAGCTAAGGGATCTCTTCATAGAGTGAATCCATCCTTATCGCCTTCCTCAAAGTCTTTCATTAAGATTCTGTTACTTCTCATCTCTCATGGAATGGGGGAGACAGAGCTGGACAGCCCTCCTTGCTGGGTTATTAGCTAGAAGATATCTAGCTTTGTTTTAAAATGATGCTAGGTTAGTAGGTTAAATTTTCCCCTCCATTCACGTGTATTTTCTTCTTTCTTCCCACAGGATCTTCATCCTAGAATAAATTAGAATTAGAATAAAACCTAATTGTTCCTATTAGATAGAGTCTCTTCCTACCTGCCTGATCTAATTTCACAGCCTGTCTATTAACTCCCTCCTATGACTCCTGTCATGCCCCACTCCCACTCCCACTCTCAAGCTTTATTGAAACTTCTTTCCTGTTTCTTAAGGTATGGCCCTTCTCCTTCCCTGCCTGGAACATTTCCTGAAATAGCTGTATTTCGGTGCCTTCTCCTGATTCAGAACTCAGCTAACATATCACCCCAGAGAGCCTGTCCCAAGGATCTGAACCAAGGGAGCCCTAGCTCCAATTCCAGTGACCCTGTAAGATTACCTTGTTTTGTTCCATTAACAGCATCTACTACTATCTGGAAGTATCTTGTATTTTTATTTGATTCCCTTTTGTAAACAGATAGCTGAGACCTTGTCTATGTTCTCCATTCTGCATTAGCACCTAACCATATCCTTGACAATAAGTACATATCGTATGATTGAATGGGTTGAACGTTCTATTTTTGTTCCTTCTATAGTAAATTGTCTATTCATAACAGTAGTCTATTTTTCTATTGGAGTTCATCTCTTCACCTCTTATAAAAATTCTCTGGCATATGGGCAATATTAACTCTTCTCCTGACATTTCTTTTAAATATTCCCCTAAGCAATCACTTACTTTATAACTTTTTAATGATTTCTATGATACAATATTTCTTATGTTTCTACTTCTCAAATCTATTCACATTTTTTTTTCCTTTCTGACTTTGGAGCTGACTTGTGAAATTCTTCCCTACAAATTAACATGCATACATGTCTGTATTTTCTCCTAGAATTGTTGTATACATTTTTCATTAACATATTAGTCCATGGGGATGCCTAGGTGGTTCAGCAGTTGAGCATCTGCCTTTGGCTCACGGCATGATCCCGGGGTCCTGGGAACGAGTCCCACATTGCGCTCCCTGCATGGAGCCTGCTTCTCCCCCTGCCTATGTCTCTGCCTCTCTCTCTCTGTCTCTCATGAATAAATAAATAAAATCTTAAAAAACAAAACAAAACAAAACAAAACAACATGTTAGTCCATGTGTAAGTTATTGTGGTATAGATATTGAGATACTGATCAAATACTACTTTTTTTCAGAGGAAACATCATTCCACTGTGTATTTTTAAAAGTCCATTCTTTCCTACTCATTTGAATGGTGACCTTCAATACATTCTAAACTGCCTGTTTATTTCTGCATTGAATTTTAATTATTTTAATTTTATAAGCTTTAATAATAGTAAGACAAGGCATCCTGTATTATTTCTTTGCATTTCTGCTGTTTGCTCTTCCAGAGAAGCTTGAAGATATTTCTGTTAAATATATACAAAATCTCCGTTGACATTTAAGTTAATATTTTGTTTTTCAAAAACACATTATTAATTTGGATAGATTTAAAAGCTTTGTCATTTAATTCTTCTCACAGTAAGTCTATAATCTAAACTCTATCTATATTTCTTAATGTATCTTGAATATGCCCAATTTAATGCCTTTTGATATTTAAAAATATGTTTATAGTCCCTGAAGATTTCCTGATCAATTTATTTTTAGTTATTTACATCTTTGTTTCCACTGTGCCACTGTGTCTAGGTCTTATATTTTGGAGTGATTATAAAGTAATAAAGGAAACTTTTTTTTTTGTCTTGAAAATTAACCATTTCACTATTATTTGTTAGCTCAAATGTTGTTTTTTTTTTTTTTTTAAGCTGAATCTATTAGAGCTCTCTAGTATGCATTCAATTATTTCCAAATGGCACAGACCTTTTTTTTTTTTTTTTAACTTTAAATAATTATGCTCTATGGCTTTTTTCCTGCCTGCTTTGCCTAAAATTTCTAGGAAAAAAATGTTGAATAACATCAATAATATAGGTGAAAGATGGCTTCCTTTGTATTGTTATTTTAGTCTTAAACTGTCTCATTTTTAAAAAATTGTTTCTCATCAGAACTATGCAGAAATACTTTCTTACTTACTCAGGTTCCTGGTTATAAACTCCATTTGTTAAAATCTGCAGACTTTTTTGACTACTATAGAGCTCTTTTCTCTCCCACTAAATGTCTCCAAGTTTATAAATTTGTAGGTTTTATCCTCCCCTCTTCTTTTAGAACAAGTTATGCTTTCATCCATCTACTATCATCTGTCACAGTGCTCTTGTGATTTTGTCATGCTGCTTCTAAATCCTTTCAAATACTTCTCCAGGTAGAGATGGCTCCCCTGTAATGTAAAACCAAGTGTATGAACAATTGAATGGTATTTACTGCTTGTATGAACTTTAAAAAAATAAACTTCATCTGTTACTGTGCTTTTGCTGGCCATGTTTCTCAGATGTAACCATCAGGCAATGGAGGATTCTTGTGGATACAGGTTGAGAGACATTACTTTAAAGGCAGTTCTAGGGGCACCTGGGTGGCTCAGTTGGTTAAGTGCCCAACTGTTGATTTTGGTTTAGGTCATGATTTCAGGGTGGTGAGATCAAGCCCTGAGTTGGGCTCTGTGCTCAGCAGGGCGTCTGCTTGGGATTCTCTCTCTCTCTCTCTCTCTCTCTCTCTCTCTGTGCCCTGGCCCCCAGTTCTCCTCTAAATAAATAAATAAAATCTTAAAGGCAGGTCTAGTATCTAGATTCATCCTATACTATTAGAGCCTGGCCCTGCATCTGTTCTGACACAAGAAATAATGATTTGTTCTGCCTATTTTCTGTTACGTATTTAATAGTTTACCAAAAATGAACTTTCATTGATGGTTTACCAATTAGAGTGTGTGGGAAAGAGAAGCTTGTACAGAATGAACAAATCAATGAAGGAATGAATGAGCCAATGAACAAATGAAGAAAGAAAGAGGAGGGGGAGAAAGGGAGGAACAGAAAACAAGAAAGAAGGAAGGAAGGAAGAAAATAGAACAAAAATAATATTTTCATTTGATGCAGAAAATAAGAAGGTCAGTGACTCTACTGAATAACCCTGATAAAATTATCCTAAATAGTTTGAATTCATAAAAAATTAAATCAAAGGAAGTATACAAGGTGGTATATATCTCTGCAAACACACACACACGCACACACACACAGCACAACCATTAGAATTTAAAACTGTGTTCTTATAGAAGAAGCTCTCTGGCTCCACTGCCATCATAATTTATTAAAAATCTTCATATCAGCATCTCTGTTAACCTTCTCTCAGTGGAAGTTTTTTAAAAAGCTTACAAGAGATCAATGCTAAATATGACGACTATTGCAACTTTGTACTTCTCTTTGAGATCTAACAAAATGGGTCTCTAAACAATGAATGTACAGTAGAAACAATGCCAACAGATTTAAACAGCCATCTGGAGTAATTATTCATGCTCCCAAAAATAGGCTGTTTGAGAACGTGCAAAATTCCTTCCCGATATAATTCCATGGTCTCTCCAACAGCACATGAGTTGGCTGGCAAAGTGAGAGTGAAGATGCTTCAGAGGGCAAATCTAACTGTTCGATTTCCATTGTCCTGTAAGAAAACACCCAAAACTTAGATCTCAAAGTCATGATGTGTGTTCCTATCTACCATGATCCAGATCTCTCTACCAGGGCTCTCTTTCCCTTGCTGTCACTTCTGATGATGTGGGTACCTATTTCCTCCAAATTATAAAAGCACAGATCCCTTACTCACCTCTGACTTCATCACCTACCTCTTCAAGCCCCTGTGCCAGCCACTTACATCGTCCTGTATTTGAGATGACCTTCTTTTTTTCAATAGCAACATTCTTTTACAATAGAGATGATTTAAGCATTAGACCATGACTTGGCCCCAGTTTCTTAGTTAAACAGTGGTAGAGCTCCAAAAAGAGTACAGGCATCCTGGTAGTTGTTTGTTTCTAAAGTCACTCCTTCAATTATTTCCATCTGCAGCTTTGCAGCTGACAGCATCAAAATCACATTTATTAAACCAGAGAGGTGGGGTCTTCTGTGAACTGGTTTCAATCTGACTTTTTATTGTCTTATTAATCCACTCTTATTTGTGCACCTTTGCCATCTACTCTTGCCTATTTTAATTAATTTAACTGAAGAAACTGAACTCTGTAATGGAAACACAGCTTTATTTTCTCAGTTGAGGCCACTAATGCTAAACTCTTTTCTTTCCAGCACAGGCTTCACTACAGCCTGGGATATAGATTGAGACATGATCCTCTCTTTTACTATCACCTCCCCTTTCTCTATGGTTGGTCTAGTTTTGAAAAGGAGAAAGAAGTCAGTGACATGGTGACACTCAAGCTCAACTGCATGGTGGATGTGACTAGGTATCTGCCTCCTTTACAATGATCTCTATCTAGCATCTCCAGGTTCATACCTACTGGTTCACTGTAGATGAGTGAGAGCCCTGTTAATGAGAAACTTGTGATTTACCTTTCTTTAGTTATTGATGGTGCTAACAAAACCCTATTTTTGACACTTGTTAAAGAAAGGTAAGGTAGGCTTTTTTGAAGAGAGGTCATCACAACAGCAAAAGGGACCACTGTAATGGTGTTTTGCAAAATGAGGGAGAGAGTTTAGGCTCTTCTTCAAACACAATAAGGAAAAGTGAGTATTAATGTTCATAGCCAGGGAGGAGGGAGGGTGGGAGTCAGTGGATGGAGAATTACCAAGCAGGGGCATGATAATGAGTGGCTCATTCAGTTAAGCATCTGACCTTTGATCCTGGCTTAGGTCTTGATATCAGGGTGATGAGTTCCATCAGCATTGGGCTCCACCCTGGGCATGGAGCCTACTTAGGAAAAAAAAAATATTGAGAGGACACATCAGGGGTAAGATGGAATTCTGAATAAAATGGCTTAACAGGATTCTTCTTGAAGGCAGTCCAGGGTTTTCAGGTGGAACCTGGATCCAGGGCATGATTAAGGATGAGGAATTCAATTTCATATCAAGGGTAGCCAGGCACAGAGGATAGAGAATTCTGACTAAACTGCCTTAGTAGGGTTCTTGCTAATATTGGACAACACAGAGATGAAGACCAAAAATTAGGACTACTTGAACAAACTAGAAGACCCTAAGAAAATGTGCCTGGATGGCATAGTTTATGAAGCTTCCCACTTCTGGTTTCAGCTTAGGGCCTGATCTAGGGGGTTGAGCCCCACATCAGAGTGTGGAATCTGCTTAGATTTCCCTTTCCCTCTTCCTCTGACCAGCCCTCACTCTTTCTCTCAAATAAATGTGGTGCTCTGTAAGATTGGACTGCTTGCTTTTCCCACATTTGCAGTGGTCTGCAGCATATCTGCAGCCCGAGGTTCATCTGTTCACCTGAGTGAATACATCAATAGTTCCTGGGAAATGGCAAAGCATACTTTCCCTGCATCTCAAAAAGCTCAGAGGGTCAATCCATCATACCATCTCTGCTTTCTCATTTTCTCCATCTTCTATAATTACAGAGTAGGTGAGCAAATACTGTGGGTCCCTAGCAATCCAATCTCAACTTGGTATGCTTTTTTTTTTTCTCCTTTTTTTTTTATTGGAGTTCAATTTGCCAACATATAGCATAACACCCAGTGCTCATCCCATCAAGTGCCCCCCTCAGTGCCCATCACCCAGTCACGCCAACACCTGCCCACCTCCCTTTCCACCGCCCCTTGTTCGTTTCCCAGACTTAGGAGTCTCTCATGTTCTGTCACCCTCTCTGATATTTCCCACTCATTTTCTCTCCCTTCCCCTTTAATCCCTTTCACTATTTATTATATTCCCCAAATGAATGAGACCATATGATGATTGTCCTTCTCCGGTTGACTGACGTCACTCAGCAAAATGCCCTCCAGTTCCATCCACATAGAAGCAGGATATTTGTTGTTTCTAATGGCTGAGTAATATTCCATTGTATACATAGACCACATCTTCTTTATCCATTCATCTTTCAATGGACACCGAGGTTCCTTCCACAGTTTGGCTCTTGTGGACATTGCTGCTATAAACATTGGGGTGCAGGTGTCTCTATATTTGCATCTGTATCTTTGGGGTAAATCCCCCGGAGTGCAATTGCTGGGTCATAGGGTAGCTCTATTTTTAACTCTTGGAGGAGCCTCCAAACAGTTTTCCAGAGTGGCTGTACCAGTTCACATTCCCAACAACAGTGCAAGAGGGTTCCCCTTTCTCCACATCCTCTCCAACATTTGTTGTTTCCTGCCTTGTTAATTTTCCCCATTCTCACTGGTGTGAGGTGATATCTCATTGTGGTTTTGATTTGTATTTCCCTGATGGCAAGGGATGCGGAGCAATTTCTCATGTGGTTGTTGGCCATGTCCATGTCTTCCTCTGTGAGATTTCTCTTCATGTCTTTTGCCCATTTCATGATTGGATTGTTTGTTTCTTTGCTGTTGAGTTTAATAAGTTCTTTTAATTTGTCCCAATCCCTAAAAACTCCAGAAGGGACCATGTCTCTGCTAACACATTGATTTTACCCTGGTGAGACTTCTGACCTGCCAAATCATAAGATAATAAATCTCTTTTGGTTTGAGCTGCAAAACTTGTGGTAATTTTCTATAGCAGCAATAGAAAACTAATACATTATTTTAGTGTGACCAATTCCATATAAAGGGATATTGTAGTCCCATTGGTTCCACTAAAATGGTACTTACTACCATTACTGGGTAGTGGTATGTGATCCAGATTCCTAGTAGGCACTTCACTGAACTCACAACACGGATTTCTTGATGCCTTTGTTCTGAGATGTGATTTAAAGGTTCCCATCCCAGGAAAGTTCTAATCTTTTTGTACAAAACATTCTCAACATTATTATATTCTCATCCCAGAATCTTACTTATGATGGTTAACTGTACTTGTCAACTTGACTGGGTTGTGTAATGCCCAGATAAGTTGGTTAAACATTATTTCTGAATGTGTCTGTGAGAGTATTTCTCAAAGAGATTAGTACTTGAATTGGTAGCTGAGTAAAACAGATGGTTTTCTTCAGTGGGCCTCAACTAATCCAATCCAGTGTGAGTGGACCTGAATTGAACTTAAAGGCAAGGCATAAGAAGGTTGAACTAATTATGTCCAACTGTTGAGCTGGATCTTCTGTCCTTGGCACTCTTGGTTCTTGGGTCTTCAGGTCTGGACTAGAACCTATACTATTGGTTTTCCTGACTTTCCAGTTTGCAGACAGTAGATTGTGAGACTTCTTAGCCTCCATATCATGTGAGTTTGTCCCTTATAATAAAAGTACTGGTTCTATTTTCTGTTCTCTAGAAAACCCTGACTGCTATTCTATCCTTGATCAACAGAGCATTCTTAAATCTTACATTGCCTGTCTCATACAGATTATTATCTAAATATATGTATTTATTTAGGAAAAAGGTCCAAGTCTAAAACAACTCAAAATGTCCCAATTGTCAAAGAGACTCAGTACAGATATGCAATATTTAATTGTTGAATGCATGAATGAAGATTGTTAAGCAAGTCCTCTCTTTACTATCCCACTCTTACTCTTGTTAGTTCACACCTTGATAATGGGATTCTCCTGCCTCCTTCCACATCCCTTCCCTCATTGACCTTAATTTTGATGTCTCACCTACTTTATTTCCAATAGTTCCTCTTAACTTCTCCTTGTCTCATTTACCACTTCTACTTATAGCTCTGGATTTATATATTTAAAATGTATATGGTAATTCAAAGTCTTAGAAAAATCCAATCTCCTCTCTAAACAATATATTTGTTAAAAGGAAAAAAAGAAATGGGGATAAGTGCAGGAGGGAAAGAAGGAGGGTGAAAAAGAAAGAAAGCAAAGAGACCACAATGGAGGGAATGATTCGTGTCTCCTGCCTTCAATTTCCACATGTACATAATGAACACATATAATATACAATGCTTTTCTGAAAGTCAAAAGTTTGGACTTTACAAAGTACCTAGTTAAAACACTGCTAGTAATTTTCTCTTTCAGTGCATGTGTATGTTTGTGAGTGTGTGTTTCTTCTCCTAAAGAAAGACAAGATAGATATCCCTAATTGCTTTAGTGACAAAAAAATTAAAATAAAATAACATAAAATAAAACAAAAACAAAAATAGTCACTGGCAGTGGTCTGCTGGTAAACCAGCTTTCCGGGGAAAACAAAAGAAAACAAAAAAACCCTGATTTGTAGTGTTTGCTGGCCTCTGTGGCTTCCTCCTTGGCTACTTTCAAGCTACTAATATTTGATATCTAGCTCCCCAAATTCCTAAATGTTTAACAATGAATTTTCATGACCTACAACAAGTGGGTTACAGTAGGCCACTGGAACTTTTGAGTGATATTTTACACAGTACATATGTATATATAATACATATAATGCATATTTAGTACATATATTAAATATTAACGATATATGTTATATATAATTTATTTAGCCACATTTATTAAATAAAACATCTCACCCAATAGAGATACTTTTTAAGGGCAGAAATTATAGTTCCTTATATAAAAAGAGGTGGTGAGAATTTTTTCAAACTATTAACTTAAAACTGGTTTTATTTATTTGGTGTAAGACAGAAGAACAATTATAAACATATAAGCTGCTTAGACTCAATAATTTGAATCAAAATTAGGTTATGAAAGCTGAATGGGAACTGAGAAATCAACCCTTTTATTTTAGAGAAAGGCATATTGAGTACCAGATAGATGAATATTTTTGCTTGTAATTAAATGGCAAGTTTACACCATAGTTAAGACTATAATTTCTAGATATCTGGATGGTTCTTTGTTTACTGTATCAGTAGCTCAAGTAAATAAAATTAAACAAGCAATTTCAGAAAAATAACACCTTAATAATGTTGAATGTTTTTATTCTTCAAATAAGTTTTCATAATCCATCTTCAAGCATATTCATTCATTCACGAGCTAAGCATCTATTCAACACATATATTATGTACCTCCTGTGTACCACACTATACCTCAGGGCACAGAGCATATACTGGAAGACAAAAGCAAGTAATTTTCATCAATACATCTTACATCTTAGTTTAACAAAAAACAGACAGCAAACTAGAAAACAGAGTGCTATGTTATAAATCCTCAGGAGAGCAAGGGTGGAAGTGCAGAGATCAGTAATAATATTGTGATAGCCCAAGGATGAAATAATGCAACCTTGGAAATGGCAAAAAATAGTTGAATGCAATCTACATTAGGAAGACGTAACTCATGGTATATGGTGAGTATTGCATAAAGATTTTGAAAGAAAGAAGGAATTTGAAGATGACCACTAGATTTTTGACCCGAGTAGCTGATTGGAGGGTGATGCCATTTATTGTGCTAGAAAAAGTGTTGTGTGCAAGGTTCTAACTGATGGTTCTCCTTCAGACATGTGAATTTTGAGGAATCTCTTAAAAATACTAGTGGTGCAAAAAAAAAAATACTAGTGGTGCATTGAGTGTAAAGCTCAGGTGAAAGATGATGGGCTGAGATTTAATTTATGAATGTTAAGTGTACAGTTAGTTGTTTTAGAAGCCAGAAACTCAGTGAGATCATCCAGGCAATGAGGCAGAGTAAAAAACTTTCAAAACATGAGCTCCAAACTCAGTGGAGATCCATGCTTGGTGGAGTTCTTTGAAATAAATTGAATCACCATGAAAGAGAAGGGAAACAAAATAAAATCAACATACTCACACACACACACACACACACACACACACACACACAGGGATGGGGTGGAGACAACTGATCATGTTGTATATTTGTTAGTTTAGGGACATCACTTTGCTTAATTTTCAGAAGAGCAAATTTTCTATAAAATATAGGAAGCCCAACAAAGCTGACTGAGGAAATTCAGCCGGTAAGATATGAAGGAAATCAGGAGAAATCAAACAAATAAAATGCATTAGATAAGGAAGAGGTTAGTTCTCTTAACACCACCAGCAGGTCAACTATGTGAGAACTTGAACTTACCACTACATTAGCCATGTTGAAGTTACCGGTAGTGTTTTGTTTTGTTTTGTTTTGTTTTAAGATTTTTATTTATTTATTCATGAAAGACACACAGAGCAAGGCAGAAACTAGTCAGAGGGAGAAACAGGCTCCATGCAGGGAGCCTGATGCGGGACTCAATCCCAGGACCCTAGGATCATGCCCTCAGCAGAAGGCAGACAATCACTGAGCCACCCAGCTGTCTGGAAGTCACCAGTAATCTTGACCAAGGCAGTCCCAGTGGTAAATTGGAGGGAAAGAACAGTTGGGAGTGAGTTCAGGAAAGAAGGGTCGGCATGGTTGGGGAGACAGTAAGTAGGGCTAGGTTTCCTCATCATTTATTCAAAGTCAGCTAGAAATGAGGCAGGTGCTTACAGGTTACAGAATGTTCTATACAATGCAACAGGGGATATTAGAGGTGATTGAGCAAAGAAATATTGATACTGCAGGAGGGAAAGAGATAATCATGGAAGTGAAATACCTGAGTAAATAATTGCTTATAGAATTTGCTGCATAAATCCAGGATTTACCCTTCACAGGAAAGAGGAAATTAATCTATTGTAGTAGAGAAGGAGGTTAGAATGGGTAGGGAAGGGGATATACAAATGTAGATGGATGGGTGAATTTGGGGGTGCACAGAATTACAGGGCTCTCTTCCAGTTTGTTAGTGAGAGGCAATGCTTTCTGAAGTGTACGTGAGACTTGGAAGTGTATGTGAGACTATAATGAATTTGGAAGAAGCCAAATCTGAGAAGTCCTCTATGTAGCCTTAGAGAAAGGGCTGGTGAAGAGAGATTAGGAGACCAGGAGCTAAAGATACAGGCTTAATGGGGCTCAACCAAAAGGCAGATCATCAGTTCTAATCACAGCTTCTGTAGGGGTAAGGTGTCTCAGCTGAGGATCCTGGTGTTGTGACAAATATGGGATGGGGCATCCGCTTGATAAAAGTCAGAGGGGGTTTCTGTATCCCCTACCAAATATGCTTAGGAGCAGAAAAAGTTCTTTAAATCCAGCTCTGAGCAGTAATAAGTTCACTGGGAAAGATGGGCTAACCTAGAGCCACTGGAGCTCAAAATTACACTTCTAAAATTTAAACTACTTGAGTCTACTCATCTATGGAAAAGACTGATATTTTACAAAGGGATGCCCATTCCAAGTATTCTCAACTGCCACAGCCATGGTCGGCCCCGCTCTTCACCATGTCTTTCTCCTTCTGAGCCAACTGAGTCTTCTGAATCCTGAACCTCTAGCACTCTGATCGGCCCTACCTACCTCCAGAGTCAGCATGAGAGAAGGAAGCTCCCTTGAACACTGTTCAGCCTTCAGAAAACCTCTACCCTAATATATACTAGACACATCCAGCTCAGTAGACTTCTAAATGAACTCCTGATCCCCTTCAATGCCAACATCCAACTTGCTTTCAGAGTCCTTCTACTCTCAAGGAAGTACCCCTATCTTTTCCTCGGATACCCAATCTAATAGATTAACCTATTTTGTTGTCTCTAAATTTAAAATAGTTCCATAATTTCCCCCCTTTTTTTACTGCATGCAGCACAACTCCTGGGCCCAGGTCTTCATCATTCCTGGTTCAGATTGCCGTAACCAGTCTCTGCGTTTCTGCTCTAAAGTCCCCAGTAGATTGTTTTCAGCACAGCAGCCTGAATGACCCTTTAAAGCAAGTTTGGACTGCCTCGCATCACTGCTCACATGAATGTGGATCCTATCTCATTACTTCCATAAATGCTTGCAAGACCTGTGGCTCTTCCTTTTCCGAACTGAACTGAGCCTCCCTCCTTTGATCACCTCATTCATTTGTACCTGCTCCTCCCTCCACCAAGGTAGTGTTTTCCCCCAGAGAGCTCAAGACTAATCCTCTCCCCAGGGGCTAGGTTGCCACTTTCTCAGGCAGCTTCCATCAAACCCTCCCTACTTACCCCTCCCATCTGCTAATTCTCTTAACCCCAGCATTTATCACCACTGGTAATGCCTCATATTTAACATACTCTCTGTTTTTTGTTGGTTTCCTGACCCTCAAAGTATAGAAATTCCATTCTAAGAAAGCAGAGATTTTGAACCGTATTCAGTTGCAGCCTCCTTTGGGGAACTCTGGGCACACAGAAAGTTCTCAAAAATAAGTGACGGATTTGTGAATTTGCAAACCCTGATCTAAGCAACATCCTTCCCTGAGCCAACTACTTTTGAAAATGTAGTCAGCTTGTAGAGTTCAATTTGATCCAGTTTGTAATCATCTGAGGGAAAGAGTTTCCTTTTGGAAGCAATTGTATAAGCCATCAGCTGCCTCAAGGGCGCTTTTATTAAGCTGAAAGTCAGTTTTGCCATTCATCAGCTGTTTGCAGGAGGGCTCAGCCCACCTCTCTGTGCTTGTTGGAACCCCTCCTGCCTCCTCCTGAGAGATAGGCCTTTCCAGTAGGCCCTGTGGCCCACTGCAGAGTGCCCTGCTAGTGGGCCATGCGTCTGCAGAAGGGAAGGTGACATTCAGTCACTCACCATTCCAATATGCATCCACTGCCTGTGTTTCTCTCCCTCACTTTGTTTTTTCCCTTGACCTGAATTAATCCTCTCATTTTCTGCCTCCCGCTTGGATCACGTCCCTCTCCAACTTTTGTCCTCATCCTGGCCCTGCATTTGCCAGTCTCTGCAGGGATTTTGCAAAAGCCAGTGCTGAAAGACCACTCTTTCAGACCCAGGCCCAACTGGCAGCCAAGGAAGAGTGAACTCTGTTCTAAGGAAACAGCACTTCTGAGTGTCCCCTTTCTAAAAAATGCCACTTCCTGTCTACAGACATCTAAGCCTAAGGAATAAATAAGAGAAGGAAACAGGCAAAAACTAATATTTGCTGAAATCTGCTTTGTGCCAGGAGTGAGGAGGGATCCATTTTTTTTATGGTTTATCTCAAATAATGGCTGTATACAGCCTAAAAATTAAGTAATGATCATCTCCTGTGTAAAATGTCTCATTTTGCACAGGGAATGAGAACATGCAACTCCTCTGTTCAGAACTGTTAGGTGACTTCCCATAATCTACAGACAAAAACCCCAAGACCCAGCTGTGGCTACTGGGACCTGCACACCTGCCTGACTTACGCTCCACCCCTCCCACCCCAGCCCTTCACTTTCAGGCAATGGCACCTTATATGTTTTTGCACAAACTGTAGTATCTACCATTTGCTGTTTGTTCTTTTCTGTCCCTCCATATAACCACATGGTTCACAGTTTCTATTTATTCAAAGCTCTCTTAACTGTTCTCTTTCCAGAAAGACCTTAACCAGTCACTCTACAGGGTGGCCTCCAAGTCTAGAAACAGAAGGAAATGCATAATCCATGGTTTATTGGCACTGCATTTCAGCACAAGGTAAAATAATAGTATTTGGGTTACCAGTTTTTATGGCCATCTTGTTTTTAAGTTACATTCTTTCACTTATTCATTGCCTCTCTTTATTTTAAAATATCCTTTACATTTTTAACATCTATATTATTATTTATGTGTTCCATGAGCCTATCTGTCCCCTGAGGCTAGGCCCTAGTTTTGTTTACTGCTAGCTCTCTGGAGTCTGCAAAGATGCTGGAACAGAATTGGGACCAGGTCAAGATGGTTGAAGGAATGCACTGAGCCAGTGGAAGCACAGAAAATGTGAATAATTTGTTCAAGCTTGCAAAGCTACTGAACAAGTTTAGACAAAATTTGAAGTAAATTTTGATTCCAAACCCATACTGTCACTGCTTCAAATTAAACTCACTTTTCTGTCATAGGATCATTTAAATCGTAAAGACACCAGGTGTTGGAAAGGGGTAGCCAACATTGAATCTACGATCAGATCATTGGCAAGATAAAGGGCCTCACTCAGTAGGGGAAGGGCTTTCTCTTGGGAGTCCCAGGGAACTAGGTTGCATGGCTATCTCTTTCACATCCTGGCATTTTGGAACTTGAGCAATTGTGTAGAGCTTCAGTTTCCTCAGCCACAAAATGGAAGTTAAGAGTGATCTGTAAAGTGATCATAACGTACTATGAGATTCAGACAGCCTGCCTTTGAATACTTATATCCTGATACCAACTCTGACCATTGCCAAGTTATTTAAATTTGCTAACCTGGTACCTCTTTGCTAAACCCCAATGTAAATTAGGAAAGTAGTATCTTCATAGAGGTAAGGTAACTATGAGCTTACCCATATAATAAATTCCTTAATGTAGCGCTCAATATAAGCAAGGGATTGTTTGCTACTACTAATTTTGTTGTCTCCTCCTCCTCCTCTCCTTTCTCCTTCTCCTTCTTCTCCTTCTTCTTTCCCTCCTTCTCCTCCTGCTCCTCGTTATTCCTCTTCTTCTTCCTGTTATTATTAGTAGTAGTAGAAGTTGTTTGAAGTAGAGGTAAAAATCATGGCTCTTTCTGACCAAAATGTCGATGTTTCTCAAAGACAGAGATGACATTGTATGGATACCCTGTGTCTAATGCTGCACTAGGAGAATTTATGGTTATAAATATACAGTATGTTTACAAATATTTGTGTGTTGATTAGTGGAAAGTGGTTAGTAAGATCAATCAAGCTTTTAAATATGGCTTGATACTAGTTGCTGTCTGTGTGCAGACTGGGACGTTTTAGCTGAGATGCTCTGGTCACTTTTCATGTTCAAACACAAGAACTGGCACTGACTTTTTAAGTTTTAAAATCACCTCTTTCTTCATTATTATATTGATCCTCACAAAACTCTGCATGGTAAGCATATGGGTGACAATTATTTTCTGTTTGGTCCCCATGGAAGTCTTTTTGTGCATTACTTATGGTTTCTACAATGGTCTTCCTTATTTTATAAAGCTCTTTGTAGTTATTTTACACATCTGCTATATTTTATAGCCAATACATAGTTACATTGGATAAAACATTTACTGAGCATTCCTTAAATGCCCAGCATGTGGATGGTAGGGAATGAGTTAGCACAGAGTCTGAAGCATTTGAATAAATGGTGAGACAGACACATAAACAACATAATTAAAGATTCTGTAGGATGTGCCTGTGTGTGGGTACAGTTGGATCAGTGCAATAGTGAGAGCAGAAGATTCTCCCCAACTCAAGTCCTATCTACAGATTTCACTGAAAATGTAACCCTAGAGATTCTTAGTCTGGGTAGGTCAAGATTATAGATGCTGTGCAGCTGGACAAAGTAGTTTTGCAAAAGACTAGGCAAGGCATAGATTGGGCTACCTGATGACAATCCTTAAATTTCATAAAAAAGAAGGGTCATTCCTAGGAACAGCATCTCAGTAAAGTGCAAGGCTGCTGTTTAGAAATTGGTTCATCGAACTAAATGGAGGTAAGAATATAGGAATAAAGAGGGATTCCAAGTCCAGTGCTTTCAATGATAGGAAAAGTTAGAGGCAGAGATATTTCAGGCCTATTACTACATCCACATCATTGCTATATAAAAACATTGCCATGTTTCTAACACATTTACACACTCCCCCAGCATGTCTTAACCTAGATGAACACATGTTTTTGTAGACTTAGAGCTTGTAAACATTCCCTTAACAGAAATAATTAGATTGGCAGGTCTCCTGGCACAGTGGTACAAGATCTGAGTTTGAAAGGGCATAGTAAAAATTCCATTTTTCCCAGTCTTTTTTTTTTTAATTTTTTTTATTTATTTATGATAGTCACACAGAGAGATAGAGAGAGAGGCAGAGACACAGGCAGAGGGAGAAACAGGCTCCATGCACCGGGAGCCCAACGTGGGATTCGATCCCGGGTCTCCAGGATTGCGCCCTTGGCCAAAGGCAGGCGCCAAACTGCTGCGCCACCCAGGGATCCCGCATTTTTCCCAGTCTTTAAGGATGATTCTTACACAGAGAATCCACTAGCAATACATTTGCTCTTAAAATTTGGAAATTTATTGTGTATGCGTGAATGCATGGTATGTCTACCCACCAATCAGTGGCACATCCAAAATGCCTCAACGGCTAAAAAAGATGGAGACTCAGTGCAGCCACTGAGACAGGATCGAGAGAAATGATGAGGAAGTAAGCCTTTTAAGGCTTATATAATTCAGCAGCCAGTCTCAGATGGTCATGAAAACTTCTTTCCTCCTTCTGAGAATGGTGGTATGTATATATTGGAAACATTTAAGGGATTTCACTAGGCAGATGCCTCTCTTCTGTTTGGTGGTGATTGCCTATGACAACCCTCTGCCATCACTTTATGGCATCTGCCATAATGATCATTGTTTGGTTTTCCCATCAACTTTGTGACATGTGTATGATTATACTAATTTATAAGAGAAGAAAACAGAAGTTCTAAGAGTTTAACAAAATTACTCGTTTTCAGAAGATAATTAGTGACCAATTCTGGATTCAAAGCCCAGGCTCTTTTTCACAAAGAGCTGTTAAAATCAATGGCATATATTTTCTATTTGTGGGAGTTAGCCTTCAAGAGAGTCCCAGTGACACTTGCCTCCTGATAGAGATAACCTTGTGTAATCATCTGCATCTGAGTGTTGGTTAGACTTAGCGACTCACTTCTCATGAATAGAATGTGACACAAGTGATAGATTCCCACTCGAAGATTAGATTGTAAAATATAGTGACTTTCATATTGAGTGTTCTTTCTTACTTTTTCGTAGGTTTCTTGGTCTGGGGGAAGCCCTGCCATGAAGGAGCTCTGTAGAGAGGCCCACATGAGTGAACTCTGAAGAGTTTTGAAGGCTTTATACCAGCTGAGTGAACTGGAAGGATCTTCCAAGGCCTACCAACAGCCAGAGAAACAGAATCTTCCAGTCAAGGCTTGAGATGACCATGGCCAATACCTTGTTTGCAGACTCGTTAGACATCCTGAACCAGAACCACTCAGCTAAACTACTTTCAAATGTACCATCCATAGAAACTTTGAAATAATAAATATTTCTCATTCTCAGTGGCTGAGTTTGAGGGTGATCTGTAACAGCCATGGGTAACCAATACAACATTCAACATCACTCAAGAAACCAACTTAGTATTTTTAGTAGTATTGCAATGGAATTAATCATATGGGTCATTTTCAAAGAACTTTATCATTATAATATATACAAAATCCCTATGAAGGAAGCACTTACCACCAGGTTACAGACAAAATGAATTAACATTTGCAAAATATAGCAATAGATGGTATGATTTATATAAATCATGACATATATTAGCACTGACATTTTAATTTCCAAGTCAAGATTATTTACCTATGGTGATAGCTAATTTTATGTCTCACCTTGACTGTAAGGATACCTGGACAGCTGGTAAACATCATTCTGAGTGTATCCATGAGGGTGCTTCAAGAAGACATTTGCATTTGAATTGGTGGACTGAGTGCAGATTGATGCCTTCACCAATGTGGGTATCATACCCAATCCACTGAGAGCCTAAATAGAACAAAACTAACATAAATCAGATGTAGAGATCAGTAGGGTGGGGCTTATTTCTCTTTCATTTTCCAAATTGTGTCTCACTTGGGAGACCCAAATTGGTTTCTCCTCTCTTTTGTTATCTCTTAAAAAAAACCCTGGATTTTAAGTATCATTTTATGGACTTAATAAAGTATGTCCTTTCCAAGAACTTTTGTCATTTCCAATATGCATCTAATCCCTGTGAGAAAGGTGACTATCTCCACTTTACAGTTATTAAGAGTCTACACAGTGAAAAGAAATAACAATTGATATGATTTATATGGAGAAAGACAAGTTTAGCAGTGGCTTTTTAATTTCCAATTAAAGATGATCTCTTATGTATATATATTTAGCATGTAGAATGAATAGTTTACTAATTTACTTCAAACTGGGGATTTGAAGGCCTCTCAAATTATGTTATAGCTTCTTTCTTTCTTGGAAATCACTGCTTCTTTTCCAAGCTTTAAGTCAAGCTTTGAAGTCTTCAAGTAAATTAGAATTGAATTGCTATCTCTGGCCTTCTATGCAACATTCTCCTCACCATGCAAATTTTGTCAACCAAGGGCCAAGTCCAAACCCCTAAAACAACTTGCATGGTAATGATTTTAAAGTAAAGAGACCCCCAGCTGGGACAATGTCTAGACGTGGTTACCCAGCTAGACTTGGCTATTTCAATGATTTCTACAATCTTGACAGTTGCTCCTATTGAATCAATTGTATGATGATCTACTTTAGTTGGCAAAGCAATTTATATTCTCAGCACAACCAGACATTAGGATAATGTCATTATTTTTTTTAAGATTTTATTTATTTATTTATTTATTTATTTATTTATTTATTTATGAGAAAAAGAGAGGGAAAGCACTAAGGGGGAGGGGGTGTGAGGCAGAAGGAGTGGGAGAAGCAGACTCCCTACTGAGTGCAGAGCCCAGCTCAGGGCTAGATTCTAGGACCCTGAGATCATGGCCTGAGTCAAAGACAGCTGCTTAACCTACTGAGCCACCCAGGTGTCCCTTGTCATTATTTTTAATTGATATTTTTATTGATGTAAAATTGATGTAACAACATTTTAAAGTGTGTAACTCAGCAGCATTTAGTAGATTCACAATGCCATGTAACCACCACTTCTATCAAATTGTAAAACATTTTCTTCACTTGGAAAAAGACTTCCTATTCACTAGGCAGTCACTCTCCATTCCTCACTCCTACATCCAGCCCCTGGAAGCCACCGATACACTTTTTGTCTCTGGAAATTTACATATTCTGGCGGCTTCATATAAATGAATCCATACAGTATGTGGTTTTTTGCCTGTTTTTTTTTTTTCACTTATAATGTAAAACTTCACATACAACAGTAGAATGTGTCAGTACTTTATTCCTTATTACAGATGAATAGCATTCATTGTATAGGTACACATTTTATTTATCTATTTGTCAATGGACATCTGAGTTGCTTCTATCCTTCGAGTATTTTGAGTAGAACTCTGAACATTTGTGTACAAGTATTTGTATGAGTATGTTTTCAATTCAGAGAAATGCTTCACAGAATTAAAAAAAGATGGTGAGGGATTGTGGGAGAAGAAGTAAGTAACTAGAAGGTTTGGGTTGAATGTACTTTCATATGCTCCTTATTTTACTTGTATTTTTATTTAACTTTTCAATATTGCATTGTCAGAATCTAGAGAGACCCCTGGCATATAGCAGGTGTTCTGCAAATATTCTTGGAATAAATATTACATGCTTCATTTTGCTGCCTGGTGCTACTAATACAACAGTCAATAAATATTTCCCAAATAATTATTTTTAATTTAAAAGGAAAGGAAGTGAGTATAACCAGAAAAAGAATTTTCTAGGATTTATTTATTTATTTTTCTCCCTCTCTTTTATAAGCCTGCACACTTTACTAGTTCACCTACCAACTACTACTCTATGATTTGAAGCTTGTTTTCTTTAAAAGTCTTTGGTATTAGCTCTGAGGGAGGTTTTTAATACTAAGTCAAGAAGTGCTGTGACAGGCTTGAGAGAGAGAGAATTCCATATTTCCTGTTATTGTTAGTGATTCCCCGTTATGAGCCTGTTTTATATCTCTCTGTCAATTATGTGTCATGTGCTCTGAATTATACAAGCAGGATTTCACAGCAGCACATATAACAATAGGAGAGTTACAACATGCTGCTCTTATTCTGCAACTGATTTGTTATTTAAACTGAGCCCAGTGGAAAAAAAATCATTTGTATTTTTCCTGTTAGTTTTATATTTTCCTTGTATTCTTGCCGCACCAAAAGATTTCTCTGGAACTAAGGCTATTACTAAAGAAGAAAAATAGCCATAATACTTAAGTTCTTACAAAAATACTTCATTTCACAGTTGTCTTGCAATAAATAACATTTTTCATAATGGTTAAAACTGTGCTTGGTAATTCACTTGAGACATTGAAAAATAATTAATATTCTTTCTGTACTTTGAATATAAGGGTCTATTTGTCAATTTTTCTTTTCTGGTTTGAATGTAAAGCTTAAACTTAGAAGGGAATGGGATTGAATCTTATGATTTACCGATTCAGGATTCAGGGAACAGGTGTTCATCAACCTGAAATTTAAAAAAAAAAATTCAAAAAGGTAAAATAAAGCTTTTCTTAACACCTGTGGGAAAGCCAACACTCACATTTCAGAAATCTGACAAGAACGATGGATTATGTCTCAAAATACTTAGTTCACTTGTTGCGGAGTGAAAAACAGAAAAGGTTGGGAGAGTGTTTTAGATCTTTTTTCCAGGGTCCCACTGCTGCAGCTGGGATGTGGTAAACATTTTAACTATGGATGAATAATAATTTGCATATTTCAATGGCTGTGCCAAGTAGAATCTCCATAGACTTTGGTGATGAGTATTTAATTAGCAGAATGAATATGCTCAGATGGTAACTCTTCTGGCCCAAGACCATTCTTGTTTTCTCTGCTTTCCATGGCAAGTTCAATAAGTGTTTTATGAAGAAACAATTTGTCTCAAAACCACTAAGGACACAAAGCTAAATTTCCATCTGTCAGCTTCTGTCTTCCATAGTGAGATGTGTCCTTGGCTATGGAAGAGCTTCACTTACAGGTCCATCCAGGCACTGCAGCAACCCCCACTCACCCTTGAAGAGTATTGTGGAGAGCACCCCATATTCAACTTTGGGTCTTAGAAGTTCTTTGGCTTCTTGACATTCCTTACACTCCCCTCCCCCCCCCCCCCACCTCTTGCTTTGGAGAAAAATGCTAATTTGATTTTAGACCTCTGAAAGATAGCAATTACAGCTTGCCCAACTTTCCAGAGCTGATAAAAAGGGCAATTATTTCAGTTTCAAATAGACCTGCATATGTCCTCAAGCTCTGTTTCCCAAAATATGAAAGGATCTATCACCCATGTAACACATCACTTGAAAATTTTATCATTTGTTGGAAAGTGAAGTTCATTCTAATCCTCTAATGGCTCCATGTAAATATGTGAGATTATGCTACCCTTTCCTGGAGGCTCCATGTGTCGCTCATCCCTAATCAGCTTAACCACTACTGTGCCCATTTCCAGTTCATTCAGTTCTTGATATTCTTTCTTGTCAGTGTCCCTGTTGTTTTGAAGTGGGAAAGCTAGGTTCTTATCTCATGGAGTTGAAGGAATACCTGTCAGTTATTCAGTTTCTCAATTAATATCACTAAATTTAAGACAGCCTGTCCCAGGCTTCTAGGACTGTGCTGACCAACTCAGGGTTGTCAACAGGCCCTGCCACATGATCTGTTCAGAATATTCATTCTTTTCTGGCTTTCCCAGTTTCTAACATGGGTTTATGTGTGGCTCTCTCTATGATAGTTTTCCTTGTCTAGTTGTTTTGATGGTCAGCCCTGGTTATTTAACTTGTTTCCCAAATGTTTCCCCTTACATCCATCCCTCCTCTCCTGTTTCCCATTTAGAAATTGTTTCCCAGGCTTCAGCCCAAGTGAGGATCCAAGCAGTCCTCTTTGCTTGATTCTTGGTGCTACAGAATCATGTTTAACAAGATGGGTCATTTCCAGGGCAATTTCCTTTTCTTGCTTTTAACCTTCTCTTTCTCACTCTCTTACTTCCTTGTATCTCCACCTATCCTTTAGATGTATAATGAATGATTGCTATGTGCCAAGTACTTTAAAGAGCACTGGATAAATACAAGCAAGCAAACAAATAAATGAAAGCATGATTTCTATCACTGTGATCATCTTGGAGAACCCAAAGTTTAATAGCAGGAGACGATAAAACTCAACATGCACTTAGGCCACAAATCCAACACCAGTATGTAGAAAGCATGCTAAGTGCTTAGGCGTTCTTGTGCAAAAAGGTTAAGGAGAGTATAGAATAGCTCTAACCCACTCTGTTACTGAATTGCCCCCTAGTGGGGAGAATAGAGACAGTACATGGCAACTTAGAGCAAGGTTTTAGAAAATTGTGGTTACAACAGGTACTGAATAGGATCTTAATATGCTAAGATAGATGAGAAATCTTTCCTGAACAAGCTAATATTTAAGCTTAATGTGGAAGAATAAATTGAATTTCATTCACTGGAGGAATATAATATTCCAGGTTTATGATCTTATACACTAGGCAATAGGTTGTAAGATCAACTTATTTTTTAAGGTGTTTTAAATTTAATAATTCATTTTTTAAAATGCAGATTGAATGAATGAAATAAAAACAATTTTCAAGAACTTTTATGAGTCTGAACAATTATTTGTTTTTAAACTCTGGACATACACAAAATTCAATTACCTGAAGGACAGCTGGGATACCCTGAGGAAATGAGCATGATTTCTCAGAAATTAAGAGAATTGAGTTGATAAGATTTTCATAAGAAGAGTGGAGCCAGATCTTATCATCAAGAGAAGATACACCATTGCTACTTATACCGCTAAGTGATCGGTTCTTTGACGGCAAGCTTAAGGAGAAAGTATTTTCATGTCCAGTTTACAGATGAGTAAAGAAAAGCAAAATAAGGTAATTGATTTGCTGAAGGTTATAAAACTATTCTGGAGCAGAAGTTAAATTAGAACAAGCTCACTCACACAGCAGTGCAATTATTTTAAGACATAACTAATAGCTTGGGACTTTCTTTAGGTTTCTTTTTCTTTTTCTTTTTTTTTTTAGACTAGGGTGCCTCTTTACTTAACTCACTCTCACTCTGCTCGGATGGTGTTAAATCCTTCTGTGTTGATTCTCCTGGAGAACTTTGTATTCTGTTGTATCTCTATGTCTCCACATGACCACAGCTGACTTTTCCTATTCACTATAAAAATTAATCCCCGCAACACTTCTGTGAAGTGGGAAAATACAGTTGTTATTATTCCTGAGATGAGTAAAAGGATGTTTGAAAATATTAAGTAACTTTTCCAGGGTCATCATTCTTCTAAGGAACAGAAAAAGGGAAAAGCCTAAATACTTTTATTGCAAATGAATGATTTTTTTCCAGCTCCGTTCATAGCATAAAGTCCTGACCATGTCTTGGAATCATCAGGTAAGTTTTACTTTATATTTAGGTCAGCTTTAAATTTACAGAAAAATCTGAAAGGTAATACAACAGGTTCCTATGTCTTGCCAACATAGTTTTCCCTATTATTAACTTCTTACATTAGGGTGGAAATTTGTTACCACTCAGACTACTGTAGTTATGTTATGATTAAGTGAAGCCCATCCTTGATTCAGATTCCCTTACTTCTTACTTAATGTGACTTTTCTGTTCCAGGATGCCATATTATATTTAGTCACTTTAAGGCTCCTCTTGGCTATGCTTTCTAAGGCTTCAAAATGATTTATTACTGTTGATATTAACCTTCATCATCTGCCTGAGGTAGAATTTTCAGATTTCTCTACTATAGAGTGATTTCTATCTTCTTTCTACACCGTACTCTTGGGAAGGAAGAGCAGCCCACGCTTGACCCGGCAGTTATGCTGCACCTTCTAAGCATGGACAATCTGCATAAGTTATCTGGAATTCTGTTTGAGGGATTTGTCTCATCTCCCCCACACATTTATTCAGTCATATATTTATATCAGTGTGTACTCACAGATGTTTGTTTTATACTTTGGGTGATAATTCAGTATTACTTTATTTTATTGCTCAAATTGTTCCAGTTTGGGACACTGGTGTTGATTTCTTTTAAAGTCAAACTCAAATTTAATTTAAATTCAAAATCATTCTCTCCGGATATATAAGCAATCAACAGAATTTTCTATATTAACTTTGTATCCTGCAACCTTGCTATTTTCACCTAGTAATTCCAGGAGCATTTTTGTCCATTTTTAAAAAAAATCTTACATAGACAACCATATATATGAATAAATATTTTGTTTCTGACTTGAAATTTGTATATTTTATCTTATTTTCTAATCATATTGTGCTACGTAGGACTTCCAGCAAAATCTTGTGTAGAAACGATGAAAGAAGGCATCCTTGCCTTGTTTCTGATCTTGGGAAAGCATCTAGTTTCTCATCCTTAATTAAGATATTATCTGCAGACTTTGTGTAGATGTTCTTTGTCAAGTTGAAGATGTTTGCCTCTATCAGATTTCTGACAGTTTTTCTTTCTTTTTTAAAAAGTCATGAATGGGGATCCCTGGGTGGCGCAGCGGTTTGGCGCCTGCCTTTGGCCCAGGGCACGATCCTGGAGACTCGGGATCGAATCCCACGTCAGGCTCCCGGTCCATGGAGCCTGCTTCTCCCTCTGGCTGTGTCTCTGCCTCTCTCTCTCTCTCTCACGGTGTGCCTATCATAAATAAATAAAATAAAATTTTAAAAAAATAAAAAATAAAAATAAATAAATAAATAAAAAGTCATGAATGGCTATTTTATTTTGTCAAATACTTTTGATGCATCAATTGATATGATCATCTGATTTTTCTTCTTTAGTCTATTAATTACATTAATTACTTTCCAAATGTCAAAATAGCCTCACATTTCTGAAATAAAACTCACTTGGTCATATTGTATACTTATTGTTATACATTCTTGGGTTCTGGTTGTTAACTTGGGGGGGGGGATTTTTGCATCTATGTTCAGAAGAGATATTGGCCTGTAGTTTTCCTTCCTTGTAATGTCTTTATGTAGTTTTGATACTAATGTCATACTAGCCTCAGAGAAAGAGTTAGGAAATAAAAATACCTGGGTTTGATGTTCTCTTTCTCTCTTTTTGGAGTTTATCAGTTATTGATTCAGTTCCATTAAGATGCTTAGTCCCATATAGATAATCTGTATTTCCTTGTGTGAATTTTGGTAGTCTGTGTCCTCCTAGGAATCCATCCATTTCATATGTTATAATATTGCGTGTATGTAGAGTTGTTCACAGCATTCTGTTCTTTTTTATCTTTATCTCTTTTTTTTTTTTTTAGGTTGATGAGATCAATAGCAATGATCCTCTTTCACTTCTGATATTGGTAATTAGTGTCTTCTCACTTTTCTCCCCCCCCCCCCCCCCCGGGTTATTTTACTAGAGGTATATAAATTTTATTGATCTTTTGAAAAAAAAAAAAAACAGCTTTTGATTATGTTGAGTTTTCTCTATCATTTTTCTGGTTTCAATTTCATTGATTTTGCTTATTTATTTATTTATTTATACAGTTCCTTTAAGCTTAAATTGATTAGGATGCCTGTGTGGCTCAGCTGTTGAGCATCTGCCTTTGCCTCAGGGTGTGATCCCAGAGTCTCGGGATCAAGTCCCACGTTAGACTCCCTGCATGACACCTGCTTCTCCTTCTACCTATGTCTCTGGCTTTCTCTCTCTCTCTCTCTCTCTCTCATGAATAAACAAATAAACTATTTTTTTAAAAACAAGCTTAAATTGATCTCTGTATGTATTTTTCTTTTAATTTCAATTGCAAAAAAATGGTATGTGGCAACCCAGACTCCATTAGATTGCAAGTCAATGTTCAGCATTCAACCACATTATCTTCTCCTTTAATCAATGAAGATCACAACCCCAGCGACCAAAGTCTCTTCTAAATTTCTAGAGATTGTATTATCTATTCTTTCTTGGATATGGATCACATGTCAAATCTGATTGTAGTTTTCTATAAATGGGTACTGTCTGTTCTATAAGAATGACCATTTCTTGATTATAAGAAATATTGTACAAAAGTTTGTTGCTTCAACCACACTCAATGTTGTGTTTGGAACATAGAAGATACTCAGTAAATATTATTCAATTATTCTGGGTTTTAAACTGTGGTGACCTCAGTATATAATAATTCAAACAGCACTCTCTCCTAATGACAAATAGTGTGTCCAGTCAGCTTTTTCTAGAGGGGGAAAAACAGGGAAAGGTTAATGTTGACAGTAAATTTAGTAGAGAATGCTTCCTCCTCTAGTCATAGGAAACATGTAATAGGATGATAAAGCCACCACACCTTTACCCCAGTCAGATAGTAATAAATATTTTTACATAACCAAGAGTTTGTTATGTTTCTTCCCCCCTGGTAAGTAAGGCCCACCCTTGGTTATCTGGGATGAATGTGGATCCAAAGTCCACATCCGTTTCCTTTGAGAATAAAAGAGAAAACTCTGGAAGGAGGAAAATCAGGCCATGCACAAAATCAGTGACATTGAAGGGCAGCCTAACCTGGTTTTCTATTTTAAATGAGCACTGCTCTGAACAGAAAAACAACACTTTGTATTAATCTGTACATAGTAATAATGTACTAATCTGTAATAGTGCATACCTGATTACATAAGAACCGTAACAACAGAAGAGTTCTTCACAGTAGAGATTCATATTGAGTCATATTTGTAATTTTAGTATTCCATAACATTACTGAAAGTCCTCTTTTCTGTCTCATCTCTTCATGCAAGAAATATTTACCAAATATGCCAGAGCAGACACTCAATCCATCTAATATTCCTGGAATATATTAGGAAAACTGAAGGTCCCAGGAGTCATCTTTTTAAATGTAATCACCCAGAAAGATGGTTTCCCTATTTCCCAGTCTCTGTAGGAGGATCGGAGCTTACTTTATAAGCGCCAGTTAGCAAATACAGGTGGTCTAATCACATTGACTGACCTCCTCCCCCAACATCCCTCAGTACTTTTCCATTAGTGCACCCCAGCATACAAAAGGCCTCCTGATTTTGTTTCATCAAAGTTGAGCTCAGTTTATACAAAAGTGGTCTCTGTCTTATGCAGTAGTCTGAATAAAATCTGTCTTGCTATTTTTAACCTGTCACTGGTACAAAATTTTTCTTTTACACTAGCCATCTATATGGTACCTCTTCCCCTCCTAGTTTAAACAATACAAGCATAAACAGAGGGTGTCACAAATATTTGTTGTGTAATTTCACAGATCAATTTTTATGTTATTACTTAACACTGTTTCTAGTTAAGTAAAAGCAAAATTGGAAGACTTACCTTTTCTTCCAATTTGAGTTTCTCTAGATAATTAAAATTTGGTTTTGGAAATCAATATGCTGCCTCCTCTCTCTCATTTGGTAGCAACTATAAACATCAGCAGTTTTTACCTTGCAAAGAGGTCCTGCCTCCTACAGAGTGGATTTCCCGCATTTTAGAAGATCAAACAAAATGATTTCCACATTAGTCATTGAAATTGAGCTTATCTGAGTCTTAAGTTTTCTTGACGTTTGAGGCAATCCCATTAACAGGACACAAGGTGGTATATTAGAATGGGGAACTGAGTTGAGATCGAAGGGTTACCTTTAGTTAAAACACACAATGATTGTTTTGCTGTTTGGTTTCACGTTAGGCTTTCTCTGGAAACCTCGGGTATCTAGGCATGGAAACTAGCTGGCTTAGTCTTGGTATGCACACGAACGTATTATAGACCATGGGATAAGTCAACACTTCAGAGCAGCCTTTACTCATCATGTATTTCCTGTGTCACTGAATAATGTTGCATGCCAAGCACCCAAATGAACATTAGGGATATAGATGAAAGACACAACCCCTGCCCTCAAGGAAATTGTGCGGTGATGAGAAACAAGGTACATTAGGGAACGATAAGGGTTATGAAAGAAGTAGAAGCACAGAAGATGAACAATCATGTGCCTGAGGGCCTCTGACCTCCTTAACAATTACTGGATAATATCAGATCAACAAGAATCTGCACCTAGAGATTCTTTCTGGTGAAAAGGCAATTATTTCCAACCATCACCCCAGAAGGGGAAAAAAGTACTTTACTTCCTATTAAAGGATAAGGTTGGGACTCCTGGGTGGCTCAGTGGTTGAGCATCTGCCTTCAGCTCAGGTCATGATCCCAGGGTCCTGGGATCGAGTCCCGCATCAGGCTCTCCATGGGGAGCCTGCTTCTCCCTCTGCCAATGTCTCTGCCTTTCTCCCTGTGTCTCTCATGAATAAAAATTAAAAAAAAAGATAAGGTAGGTTATATATATCACATACTCATATATAAGCATTATATTATACATGTATATATAAGCATGCATCATATGTGTATATATGCATAACTGCTTATTTGTTCATTCTGACTTCAGTCCCATATAGAAAAGGGTCAGGGTAGTCTTCCCATTTGCCTTCTGTTAAAAGCTTTCAAAAGTGACCTGCTGAAAGGTGGGGTTGAGGAGTGTAAATGATCAGTTCTTTAGAATTTTATAAATGCATTGAAGTGCAACTTTTTGTTGTGGCAAACTGTAGCTATTGAAACCTAGAATTGTAAATAATAGAAATGTGGTGCTCAGAGGGCCCTTGGAAATTATCTGAGGCAATTTTTTAATATTATTTTAAAGTAGTGGAAACTACTCTTCTAGAAGTATTGATGCTTGGCCCCAAAACTACTGAGAAACAAAACTGGCCGAGATCCAGTATTGGGTGCACCAGAGTGGCAGGAGGAATCTTCCCCACCTGTGATATTTTCTTGCAAGTGTAAGGGCTCCATTAGCATAAACCTCCATCTGCTCTCTGACCCCTTCACCTTCCATTCTTGGGAGATGGGTTGCATATCTGATGGCTGCATGTAAAAGCAAGAACAGGGCATAGATAGCCATGACACTCTTGTTCTTTTTCTTTGGAGCAGTCTGACCTTTGCGGAGTATGAGTTTCTTTTTTTTTTTTTTTTATATTTTAGGAACTTTATTTTTTTTTTAATTAATTTTTATTGGTGTTCAATTTACCAACATACAGAAAAACACCCAGTGCTCATCCCGTCAAGTGTCCACCTCAGTGCCCGTCACCCATTCCCCTCCAACACCCGCCCTCCTCCCCCTCCACCACCCCTAGTTCGTTTCCCCGAGTTAGGAGTCTTTATGTTCTGTCTCCCTGAGTATGAGTTTCAATAGCACTTGGCTGTACCGTGAGCTTATTAGAGGGTCCAGCCACCATGGGGATGTTCTCAGTGTTCTAGTGTTCCTAGTTGGCAATGAGAAGTCTATGTGAAAAGTTAAGCATTAGGAAATGTGTTTCCCCAATACTGCCTGCATTAGTAATGACAGCAATATTTTGTTCTCTTCACAGAGACCAAATAGTTAAAAGTGCTGGTAAATGTTCGCCAACTAACCCTCCAAGGAAAACAAACAAACAAACAAATCTGAAGTTTCCACAGAGTCCCATGGCATAAATAACCCCACCTGGATTTAGTCAATTCCCCACCTATATCACTGAGGAGTTGGAAAATAATGCACATGATTGACCTCATAAACTGGCACAAGATGGATGCAGCTCAGCACTATCCTTTTTTCATCTTACTTTTACCTCATTTCTCAATGACTGCAGATCTTGGTTATGGTTATACATAAAGAAGGGTCTAATTACGAGGCTTTCTGAAACACTAATATCCAGGTTTCTTGAGTTCCAGTTGAATGTATTTCACATGACACCACAATGTCGCTTGGAAACCAGGGTTCCACTATGTATTATATAACTGGAAAGTAGGGTTCTACTACTTATTTTATAACTGAATACAAAACTACTTTACATATACATGAACCATTATTATATAAATAATATATATACAATTTATAAATAATGATATAAATCTAAATGTCTATTTTATATGTGTATATATATATATGTGTGTGTGTGTAAATATCTCTTGTATATGTGTAGTGTCTGAATTTAAAAATATCTGGTGGGTGTTATGGTAGTGGTCACACAAACCTTATGGAACGCTAGTAGTTCAAATCACATGAGATGATAGTGGTTGACTGTTAACTGCCTCTAAATCTTTACCCTTGTTAATCCCATGCTTTTGCTGTGTGACCTGCTGTTCCCTCTTTGATATTGAGTTCCTATTCACAGCAATTTAGAATAAAGGAATGAAAGAATATATCACCAGTAATATTGCTGTTCAAAAACCATAAACCAAAGAGCCAAATTTTGTCCTATCTGTAGGCAGTTGTCTTCTTGAAGCTATACCACACTCCTCAGAGTCCTGAACTGGTATGGCTTAATGGGGCACAATTATGCATAGCTTGTCCTTGGCAAAAAAAGCAAATATCAAACAGGTGAAAGTCACATTAGATTTATAATTAAAATATTACTTTGACCTTGAAAGCTCTTAGTAGACTGGATCTCAATTAACTTCTTGAACTTCAGGCATCTTAACTGATCATCTTATTTTTCTCGTTTAAACAAAAGTTTTTAATATTTTTTTTCCACAGAGGCTTCTATTTATCTCCTTCCCTTGGACTATGGTGCCAAATTAATAAATATGTGATATAATATATATCCATTGCTGGAATTATATGAATTATAGCCATTTAGCTTTTAGATACACACACATATATTTCAGGTTTTCAGCCTAACACATGGTGAATCACAAAATACTTTTACCTAATCTGAAACACCTGTATTTATCTACTATGAATATGATCACCTGATTTTTAAAAAAGATTTTACTTATTTATTTGACAGAGAGAGAGAGAGCACAAGCAGAGGGACCAGCAGGCAGAGCAGGGGGAGAAGCAGGCTTCCCACTGGGCAGAGAGCTTTGAGCCTGGGGCTCTATCCCAGAACCCTGGGATCATGATGAGAGCCAAAGGCAGACCCTTAACTGATTAAGTCACTGAGGTGCCTCTGATCACTTGATATTTAAATTATATTTTTAGTGACATAAAAGTAAATTCCAGAAATAAACATATATAGACACACTCACACATAGGCAGGTATGATTTAAGAAAACAATATATATGATTTTTTTTAGCATCTACATGAGCATGAGTGCAATCCCTTTCTTAACTGTCCCGATAGTGGGCTGTGCATTTCTATGAACAAGAATGTCAAAGCTGAAAATATTTCTGAAACTGTTCTTTTTGAGAGCTGCCTTTAGTGCTAACTCTTCCCTATACTAACCAGTGACAACTGTTGGCAAAATCTTGGTCCTTTGAGAGTTGACTGAACATCTCCAAACTGCCAAAAGCATTTGGAACCAAGACTAATGAAGATGGCTTGCAGAGAAGCTGGGGACACTGCTTGGAATCAATGACTCAGTGTGACTAACATAATGAGGCTTTATTGTTCTCTGTGGCTTCTAACCTGTGTCTGAAGTCAGGGCCAAATGCAGAGTTCACAACATGCTTAGAGCAAATGCATATGAAATCTCTTCTTAATTACCTAATTTGGCTACACAAAATAATATATAAATATTGCCGGCACGTTCACTCCTCTTTCTAATTTTTTTCCTTTCCTGGAAGGTCCTTATGTAATGTCAGTGGAACACAATGATTCCCTACCTTGGCAAAATGTAATTTATCTATCTATTTTATTTATTTATTTATTTATTTATTTATTTACTTATTTATTTATACATGAGAGACACAGAGAGAGAGAGGCAGAGACACAGGCAGAGGGAGAAGCAGGTTCCATGCAGGGAGACGCGGGACTCGATCCCGGGTCTCCAAGATCAGGCCTTGGGCCGACGGCGGTGCTAAACCACTGAGTCACCTGGGCTGCCCCGCAAAGTGTAGTTTAAATTCCCTATACCACTTCCATGGAATTGTAAGTTTCTTATTTTATTTACCTTATCTGTGAAGTGGGCACACAACCCTGACATGAGTCTTTTGTGAGGATTAAGTGATATAGCATGTGAAATGCCTATTACAGTATCTGGGCAAAATATATGTATAACACATGTTAATTTTCTTTTGCCTGTCCTTCTGCCCTCTTCCTAACTAATAAATGTTGTAATATTCTAATTTATGGAATGATTTGTTAATTCTACAAATGGTAAATGCTCTAAAACCACAAAGCAAACAGACAAAAATATTGCAGACAATTTCCACCCATCTTAAGGCAGAAATGTCAAGTATCTTAGGGATATTCACATCCATACATGTCACTCTTTCACCAATATAGAAAAATCTTTAGCTTTGTCCGATAAATTCCAACAAGACATCTCAACTTGAAGTAGAACATTTTGTAACATTTTCATCATTTTAAACATTTGTAGGTGATGATAAAATACCAAAGAGGGTAGGACCACTTTAGGTATATGAAAATTTACACAGACATTTTTCGGATTAATTGGTTGAAAATAAGATCTTGTTTGTTTTCTTCTCCTCCTCCTCCTTCTCCTCTTCCCTCTTCCTTTTCCTCTCCCTTTTCCTCTTCCTCTTCTTCTTCTCCTTCTTAATTTTAGGAAAAATAAAGAAGAAAGGTAACCAAAGTGTATGCAAAATTTTTCAAATAATACTTATTTTTTGCTCCCGGCAAGCTTAGCTGCAAAAAGAAGGTGCTGAAATGCTAATGATACCAAGTTTGAAATGAGCATGTGCCTGAGCAGAGGTTACAGCCCCAAGGAGCCCCTTGCTCCCATAGTCCTCCATTTGGAGGCAATGTGGACACACTCCACATTGAAGTAGCTACACACTGTGAGCACAAAGGCAGAATGATGACATTTGGATGAATCTGCTATTCTAAATTACATTTTCTCCCACAGGGTCCATAATAGCCATGGAAAAATCCTTCAACCAGACTATTCTATAGATAACTGATAATGCTTCTCCTCTGGAGATGCAACTCCTTTAAATGAATCATTCAATTATACAGTATATATTTTTTTCCAAGTGGGAGGTGTGGTTTTGAGATATCTTTCAGAGAAAGTAGACCAGAACCTGTCATTAAAATAAAGCATTCAGAGAATTCTTTAGCAAATGCAATGATTTTGCGTTATGATTTGCATGTATGGGGAGAACATAGAATGATTTCACTACACTCCTGCTGAGAAGATCCCCACCACTGATTTTTCATTCTGTATCTTTGCTTTTATGTGTAAGCAGAGTGCCTGCTGTGTCCAGCTGCTACATTTATTCTACATCTTTTAGGGGGAGGTCTATCTCTTTATCTTAGTTGACATTGTTCATTACATTTCCTGGAGTTACTTCTGAGACAGTTGAGAAGATCTCTTGGAGTGAAATTTTGGGAAAAAGAGATGGTTTTTAAGAGGCAATGGTACAATTCTTCAAGGAGAATATAGCTGTGGTTAGCAAGCCTCACTGATGAACATTTGGTGTGGAAAGAATCTTCAGGCTAATATCCAGATGGCCTGGACTTAAGATAAGAAGAACTTGATTGCTATGCATGAAAACATAGATTTACTATAGGTGGTCCAAGCAGACAGAGGTAAAGATTCTCAGAAATAAAGACATGAAAGAGTTTATGATAAAGATAAATAGCCAAGTGCTAGCTAAGAGGTGGGGATTCTATAAGATAAAGCATAAATGAAGTAAATCTTTGGGCTGAATTCTTTGAACTTACCTAATACTTATTATAAGTCATTTGTTGATTGGCTCTGTGCTATTATCTAGTTGGCATTAATCCCAAAATTAATTAAATTCTACTAGGAAAGATAACCCTATCAGTGTAATGACTTGAAGAAATTAAGGCCAAATGTATTGTTTTGTTTTGTTTTGTTTTATGTTTTGATTAATATTTGGTACAGAAAAGGGAACAGCCACAGGAAAAATGATAGGAGAAATGTTCAGAATTAAATGGAAGCAACATATAAGATTAAGAAAGAAATATAAGAAATTCAAGATTTTGTCAGGAGATCCCAAATATTGGGAAATTGACAAATAATGTAAATTGTCCACAATTTGTAAATGCAGATTCTTTTTTTTTTTTTTTTTTTTTAAGAGAGAAAGCATGCACCCATGAGCCAGGGTTGGGGAGATGTGAGGAAGGGCAGAGGGAGAGGGAGAGAGAGAATATGATCCTGAGATCACAACCTGAGCCAAAATCAAGAGTTGGACACTTAACCAACTGGGTAAACTGAGGGCCACCTAAGCACCCCTCAATTTGTTTTTATTTAAATGTCATCGCTCAGTATAAGCCCAAAGTTTTGAAGTCATGGGGATATCCAGGGTGCTGACACAAGATAGAAATCTCAGTATCTCCACTCTAGACTTATTAAAATATTTTGTCCAGTTAGCTGTACTTCTTTGGATGTGGGCATGGATCTCCCTAGGCTACAATTAAATTCCAAATTTCTAAGTATGGTATTTAAGACCATCTACTTCTTACCCACATTTCATGTTTACACTGTGAGATTTTTCAGTAGACCTGTCTCCAATCTATCAATCAATATAAGAATTGTCCCAATCTGATCTGGAATAAAAACAATTTACAGAAACCTATCATGACACCATTTCTCCAGAAGAGGAAGAGCACCATCCTTGGTGAAGAGAAAGAACTTTTTAAGTGGAGAAATTAGTATTCCTGGCAAATGCTAAGTGATTTTCTGTTGAACTTTAACAGGATTAAGTCTTATTCTGGGAACTTTACCCACCCAGTTGACTGTCAGCTAATTGTCAGTCACGAATTCAATGACCTTTAAGGAGATTTTCTTTTCTTTCTGTATCTAATATGATTATCTGTATTTAATAGATAATCCAACAAAGTTATCTATTCTTTCTCTTGTCCTGTAAGATACCTATGAAGAATAAACTTTCGAATTGGCCCATTAAGGATTTTAAAAAATATCTCTCATGCAAAAATTATAATAAAACTTTGAGCTATGCTTATAACCAAACTATCTGGAAAGTTCTCTGTAATACACACAGCAGAATATTTTGGTTTCCTCAAAGCAACCAAATTACTTCTGGAGCCCACATGGTACAGGCAATCAGAATTACATAAAATGGAAACAAACACATAAAACTAAATATATGTATAAAGGAAGAAAATACTTGTGGTTTGTATTAGAATTCCCTGTTGGGAATATAAAACAGACCTGTATTGTCTGACCAGGTAGGTCCTGGATGCATATGGCTATCGAGCACTTGAAATGTTACTTGCCCAAAATGAGATGTGCTATAAGTATAAAATACACATTTGATTTTGAAGACTTTATTAAAAAATAGAATGCAAATTATCTAATAACGTTTATAGCAATTGTATGTTAAAATAATATTTTGAATATATCAGATTAAATTAAATGTATTAGTAAAATTATTTTTACCTGTTTTTCTGAAAATTTTAAATATACCTTCAAGAGAAATTAACAATACATATGTAGCTTGTATTGGTGGCATCCATTATATTTACATTGGACAGTGCTATTAGAGAAGATGGGAGATTTTCTAGTTAGGGGTTTTTACTTTGTGTATTTTGTTCACTTGTTTTTTGTTTTATTTCTAAGTGAGTTTGCCATAAAAATTATGGAAAGTGTTTTGATTCAACATCATGTGGGATAGTAGTAAATGAAGCCTTCCATCTGATGGGTGAGTAACAAAGTAAATAGTTCCTGGATTAAAGCATAGCAATAATTTTGTGGCTTCATTGGTTTAACAAATATTTATTAAAATTAAGAAATATTACTAAATTACTAACATGTACTGAGCATAGTACTATATCCTAGGAATTTAGTGATGAACAATGCAGGTGTTTTTCTCCCCTGTGTGTGGAGTAAGTAGGTAGCAGGTATCACACTTATAACTATAAGCAAGAGGGTATCATATGGGATTTTAAATTTTAAGTGAAGATACTGGTAAATAAGCAGCAACCACTGATAAATAACCAGAGGATATAACTCACTCTGGAGAGTTTTGAAATGGGCTTTCTGATTTAGTGGTTTTTAACTGATACCTGAACGATCGATTTATATTAGCTAAGTGAAGAAGGATCCTAGACAAGAATCCTCTTCAGTTCAAAGCCATTCCCAGAGAGGGATTCTTCTGAGAGCCATCATGTGCTGAGGGCTGAATGTCTTAGTCCTGAAGGGGGTATCTGGGCCGTACAACGCAGCATCCACTACAGAATTTGTGAAGTTTGAGGTGCTCTGAGATACCCAATTGAGGCTGATTATTGGGTCTAGAGGTATAGATTGATTGTTGAATTAAGGAATCTCAAGCTTCAGGAGCTTTCCCTGGCATGGGACACTAGCAATGAGTTCACAGGTCTTATATTTTTGTATATTTGCAAAAGTAAGATGTTTTAACCATTGTTTCTTTCCCCTATAACTCTAACTGCCCTTATGTTGAATTGTACTGGTGTGACCACAGGGTATTTTGGGATCTGACAATAGGGAAGATAAAGTAAGAATTCATTACATTTGATCATAGTAGATTGTAGTTATGAAATTCAGTCATTTTCAGACTTAGTTATTGTTAGCTACTCAATATAGGAAACTCTTTCAGGAATAAGTCTGGTGCACATTATGACTCACAAGTGAAGCACCAGGGTCATACAGTGACATAAATTTGCCCTTTGAAACCTAGCACCAGATGCATATGGAGAGTGGAAGAGAAATAAAGTTTAAAATGTGAGGAACTAAAATTCGATCTTTAGAAAAGTATTCAAATCATTGGATGTACTACTTGTAAACATCAGAATCAGTTGTCATCAGCACCTACTCATAACAGAAGATCTGCCCTTTCAGGGACATACTCGAATTAGAAATGATCTCAAAGAGAAGACTATTCTTAGGAACATATTGTGTTCTTTAATCCCATTAATGATCTCAAACAAGAAAAGTGATAGTTATAATGACAACTCCCCGAGAGTTTGACCTGAGTTTTCTGGAGTTTGCTGAACATAGGTTGCCCTTTGGTTCTTGCTAAGAAAAGTCTAAATGCAAGTTAAAGCTTAGGTGCTCTCCCTTTCTGCTGTCAGAGCAAAAAGGAGAACTGCAATCAAGATACACGTCCTTCATGCACTGTTAGAATAAAGAGCTCATTAGAAAAGAAGTATTGTCCAGATCCAGGAAACTGCACTGAGGTCCCAAGCAGAGGATCTCTGAGAGACCCACTAAAGTCGTCACTGAGCAAAGGAGCCGTCAAAAGGGCATTTGACACCTTAAATGTGGTGTTGCTAACTGACACTCCTGCCAGCCATTTATTGCAAATTACCTCTCCCTCTGAAAGATCAGAAACAGCAGCTGAACTGGATGAGGTGGAAGAGAGAGGAGAAGCCAATTTGACCCATTGCCTGCTAAAACATCCAAGTCTGAATAAGATCCAGGGCTTTCACCTGGTTAAGAGTTCGGAATGTTTATTATTGTATTAGCCTAAACCGGTCATTTGATTACTAAACCAGAGAGAACTTTGAATGCCAAAAATGGCAGAAAGATAGATGTCATCTAAAACATCATAAATTTTCGAACAGAAACAGGGAAAGCATCTTCTCAGAGAGCGGGTTTGAAGGAACAGTGGGAGAAAGAAAAAAACTAGTTTCTTTTTTACACCTTTTCAAGCCTAGCTTGGGCAATAAACCAGTTTCACCTGTTTGGTCACACATATGCTTCTCCATGTGGACTCAATCAGATCTTAATTTTTCATCTTTATGTATGGAAAAACTTATTTCAATGTTGGATACATCCTAGCCACACAATAACAAACAAATTTATAATACATTTATAAATAATAAATGAATAAATGCTTCTAATGTGTGTGTGTGAATGTGTGTGTGTCTGTAATGTAGTATTTGGGGTAGGGAGGTACTAAAACATGCCCTTTCGGGGTCTGGAATAAGTTAAATACTTGAACGCACCAGTGGGGAAGTTGGAAAGGTAACCCCCCCTAATTTTTCAGTGTCCATGATGTGCTAACCCCACGTAGAGGGCAAAGGTCCAAGAGGGTGAACTTTCCTACACCTTGTCAACACTCAGGAGTGGATATTTAACAACCAAGCTAATCACAAAGGGTTTACATCATCAGAACTAATGAGGAATTAAAACACTCGAGTGAATCAAGGGAAATTTTTCAAAGTTGTCTGTCAAAGGCTATTGATCCCTCAGCAGCTCATTAAACACCTGTGTGGGCAGGGCAGTAGCGGTGGTGTGGGAAAATTACAGCTGGAACAAGACCTCATCCATCCTCTCTGTCTCTCCTTGCCCACCCCCACTCTCATCCCAGACCTCCTGTCCCACTCTTCCAGTGTTTGTTTTTTAGCTCCTTCTATCATCTCCAGTGATTAATGAAATTGGATAAATAGTTGTTTAGTACAGAAGTTTAGAAATCCTATAACTTGATGGCCCCTGTTCCTAAAGCTCCATTTGATCAGGGACCAAAGCATGCTTTCCATAAACCAGATATGTATTCTTTTTCTAGTTTACATACCTGTTCCCTATACTCCCTAATTTTTGAAATTCCAGGGTAAATCACGGCTCATGTGAAAAGTCATTCACAGGCACCCTGCCTCAGAGCTATATATATATGCACTGTTGCGAATTGCACAATATAGGATTCGTTGGAATACCTGGAAATATAAAAGAAAGGGGAAAGTGATAGTTAAATAAGAATAGAAGTTGAGTGCATTTTAAAAGCTGATGGAAAAAAAAATCATTTTCCAGGTATAGAAAAACTGATAGACATCGAATATCCTAATTAAATAATGATGGTTAAGTAGTACATGGAAGATAGATAATGCATTTATATTTAAACTTTCTTCTTTTCCCCTGGGTTATTCACCAGTTCACCATATATTTATTAGCCACCAATACAAGTAGGTATAGTGTGCTTCATAATTGAGGAGAGAAGACCAGTAGGAGGCCATGATTTGAGAGATCACTGTCTTTAGATGACAGGTGAACATAGATTCACAGCACAGGTAAACTGAACTCTGATGTAGGCACATTTTGCTTGCCAGGAATCACACCAGAAGGGACATTACCAGGATTGGAAAGTGTTATGAGCTGAACTGTGTCCCTGCAAAATCCATATATTGAAATCCTTACCCCCTATACTTCAGAATGTGACTGTGTTTGAAACTAGGGTATTTACAGAGGTAATTAAGTTAAAATGAGGTCATTAGGGGATGCCTTGATGGCTCAGGGGTTGAGCATCTGCCTTCAGCTCAGGTTGTAATCCCAGAGTCCTGAGATCAAGTCCTGAATCAGGCTCCTGTCAGGGAGCCTGCTTCTTCCTCTGCCTTTGGCTCTGCCTCTCTCACTGTGTCTCTCATGAATGAATAAATAAAATCTTTAAAAAAATTAAAAAACAAATTAAATGAGGTCATTATGGTAGATCCCTAATTCAACGTAATTAGTGTTCCAGTAAAAGGGTGTCTAAACACAAACACACACAAAGAAAATGTCATGTGAAGATATAGAGAGGAAGCCATCTACAAACCAAGGAGATAATCTGCAGAAGGAGCCAACTCCACAGATGCCTTGATTTTGGACTTCAAGCCTCCAGGACAACAAGACAGTAAATTTCTATTACTTAAACTGCCCAATCTGTGGTACTTTGTTACAGCAGCCCTAGAAAACCAACACAGAGAGAAATGTCTGTGAAGGGTTCCATAAAGACACACAATTATTGAAGCAGGCACATTAGGGGGAAAAAAAGTGTTCCTAGTAGAGAGAATAATACATATAAAAATCTGGGCATAAGAGACAGGGCACAGGATATTCAAAAATCTCTCTAAGTGTGTCTGACTAGGGGACAGAATGGGGGCAGGATTGTCAGGACAAATCTGAAACTCTCAGCAAGAATCAGATATTAAAGGGTAGCAAGTGACTGGTTAGGAGGAATCACTGACTTTCTAGCAAGAGAAAAGACTCTTACTCTGTTGAAAATGACACACTGGCAAAGTTGAATTCCATCATTTTCTGCTTCGTAACTCATCACTATCCTCACCTGTAATAAGGAAAGCCACATGGCGGAACCCAGGAATAAAGCCACCTTTACAAAAGGAAATTAATTTATTGGCAGAGCTTCTGGGGGCTCTAGAATGGATTGATAACAACAGATGGAGACAAAGTCCCTTTAGGAAGTGAGCAGCTGCATCTGCCTATGTTTCTTTTCCGTGATTTCAAATGTATAACAAAGTTAATATAAATTATGATCAGAGATAGATGGCACTTCAAATGCAATGAGCAACCAGGTGGGTGAAACATCTTACTATATATACTATATATGCATTGTGTGTATCTATCTATTTATATTTATACTATATATATACTTACTATCTTTATATATATGTACCATCTAGATAGAATTCATAGTAAATATATATAACATAATTGGTATATTATACGATATATTATATATATGTGATATATATATCTTTATGTATATAGGTGAATAGATATATACTGCATATAGAAACATAGTCATTAGTTAAAACAAGAAATGTTCATAAAACTCTGGGATGGATAACTGGATAAACAATAGAACTCAGCCATTGACTAATATTTTTTGATAGTACAATTGAGATTGACATATTTTACAAAGCAAGATTTGATCATATCAAGAAAAAAGACTAAGTCGTATCATATTGAAAAAGGAAGCACAGATTATTGACTAAGTACATGGATGACAAAACCATAATTCCGTGGTTCAAATTCTACCTCCACTATTGATTAGCTGTTTAATCTTAGAAAAGTCACACAATCTCTCTATGTCTCAGCTTTCTTATATTAATACCATTTTAAGAATAATGATAGCCAGCATTATGGGATTTCCAGCTACTACAATAAGTTATTTACATATATTAACTTACTGTATCCCAAGATACAACTATGCAAGTATCATCATTGAATCATCAATCCCAATTATGCAAGTATCATCATTAACTCCATTTTACTGATCAGGAAACTGAGGCACAGTGGTAAGGTAACTAGCACAAGATTATAGTATTAGTAAGTGACAAAGCAGAGGTGTGAACCCAGGCAATTTCTCTCCAGAGTCTATGCGTCTATGTTTTCATTACAATCTGTAGCTCCATATTATTACTATTATTATTATTATTATTATTATTATTAATTCTTATATATACTATCTGCTCAACATCTAGGACTTTTTCGCTCATATTTTATCTCACCCTCTCCCGAGCCTTGAGCAGATTGTCTCTTGAACTAGACCTTTTGTTCTTATCTTCTCACCCAGAACTGTGTCCAGCACCTTTCTCTGTTGGTGTCTCAATTTTTCTCCAGAATTGGCTCCATGTGGACGCTCATTTGTGTCTGGAATTTAGTGTCTGATCAATGTTTCTCCTGCTCAATTATTTGGTCCTGGATCAGGGACATCTGTGACTTGAATCAGTCACTTTCCTTAAAGCCCCTTCATGTGGGATCCAGCCCATCCTCAACTCTGCAACTGCTTGTTGCCCAATTGATCTCTCCAATTACAAATGTCATTTTCCCCTGCTCTCATGATGTAAAACTTCTTGGTTTCAGACATGGTAAGGGAATCCAGAATTAATAATGAAGGTGAAGTGCAGTGACTGAGGGCCTGGGCTTTGGAGAGGGAGGTCTTTAGCTTTAGCTGTAATCCTACCATTTATCAACTATGCAAGCTCAGAAGAGGTCCTTGACTTCTCTGTGACCTAGATAATTCCTCCATGTTGTATGGATGACACTAGCCTCTCCCTTGTAGAGTTGCTTTAGCAATTAAAAGAGACAATGCATGCAAAGTCCTGGGCACAGTATTTAGTAAGTACTAAGTAAAATGGTATATTTTTTATTTTAATTTTGCTTAATATATTACAATATGTATTATCAGAAATATTGTACACACAAGCAACAAATTCAAAGCATATACTCTTGTGAATTTTTCCTGCTTAAAATCTGCAAGACTTCTAATTACCTTCTAAATGGGTATCATAAGTTAATATCTCCTTATCTCTATACTCCATAACCATCCACTTCTCCCCTCATTCTTTATTCTCCAATAACAAATTACTTATTCCTCCTCAAAGACACTATATGCATCGCCTTTATATAGTGTATTCCTTAATCCTAGAATCCCCAAATCATTCATTTTCCCACCTGGAAAGGACCTAAATCTTGCAAATCCAACTGAGATAAAGATCTCCCTTCCAGTCTTCTCTGAGAGTGCAGCCCCATAATCTCCAATCTCCATTCATTCCAAGCAGAATGAATGTTTTTCTACGTGCAGCCTGTGTATATTGGAAGTGCATCTATCGGCTCAGTTGTCCTGGTAAATTCATAAATTATAATGTGTCTTCATCATCCTGGAGCTCAACCAGATTCTAAGCCCTTCATCCCATTCACTGGTGGACCTAGTACAGGCTACAAATACTTAACAGGGAGATCAAGGTTGTGATATATGGACACATGGGAACTTTTAAAAAAATTATAATTGCCCCAGCTGAGATATAATTGAGATAGAAACTGTATAAATCTAAAGTATACTTCATAATCTTTTGACTTAAATGTTGTGAAATGATTATCACAATAAGTTTAGTGATAACAGTAAATAAGAACTTTTCTTTTTTTTTTTTTTTTATTAATTTTTATTGGTGTTCAATTTACCAACATACAGAAAAACACCCAGTGCTCATCCCGTCAAGTGTCCACCTCAGTGCCCGTCACCCATTCCCCTCCAACACCCGCCCTCCTCCCCCTCCACCACCCCTAGTTCGTTTCCCCGAGTTAGGAGTCTTTATGTTCTGTCTCCCTTCCTGATATTTCCCAACATTTCTTCTCCCTTCTTTTATATTCCCTTTCACTATTATTCATATTCCCCAAATGAATGAGAACATACACTGTTTGTCCTTCTCCGACTGACTTATTTCACTCAGCATAATACCCTCCAGTTCCATCCACGTTGAAGCAAATGGTGGGTATTTGTCGTTTCTAATCGCTGAGTAATATTCCATTGTATACATAAACCACATCTTCTTTATCCATTCATCTTTCGATGGACACCGAGGCTCCTTCCACAGTTTGGCTATTGTGGCCATTGCTGATAGAAACATCGGGGTGCAGGTGTCCCGACGTTTCATTGCATCTGAATCTTTGGGGTAAATCCCCAACAGTGCAATTGCTGGGTCGTAGGGCAGGTCTATTTTTAACTCTTTGAGGAACCTCCACACAGTTTTCCAGAGTGGCTGCACCAGTTCACATTCCCACCAACAGTGTAAGAGGGTTCCCTTTTCTCCGCATCCTCTCCAACATTTGTTGTTTCCTGCCTTGTTAATTTTCCCCATTCTCACTGGTGTGAGGTGGTATCTCATTGTGGTTTTGATTTGTATTTCCCTGATGGCAAGTGATGCAGAGCATTTTCTCATGTGCTTGTTGGCCATGTCCATGTCTTCCTCTGTGAGATTTCTCTTCATGTCTTTTGCCCATTTCATGATTGGATTGTTTGTTTCTTTGGTGTTGAGTTTAATAAGTTCTTTATAGATTTTGGAAACTAGCCCTTTATCTGATACGTCATTTGCAAATATCTTCTCCCATTCTGTAGGTTGTCTTTTAGTTTTGTTGACTGTATCCTTTGCTGTGCAAAAGCTTCTTATCTTGATGAAGTCCCAATAGTTCATTTTTGCTTTTGTTTCTTTTGCCTTTGTGGATGTATCTTGCAAGAAATTACTGTGGCCAAGTTCAAAAAGGGTGTTGCCTGTGTTCTCCTCTAGGATTTTGATGGACTCTTGTCTCACATTTAGATCTCTCATCCATTTTGAATAAGAACTTTTCTTAAGGCATTGTCTGCTAAGTTCTATTAGTTGCTACCTGGGATCACACATGGGAGTCTAGGTCTTTCTATGTTTTCATCTATTCAATATAAAGCTTCTGCATTATATAATTTGTAAGTTTAATTTTACATGTTAAGCACATATATGATCTTCATAAAATTGGCCTCAAGTTCCCCTCTATAAAATAACTGTTTGAATAATATCCTGAAATTCCTTTCCTAACATTCTGTAGCCATGTGAAGGCAGCACTCCCAAGTAGAAGGGAGATGTACTGCATAGCTCCACACTGCCTACCAGCTGGATGAACTCAAGTGACTTATTTTCTCTGAGACAATTTTTCTTCATCTTTAAAGAGGGTTAATAATCACAACTTGCAAAGGTTTGTTTAAAATTATATCATAGGTGCCTGGGTGGTTCAGTCAGTTAAGTGTCTGCCTTCAGCTCAGATCATGATCCCAAGGTCCTGGGATCAAGTCTCATATCAGACTCCCTGCTCCACTGGGAGTCTACTTCTCCCTCTACCTCTCCCCCTTGCTTGTATGCTCTCTCTTTCTCTCTCTCTCTCTCTCATGCTCTCTCTCATGTGCTCTCTCTCTCAAGTAAATAAATAAGATCTTTAAATTTTTTTTAAATAAAGTTATATTATTATACATTAATGTGCCGGTAAAATTAGAATTAAATAAATAGAAAATGTTACCCCCATTAAGGTAATTATTGATGAACCTATACTATACATATAATACCTATAGTTGCCACAAAGACAGGGACCTCAGGGAAAGTTATTACTGGAGAATGAAAATGTGCCACTGATATTTGTTAGATAAAGAATCACTTAAGTTAATAAAACATAGGAAAAACATAGATCAATAAACGTGCATAAGACACAGAAAAAAATAAGAAGAAATGTTTGCGTACTGGTGAATTTCATCCATGACAGGAGTGAGGTATAAATAACATTGTTGAAGTGCAATCAAATAGTCCAATTGAGTTGTTTTGGCTAAAGGTCATTGTCCTCATGATAATAAGAATGTAATAAAAATAATGAGTCACAAGTAAATTAGGAAATAAACTAAGTAGAAATGAATCATATACTGTCTACTTAGATCTTGAACAGAAACCTGGGAAGGAGCAAAGGAAGGATTTATGCCATAATCCGGCAGTGAAAGTTTTATAATCAGGAATTATTTAGGTACTTCTTGTTGGCAAGAAACATTTCTTCCCTACTCCTGACGTTTCCTTTCTTTTCAAGGTAGTTCAAATAATGTAACATCCTGGCCTCTGCTTCCTTACCAGTGCACTGAGTGTGGTTGTCCACTTTGTGCACTGCACAAATCCAGGGACACCAGTCACAATGTATTTGATTTAAATATACCCACTGGAATAATGCAGTACATAACTTGTGTAGATGTGCTCAGATGCCTGCCTTCAATTCACTTCATACTTGGGCTGGGGAAATAATTTTTCTCACTAAAATATTGGGTTAGAATGAACTGGAAGTATTTGTCTTTATTACCCTTCTTATACTCTTGAGAAGGAGCTATCCCAAATATTCTTCCTTGTTCCTCCATGCTGTAACATTTACAGGATCTGCTTCCATGTAGAGTGATCTGTGGCTGAATCAGTAAGTGTGGCCAATTCAGAGTTTAGCAGTAATAAGTTCAATTGTCCACATCTGCAAGCCTTGTCCTCCAGCCTACTCTTTATTATTTAAAAAGGGAATATGTTGGCTCCTGTTTGTATTCATTTCTCAGTCCATGACCCAGGTCATAACAAAGAGGAGTCCTGTTTATTTAGCACTTTTCAAGTAAGTCTGATATGTGAGCTATGGACCTTGAAAAATGAGCAAGGTGTAAAATTTTGTAGAACAAATTATGTGTGGAATGATTTGGGCTTTTGGCATGGCTTGAACAGATGGTTATAGGCTTTGGTAGTGAATTCCCAAGTATAAACCCTGCTGACTTTTTTTTTAATCTTAATGATTTGTAGCTTGTGTTGCACAATAAATGATTTTTCAGTTGTAGAGTTGGCTTTATGAATGTGTGGCTTGGGCCAGAGACTTTGAACCTTCGGACATTTGCAGTATTTTGACCATAGCAGGTTACCACAGCTTATGGTGGCAGTGACTAGAGTTCTGTGGCAGTATTTCTAAAAGGATGCCCAAACAAATGTACAGGGGGCTTCCCAAACCCCAACAAATGTGTGTATTGTCTTAGGATGCAAGTTCCAGCACCTCAACTTCCCTGCACTCAGTTTATGTGTGTGAAGAACAGGGACCATGGTAAATAGGGGCTACCCTGAGAGGCTTTGGTAAAAAAGAGAAGCTGAGGCAGGAATTTGGTTGGAGACAACAGTTTGTCACTACAGAACGTTTAGGCAACAGTGGCTGAAGAATATATGCTATATTTAATATAAAAGGGGATTAAATTTTGAATATATTACAGAGCACAAGGGAAATTCTAGCTCTTAACTGTTAGCACCAGCCCTAGGTAAAAAGCTAGATTGGCTGCCCCCAATTTCAATAAGAATTCAAGGCCAAGGAGGGAAATGGGTTAGAACTAGCACTGGCTTAAATATAATATCAAGCATCAAAACACTCACCCTTCCAGTTCTCAACACTATCTGGTGTCAAGATGGTTCTGTGAAAACACCTTCTCCAGAGAGTGTGGTGGTTTCCACATTTCTTTGTAGAGCCCACATTCAATTAAGCACTTTTATCTGAATCATGAAGCTCGATGCAAACATAAGAAAGCTACAGGAATACCATTCTGAACTTCCAGGTAGTATCTATAAGTAGATTTTATAGATATAGTAAATAGCATCAAAATTAAACTTTTGCAGAGTGTTTTCCAACTGAGCTTAAATTCTAAGTCTCAGTTATCAGAAGAACTGGCATAAGCTGCCTGGTCTCCTAGCAAGGTCCTCGCCAAAATAGCCATCTTCCTGCAGTGTAATAATAAGTCTCTGCCCCAGTCTTTGGCAACACAGAGGATTGGCTTGGAAATAATTTTGTCTGAGATAACTCTTTCAGGAGCAGGAATTGCTTTGTTTTTCCAATTCTGGGGAAATGATGCCAGTGCTGTGATAGACTCATTTTTCATAATAATTCCTGGGAATCTTTAAAATAGTGGAAACACCGGAGACTCAGTGTTGAATAAATACAATTCTGAGGCCACAGAGGAGGAAATACATATTTTCCAATGAGGAAAGATCCAACCTCCAAATACTGAAAGAGCACTGTCTCTATCAACGTGTTAAGAATCCTTCCAACTAAGACTGAATGGATGAAAGCAAATTGTGGAGTACTTTATAAGTTTTGGAATTTTAACTCACAAACATAAGGAAAATTGATTTGGCACCTTAATTCTGTGGAAATTCAATGTATTTCGACTTCAACTGGCAAAGGAATTTAACCTCCCTATTTTAATATTTCCCCAGTAATGTAATAGTAGCAGAGTGTTTAAATTCAAATTTAGGCCATCTCTTTATCGACATTTTGTTATTGGAATACACTTATGTTTCAGTAAAGCTCAAAACCCATTTCATAACAGGCTGTATTGGGCAATGTTGTTGGGAAAAAATATGGACTGGACAATCAACTAAAGATTACATTTTCAGCCTTGGAGTTGATCTAGGCAATGTTGCCTTCTGACTCATTTTAGGGTCTTTGGGAGGCAGGATGTCAGTGGAAGTCAGAGCTGTTTACAGGTGCTCCTGAAGGATACTCGAAGGGTGGGGTGGGGAGGAGAACTGGCTAGTTAAACATTTGCTCCCTCCTTCGGCAGGGAAATTACAAAGCTAAGAGGAGAAAATATGGAGGAAGATGGAAGGGAAATGCTTCTTCTCTGTTCTCATGAGTCCTTCCTTATGGAGTGAGATCAATTAGTGAAATGTTCCTAACTTCTATCTGTTCCATTACTCACTACATCATGGAGAAGTTAGTGACTAATCTTGTGGTAACTTGGAAAATAATGAACTCTACATACTTGTCATGAATGTTTTTCATTTTTTAAAATTCCCAGTTCTTTTCTGTTCCTTTATTGCCTTGTGAAGTTTTCTTTTCCGAGAGCTGGATTTTTAGGGTCTAGTATACCAGTAGATGGAAACAAGGAGGAAAAAGTATGCAATACCAGGCAGTTTACCTGCCCAGATATATGAACTATAGTTTCCAAACTATGATTTGTCATTAGTAAAGGTAGTATTTTGCTCCCATCTATTATTAACTAGTTTATTTTTGAGCATTATTTCTCCTGCACCAGTCTGCATAGATAGAGGGTTGGAGGAATTTCTGAATCTTTCAGGGAAGGAAAACAGCCTGAAATGAGTGGAGTCTGGTTATCTGGAATGGGCACACCCTGCTGAATGGACAGTAAGGAAAGAGATTGGAGTGGAATTAGGCCAGAATTGTGTAGGATGTGATAATTCTGAAAGCTCTTTCCATCTGGAAATAGATTTGAGTCAGCATCAATTGTCCCAATGTGTCAGGCTCAATTGAAACAATTCTGGGAATGGGGCTGAATTAATCTAATTTCTATGTATGACATCACCTCAAGCTGCCTTTTAGTGAGAAATGAATCCTGAGTCCCTGTCATTGTTATTCCTTATCCCTGTGTGCATTTTAACCATAGATCAAGTTCTGGAGGAGGTAAAACCAGCCTTACTATGAGACAGTTCATAGTAAGACATCTTCATGTCTGAATAACCTCATAGACCATTCGTGGGAAAGAACATGGAAATACCAGAGCCACCCTCATCAGTCAATGCCTTTCTGCCCAAGTTTGAACTCACTTGAAGAAACAACAAATTATATCTACCTTTGAATACATTAACTACAGACAATGGCTAGTATATTTTGAAAACAAGCTAAACAAAATGGAACCTTTACACATCTCTGCTGGTCTAACAAAGTACAAGAAAAGCAATATTGTCCTCTCTTGCAGTGTAAACATATTTCTCTTAATTCAGCCAAGTAGATCTTCTAAATCTTTTTGTGCGTCCCAATACTAATACAACCTCTATGTGTAGCAGGAGGAACATTGAACCTGCCATCTTCTGGACTCTGGTCTAGGCTCTGATACACACTATTTCCAATTAGTTTCCTATTGTCTTTAAGCAATTTTCCCATATATATGAGGAATCACCTTAGCCTCATATTTGTAATTGCAAAAGGTGAAGCTATAGATTCTAAAGCCAGATTACCTGGGCTCAAAACCTGGTTTTGCCTCTTAGATAAGCTAAGAAATTAGAACATGCCTCAGTTTCCTTGTGCAGATAACAAATGTATCCTTATATCATAAATGTAAAGTTCTTAGAATAGTGCTTAGCTTGTGATTATTGTCAAAAAATATTACTGTCAGTAATGGCAGGATCAAGCCCAAACTCGTTCCGTCTGTCATTGAAGACTCTCGATAATAATTAATAAGTTTGCCTCTTAATGTCTACCATCATATGTACTACCCCAAGTGATATTATCTTCTCTGAACATCATGAGAGCAGGACCATATAATCCCTTATTGTTCTTCCAGTATCTAATCATGGAATCTATATGAATATATGTTGAACTGATGAATTAACATATTATACACCAATCTACCTGTTCTCCATCTTTGTCAGAGACATCAAGAGTTCATGTTTTATATTCATGAATAGCACTATTCCAACATAAAATTGACCTGTTCTTCAAAGTCTAGTTTAAAAGGTCACCTGTTCTCTCTCTCTCTCTCTCTCTCTTTGTGACTATCATAAATAAATAAAAATTATTAAAAAATAAAAAAAATAAAATAAAATAAAAAGGTCACCTGTTTAATGAAACTGATAAAGTAACAAGATACTTGAGTTGGAAAAGCCATAATCATTCTGGAGTGAGAAAGAAATGGGGATCAGAAATGTAGCAACTCTCCAAAAGTTTTGTTGGAATGGATCTCAGAATCTTGGAGCAGTAACTGCAAGAGAATACAGGGTCCATGGTGGTCCTAAGGATGGTTATGGGGCTTTAGCCAAGGAGATCCTCAGATCTTTAACCCATCCAGAAACTCCCTGTGCTGTATTTAAGCTTTGATGGGAGGAAAAGACAATGTATTAATTTTGAGCAGAGCAACAGAGAAATGATTAAAATACTTTGCTGTTTGTTTTATCTATAAGTCACACTCTAAGTTACAAGAATGTGTTTGATATGCAAATAGAGCTTCAAGACTAGTCCCCTAAATCTTGATCCAACCACATGCCTCCTCTCTGTTCCTCCTACAAAAAAAGTTTGAAACTGCCATTGCTTGAGCACAGGAAACAAATACTTTTAACATGAGATACCTGGCACTATGTTTATGTACACATTAAAAAAAGAAAATGTGAAAAAAAAAAAGAAAATGTGTTATTACATTATTCCTTTGACTTACATTGGGAAAGTATTAAACCCTTCTTTGTATGAATGAGAAAGGAAGGTATAGGGTCTCAACAAAAAGAAAAAAATATAACAAGTTGAGTAAAGGGAAAAAATTTGGAACTTGTTCTAATTATTACAAACTTGGTCTTTTTTATTAACATCTTAATGTTAATGGAAAGTAATTGGTATATTTTAATTTTATGGCCAAGATAATTTAGATGAACGTGTTGCAAGTGCTCATTATTAATAACCCACTGATGAATAGTATGAAAAGTATCAGTATTTTTGGCCTGTAGTTATAACTATGTTTCCACATCCAAGCTGGCCTTTAATTTCTTAAAACTTTTTTGGGCTCTGAAGAAAAATATCAGAAAAAAAAATATTGCTTCAGGAAAAAAAAAGTTTAACAATTAGACTATTAACCCAAAGAAAGCTTTGTGTGATTAATCTGAACTTGGGCCTTTTGCCCATATACCCACAATAAAATTAGCTTCTTTATACAGATGAAAAGTACAAAGAGCCGATGTATGAAAAAGTCAATTGTTCCTAAAGATTCTCTAAAAGAAAGAGAAGCCAATGTCCACACCAGCTGAAAACTATTAGATGAGTCTGAAATGGGAAATTTTCTCACTGTTTAAGCTCTAGGTAGTACCAGTGTGATTAACTTCCCTTTAATATCATTTTTTAAAGATTTATTTATTTATTTATTTATTATTTATTTATTTATTTATTTATTTATTTGAGAGAGAGAATGTGTGTGTGAGCAAGCTGAGGCAGGGACAGAGGGAGAAGGAGAGAGAGAATCTTCAGTATGCTCCCTGCTCAGCACAGAGCCCAACATGGTGCTCAATTCCACTGGCCCTTAGATCACGAACTGAGCCAAAACCAGAGTTGGCACTCAATTGACTCAGCCACCCAGGTTCCCCAATAATCCCCAATAATATCCCTTTAGAGTTCATTTATAAACTGAATATTATATGCTAGCTACTATTTTAAATACATGGTGTAGATCCCCCAACAGCCATCTTTTCTATATGTTCCAAACCCCGCTGGCCATACTTGTTGTAACAGAGGTGGATATTTGATCATCTGACCAAAAAGATCTCTCAGGTATTTTCAAAGTGGAACCAAGGACAGAGCGGCAAGTACTTTTCAGTAGGGATAGCTACCTGGTGAATGGCGTAGGAGGTAGCAACAGACATACATTTCAGCGTGTCTGGAAGAGGTGAGCATGAAGCAGACCTACAAAGTTATCAAAGACAAGAGATACTTAGAGAGATTTCTGGAGTTCTGGAGTTCCTGGGATCTTTTGAATATGATTTCCTTTTTCTTTTCTTTTTTTTTTTTTTTTAAGATTTATTTTAGAGAGTGAAAGTGTGTGTATGAGCAGAGGGTGGGGTGGAGAGAAGGAGAGAGAATCTCCAGCAGGCTTCCCAAATGTGGGGCTTGATCTCATGAGCCAGGGGACCATGACCTGAGCTGAAACTAAGAGTTGGATGCTCAACTGACTAAACCACCCAGGCACTCTGATAACCCTTCTTATTGAAATAATTTGAGTTTGATTTCTGCCATTTTCAATCAAAACACCCCTTATTTATACGAAAATCTAGGAGGGTCAGGGAAGAAAATGTACTGTATGGGTGGTAACTGCAATATAGAGAGAATCCTAGGGTGATGGAGGAGCTTTAAAGATAATCTCTCATTCCAGCATTGAGGGAAACAAAACCAAACAATTACCTATTGCATCATTGGAGGAAACAATATAACCAGACAGATATAGTAATTGTTTTATTTCGTTTACTTTTATTTGTTTTAACATTTTTTGATGGTGAAAGTCTGGAAATGTGGGTGAAGAAGGATGCAGAATAGACATATGAGAGTTTATGGAAGGAGAGAGAGTTACAGACAAGCAAAGATGAAAATGTATGACCCACAGGAAGGTTGGAAATGATTTCAAAGGTTAAAACAGAGATTCATACTGATGAGTGGGAGAAGATGTTTTCCAGACACTGTATTGGATTTCTTATCTGTAAGCCATGTAACTTGATTTATATTGGAATAAGCAAAATGATTGACTTACTTGAAGTATCTGGGAATAAATCTATGTTAAGCTGTGTTAATGATTGATTTGTCTGGCTTCACATCAGTCCCTCCCCACCACCCCCACACACACACCCCCCACACCCCCCAAACACTGATAGTTCTGGGTGGACGGCTCATCCTGGTCTAGACTATCATGAAACATTGTCCATATAGCTCAAGTAATTGCTTAAGGATTGTCAGGTGTCTCTACTCAGATCAGTCTACTTTGAGACTGTTCTAAGAACAGTTCTAAAAGCTTCTTATATTGGAGATCAGGAAAATGTGAAGCTGGCAGCATCTGTCCTCCTTCTCTATCATGTGGAGAACATCAATCCGCAACAGATGAGCAAGAGCCCAGCATGGAGAAAAGAGCAAAACTATGAGAAAACAGAACCACAACACAATCTTTCTTAGAGTCTATGTACCCACCTATGCCTGAGGTGATATCTTCCACATTCTCAGTGATGTAAGCTAATGAAATTCTATTCGTGGGCAGCCCAGGTGACTCAGCAGTTTAGCGCCACCTTCAGCCCAGGGCCTGATCCTAGAGACCCAGAATGGAGTCCCACATCAGGCTTCCTGCATGGAGCCTGCTTCTCCCTCTGCCTATGCCTCTGCCTCTCTCTCTCTCTCTCTGTGTCTCTCATGAATAAATAAATAAAATCTTATAAAAAAAAAATAAAACTCAACTCTTTAAAAAAAAATTCTATTCTTGTATTAATCCAATTGAGTTGGATTTTTGTCACTGTCAACCGAAAGGATATCAATTGCTTACTGGTTTCTGAAGAGTGTGTTTATGTCTTCACTTTGCAAATCATATTATAAAATGCATTTGAAAACTAGGTGACAACATAGATACTATGTGGGGCAGCTGCCATTGTTTTACAGACAAGGAAATTGAGGAGTAAACAGGCATGTTACTTGCCCCAATTCAAAAGGTGAGTTGCTGAAAGAACAATCACTTAATTAGCAATTGGGAGGCTATTCTATTACAAAAGTTTATTCATGTTGACATTAAGCGTGTATGATGGCATGCACACACATCAAATTAAATACAATTAGTGCTATCTATTGCTGACAGTTCCACTTGATTTTTGAGTGGTTGTGTGACAGTGAAAACAGAATATATGAGACTTTGGCCTGACATCATACCAGGGCAGAAAGGGGCTTAGTTCAGGTAGAGAAGACCCAAAGATACACTTCATATCATTTTATGTATTGCATTTTGCAATTATTTAAGGTTTTTTTGTTTTTTTTTCTATTTGTTTTTCCTTCAAGATAACTCATCAAGGTCCCAGTGATTGCTTACACTCGTTATCTGGGGCATCCCATCACTTCTGGGCAGAATATTTCTTTGAGAAATGTCATTACCATGTTCTCTTCTTTTAAGCAGCGGACTTGGTTCAGATTTAGAAATGACGGGGTTTCCCTCCCCCCTCATTTAAGCTGCTTATGATTAGGCAAGCTGGCAAGAATTTAACATTAATAAGCCTCTGGCAGTAAGCACAGAACTTCTTAATGCTCAGCAGTTAACACCAAAAACATCAGCATTTAACAATGGGATCAAACTTTCCTTTGACACCAAGAGGTTATGATGACAACCTAATTGTTCTTTCTCCCCTGAAGATTTAAGGGGCTACTGTTCTGGCCTAGCTGCATGAAGAGGACACAAAGAACTTCAGACCTTATTAATGTTCCATGCTTTTATTAGGAAACATTAAAAAAAGGAAATTCAAACAAATTTTTCTAAATTTCAAAATCAAATTTAAAGAACTTAGAAAAGTTGAATTTTCTAAATGTCATAGGGATTTTACCTCAGCAGAAAGAGTAGTAATTTTAAGATAAATAGTCCTAGAATAAAAATAAAATAAAATCTCAGCTTTACTGCCACCCCCCCCCCCCCCATTTTGAACAGTATATTGTTCTCATTTGTCTTAGAATACTCTGAAATCAAATTTTGAGGCAAAGCTTATAGCAGTTACTTCATGGAGGCATGCAATGTCAGGGAAATAGATGTGAACTAAAGAAATGAAAGCTGGTCACTACTTGATGTCAAGCTGATCAGATTGGTTGTATATTGGGCCATCTTCTAGTGGCTGTCAATGAACTGCCACTTCTTAGAACAGTACCTGGGAAGAGAGCTAGAAAACATTATCCATAGAAGCAGAGGTTATCTGACTCCAGTTTCCTAATGGTTAACTCCACAGAGTGTTAACTCATGTGAACTTCTGGGTTGCCCATGTGTGGGTACGGAGAAGGGCCTGTCATATGTTGGTGACAACACAGAAAAAGTATGCAGCACCAGCAATGGGTGAGGCTGGTTGGATTAGGCCCATGGAAAATGCTCATAGAATTCAATCCCTAAATAGTGACTATAATGGAACAAGCAGTCAAATGGTCAAAATATTTGAGGTGGTGCAAGACAGTTATCTATCTGGGGTTTTAAAGAGTTTTTCTGAGAATTAAGTAGAATAACTCATGCAAAAGACTTAATATATAGTAGATATTTTATTCGTGTCAGGTAACCAGAATGTTTTTGCTTCATCAAATTAAGATGAATTGGAGATCCCTGGGTGGCTCAGGGGTTTAGGGCCTGCCTTCTGCCCAGGAAGTGATCCTGGAGTCCTGGGATTGAGTCCCGCATCGGGCTCCCTGCATGGAGCCTGCTTCTCCCTCTGCCTGTGTCTCTGCCTCTCTTTGTGTGTCTCTCATGAATAAATAAATAAAATCTTAAAAAAAAATTAAGATGAATTTTTACGTGTCTTTATTTATAGGAAGTGTTCCTCACATACTCCAACTCAAATAATTGCCATCAGACGTAGAGAAACATGTTGGGGTGTCTCTGAGGTAGAACTAAGAGAATGCAAAGCACCACTCAGGGGTAACACCAAATATCTACTTGAAACAAGACTGGGATAAAGGGAGGAGGAGAACTTTGGAGATTTCCTGACTGTTCTTTGATGTCATAAAGCTGTAGGGAATTAGGAGTTAAATGAGAGTATAAGATGAATAAGGAAATGCACATCTTCATATTTTTAAATTTGTAAATTAAGTTAGAGAATAACTTGCACATTATAAGAAACCCTGAAATGATTAATTATTAATTTTATTATCCTGTACCTTAAAGAACTTTCCTGGAATATTTCCTATGAGTTGAGAAAGCTTCTCTCTTTCCCCATCAATCCTTACTCAAGTACGCTGTCGAGAAAGAACAAAACTCAATTCAAGAAAATATAATAAAATGTGGACAAGCATAGTACATGTTCAAAACTATTAAGAAGGAAAAAAGAGCAGAGAAAAGAAGGAGAGAAAAGAGCACAAGAAATTAGATACAAAAGAAAGAAAATGCCATTTACACGAGTATGGCAAGCTAGATATCTGAATAGGCCTCCGACATGTAAAACTAAATATCAGAATAATACAAAAATATCTTCAGGTTTATCACTGAAAGAGCAAGATGTAAAAGAGGAAGAGAGAGGAGAGAAGGAAGAGAGGAAGAAGAGGAAGATTCTAACATAGGTAGAGAGAAAAGAGTGCTCACCTCTAAAATAAAAAGACAGATGATTAGATAGATAGATTAGATAGATGGATAGATAGATGTTGCGCAGGCTGCGGCAACACGATCAGGATCCTGAGGATAAGGGGATGAGGAAAATAAAAGAAAAGTAAAGAGATGGGGACAGGAGGGACACAGTGGATGTTGTCCAAGCAGTTCCAGCTTTATTCAAGGTTTTACAACATTTTATAGCATGAGCAAAACAAAGCCAAGAAGGTGTTTATTTTTAGCAGGTTTGTGAAACTCTCCAAAGTTCCCCTTTCTCAGCATGCAAGACAGACTCACAGGTGCCAGAAGACCTTGGTAAATAGATAAGCTTGTTGCTCCAGATGTGCATACTTCAGAGGAATATTAGGTATGGTAAACAGACCAGCAAGGACAGACAGACCCTTATTTACATTTATGACCATGTCAGAATAAGTTTTATCTATTGTGTTATGTGGGCGATCACGTACAAGCGAGCCCTGAGAACCATTGCTCAAGCCCTTTCTCAAGCGTCTATCAACTATTCACCCTTTAGGCTCCTGAGCCTTTTGAGTGAATGAGGGACGCAAGTCCGGGCCTGGTTTGGTTCAGTTACTCCAGCTAGTTCGTGGTCGCCCATAGATAGATAGATAGATAGATAGATAGATAGATAGATAGATGATAGATAGATAAGGAGGTGGGGCAACAATTAGACTGATGTAAGAAACCATTGACAGTAATTATTTTCAATTGGGAGACAAAAAAGTAACTTTCACATTAAAATTCCATAATAATGAAACTAACTTTCTAGAAGAGACTGGTAGAAAATCTAACAATTGGAAAAGATGCCTATCATATATTAACCAACAGGATGATGAAATAGGTATATAATAAGAGTAAAAATATTTAGAATAACAAATATTGCTAAATACATTAACATTTTGATATAATTAATAATGTATAATAAAACTAATAAAATTACCTTTCTACAAAAAGGAATAGATTACTATAATAGTGGAAAAATTAATACAATTTTCACTAATGGAAAAATCAAACCAATAAAAAAATCAACAAAATTACCAGATCAGGACTGACAAGAATGGAGCCAACCAACATCATGTGCCTCCTGACATGATTTAATAAGAAATATAAAATGCTGCCTAAGAATCCCATACAATATATTTAACTTGAACATAATAGAAAGGAAATAATCACAGAAATTCAGAATGTGGGATTGTCTATAAGGCAATTGGCCTCAAGTGTTCAAAAAGTCATTATGATAAAAACAAAAAGAAAGCAATGCAGAATGTCTACATTAAATTCTAGAATAAACTTATACATTAAAAGAACCTCAGGGGCACCTGGAGAGCTCAATTGATTAAGCATCTGACTCTTGATTCCAGCTCAGGTCATGATCTCAGGGTTGTAAGATAAAGTACCCCATTGGGCTCTGTGCTAGGGATGGAACCTGCTTAAGATTCTCTTTCTCTCTCTCCCTCAGCCCCTCTCCCCAGAAAAAAACACATTTAAGACATAACAGTCAGATGATGCTATATGTGAACCTTGTTTGGACCCATAAATGAGAAAGATAAAAGCATCTTCAAGCCATACCACGAACTGTGGCAACCGGAGTACAGAGGGAATGTTAGGGTTCCTTGATTTAGCAAATTAAACTATAGGACATCTAGCTAAATTTGAATTTCATAAAACAATGCATAGGTATTTTTTTTAAGATTTTATTTATTTATTCATAAGAGACACACACACACACAGAGAGAGAGAGAGAGAGGGAGAGAGAGAGAGAGGGAGAGAGAGGCAGAGACACAGGCAGAGGGAGAAGCAGACTCCATGCAGGGAGCCTAATGTGGGACTCAATCCCAGGTCTCCAGGATCAGGCCCCGGCCAAGGTGGCACTAAACTACTGAGCCACCTGGGCTGCCCTGCATAGGTGTTTTAATGTAAGTATGTTACATTCAATATTTGGGACATAGTTATATCACAATGTGGGAGAGCAGGACCTCAGTGGATAAGAAATAGTAAGAAGAGGTACACACATACATGGCAACAGCTTTATATGTGTGGCAAAAACCAATTATTTCTGCCGTTGGTTTGCACTGAAAACAGTACACATTGAAAGCAATACATGCTGAAAACAGCAATGATGGTGAATAAGATAGCTAGGCCTGTTGTGGTCAGTTACCCCATCCCCTGCAGCTCCCTAGTTAATGTTCCTCTGAGATTCCTGCAGACAGTCATATATTCAGTTCCCTGCTGCCCCTCACATGTTTGGTTTCTTGAGTTGTTTTTCCTTCCTTTATTCCATGTATTTTACATTCTAATGATAATAAAACCTAGAGCCAACCCAGACTCCAGGCTTCACCTAGACACCTGCACTTCTGGGTGATGCCTGGCGGTATAGCTTCTTCTGGCTTCTCTTTGTTCCAAGATATTGGACTGTGACTAATTATTTCATCTCTTATTGAAATGCACCATGTAGCACCAAAAAGTTATTTGTTGTTTATCCAAAATTCAAATTTAGCTTGCTATTGTATATTCAATGATATTGTACAATTGTTATTTTCTTAGCTCAGTTAATGAGATTCAGGAGTGATATATGGTGTCTGCAATTTTCAAATTATTCTGAAAAAATCATTTTAATACTTAGGATTTATCAATAAAAGTGAAGGAGAGTCTAGTGTTAAATTTATTATTCTGTGATGTTTTCTGAAAATTTACTGTTTTAAAATATAAAATTGACAAAAGTTCATCAACTTGTGATGTCTATATGAATGTTTTCTCTTAAAATTAACATGTAATATTGAATTTTTTCAGTGGTTCTTTTCTGCCACGTGGACAATTAAACCGTTTTAGGCCATTTGAAAGGCAGGGATCACTTCAGGAGAAATTGATTTCATTTGGTAGAAAATGAAAAAAAAATAAAAGATTTCAACCAAATATTTATTTTTTAAAAGATTTTATTTATTTATTTGAGAGATAGGGGGCCCAAGTAGGGGGAGAGGCAGAGGGAGAGGGATAAGCAGACTCCCTCTGACTGTGGAGCCAGACTCGAGGCTTGATGCCAGGACTCCAAGATCACAACCTGAGCTGAAGTCAGATGCTTAACCAACTGAGCCACCCAGGTGCCCCAACAAAATATTTAATAGCTTTGGTCTAATTATCAAATGCAGAACTTTACGCATAAGAATTGATACAACTGAGAATGGTATATACTGGATGGATAGGCATTATTTTCAGTCACTTAAAACACTAGCAAAATGTGATTAGATGTCTTTGTCATGAAGCAACCATCAACAACACATCCAAATCTATCTTATAGATTATGATCTCTGATTACCAATACTAACAATGTCACCTTTTCCTAAATAGCTGATGTATCATTAAAAAAAGGAAACTTAGAAAATGTTTATAATGGAATCATAAAGAAAATATTTTAGAATAAAATTTATGAAACGCAGTCAAAGTGGTACTTTGAGGGAGACTTATAGCCGTAACTTCATATATTAAAAGAAAAGAAATGTTCAAAACTAGTAAATTAAATATAAAATTGTGTTCTTGTACTCAACACAATGTCCTTGAGAGCAAACATGTTCCCTTTGTTATATTGTATTCTTCAGAATGCTATTGATGCAGTAAAACAGTAAGTTAATCTAATAGACTGAATTGTGTTCTCTCAAATTCACTTTTGAAGTTCTAAGCTCCGTTCTTCAGTATGTGCCTTTATTTGGAAATAGGATCATTGAAGTTATAGTTAGTTAAGATGATCTAATCAAATATGGGTTATGGATGTGCTCCTCTTAATCCAACATAACTGATGTCCCTATAAGAAGGGAAAGTTGGACTCAGAGATACACACACATGAGGAGAACACCATAGAAAGACAAAGGCAGAGATCAAAGTGATGCTTCTACACAACAAGGAACACTAAAGATTGCCAGCAAAGCAACAGAAGCTAAAACAGATGCATACAGATGCTTCCTCATAGATTCCACAAAGAACCAAACTTGCCAAAAGCTTAATCTTGGACTTCCAGCCTTCAGAACTATGAGATAATGCTTTTCTGTGGTTCAAGTCATTCAGTGTATAGTATTTTGTTACAGCAGTTCTAGCCGATGAATGCAGTTACCTTTCTGATTGTATGTGCCTTTCATTGGAAAGAACTTCATCTCTCTAGACTCAATAATTTATTCACTATGATATGTTGAAGCTTCTATTTCCATCATCCCTTTGTAGCCCTTGCCAATTCATGAAATTCCTAACAAGCAATTCCAGAATCCATTTCTTGAAAGCCTACATCCTATGTTTATCAACTCCCCCCAAATATAGGATAAGTAAAGGAATCTTATACGTAAATAATTTATCTGTCTGGCCTAAGCAAACCATTGTATGGCTGGATAAATTGTTTCTACAGACCAGCATATTAAGTCACTGAAACATGTGTATTTTGTTTGCATAGATATTTTAGACATAGGCAGCTTTTTCAAGTGTGGTTATCAAACTGAATGCAGACCATATGTTATCAAAAGCATAAATTATAAACAAAAAAAGGTGTTATTTGAATTACAAGGGAATTTTAGGATAAGAAATACACATAAGTTAAGAAAAAAATCTCCTACTTAAAATATATACATGTTGAAAGGTAACAGTTATATGTGATGATTTTTTAAAATTGTGCATTTACTTTGAGTAGCAATTACAATTTTAAATAAACAATTGGGAAGGATAATTATATCTCATTATGTCAACTGGGCTGCTCTAACGAGCTCTATTACTGGATAATAGTGAAAGTAAAATGGGACCCAAATATGATTTAGATAGCAAAATGATATGTTCAGCTTCTGGTTTTGAACATTTTCTATAGTCAATCATGTTTGGTAGTGATCCATTTAAGGTTGGGAGACATACGTCATCTGAAAAACCTAAAAAGAACAATTTATTTTGCATTCAGTTTTTTTTTAAATTATTATCCATAAGAGTAAAGAATTTTAAGTAAAAATGTTAAATTAAAAAGCAGTAAATATAGATAAGGAAAAGAAGCATGGATATACCTATTTGGGTATTTTGGAGGGGCAGACAATGCACATGAAACCAGAAAGTCATTAAATGACTCTGCACAATGTATGTTTTTGGCTCCAGTTTTAGCATCTCTAAATGTGAATAATACATTTTTACTCTCAAATTTGTTTTGATGGTTAAAGGAATTTATAGTTGAAATATGGTTGGCTGTCGGTTAACAATTGGGCACTGTTGGCCTCTTCCTTTCCATCAGTTTTAAAAGGAAAGATGGTTCTGGCCTTTTTATGTGACTCTTGAGGACATAAAAATCATTCACATTTCACTTTTTTGGTGAATTACCCCTAATTTGATAAAATAAGGTCAGACCATTTGGGAGAGTGTGCTTACAGTTGTGGCTCAGTTATAATATGGGCAACATGAGTGTCTCCAGGGAAATGTTCTTCTAAGCACTTGTCTCCAGTGGGAAGGTCTTTAGGAGACCCTCTTCTGGGGCCTCCTGTGCTTTTCTCCGACAACACTTTGCAAATATTTAAAATAAGAAACCATTTATTTTTAGGTCATTCTTTTTTAAGTCATTCTTTCAGAAAGTCATTTTTTAAAATTCTATTGGCTTTCTGCAGATAATGTCTTATAAATCTGTCAATTTGGAGGGAGGTCAAGATGCAGACTTATAACCTGCAGATTTGGATTTATTTCTAATTCAAAGATGACCTTGGGCAAAATTTAACTCCTTCATAATTTTTCTCTCTACTTGAAACATGAAAAGCCAAAGTATCTGCCATTAAGCAATCTCACTGGAGAAATATCAATTCTTAATCTAATCCAATTGCACTTGATTATAGAGAGAAAACATGAAGTCCCTTCTGTAACATTCACCTAGTTCTCTTAGGCATATGGACTTTCAGTAAGCAGAAGGAATGTTTGATGTGTTAAATAGTCTAATTGACAAATTCCAATTTGAAGGTAGGACTCACTTTATATAGTGTTGTGTTGGATGTTTTAGAGAAGAAAGAATAGAGGAATGAGAATCAAACTTTACCCTGAGGAGTTGATGATAAAAAAAAAAAAAAAAATCAGTTATCCAACTTCTGATGGTTAATCTTGAAAAACTTAAAGAAGCATGTGTAATGATAGTTTTAAAAATAAAAATAAAAAGATAAAGGTGGTGTCGTGTTATAACTATATCCATTGGGCTACAGTATGGCATTTAAAGTATATAATAATATATTTCTAAGTTTAGAAAACAATATTAGAATTTCCATTTATATTTTTGTTTTCTCATCCTTATTATTTTTATTTTGCTTCACTGTTATTTTATGCCACACAGGCTGTATTGATATAATAGTATGTGTATACAAATTTTAAGCAAGTAAAGAAATACATAAGGCAAATCTTTTGGAATAAGTGATCTAAATTTGATAATTAGATATGATCAATGAAAGTCTGGATACCACTGGGTTAAATTCAAAATATTGCTGTAGAGTAATAGATATTAACATTTATTGATTTTTGCAGTGAGAGAGATGGTTGCCAAGATCCTACTTCAAGGCTTCAATGCTCTCTGTTCCAACTGTTTGAAATGTTCTTTCTCCCCAAATCTATATAGTTCCTTCCCAACATCTTCCTGGTCTCTTAAAATAATGCTTTCCTCCTAAGTCATCCTTGTATTCCCTATCTAAAATTTAACAATCATGCACCAAAGTCTCATAGACCTTTCTAGTCTATTTTTTTTTTCCTGAGCACTTGTCACTCCTTACTCATCTGTTATCTGTTTTACTAATTTTCTACATTACACTATAGGTTGTGTACTCTCTGCATTCCTATAAGAATGCAAACTGATGAGAGCAGAGAATTTGTATATTTTTTCTACTGTTCCACCCCTAGTCTCTATACTAACACCTGGAATATGATAGGTTCTAATATTTGTTGAATAATGTATATAATTTCATTTATTGCTCACAACCAAGAAAAGGAGATATTATTACCTATACTTTTAGCTGAATACATGGAGTACATGAATATATTTACTATACTGACTGTATTAACTTATTTCAAACCTTAGAGCAAGTTACAGGCTTCCTCTGAGGAATAAAAACATGAGGAGGGCAGTGAGCTAGATGGATGATAAGTAGTAAGGATTTACATATAGAGTTCAGACTTATTATATGGGGAACCAAGGAATCAGGGTGGAATCAGTGGATACAAACTCTGGGAGAGAAATTTCAGATCTTCACAAAGATGAATAGAATCCAAATGCAATTTCTATGGAAAGAGAGAGTTTCTGAAAAATGGAGATGTTCTAGAAAAAAATGTATATGATTAGGCTGCCGGGCTGTGTCAATTATAATTAAAGTTCTAGAAGGAACATGGGATTAGATGTTTTTTAAGGATCTTGCATAATTTTCAAATACAAATTTTTAATAAAGCATGGCTTCCAATGATACGAGTTACTGAGCTTCTATGGAAAATGTGCTGGGATTTCAAATAAAAGTAATGAAAAATCATTGTTCTATTTTGAGTAGATAAATCAGCACCAAAACAAAGAAAGCTTGGGCCCAGGGGGAAGGGACAGATAACTTTCACAGAATATCTGTTGTACCAGACAATGCATGAGGCATTCTACTTACCTTTTCTAGTTTTTTTCTGTACAGTATGTTTTCAAGTGAGGACAAGAAGATTCAGAGAAGTCAGATGACTAGATGACTCTCTCCTATCCCGAATTTTTCCAACTAGACTATAGTTTATTTTTTTTAAGTTATGAAATAAATTGGTTGAAAATAGACATAAATTAATAAAGGCCCAAAAGTATTTTTATGACTTAAAGACATCTGAAACTTCTCCATTTAGCTTTGCTTATCCTAGAAGAACAATTTAAAAATATTCAAAGCCACTGTAAGTATGAGTTCTGAAATTCAGGTTAGCATAACTGAAACAAACCAGACCAAGTAAAGCTGGATTGGACATTTTTTTTCCCACTTCAGAAAGTCTGAAGAATAATGGCTATATGTTCAAGAATAAAACATTTCAGTGCACTCATAACTTACTATATTTAACAAGATGGGCTACATTCATTCATTCATTTCTCATAAATGAGTTTAAATAGATCATCATGGTTTATGAGGTTGTCTCTTTATCTTTGGAATTATTCTCTGATTATAAAAGAAAAAAATTCCTCTTTATGAACTTTGGAAAATAAAGAAATTTTCCTTAAATTACTATACTTAAAATTCATTATCTCCAGTAATGAAGTATGTAATTTCAGGCATGTTGGCATGATTTTATTGGTCAGCTAATATAACAACAACAATTAGAGTACTTACTCCATGGCTACCCTTTATCTATAGAACTCATTTAATTTGTACCACAACTATAATACATTGTTGGATCTCCATTTGATAAGAGTGAAGAATATTAAGTAACTTAACCAGATTTACACAATAGTGCCTACAATTAACACTTGACTAGCAATTTTTGAAAATTAAAAATTATATACCTGCTGCATCTCCTTTTCTTAAAAAATGAAACCTCTGGAATAACTGATTATTAGATGAATTAAGTGAATGATTCAATCAATCAATCAACTAAGTCATTCATAAAAGAGCTGAAGATCAATACACACTATATAATCAAACACTCTTTTTGTGGTTACTGAATTGAGGCGCTTTGAGATCTACAGAGAAAAAAAATACGTAGTATAATTGGTATCTGAGGCAAGTGAGGTAATTTCTAACTATAAGAAAGAGAAAACAATTAATTCAACATATATAATATTCACATAATGCTTGAAAGCCACTTGACTAGATACTAGGGATATAGAAGCAGTTGTGATATTTGCTGTCCTAAACATCATTCTAGTGGGAGATAAAGATTGATAAACAAATAACTGGAAAAGGATTTAGTTTAAGCAACAATAGAATACAAGTAAGATGTAGAAGTGCTATAGAAGAGAAAGTGACAAGGCTGAGCACTTTTCTAAATGTTTACAGAAAATTCATATAGATTTAATTTGTAATTAAATTCAAATTTCCATTCAGGCAAAGAGCCCTGTGTCAGTGTCCTTGTGCTTTACATTTGTTTGAATTCTTTTTTTTAAACTTCAGTGAAAATTGCAACTGAATTTTGTATATTACATCCCATAAATAGGAAATGGACCTTAGCTCAGTGCTCAATTTTTCTTAATTTCTTTCTTTCTTTCTTTCTTTCTTTCTTTCTTTCTTTCTTTCTTTCTTCTTTCTTTTCTTTCTTTCTTTCTTTCTTTCTTTCTTTCTTTCTTTCTTTTCTTTCTTTCTGTGAAGTCAAATGATGCCTATATTGTTATAGTAAATTAGTGTTCTGGGATTATTTCTTTAACTGGAAAAAATGCAGATGCCAAATTTTCACATGGACATTATCAACAAAAACTGCTGATCTCTTTCGACAATCGGTACATTTCAGAAATCTACATCAACTGCAGAAACAAGGCCTCTGCTCTAAACCAGGCTTTTTTGTAGCTGTCCACATTTCCCCTTGCAGATCTGCTCATATATATTTGAATATTTTTCATCCTTTAAGAGGATGGGAGATCATTGGAAATTTAACATATTAAGTTGAGATGTGCCTAAAAGACCCAGAACAAACGTTAAGTGTAACATAAGTCTAGCAGGACAATTACTTGCTTAATGACTCAGAATTTGTGTCCAGCAATGCATGCTGTGATGGATGGAAGTGTTAAGCACTTACAATGTAGTTTTCAGATGATACCATTACAACAAAAAGTATTTAGACAGGTCTAGAAATCAAAGGATTTTTGCAGGTCATCAAAAATTGAAATGAATATTGCTGAAGTGAGGATTCAAAGTGTCCAGGAATTAGAATTAAGAACTCCAAAGATTCTCAGACAACACAGCTGTCAGGGACAGTCTCAGAGTGGTATAGAAAAGAATTATCCCGACAACTGCTCCTGTCAAGTGCTGTGCTTGAATTACTTTTCTGTTATTAAACCAATTTGGTCTTCCTCTGAATCCGTGATGCTCATCTGGAAATCAATTATGCAGTTTTTAAGAGAGGTGGACATAGAGAAGAGAATACCACTTTTGAGCTACTGCTAAAGATAAGATGGAATTCTAGACTCTTGTCAATGCAGTGAGTGAGATGAGGACACAATACTCAAGAAAAAGAACAAATTTGAAGACACTTATTTTATACACATAGAGTCACCACATACAATATTACCTACACCTTGTATATGTTTGTTATAGATGTTTCTACCATAATGTAGATAAGTGAAGCCAGACAAAAGATAATTACATTTTTTTAAAGATTTTATTTATTTATTCATGAGAGACACACACAGAGAGAGGCAGAGACACAGGCAAGGGAGAAGCAGGCTCCCCATGGGAAGCCTTATGTGGGACTCAGTCCCAAGTCCCCAGGATCATGCCCTGAGCCAGAGGCAGGTGCTCAACCGCTGAGCCACCTGGGTGCCCTGGTAATTACATTTTTATTGCTAAATGCCTTCATTAGGTAGACCTTATTTCCCAAACACAGTTTCTCCTTAGCATGTGAAGACTCCATAAGTAAATCAGATGCCAGAATAGTTAAATGAGAGGCTGCCTGTCAAGAGAGAAGGAGCAACTAGGAATCTTATTTCACAGTAAAGAGATAGCCATAATAAGAATATGTATACTCTTAAAATATGTGTTTACTCAGATTTTCTTTCTTCTCGATGGAGACTGGAAGTAGGATATTACCACTTCTCCCCACTTTGGACAGTTCTCTTTGTACTATAGCTGGTGATATACATCAGCTCACTTAGCTTTGCTGCCTTCAGAAGTGCACTTCTTTGGATAAGATTCAGAATACTAGTCTTTCAGGGTGATCCCTAATTCACTGGTTGGCAGAATCCATGATTGGCAGTTCTTTCTGTGTTTCTAATTCCAAAGCCTTTACAAGCCACCAACTAGTATAGACAAGGCCCCCAGGGTACAAGCAAAAGCTTTCCTAAGAACCTTGAAACACTTATATGGAGATGAAAGTGTATAAAAGTATGGGATTTCCACCAGGTCTTAACTTATGGGTTCTTGCTTCTCTTCTGAATGTGCTCTAGTTTATTTATGGCTGAACTAAGATCTTGGCAAAACAGATGGTCCTCAAACCAGCAACCACCCAAATTTAGTTCATTTTCTCTGTGGACTCTTCCCATGTTCTTTTACCTTCCACTTTTTCAAGTGTCATTTTGTCTTTATAAACATCTTTATACACTTATACCTCAAAACGATTTTTTAAAAGTAGGCAAAATAATATCCCTCCTCCAGTTTTCCAAAGCTAAAAATGGACTAAATTAAACTTCAGAAAATACAATTGAAGTCATAGACTGAGCAAGACCTTTATTTTGTCATGCTTCTTCAAATATTCAGACTTTTGCCTTGAGAGTGAGGAGACAGCCTGTTTGGGAAATAAGACAATCATTACACGATGATGTTTATAATGTGCCTTCACTTTACAGAAGAATAGAGACCAGACAACTCAGAAGAATGTGTCACCAAACCCTGCATCTTTAAATTTTTAAAAAAGTGTAACAGCAATTTAAAGTGTCAACTTTCTTCATTTCCTGGGGTGCTTTTCCCTGTAACTCATTACCTTGGTCCCTTTTTACAATAGCAGTAAGTACAACTCATTAAGCAATTGAGGAGTCAGAAAGGCACATTTCTAATAAGGACATCTTAGAAGCTAATATATATTCATTTAGTTTCATGCCAATTTCAATTTTCTCCTATGCTTCAATTCAACTCCTAAATTCTTTATGAGTACTACTACAATGAGTCAAGTGAAGGCTACAGAAAAATAGTCACATTCATTTTTAAAGAAAATGAAAAACAAACACCTAACTGGATTATCTGGGTATATGGGATATTTGCTAATGGACATTTTTAAGGGATGCATTACCAAAATAATGTATATATGCATATTTTCACTTAAATATTTATCCTTTTTGAGGGAAGCATTAATGTATGTTAAAATTCATTGAGAGGTCAGAAGGTCATATCTAAATGTTAACCCTGATAAGAGCCACATACTTTTAAAAAAGTCAGTTAATTCCTCTGAAGGTTACACTCTATAAATTCACTCCCACCTAGTCCTGCCTTCCAGAAACTATCAATAGTGTGTCCTGAATTAAGGCCATACTACTCCTTGGAACATTAGGGAGCTCCCTCATTGATCAACCAAACATAAAATGTGGTCCTCATGCCTTAGATTCTTTCCTATTTTTTTCTGTGTCTATGGAAGGGTTGTTTTTCCATACTTTGGAGGAACTCTGAATCCTAGCTGTATTTCATCTCCCCTTCCCTCTGTTCTCTTCTTCCTCTCCCATCTGCCCTTCTTCCTCCTCTCTGTCTCTGTTCTGCTCTCTCTTCCTCCTCCTCCTCCTCCTCCTCCTTCTCCTGCTTCTCCTCCTCCTCCTCTCCCTGCCCCTCATCCCCTTCTACCCCTCTCCTCCTCTTTCTCCCCCTCCACCCTCCCTTCCCCCACCCCTTTCTCCCTTTCCTCCACTCCTCTCCATATACTCTTTCTCCTCCTTCTCCTCCCCTTCTTCCTCCCCCTTCTTGTTTAGTACATTTAAGGACCCACACTTGTTCTTTGATACAATTTTAACTGCACACTACAGATTTGGTATGCTGTCTTATTATGATTCTGATCAATATAGTTTGTCATTTCCATTGTGACTTTGTCTTTATCTCATTAGATTTTTAAATAATATGTTTTAGTTCCTTTTCTTTCCTAATTCAATTTTCATTGCACTTATTGGACACGATTCATTGGTTTTTATTTTTAGAAAATAAAAGAGGCTTACTTAATAGTTCAGTCTGTGACTAAAATTTGTATATATCCCTAAAAAACAAATATTCTTCATTCTTTGTGTGAAAGGTTTTCTTTTTTCTCTATCTCCTTCTTTGTCTTTCTCCGTTAACATTAGCTCCAGCCCTTGGATTTTATTTTTCCATATTCTTACCTTTTTTTTTTTCCCTGCTTGATCTAACTATTTCTGATAAAGTTGTATTTAGAAATTGTGATCTGGATCATATCCCAGTGATCTTTGAAAATATCTTCTTATAAATTGTCTGTATATGTGCATATTTAATTTTTTTCTAAGAATAAAATGTAACAAAAAAGGGAAAAATGTCCTTTGGGGCATTATTTTTAGATTTAAACTTTAAGATGTGTGAGGCAAACACAGAATGCTTAGGTCTCTCATTTTGGAGTGGGAGAGCTAAGTTCTTGCCTTACGGAGTCGAAGAATGAATCTCATGGACAAATGAGAGTGAGTAAAATGATAAAAAGTTTATTAAGCAAGGACATAAAAAAAGCTCTCAGAACCCTGACAAGGTTGCCAACGGGAGCCTCCACTGATATTCTTTTATTTAGAACTGACCAGGGAGCTTGTGGTGGTTTGTGATGCTTTAGTTTAAGTAAGGACTGGTGATAATATCTTCAATGGCTTCTTTTTAGGGTCTGATTATTCTTTATCAATCACAGAAGACTGTCATAAAAAAGACACCCTCCCCACCCATACCTAGGGCAGGGAGGTCTGGTTTGTTCCCTTATCTCTTGTTTCCTTACACCTCAGTATTTTGGGAATTCCTATGAGCTTGATTCTGTAGCCCCCTACCTAGCCTCACCTGTCACTTACTCAGTTTGATAAAGAAGATAAAGAAGATAAAGTTTTGTATTCTCCTAAAGTTCCATTGTGGTTCAGAGGAAGAACTTGTGGTTCCAATATTCCAGTTTCAACCCCAGCTAATTGACTTACTCTGAGACTTAGACGTGTCACCTCATCACCAGACTTCTTAGTTTTTATTTTGTTTTGTTTTGTTTTTTTGTTTTCATCTGTAATATGCAAAGCAAGATAATTACCTCACACATATTATGAAGATTAATGATTAATAAGTTAATTTATGAACAATGCTTAGTATACTTTCTAGCTCCCAGTAAGTGCTATTTAAATTACAGCTATTATTATGATGTGATTAATGGTTATTATTGAGAACAAAGTTACCAGCAATTTCATGGTATCTTGTTTTCATAGCTAGTGTGCGTTTATTCACACAGGAAATCTAGAGAAGTGGGAAGAATAACAGCCTCTATCCCCATTCACAGTCTGAGACTTATCTTGTGGAAGGAGTCTGTTTAATGTTCATTTAAGTAATCTACAATATAGTCAGACTTTGAACTGGGGACATTCGACTGCAACTTAGGGTGTTTTTATTCCAATTTACTGTATTGTAATGCATTCAAGTCATTTGTCTTTTGCATTAATAACCTAAAGGTACTTGAGGGAAAAAAGAAAACATTTGCACATAAATGAGATATATAAGAATATTTAAAAAGTAATTGAAAAACTGAGGTCAAGAGGATGATCACTAAAGAACAATACACCCATTCAGAAAAATGAAGGGTCAGATCTAGTGACTGCTTTGGAGGCTGGCAAGGAAGGACATGAAATGGAGGCACAAGAGGTCAAGCTTAAAATAATAGATGCCTGTGAGGCTGAGTCTTCATTATTATTGCTATTCAAACAAAGACCCACAGCTGTTACCTGGACCTAGGCCCAAACCATGGGCTTCTTTATATGTTCATTGTGAATTTCACTAAAAGGGCTGTTCTTAAGTAACATTTTTTAAAGGAATAAATGTGAGGGGAAATGGCACTGAATAGAACTCAAATTTGTACATAAGTTTCTTGGATTAATGACTCAATATCTTCAGTTCCCTACCTTTTTCTAGCAAATAATCAATATCAAAAGGAAACCAAAAGACTTGCTACAGATATGAAGTGCCAGCCAAGAGTAAGCCCTCCCCTTCCCTACTGTGCTCATGCAAAAACAATTGGTATGAGTTGGAAGGGAAGAAGACAGACGTTTTTAACATCAGACCCTTTATCAAGCGTTCACATATCCTAATCAATGCAATACTTTAAACAACCTTGTGAAGCAGGAAATATTTTCCCTTGAAAGAGGCTGTTGGCATATGATGATCCACAGACCAAATCGTGTCTGCCTCTGTTTTTATAAAGTTTTATTTGAACACAGTCACCTTCAATGACTTAAATCTGATCTCTCGTTGCTTTTTAGCTACAATGGCCTAAAAGCTACAAAAGAGAAGATGTGGACAGTAAAACTGAACACAGTAAGATTGCCATGCGCTGGATAGGGAAACTGAGACTCGGTGAGAATGAATATTATGTTCAAGGTCAGATAGCTCTTGGCCTTGTGAAGGTAGAGAGTGATCTTGAGTTTTCCCAGTTCAACATGAAATGAACCCCAGAAACTTCTCTGGGGCAAGGAAGATGGACTGCTATTTAAAAGGTACTAATTAGGAACATAATTTTATCTCAGAGAACATGGGTGCTCACATGGAGAAAGTTTGTAGTTCAGAATCTGAAGAATTAATGAGAAGAGCAGGTTCCCTTATACTTGTTAGTGACCCTATCCTATGGCATAAAACTTAAATGAGGGAATGGCAGCAATTATGTTGTGCAAACTAGGCAAGAAACAGGTTTATGCTAATAATGTCGTTCAGTGCCAAGTCAAAGTTTTCTTTCCCTGCTCCCTGTCATAGGATTTCCTTTAATTTTTGACATCTCTTTGAATTCTTTTTAGAAAAATTTCCTATTGCCCTTCCCAGGCAGAAGGGGGGAACAAAGTTTGCTGACTTCAGCCTTCAGGCCGATAAGGAGGAAGAGGGCAGGGCAAACAAGAGGAAACATCTGGGCATAGACCTATGATTTGTGAATCAAGGGCAGATCTCTTAAAATGTTCCTGTTAGTATTTGCCTTGCATTGACAGGTAATATCCCATTGGTTTAGGTGTTTTGGATTTTTACTCCATCCATCATAAAGTCCAAAAATCATGAGATTACCAAGTTAAGAAAATAACATGATCTACTTGGAAAAATTCACTCAGAAACAGAGACTCAAGCCTTGCTTCCAAACCAAAGATCCAATGTGATGGCCAGCTACTGAAATCCCAAATGAACCCCCATCTTTATTTGAAAATGGGGACAAATTCTGCCCCTACTGCCCATAGGTTGTGTAAGAATCAAAGTAGATGATGCATGTGAACATGCTCTTAAACTATTAGAGGCCAAGCATGGTAAAAATCACCAGGATCATTTAAATGATAATGGTACAGATGACCAAGTCAGGACATTTTTGAAAGAGAAAGAAGGTGCTATTAATAATTAAACTAAGACAGGCTTTAAACCAGGATGCCTCCACACAGACTGAAGATACAACTATTGCCGTCCTTAATCATTCCATTTCAAAGCATGTTTAATTTCCAACCATTCTATCTCAGTCTAGGGTGGGAGAGGGAGATTTTATATCCTTTGCCAGGGACATGGCTACTACAACAAAATCCTGACTTGGAAAGAGAGTGGAAGGGGAGTGCAGGGAGGAGGGATCTCAAAGTCTCTCACCAGCACCCTCCTATGGAAAGTCACTTCTGCCCACTGAGTTCTGAGCTCTAGCTGGTATGTCCTTCAGGTGCCTCCAGTCAAGGTACTCAAACCCGACTTCCCTTACCCACAAACTCATCTTTAAAATACCTCTTTCTTACTTTTGAAGTTTTACTGAAGTACATGTTTCCATTAATTACCCCATTTTTAATTTTTTTTATTGCCCCATGTTTTATCTGGCAGAAAATATGTTACTTTATCATCCAAAACTCATTGAGATCTGCTCCCACATTTTCAAACCCACTTCCACTGACTGTTCAGACACTTATATCTCACCTTCACTGTTACAATAGGCTTTATCTGGCTTCTCTGGTTCTCATACCCACTCTTTCATCTACCCTGACTTCTCCATCTCCTTCACTTCCCTTAGAGCTTTGAGCTTATGATTCCCTGCCATGTTCTCTTCAGTACTTGCACAGGATGGAGTAACAGGTGTTTACTGCCTCATAGTGCATCCTAACCGAATGTGTATTGCACAGGAAAGTACAACCCCAGACCACAGAAATTCCTCAGGATTCATACTGTGAATTGCACATTGTGTGACACAGAACACAGACTCTGTAAATCACTCTTGAGCCCCCCTCTTTTATCTCATTTATGTTTTGGTGGTCAATGTTGAGGCCTTCTACAAATATTTCTGGCTTATATAAATTTGGGACTATCTTCTAACACACAGAATTTAATATACTCAGAAACAAGAGAATCACCCTCTAGAACCCCTCAGGTAGACTATATTCTCCCTCCACTACAACTTCATCACCACCTCCATCTCTCAGTCCCTCTCCCTTTTTTTTCTTCTCCTTTTTTTTTTTTCTTCTTCTTTGGGATTCTTGGCCTTTTATTTTACTACTTTGTTTTAAAATTTCTTTTTCACTTTAGTGGTCCTTTTGTTTTATTTCATTCTGATCTTTGTTCTCTATTTCTGGTCTCTGACCTTGGCAAAATCATCTAGGGTGAAATGTAAATAGGTCGTGGTTGATATTCTTGACTCAGCCCACTCATAAAGCCACTCTGCACTGAGCAAAATGACTAGAATAAGGGCTCACTGCAAAAGAAGGAATCAGAGACTGTACTCTCTACCACAGAGTTACAGAATTTGGATTACAATTTGATGTCAGAAAGCCAATTCAGAAGCACAATTATAAAGCTACTGGTGGCTCTGGAAAAAAAAAAAAACAACAACAACAAAAGCATAAAGGAATCAAGAGACTTCATGACTGCAGAATTTAGACCTAATCAGGCCAAAATTAAAAATCAATTAAATGAGATGCAATCCAAACTGGAGGTCCTAACAACAAGGGTTAATGAGGTAGAAGAAAGAGTGAGTGACATAGAAGACAAGTTAACGGCAAGGAAGGAAGCTGAAGAAAAAAGAGAAAAACAAGACCATGAGGAAAGGTTAAGGGAAATAAATGATAGCCTCAGAAGGAAAAGTCTACATCTAGTTGGGGTTCCAGAGAATGCCAAAAGGGCCAAAGAGCCAGAAAGCATATTCAAACAAATCATAGCTGAGAACTTCCCTAATTTCAGGAGGGAAACAGGCATTTAGATCCAGGATATAGAAAGGTCTCCCCACCAAAAAAAATCAATAAAAACCATGCAACACCTCGACATTTAATAGTGAAACCTGCAAATTCCAAAGATAAAGTGAAAACCCTTAAAGCAGCAAGAAAAAAAGAGATCCCTAGCTTATATGGGAAGAAATATGAGATTAACAGCAGACCTCTCCACAGAGACCTGGCAGGCCTGAAAGGGCTGGCAGGATATATTCAGGATTTAAAATGAGAAGAACATGCAACCAAGAATAATTTATCCAGCAAGACTCTCATTCAGCATAGAAAGAGAGATAAAGAGCCACCAAGATAGGTGGAAACTGAAAGAATATGTGACCACCAAACTTCCTCTACAAGAAATATTAAGGAGGACTCTGGAAAAGAAAGAAGCCCAAAGACATAATCCACAAAAACAGGGACTGAATAGGTATTACGATGACACTAAATTAATATATTTCAATAGTAACTCTGAACATGAATGGGCTAAATGATCCCATCAAAAGATGCAGGGTTTCAGATTGGATAAAAAAGCAAGACCCATCTATTTTTTGTCTATAAGAGACTCATTTTAGACGTAAGGACACTGACAGCTTGAAAATGAGAGGTTGGAGAACCATTTACCATTCAAATGGTCATCAAAAGAATGCAGGGGTGGCAATCCTCATATCAGATAAAGTTTATCCCAAAGACTATAGTAAGAGCTGGAGAGGGACACTATATCATACTTGAAGGGTCTATCCAACAAGAGGACCTAAGAATCATGAATATTTATGGCCCTAATGTGGGAGCTGCCAAGTATACCAATCAATTAATAACCAAAGTAAAGGCATACTTAAATAATAATGCACTAATAGTAGGACTTCAACATGGCACTTTCTGCAAATGACAGATCTTCGAAGCACAACATCTCCAAAGAAACAAGAGCTTTAAATCATACACTGGACTAGATGGATTTCACAGATATATACAGAACTTTGCATTTAAACTTAACTGAATACACATTCTTCTCAAGTGCACATGGACCTTTCTCCAGAATAGACCACATATTGGGTCACAAATCAAGTCTCAACCAATACAAAAAGATTGGGATTGTCCCCTGCATATTTTCAGACCACAATGCTTTGAAACTAGAACTCAAGCACAAGAAGAAAGTTGGAAGAAACTAAAACACGTGGAGGTTAAAGAGCATCCTGCTAAAAGATGAATGGGTCAACCAGTAAATTAGAGAAGAATTAAAAAGATTCATGGAAACTAATGAAAATGTAGATACAACTGCTCAAAATCTTTGGGATACAGCAAAAGCAGTCCTAAGAGGACAATACATAGCAATACAAGCATCCCTCAAAAAATTGGAAAAAACTCAAATACACAAGCTAAACTCGTACCTAAAAGAACTGGAGAAAGAACAGCAAATGAAACCTACAGCAAGCAGAATAGAGTTTTTAAAGATTCAAGCAGAACTCAATGAAATAGAGACCAGAAGAACTGTAGAACAGGTCAACAAAACCAGAAGTTGATTCCTTGAAAGAATTAATAAGATAGATAAACCATTAGCCAGCCTTACTAAAAACAAAAGAGAAAAGACTCAAATTAATAAAATCAAATGAAAAGGAGAGAAAAGGAGAGAAAAAGGAGAGATCACAACCAATACCAAGAAAATACAAACAATTTTAAAAAAATGTTATGAGCAGCTATTGGCCAATAAATTAGGCAAACTAGAAGAAATGGATGTATTTCTGGAAAACCACAAACTACCAAAACTGGAACAGGAGGAAATAGAAAACCTGAACAGGCCAATAACCAGTGAGGAAATTGAAGTGGTCATCAAAAACCTCCCAAGACACAAAAGTCCAAGGCCAAATGGCTTCCCAGGGGAATTCTATCAAACATTTAAAGAAGAAACAATACCTATTCTACTAAAGCTGTTCCAAAAGATAGAAAGGGATAGAATACTTCCAAACTCATTTTATGAGGCCAGCATCACCTTAATTCCAAAACCAGACAAAGACCCCACCAAAAAGGAGAATTATAGGCCAATATCCCTGATGAACACAGATGCAAAAATTCTCAACAAGATACTACCCAGTAGGATCCAACAATTCACTTAGAAGATTATTCACCATGACCAAGTGGGATTTATCCCCAGTATGCAAGGCTGGTTCAATACTCATAAAAGAATCAAAGTGATAGATCATGTCAAGATCTATCACTAGAAAATCTCAAGAACTGTATGATCCTCTCAATAGATGCAGAGAAATCACTTGACAAAATACAGGATCCATTATTGATCAAAACTCTTCAGAGTGTAGGGATAGAGGGAACATTCCTCAGCATCTTAAAAGCCATCTACAAAAAGTCCACAGTGAATAGCATTCTCAATGGGGAGACACTGGGAGTCTTTCCCCTAAGATCGCAAACATGACAGGGATGTCCACTCTGACCACTGCTATTCAAAACATAGTACTAGAAGTCCTAGCCTCAGCAATCAGACAACAAAAAGAAATAAAAGGCATTCAAATTGGCAAAGAAGAAGTCAAACTCTCCCTTTTCGCAGATGACATGATACTCTACATAGAAAACCCAAAAGACTCCACTCCAAGATTGCTAGAACTCAAACAGCAATTAGGCAGTGTGGCAGGATACAAAATCAATGCCCAGAAATCAGTGGCATTTCTATACACTAACAATGAGACTGAAGAAAAAGAAATTAAGGAATCAATCCCATTTATAACTGCACCCAAAACCATAAGATACCTAGGAATAAACCTAACCAAAGAGGTAAATGATCTATCCCCTAAAAACTACAGAACACTTCTGAAAGAAATTGAGGAATACACAAAGAGATGTGAAAATATTCCATGTTCATAGATTGGATGAATTAATATTGTGAAAATGTCAATGCTACACAGGGAAATTTACACATTCACTGCAATCCCTATCAAAATACCATGGACTTTCTTCAGAGAGTTGGAACAAAGCATCTTAAGATTTGTATGAAATCAGGAAAGATCCTGAATAGCCAGGGGAATATTGAAAAAGAAAACCAGAGCCGGAGACCTCACAATGCCAGATTTCAAGTTGTTCTACAAAGCTGTGATCATCAAGACAGTGTGGTACTGCCACAAAAACAGACACATAGATCAAAGGAACAGAATAGAGAACCTAGAAATGGGCCCTCATCTCTATGGTCAACTAACATTTGACAAATCAGGAAAGACTATCCACTGGAAAAAGGACAGTCTCTTCAATAAATGGTGCTGGGAAAATTTCACAGCCACATGCAGAAGAATGAAACTAGACCATTCTCTTACACCATACACAAAGATAAACTCAAAATGGATGAAAGATCTATGTGAGACAAGAATCTATCAGAGTCCTAGAGGAGAACACAGGCAACACCCTTCTTGAACTTGGCCACAGCAACTTCTTGCAAGATACATCTATGAAGGCAAGGGAAACAAAAGCAAAAATGAATTATTGGGACTTAGTCAAGATAAAAAGCTTCTGCATAGCAAAAGAGATAGTCAACAAAACTAAAAGACAACCTGGAGAATGAGAGAAAATATTTGCAAATGACATATCAGATAAAGGGCTGGTATCATTTATCTATAAAGAACTTATTAAACTCAATAACAAAGAAACAAACCATTCAATCATGAAATGGGCAAAAGACATGAACAGAAACTTCACCATAGAAGACATAGACATGGCCAACAAGCACATGAGACAATGCTCTGTATCCCTTGCCATCAGGGAAATACAAATCAAAACCACACTGAGAGGGGATCCCTGGGTGGCTCAGCGGTTTGGCTCCTGCCTTTGGCCCAGGGCCCAATCCTGGGATCCCAGGATCGAGTCTCACATCAGGCTCCCGGCATGGAGCCTGTTTCTCCCTCTCTTCACTCTCTCTCTCTCTCTCTCTCTCCTGAATAAATAAATAAAATATTTTTTAAAAAACCACAATGAGCTACCACCTCACACCAGTGAGAATGAGGAAAATTAACAAGACAGGAAACAACAAATGTCAGAGAGGTTGTGGAGAGAGGGGAACCCTCTTGCACTGTTGGTGGGAATGTGAACTGGTGCAGCCACTCTGGAAAACTGTGTGGAGGTTCCTCCAAGAGTTAAAATAGACCTGCCCTGCGACCCAGCAATTGCACTACTGGGGATTTACCCCGAAGATACAGATGCAGTGAAATGCCAGGACACCTGCACCCCGATGTTTATAGCAGCAGTGTCCACAATAGCCAAACTGTGGAAGGAGCCTCAGTGTCCATCGAAAGATGAATGGATAAAGAAGATGTGGTCTATGTATACAATGGAATATTACTCAGCCATTAGAAACGACAAATACCCACCATTTGCTTTGATGTGGATGGAACTGGAGGGTATTATGCTGAGTGAAGTAAGTCAATCGGAGAAGGACAAACATTAAATGATTTCATTCATTCGGGGAATATAAAAAAAAATAGTGAAAGGGATTAAAGGGGAAAGGAGAGAAAATGAGTGGGAAATACCAGTGAGGGAGACAGAACATGAGAGACTCCTAACTCTGGGAAAGGAACAAGGAGTAGTGGAAGGGGAGGTGGGTGGGGGGATGGGATGACTGGGTGATGGGCACTGAGGAGGGCACTTGATGGGATGAGCACTGGGTGTTAAACTATATGTTGTCAAATCGAACTCCAATAAAAAATAATAAAAATAAAATAATTTTAAAAATAAAAGTTAACTTAGTTCTCTCTGTACATTTTGAAAATATTTATATGACCAAATACCTTTCTCCTATATTCCCCAGGAATAATATGTAATGTTTGTTTGGATAAAAATCTGTATTTTAAAAGATGAGTAAATTTTTTAAAGTAAGATTCATTTCATGATAAACATACATAAAGGAACCCAGGATTGAGTCTTATGTCATAGTTAGCTCAACATTCTTTACTTTGTTTTGTTTTCTCCAAACTCGAAAAGACCAGACAGATGACACTTAAAGACTTTCTGAAAATAAATAACAGCAATATCACCTAGCCACAAAGATGGACAATACCAGCCAATCACATAGGTCAGTGTTAGAAATAGAATGAGTTAAATCATGGCACAGGACAGCATGACCAAGATTATGGGAGGGTTTGTCAGGGAAAGGCTCTGCATTTCTGGAAGTAGTATATTTAGTGTGAAAAGGAAAAATGATGAGAAAGGTCACCAATGGATTACCTTGTACTGTGGTAAAATCTTGATATGTTGAAAAGAGGCAACATCAATAATTCTGAACGATTTGGATGTGATATCCAGAGAGGTAACACTGATCCTAGCTCTGCTCCTTACAAGCTGAGGTATATGAGGCAGACAATTTACTGTCACCAGGCTCAGTGTTATATGTGTAAGTGAGAATTACATATGTATATAATATATATATACACAATTATATATATATATATATATACACGTATATATGTTATACTATGAGGAATTGAGGAACTAGCCATATAACTGCTATGTATATATACCTGTATATAATATTATATGTATAAAATAATATTTTATGTATTAAATTGCCTCAGTGATTTTTTTAGGATCAAAAATATAAAAATTGCTTGGTATCAAAAAAATGTTGACATGAATAAGTGTAGGAAAAATAGTGATTATTTGTATCATATAGTTGACCTCGTTTTGTTTTGTTTTACACTAATGTTTTACACAAAGAAATTCTATAGAGAAGGCCAGCACTTAAATACATGATAAACCCACCTTGAGGATGTCAACAACTGGTAATGTAAACTAGACCAGATTTAAGCATTAAAAGATTCCAGAAATGCCCCTTGAGTATGGAAAAGTCACAGCTCATGTATTGCCTTCATCAGAACAATATTTAATTTTATGCCCATTGTATACTGCAGCCTTTCCTTTAAGGAGTCTGAAAATCCCTTTATTTGGAAGTTAGGTCAACATAGCTGTTGTGTTTGCTTGCAGCACCTTCCTCCTATGTGCTGTTCAAATTGCCAGCATCTCAGAAAATCATCAAACATCGGAAAATGCTTACTGCACACACTAATGTGTCTGCTCCTGCCCTTCGATGGTTTTGTACCTACTAATGCTGTTTTGAGTGCGATGTTCTCATCTCTCATTGGATGCCTGTCTTACAAGAAGTAACTGTGTAAACAGGGAGGAGAGAGAGAGAACAATTTTTCTAATCTAACTACATGGTGCTTTTATTGTGTTTTCACTTCCAATGAATAGAGAATTCAATGAATAGAGAATAAACACTCCTGTGGGTTCCTTTCCCCGAAGAGGAGGGAAATACTGGGTTTTCCAAACAACGTTCACTAGAAGAAGCTGCATGCAGTATCAAGCCCACATTTGGAAGATGTGAGACCTTACCTCACACCTTGGCTCCAACCTGTATAAGCCACATTGCTTTGCTCAAATGATTTGAGCTGTATGAACTGCCGTGGCACTATTAGTAATGTCTGCTTCATTGGTGTGTAAGATGTGAAAATGTTCCATAAACCATCAAGCACAATGCAAACATTAGTTATTATTGTTATGACTTTTTTTTATTACTTCTATAGGGAAAAGAGTGCTGCAAGTTATAAGAATTCAAGTTACTTTACAATCCTATAAACAATATCACGAAAAGCCTTAAAAGCTAAGAATAAGGATCATACATATTCAGGAGAGTTTATATTTATGTTTTCGGTATATATACACATGTATATAATAAGATTCTTTTTCAGAGCCAATAATATGGTCACTAAAGTTGGCCACAGTTGTAAACACAGTGATTATTAGTGTTATAAAGCACACATAAGCTCAACATGTAAAGGAATGATATGTAATACAATCTTCCCAGCTACATAATATCCGGAGAGTATTGTGTTAACACACACAAACACAGGAAATAGCATCAAAAAAAAAAAAAAAAACCAGGAAATGTAGTGGCTAATGAGTTCAGCTAAGGGTAAGATTTCCTCCCAGTACAGGGGATTTGGTCAAACACTAGGGAGCCAGGGGCCCTCTTAGGTTTAGAGAACTAGTCTACCTTCTAAGGGTTCCCTTAATTCAGGAGGAATTTAACTGCAACAGTCCAGATTCCAGATCTACATTTGCCTCTGTAATAAGGATATTTTCAGATACATCTATTCTCCCTTCACCTTGCCAGTGCAGATAAAGTGTGTCCCTGACACCCGCCAAGGGCCTAGTTACCTGGCTCTTGAGTATGGCATTGTTGAGCATGCTACTGGCTGCAGTGACAGCTGTTCCCTCACGGATGGTAAGGCCCAACAATTCCTTAAGTCAGGATGAATACATGAAGTGGGACAATTCTTTGCCACATGGAGTGTCCTGTCCATGTTCACTGTGGATCCTTTCACTTCACCTTTTCCCAGTCAAATTCTAGTAAGATCTCACAATAAATTGAAAAAAGTATTCATATGTTTCCAAATGCTTCCCACAGAGGAATTAACACCATCTTGAAAACCTCTGGGCTTTGAGTGTATTGTTGTTGAGGATAGATTCTTAAGAGGAATCTGAGAACTTCTCTTCTCTGAACTAACTCTACCCTTAGATCTAGAAGATACATAAAGTTGCAATGGTCAAAAGATGAAGGGCTATGTAGTAGTACACACCTGGTATTTTATTGATTTCCCAGAATCTAAATACTTTGCTTATGTTTACATGATCCCTACTTGTCAGTATAGATTTGATTTTCCAAGGTCCCAGGGAAAAGAGGGTGAAGCTCTGCAAATTCCCTGAACATCCCAGAAGTGTGTATCTAGGATCAGTGATCAGAGTGAAAAATTTGTTTCCTGGTGGGCAGCAGGCTGAGCAAGAACATCAAAGGGCCAGGGTTAGTCCACAACACAGTGATGGTCCTACTTGCAATGCTGGCAGCAGGTGCTACTGCCTTTAGGTTCTCCTTAGACTTGCTCTCTAGCTCTCTTCACACTGTGGTTCTGGCTAATAAGCTTGCCCTCCCTCCTGCCATTTTCTGAGTCTAGTTCTCCAGTTTTCCTGGAAATCTAGGAATTGTTCTCTATATTTTTAGTAAATATGTTTTCCACTTAAAGTAGTTCTAGTTGGCTTGTATTGCGAACTGCAAGTTTGTGTTTTCACAAAATTTACATATTGAAACTCTAACCTCCAAAGGATGGTATTAGGGGGTGGAGTTTTTGAGAGGCAGTTAGGTCATGAGAGTAGAGACCTCATCATGGGATTAGTGTCCTTATAAGAAGACACCAAAGTGCTTCCTCCCTTTATGTTCTTGGCCATGTGAGAGTGTAACTAGAAGACCACCAAAAGTGCAGAACAAGAAGAGAACCCTCACTGGTTCACTTGGTACTGGATTTGCCCATGCTTTGATCTTGGACTTCCCAGCCTCCAGAATTGTGAGAAATAAATGTTTGTTATTTAAGTCCTCCCATGTATGGTATTCCACTACAGTAGCTTGGACTTACCTAACATAGTTTGTATTGTTTCCACCTAAAGCCTGGAGTGATGTGCATAGTTGGGGATTAGCAAACCCCTGAAGGGGATTCAGCATATGGCCTTGTACCTTCTAATCCTTCCGTAAATGCTAACTGTGCACCAATATATGCCAGGTACTGTGCTGAGTGCTGTGGAGGCAAAAATGACTCAGACTCAATTCATAACATGTTGCTCACCATGTCCAGGGGGTGGGGGAGGCAGATAAGCAAATGTTTATATTCACCGGCTAGTATTGAGGCAGAGGTAATGGCCAGAATTGTTATAAGTAGCGAACCCTAATCTTTTGTTGGCTATATGTATTACAAATCCAGTTTATGACCTTCCTTTTCACTTTTTTTTTACAATGTCTTTGTTATAGAGTTCATTATATTTGTGCTTCTGTATCATGTGTAAAATATCTCTTCCTGAAATCCGAGATTATTAAATTCTAACCTAAAAATATTTTTTCTCATAATTTTACATTTTCTATTAGCTTTTTAAACTAATTAATTTAGCAAATGTTTCCCCAAATCTGTTGAAGTGATTTTATGATGTATCTCCTTTAGTGAGTTAATGAAGTGAATTACTTTAAAATATTCACTAATATTAAGCCATACCAGCATTCCTGGAATACACTCAAATCAATCTTAATTTTATTCATAAATAATTGAAATCAATTTTCTAGTATTTTGTGTAAATTTTTTTATATCTACATTCATAAGTGAAATTGCCACATAATTTTTATTTACCATTTGTCTCTGCCTGATTGATACCAAGATTATCTCAGCCTCATAAAATGAATTAGGGGGATTACCTGTGTACTAGTTTTCTGGAACAGTTTGAGTAAGCTTGGAATCAATTTTTAATTTTTTGTCAAAACTTGCCTTGTGAAATCTGAGCAAGGGGACTTTTTTTTTTCTTTTTGATGGCTAGAAGTAGCCATTTCTTTCCTGAAAATCACTGTATCCCTCTGTAATAGTTATGTATTTTAAAATTTAAAAATACATGAATGAGACCATTCATTATTCTACACACACACACACACACACACACACACACACACACACTTTCTCTATTCTTCTAATTATTCTTTTGACTATCTTTCCTCTTTGTGCCCCTTTCAGGTGTTATCTTTTTTATATTACTGTCTGATCTCATTCTGTCTTAATTTGATTTATAAAGAAATCTCTAGAACCCTGGAGAATGGAGTGTATCAGGGTTCAGTAAATGGTTCTTCAATATTCACAGGGCTCCAAATGTTCCCGTTTTATTAAAACACACACTATCCAACTCATGAGTCCCTTTGAGGAATGTATGGTCTCTCCTACAAAATCATTTGTAAGCATTTAAAGAACAATCATGGGGCACCTGGGTGGCTCAGTGGTTGAACGTCTGCCTTTGGCTCAGGTTGTGATCCTGGGTCCTGGGATCGAGTCCCACATCAGGTTCCCCTCAGGGAACTTGCTTCTCCCTCTGCCTATGTCTCTGCCTCTCTGTGTCTCTCATGAATAGATATTTTTTTTTCTTTTTTTAAAAGTCAATATGTACCAGACTGAGAGTCAGGAACTTGATGGAGTAAAACAGTGTCCACACCCTCAGCCCTTCCAGTGAGGTTTCACAGACTTTTTAGGAGATGGACCAATAATTTGAAAGCAATGAGATAAATATGGAGATAAGAACCAAGAAACCCAGAGGAGGTGATGTTTAAATGCCCAGGGATAAGAGCTTGTCACTGTGGAGTCAACTTATTCCTCTAGATCTTGGATGGACAACTCTTTGCCCAGGAACATCCCATTTTTAGCATTTGAATGTCTTAAAACCTGGGAAACTCCTCAATCCCTGGCAAACTGGGTCAACTGGTCACCCCATCTAGACCTTTAAGAGCCTACGGATATACCTGGACAGCGAGAATACAACCAAAGGGCATATCTGATTGATTGACATAAGACCTGAATAACCACAAACAGTAGATTTTCATCAGGCATAGCACATTAGAGATGGCAGGGCAGTCAGAAGGAACAATGGATGCAGAGGCAGGAGAGAACAGGGTTGTGGTTTGGAAATACAAGTCTTTCTGTGTGACAGAAGGTTCAGTACAAACAGGGAGAGGGTGGGAGATGAGATTGCTAGAGTAGGCAAAAGCTCAAGAGAAAGTCTTGTTGAAGAGAGTTAGCTTAATTTTACCCTTGGTCACTCTGAAGTGATGGCATTAAGGGAGTTGACTCTGAACTAACATGAGCATGATAGTATAGAATCCAAACTATTTCAGACCCTTGTAAATTCAGGTTTGTTACCACTGTTTGGCAGAATTATCTGCCTCTTTATAATCAGGATCCAGTGTCATGAAGAAGAAAAAAACCTCAAACTCCTGCACTCATTGGAGTGGGTTACACATTCACTGTATGACCTCACAGGAGTATCTAAAATTCTCCCAGCCTTTGTATCTTCCTCCCTAAAACAGAAACAGTGATACTAATTCTATTACTTCTACAGGGAACCAGGGGGAAAATGTCTGTGGGTGAACTCTAGAAAATGTCAGGCAACTAGCAGATCTAGGTTTGGAATTTGTAGTTGGAATAATTGCAGAGCTAATAGTGTAAGAGAAAACTGACTGAAAAGAAAAGCAGCAACTGAACTCATTAGCTATTGAAGTTAGCCCTAAATTGTCTGTGCAACTTCAGCAAGGCTATATAATAGGCCTTGAACTTGAGATAACTCAGCAATAGCATAGCTCAGCACAGTGAAAGTTAACTGTATATAATTTGCATGTGAAATGGATCAGCCTGTGATCTCAGTGCAAAGGAGGGCTATATTTAACCAGACTCAGAAGTGAAGCTAACTTATGAAAGAGTTAACAACCGTAAGGTTGATATAGCATTTTAAATTAAATGGCACCTATCAATGTTTTTCGCATTTAATTCCAACAGGGACTGCACATTTCCCTCTGAGAGGTTTAATCTCCCTGGCTCTTAGCACTGTGAACACTCCATTGTTTCTATTTACTTTGAGATACCAACGTATCAGCCCACTGGGGCCTCAGGTGCCATTCTGACCTGCATATCTCTACACTTTGCTGTCACCTACATTGCCCATTTCCAAGCGGTCTGCTCCCAACACTGTAAGTGGGGCTGTGATCTTGGCTTGTTTATAGAGGAACTCTGGGTCACCTTGGTTTACCTGATTTACCTTGTTATTAGGGTGAGGTTAGAAATGATATTATGTCCATAGATAGAGCTTGCTGAGAATAGCATGAACTCATGGCCCATAGATTGCACAGTGGCTTAGGAGTCTTGCGTCCTGGTTTCTAGTCTCAGGTCTGCTGCTATCCATTGAATGACCCCGGGTGAATCTCTGGAACACGCTGAGCCTGAGCCCCAGCTTTCCATCTGTGAAGTGGAAGAGGGTAATTTTATCTCTTTGACCCAACTGTTGGGCTACAAATAAAGAACGATAAATGCACCTTTATAAATTACAATTGCTACCAGGGTTATGAGTCTTAAAAAGAGGAAGGATAAAAGTGCCAGATTTTGACTCAGAAGTTAAAATTCTATTTTGCATTTACAGGTTGGATGATAATCGAGAAGACGGCATCAGCATCTTGGAGTAGTTAAGGGGTTGGCTCTAGAGCTAAAATACCTAGGTTCAAATTCTAAGGCCACAATTTGCCAGATGTGTGTGGCCTTTGGTTCAATTTCTTCACCTCTTTCATCCCGATGATATTAATTGATTATAAGATTGACAAATTAATTTTAATAGGTACTTACAGAGTCTATGCTAAGTAGTTGACATAGGAATAAACAAGTTAAAGACCTATAAAGCACTTTGATCAAAGGCTGGCACACTGAAATTTCTTAATCTATGTTAGTCATTATATTTATTTCTGTTACATCTTCAGAAAATGAGTAAGATGTGGCAGCCTCAAATGATACATTTTAAAACACTTTGTCAACTTCAAAAGACAGTTCAGATAACACTGGTGTGTGTGAATAGACACTGGTGAAGTGTACCTTTGCTCTGCCAGGTGGAATTCCTGGGTCTGGGGTCTCTCTCCCTCACACACACCACACTCAGACACAGACACACATAGCTGCACACATATACATTCACACATGTGTCCAAACACTCTAGAACAATTCTGATTGTTCTCAGTACAAAAGTCTCTCTCTTTCGTCAATGTTGAAACTAAAAGAATAAAAACCAGGACCCTCTAGACAATCCACAACTTACTTTATTTCCAGGAAGTCTCTATCCCCCTGAGGTTATTGATTTGCCAGTCATGGGTCATTAATTTTAAACAAGACCAGACTTTCCTCCTTTCAGGCACTTGGTTACCTCAGGTCTAAGAGGAACTAGGGTTACCATACATGAGTCAGTCCATGAATATTTGTTAACTGACCAAATGAATGACCCTAAAGTAAAAGAAACCATCACTGCCAAGATGTACTTGTTATGGCAAAATGCTTTGGAGTGTGCATTTTTTTCAGAACAAACTCTGTTATGTAAATACTTACATTCCCTAGGTCAGCCCAGTCCCTGTTTATTTTTCTCCTGTAGATCACTGAGTCATTTACAAAAGTCAATACTCGGAATTGAATGTGCATAAAAAACTACACTGGAAAATTTGTCCCTGAGAATCCAAGTCCTGTCTTCTGGGTACTCCCTGTCTCTCATTCATTCATTCTTTTGTCCATCTGTCATTCATCCATCCATCCATTCATTAGCAACCTTTTGCTAAGTGCTTTCTCCATAACAAACATCATGCTGGTGACAAGGGTAGAAAAATGAAAGTGATAGGTTTCTAACATTAAGAACACATTCAGATGGGAGAGGTGAGAGATACAAAAAAAAAAAAAATGTGGCAAAGACTTTCTGGAGGAGGTGATGTTTGAGCTACCACGAAGAAGAAGCAAGAGTACATCAGGGTTTCTGGGTCTGCTGCCAGTTGGCTGAAGGTTGGCAGCAGCTCTGCTCAGCTCTTCTGCATGCATCTGCTCCTTCTGACACCCACACTGTGGGAGCATTCCCTACCTGGCCTGTGGGCAGAGAGGCAAGAAGGACTTCATTGACAAATGAAAGATGGTACCTATAGTGTTTACTCAGACATAGAAAACATCAAGTTCATTCACATCTCATTGACCGAAGTATGTCACATGGACAAACCCATGTTAGAAAGACATGGATATATACTCCTGTCATATGGCAAGTCATGTGACAGTCAATGAGACATATTATCCTATTGTATGAAGACAGAGAAGAATTGGGAATACAAATTTAATCTGTCATAGACATTTTATTAAAGCACAGACAACTTATTAGGGCTAGGCACTCTGAATTAAAGAAGATGAGAATGAAGCCTAGCCAGTGGCAATCCTCCTGGTAAAGCCAGTTGATATAGTTGTAAACCTTAGAGTTCTTTAACTCTTTATTTTATCTCTTCCCCAAAGTGAATCACTTACTAAATCCCAGGTTAATTCCATCTATAACACAAATAATATAATACTTAGCAAAATACTAATATTAGTATTATTTGTTATATAATTGATGAATGAATGAATGAACATAAGGTTGAAAAAATGAAGGATTAGAATGCCAGCCTTCCCTGGCAAAGTCCATTTTAGGTTGGCCCATGTAAGAGCACCTGAGCACCCAGGCTTATCAATTACTGTTAGACCTACTAATAATTGTTAACTTCTCTTCCTCACACTATGAGGTCAGGATGTGTCATCTCTTCTCTCAAGGGCCAGGCACAGTATCTGATATATAATAAGAGCTCACTTATTTGCTCTGATTCCTAGTTGTCATTATCATCATGACGTCATAACCACTTTGTATATGATAAGAAAGGCTTTGTTTAGGATATAAACACTTTGTATATGATATGCACCTAAGAGGGGCTGATTAACCACAGGCTAGCTGTGTCACACGTTGAATAAGTGATGACACTAGAATTTACCAGGTCAGTATATGTCCAACTCACACGTGTTACGCTATATCATGCTGACTCCTTAAGATCAGCCACAAGCTGAGAAAAGATACGTTTAATATATGCAGCAAAAAAATACATAGGAACTTGTACAAGCTAATAAGAAAAGTACAACCACCCAACAGAAATATGAGCAAACAATTTAAAGAGATCTGTCATAAAATAGAAAACTCAAATGGTTTAGAGAATTCAAGGAAATATTCAATCCCATTAGCATAAGTTCAAAATATATTATTATTTTATGCTCATTTGATTAGCAACAATTAAAAAGTGTGACAATACCAAGTTTTGGAAAGTAAAAACACAAAACAAAACAAAAAAACAACCAAATCACAGCATATCTGGTATATTGCTGATGCATGTGTAAACTGGTTGAATCACTCAAAAATAGTTGGAAATTATTTTAAAGTTGGACATTTTAAAATCATGAAAAATAGCAATTTTATTTCTACATGCAGAACCAAGGGAACTTTTTAAACATGTTCACCAGACATAAGTCCAATATTATTCACAGCAGCATCTTTGAAATTAACAAAAACCTGAAAACAACCCAGTGCCCAGAGAAAGGATAACAGAAAAATAAAGTGTTGCATATTTAATTGTACTATATCCCTAAAAATAAATGAGGTACAGCAATAAATAACAATATAAATGAACCATAGCAATATGTCTAAATGAAAAACTAAGTTGCTAAATATTATGTACAACATAAATTCTTTTTTTTAGAAAAAGTGAAAATAATTCATTTAAAAATAAGTCATTTCTTGAATGTATAAAAAAAAGAAATGAGAAAGAAAAGGAATGATACCCAAAGACTTTGGGATGGTGGGTGACTCTGCATGGGATAAATTAAGAAAAAGATTCAAAAAGATTCCTCACAGTTTTTGTGAAGGTCTTGCCTCGACTTTCAAAGACGCCTATCACATTATTTCAAGATAATTAATTCAAAGACGCTTATGACATTATTTCAGGATAATTAATTATTTTTAAAAGTTTTAGAAGAGATTAATCTATGGAGCAATGATACAGTCCATGGCCAAGGTTTAGAAACAACACAATTGGACCTGAGGCCCATCAAAAAATAAAAGGAAACAAAAGACCTAAGGACCTAAGCTCAGAATTAAATAGAATATGGGTTTTGAGAAGAAATCTTCCAATCTGTCATAGTCCTCTTCAATTAGTTCAAGTGCAGTTGTAACAGGAAGATGGTCAAAAGGGGCAAAAGAGGGCCCCCAGGATCCAGGATACACATACTGTGGGTCAGAGACGAGTGAGACAAACAGGAATCAGGATGCCACAGATGACACCGAGCAGAGCCAGGCAGCCGCTTAACAACCAGAAGGCTGGTAGTTCCCGGTACACCCACGGGAAAGGAGAGGTCAGACGGGCCTCGTGCTGGGTAAATAATCAGGATTTGAAGATTCACAGGAAACAGAGATGCTGAAAAACAGTTAATAAGAGAAGCTGTGCAGTGAACTGGAATAAAGACTAAACTGGAAATTACAAAACTGTCTTTAGTTATGTTCCTGGCTACTATTAGGCTTTCATGCAAGTCATTTTCTCTGGCTAAATTCCAGTTTCTTAAAAAAAAAAAAAAAAAAAAAAAAAAAAAAATTCCAGTTTCTTGCTAGGATGTCTTCCTCCTTTACAGAGGCTTTTTTTTTGTTTTGTTTTGTTTTGTTTTGTTTTCACATGAGAAAACATACAAGGATGTTCATAGTTGGAAATTACAAAATGCTTAATGAAGATAAGAAGTTGTTATTATTTTGGTTATTCTGCTCATTAAAGATATTGAAGATTGAGTAACCATAAAAATGCCAGGGGGGTCTCTGATGTTTTTCAAGTGCTCATCATCTGTCTGCCTCCTTTAGTGGATTATAAATTCTTAAAGGATAGCGATATTAACACATTCTCTGACACAACTTTTGCACCTTGCTCATTAGATAGTCCCTGTGTTCTGTGAAGTATTGAATCAATTAATGGAATAATTGCAAACAACTCTAGTGGTGACCTTTTTATAACCCAATTGTACAATGACAATGATTTCATAGCTAGATCTTTTTCAGCTTACCCTCTACATAGGTGACACCCCAGCTTGGGAGAGAAATCTCATTACATGATGCTGTTTAAAATTCCCTTGAACTCCCTCAAGTCTAAAAAGAGAGAGAGAGAGAGAGAGAGAGAAGCTCAAATTCCTTAGCATGATATTCAACACTGATAACATAGTTTGTCTTCTCCCTACATTTCCTCTCCTTACTTCCTCTTGTCTTCCACAAAGGCATACTGAGCTGCTGTGTTCTAGAACCTGTGCCATGCGCTTTCCAAGCCTTGCAGCATCTCATGTTCTTCCTCATGCCTGGAATTCTCTTACCTCTCTTAAGTCTATCCTTACCAAGCAAACCACTGTTTATACTAACAGTGGGAGCTCACACATCCATTCTCCTTATCAGTCCCAGGCGGATTCCCACCTAGTGGTGTGATCTGTTTACGTGTGAGCATTCTCATGGCAGGAAACATACTTCTCTCTTACCTCCAGCACCCACCATGGTGCTTAGAAACAGAGGACCTGCTCAGGGTATGTTCAGTGCAAGAACAGAAGACAAGATCTTGCCCACTCCAGTTGAACACCATAGATACTCTTGGTGGCATTTCCCAAGGACCTTTACATAATGATCCCTATAGAGGGTGGAAAATCAACAACAACAACAAAGTACTAATATTTTGAACTTCACAAATTTGCCCAGCCCTCAAGAGCTTATTTCCTGTGCCACTTTGACTCTACAGAATTGAGTGTGATTTTATCAAATCATAATTTTTCACATGTGCAATACGTGGAGGTGGGTGATTGATGTAATATCTTAGAAAATTACTCTAGCATGTCAAAAGGACAAATGGATTAATGAGAATTATTATTTATAGTGGTAAAGGTGGCTTTGCATTAACACGGCCAAATCAAAGCCTTATGTAAAGGGAAGTTACCTCATACCTGATTCCTTCCCTAACTAAATATTATTACTAGTGGGGCCAGTGTAGTCAAATAGCTCAATTGTGTTGAATTTCAGGCCTTACATCTGCTTCCTTTGATTAGTACTTCAGAACATTTTTAAACTATACTCATTTAGAAAAAAAATGACTCTGAATATTACAAAGTCTTTATATCTCTAGAAATAAAAATCCCCAAAGAATATAAATACATTTTTCCCCAATCTTTTTTGTTTTGTTTTCTTGTTTTTTTTTTTTTTTAAGGCTCTAAGTTACTGTTGTGTACTGAATTGTGACAACTACCTTCAAACACATATATTCAAGCCATTACCTCCTGTGTGACTACATTTGGAGATAGGCCCTTTGAGGAAGTCATGAAGGTGAAATGAGGTGATGAGTGGGGTCCTAATCCAATAGGACTTGTGTCCTTATGAGAAAGAGATGCTGGAGCTCGCTCACACACTCTGTCTCTCTCCTCATGGTCACAGAGCAAAGGCCATGTGAGGACATGTGGAGAAGGCAGCTATCTATAAACAGGAAGAGAGATTTCACCAGAAATCAACTCTGAAGGCACCTTGATCTTGAACTTCTAGCCTCCAGAAATATAAGAAAAAACATTTCTGTTGTTTAAGCCCCACGTTCTGTGGTGTTCTGTTACGGCAGCCTGAGCTGATTAATACAGGGACATATACAGCCTTAAAGGGGCATTGCAACATTTTTTAACATATCCATATTCTCATGTAATCCCTCCCTAATCAGGACAGAGCATGTTTTCAACAACCCAGAAAATTCTCAGCTACCACTTTTTAAGAAAATCTGACCTGTATCTCCTACCCAGAGGCAACCTCTGGTCTGATTTCCATCATCATACATTAAGTTGTGCCTATAATAGAATGAAATCTTACAATATGTATTCTTTTTGGTCTGAATTCATTAGCTCAACATAATTTTGTTAAGATTCATCCATGTTATTTCATGTATCAGTAGTTTGTCATATATACATAAATATATATAATTATATAGTTATATAGTAAAATACCATGCAGAAATAAATTGTATATACAAATATATATTCTTGATATATATAATTTATATATACTTGATATATACAATTTATATATACTATATATATACTTGATATATACACACACACACACACACACACACTTGACTGGTATCTCTCTGTGTAAATGTATCACATATCACAATTTATTTATCCATTGTTCTTTTAATGGAATATTCTATGTTTGCTGAGAGTTTGTATAATTTTTTTCATTTATTGAGATGATTATGTAGTTTTTTTCTTTTTCTTTGTCAATTATAGTGAAGTATACTGATTTATTTTGTAATATTAAACCAATCTTTCATGCTTTGGACTAATCTGACTTGATGATACTGTATTATCATTTATATATAGTCAGAAATTATGTTAGCAATTACTTTCTAAAGGTTTTTGTGTCCATGCATGAGAAATATCAGTTTTGAGATTTTGTTTGTATAATGTATGTCCAGTTGTGATGTCTTAGTTAATGATGCCTCATAAAATCAGTTAGGAAGTGCTTCTTTATTTTCTGAAATAATTTGTATATTACTTTAAGGATTTGCTTGTGTTCACCAGAGAAGTCATTTATGCTTTGAGTTTCATTTGTGGAAAGACACTTAAATACAAATTAACTTTTTCTAATGGATGTAGGGCTATTCAGATCTTCTATTTCTTCCTGAGGTTCTGACAGAATGGACCTTCAGTGAATTTTTTTTTTATTTTATTTAAATAGGGAAGTTTGTTGGCATAGAGGGTTTCTCAATCATCTTTTAGGTCTGTTTTATTATTGGTTGGATTCTTAGTGATGTCCTCATTTTCATTCCTGATTGTGCTGATTTGTGTTTTATCTCTTTTCTTTCTTTTTTTTTTTTATAATTTTTTATTTATTTTTGATAGTCACACAGAGAGAGAGAGAGGCAGAGACACAGGCAGAGGGAGAAGCAGGCTCCATGCACCAGGAGCCCGACGTGGGACTCGATCCCGGGTCTCCAGGATCGCGCCCTGGGCCAAAGGCAGGCGCCAAACTGCTGCGCCACCCAGGGATCCCCTATCTCTTTTCTTTCTTGATCAGTCTAGTTTTTAGGCTATTGATCTTACTACTCATCTTTCAGATTATCAATTTTGGCTTTTGTTCACTTTTTATTTATCCTTTTTTATGTATTTCTGCTCTTATTTGTATTATTTCCTTCCTTCAACTTAATTTGCACTTGGATTTACTCTTATTTTTCTAACTTCTTAGTGGTTAAGCTGAGATCATTAATTTTAGACTAACATTCATTTATAATATAATTATTTGAAGCTACAGATTTTCCTTTAACTAATTCTTAGTTGCATCCCACATGTTGTGTCTTAATATTATAAATATTCATTGTATAATATAAACTATTTTATATTTATTATTTTAAAATTATACTTAGCATGTATTATTTTATCTTCAGTATTATTTAGTATTAAGTAGTACTAAACATCAAAAGGTATTTCTTCTATCCATGACTTATTTAAAGATTTCCCATCTAATTACCAAATATTTGACTATTTTCAGACATTTTAAATTGTTTTTCATACAATTTTATTATGAACAGACTCTTTACAATGTAATTTCTTAAAAAGGTACTGAGTTGTTTTATGATCCATTATATGAACTATCTAGGTAAATTTTTGTAACAGTTGAAAACAATGTGCTTTACACACTTTCAGTTATTCTATAAATATCAATTAGATCAAGTGAGTTAATCATATTTTTTCAGTTCTATATCTCTAATGGTATTTCATCTACTCTATCAATTTTTGAGAGATATTACAATCTCAAACTGTAATTGCTAATTTTTAAAAAAACTTTTTACTTTAGTCCTATCAGTTTTTAATCAAGAGTTTTAAAGCTCTTGTATTAGATGCATTTTAAGTTTATTATATCTCCCTGAAAAACTGACACTTTTATAATCATAAAACTCCCCCTTTTATCTCTGGAAAACTCCTTGTTTTAAAGTCTATATTGTCTAACATTACTATAGCCACTCAGTTTCTTATGATTAATTTTTACAAAATACATCTTTTCCCATCATTTTACTTTTCACCTATTTGTGTCTATTTAAAGTATATTTGACATAACAGCACAATATTAGGTTTTGTTTATCTATCTAGTCTACTAATTTGCCTTTTCCTAGGAATGTTTAATCCATTTATATAAAATATAAATATTAACATAACTGGATTTAGTCTTTCATGTTTCTACTTGCTTATTATTTGTCTCATATTTTTGTTTCTTTGTTATGTTTTGCTTCGCTTATGAACCACAGCCTGTGATCTCTGTTGCCAAGGCCTAAAAACATTTTCATATACTTCATCCAGTTTTTCTCATTGTTGTTGCTTTTACAGACAAAGAATAACTTCAATATCCATTATCCATCATAACCAAAATGGAAGTGCTTTCCTATTTGTTTTGAAATTTAATAGTAAATCATCAACATTTCCAATGACAAAGTACCCTATGATCTTTGGGCTCTTATCCCAGGAAGAGATGTGCTTTACATTCTGAGTTATCAGCTGTAGGAGTACATGTGGAAAAGAACCCCTGGGTTATGGACTGGCTCTGGAGGAAGGGGTGCTGAGGGAAACTGGGTCAGAGGTCAGAACAAGCAATGCATCTGGAATCCCAATTCTAGGCAAGCTTTCAACCTAAAATCAACTGTCACATGTCTTTGAGCTACCTGACTTAGATACCCAGTGCCGGGAAAAAGAAATTTAATTGATATTGAGAAAACATGTAACAGCAAATTCAAAGAATCTTTTATCAGTGGAGGAGGGAGTGAGGCTGGCATGGAAGCAAAAGCTGGCTGAGATTAGGGTTCCTGAGTTACATCCTTCCAAAGCAGAAATCTTTTCTAGCGTGTTTGGTATTCATTATTCATCACTTTGTAACAAACTATGCAAAAAAAAAAGTACCAGCTTATGATAGCAAACATTTGTTATTCCTCTTTGTTTCTGTGGGTCAAGAATCCAGAAGTGGTTTTAGCTGGATGGTTCTGGCTGAGGTTCAATCAGGAGATTGTATCAGGCTGTTGATTAATGCTACAGTTACCTAGTTTTTGGCACACCTCTGGCTGGTGGCCGGAGACTTCAGTTCCTCACCCCTCAACCTCTCCCTAGTCTACTAAGTGTTTTCATGACATGGCAGCTGGCTTCCCATGAAGTGAATGATAGAGAGAGAAAGAAGACAATGCCATAATTCTCTTTATGACCTCATCTCTGCATCACGCACATCACTTTGGCCCTATCTTATTCATTAGAAGTACATCATAAAGTCTAGCCCACACTCAATTGGACAGGTTTACATAAGGACATTACTGCCAAGGGGCAAGGGGTCTTGGGGATCCCTGAAGCTGGCATCCTCAGAAGCTGTGATGTTAGTATTTAGGATGTCCTGTTTGCTTCTTGTTAGGGGTAGGCGTGGCTATAAGAACTGGAACTACAAGAAGTTCTCAGTGCTTATGGAAGAGAGAGTTGTAGTTGTGTGTAGGCTTACCTATTTTAGGTACTTTAGGCCAACACTTATTTTCGTTATCTGCATACTGGTCATTCCAATCTCTGAGATTATAATCTAAGAGATATTCCTTTCATAATTTCATGTAAACCATATATTTTGTTTTTACCAAGAGGGAATATACTTACTGCTTTACAAACTAAAAAAGTAAAGGCCCTCTTAAATCACCCCACCCTCAGGTAACCATGATTAATGTTTTGATGAGCATTTCAGACATTTCTGTATCCACATAAACACCTAAACTACATATTATATAATTTTACAATAGTATTGCACCTGCTTCTCAGCAACTATATTTTTCACTTGATAATATGCTATGAGCAATTTTCCATGTCAATAAATATAGCTCCATACCATCATTTTGAGTGACTGCAGTGTGTCCCATTGTATGGATGCTCTATAATTTAGTCTACTAGTTACTTATTATTAGAATATTAAGGTTGTTTCATATTTGTGTTTTTAGAGGAACTGAATGTGCAGCTGTGGGGATGCCCAGCTTAGCACAAACCTAAAATACAGAGCATTTATTATCTTGGTTTTGTTTCCTTTTTCTATGCCTTTTCAGATTTTAGTGGAAATGTCCATGTTTAACAATTATTTGTGAAACTGCAGATTTAAAAAAAAAAAAAAAACTTCAAGAAGCCATAGTTTACAAAGAAATATGTGATTCAGAAGGGTTTTCCTATTTCCTGGGTAAAGCTAACTTCATTAATTTTATAAGAAGACCCACAGCCCACACTATCTCCATTCATTCCTGACATGACATAGTGAAGACAGGAAGAAACATTAATCAGAGTTATTGGTGAAATTAGCCCCAAAGGGACAGTTTCAGGGTAAAATCACACTAAGCAAGAACTGAAGTCATGACTACACTTCTATTCCCCCATGTTCATTGCATTCTTCCCATGAAGGTAAAAGAACATTACCCTTAGATCATGTAATACAGATGACTATGTAATTTATAACCTAAATGGGGCACTTTAGGGAATGAAACAAGACGTTATTAACAATTATCTAGGACAATTGACATAAACCAAAACAGTCCCAGGTCAACTGGAACATATGGTCAATGCAAAGACATCAGTTAAGGAAACTCAGATACAGATTGTTGAAATAAATTATCAGCACTGAGAACCAGTAAATTAGCTGGGAATCAAATCAGACTTCTCCTGTGCCAGATCCTTTACATTTCTGTAAATTTCCAGGTCCCAGAATATCTGTACAAGTTTTTTTTTTTTTTTTTTTTTTTTTTTTTTTGGTTGGTGTTGCTTCTCCCTAGGTGAAATCTCACTAATACAAATTTTTATTCATTGGAATTACTTGGAGGATATATTTCTATAGTGTAAATGTATTTATTCTTACCCAGATTCAACAATTAGCTACTTTATATGTCCTGGGTATCTTCAACATCTTACTCCTGTTCTTACAATCTAGGATAAGGCAGAGGGGTAGTTCATAGGTCCACCACTAGAGAGAGTGCTGGCCAAGATTTTGGGTCTATAGCCTGCAAGTTGTGAATAAGGAAGAAAAGGGGAATTTGCTTTCTTTTTTTCTCTAAGAGAATGAGATGACTTTTTATACAACCATAAAATCCTAACTCCCACTTCTGCCTTTAATTTTTGCTAATTGTTTTGTTTTTTAGTTTTTTTTTAATCTAATTTTAACATCTATCAGAAACTTTTGCTCCTCCATTTGTGGCTTTCCCCCCAGTATCTCCCACTCTATGTTCCTTGTTTCCTGTAACTTCCATGTTTACCTCTCTCATTTAATTCATCATATTATGTTATAATTACTTATTAATGTTTCTGGGTGCTCATCCTTATCAGTTACAATCTCCTGAAGGACAAGAACTACCTTATTAATTTCACTTTTTCCAGCATCAAGTTGGCACTTGGTTAATGTTAAATGAATTAGTGAAAGGATGAATGAACAAATTAACAAAATGTAAGTATATGATATGATCCAATAGGAAATCTATATTTTAGGATGGCAGTTTCGAGACAAGATGCCACTGATTGGAATATTAAATTCAAATATTAAAATTTCAAAGAAAGAAGGTGAAGCCAAATAAAATATAGCAAATAGCTGGCTTCTTAAGCTTATCTCACTTTTGACATTCAGTCAAAAGAAAAAGAAGGGGATTATTCCATGTTCCATAAAAGAGAAATCATTCGTGTAAACCAAACAATCACAGACACTGTCAGGATCTTCAAGAAACTTGATTCTAGCACTCATAATAGTTAACACTTCCTATCATAGGTTATCTACAACTTCCATGTATCTGTAATCAGATCATTGTTTAATTAAAATGTTAACTGTAACAGGTTTGACAAGATCCTCAGAGACATCAGTAGGGACCTCTGTCAAGTTTGACATTGATTTATTATGTCTTTGTGCTTTATGCAATCACCTATGAATTAAATTATTGTACTATCATGTAGCCCACATTTCTATTTGCTGGACATGGTGGGACCGTGAGAGTTTTCCCAAATGCCTTCTAAAATCCAGGCAAAATATATCTATCTATTTCTGAGTCTAACACCCTTGTGAAACATGTTTGGTTTGCATGAACTCATTTTCAGTGAACCAATGCTATTTGCTGGTTGGTTGGTTGGTTTGTTTTTGATTCTTGCCTTTTACCTAGGAACCAGTTCATTTAGTCACTCAACAAATTATTTTTTTTCTGATGAATTCTCTGTGATAAATATTATGCTAAATACTTGTGTCAAGTCTCTAACTTTTAATATTTTGTATCTATCCTTGGTCTTCTTTTTTACAAATTAAACAATAGTTACCTGACTCCAGTCTTCAAGGATCTATCTGTTTCCCCAGAATTCCAAGCTAATACACTGATAATGTTTCTCTGGAATCAAATTCAAGACTTTTAAATTTTTTCTTGTCAGTATCAGATATGTATTTTTTCTGGCATAGTCTCAGTCCAGACAACTTCAGGATCATCTAAAGCAAGTCTCCATTTTTAATTCCTTCCTGATGAGTTTCTCTTACTTGGGACCTTGTTTTTCTCATGCTTTCTCCATGGAGGACCATCTACTGGTTCTTTGAGCCCCTCTATGACCTACTTAGATTCCTTCTGTCATATGTCCTCAGTTCTGTGTTCTAAGTTGTTTCTTTTACTCTGTAACCCATGCTCAACATTTGGTATTCTTGGAAATGAGAAAAGGGAAGAAAAACATAGCCCTTTTGGTATGTCACATTTCTATCTTCCTCATTGTCAGTCACATTGTGCTCCACTCTGACTTTTTAGGGAAAAAGTTTGTTATGTCATGTGGACACAGTATTTCTAACAAGCCATGGATGTTCTTTCTGTATCTCAACCCTTAGGTCTTAGTCCTAGTTAAGGTTGTCTTAGCTACCTATGGCAACTTGTTATTTCAGATCTGTTGTAGTTTACACTGATGGCCATGTTAGGATAGAAGACTATAGCATCACAAAAATGTTTAGAGATGAGATTATCTATATGAATCTTCAAAATCATTGGATCATTCAATCTTGCATAAGTCCAAAAAATGACCAGAAATCATATGTATTACTATAATGCGAAACCCCATGATCTGAAGTTCTTTCTGTATTATTTTTGCCAATATCCCCTGGTAAAATTATCTGTTTTGCTCCCAATTCCTGCCTTTGGTTACATGACAATAGCTTATTTTTAAAAAAATAATTTGCAAAATTACTATGCAAAAATGCTTCAAGCCAAATGCTCTGTAGTGAATATTGATTGAGTGCCTACATTGTAAAACACTGTGTCTTTTCCCAGAAAACTTATTCTGAAAAAAATAGAAATAAAAACAACAACAATTAAGATATAAAACCGAGCCAAGAATGAGGACATAGCTCAAAGCCCTAAGGTTATTTTGTTTTGTGTTATTTTCTCCTTTCCTTTAATTTTTCTTTTCATATTCCCTCCTAGGAACCTTGTCTCCCCAGGAGAGAAAGTCCTCATTGTTGCAAGTTCACTGAAAGATTTACAGAAGAAATGGGTTCTTTTGTTTTTGCCCTTCATTCATCTTATTTCCCTTTGCCAAAGCAAACACATTTGCATTCTGAAATCAACAGCTTCAGTCAATTGTGTTTGCCATATAACCCCTGTAAAACCTGTCTTTGAACCCTTTGGAGGCTTTGATGCTATAACTGAAAAATCCGAGGGATGTTCCTTTATCCCACTTGGAATTACTTGAGAAATTGTGTTGCTAGAGTTAACACATACCAGTTAGTCTCTTTTTGGCTTATTGCTTTGTGTCAATTTCTTCAGTAGCTGAATTTGTCAAATTGTGCCCATCCTACATGACTTTTGGATAGAAAGCTACTCTTGACTTGCTTCATGTTTATTTGGAACTTCCACTTGAAATATTGCCTTTTTAGCCTCACAGTGCTCCTATGATATGGTCAGAGAAGGCATCTGCATTTGCATTTTTCAGATACTGAAATTTATATTTAATTGAGGTAAGTGATTTACTCAGATTACAAAGTACCTGGCAAAACCGGGACTTGAACTCAGGTTTTGTGATTGCATATCCAGTGAACTTCCCACTTTATTTCCTTAGCATCCAATTAACTGTTAAGTTAGGGGATATTGTTAATGGTAAGCTCTTAACCTAAAAATGTCCCTTCTGACACTGTGTCCTCCTCAAGCCACAACCTCAGTTCCATCCTTCTGTTTGTGATAATATTTTCAAAAGTGTGCAGTGGGAGATAGTACTGGGGAAAATACAGTGGTGGAAACAATGAAGTCTTTGAATCTTTAGAACTTAATGCTGACCATCCCCAGATAAAACAAGGATAAAACAGGGATATTACAATGAAAACCAATGGACAATTCCTACAAAGAACCAGGTGGTTAGTATGTCCTCAAATCTCAAAAATATAAGCAGGTAGAGACAAATCGCCAACAGCTGTGAGACCCCTGTGACATCAGCACATGTGAAGTGGAAAGCAGAAGGAAGAAAAATGGGGCATCTGGAAGTCCCAAGGGCACAGAAGCTACAAAATCATCATAATATTGTAGTTTATACTCACCCAAAATGATACAGTGAGGGGAAACATTTACTGAATAGACATTTACTAGTGGGTGATCTTAAGGTCAATGCCTGTGGAAGAGAGAGACACTGGCAGCAGTACTGGGCAGGGGTAGAAGTCCAGCTGCGATACAGCTCTAAAGACAACTTCAGCCCATCTCCTGGGAGGCTCTGGCACTAGAATGGACCTTCAGCTGTGTCCCAAGATCAGGGTGCCTGGGCGTTGTTATAAATTCACATTGATCAGTCACGGACTAGGTGAGTCCTATAAGACAGTATGATTTTTGGTGAAACAGATTTTTTCTGACCGTGGCAATCCCCAGAGGGCTAACAGTTAAGGGTCATCTCTGGCAATACTCCTAGCAGACAGGAAAATCAGCCTCCAGTGTCTGAAAGGGAATATGGGTAGTACCTCACTGAGTCCACCAAAGGTACTTACTGGAAAGTGTAAGAGTAGGATCCCAAATTGAGAGTGGTTCTCTAGACTCCAGCTTACATACAAAAGTAAGGGAACTGCAGCGAAGTGCTGGAGCCCTCTGAGCCTGCCAACTTCCTCAGCAAACAATCCAAACCTCTGTTGTAGACTGAAGCCCACACAGAGGACTAACTGTTCTAGGGAACTATGAATTGAGTAAAACAGGCAAACTAGAAACAAAGAAAAAAGAATACCCAAAATCATTTTTGAGTGTAGTTATCAGAAAGCTTGAAGCTATATGTTTTAACATTTCAAAACAAAAACAAATGTAACAACAATACAGAGGGAGTTCTAGAAAGGTGAAGCTTAACAAAAACTGTCCTTCACCACCATCCTTCTAAAAGTAGAGGAAACTCATATCATGTAAAAACAAGGAACAGAAGAGAATTATGTATGATGTTATTATAAGAAAAAATAGTATAAGGAGCAGAATAAAATTGGTACAGATAATGAAATCCTGCCAGAATGCATGCCTATGAAGCAGATAAAAAATATCTGTAAACTAATATTTCTAAAAACCTTGAAGATATTGAGAAAATGATAGAAGTTATAAAAGAAACCATATATCAAAAGGAGATAAATTTTATCAATTATGTGATTTGAGGTAAGGAAGATTTGGAAAAAGAGGTGACAACTCACAAAATAAATTTAAAAATCATTTCATAAATGAACACTTACCTAGAAAAAACACAAAATTAGGTTAAATGCAAATAATATCTTTTAAAAATGAAGGGGGGCATGACAAAAAACCTAAAGCCCCCTCCCAAAAAGTTAGAGACAAATAGGACTCAAGGAGAACATGACAACTGTGGAAAATAAACAAAGAAAATCTAATAAACATTTCATAGGGGTTTTATTTGGAAGAAAATTAACAAAAACACATAAATTCTGAGACTATAATTTAAGGTTTCTTGAAATAAAAAAAAATTGACTTAGAACTACATAAATACACTCACCACATAGTGAATTTAACCCTGTGCAGTCTTAATATAAGATGCATGCAAAGACTATATAAAAGAAAGGAAAATCCTTTTGGCATCCAAGTAAAAAGACCTACTCACTTATACAGGAAAGAATATTAGGTATCCATCAAAATTTTTGACACTAATACTTTATGCCAGAAGACAATGAAGAAAGATATTCACCATTTTTTGTATTATTTCTTTGTTTTCTTCCCAAACCTCCCTTTTAAGGTTATTTTTTTAAAGATTTTGGGGATCCCTGGGTGGCTCAGTGGTTTGGCTCCTGCCTTCGGCCCAGGGCGTGATCCTGGAGTCCCGGGATCGAGTCCTGCGTCGGGCTCCCGGCATGGAGCCTGCTTCTCCCTCTGCCTGTGTCTCCGCCTCTCTCTCTCTCTATCTGAATAAATAAATAAAATCTTAAAAAAATATATTTATTTATTCATGGGAGACACAGAGAAAGAGAAACATGTAGAGACACATACAATATGTGTCTAAAATTCAATCCATCTGAAGTTAACTGCAGTATTTTTACCCTAAATATTTTTGCCCCATTATAACTCTTACTACAGTGAACATCCTGAGGCAAAATGACCATAAAATTGAGTACTTAATGTTGTTTATTATAACCCATTTTATGTTGCAAAATAGGCAACTGAATTGCATACAGGAGTTGAGATCTTCCCAAAGTTGTCCAGCTAGTTATTGGCAATGTCCAAGACCAACCTGTTTAATTACTAATCCAATATTTTCCTTCCAAAATCCCCTTTTGGCAAATAACTTAAGGTAACTTAAAATTAATTAACTTTGTTGATATACTATTTGAAATTTATTGCAAATTCAGAAAGATTATGAAAACACACTTTAAATATCTCATAGAGCTATAGAAACTGAGTTTCTTTGTCAGAATTTCTGTAAAAAGTGTGTGTGGACATTAGAAAGAAAAAAATGAAAATTTGTTATCAAGATAAAAACATTTGGCTTCATGGATTACAACAATGCATATTTGCTACAAAGAATAATAGAGCCCACAAAAGAATAGGGTTTCATTAACAAGAAATTCAAAGACTAAATACTATATCCCCTTAGAATTTTTCCCCAAATTTAATCACCAGAAGTGACAAGAAACACGCAAAAATCTCAAAGATGATTTTGAGAAGAGAAAAGTTAAAAATCACACAGTAAAAGAGAATTACCAATATGTGTAGACTTTAAAAATATGCCATATGATTTCACTTATATGTGGAACCCAGAAAACAAGTGAATAAACAAAAAGTAGAATTAGACCTATAAATACAGAGAACAAAGTGATGGTTTCCAAAGGGGAGGTGGGGGTGCAAAATGGGTGAAGGGGAGTGGGAAATCCAGGCTTCCAGCTATGGAACGAATAAGTCACAGGAATAAAAGGCACAGCATAGAAAATATAGTAAATGATTTTTTAATAGTATTGTATGGTGACAGATGGCAGCTACAATTGTGATGAGCACAGCATAAGATATAGACATGTCAAGTCACTATGTTGTACATGTAAAACTGATATAACATGTGTGTCAGTAATACTCAAAAACAGTCTACTGAAACTTAAAAAATAGAATAAGATGAAATGAAATGAAATGTCCATACTTCTCATTTCAAAATGCCTTTCATATTATTGGAGAAGAAAGAGTTGGGTCAGAAGTTTAAATGTGGGAGTGCCTGGGTGGCTCAGTCATTTAAGCATCTGATTCTTGGTTTAAGCTCAGATTCCTGAGATTAAGCCCCATGTTGAACTCTGAGCTAAGTGTGGAGTCTGTGTCTCTCCCTCTGCTCCTCCACCCACTTATGCGTGCTCTCTCTCTCTCTAAAGATCTTATTTATTAATTTGAGAGAACAAGAGAGAGAGAGAGCACAAGTAGGAGGGTGGGCAGAGGGAGAAGCAGACTCCTTACTGAGCCCAACTTGGGACCCAGTCCCAGGAACCTGTGATCATGACCTGAGCTAAAGGTAGACACACTTAACTAACTGAGCCACACAAGTGCCCCATCTCTCTCTTTCTCTTTCTCCCAAATAAATAAAATCTTAAAAAAAAAAAGAAAGAACTTTAAATGAAATAAACACAAAATAATGGTAGAATAATGGCTTAAAAAAATGGATAAATACGGGAAAGTCAAAATATTCCTTCATTGATACAATGTCCATGAATGTCCTTTCCTTTTTCCTTCTCCATAGAGAATTAAAACATTTAGATATTACTTAGTATGCCATTCAAGGACCTCTCCAATTTAGTATCAACATATTTTTTGCTTCCAATAAATTGGTTCTTATATAAAGCTACCAACTTTAGCCAAATTGTTTTATTTATCACCTCCAAACATATGTTCATTTACCCACTTTGATATTCTTTAAATTATTAATTATTCTAGTAACTACAAAGTGTTAGACAATGTGCTAAGTACAGAGATTTTGGTCAACTTTTCAATACATGTTGAATGTCCTTCCCTCAGCCTGTTTGCTCCTACTTTCAGGGTCTATGTTTGCTTCCAGACCCAGATTAAATCTCATTTCCAACATCATTCTCTGCCCACCTTGCTCTAAAATGGACTTGTCTCTGAATATCAACAAAAGCTCTTGACCAGACAAATCCTTTACTGAGTAATTTTACATTGATTTGGGATATCTTTGTTTCATGGAGTCATAGATGATAGTTGGTGGTGGAGTCTGGTTGAAATGAAAATATGCTTTCCCCTGATTTAATCTACTATATCTCTGAAGGCATTAATCAATCAATGATTGATTTTTTATATCTTTGCCATTATCATTTTTTATATCAATGCCATTATGGATGAAGACCTCACCACTTTTTAAAGTTATATCTATCCTATCACTGGAGCATTCTGATTGCTTAAAGTTCTTCCTATACTTAGAAGAGTAGCCCTCCATGTCTTCCTGTGAATTCCACATATTGGTCCCCAGTTCTGCAGATTTGGCAGCAATCAAGGCTGGTAATTTACAGAAACTTCTGTTAGTGCCATTCAGCATCCACTCTCCCTTCTTCTGGGAACTATGCCCTATTTTCCACCAAAGGAAATTTCTTTTCCCAGTCTTAGTCTTTTAAATGAGATTGGCTCCATTACAGAGAGGACATGTTTCCTGTGCTTAAGCCAATCAGTGTATTCACCTACACATGGCAATGATTTCTCTATTGGGCAAACAGCCTAAGCAAAGTCAATCACAGTGAAGTCTTTCAATTCTGAATATAGTTTTTTTTTTTTTTTTGAGCTCTATGGCACATAGACTTACTCTTTTCAAATATTTTTCCCATTTCCATTTTCTAGGTGACTTCACTGGAAAATCTACCAAGCATTTAAGGAATTAATATTACTAGTCCTATACAAATTTTTCTAGAAAGTAAAAGAGTTAACAATTTCCAACTTGAGGAAATTGAATTACCCTATAAACAAAACCAGACAAGGGGGGCACTTGGTGGGATGAGCACAGGGTGTTTTGCTATATGTTGGCAAATTGAACTCCAATAAAAAAATTATTTATTTTTTTAAGATTTTTATTTATTTATTCATGAGAGACACAGAGAGAGAGAGAGGCAGTGACACAGGCAGAGGGAGAAGTAGGCTCCATTCAGGAGCGTGACATGGGACTCAATCTCGGGTCTCCAGGATCAGTCATATTAATAGACTAAATAAGAAAAAATATGATTATCTCTAAAGATGTAGATAAGTCGTTTTATAAATTTCAACACCAATTTATGTTAAAAACTTTAAACAGACTAGAAGGTAAAGTAAATTTTGTCAATCTGATAAAGGTCACCTACAAAAACCTATAGCTAACATTATTTTTAATGTGAAAATACTGAATATTTTCTTCTCAAAATTGAAACACAGTAAGAATGTCTGCTGTCTCAATTCCTATTTAACATCTTACTGGTATTCCTACCAATGCAATAGATTTTTAAAAAATGAAATAAAATGAAATAAAATTCATACTAAGTGGAAAATAAAAAAGCCTATACTCTTTTCAAATAAATGATCATCTACATTGAATACACAAAACTCTCCAAAAAAGCTATTGAACCATTTTACCAAGATTATAAGACATTCGATAAATATAGAAAAAATTAATTTTATTTCTCTATACTAGGAATGAACATATAGAATTTGAAATTCACCAACCTATCCCACTTAAAGAGCATTGAAGCCTAAGAAATTATTTTGTGGAAATTTATTAAACTATTTGCAAGAGTTATATGCTGAAAACTACAAATATTAATCAGAGTAACCAAGGTAGATCTAGGAAAACAGAGAAATATACCTTGATCATGGGTTAGAAGACTCAATGTCATTAAAATATCAGTTCTACCCAAATTGATCTACAGATTCAACATAATCTAAATCAAAATACCAGTGAGCATTTAAAACAATCAACAAACTAATTTTAAAATTTATGTAGAAAAGACAAGTAAGGGGCACCTGGGTGGCTCAGTCAGTTAAACATCTGCCTTCAGTTCAGATCATAATCATGGTGTCCTGGGATCGAGCCCCACATCCCTGATCAACAGGAAGCCTGCTTCTCCTTCCCCTTCTGCCTTCTCTGCACTGGTCATGCTTTGTCTCTGTCTCTCTCAAATAAATAAATAAAATCTTAAATAAAAAAAAGGAAGCAAAGTAGTCAAAACAATTTTGAAAAAGAGGAAGAGGGTTGCCTGGGTAGCTCAGTGCTTGAGTGATCCTGGGGTGCTGGGATCAAGTCCTACCTCAGGCTCCTTGCAGGGAGCCTGCTTCTCCCTCTGCCTATGTCTCTGAGTCTTTCTGTGCCTATCATGAATAAACAAATCTTTAATTAAAAAAAAAAAAAGAAGAAAGTTGGAGAACTCACATTACCTGATTTCAAGACTTCTGTGAAGCTGCAGTAATCAAAAGAATGTGGTATCAGTTAAAACAACAGTTAGCAAAGTGTCTCTTTAAAGAGCTAGAGGGTAAATATTTTAGGCAGGCAGGTCATAGGTTCTCTGATGCAACTACTTCACTCATTATAGTGTGAAAGCAGCTACAAATAATGTTTAAAAATTGAATACAAGTATGGTCCTATAAGACAACAGAAACTAAAATTTGAATTTCATATGATTTTCAGGTGTCATGAAATATTATTTTATTTTTTTACCATACAAAAATGTAAAAATTATTCTTAATTTATGGGTTATACAGAAAGAGGCAATAGGTCAGAGTTTGCTGGGCCCTGGGTTAATGAATGCACATAAAATTTTATTTCAATAAAATTGAAATACACCCATTTATTTAGGGTCAATTTAATTTCAACAAATATAAGGCAACTCAGTTGGGGAATTGTTAATCCTTTCAATAGTGATGGAGCAACTGTATAGTAATAAGAAAATAATGATCTACCCAAACCTCACACCATATTCAAGACCAAATCAAAATTGATCAGAGATATAAATATATAATGTTAAACTATAAAACTCTTTGAAGAAAACAGAAAATCTCTATAACCTTAGGTTGCCACCACACCTCAACTAGAAGATGAAATAAATTGGTAATACCAAGTACTGACAAAAATATAGAGCAAGTTAAATTGTAATTCATAGGTGATGGGAAAGAAAAATGGTACAGCAACTCTAAAAAATAGTCTGCAATTTTCTTATAAAGCTAAACATACCCCTACAATCTGATGATAATCTCATTTATAGTTATTATACCTAGGATACATGAAAATATATATTTAGACAACAATCTGTATGAGGATATTTATTCATAATTGTCTCAAACTGGAAATAATCCAAACATCTGGCAACTGGTGAATAGATAAAAGAACAACTGTGGTAAATCCATACAATCTAAAATAACTGAGTAATAGTATAGATACATGCAACATGAATGTACCTCAAACATCACTATGCTAATAGAAGAAGCCAGACTTAAAAGGCTGCAGATTATATGATTCTGTTTACATGACATCATGGAAAAGGAATAGGCACAGACAAAAAAAAAAAAATCTCTATCTATCTCTTAGTTCCTGCTATGGGCTTGGGGAGATGAAGAGAAACGATTATAAAATGGCACTAGGGACTTTTCTGGATGATGGAAATGTGCTATTATTTCTATTGCAGTGGTTACACAGATATACATATATGCCATATTTCACAGAACTGAGCACCAAGGAAGGAATGAGTTTTGTATGAATTTGTATGAGTTTGTATGCAAATGATTTCACCGTAAATTTGACTTAAGGGGAGACAGAGACAGAGGTGGCAGGTCTAACTCTCTAGATCTTTAGAGACTATCTGAAAAAGGAGAGAGACGAGGGGAAGTGAGTGAGATCAGAGAAGAGTATAATCTTGAAAGCCAAGGAAAGAAAAGAGTCTAAGGTGAGGTGGACCACTGCATTAGGCTGCTATAGGGCATGTGGCTAAAGGAGTGGATGTTACTGGTAGATTTAGCAATAGAGAGGTCATTTGATAGAGTCTGACAAGAGTGTTTTCATGATGTGATGGGATAACAGTAGGTTCAAGATAAAAGAGAAAGGGGGCAGCCCAGGTGGCTCAGCAGTTTAGTGCTGCCTTCAGCCCAGGGTGTGATCCCAGATCGAGTCCCACATTGGGCTCCCTATGTGAAGCCTGCTTCTCCCTCTGCTTGTGTCTCTCCCTCTCTCCCTCTCTCCTTGTGTGTTTCTCATGAATGAATAAATAAAATCTTAAAGAGAGAGAGAGAGATGAGTAGAAAGTAAAGACAACATTTTTAAAGAGTTTTATTGTAATCACACATGATGAAGTGAGAGAATAGCCGGAGTCCTACAGTATCAAAATTGTGTCTGGTTACTTTAGGGTGGTTACTGCAGCTTGCATGCTGATTTGAATGACATGATGAGAGGAGGAAAAAAAAAAAAAAAGTGATGATGCAGGAAGGGGAGAGATCTCTGAGGCCATGTGCTTGAGTAAGTGAGGGAAGACGGTCCAGTGCAGAGTCAGAAGTTCCCATCAGGGAATGTACCTGGAGAGCCTGGTGATTGAGACAAGGCTCTTTCCTTCTCCAAGTGGCATGTCTAATTTGGATGCTGGTTCCTTATCTAAGGAGATGCCAGGGGTTACACCAAGGGGCATGGAGCCCTAGAGAAGGGGGATAATGAGTCCTAAATTGGAGGTCTGAGTCACAGCCAAGTCTTCATTCAGGCAAAACTTAAAAGGTAAATCAGAACTATTATGAACTAATAAAAATGCAAGTACCATACAATCCAGCAAGTCCACTTCCGGGTATTTACCCAAAGAGAACAAAATCACCATCTTGAAGAAATATCTTTACCTTCACATTCATTGTGGCATTATTTACAGTGGCCAAGATATGGAAACAATCTAAGGGTTTGTCAATGGATGAATGGGAAAAGCAGATGTGGCATACATACAATGGAATATTATTCAGCTGTAAAACGAAACAAAACAAAAAACACACAAAAAAAGACATCCCATGATTTTCAACAATATAGATGGAACTCAATGGAACTATTCTAAGTGAAATAAGTCAAAACAGAAAAAGGCAAGTGCTGTATGATCTCACTTATATGTCCAATTTTTAAAAGAAGCAATCTTATATAGAAACAGAGAACAACAAAATAAATAAATAAATAAATAAATAAATAAATAAATAAGTAAAATATTAAAAAAAAAAAAAAAGAAACAGGAAAGAGATTGGTTGTTGCCAGAGATGGAGTGTGGGTACTGGGGAAATGGGTAAAGGTAGTCAAAAGGTACAAACTTCCAGCTGTGCGTTCTGGGATGTAATGTTCAGCGTGGGGAACAAAGTTAAAAACACCATATTGTATATTTGAAAGTTGCTAAGAGAGTAGATCTTAAAAGTCCTCATCACAAGAAAAATATTTGTAATTATGTGAGATGCTAGATGTTAACTAAACTCTATATAATAAACACTTCATAATATATACGTATATCAAATCATTATATTGTGTACCTTAAACTATTACAATGTCATATGTGAATTATATTGCACTAAGTTGAGGGAAGAAAAGCAAGTTTGATTAAGAAACCCAAGGGACAGGGAAAGGTCATTTGGACAGGAGTGGGATGATGTGCTCAGAGAGTTAGGATGGATCCCTGGGCATTTGGAGCCATAATCATGGCAATTAACCACATCTCTGGGTTTAGAACACATAATTCCAAACCCCCCCTAGCCAAGGCTCCTACTATGACTCCAGGCTTTGCTAAGATTGACTCAGAAATCAGGAGACACTGGGCCTAAGGTTTGAAGGTTAAATGTGGTCAGAGCAGCATAAGAAAAAAATAGTCATTGACTTGGTTCTATTTGTTTTGATGGATATGTAAAATATGTGCAAAGTGCAAGTGGATTGATTTGAAATGTGATGAATTCTTTGCTAAAGTAGTAGGGGAGAATAGCAAACACATAAACTATGGATCAGGACAAATAAATCCTTTTTGAACCCAGAATCAAGCCATTCTTAAATATTATTTTTATTCCCTATTTAAGCCAAGATTTTGTTTTTCTTTCTTGGAACACTTCCTTGAAATGGCAGAACTTATGGGGGGGGGGGGGGGGGATGTGATTCAATAAGCCAAAGTTGACTCTAAGTGTGATTTCTCAGGAATACTAATAACTATCATTTGTACTTTATTACAGGTTGTAAAATGCTTTCAGAAATTTGATCTCATGTTATCCTTACAAATAAATGACTTTTGTCCTCATTCTATAAATGCAGACCCAAGACCCAGAGAGATTTAACTGTTTGCTCAAAAACACGCAGCAAACGGCAAAGTCCAAGCAAAATCCAGGCTTTTTTGACACCCAGTCTATTGATCATTCTGCTATGTCAGTATACCACAGTGTTACGAATCATCACAGTCCTGTGGGGCATGCACAGAAAATTCCTATTGCCAGGCCTCTCCTCAACAAATTCTGATTTGCTCAAGTGGGGCTGAGGAGTCTATTTTACCCACCTGGGCTGCCTTGGAGGTGCCACTCATTACAAGGTTTATTCCACTCTGCATCTTGGCACATCACAGTCACTTGCCAGCCTCTATCAGGAAGCGCCTTAATACAGAGTATGTATAACTGTGCAGCCCCCAAGAAAGCACCACCAGCCTGGAAACAAAGAAGGGTGGGTCCTGACGTCTGCTCTACCATTCTCCTGCCACACGGCCTCTGGTAAAATAAGTCACTTCTATGAACCTCAGTTTTCTAATTTCTATAAAATTGGGCTACCCTGTAGAATTGCTACAAAAATTAGAACATAGCATGCTCAATCAACACCATCTCTTATAATTGCAAAGAAAGTCTTAGAGATCAAAATTTGGCAAAACAAAAATATATAGGATCAAAAATAACCATCAAAAAGTCGTCAACAGAAGGAACGGGGTGAAAAACAAACGAAATCAGTCATTCATCTGTAAGATCCTTTGGTTTAAAGTCCCATTTTAATTCCGGCACTAAATTAGCAACCCATTGAAAATAGTCTGAAATAACTCACATTCAGAGTTATTAAAGGAGCTTGATGAGTTTCACACACATTCACACACACACACACACACGCGCGCGCACACACACACACAACCCTGCAGGTTGTGCTTTTTAACAGACCTAAATGTAAACTTCTGGAACCCGAAATAAACTCCAAGTTGGTAACATGTAAAATTAGCTCCAGTTTGTAAGCGTCTGTGAAAGAGAACCGAGAGTCTGTTCCGAAGATAATGATAATGACTCAAGCCCGGCGTGGAAGGGAGGCCTTCTGTAGAGACAGAAGCTGGCGAGTAATGTGGGGTGCTGTCCTGGCAGCAGAGAGCCAGGGTGTCACTCCAGCTGAAGCTCATTAATTCCCTTTGCCCCAAAGTCTATGCTTGATGGATGCCTCCCTCACGGGCAGCTTTACTGGAGGCTCTGTGCCACTTCTCTATGGTGTGCTCTTCCCTCCTTAAGACACTTGTGTTTTGTAAGTTGAGATGAGGACACCTGCTAATGAATGATTCAAGACACACAGGTGGCCCAGGGCTGGGCCTGGCAGGCGGATTCCTGGAACGGCGCCCCCGTGAGGATCCTATATACAGAGTGAGAGCCCGCCAGCAGCCAGATTCTTGCTTAGTCAATTATGCATAATGGCTTGTCAGTCAAGTGCTCCTCCTTGTGTCCTCCTGGAAGCCATGGAGGAGGAATAAACAAGGCTGTTTGCAGCTTAAGGGCAGCATGTGGGCTCTGATGGAAGCAGCAGCAACAGCGCAGGGCTGGTAGCCTGCTCCTTGTCTGCAAAGAACAAATTCCTTAGTGAGGTTACAATACGCTCCATGATTTGCCCTTGTCTGTCTCTCAGAAGGGATTTCCTACAACCCATCCACATGCAATGCGTGCCTCAACAATGCAGAAAGACTGTTATGGGTTGAATTGTTCCCCCACAAAATTCATATGTTGAAGTCCTCTCCCCCAGTACCTGAGAACATGGTGGCTGTGTTTGGATGTTTGGAAATAAGGACGTTACAAGTGTGATTGATTAGGACAGAGTCATACTAGGGTAAGCTGGATTCCCAATCCAATATGACTGGTATCCTAGAAACAAAACAAAACGAAACAAAAAGGAAATTTAGACACAGAATCACACACATCCAGGGCGAAGGCCATGTGAAGACAAAGGCAAAAATTAGAATGATGCACGGAATGCCAAAGATTGCCAGCAGGCCCCCAGAAGCTAGGGGAGTGGCATGGCACCCCTTCCATATAGATTTCTGAAGGAATCTACCCTGCTGACACCTTAATCTCAGACTCCCAGTCTCCAGAACTGCAAGACGATATATTTTTGTTATTAAAGCCTCTGGTCTGTGGTACTTTGTATGACAGTCCTAGCAGAAGAATGGAATAGTATCTAAAGACTATCCTTGGGTTTGCACATGTATTTCCAAAATAGTAGAGGAATTAAGGGTGCAAGGTTTGGAACCAGAGAGAATTTGCCATGATTTCCACCTTGACCACTTTCTAACTGTGATTCTAAACAAGTCATTTTGGAGCCTCTACCTGAGTGCTTTGAATCGTCATTAAATAACATGGCCCTGGACTTCAGATAGACTCGGTTGCAAATTCCTGGCCATTCACCAGCTGATTGATCTTGTAATGTTACTTTATCTGATTGCACCTCGGTTCTGCGTACTATAAGCAGAGGGTATAGTACTCCTTCCTCTGCAGCCTGTGAGAATTCAGTGTCACAGGGCACAGAAAATTCCTATCTGCAGCTGAGCCATGGTCCCTACTGCTAAGGTAGAAGCAGGGATTTGCTCCCTTGGGAGAAAGTTCCCTTGTGCTCTCTGGACAATTCTATTTTTCCTGCACATGCCACAGAATGGTGGCCTTCTCGGAAAAGTCTTGCTAGTCTGGTTAGTTTGTCTTACTATATCATCAAAACTTGTTCTTAAGAAGCACAAGTACCTGTGCCAACACCCACACATAATTGGATTGTTCTGAAGTAGCTTACGTGCGGAGCCTACTAGACTAGATCTTTTGAGGGAGAAGCTTTGTTTGTCAATTCCGTATCTCCCCGTTTCTTCACAAAATAGGTTTTCATTAAATATTGGATGGATGGATGGACGGAGGATGGATGGCAAGGCTTTAAGTCAGATTAAGAAAGTTCTAGGAGAGTGTTCTGTCCTTTCTCCTTGGTGTCAGTGGGGTCATACTTGTGGCTTCTTCCCAATGCTGGGACCTCAGACTCTGAGAAAGAGAAGTGGGGAAAGAACCCCCGCCTCCAACGTGGGAAAGATTCTGGCCAGATGAAACAGAAGAGCCCATATGTGGCTTGCCCATTACTTGTGTCTAGATCTTTCCCTTTATAACACTTCACACTACACAACAGGATCATAGGTGCATTCTCACTTAGATATCACAGCAATTTATAAGCCAGGCCAGAGAGACTTTATTTTCCTATCTACCAAGGAGGAAACTGAGGCAGATAAATTTCCCAGGATCATGTAAGCTAATCGGAGACTTGGAATGAGATCACAGTTAGATGGCCTGGTGTTCGCTCTTCTTATTAAATCTTGCCAGTCTGACTTCATGGAATTGGTTTCTGAAATAAAGTCTTAGGTTTCTGCCTGAGGACTATTTGATAGATATTTTGTGAAGAGTCAGCAAGCATGGGCTTTATGGACTGGTTTTCCTAGGGACAACATACCATTGGAAGACAGTAACCTGACCATAATCCATACAAGTTGAGGATAAACTCTATAGAACTAAGAAGGGGAATTCTAGAACATAGCACCAAACAGGAGATGAGAAATGCCTCCATGAAATTTTAGACACGGGCCTGATTACTAATTGGTTGGTAATTCCCTGAGTTTCATCATTCTCATCTACAAATTGAAGATAATATCTGCTCTAATGTTGAGCTTTTGACAATCTGTTGTAATACAGACATGAAGGCCACCCCAAGTTTGTAGCAGACATATAAAAGGCCCTTCATCTGGTCATAATTACAGTCAGTTCTGAAGTCAATGCTCAAGATTAAAATTAAATCCAAATCATCCTCCAAAATCCTTTGGAAAAGTCTTAAGTTGAAGACTAAGAATTTCTCATTCATCTAACACATCCTGCTTTCCCTCCAGTGTACAGACAGATTGCTTCTTCCTTCCTTGCGCACAGAAGACATTGCTGACTTGCTTCTACGGAACATGTGGTAGGAAAAATATGAATATTTAATATAAGATTCAGACTCCAATAGCACATTCCTGTCTCCAGTGTCACCCGCAATCATGGAAATATTCAGAGTGGAAAAATGGGGGTAGAATCACCTGCTCTCTGTTCATTATGATTCCATATCTCCCCTTCTTTGTTACATTTTCTGCCACCCTCCTTCTTTTATTACCATTATTACCAACATCATCATGATTACAACCGTGATTTGCCAGTGTGCATAAATGAAACGGGTAAATCAAATATGTGTATTATGCAAGACTGTGGTGGTTAGAAGTCAGAGATTCAAAAGCCCTTCTCTGTAACTAAATTCACCCACTGTGATGGGTTGCACCCTCCAATCATTATTCAGAATCCTGTGACTCAGCACTTGCCACTTTGGATTACCCAGCCCAACCCTATCTCTGAGCAGAATTCCGGGTCTGTAAATGCCATCCATATTTCAGCTTCCCTAAGAAACCTGACTCAGTTCCTGCCTTGCCCTTGTCCCATTCTGCTGCAGACTCCCAGTAATAATTAGGGAAAAGGAGATGCAGGATCCCAGGAGGGAGGAGTTGAATCTAGAAATTGGCAGGAGTGGCCGGAGCCAAACTTGGCTCCAGCTGTCTCACTAACAGGTTCCATAATCAGCTTACAATGCACAAGGACTTGAGGGTTGACATGACGTGTGTGAGAGTGTGCGCTTCCCTTATATACTGTGTTTCACTAGTCATCTGAAGGTAAAGAGTCAGCAGACGTGTGAACTGGGTTCTTCTGGCCATGGGAAGACTCAAGGTGATTTTCCTTTTGATGATATCAGAGTTAGGTTGGATCAGGTTGACTCTTTCCATCCTTCTCCCCACTTTGGCTATTAGAGCTTGGGTAGTTTGAGGCAGGACCAGGGAACATACTAATTGGAGGCCAGACCTACTGAGGCACCAGGCCCTGCTCAAAAGCCACTACCAAGGAGAGGTTTCCCCAGAACCTGATCTCTCTCCTTGCCCTCTCCACTGGATCCCTATCCCCTGTTTCACTTATTCTGGTTCTTAGAGACAGTGGCAGCATGCTCTGGAATCTTCCGCTTGCTCATAGTCTCAGCATACTCCAATTCAGCCCCCACACTACAGCCAGAGGTAGCTTTTAACTTGTAAATTTGACAAAGTAATTTACTGCCTAAACCTGTCAGCATCTACCAGTTACCCTTCAAGGCAGCATTCACAGTCCTTAAGAAGGCTTTCAAATCACTTGGCAAGCCAGCCCAAACAAACTCTCACGCTTTATCTCCTACCACACCTTCACAGAGTGCTGCCAGATTAAATTAGGGACAGAGGAGAGGGAAAAAGGCGCATAGAAAATATGCAAAACAATGTTCTTTAAATTCTCAGAATCTGTGGAACTCCTGTATAATCTCTTTAACTCATTGCCTCTCCAACTCAGCTCCATTAAATAAGAAAACCCGAAATGTTCGACTTGGTACTAGATCATCGACATAATGGGAAAGACGTTGAGGGGATTTTCTCCACATTTTGTGAAGTGCAGCCCCTACTCAGCCTTTAGGAATCCAGCTTAAAAAAAAAAAAAAAAAAAAAAAAGCTCAGAGGTAGCCCCAGTGGCCCAGTGGTTTAGCACCACCTTCAGCCCAGGGCCTGATCCTGGAGACCCAGGATGGAGTCCCATGTCGGGTTCTCTGCCTGGAGCCTGCTTCTCCCTCTGTCTGTGTCTCTGCCTCTCTCTGTGTTTCTCATGAGTAAATAAATAAAATCTTAAAAAAAAAAAAAAAAAAAAACTCAGTTAAAGATGGCCCTAACACTCCCCAGCGTCACTGTCCTTCTGTATCCTTCAGGAAAAAGTATCACCTTCAGTGTGCCTGTAGTGAATGTTGGGACTTTTGTGCCTCCATTGTACTGGTGCCAAGAGGGATTCTGAGTAAAAACCTGGTCTTTTTTTTTTTTTTTTAATTATTATTTATGATAGTCACAGAGAGAGAGAGAGAGAGGCAGAGACACAGGCAGAGGGAGAAGCAGGCTCCATGCACCGGGAGCCCGATGTGGGATTCGATCCCGGGTCTCCAGGATCGCGCCCTGGGCCAAAGGCAGGCGCTAAACCGCTGCGCCACCCAGGGATCCCAAACCTGGTCTTTTTTAACCAGGATGAGTGTTTGAGAGTGTTACATGGTGCTACGGTATCTATGTTTCTCTGCAAAAGGCAATCTGCTTTCACCTTAAACTCAATCTGGCAAGTGCATGACCAATAAAAAAAGAGTGACCCTTGAACCTCATTCCCATTCCCAAAGAGAATCAAAGCACAGAAAGCAAGAAAGGCTCAGAGGGGATTGACACTACTATGTATCGAGCCGTTGGCAAAGACCACATGGGTGGGCTAACTCCACAGATACTCCGCTGACAAAGCATGCTCTTGTCAAGTGAACTATAATAACTAAATAAGTAGAATGGGGCATTTTTTTGTAAACAGTATAATCAATGGCTCTGGAATAAGCAGGTGCCAATATCAAGTATAGAGAAGCCCAGGGTATGTGGAAAGGGATAAACATACCTGGAAGAAAGAAAGGAGAATTGCTTATTCAGGGCAGAGCGAATGCAATTCCCAAGCCATGGTGAGCTGAGGAAGAATATACAAGTGAATATTGAAATTGTAGAAATAATTATATAAAACAGGCTGTGTAGAACTATGCTGGAGTTAAGTGCACAGTATGTGGTTCCCACTCCATAGTTCAGGCCATCTCAATCACTTTTAATGTCTTCATATAGTCTTACATATTTTAATTCATGTCTCTACTTTGCTAAATGATATAAAAGTAACATTTCTGGTCCAGATTCTGAACACTTTAGTGATCAGCTGAGGCAGACAGCAGCACTTCTACCTTTGCGTATAGGTCGCATTTCATCCATTCAATTCATTCTACACATGCATATTGAATTTATAATATTTGACAAGCACATTCCTAAATGCTGAGGAGATACTGCTAAACAAATCAGAAAATAAACAAATTGATACCATAAAGGGGCTGACAGGTAATTAAGAGACAATGATAAGGGAACAAGGTGATTTCAGATAGTGATAAGTACTATAATGAAAAGGAAACAGAGTATATCGAAAAGGGCAGTGATGGCTCATTGAGATCATAGGAGGGAGGAAGGACATATATGAAATATATGAGTGGCTGAGTGAAGAGGACTGCGTGCTTACCAAAGCCAAGGGGGCCTGAGGTCCCAGCCAACTCCTCTCCAGCCCCAAGTGAAAAAGAGGAACTAGCATTTCCCCAGAAAGGTATAAAAGATAGCTAAGAGAACAAAGCTGATGTCTTGGAAAAAAACAGAAATGGCAACCAAGCAGTTCTATAGAACAAGAGAGATTTCGGAGGGAGTCAAACAAGAATTTCATTAGCTTCTCCTCCTACCAGTAATGTCAGAAAGACTGCAGCCATGATCCTCATTTTATAAATAAAGAACTCAGAGTTGCCAGCTGATTTAACCCCCATGACCAACCAGTGGCAAGGAAAGATCTAGAACAGGAGTCAGCAAATGAGAACCTATGGGCTGATGCCAGCTGGCCACCTACTTTTGCTCATAAAGTTTTAACACAGCCTGCTTGTTCATTAACATCATTGATGGCTACTTGCACGCTACAACGGCGAAGCTGAATACTTGCCATAGACATTGAATGGGCTGTAAAGCCTAAATTGTTTCCTCTCTGACTTATTACAGATAGAAGAGAAAAATTTTAAAAAGCCAACCCATGATCTAAACAGATTTCCTAATTCCTGAGTCCAATTCCCCTTCCTGTAGATGGTACTTCTATGAGCCTCGTTCATGATTGTTCCTCTTGACCCTTGGGTAAAAGACTGAGTCCTTAAGGGAGGGATGCTATTTTAAGAACTCCATCCTGGGACTTTCAATGAATAGACATTCATTGTCTTGCCTTGATTTAAACTAAAACAAAAACCAAAAAATGAGAATAAGAAATAGAAATTATTTATGTATCAACCTAATATTGATTCCTATAATTCCAGCTATTCACTCATATTATTTCCTACTGCATCCAATTATGTTATCAACACTGAAACGGGAGGACTAATCTATATGTCTACAGTTATAATGACAGATAAAAGTCTTAATCAGTGTTTCATTTCATCATAAGTACTGTTAATGACACAGTAAAAAGAAGGCTGCAATGGGAAATTAAGGAAGGGAGCTTAACTCTGTGTCCTAGGGCACCCAATTTCTTCCCTAGGAAATTACTTCAAATAGCTAAACATTCCACAATATATGATTAATAATGAAAATATTCATGAGTTCAGCATTAATTATTGCATTCATTCATCAATCCTTATTAGCTGCTTTTCTAGATATCTACTGTTATACAACAAATTTCTCCAAAACTTAAGGCTTAAGATAACAATCATATTCTATTATCTCACAGAATTCTAGGGGTATGAGTAGGTTGAGCTTGGTGGTTCTAGCTTCTCATGTGGTTACAATCAGACCATAGGTAGGATAGCAGTTATGCCAAAGACTTCCTCACTCACATGCGTGCTGGTTGGTGATGGCCATTGGCTAGGAGTCCAGCTGTGTCCATCTGCTAGAGTACCCAGCCATGGCCTTGCTATGTAGCCTGGGCTTCCTCACAGCAAGGTGCCTGCATTCCAATAGCATCCATCCCCGAAGTAGGAAGTGGAAGGGCCAACTTCCTATAGCCTGGACCTGAAAACTGGCAAAGTGTTCATTTTCCTATAATCTATCAGAAAAGCAGTCACAGAGCCCAGTGCAAGGGGGAGGGTCTATGGGCAAAGCATCGATGAATGTCAGCGTCTTAAAAACAAATAAACAAAACAACAACAACAACAACAACAACAACAACAACAACAACAAACCTCTGCAATCTAGTATCCAACCTCTATTGTGGAATTCGCACCCGAATTTAAAATACATTCACTCACTTCAAAAATCCCACAAGAATATTATTACATCATAGCATCGGGCTCAGCCTCCAGATCCAAATCTTTTAATTTTAGGTGGCTCCTCGAGAATGGTGCCTTAAGAACAGATCCTTGGTTTCTTTATACTTCCAATCTAAAGACTTATAAACTAAAGAGACAACTTATCTGACCCCACAACAACTCAACACACAATGGTGGAGCATTACAGAGTAATGTCACAGAGTTACAGAGTAACATCTACTTATGCTCCTTTAGAACAAGAAGGAAAACAAAGTGCACATGGATGTCACTCATCCATAGCGACTCAGAAATCCAGGAAGGCACATGCTCCTAGATTCTAGTTCCTAGATCTTATGGTTTGTTCCCTCCATTGGTTTCTCCAAGTCTTGGACCAAGTGGGTGTCTGCAGCCTTGTGGTGAAGGACATCAGCTTGTCTGGATGTCTTGTATTGTTGAGGTGGGAAGCAGTGCCAGATGTGGGTTCCAGTTTGTCCTACCTGTCCTCAATTTTACTTCCAGCTTTTTTCCTGACTGCTGTCCTTGTTAAATCTTCAATGAGTGACTTTTGATCTATTGCCAGATGCTGAGGTAAGAGTCTCATCTCCTCCAGTTAGTGATGGCTTATCCTTATAAGAAATCCTTTTTTTCCATATTATTCATAATTGGCAATGCTTTCTTGATAGAATACAAATGAATAAGCTAATTATTATCCTGATGATATGTAATAATATGCATTATCATGCACAGATATGTAAAAGTGTAACTAGGGAACACATACAGTTTTCACAGGAGTAACATTTTACCTGGATCCTTTAATTAATAGAGATTTTATCACACATAGAAGAAATGGTAATGACACTCAATGTAGAACAAACAGTATTGATTCTACTGATTTTAGAGGGACTGGTTTTGAAAAAAAAAAAACACTCCTATTGACAGTGGCTGGTAACTTCTTAAATTACATACCTTGATTTCCACCACACTTCCTCTATTTATCCTGTTCATGAACTTTCCATCTAGTCAGGAAAGCTTTGGAATTCGTGACACTTCACAGCCCCTCCTTCTGACTTTTTTCTGAGGTCTCTCAGGAAAGCTGCTATTTATTTCTAGCCATGGCAAGGTCAGGATGGAGAATCTTAATAACTTCCTTGTTACCCCTGAGTTGGCTCTTTGTGGCCCCACTTGATTACTCTATTTGTAGGACATTCCCAGAACTTCAGGCACGCCCATGAACAAATGTGTGTATCTTTAAAAAGCATTTTCTCAAAGGGAACATCAATCATTTCTCAAGCCAAATATAGTCTTGCTGTTATGGGAAGAGTTATATCTGAAATTGCAGTCCTTGAGTTTTAGATTCTATTATGTCACAACTAAACTGTTGGACTCTGAGCATCTCATTTAATTTCCATGAACCTCAATTTCCACAGCTGTGAAATAAGTATGATTGTCCCCCTTTATCTATGGGGGATATATTCTAAGACCCCAGAGGACACCTGAAACCATGGATAATATCAAACTCTATCTACCTATCCATCTATCTATATCTCCACAGATATACATATATATAGAGAGAGATAATGTTTATATCTTTCTATATATACATAGTAGTGTTTTTCCTATATATAAATACCTATGATAAAGTTTAATTTATAAATTAAGCACAGTAAGAGATTAACAACAATGAATAATAAAATTGAACAGTTACAACAAAATATAATAATAAAGGTTATATGAATGTGCTCTCTCTCTTTCTCTCAAAATACTTTATTTTACTATACTCCTCTTATAGTTATGATGTGAGATGATAAGATGTCTACATATGATATGAAGGGATGTGAATGATGTAGGGATTGTGATGTAGCATTAGGCTACTATTGACCTTCTAATAGTATCTCAGAAGGAGGATCATCTGTTTCTAGAACATGGTTGACCAAGAGGAAGTGAAATCATGGGAAGTGAAATCACAAATGAAGGGGGGCTGTTGTAATGTCCTCTTTAAGATGTGTTGTTAGGATTGTCAGCGGTACTGGTTGAATGATAAATGCAATTTATCACCTACTTTCATGCCACCTTTTGTTTCCATCCATTAATATTAGGAAGATTTAACAGTCTAGAGAGGTAGAATTTCATTATTTAATCTCAGATTTTATTTTTTACAGTATTGTTGAATATTAGAAAGAATGTGTACAACACAGCTCAAGTAGAAGGTGGTATATGAAAGGTGCCCCTTATCAAAGATCTAACAGATGCAATGTAGGTAGGAGATGCTGTTATGATGGAAGAGGTAGTCCCAGGGGGGTCTGAGGTAGTCCCAGAGGTAGTCGAGGGGACCCAGGAATACCAATATCCTGCTTTTATCAGCCACCTCTGCTCCCTGCAGGCCATTGGAGAGAATAGGAAGGCAAGTAAAAGGCAAGGTAACACTTTACTAACAGCTGGATCTTTGTCTCAAGCAACAGGTAGATTTGAGTGAGCTCAGATGAACCATGTGGACACTCAGTCTCATCTGGTTTAAGACTAGAGTAGCTTTCTCTCCACATAACATCAAACTTACATCTTTGCACTCACCATTCACACTGTGGTAAAAAGTTTCTCTGACCAGGGATGTGGAACAATGAATACAGAGAGAGACAAGCATAAGAGAGTGCATTTGTGACAGTGTCTAGATCCAGACTGGTCTATGCCTCCCACAATACAAGCGGAAGCCTGAGTCCAGCATTCACTTAGAAGAACAGAGAATGTCTATGCAGAAGGAAATGCCCAACATGGCTAGAACACTTGTACCCTTACTTCTCTGTGTGGAAACAAAATTTCAAGGAAACACCATACGTATATATATTTCAACTTATACCTACTTTAGAGCTATATGTTTAAGAAAACGATGCTAATTCAGAGGTTTTAATTTTAAGAAATCTTCCTTCACTGGGACCAAGAATTTGTGCATTTGCACATGATTTATCAATGATACCTTATGAATTGTTATATTGGAGTATTTATTTATTTATTTATTTTATTATTTTTGATTAAACCAACTAAGGCGCTGTGGTGTAGATCTCAGTTCTGACATTAGAGAGCCATGTGACCTTGAACATTGCTTCCCTCTGGTACTCAATTTCCACATCCTTAAACAGAGGAGGTGGACCAAATAAGTTTTTAAGTCCTTCACAGTTCTAACATTTTAGTAGATAACCTAGTTATCTATGTTTTTTTTAATCACTTAAGGAAAAATTAAAAATGCAAGATTTTATTCTTTGGGAAATGATTTTGCATCCCACTTTGGAGTTAAAAATCTCTGCTGCATGAATTTATTTTAACAAACACTAAATCTTCGTGATTTAGCTAAAGCTAAAAATAGTCTCTGCAAAAATAAAAAAAGAGTCACGTTGTTTATAAATAGCAAGTCTTCAACTCTGGGGCTTGTTCGGTCGGAAAGAGCAGCTTAAACTAAAATGCAGAGTCAAAATAAACCTATTTTACTGGGTTGGCAAGAGTCCAGCTGCACGATTTAGCCCTTGATTCAGCTAAGAGAATGGTATGGAGACAAAATTTGAGAGTCATCCTATGTGCTGTGAACAGGTTGATGTGTCTGCTTTAATAACTACCCATTTTACAGAAGAGGAGATGGAGGCTTAGAGGAGTCAACTGTCCAGTTCATAGCCACACCGAGAGGGCAGTGGCTGGGATCAGACTTGACTCATTCTTTCGACTTCATTGTCCGCATGGAAGGCTGACCCACTGATTAATGAATGGATTAACTAAAATAACAGGTTTGGCAAGGACTACACACAGGGTACTATGAAATGAATGTTAGAAGAATCAAAGACACCCTGGATTTCAGGATACCCACTCTCCAACAAGATATGATCACATCCAATTAAACATCATAAAGGAACAGTGGCCCAAGAAATACATAATACTCATTTCTTAAATATTCACCAAATGCAATGGCACTTATGTTTGGGTAGTGGTGTTTTATAAGAATTTTAATTTCTTTTTTGCTTTCCTAAACATGTAAGACTTTTACAAATGATATGATATATACAATGTCAATTTTCCAAGGACTCATTTATTCAAGCTTCAGACCATAAAGGCATGCCTGATTTGTTTGTTTAATATACTTATTTTGGTGAATTATTTGGTAGGTTTTATTAATAGAATTTATTTTCTTTGGGCAGTTTTACATTTACAGAACAAATGAACAGAAAGTATAGAGAGTACTTATATACCCTTCACCACTGCTACCCTGTTTTTCTTATCTTAACATTTTGCAATAGTGTAGTACATTTATTACACTCAGTGAGACAGTATGGAAATATTATTATTAACTAAAGTCCATCATTTACATTAGAGTGCACTCTTATGTTCTATGGGTTTTGATAAATACATACTAACATATATTTACGATTGCAGTGTCATATGGAATAATTTCACTGCCCTAAAAATTCCCTGTGTTCTACCTATTTATCCTTCCAACCCTCCTCTCAACCCCTGGCAAAGACTAAGTTTTTTAGTCATTATAGCTTTTGCCTTTTCTAGAATGTCATATAGTGGGAATCAAAGAATGAAGCCTTTTTCAGGTTGGTTTCTTTCACTCAACGATAAGCATGTAAGATTCCTTCACGTCTGTTTGTGGCCCCATAAATCATTTCTTTTTATCTCGAATAATTATCCATTGTCTGGATGTGCCACACTTTGTGCACTAACTTATTAGAGGGCATCTTGATTGCTTCCAGGTTTGACAGTTATGACTTAGGCTGCTATAAACATTTGTGCGCAGATTTTGGTGCAAACATAAGCTCTCAGTTAATGTGGGTAAGTACCATGCAACATAATTACTGAATTGTCTGGTAAAAGTATGCTTATTGTATGATAAGTTTTGTAATAGCTGCCAAACTTATTTTGAATTCCCACTGACAATGAATGAGAGTTCCTTGCCAATATTTGGTGTTGCCAATATTTTGGATTTTAGCCTTTTTAATAGGTATTGTAGTGGCATGTCATTGTTATTTTAATTAGAAATTCCCTGAGAACATATGATGTTGAATATATTTTCATATGCTTGTTTGTCATCTGTATGTCTTCTTCAGTGAGATGTCCAAATCTTTAACCTATTTTTATTTGGGTTGTCTGGTTCTTATTTACTGTTGAGTTTTGGGAGCTCTTTGTATGGATATGATTCTTTGTTTAGATAATACTCCTTTACAAAATATGTATTTCAAAGGTTTGTTCCCAAGTCCTAGCTTCTCTTTTCATTCTCTTAACAGTGTCATTGGCAGAATAGAATATTTTAATTTTAATGAAGTCCAACTCATTTTTTTCTTTCATTAATCATACCTTTGGTATTGTACCTAAAATATCATCTCCAACCCAAAGATAATCTACATTTTCTTCTATTATTTTCTGGGAATTTTATTTTCACCTGTTATATTTAGGTCTATGACCTAATTTTTTGTGAAGAATATAAACTCTGTGTCTAGGTATTTTCTTTTCTTCTTATTTTTTTTAATGTAGATGTCTAGTTGTGCTAGCAACTTTGAACTTTGTTCAAAAGACAGTCTTTTCTCTGTAGAATTCCCTATATTTGTCTGAGTTTATTCTGAGCTGTCTATCCTGTATCATTGATCTCTCCATTTTTTGCCAATATCACACTGTTTTGATTACTGTAGTTTTACAGAAGTCTTGAAGCTGGGTAGTGTGTCTTCTCACTTTGTTTTTCTCCTTCAATACTGGGTTGGCTATTCTGGGTCTTTTTCTCACCATATAAACTTTAGAATCAGTTTGTTGATATCGATCCACAAAGTAAGTTACTGATCTTTATATTGGGATGTTGAATCTATAGATCAAGTTTGGAAAATCTTGACAATATTGAGTGTTGCTATCCACGTACATGGAATGTCTCTCCATTTATTTAGCTCTTTCTTGACATGATTCATTTCCAGACCTAAAGGTAGATGTTGCTTCTATAGATTACATTTTACATTTGCAGTACATGTGTGTGTGTGTGTGTGTGTGTATATATATATATATATATACATATATATATATATATATATAATTCTTGTTATAACTTTTAAAAAGCAAAAGTAAAGACACAACAAAATAATAAGTGCTACTAACAGAGATGTACATAAAAAGCCACAGGGTGCAAAGTCAGACAAGATTAATTCTGTGAGGAATTGATGAAGAAAACATCTTCTCCAAGATAATGATGGATGAGTAGCTCATCAACCAGAGAAGTAATAGAAGACTTTTTTAGACCAGACCAGGTGTGTGTGTGAGCGCGCGCATGCGCGTGCATGTGTGTGTGTGTGTGTGTGTGTGTGTTCAGGATAAGAGGCTGAAAATAAATAAATTCAATATATTCATACAATTCAAAGGCATTCTGGAGACATGAAAATACTTAGGGACAGTGGTTATTGGTCAGACATTAGACTTTTCTTGAAAGGATTGAAATAATCTAAAGAAAGGAAAGTCTCCAGCAATGGGAACACAGAGTGCATGGACAGAGTTAATGAAGTGTCAGATTTGTTTAAGTACTGATAAGAAGATCAATTTGCTATTGTCTAGGAACACAATTGTAGGTGAGGTAAAAAAAAAAAAAAAAAAAGTCTGAGGGAACATCTGCTGCTTTTGCAAGCAGTAGCTCTATTCCTGGCACATTTTTGCAATATTTGTCCTTCCAAAAATATCTCAATAGAGTAAAGCCTCAGAGGACTCAAAGATTTAAATTCATCCAATAATTATGAGAACTAAATTGTATTCTGGGTACTATTCTAGATGTTGGTACATACAGGTACGAACCAGACAGAATAAGGTCCTCCCCCAAGGCACATTTTTCTGCTCTCCTTGACAGCCATTTGCCTCCAACCATCACATTACATACTCTAAATGTTTGTGTCCTGTTATTGGTCTCAATGAGAAATTCAAGTTTTCTTCTCTTGTTTACTGACCTAAACCTTTCTTTAGACCATCTCCCATCCCTATCCACTCCTTCACCACTCTGCTCTTAATTCAGTCTTCTGATTCAAGAACTTCTGAAATATTCTCTTCCATTCTTAGCACCATGAAATGCTAAACATTGAGGTTCCTGTCCTCCCCCTAGAGTGGGAAATTTGAGTCAGGATATAACATCTGTGTTGTACAAATGCCACTGACAGAATAAGGTCCTTTTATTCTGTGGCTTTTCTGTTGGTGTTGAAGGTTACAAATACTTCCTTTCTAGGAAATGATGGGATGAGACGTCATGTCCAAATCAACAATTACCGCAAGGCTATGCTGTAATTGATCACCTGGGGGAAAAGAGTGGTTTTCCAATTGGAAATGGGAACTGCTGGAAAAGCTTAGGCACAGTGTCTGGAGCATATGCTTTACAACCTCACCATCAGACAGAAGGAATAATCACATAAAGTTATAGCTATTGTTATCCCTCACAAAGGCTCAAGGACATTAAGTAATTCCCCCAGGGCTATAGGGTCCTTTATTTGGCAGAGCTGGGTTTCAGACTTAGGTCTGTCTTCTATGGTGTCAAGCTTTTTGTCCATTTGCTTCTCAAACTACCTCCCAAAAGTGGCAAGACATCCAGAATTGAGGTTTCAGTTTAGTTTGTAACACAACAATTATAACAGATTTTGTTGGTATCCTGCCCACCTCCTCCTGGCTCTCGTCATTCCAGTATCTGCCAACAGTCTCCTACTAAAGACATTAAGGACTCTCTACCTGTGGGCTTTTTTAAAGACCTCCACTGTAGGCCAGCAGTACTGACAGGTATGTCCCTGTCAGTGTGTCTCCACCATTGACAAGTGGCAACTGAAGGATGAGAAGTCCAACCTCTTCTACCCTGGGCAGGATGACTTAGGGGTATGTTCTACACTGTGTCCCAAGGTTTCCTGGCAAGGCTGAGCTGAGCTTGTCCACAGGATAATTTGATGGAGAACATATCTTTTATTTGCTTCCTTCCCTGCCTTGTCTAACCTTTTCATTTCCCTACTATGGTTCCTGGAATCATGTCCCAACTTTCCAAACAAAACCTTTCACTCAAAGTCTAGTCTCTGGAGCCACTCCTGGGTGAAACCAATTAAAAACCCACCTTTTACTTAGGAAATAAGAAATAGGAGAAGAGGCAATGTGAAAGATCTTTGAAATTATAGGGGAACCTGTCTTTATAGGTGAGCTTCTCACATTGTCCTGTGCTTTTATTTCTCATTGTCTTTCCTTGGGATAAGTGTAATTCTAAAAACACCGCAGCTTGTCTCATATGCATCAAAGGAAATAGAATATTTGAAAAAATGTTTTTCGCAGGGCTAAGATCAAGAATTAGAGCTAAAAGCTCAAGGTGTTTCTAGGCCAGGACCCTGCATCACACTGAACTGATAGAATAGACCCACCAAGGAAAAACTCAAGTGGCAGGGACCATAGGGGTGCTGGATTCATCACCATGCCTTTATCATGCTTTGGTTCAAAGCTGGGAGCATCGGCAGAGATCCAAGAATGCTCTTCTCAATGAATCTTTACAGATAATGGTGTCCTAAGAAACTACCATCCCCTGGAATTTGGCATGTAGATTCTATTATCCACAGTTACACACTTTCAATAATAGTGTTATTTGAGTGTCTCTGAGGGAAATATTTATTGGAGGGTGAAAGGGGGTCAATCAATCACTCGTGGCAAATCAGCTACCATCTTAACCTAGACAAATAGTAATACCTAGAAATTTAGGTTGGCAGTGAGTGTGACAAATCTGTCTATAAATAACAAGAGCCTTGTGTCCAGGTTGGGGTAAAAGGTAGGGACTTAACTTTCAAGGGCAGCAATTTGAAAATAAATCTCTGAACCTAGTCAGCCTAATGATAATAATATTAGTAATTGCATCCATGAGGGAGTAATAGAAGCAGTATGAGTACTTCCCACCTCAGACAGAATTAATTCAGTAATAGTGGGATAAAGGGGCCAAGGAGAGAATCTATGAGATAATCAACAAGCAGCAGTGACATGAGCTGACATGAGTGGGGCAATACAGAGGTACTAGGGTTAATTGTCTCTGACAATTCTCAGTATCTCTTCTAGAAGACAATCTGATTAAAGCCACAGAATATGAGTATCAAGCCTTCTCAGGAAGGAATTTGAATTCTGATTTTGAGTCACCAGGAGATATTTCTTAACCTCTCTCCACTTGAATTTCCTAGGCTATAAAATGAGGACCTTAGTATGTGCTGTATCTGTTATGGGAATTAAAATGAGATTTTGGACAACCTGATTTAAAAAATGTACCAAAGACCATAACAGACACTTCATCAAAGGAAAAAAATAATTAAGTGGAGATGCCTGAGGTGTGTGCTTATAAATATTATATATATATATATATACACACACACATGTATAATATATATAATATAATATACAGTT